>NW_027040781.1:97500-1377500 GCF_037179485.1 Ochlerotatus camptorhynchus
AAATTTCAAAAAGGTAGACGACAAAGTCAGTCAGAAAATATTGAATTGAATTGAACTTCTATATCAATTTTTACTTTGCGATGGTATTCGGGTCTTTTTCGGCCCAAACGTGCGATTCAAATGACTGAATCTCTGAAGCCAAAAGCTCGATGATCTTGAAATTTGGTGACTTTTCCTAACTTCTGGTAAAGTTTCAAGAGTTTTGGAGCACGTACAGTGTCTCAGAATAAAAAAAAGTCACACGCCCGGCTTCTGGGTCGGTAGATGGAAGCGAAAAATTTCCACGCGTCAAATTTTTGGATTTTGCGTTGTTCCGGATTTTGTTTTTAACATTAGAGTGATATAGGTGACGAACGGATACTTGAATTTCCTTAATCGAGTACCACAGTGTGCGAATTGTGTCGACATTCCGTGCAAGCTCTACCACAAACCGGATTACCCCGTGAAGCGAACCGTCTACAATTGCGACTTCTCCTCTAACACATCAGGTCAGCTTGTTGGGTTCACTTGGTCAGATTTGGTGAGTTCGTTCAACTTTTCCTTTATATTATTTTCATACTTAATTTCCGAATAATAGTACTAGTACTAGTGATACTACAAACATTTCCAACTCATTTAATACGCGTCAATCAAGCAACACAGCTAGATTGAAACTTCCAGTACATTAATAATCATTCCCGCACATTGAAATGCATTGGAGCGGGGCTTATCGTATACGAAAATAGCTTCGGAATGCTTGTGTTCTTGTGTTTTTGGAGTTGCGATAGAGCTGTCGCCTTCTATCTCCCGGATTTAAGCTTCTTGCAGGAGGATTCATAATGCCACTGCCAGTCAGTGGGAGCTAGATTGTAAATACATACACACATGCCCGGCTTCTGGGTCTTTTAAGGCCCAATATTGTTTCTGCTATAAAATTCACAGTTTGAATGAGATTTTTAATCTTACTGCAGCAAGGGGAGTGCGAGACATCTATAGTAACTGCACAAACCTCTTTTTGCCATTTAAGCGGTTAGAATGACATTTGGTCATCATGACCGCACGGAATCAACTACAATCCGGAGTGAGTTCAGGAGAATGGAAACCAGCTGTTCTGCGAAGAAATTGTTTTGAAAATATGTTGCCGCACCATATGTCATATAAGTCATATGAGACATCGAGTACTCCAGGACAAGTAGTCCCCAGAAGATCCAGAACACCCGTAACAATTGTCCAATCTTGAAAATCATTCTAAACCTTCGCGATTTTTTGACGTAGGACTACGTCTGTGTTTTCTTTATTGTGGTACACTTTGTGAAAACCGAAAATGGAACATGTAACAATATTATGAAAGATTTTAAACGTTAATAACTCAGCGGTCCCTGGCCCAATTTCAATAATTTTATCACCAATCGATCAGAAATATTCCTACGCATCTGTTAAGCTTAAGACTTTATCATTTTTCACTATTGAAAATTGCACGAATGTGCAACTGTTGCTATGATAATTAAAATTATCACCGATTGCCTGCGAAAAGCGATTTCCCCCAGATTTCAAAGTTGAATTCCATCCTGTTTCACCAAACGGTGATTATTCAACCACCGTGGTGAGTGGTGGTATTCTCCAGCACACAATGAAAGGTTTAACCGTTAACCGTAATCACCGTGTGTGGTGGTGTCCGGTCGTCGGCATCAGCAGCAGCATCAGTGCTTTCGGCGTGTGGTGTTGAACATAGTTCTCCAGTACACATCGGAAGGCTGCCTACAAGCAGCGAGCTGCAGCCCACATGAGCATCCATAGAAAGAGGAAGAAGCCGCACCGCTATTGATCGGAATCAGTAGCTCTTCGTGTGTTGCTGTGGGCCATCTATGCGAAGCGCGTCATAATAAAGAGTATAAACAGAGAGAACCCCACACAAATTCCTATTCCTGCACAAAACACAGGCTCCTGCTGCAGTTAACAAATAAGATTTATTATATAAGACCATGTAGTTCTACGTCACCATTGCGTACAACCCCACAGGGCTGTCCCTTCTTGTTTTTTTTTCAAATGTCGTTTTACTTTACTTGAATAGCTATATACGATGTGGAAATATTATTTGAACCATCCATGGCCTCACGCTGGTCTTATAGAAAATCCGGAACATCCGTTAAAAGTCAGAACCCAGAGACTGCAAACAGCGTATCGATTCATGGTGGCATGGTTGGTTCATGGCTTTGTGATGATCGATTTTTGTAATTTAGCCACCATTTGATAGATATAGGAATCTACTTTCAAATGAAGTAGAAAGTTACCTGATTGGACCTGCACTTGGCCAAAAGGATCGGAAAACCACCCCTTGACTCCTGAGCATCGATTCATGTTGGCATGGCTGGTTCTCGGCAATGCGTCCATCAAATTTTAAAATTGAGCCCTATTTTAAAATAACATAGGCTTTTCAGCAAAACAGATAGAGAATCGATCGCACTTGTAGTTGGACAGACGGTACCGTGTACGATCAATTCTTGAAAGACAGCCTAGAGGAGATTTTTTGTAATTTGCATAGAATATTGAGTTTAGATGAAATCTACCGATTCTGTTACTGGGTGGCCGGAAAACGGATCCCCAGATATCCGGAATTACCGGGAAAACGGTCAATTATTGAAAGTCGTCCTAGAAATACTCGTTTTTTCTAAATTGCATAGAATCTTGAGCATAGCTATAACATGCAATCCTTAGACCGATTCTGTCACTAGGTGGCCAGAAAATGGTTTTATGAATATCCCAAATCACCGCAAGTATTGTCAATTTTTAAATGTGGTTCGAAACAAAAGCGGTTTTGTTAAACTGCTTGCAATGTTGAGCAAAGATGAAATATGCGATGTCAATAGTGATCCTGCTACTTACTGTCCATATTCCTCAAGCATATGTAATCAACCTGTTGGATTATGTCTCCTGCATGGTCATAAATTTGCTCTAAGTTGATGGTATCCATTTGCGTGCATTCAAATAAATTTTTGAAAATAAATAATGGCAGCGGACTCAATCAGCAGCAAACAAGGAAATGCCTAGAGCATGTTTAAACTGAAAACTGCTTTTGAGCAATCTTGGCAGCTAGCTGTCATTGCCTTTTTGACTTTTCTATATCAAGTCACACATACACATTTATACAACATTTCAGTTCACCGCGAGAGTGATATTTTGAAGAAAAGAAAAACTAACCCAGTTTCGAACCTGGTTCATCAAACTAAAACGGCATAAGATTAAATTCATTTGACTCCGATTCGGTTTCCTAAATAGATGGGACATTAGACCGAATGATTCAAGTCCCATACATTGTAAAAATATCTTGTCATGTTGCATAGAATACGATGCACTTCACCCTTTTCGAAAAAGCCGTTCATTGATACTTTGATGTTGATGTCTGTGTAAGAGAAGCTTGCTTTCCGGATCGATGTACACAAAACCGGTCGTAATGAAATTTTTTGTACAAAATGGTATCCATCTTGCTTTTTATGTAATTACGTTACGAATTCGTTCTAATTGGGCACAGTTGCTGGGGACCTCAATACAAATCGAAAGAGCTAAGGGGAGCCGGGGTTGTGATCCGTCATTTAAACTTGACCCACCCTAATGTATACTGTACACATTGTTTAAACAATAAGAGGGCTGCGGATAGCCAAGTCAGACCACCTGTATCTAACTTTCTAAGACTCTGCCCTCTGAATATGCTTATTAGCTTGTCCCCCCTGCAGGATCCAAACACGCTGCGGCGAGCAAAACAATTGAACCCTGAAGGAAATGGACTAAATTTGTTTGTCCCGCGAACCAACAGATATTTGCCATCCGTCTTCCGGTTGCTTTCGCCTTTATGTAGAAGTATGCATGACGAGCATACCATTTGATCAAAAGTGCTGCTTTTGAAGCTTCTGTTAATAGTGCACCGGGGGACGTCCATTCCAATACACGAGAAAATGAGCCGCCTGCCATTTCCCAATAGAATTTTAATGAAAAACTCAATTGAAGCAGTTGTCACTGATGTCGGGTCCGCGCCCGGTCCGAGCCCACACCGAGTCGGCGTACGATTTAGGTGCCGGTGCTTTTAATTTTGGACTCGAATGAATGGCACCACCTCAAGGCTGGTTGGTCGTTGATGTTATGGAATGAACCGTTTCTACCCCACCCAAAGGAATGGATGGCGATAATGGAGCTGTTACAAACACAGCATTCGTGCGTCTCTCCCTCGTTTGCAAATACCTCCATTTCTATTAATAGCGATTCCAAGCTCGAAGAAATTCCCCAACCAGCTCGGAATCATCGATGGATGGGAAAACGCGGAACATTACCTCTGGAATTTCCACCGTGGCGTTCGAAAGGGCCGGCATGATGAAAATCGGACGGTGCTGGTTGATGCTCTGTATTTCGATTCTAATTTCAGCTCGATCGCTGTGCGGACCGGATCCCAACCCGTCGCGGGCTTCGATGTCGATGCGGTAGTTACCTGCAGTGATAAAAAGGATATCGGTTTAGGTAGGGCTTGAAATTATTTCTGCTACTGATCAATAAATAAACAGTTCACAAACTAAATATGAGCCTTTGTCCTTCCGTGCAGCACACATTCGACTTCAACTGACTGGAAAGTACGGAGATAATTGAACTCAAAGTGCAGCTAAAAATCAAATTTATCAATTTTCCAACCAATTGGATCGCACGGGAAAATCAGCCACGGGGTAATTCAAAATCAACTTTCATCGAAATTCTGGCTGCCTGTCGGTATATTATATCGAAATCACTCATGCGCACACAATCCTAAACCAAACACCCGCTGCATGCACTCGGGAACCTAAAAGCCATCAAACTCTCACCGTTCAGTCCCAGCAGGCTCGCACCCGGATACAGGATACCGGAGTTTGCATCCAGCCGGAAGGTGTTTTCAATATCGCTACCGATGATGCTATATTTCACGTCTCCTGCCGCACCCTCGTCCGGATCGGTGGCGCTGACCTGTTGAAAATAGAGAGAGAGAGAGTGCAGTGGCCATTTGTTATTGTTCAATTATAAATTAATTTTCTATCACTGTCCGTGCCATACGCGGGCCTGGCACGGACAACCGGGCCCCGAAAAACCCGGGCCACAACTGGACAAAAACAAATTACCTGCAAGATTGCTGCCGGTGGATTGAGTGCCGCATTTTCCGCTACCGTGGCGTGATAAATCTTCTGCGAGAAGGTCGGCACATTGTCGTTCTCGTCGAGCAGTTTGATGGTGACGGGGGCGGTGGTCGAGTGGCTGGTCCCATCCGGTGCCCGATCCGTGGCAATGGCTGTCAGGCCGATTTCTGTCGTCCGTTCGCGGTCCAGGGCCGTGCTGTTCCGCACCGTAATGACACCGGTGTCCGGATCGATGGCAAAGCTTGCACTCTGGTCACCGACCAGGGAGTAGGTGATTTGTCCGTATGGTCCCGAGTCAGCATCCCGCGCCGATACGGAACCCACAACCGTTCCGATGAGTGCGTTCTCCACCACGGACATTTCGTACTCCGGCTCGTCGAAGGCCGGATCGTTGTCGTTGGTGTTGATGATGTCGACCGTTATCTCGGCGGTGGAGGTCAGCTGCGGGATTCCGGTGTCCACCACGGTGACGTTGAACTGGATGGTCGGTGTCTGTTCGTAATCGATGCGGGATTTGCTGCGAATCAGACCTGTTGGGGGTACGGAGAGGTGGAAATTGTTTGGTGGTGAGTAGTGCATATTCAGCGCAGGATCTATATTTTGCATTCGTTTTCAATAATTGTATGAATGTCACCGATTTGTCATTCGTTTTGTAACAGCGTTTTTCAAGCTACGGGTCGCGATCCAATTGTGGGTAGCTGACCGTAGGTGGGTCGGTATTTTAGATTTAAATTTTATTTATTATTTTTAGTTTAAAGCCATGACAACGAACTTTTTTTTTATTAATCAATCGGAATCATTTAGGACAGGCTTTTGGTGTTCCCAAGATTCTAGACCATTTTGACACTTCTACCAGTGTTGTTATGGTATATTTATGGGATTTTCACTAAGGAGTAGGTCCCTCTGCACACCAATCTTGGGTCATCTTTTTTGTCAGTGTGCCGCAAGTGTGCCACAGGTGGGCCGATTGTGCCGGTCATAGAGCAAGCCGCGATTGTTTGTAAAATACCCATCCCGACAACTTGAATGTTTTGGTTTGAAATCGCAAGGATAAATCGGATTGAGGATAACGCGGGAAGTGGTGTGCGAAATGTTGGTGTTTTGTGTTCCATAGGGTAATAAAAGTCCTGTGTTTTAGTGTTTTATAATGCCCTCAAAAGCAAGATCAGAAACCTAGCCTTTCATTATGTGAAAAACATCGGTCTATCAGCGACCGGAAAGAGTTGGAACCGGTGGGGAGCATTGTTGGAGACCGACTATAGCGAATGATGAATAGACTGCTTTAGTTTGTTTTGTGTGAGTTGCAGCATTATTTAAATTAGGGGTTGATTAGCTGCTTCTTTCTCTTGGGCCGACTCTAGAACCTACATTTCGTATTTAGATCTATAAGTGACCTGTTGGTCTGAGTTCCTCTGGTATATTTAATAAGACGATGTTCCTGAATAACCAGTCATACAGCACGCAATGTTGTGAACAACTTCAATGACAGTTGTCCAGCAGTGCTCCCATTTTATTTACAACAATCCAATGCCTACGATATTGTGCCAAAGATGTGCCGAAGATATGCCGAAGGTGTGCTGGATGTGCACAAGCTGTGCCGAATCTAATTTCGGCACAATGTGCTGACCGACTTACCCTATGGTCTGTGGTGGATTATCTCATTTGATTCAATACATAAAGCTTGTCTTGGACAAAATTGTTCTACTGCGTTAGGCCAACAAGGCTGTACCATTGAATTCAGGTTTAGAACGTGTATATGCTGAATCTCCATGCTATACGCCATCTTGGAATCCATGATGGCGGCCATCTGTTTTAGAAATACTTTCGAATACCCAACAATATGGGTATTTTCAAAACGAGGTTGACGAGTGGATCTTAAAATTTGATGCCCGGTGCCATTTTGTAATCAAAAATGGCGACCATCAATTCAAGAAAAACTGTCAAATACCCTACAATATGGATATTTCCGGAAAAGGAACGACGTGTAGAGGCCGGAAACCGATGCCATTTGGCCGTTGGTCATAAATGAAATTGAAAGTGTTCAGTATTGTTTGGACGTTCAACTGTGATAAGACAAAACTGTTTTACAAAAAACGCCTCACTGATCCTATGTCTCAAAGCATCTGAGCCGTTGGTTATCAACAATGTCGGAAACCAAGAATCATTAAACATTTACAGAAAGCGAATCTCCATGTGCATTATCGTAGCAAAAAGAAAGTTTGGATGACCGAGAATTATTTGAGGACTGGATAAACAACTAATGCTCACCACAGTTGGAGGAGTTCTGCGCAGCCAAGAACATTAGCTTCAAGGCTTTGCTGCTCCTTGAAAAGGCTCCGTTGCATCCGCCCACCATAAGCAATCCCAAAATCAAGTTTTTATACATGCCACCAGAGACCACGACTTTGAGTCAACCCCAAGATCAAGGCATCATCAGGAATTTCAAGCTGAACTATGTCAAGAGAAGCTGCAGTTTTATTCTGGAAACAGCCTTTCACTAGCGGATACATGGAAGCAGTTCAACATCAAGAAGTGTTTAAACTGCTCGGCTGCTGGGATACGAGCTGACCGATACGATTACAGTGCTATGCGAAAAGTCAATCTTTTTCCCGACCAGCAAGAAGAAGGTCGATTTCCTGAAGCAGATCGAGAAGGACGGTGTGGAGGGCTTTTCGTCGGGGAAGCTGTTGGTTCAGGAAAAGAACGACAAAGACAAGGCCAATTTTGAAAAGCTGCTGGAGGCGATTAAGAGATCCAAGGATGTAAAAACGTTGGGCGTCTTCTCCAAGCAAAACTTCTCGGGTGAATTCTGTGAATCGTGGCGAGCCTTCATCAAGTACAAGAGCTTCAACTCGGTGAACATCAGCGTCCCAATTGCGTACATCATGTGCTCCAAGGAGGACTCCGAGGTTATCAGCATCAGATGGTAGACGTATTCAACAAGTACCTCAAGGATCACATCATGGAGATTATGGATGCTGATAAGAAAGTAAAACATGCCAAACTGTCGGAGGGTGTCGAGCAGGCTCTGACGGACAAAAAGTACATAGGTCTCCGGTGTGGTACCAACTAGTTGAACATGTGCTACCCGGCGATTATCCAGTCGGGTGGTAATATCAGCTTGAAATTCAGTGCCTTCAGCGACAAGAACTATCTGCACTTTGGATCGATCATCTGTGCTCTGGGTGCGCGTTACAAGTCCTACTACTCCAAACTCGTCCGAACGTTGCTGGTCCATAAGACGGAAACGATTCAGAAGCACTACACCTTTCTGCTCAATCTGGAAGAGAAACTGCTGAAGGTGATGATTCCGGGCAAGAAGCACTCGGAGGTATTCGACGTCGGAATGGTTTATGTCAAGAAGAAGGATCCCAAGCTAAGACGTTTGGTTTTATCATCGGATTGGAGTTCCGGAAGAATTCGATCGTAGTACCTCAACAAGTGAAAATCGGTTTAAAAATTGTATGTTAGAAAGGTTGTTACAAAAATCGAAAGCCATTTATTTTATCTCGTATAAGATGACACATATCCGAACATAAAACTACTCTTTTACTTAATTCTAATTTAAACCGAAATCTCACTTCAAATTTACATACGTCGCATCGGTGGTAAGGCCACAGTTGATACCCTTCACCGTCATTGAAGCATATCCATCGCTGTCCTAGTAGTTGGACCAAGAGTTCTTTATTAGTAATCTTCTCCTATGAGTTGTCCGTATCCAACCGCCACCACTGAATGATCCAATCCATCCAAATTATCCCTGTATTCCGGTTCGCAGTACACTCGATTTGAGTAATAGCTAAAAGACTTCTGACCGACATCAATAGCAATCGACAACCCTCGGAAGCCAATATTTCGAATTCAAATGTGAACCGACAAGTGAATTTCTGGTCTAAGTTCCTCTATTATATTCAATTAGAGTGTGTTTCTGAAATACACAGTCAAACAGCACGTAATGTTGTGAAGAACTTCATTGACAGCTGTCCAGCAGTGCTCCCATTTATTTAATGAGCAATCCAATGCCTACGAGATTGTGCCGAAAGTGTGCCGAAGGATGTGCCTAAGCTGTGCAGAATCTACTTTCGGCACACTGTGCTGAGTGACTTACCCTTTGGGTAATTGACAGTTTTTCTTGAAGCGATGGCCACAATCTCGGATTCTAAAATGGCATCTGGAATCGATTTCCGCCCTCTACACGTCGTCCCCTTGTCGGAAATACCCATATTTAAGGGTATTTGACCATTTCTCTTGAACTGATGGCCGTCATATTGGAATTTAAATGGCATCTGGAATCGATTTCCGACCTCTACACGTCATCCCCTATCCACAAATACTCATATTGTAGGGTATTCGACATTTTTTATGGAACCGTCGACCGCCGTCTTAGATTTTACAATGGCGTCCGAAATCGATTTCCGGCTTCTACACCCCAAGTAACCATAGGCACGTTATTTCGCCTTTTTGGCTGTATTCGAGCCTCATCAGAAATTACAAACACTGGTATAGCCGTTGTTTAGCTGTATATAGCCAAAAAGCCGAAATAACGTGCCTACGGTTACTTGAGAAGTCATCCTTTTTTCCGGTTCTTGTTCTCACATTGCACAGCAACATCTTATATGGACAAGCTTTTGAGACATTTCATATTATGGAAGTTCATGTGCACACTAGCGCTGCGTAGTGAGAGAATATTGAACTAATATGACAACCATCCAAAAGGACATGATTAACTGAACAACTTTGCTGAAGACAGCAACTTTCTATATGGTCAGGCTCTCGAGATACAGTTTATATAGGAAGTTCACATGCACACTAGCGCTGCGTAGTGAGAGAATTCTGAACTAATATGGCCACCATCCAAAAGGAATTGGCCACTTGAACAACTTTGCTGAAGACAGCAACTTTCTGTATGGCCAGGGTCACGAAATATTCTATGTTGGACCCAAGCGCCCATCATAAGGAACATAAAAGTGAAGCGCCTCTAAGGGCGTAGTTCCAATTATACCTAAATCCAATGACATTGGTTTGTTGGTCTATCCCAGTACAACAACTTTGTCGAAAACAATAAAGCTTCATATAATGAAACAAATGACATAATCCACCACAGAAAATCCCATAAGCTGTCGGTATCCTTATTCACGGATAGCCGGCAATAAGGAATCCATCAATAAGGATTCCTAACTGTACATAAATAACAATCGGGAAAGGAGTACAAAGGACTCAGGAAGGATTCTGTAAAATATTCAGAGAGATTCCTGAAGTAATCGATGTTTTCCATAAGCTCTAGAAGTTTTCCTGAACTTCTAGACTAGTCTAGACTTTCCGCAACTTTCCAAATGTTCATTTAACTTTCCAAAAGATCTCTACACTTTCGTACATATCTTTAGATTTTGGAAGCTAGAAATTCTCTAGACTTCCCTGACGTCTGCAGTATATCTTAAAAAATCCCATGTGGAATTAGTTAAATATGCCGAAAGGAAGAGCTTAACGACGTGCTCGGGGTATCATCCAAACAATTTGTGGGATAGTTTACCCATCCGGGATACAGTTCGTTTGTGGTATTTGTTTATTAGAGCAGCTATCCATAATATAATTTCCTAAGATACCAGCAATAGCAAATACCAAGCTTATCAGCTGTTGGAGATATTGCTGTACTAGATTGAGTTTGAAGCAGATTGTCAGAGAACTTATTAAACAAACAAAAACTCACTGAAAGTTTTGGAAGTTTTGGGATCCCAAATGTTCAGGTAAATTCAAGGAAAAGGTTCATGTTCTTCCCGGAAGTTTGAAGAAGTTCATGGATGTTTTGAGATCTTGGTCAAATTTTGAAAGCTTGGATAAACAAATTTGGAGCTTGGGAACTTCGCAGAAGATCAGATTTTTTAAAGAAGATGTTCCTTTATTGTTGATGTAGGGTAGCCATTGCATGAGTTATAGGAAATTCGTACAAGTTCAGTAAATTTGGTGGTTGAAGCTTGTATAAGCTATGGACAAATCTTTGTAGTACAAGGAACTTCGTAGGAGTTGACGAAACTTCTCAGGAGTTCACGGACTTTCCCAGAAGTTCGCGGAACTTTTCAGGAGTCCACCGAACTACAAACAAGTTCTGGGCACTTCTTTGAGACTCGCGGAGCTTCGGATAAGCGTAATGGATTTGAAAGACGTTCAGGGGGCTTCGTTCATGAAACTGAGTTGAAGTTGAAAATATTAAGTAAACGTGGAACAAATTAACTTAAACTAGAGAGAACTAAAGAAGGAGTAGAAGTTTAAGATGCTTTGTAGAACTTAAGAGATCTTTGTTGATACTCTCAGATTTATCAGAATAACGGAAAATCCAGCCATGCAGAAAAGTACGCTACAAAGGGGAGGGGGTGTAAAGTTGGTGCTTCGTGCCTAAAATGCTACGTCTTTATGGATCTTCCCTATATCGATAAAGTCCTCTGGATATGTTTTGAGACTTAAGTTGATCGTGTACTGTTCTGAAGATCTGAAACCGTTCCACAATTATTTTTCATCATCTCCATCATCTTCCTGTATAATCCGATCGGCTGCAGCAAATTGAAAAGTTATACGCATCTTATTCCGGAGGAAGCAGCAAGTGATTGAAAGTGTCGGCAAGAATATGAAATCCCACAACGGACTTATCCACATCATCATATTTCTCCTATTTCATGTTCCATGTTTGCCAAGCAACTTGTTACCTATTTGGGATGTATTATGCTTCTGATTATGCTTCTCTACTGAATAAACATCTCGTTGGAAGTACTGTGAGTTTCTAGTAGGAATTTCTCGGAATTAATCGTCGGAAGTTATCTGGATTTCCCGTTGGAGATTCTGTTTATTTCTCCTCGGAAGTTATCTGAACTTCTCGTCGGAAATTTTGTGAAGTTCTTATGGGAAATTCTCCGAACTTCTCGTCGGAACTTGAGGAAACTTGAGTGAAGTTTTGCGATATTTTCTGAAACCTGAAAATGTTTAATGATTCTGGTAAATGGCTTTTGTTTTACGATATTTTTGAGTGGTACAATAATTTCGTGGACAGCCTTTAATGACTCGATTTAATTAAAAAAAATACGTGCTTATATGCACTGCACATTTCCAACCGTGAGCTGGTCGAAGAAATTCACAATTCACAAAATCTAAAATAGCAGTAGGCCTACGTATCCTTTTTCTTTTGCAAACTGCCATCAACAAACGCTCGCACATCCTCCAAATGCCACGTGCGTCGTTGTGATCATTAGTGAACATGTCACGATTGGCGCCTGGTTGGAAGGACTGTTATTATCCTTATTATTGGTGTCAACGAGCCCCTGGAGCTATTATCGACCACCAGAACAATTATACAGTTTTAATAACACTGCAGTCACTGTTGCCGGTCCTCCTGCTGTGAACGGAACGCACTGTGGTTTGAGACCCTAGAGACGTAGTGGTGGGGGGTTGATTCGCTAAAATTGTTTCGATTTCGAACAAAAGCCTGCCTAAGTGTGCAAATCCAGCCGTTGACAGGTTAGCTTTTGGGGACATGACACCACCCCGGCAAAAACTGGCGCGCCGATGCTTATCGCGAATTATGAACAATTTTATTGCTGATCATCCGAGTCAGTGGGGGACGCAGTCGTCGGGTTTCTAAATATGGAAAAGCACGCTTCCCGCAGTTCTAATTCTGGCCATTCCTGTCCCCTCACATGAGGCAATAAAATAGCCAGACAAAACTCAATATGCGCACTTGTAATCAGATGAAATGTGGTTAGTGACATCCAATTTCGTCGGATTTGTATCGCATAGCTCATGTGCAGCAAAATTCTATCTCGATCCGGGAATTGCACCGTTGGGAAAACTGCGGCAGAGGTGAACCAATTTACTGAATTGGATTGCGAGTCATTATAGTTGTCATCGGCAAAGTGGTAGACAGTAGTAGTAACGGGTATACACCCAGGAAATGTCCTATGAGCCACAGAGACAACCATTTGGCTGAACAACAACGTCATGACGTCGCACCACATGGGATCAGATGCCTCGCGGAATCGCGACTGAAATTATCTAGATTAATTTGAAAGTTGGGTGGTTGGGTGGTTGTTTGTAAGCCGTGTAGCAAGTTTGATTGCACTGAATGTATGCATTTATGTTAGAAACACTTACATTGATCCGCTTAAGAGGTATCAGCAGAAGTTGGATTTTTGATGTGACGGAACTCAACAGTGGGCTCTGTGAAGTTTCTTTAAACAAAGTACCATAATACATATTTGGAAACAGGCTGCGTCTAGTACTATTACAAGTACCTTAGTCCATCTCACGGACTGTGTGTCCACCATGGAGAAGTGACTAAAACAGCAAACACTCTAAGATTTTGTTTTCGTGTTCGGTAAATTTTACCGAAATCAGAACAGCTGAACGTTCGGTTAAACTTTGACCTTCATTTTAAAGTCCATTGAATTAAAAAAATATTTTCAAAACATCTTCAACCTTATTTAAACGATCAAATATTGTCATTTTAGTGTAGATTTAGTTTCAAAGTAACTGAAAAGTAATTGAAGTTCAGCTGTTCAGATTTCGGTAAAAATTACCGAAGTTGGCCATATTTTCTAAGTGTGCACAGTGGGGAGTAAGAGGAGCACAACGGAGTATAATTCTAGATAAAGCTGGAATTAGGGCGTAACAGCTTTTGTAAACAATGACATCACTCGATGATTTCTCGAAAGTCATGGCTCTCCCTGGCAAATCGACTTCACCATCGAGTCGGGGAAGACTTCCCCTACTCGATGGATATGTTGGTTTGTGTAGGCGTGCCTTGAATTCCTAGAAAATCACGAGATAAGTCATTGTTCACAAAGGATGCTACGCCCTAATTCCAGTTCTATGTAGAATTGTCTGTCACCGGTATCATTTTTGCATTTCAAGAAGAGCGGAATCTTTAAAAAAAAAGTGCGTTTTTACGTTATATCGTCTTGGTGTCTTCTGCGCAGTTTTTCGTTATAAACCAAAGAAAAAGTGCGCAGAACACACCAAAACGATTTGACGTAAAAGCGCACCTTTAGTTAACGTTTCCACACTTTTCGTCGCACTTATAATGAACGCAATAATTGAATGAAGGAACCTTTTTCACACTGCTTTCGGCACATTTCCTCTATTTTTTTTATTATACCCAATGCACCAAATACACCAAATTCTCTGAATCCTCTGAATTCTTCACAATCCTCAAATTCTCCAAATTCTACCAACTCTTCCAATTCCCCAAATCCTTCGAAGTTTGAAAAGTTCAAATTCTCAAAATTCTCAAAATTGTATTAATCCTTCAAATGCTTCAAATACTAAAAATTCGCCAAATTATCTAAATTCAACTAGTTCTCCAAATAATACTCAAATTTCTCCAATTCTCTGAACTCCCAAAATCTCCAAGTCTACCAATTTTTCAAACTCGTCAAAATTTTCTTAATGCTACCAAATTTTCTGATTCCTCCGAATTCTCTTCATTCTCGACATTCCTCAAATTCTCGAAATTCTTCCAAATACGATTTTTTCAGTCCCTTCGTGCATTAAACTTTTATTTATAAATAATTTCACATAACTGTAATTCAAAATCTTTCTTATTCATCTTCAAGACGAATGTTTAAGGTACATGTTGGTGCAATAAGGAAAGTGAAATAGTGCATGGGTTCCGTATACTATTTGTAAACATTTTTAAAAAGCAAGCTGACTTTTACTGTACTACTATTTCTACTAATGCTCCAAAGTCTACAAAATCTCCTAACTTTCCAAGGAACATTTTAAGCCTGGTCAAGGCTGTTTTGCCATTAATGCATCCACCAAAACCTCATTAGGACTAGAATCTGTCTAGTTAGCCCACCCTGGAGAAGGTTCTGAAAGATGTATTCTCGGAGCTCTTCAAGATTGATTTGCTGCAAGAAGGCTATATGACGAACGCATTGAGAACTATTTGAAAAACTGTATTTAAGCTACACTAAAAGCTATTTGGCAACAATAAAACCCTTTTCCCTAGCCGCTTGCTAAATGCACTAGAAAAGCATCAATCAATATAGAAAAGAATTCATTATTACCATCCAATCTTATCAAAATATCTAAAATAAAAACTGATCGTATAAAAATCCTGTTGTATTACCAAAATTATTTAAATAGTTCTCATAAAGTGGCCTAGTTTAAGTTTCCATTTTAAATCTTATGTGAAATGTACATGATAAAACGAAATTATTCCGCTCTCGGAAAACGTCGATTTTACTAATTATTTTAAATTTAAGTAAAAACCAAATTATTCTTAAGATCGATCATCAAGTTTGACAAAGATTTTTTTCAAAATATTTTCGCATTTTAAACATTTAGTTATTGTTAAATTAACCAAAATAAAGTTATATCCAAGGAAATGTAGATTGAAAAACGAAGATTGTGAAAAGCGGAGGCATAAAAGTTGATCGGCTTCTATGAAGAAACTTGTAGACTGAATTGAATTTATCTAAAGCGGGTTTTTTATCCTAACCCGTTCAGATTTATGGCAGTATTTATGAACATTCAAAGTGTTTTTATGTTACTTCATACGCGAAGTTAACGATTTTCAGAGTTGGTTGGAAATGCTAAGATGAAGCTTTAGTGTGATGATTTATTAGCTAGAGAATGATCTTTAGAAGAGGGTAGGTGGATAGTTCTGTTAGAGTACGGCAGTATGAAAATTGAATAGAAGATGAAAATGAGCGAAGGGCCATTAATGCGACAGTTTTTAAAGATAGACGCACATTTTTGCCTAACCCGTACGATGTACGCGGATACTTGAAGTATGTATTTTTAAAAACTGTTGCATTAATGGCCCTTCGCTCATTTTCAACTTCTATTCAATTTTCATACTGCCGTACTCTAACGGAACTATCCACCTACCCTCTTCTAAAGATCATTCTCTAACTAATAAATCATCACACTAAAGCTTCATGTTAGCATTTCCAACCAACTCAATATTTATGAAGGCAAAACTGTCTTCAAAAAAAAATAAACGTCAGAGTTTGTTTATCTTTATATAGTTGCACTGTGCAATCCAGCATTCTACCAGGCAACAATTGGAGGTAGTTACTCAGAAAGTGTGCGATACTGTTGTAATAGGGGAAATGTATGTAATGTCGGCCTAAGTGTCCCTAATTTGGGCCCAGCAATCGACTAAATTTTCAATGGCAACCAAAAATATCCATTGATATTGATAAATAGCAGATTTTTAGCGATGGGCCCAATCTTAGATCCATAGGCCAACATTAGAGCCATTTCCCCTATATTTAGCATTTCGAATAACTTATTTACGAAGAAGATCTCCTTCTTCCGGGTGGTTCCCGAAGTGCACCATCAAACGACGCAGGAATGAAATTTTTGATGAGTTGACACATTCGCCGAATAAAATCGCTGCCATGGATCGGAAATCAGCTAATCTCTGCTAACTGGCAGTTTGGTATTTTCCTGTCGGTACTGATCCAAGTAATTTCGAACTATTGGTACCGGTTCAGCCAGAAGTGCTGGTTCTTCTAAAGAAGTAAATTTGGCTGAAATCGACTTCCCTTCGAACGTTAGGATCGCTTTAATTTCTCATCCTACTTCGTCTATCCTTCAAGATTTCCTTGTCATAAATTTTGGTTTTATTCACTTCTTTCATGTCTTTTAAGTTCGATTTGTATACAGAGTAATTGTGGATTTTATGACACACTTTAAAAAGACTAAAAAGCTATTTTTATATTTTTGCCTTTTGCTCTCATCTAAAACCAAATGATTTTATGGTTGCTTTTATAATGATAGAACACTCTTATAGAGTATTTGATCAATACATTAATAAACAATTGCTGACGAAGTTTATGATTGAATTACAGAACAGTTTTATGGAGGGATTGAGAACTGTTTAAAATTTATTTTTTAAACAAGGCAATCGTCGACCTTCTCGTCAGACTATAAAAGGTTTTTGAATCAACAAAAAGCTGAATTACTAAGCAGCAATGTTTTACACTTTGAAATGCTGTATTTAAAATAAATGGATTGTTCATTGCCATTATAAAACCGTCATAAATAAGAGTGGATGCCAAATGGTTGCTGATTTCTTATTTGGGTTATTCTCTAAGTTCAAAAAATTATCTAAATTCTACAACTTCTGAGAATTCTCCAATTTCCCCTAACTCTCATAACATTTCCAATTTTACCAATTCGCTCGTTTCCAAATTCCAAACTTCATATTTCAAACTCAAAATTCCAAGTTCCAAACTGAAAATTTCAAATTCTTATGGGATTGATTGCTCTTTTTGGCCAATTGAATTTTCAGTTAACCGATCTTTAAATATATATTTTAGTGCTATTAATCACCCAATCAAAATTCTAAATTTCCGCTCCGCAGAGCCACACTCTGTGTATTCCGAGGTACTCAAAAAAAAAATCTGCTTTTTGAATGAGGAATAACCCAAACGAATTTTAGAGCACAAATGAGCAGCTGTTACAATCACAAAGACATTCGAATAATTTAAAAATAAGTTACACGAGAGAACGTTGATGAATGTGGGTAACAGGTATTCATTTTTGGCTACATAATTTACCCATAAATTGAGTTTGTGTACTTTACACGTACCCATCCTTCCATAAAGTGGATATACTAAACGAATGGGTATTTTTTGATCTGTTACTCTGTTACATTCATCAGCGTTCCATCGAGTAACGTATTTTTAAGTTACTCGAATAGCTTTGTCTTTGTGAGCAACATTTGCTCAATTGAGCATTACAAACTGTACCCATTGAGAAAATGCAATTTTGACGTAGGTTTACGTCTTTCGGCAACACATTGGGGGGTGCAATTTCATTTTAATTGTAAACAAGCCAAACGATTGAAAATTTTTCTACGAATCTGCTAAAATTAACATGGCAGACGTGGGTTACCCTTAGAAATTACACATATGTCAAACTGTTGCAATGTTGATCCAACTTATCACCGATTGCCTGCAAAAAGCGCTTTCCCTAACACAGAATCGAACTCCATCCGGTTTCGCCGAACGGTGCTTATTCAATCTAGGATTGGGCGATCTTTAGAGAAAGATCGATCTTGATGGATCGATCTTATTTTTGGCTCTAGAATCGATCCACTGATTAAATCGGTACCAAAAAATCAATCTTTGGTAGGTCGATCTTTTGATTTTTTTGACGTAGGACTACGTCTTTAATTTCTATATGGGGGTACACTTAGTGAAAACCGAAAATGGAACATGTAATAAATTAAGAAAGATTTTGAACGTCAATAACTCAGCTGCCCATGGTCCAATTTCAATAATTTTATCACCTATCGATCAGAAATATGGCTACGCATCGATAACAATGCTTCCAAATGTTGATTTTCAACAAGAAACTATTGAAAAACTGGTAAATTTCCAGCATTGTCCAAAAGCGTCTAATTAACTTACAAATCTACCAATCCACCTGCATGCATATGCTGCTTCCCCAGCACAGTCGTCAGAGAGTAGTAAGTAGACGAAACAAGTCGAAGTGACATTCGCCTCCGATCCTCGGGCGCGTGCGGATAGGGAGGATGTTTTTTTTCGGTTTTTCAACAATATCTTTAAAATTTGAAGCTTAAACCAGTATTTTTCTTCACAAAAGTTATTTATTTAATGCATTTGCGTAAGAAAAAAAAATACAACATTATTTGGTTGTCAGCAAAAAACCGAAACAGAAAGAAAAAAGCATATTTTCGACATTTTTTTCTTTAACTCCATATAACTCGGAATCAGTAGGCTGTGGAAATGTTACGTCTTCAAAAGAGTTGTTTATTTTGTCAAGGCAAACAACTTTGCCGAAAACATCAAGTCTCCAAATCGTCAGAGAAAGAAGTTATATTGTGGCGCCATCTTTGCGGAAGAGTTTTGAACTATTTGTTTATGTCGATAGATGGTTCTTATTATGATGGTGTTCGGTCGTCGAAATTAGTAGCAGCAGTAGCAGTGCTTTCGGCGTGTGGCGTTGAAAATTGTTCTCCAGTAACAACAAAAGGCTGCCTGGAAGCAGCGAGCTGCAGAGCCCACATAAGCAACCATCAAAGGAGGAAGAAGCTGCACCGCTATGCTATGGATCGGAATCAGTAGCTCTTCGTGAGTCACTGCGGGTCGGTCATCTATGCCAAGCGTGACACCCTCGCTCCAAGTGACATACAGCTCGACAGCCTCATCCGTGTTGAACACCCAGCTCAGCATTACTCAACCATCACTTCAAAACGGTCCTTTTCAGGGCCACCCTAAATTTGTTAAGAGTATTATTTGGACATTTGTCAAGGTCATCAGTTCCCGCAAGCAGCTAGCTATCAAGGCTCAACTTGGTCTCTATAGAAGGTGTGGAATTGTAGGCCCGAATGTATTGGTGAGATTAATCATCGTCCGACCATTTTCCAGAACACGCTGGTAGGAAGTGTTAAAAATCTATATAGAATTTGAGAGAATAAGGAATAATTCGCTTTAAGTGTATATTCAGTCCCCAGAAAGCCAATAAAATCAAATTTATGAGAAAATTAGCTCTCACGAGTTCAATCTCTCGAAGTCCCTATTTTTAACATATTCTGCACAAACGATACTTTCCGCACCGCTCCATTCGTATAATTTGGAAGGAAATCCTGTGAGGGGTGAATTGAATACACGTTAATACCAAAATGAACAAAACTTAAAAATTCACTTAAAAAAATTAACACCCTTTTTTATTAAGATTGAAAAGATCGAAAGAAAAACTCGATTTTTTCGATCTTTTCGTCGACAAAGAATCGATCCCAAAAATCGGAAATCGGGATGAAAAAGATCGTTCTATCAAAGATCGATCCAAGATCGCGCAATCATAATTCAATCACCATGTGTGGTGGTGTCCATTAACCGAAGAAGGAGGATGAAGCCACACCGCTACTGATCGGATTCAGTAGCTCTAGCCCAACGCGTCACCCTCGTTCCAAAAAACATACAACTCGCCAGTCTCATCCGTGTTGAACACCCTAATAGCTCAGCATTGCTTAACCATCACGACAAAACGGTTGTTTTCAGGACCATCATACATTATTATAGTTTAAGGTGAAAGTTAATGCTTTTCCGTTGATACTGAATCCACACTCGTTCAAACCACACCAAAATTCGAAATGCATCAATACCTACAAGCATTGCAATTAATAAAAAATGGGAACTATTGAAATGTTGAACATATTTGTAAACACAGTATTATTGTATAATTATAATAATTCTACTACTGAAATGACAACTTCAATTCCAAGATTCCAAGTTCAGGGTAGTTCTACAAGTGCTCAGGAAAGTCTTGCCGTAGTTCAGGGAAGGCCTGCCGAACTTCGGACCTTGAATACACGAAGCCCAGCTCGTTTCTTGGTTTGCTGAACGAACCAGGCGGAACACTTTGCCTTCAGAGCCGCGTCGCGAATCGAAAGGTTCGGATTACGCTTGAAATAATCCAACACCTTACGGGCCTTCACAGGGTCAGCTGTCTTGGATTTTCTTCACTTCCAGCCCGCCGCTCGGTCGTCTGGGACTCCTTAAACGATTTTACCACCCGAGATACAGTTATATGGGTGATTCCCAGTTGTCTTCCGATCCATCTCATGGTCGCAGTCGGATTTTTCATGACGGCGCGCAAAATTCTCCAGCCATTTTCTTCTTGTTTCGAAGACATCTCAATAACCACTGAACCAATTGTTATGAAATTTTGCACATGTAAGCAATTCACTCCAAACTAGTTATACCCAGATTTTCATCAATTTTTACCCACGGATAAAAAAGTTACACACGGTAAAAATGGTGCATTTTTTTCGAGTACATGTCTTATCTATTATTGAATAACTATTATTTACGATAACTACATGAAAGAAATAAAATATAAACTAAAAACAAAACGTGACTACTACAGGGTGCGTGACGAATTTTTGCAGTAAATTTCAAATAGTAATTTCTCATGCTTGTGCATCATGATTTAGATATATTTGGCAGCACTGGATAGCTTATACTGTTAGGTGTAAGATTTAAACAAACAATGTTGAGTAAACGTAAAGATGTCGAAACAAGAGAGCAATCTGTCAGCCGTTGTCACTTTGTTGCGCGCCAGAGTATGCATGAAAGAAATAATTCGGTCGGTAAATGTGTCTGAAAGAACAGTGTATAATATTAAAAAAGGCTTGGGAAAGTGATAAGACGGAGCACCTGCTCATACTGCTAATAAAGCACAGAAATGGCTTACGGAAAATATTTCGTAAATTTGGGAGGAAGAAATTTGGCCCCAAGCAGTCCCGATATCAATCCGTTGGATTATTTTGTATAGGGCGTCGTCCAACGGGATACCAATAGAACCCCTCACACCACACTTAAGTCGCTAAAAGCTAAAATCAAGGCAGTGATGACATCTATGGATCGAAACATTTTAAAACGTGCATACTGCAGTTTCCGGAAGCGTCTAACTACAGTCGTCGGGGAAGGCAATTTTTTTGAATAAATTTACTTACAACTTCCATATGTTGCGAAAGAAACTAAATCGCACAACATTCATTGCTAGAATAACTAACTGGTGTATTTTTTCTCAAATATGCCATTTACTGCAAACATTCGTCACGCACCCTGTACAATCTCAAAAAGATATTCTCACAAATGTATTTCACGCAACCAGGAATCTGAAAACCATTAGACGCTATAATGATACTCTGCACATGTTAGACACAAGAAAGGGCCAAAAGGCAAGCTTCTGACACACAAAACCCGTCAAATCTACGTGCAGCCACAATCATCGATTCTACGAATCGCGAGCGCTCACGAATCATAAAAACGCTGACTGCGACACTCTGAAAGCGAAATTGACAGGCTTTATGCGTCAAACACCCGCCCTCCAATCTCCTTCCGCATCCAACAACACAAATCTCCATTACAACATCTAACGAATTCACAACTCCGAAAATCACTCATCTATAGCAAGTGAGTGGAAGCAACCCTGCATGCAAGCATTCTTCATGCTACACTTTTTCTGCCTATCTTTCTATTAGGCCTATGGACATGCGTTAGCTTCGAAACTTCTAACCAAACTAGGAAAATTTTCAGATAACAAAAAAAAACTTTAAAAAACTTTTAAAGCTGATTACAAGTAAAATAAATATTGATTATTTTACGCAAAAACAAGCAAGACATATTAAATCGATTGTATCGTATGCTAATACCAATTGACTGTAACAAAAATAATATGGTAAATAAATAATATATTAATAAAATTATATGCAAAATTTACTAGAAGAGATTTTTTTCAAAACTGACTTTTTTTCAAAAATTTAAAAAAATTAAAACTTTTGAACCATTGTAATTTGAAGATCAAAATATCAAATGAAAGGTTATAAAAAATACATTTATGGAAAAATATATTTATATATTAAAAAAAATTGGATTTTGTATTGAAAAACATTAATTGTATTTGTTTTTTTTTTATGGTTTTAATGGCTTGTAGACAGCGGGCACTGGACACTGTTCGGCACGTTAAGGAACACTGTTGAGCGATGAAGTTTTTCGAATCGATTTACCCGTTGCTACGGTTCGTTTGCTACCAGGTGAAAAAAAAAATCCGGTAATACAGGTGATGGAGAGTGAATAATCTACAGGTAATTGTTTATAGGAATCGGATCATCAGCCTTTCGCTCTGTTATCGATATAGTGAGGATTAAGAATTTGTTTACTTCGTTTTTCAAAGAACCGTCGATGAAAGCTTGAAATTGTAAACATACGATCTTAAAAGTCAAAACTGCAGGGTTTTCCAAACGCATAGGATACTGAGATTGAAACCTTGAATGCCACACTTCGGCACGTTCGGCACAACGCTTGGCACAGCTTTTGGCACAGAAAAAGTATTCGGCACAGATTGAGATGTGCAGAGTTGAACACTCCTTGGGGAATCTGTTTTTATATATTCTTTGAAAACTTATGCTTTTTTACACAACATTTCTAGAGGTTTTTTTTATCGTTTTTGAGTTCAATTTAATAAATTCTATCAATTTTTTACACAAAATTCTTTTGTTTTTATATTTTTGTATTTTTCCTAAATATTAATTTTTTATCTTTAATTTGGTATTCTGATCTTTGAAATCGGCTTAGTGGTTAAAAAGTTATGAATTTGTGAAAAAGACATTTTTGAAAAACATTGTTTTTACATTGCCGAGCAATAAAGGGTGATACGGTCAAAATTTGGTCAATATCAACTTGACGTATTTCTTTCAATTTTGCATTTAAAAAACCTGAACACCCCTCATTTTGAAGGTGTGTGTGTGTAGAATGTTGCTCCTATTTTGATTTTGGAATTCACTCTTCAGTTGTCAAAATGCCGTCCAAGCAAGAAGAGCAGCGTATCAAAATTTTGCTCGCGCATCGCGAAAATCCGAGCTACTCGCACGCAAAGTTAGCAAAATCGCTAAAAGTTGCCAAATCAACCGTTACAAATGTAATTAAAGTGTTTGGGGAACGTTTGTCGACAGCCAGGAAGTCTGGATCGGGGGGAAATCGAAAACCGGAAGCCGCTGAGACGACAAAGAGAGTTGCCGGTAGTTTCAAGCGAAACCCTAACCTCTCTCTCCGAGATGCCGCAAATAAGCTGGGTGTATCGTCTACAACCGTGCATCGAGCCAAAAAAACGAGCCGGACTATCGACTTACAAGAAGGTAGTGACTCCAAATCGCGATGATAAACAAAATACGACGGCCAAAGCGCGATCCCGGAGGCTGTACACGACGATGCTGACGAAGTTTGACTGCGTGGTAATGGACGACGAAACCTACGTCAAAGCCGACTACAAGCAGCTTCCGGCACAGGAGTTTTATACGGCAAAAGGAAGGGGAAAGGTAGCAGATGTTTTCAAGCACATGAAACTGTCAAAGTTCGCAAAGAAATATCTGGTTTGGCAAGCCAT
Source organism: Ochlerotatus camptorhynchus (assembly GCF_037179485.1). Lineage (NCBI taxonomy): Eukaryota > Metazoa > Arthropoda > Insecta > Diptera > Culicidae > Ochlerotatus > Ochlerotatus camptorhynchus. The sequence continues at coordinate 121,542 of NW_027040781.1, forward strand.
CTGTACCTGTGGCTTGAAAAGCAGCATTTTCATAGCTTCCGGGACTGTCAACCAAGAAATTTACGTGAAAGAGTGTTTGAATAAACGTCTGCTGCCTTTCCTGAAGAAACACGGTTGTTCCGTACTGTTTTGGCCGGATTTGGAATCTTGCCATTACGGTAAAAAGGCCATGGAGTGGTACGCCGCCAACAACGTGCAGGTGGTTCCCAAGGACAGGAACCCTCCCAACACGCCAGAGCTCCGCCCAATTGAGAAATACTGGGCTATTGTCAAGCGGAACCTAAAGAAGACCAAAAAAACTGCTAAGGGCGAGCAGCAGTTCAAGGCAAACTGGCTTTCTGCGGCGGAGAAGGTGGACAAGGTGGCTGTACAAAATCTGATGGCAGGGGTCAAGCGTAAGGCCCGGCAATTCGGATTTGGAAAAGCGGAAGCCTAACTGAATATTTTTCCTGAATTTTATACTAATTGAACTTGAAAAAGAAATTTAATTTGATTTTTAAAATAAACGATTTTACCGATTTACACGCGTTTTCCCTTGACCAAATTTTGACCGTATCACCCTTTACTACCACTTTTTGCTCGGGTACTTGCGAATATAAGCAAAGCCCACCAGCGAGTAAGCATTGCTTGGCTAATGTGATCAATCTTTGTTTACTAACCACAATATTACGCCAATTGAATAGAGTGGTTAGTATACAAACATTGACCATAGTATAGCCAAGCAATGCTTGCTCCCTGGTGGGCTTTGCTAATATTCGCAAATGCCCGAGCAAAAAGTGGTAGTGTTGCTCGGCAGTCAAATAGTCAAATAAAGGGGCAATGTGTGCATCGAATGAATAATGATTTCCACCCAATGCAGCACCTTTCAAATGAAGTCTGACTTCAAGACCAGAAATAACAAAAACAATAGAACAGGAAGGAGCTGCTCATGTCAGTTTGCTTTCAGGGCTTTCAGCTGTGGACAAAGCAGCAATTGTTACTCTCGGTGTCGATCGCACTATAGGCAGATAAACATTTCAAAAGGTCCTATCTGCATTCCTCGATTCTCTTCATCGACTTTCTCTTTCGTTAATGACTCAGCTGTATAACCTTTCCCTGTTGCATATGACGTTTTGGACGCAAGATAAGATCTTCCTTTATCAAAACATGTGGTAAAATGAACGCAAAACCTGTTTGCATAGCAGTGGTTATCAAAAGAGAAAGTCGATGAAAAGAATAGATCAAAGCAGATAGGACCTTTTGAATTGTTCATCGAGATATCATCTTTATGCAGTCCTGCTAAATTTTCAAATCATTCGATCGATGATATACTGTATCACTGGAAGCTCATCTTCTGCAAATTGACTTTCATTCGCTTTCTATTGATATAAACTTATGACAGAAGATTGTGGAGTAAAACCTAGACTGGATGCTGGATCAGTGTCAAGTCAATTTCCAGCCCTGATCGACTCGATATCGGGTTTGTGACGTCAATCAACACAACAGATTTAAATCATCCATTCGAATGAGATCCCTTTGACAGTTGCTTTTCTCAATTTCTTCAAATATTGTCAATACCTAATTTGAGGTTTACCAGCACTGGAAGCTAATAAAATCCATTAGTTTGTTAAAATTTTCCATGTCTTATTTTCACCTCACAAGTTTTACGGTGTTCTCGGCCTTGCAAAGTTAAGTGTCCTACACTGAACAGCGTATAAACCCAGACAACCACTCATTAGCAGACACGCAACTCTTTGACCATGCTGACAACGACGACGACGACACAGCCAACGTGTCCGATAACATGGTACGGTACAACCCGCAAACGTGTAAACGAACAAAAGGTAAGCCTGTGGACAAGATCCGGCGTCTACTTCTGGAAGTGCTTGCGGTTGACCATCCATACAAATATGCGCAACAGCCAGCAGCCCGGAGGCCATTCACAATGTGTTGTAAATCACTCTCTTTAGAGTCCCTCCGACACCCTTCCGGATCCGCCGATGATGTCTTAAATTTGTGCATGCACGTTGACTGTCACCGTCGTTTTCCTTGGTAGGATTCCTGCTTGGACTTGTGGAACAATCTACCCCCAACACACACACCACACAAGAATAGAGCTGCTGCACTTACCTGTTGTGTTGTTTATCTCGAAATGGCTGTTATCTGTCATCCGGTACTCGGCGACGGTCGAGTCTGCATCTGTTGCTTGCATCGTCGTCAGGATGGTTCCGATCGGTTGTTCCTCCAGCACCTGGAATCGGTAATGGGGCTCTTCCGGTGTCCACGGAGGCACGAAGAGCTGCAACGAGAGAAGGACAGCAATATTGTTGGGGTTAGATTATATTATAAATTTTGGTGGCGCTCGAGAAGGCTACTGGAGAATGGATCGGTGGCGTCACCTCACTGACAGCAATAAACATTGAATAATGGGCCTGCCCCCCCCCCCCTCTGATGAAAAGTCGACTTTCTCGGGGTAGGTGAAATTCGAGAATATGGGTAGAAAGATTGCATAAATCACGAAACAGGCAGGACTATCATTGTTATCCTGGTCGCCACCGCCGTCGTCCTTTTGCCAGCCAACACGTTTTGCCATTGAAGAAAATCTTTTCCGTAAAAGCATTTTGTAATCTGTGTTCGGTGCATCGTCGTGTCTCGGCTAGACGAGCTTCACAATGGATGAAGTGAGTGGGCGCGGTCCATGCCGAGAGTGAGTCTAGTCTTTCGGTCTGGCGAGAATACAACAAAGGTATGCACGAACAACAGAAGTACACCAGAGGCCATTAGAAGAAATCCGGAACACGGAGGATGTTCTCGTCCTTTTTAGCAATTCATCATCAATACTTTAAAGCGTTCACACTGAACAGAGAAATTTATGGGTTCTTTTTCTGAGTGGTGAATTGGCTCAACTGATAGCTGGAATTAATTTCATCTTCGTTGGCAAGCGAATTTGTTCTAGTATTTTAGGCAAACATTTCACAATGTTCAATTTTTCATACTGTGTACGCTGCCTGGTGCGAGGAAGAGTGGAATACCTTCCGGGCAGATTTGGATGGTCAGATTACAGTCCCCGTCTCTTGTCGTCCGCTTGCCCTTTGGGGCAAAAAAGAAAGTTCCGTTTCTGAGCACATAGTGCATACCCAAGTGGACTGCATGACATACGTGCTGAGGTGACGACGATTTCCAATGAGCCGGATGAAGACGACACGTTCCGGACGCTTTACATTCTCGGTGCAATAAATCATCCCTAGTGGGTACCGGCTTTAGGTTTGCTTCAGTTTTTGAGCTCCCAATAGTGGTGGTAGGGACTTTAACGTTTGTCTTCTCTTGTTGAAATTAATGCAACAAATTTCCTTCGGTGAGTGTTGATTAGTTGCTTCGGTTGTGAAAGATTTTCTGGCAAAATACGGGCATTCCACAATTTTAATTAAGTTAATGCTAGCGTGTTAATCAAATGGAAGTGCAGGCAAAATAAATACGAAATTTTAGGTTATGATGAACATCAACTTCATTTTATTTGAATTTAAAATTAAGCATTTGATAGTGTGACAAATTTAGTAATTGCTCGAGAAAACTCAAAGCTAAAACATTGAATGACTCACTCATTAGAATCATATATAAAATATGCCTGGTCAGTGAAATAGGTGTGTTGCGTACAACCACATAACATATGTCGAACTCGATCTTCAGTGATTTCAAGAGGTACATAAGGACATCGATCTGTCAAATTGATTATACTAGCTGTAAAATGGGAAGGGCAATCAAGGGGTTAGTCAATTATTTTAAAATAATTCTAACGTGGTTTATAATTCTATGTGTTCTTAGCACTCCTGAACTCATGTCTTACTATTTCTTTAACCATTTGTGTCCTTTATTTATAATTATATAGCAAGCTTTAACAAATTCATCGCCTTGCTTCACACAGCAAACTGTGGTAAACTTAGAATAAAAATGTACGTAATTTTTTCTTCTTTGGACATTTTTTAATTTCTTGGAACCAATTGCATCAAACTTGGATTTCATTTGGTTTCGTAGGAGGAAAAATACGGCACAAATTCCAACACAAAGAGCTACTCAAATTACTTTCTAACAAAAACCGTGGTAAGGTTGATCCTGGTTGATCGAAACGGCAAGCGGCAAGACACTTTTTTCAACCACTATGGCTAAGGTCTTAGGGGGGGACTCACAGCTAGATGTATCAAAGTTAAGCACTATTTACAAACGAAAATAATCGTTTGGTTCCATTGGAAGTTGTTTCGTTTGTGTTTTTTTTTTTAGAAAAAAAAATGCCTTTTTTAATGTAAACGTTAATATGCACCAACAGGTGTTTCGTGATGTAATCATAAGTTGACTCACTAAAAGCACAGTTAACAATATTTCAACATACTGCAGACAAAATAGTAGCTTTACATCCATTCAACGTAATCATCAAATCTTCGAGTAATTTGCATTAAATTCCATTAGATCATAGAGCCGAAGAAATATTACATCTGTAAATAGGCAATACTGATTAACAACGCTCTGTATTGACTTCTGACTGACTGAAAATACTAGTTAAAACATCCTTCGAAAAGCCCCCTGTCGTCTGTCGAGCTAGTCGAAAAAAGAATGCCCATACGTCAAACTCCGTCAAGCATTTAAACAGCAGAGAAACAAAGGAAACGACACATTATCTGGGCCTCAATTGTTTACATCTCATTGTACATTATCTTGACTATTGACAATTTGCCTTTTCGTTCACTCTGTAACTCCTAACTCCAATGATTAAAATCCCAAAAACAAATATCAGTATGTCCGTGAAACATGCCCTTTCACTCCTAGGAAAATCCCATAAGATTCTGTCAATCTTTGCGTGAAAAGACGTCGGCTGGCTGGTACCATGGTGACAAAGTCCGCTAGATTCCATGCACAGATTGTCTGAGGCTTATGGAAAAAATAAAGAGGAATAAAGAGTTGAAGAGTCGCCGTCAACGTCGTTGCTTACTGAACATACAACCATATAGGGGAAATGGTTCTTATGTTGGCCTATTGGTCTAAGATTGGGCTCATCGCTAAAAATCTGTTTTAGCGAATTTTAGATGGTCGGAGTGTAAAAACAGGTAAGAACGGAAAGTACTAATTTCAAATATTCTTAAGCTCATCCGAGAGGGATCCCAAGAAAGCTAATTGAGACATGCGTTTTGCATTGAACCGATATCGATTCTGTGTGGTCTAACCAGTTTTGAAGAATAGCCTCTCTGACGAAACACTTGTTACCATGCTTGATAAATAGTCTCGAGCAATGGGGTTTACATGATGATATAAACTACGGATTTTCTTCCATCATCGAAAAAGATCGACAGAACGTGGGAAAACAGGCTGATGCAATAAATTTTGAAATTCTGCCGATATGCCCCCATGGCGATTCAGTTCTGAACCTGAAATATGTCATAATAAGTGAATGTTTGTACATATGTAGATTACTAACTTTCTTTAACATTTCGTCATGAATATCCCATTGGCATCCGGTTGGTTTTGGTGGGAGACAGATGTGTGCAATCATCGTATTCTCTTTCGGTACTATAGATCTGCTCAGACACAATTTTAACTGCCCGAGCTTGAACTGAAGACTCATTTTTATTTATAGATCGAAAAAAAAAAGCGAATGAAAAGGATCGATCCAGTCGATTTTTGTCGTGTTTGAGATCGATTCAAAAAATCGATTAATCGAACCAAAAGAATCAATGTTTTGTGTTTCGATCCAAGATCGCCCATTGCTGGTCTCGACCCGTATGCTGCTGGACAGGGGTTGAACGGCGACAGGTTGGAAGGCCGCATAATATGATTGTCCACCCAGCTAAAGCTCCTCCCCTTTTTAGTTTTTTTCGTTAAACACCTTCCGTTAACAAGTTGGTAAATCTTAGCCTTTATCAGAAAGACTCTTAACACACGAATTTATGATCTTGTTTCACGTCATGGTTCTTCTATATGTCTGTTGAGATAAATTATTACTGTTATTTATTTTCGTCGATTTCCGTCGATCTTGTTTTCCGAGCTGAGCACCAATGCTACCGACGCCAGGCTTCCACACCTGCACCCTACCTATCGACCCATCAACTCATGAATCAGGGACCTTTTGAAGGAAGCCGTGATCAGAGATGTTATGCCTCAGAACATCCCAGCGGCGCCGACTGAGATTGAACCCAGGCCTGCTGGGGTGAGAGATAATCACGCTTACCACTACACCACCGGCGTCGCTCGTGCTCGAATAATTGATCGATTAGTATTTAATCGAATACTGGAAAAATCTTTACGATTAATCGTCAATCGAATAATTTGACTTTAGACATCCCATTTTTTTTGGTGGAAAAGCGGTGCGATGCTAGTTTTCATTGCTATAACGTCGGCATAGAAGCCGGAAGGGGAAAGTCAATTATCTTCATCGGTTTACTCTTTTGATGACCATGGCTTCACTAACCTATTTCGCACAATGTATGCTATGCTCCTCTATCATCCAGAACAACAAACGTACCAATGAATGTGTTTGCAGTCGAGTTATTAACGAAACAGAAAGTCGATGAAGAGAATCGATCAAAATCACTTGTACCCCTGCTTCAAAGTTTGGTTACAAGATTACAACTCTGGAGAGCATTTTGTGGGGTTGTTGGGGGCGTGTGGTTCTGAATATGGCGAGTGTGCAAAATGCGACGCAATTGTATACTCCCTATTCGCACACGCCCGAAGATCAGAGGCGAATGCCACTTCGACTTGTTTCGTCTACTAACGACTCTCAGATGACAGTGTTGGGGAAGCAGCATATGCATGTACGTAATTGGTGGATTGTTTAGTTATTTCGACGCTTTTGGACAATGCTTGAGATTTACCACTTTTCAATAGTTTCTTGTTGAATATCAACAGTTGTTGAATATCAAGAGCAATGGTATCGATGCTTAAAAATATTTCTGATCGATTGGTGATAAAATTATTGAAATTGGTCCAGGGGCAGCTAAGTTATTAACGTTAAAAATCTTCCATAATTTCGTTACATGTTCCATTTTGCGACTTTCACAAAGTGTACCCCCATTTATAAATTACAGGCGTAGTCCTACATCAAAAAATGAATTAGTCATAATTTACGCGTGTGCTTCGATACATTTGAAGGTCATACATTGTAATTAGGGGATGTTCATAAAGTAAGTAAGCAGTTTACTGCCCATAAAAGCATAACAGTCCCATATGGATTGTTTTCAGAAATGAGCTATCAATTAGAATCGACTGTTAACTACCGATATTTTACATTGTGCACTAAAAGTTACATGTTTTGTTTGGAAAATACCGTGAATATGATGTATAGAACATTAGTAGGTTTTGTCATTAGCTACAACTTTTGGTAACAAGTAAAATCCGTATCTCTTTTTTTTTTTTTTTTTTTTTTTTTTTTTTTTTTTTAACTCTTTATTTGTTCCAAATTCAAAATAAATTACATTTCATTTTAACCTAGGTGCTCCAGTTACTGCAGTAACGTACCAGCCTTAATTGTTATGATATATATCTAAGTGTTTTTACATTGTTCATGTCTTGGCAATTCAGTATTTTAAACAGGTTTTTTAACCTGCATGTCAGTATAACAATTGATATCTTAAAACTAAAAACTAAAACTAAATCTTATCTAAGTATAAAGGGAATTAATCGTTGCAATTGAGGATTGCAACGATTTTTGCCTGAAATTATTAATTATTTTGTTGGACATTTGTGCTAAAGTCTCAACATTCGAAATTCTATGTACTTCGGTTGTACTGTACCAGGGAGGCAACTTCAAAATCATTTTCAGAATTTTGTTCTGAATCCTTTGAAGTGCTTTTTTCCTGGTAGTGCAGCAACTAGACCATATTGGTACAGCGTAAAGCATGGCCGGTCTAAAAACTTGTTTAAATATTAGAAGTTTATTCGTCAGGCAAAGTTTGGATTTCCTGTTTATAAGAGGATACAAACATTTAATATATTTGTTACATTTGGCTTGAATGCCCTCAATGTGATCTTTAAAAGTTAATTTTTGGTCAAGTATTAATCCAAGATATTTCACTTGGTTTGACCAGGAAATTGGAACTCCGTTCATAGTGACTATGTGACTACTACTAGGTTTCAAAAACGAAGCTCTAGGCTTATGTGGAAATATTATAAGTTGAGTTTTGGAAGCGTTGGGAGAAATCTTCCATTTTTGTAAATAAGAAGAGAAAATATCTAAACTTTTCTGCAGTCTGCTGCAAATAACACGAAGACTTCTTCCTTTAGCGGAAATGCCTGTGTCATCAGCGAACAAAGATTTGTGGCAACCCTGAGGCAAATCAGGGAGGTCCGAAGTGAAAATGTTATACAAGATAGGCCCAAGAATGCTACCCTGAGGAACTCCTGCCCTAACAGGTAGTCGATTAGATTTGGAATTTTGATAATTTACTTGAAGAGTTCTGTCAGTTAAATAATTTTGAACTAATTTCATAATATAAAGTGGAAAATTAAACTTTTTCAATTTAGCAATCAAACCTTCATGCCAAACACTGTCGAATGCTTTTTCTATGTCTAGAAGAGCAACTCCAGTTGAGTGGCCTTCAGATTTGTTTGAACGAATTAAATTGTTAACTCTTAAGAGTTGATGAGTAGTTGAATGCCCATGGCGAAATCCAAACTGCTCATCTGCAAAAATTGAGTTCGTATTGATGTGAAGCATCATTCTATTCAAAATTATCTTTTCAAAAAGTTTACTTATTGAAGAAAGCAAACTTATTGGACGGTAGCTAGAAGCTTCAGCTGGATTTTTATCCGGCTTCAAAATTGGAACAACTTTTGCATTTTTCCATTTATCAGGAAAGTATGCCAAATGGAAACATCTGTTAAATAATTTTACCAAGAAAGACAAGGTACTCTCTGGGAGTTTTTTGATGAGGATATAGAAAATTCCATCATCACCTGGAGCTTTCATATTTTGAAAATTTTTAGTTATAGACCTTACTTCGTCCAAATCAGTCCCCCAGGAATCATCAAAAATATTTTCCCGAGAGAAAATATTCAGAAAATCCCGAGCAACCTGATTCTCAATAGGACTAGTAAGACCCAAACTGAAATTATGGGAACTCTCAAATTGCTTAGCAAGTTTCTGAGCTTTTTCCAAATTTGTGATCAAAATTTTACCACCTTCTTTAAGCGCTGGAATAGGCTTTTGAGGTTTTTTCAAAATTTTTGTGAGTTTCCAAAAGGGTTTGGAACTCGGGTCTAATTTAGAAATATTATTTTCAAAAGTTTTGTTCCTCAGGGCAGAGAATCGCTTTTTAATTTGTTTTTGCAAATCCCGCCAGATAACTTTCATGGCAGGATCGCGTGTTCTTTGATATTGTCTCCTACGGACATTTTTAAGACGGATCAAGAGCTGAAGATCATCGTCTATTATAATTGAATCGAATTTAACCTCGCATTTTGGTACTGAGGCAGCTCTTGCTTCAACTATAGAAGTAGTCAGAGATTCAAGAGCATAATTAATTTCATCTTTGGTTTGCAAAGGAATGTTTGGATCGAAGTTATATTCCATAAATGTTCGATACTGCTCCCAATCAGCTCTATGGTAATTGAAAGTAGAGCTGTTGGAATTACAAATTATTTCTTGGGATATTTCAAAAGTTACTGGAAGGTGATCAGAACCGAAGTCAGCATGGGTAACCAATTGGCTACAAAGTTGACATGAATCAGTTAAGACCAAATCAATAGTGGAGGGATTTCTTGCAGAAGAAAAGCATGTTGGGCTGTTTGGATATTGAATAGTGTAATAACCTGCAGAACAATCATCAAACAGAATATTACCATTGGAATTGCTTTGAGCATTATTCCATGAGCGGTGTTTTGCATTAAAATCACCAATAATGAAGAATTTAGACCTATGACGGGTAAGTTTCTGGAGGTCACCCTTGAGAAAATTCTTTTGCTGGCCTACGCATTGGAATGGCAAATAGGCAGCTATAAACGTAAGTTGTCCAAATTTTGTTTCAACAGAAACCCCCAAAGTTTCAAAAACTTTGGTTTCAAATGAAGAAAGAATTTTATGTTTGATTCGTCTATGAATAATGATGGCAACGCCACCACAGGGTCCATCAAGACGATCATTTCTATAAATCAAGTAATTTGCGTCCTTCTTAACCTTATGGGCAGGTTTAAGGAACGTTTCAGTTATAACGGCAATATGCACGTTATGAACTCTTAAAAAGTTAAATAGCTCGTCTTCATTATCTTTAAGAGATCGAGCATTCCAATTTACAATATTTAATGCTTTAAAATCCATTACTGAATTTTAAAGTCATGACAATATTATTTGCAAATTTTACTCCAGTTTGAATAGCATCAAACATGGAGTTAGATTTAAGCATATCAGAAATCATGTCAATTAATGAATTCTGTAAAAATTCCATTTTGGGGGCAGTAATGCTTCCTAAGTCAAAATTGTCAAAATTTCCATTAGAACGTTGGTTAGTATTTTGATTTCTACCCGCTGCAATAGCAGCATAGGTAGCTCCATTAACTCGCTGAACATTGTTAGCAGCGAGGGGAGTAGGTACAGATGAAACATTTGAAGCAGGGGAGATATTTGTACCTACGGGTACGAATGTAGAATTTGTTCCTCGCTGACCGTTGTTAACAGCAGAGGAATTTGTACCTGGTCGGAAACGTGGAGCGTTTCCTACCTGACGGTTCGAACGAGATTGTAGGATCGCTTTGCGAGTCTTACATTCCCAAAAATTGGATTTGTGGTTTTCACCACAATTTGAACATTTAAATTTCTTAGGATCTTCCTTCACAGGACAGTCGTCCTTTGCGTGAGAGGAATCACCACAATTCATGCATTTAGCTGGCATGTAGCAATTTTTAGTTCCGTGACCCCATCCCTGGCACTTACGGCACTGGGTGAGGTTTTGGAAATTTCCTCCAGTCTTCCTGAAGTGTTCCCACTTCACTCGGACATGGAGCATAAGGCTAGCTTTTTCTAAGGCCTTAAGGTTGTTTAGTTCACTAGACTTGAAGTGAACTAAATAAAAATCATTAGAAATCCCGTTGCGCGAATCGCCAGGACGGGATTTCATTTTCATTTTGATTACTTGGAGTGGCACAACTCCAAGTAATTTTGCCAGTTCATCTTTGATCTGATCCAGGGATTCACCACTGGGCAGTCCTTTCATGACAACCTTGAATACACGTTCAGTTTTGGTGTCGTAAGTAAAAAATTTGTGCTTCTTCTCAGTAAGATACTTGAGAAGACATTTAAATCCGTCCAAGGTTTCAGCCAACACACGGCATTCACCCCGACGTCCAATTTGTAGTGAAAACTTAACTTTCACGAAATTCAAAAGTTCCATGCGAAGAGCATGGAAATCGGTAGTGGTTATCACAATAGGGGGAATCTTTTCCTTCTTGGCATTAAGCCGGGAAAGTTTACTAGAATTTTTCTTGGATGATGGATCATTCTCATCATCCGTGAGCAAATCAAATTGATTACTCAAATTAATTTCATCAGAAGGGGAGTCAAGAGTTTGCCCCTTTCTTTTGCGTTTAGGCGCCATGGCGGCAGTAAATTTTTATCCAAATCGACTTCCAAGCAGATTACTATAAGAATCTGAAGGATCGAAGAGGAATTTTCCAAATCGATATCCAAGAAGGATTACCTCGGGTAGGGTCCAAACAAGGATCGAAGAGGAATAAGAGTTGAACAAGGTAGAAAATTTTTACAGGTTGAGCACTGAAAAGTGCTGTTTAAATTTGTTGTAGCTTTAGGTAGTAGTAACACTTCCTTCAGCAAAAAGCAAATAGATCCGCACGGCAAGAGAGCACGATGCGGACTGAAAATCCGTATCTCTTATGCATGACGAATCAAAGCGAACAGAAGCCACTACTGTTTTTCAGTGAATGTATTTAACATTCACTGAAAAAAAAAACAGTAACAAGTTCTGCCCGCTCTAGTTCGTGATGCATAAGAGATTCTTCTTCTTCTTCGCATTTCAAGCTTATTGCACATCGCATATAAGCTTATTGCGTGCTCTCAACTTAGTGTTCTAGATGCACTTCCACAGTTATTAATTGAGAGCCTTCGATGCCTGTACCATTTTTTCATTGGTATAATTGTGTGGCAAGTCCAATCATACTTCTATGCCCATACTTCTATCATACTTCTATACTTTTCCAACCCGAAAAATTCCTAGACCGAACCGGGAATCGAACCCAACCACCTCCAGCATGGTCTTGCTTTGTAGCTGCGCCTTTACCAACTGAGCTAAGGGAGGCATAAGAGATACAGATTTGAATTATGAATTATTGTAGCTAATAACAAAACCTACAAAAGCTCTTTACATTATTTTGCGGAAAGCTTAATTTTTTACGTATGAAATAAATGCAAATGATTTTCCATGCCTGATGGTGAGTACGTTCCAGTTGAACTTGGAAACTCGAAACATGGAACTGCAAATCGCTCGGCTTCCCGGGCTGCGATAGGTTAATCTATGACGAACTTCAACCACGCAACTTCGAAGTCGTAGCACTGCAGGAACTTTGCTGGACGGGACAAAAGGTATGGAAAAACGGGCATCGAGCGGCTACTTTCTACCAGAACTGTTGCACCACCAACGAGCAGGGAACCGGTTTTGTAATGCTGGGTAAGATGCACCAACACGTGATTGATTGGCAGCCGATTAACGCGGGGATATGTAAGTTGAGGATTAAGGGCCATTTCTTCAACTACAACATCATCAACGTGCACTGCCCACACGAAGGGAGACCCGACGACGAGAAAGAAGCGTTCTATGCGCAGCAAGAGCAGGCGTACGACGGCTGTTCGCAGCGGGACGTCATCATCATCATCGAGTGATGTGCGATGTTCGAATATCTGGGATACTCTCGAGCCCCTTTGAATCTCGAAGGGGCAAGGTGATGGACTTTTGTGTCAGCTATTCAACATCACGTTAGAAGGTGTTATCAGAGGAGCTGGGATAGACACGAGTAGCACGATCTTCAGGAAGTCCATCCAGCTTCTTGACTTCGCCGATGACATCGACATCATGGCACGGAACTTTGAGACGATGGCGGAAATGTACCTCAGACTGAAAGCTGAAACTAGGCGGATTGGACTTGCCATCAACGCATCGAAGACGAAATACATGAAAGGAAGAGGTTCTAGGGAAGACAATGTTAGCCTCCCACCCCGAGTTCAGATTGACGGTGACGAAATCGAGTTGGTCGATGAGTTCGTGTATTTGGGCTCACTGGTGACCGCCGAAAATGATACCAGCAGAGAAATTCAAAGACGCATCATGGCAGGGAATCGTGCCTACTTTGGACTCCGGAGGACTTCTTCTTCTTCTTCTTCGCATTTTAAGCTTATTGCATATCGCATATTAGCTTATTGCGTGCTCTCAACTTAGTGTTCTAGATGCATTTCCACAGTTATTAATTGAGAGCTTTCGATGCCTGTACAATTTTTGCATTGATATGATTATGTGGCAAGTCCAATCATACTTCTATGCCCAGGGAAGTCGAGAAATTTTTCAACCCGAAAAATTCCTAGACCGGACCGGGAATCGAACCCAGCCGCCTCCAGCATGGTCTTGCTTTGTAGCTGAGCCTTTACCGACTGAGCTAAGGAAAGCCCCAAACTCCGGAGGACGCTCCCGTCGAATAAATTCGCCGCCGCACGAAGCTGACAATCTACAAAACGCTGATTAGACCGGTGGTCCGTTACGGCCACGAGACCTGGACTATGCTCGTGGAGGACCAACGCGCCCTTGGTGTTTTCGAACGGAAGGTGTTGCGTATTATCTACGGTGGAGTGCAGATGGATAACGGAACGTGGAGGACGCGAATGAACCACGAATTGCACCAGCTGCTGGGAGAACCATCCATCGTCCACTTTGCAAAAATTGGACGACTACGGGAGACTGGGCACGTCGTAAGAATGCCACACGACAACCCAGTGAAAATGGTTCTAGAAAGCGACCCAACAAGAACAAGAAGAAGAGGCGCGCAGCAGGCAAGGTGGATCGACCAAGTAGAAGGCGACCTGCGGACTACTAGGCTGGCGAACTGGCCACATGGATCGAGTAGAGTGGAGACGACTTCTTCGGACAGCAGAGGGCAACAAGGCCTTAGCCTGATTGGTAAGGTAAGGTAACTGCTGCGCTGACATTGACACCGATGAAAAATTTAATCCCAATTCAGCAGACGTAGATCTTCTATAACGGCATCATAATCGCATCGATTGGAATCGAAATCGATGTTTGTTGGAATATCGGGATCGCTTTATATGGAGCTTCGTATGGTCAAATGAAAAACAAACGGATTGAGGTGACGGTCAGAGAGAAAGTAGATTCTCACACATAGACAGATTTAGTCTCTGTCTAGTTGAACAAAAGCGGTAGACATAGATCTATTCACAGCAATGAGCGTCCTGCCTCCTCTTTGGAAATGGCTATTAGTGCTACTGCGCTCGTATCGGTAAATGTTGTAGATAGATGACAGCTCAGCATTAGTCACGTCGTTTCGAAGCCACGTTTCGGTCAGTACGATAACTTCATAAAAGCTGACTAAAAATAAATTGGTGCTGTCCCTCGCGCGCTGCTAGCACGCCTTTAGTGTTGGGAATCGAAAATCTTTGACAGTGTATTGTGTGCACTTTTATAGAGAACAACTGGTACAAGTTTATCAAAGTAGTCGATCGCGGGCAGAAATAACGTCAAATGGAACACAAAAGAAGAAACAGTATTGTGGTTTGGAAAATCTGTAGTGGTCCGTTTCCAAGCTGGGTAAAGTGCTGAAGAGTTTTAGTTTTAGTACATGATCAATGGTGTATATTTGCATCGATAATGTATTGGAGCGGGGATTATCGTGTGTGAAAGTGGCTTCGGAATGCTTGCGTTCTTGAAATGAGCTATTGTAGCTTCGGTAGAGCTGTCATCTTCTAACTCCCAGGTTCAAGCTTCTTGCATTCATAAGAAATGGTTGCAGGCAGATTTTATCCATAATGCCACTGCCAGACAGTGGGAGTTAGGCCAAGGCCGAATAATCATTCTAATCTACGATTTCTTCTTCTTCTTGTTCGCATTTCAAGCTTATTGCTTAGCGCATATTAGCTTATTGCGTACTCTCAACTTAGTGTTAATGCACTTCCACAGTTATTAATTGAGAGCTTTCGATGCCAATACCAATGCATGCATTTGTATATTGTGTGGCAAGCACAATGATACTTTATGCCCAGGGAAGTCGAGAAAATTTCCAACCCGAAAGATTCCCTCGACCGGACTGGGAATCGAACCCGCCGCCTCCGGCTTGGTAATACCGTGCCTTTACTGACTAGGCTATGAGGCCCCTCATACTATTAATAACCTTTTAGACGTGCAAACCTCCTATGGATCCGAATGAATTGTGCATATGTTTAGGACCAACAAACATTTTCAGGCGCAAAGGAGCAACAGGATTGAGCTGATAACGTTTTTTAATTCCCAAATCTGAAGACTGATTTGAATAATATGTTTAGGTAATGGGCAGCAACAACGGACAGATAAACTACTTACAGCTTCCATTTATTAAATGCTTGATATAACGATTGCCAGCAACGCCGGCTGGGCGTATCCTATGGCTTACCCTCCCTACTAACAAAAATCTACCCTTCCCGTGACACTTATGGGGGGTCGTAGAGTTCTCTGCATCTCTCTTAAGTAAGTGTCGGACTAACATTCCTCCCCTTTCCCCACCAGATGCAAGGACGAGGCCAGGACAGCTCTGGTCTATTGGAGGGAGACACATCCTTTATCTAAGAGGTTGTAATTAATCACAAATTACTATCTAACAGCAACGGATGAAGGTGGGTCTCCTTTTTAACAACAGCTTGGAGCGCGTACCACCTACGACATTGTGCAACCTAGTTTATGCTATGCTATGCTATGCCTACTTTTTAATATGGAACTGATGGGTTTATAGGTAATACTGTCTGTACTTAATACCACATTTTCCTTAAACATTTATTTTAGTAGTAGATTTTTGAATGCTCCCAAAACTTCTCAAATATGATATTAAAGGGTGATACGGTCAAAATTTGGTCAATATCAACTTGACGTATTTCTTTCAATTTTGCATTTAAAAAACCTGAACACCCCTCATTTTGAAGGTGTGTGTGTGTAGAATGTTGCTCCTATTTTGATTTTGGAATTCACTCTTCAGTTGTCAAAATGCCGTCCAAGCAAGAAGAGCAGCGTATCAAAATTTTGCTCGCGCATCGCGAAAATCCGAGCTACTCGCACGCAAAGTTAGCAAAATCGCTAAAAGTTGCCAAATCAACCGTTACAAATGTAATTAAAGTGTTTGGGGAACGTTTGTCGACAGCCAGGAAGTCTGGATCGGGGGGAAATCGAAAACCGGAAGCCGCTGAGACGACAAAGAGAGTTGCCGGTAGTTTCAAGCGAAACCCTAACCTCTCTCTCCGAGATGCCGCAAATAAGCTGGGTGTATCGTCTACAACCGTGCATCGAGCCAAAAAACGAGCCGGACTATCGACTTACAAGACGGTAGTGACTCCAAATCGCGATGATAAACAAAATACGACGGCCAAAGCGCGATCCCGGAGGCTGTACACGACGATGCTGACGAAGTTTGACTGCGTGGTAATGGACGACGAAACCTACGTCAAAGCCGACTACAAGGTAAAGGTAGCAGATGTTTTCAAGCACATGAAACTGTCAAAGTTCGCAAAGAAATATCTGGTTTGGCAAGCCATCTGTACCTGTGGCTTGAAAAGCAGCATTTTCATAGCTTCCGGGACTGTCAACCAAGAAATTTACGTGAAAGAGTGTTTGAATAAACGTCTGCTGCCTTTCCTGAAGAAACACGGTTGTTCCGTACTGTTTTGGCCGGATTTGGCATCTTGCCATTACGGTAAAAAGGCCATGGAGTGGTACGCCGCCAACAACGTGCAGGTGGTTCCCAAGGACAAGAACCCTCCCAACACGCCAGAGCTCCGCCCAATTGAGAAATACTGGGCTATTGTCGAGCGGAACCTAAAGAAGACCAAAAAAAAAACTGCTAAGGGCGAGCAGCAGTTCAAGGCAAACTGGCTTTCTGCGGCGAAGAAGGTGGACAAGGTGGCTGTACAAAATCTGATGGCAGGGGTCAAGCGTAAGGCCCGGCAATTCGGATTTGGAAAAGCGGAAGCCTAACTGAATATTTTTCCTGAATTTTATACTAATTGAACTTGAAAAAGAAATTAAATTTGATTTTTTAAATAAACGATTTCACCGATTTACACGCGTTTTCCCATGACCAAATTTTGACCGTATCACCCTTTAAATTCCCACCAACCCTTGTAATCTAGAGAATATTGAGACTTAGGCATAGTCATCAGGTTTAGCTATTATCAACGCATCATCATCAGGTTTACAATGTGCTATTGAAATTATCTTATTAATTAATTTAGATACAAATCGATCAACAGCCACTCATTCTTTCAACTTCAAAACATTCTCCAGCATTAGATTTCCTTTAAATTTGTGAAACATATTCAAAAAATAAAGTATTAAGTTCGATTTTTGAGATTTTTCTTGGTCCAATCCCTGCCGTTGGGTCGTTGGGATTTTTCTGAGGTGAAGAAATCTCTGGACACGTCTTCCTTCGGAAGGGAATTAAAGCCCTGGTCCCAATGTCAATGGCCAATGTCAATGGATGGCAATCGATGTCCGTCGGTGGCCCTAGATGGCAAAGCAGAGCGCAATGCTAAATAAAGGACCTCACGGCAAAATCCCAGCATCGGTTCATTCAATATCTGGATGCATTGAAATCTACCGATTGAATGGTCGAACTCGTTCGTGTCTTGGTCCTTACCCTTGTCAAAGTATTTTGATTTCACATAGGATAAATTGGTGCTATGGTATGATTGTGTACTGACCGGAATGTTTGCCGCTTGTGCAAACAAGTGCAGACTACTGGCAATTATTATTACGAGTTGGAAGTCAAGTGGAATGAGCCATGAATAGAGAAATGCGATGAATAAGTAGCATGAGAGTCCCAGAACGAGGACGTGGAACAATAGTTTGGTAGTCTTTGAAGTTATTTGCATTATTTTGATGTCGCAATCATTCCCGGGAATGTGCTCTATAGAAGAGCTGTGTTTGGGCTCAGCTTGAACGAATCGTATTGATTCGTAGGTACTGTGTCATTCCACTCAAGCGAAAACCTGAACGGTTCAGAACGGTTCAGTATGAAGTAATTCACTCACTTCATAACTTCTGTGCCATTAATTAATTTACCAATCGTTTCATGGCACATAATCCAAGCCAATTATTCATGACATCTTGATGGAAATATGAAATGTCACATTTCCAATATGAATTTAATTTCAAGAATCACATCTTCCTCCGACAGTCGAGTCAATCCCCTTTGGCACAATTCTGATCGCTTTGATCATCGTTCATTATCCACAAAGCACGTGTAACGCGTACCCCGTAGCAGTTTAAATTTATCCATTAGCAAATGTTTGCCTGCTTTTGAATGAAGTAAAAGCTTAGTCCCTTTTCCCCTTGCCATGTATTTAGTTGAATCAAAAGGTAAAGTACACCACCCCGACCGCATTGAAAAATTAATCAGTTCGTTCGAGTGAAATTGCAACGATTTTACATGTCGATGGGCTGATTAAAATCAAACCACACTATAGTACTGCCTTCGGTGCAATTTGCAAATACCAATCAACCATGTAGGTACCTAGTAGGTATGTTCGAACGACGACGACGACGGAGCGATAAATCCATCATTAAACAAATCGCTTTATCGAGGGGGCTGCTGGTTGAATAGCGGGAGTGTGCTTGAAAATTGCAAACGACGACGACGACGACGACGAAAACGACGGTGGAAAATTGGTGGAAAAGTCTTTTCAGCTAGTTCTTGCATCAGGAGGAAAGAAGGCAACCATTAGCAGTGCCAGGAAACTTAATATATTTTACGCTGGCTTCTTGCTTTTAGCATATAATTTGCATAAGTGATAGGGCAATTATCAATGTTTAACAACAAATTTTCCGGAGCACCGACATAACAGGCAAGACAAGGGATGGCAGGCAGTGATTTTATTAAATCCTTCTTTTGAATCGGTTCCCTCTTATTGAAAGCTGTTTCCCCTTGATCCACCCAAAGAACGTTTCATCTCCACCTTGTCGATGCCAATGTGGCGTCATCATCAGCATCATCTTCAGCCGTAAAATTAGATGAAATCTTTCCTCTTCCAGTCTGTCAGAAGGGAGGGGGGGAATCAAGCAACCCGTCTTGCATTTGCTTCTCCAAAGCCTGGGTTATTGCCGGAATAAATCTAACGGGAAAGGGATGATGTTGAAATTAAGTAGCCATCTGCCTTGCCTCCCATAGAGATAGAGATAGATCGTCATCCATTAGGTGCAGATGATGATCCTCCCCCCACCTGCCAAGCCACCAAGATGTGCGCTTGTGGAAGAGTACGAATTTTATTGTTTTTATTTGCCATTAGCCTTGGGATGAATGTGGCCATTTCCGTAGTAAATTGGCAGCCAGAACCCGGAAAGGATTTGACCATTGTCCCGAGAATGCTACAAATCATGGATCTCGGTTACATGCTCTCGAAAGAATTGTGTTACTACCACGGGTGGTGAATATTATCGTTATCGTTTGTGGAAATTGCAGACTGTTTCGATTGGAACCTTGGGCGAAACACACTCCTATTTACTCCATACGGCTCGAAGTGAAAAATGAGTTCATGGTAAGGAAATGGATAAATAGGTATTCGTCTCTACTCTCATTTTAGAAGTTGAACTCATTTTTCACTTTACACGCAGATAAATAATAGAAGAGAGCTGCAGCACCTACAACATCAACGCATATTATAAGCGATGTGGATGGCATCTACCACTGACTGCCCAACCATGCTGCAACCTTTATTCAAATCCATAGAGCATGGCATTCATCAAGGTACCTTGGAGGACATTAAGTTCCATTGGACTAGATTGCTGTGGAGACTTAGCATGATGACCGATCCACTGATCACAGGAAAGGCAAATCCTGAAGAGACCCTACACAGATATAATGAGGTAGAATATGATCCTGATGGCGATAATTTAAGTTCCTGGCAATAATTTAAGACATTTGAAATATCCGTTGGCAGCATCTGGAATCCTCTTCAGGAACGTCTGAAATCATTTTTCGGAACGTCTGGAACTTTCACCTGGAGAGTTTGGATGCCAAAGTGGGAACGTCTGGAATCTACGTCGAGAGCATCCGGAATCTCTAATGAAAACGTCTCGAAATGAAATTTGGAACGATTGGAATCTCCGTCGGTAACGGCTTGAAGCCAAGTTGGGAACGTCTAGAATCTACGTCATGATCGTTTGGAAACTCCGTCTGAATCCAAGAATCCAAACACCTAAAATTTTGGTCGGGAATGTATGTTATCCCCGTTGGGTAAGCGTGGATTCATCTTCGGGAACGTTTGGAATAATCTTTGAGAACAACTAGAATCTCCGTCAGGAACGTTTGAATTCTTCACCGATATAGGGTACATGTCCCTAGCCTTGGTCTTATATGCAGCCTTCAATTACATTTTATGCCATATTTCAAGAGCTAATTTTCATTATGTCGTAAGTAACATTCGCACCAATCCGAGAAAAACAAAGTTTTGTTTTGATGACCGAAAAGTTATTCCTATTTCCAAGTAAACACATGTAATCTCATAGTGATAGCAATGTTTAACATATTTAGCAGGGTTTTAATCATACTAATGCAAATCGCTAGCTTTCATGCTAAAAAATACTGGTTTTTGAGTCAAAAGTTATTATACGTCGTTTGGTGGCCCCTATTGTTACTTAAGTCAAAGTGTATTTACCAGGATATTCGGGAGAATTATCAATTACGTCTCCTTACGTGCAGCCCATTCATCATTTTAGGACCACCGAAATAATCTTAGCAACAAACAGTTCGATTTATTCACTTTAATAATAAGAAAGCGAAACGACGAACGTACACTTTTCACGGGTTTCTCAGCGCTGTTACTTAAGTCAAACGGTATCTCCATAGAAATTGGGTGACTTAAGTAACATCGAAAACTATTTTGATCGGAAGGTGATTACGTCAAAAAGCAATTTGAATGGTAAATGAATTTAAAAATGGGATTTGATCCTATATTCGGACAGTATATAGTGTAATAGAAGGAGAATCGATTGACACTGATAGCTCGACTTAGTTTACCTTTGTTACATTCGACGTAATGAAAATTTGCTCTTAATTTTATTTTATAATTGAGCTTCAAAAGATTGTTCACTGTCAACATGCAAGCTTAGATATCCTTATTATTTGGATGTAATGTCGGTCTACTGTACTCAAATTGGGTCTATAAATGGATGCAACTTTGGCCTATCGAAGATAACTCTCGATCTACAAAGGTCCGGCATGTGAAATTACGCTTCTTTATCACTCCTTATCATTCATACGTAACCACATTGTTGACATCACTTACACTTCTCGCTTAAGAACTAATGAGGAAGAAAGAGACAGTGTTTTCTTTCCGGTTCATCCAAAGAAAATAGATCATCTCACGACCTGGGACGGGACTTGACAATCGGGTAGCGATTTCGAACCAATTTGCTGTCAAATCCGAGCCAGTTGCTTTTTTTTTTTTTTTTTTAACTCTTTATTTGTTCCAAATTCAAAATAAATTACATTTCATTTTAACCTAGGTGCTCCAGTTACTGCAGTAATGTACCAGCCTTAATTGTTATGATATATATCTAAGTGTTTTTACATTGTTCATGTCTTGGCAATTCAGTATTTTAAACAGGTTTTTTAACCTGCATGTCAGTATAACAATTGATATCTTAAAACTAAAAACTAAAACTAAATCTTATCTAAGTATAAAGGGAATTAATCGTTGCAATTGAGGATTGCAACGATTTTTGCCTGAAATTATTAATTATTTTGTTGGACATTTGTTCTAAAGTCTCAACATTCGAAATTCTATGTACTTCGGTAGTACTGTACCAGGGAGGCAACTTCAAAATCATTTTCAGAACTTTGTTCTGAATCCTTTGAAGTGCTTTTTTCCTGGTAGTGCAACAACTAGACCATATTGGCACAGCGTAAAGCATGGCCGGTCTAAAAACTTGTTTAAATATTAGAAGTTTATTCGTCAGGCAAAGTTTGGATTTCCTGTTTATAAGAGGATGCAAACATTTAATATATTTGTTACATTTAGCTTGAATTCCCTCAATGTGATCTTTAAAAGTTAATTTTTGGTCAAGTATTAATCCAAGATATTTCACTTGGTTTGACCAGGAAATTGGAACTCCGTTCATAGTGACTATGTGACTACTACTAGGTTTCAAAAACGCAGCTCTAGGCTTATGTGGAAATATTATAAGTTGAGTTTTGGAAGCGTTGGGAGAAATCTACCATTTTTGTAAATAAGAAGAGAAAATATCTAAACTTTTCTGCAGTCTGCTGCAAACAACACGAAGACTTCTTCCTTTAGCGGAAATGCCTGTGTCATCAGCGAACAAAGATTTGTGGCAACCCTGAGGCAAATCAGGGAGGTCCGAAGTGAAAATGTTATACAATATAGGCCCAAGAATGCTACCCTGAGGAACTCCTGCTTTAACAGGTAGTCGATTAGATTTGGAATTTTGATAATTTACCTGCAGAGTTCTGTCAGTTAATAATTTTGAACTAATTTCATAATGTAAAGTGGAAAATTAAACTTTTTCAATTTAGCAATCAAACCTTCATGTCAAACACTGTCGAATGCTTTTTCTATGTCTAGAAGAGCAACTCCAGTTGAGTGGCCTTCAGATTTGTTTGAACGAATTAAATTGTTAACTCTTAAGAGTTGATGAGTAGTTGAATGCCCATGGCGAAATCCAAACTGCTCATCTGCAAAAATTGAGTTCGTATTGATGTGAAGCATCATTCTATTCAAAATTATCTTTTCAAAAAGTTTACTTATTGAAGAAAGCAAACTTATTGGGCGGTAGCTAGCAGCTTCAGCTGGATTTTTATCCGGCTTCAACATTGGAACAACTTTTGCATTTTTCCATTTATCAGGAAGGTATGCCAAATGGAAACATCTGTTAAATAATTTTACCAAGAAAGACAAGGTACGCTCTGGGAGTTTTTTGATGAGGATATAGAAAATTCCATCATCACCTGGAGCTTTCATATTTTGAAACTTTTTAGTTATAGACCTTACTTCGTCCAAATCAGTCCCCCAGGAATCATCAAAAATATTTTCCCGAGAGAAAATATTCAGAAAATCCCGAGCAACCTGATTCTCAATAGGACTAGTAAGACCCAAACTGAAATTATGGGAACTCTCGAATTGCTTAGCAAGTTTCTGAGCTTTTTCCAAATTTGTGATCAAAATTTTACCACCTTCTTTAAGCGCTGGAATAGGCTTTTGAGGTTTTTTCAAAATTTGTGTGAGTTTCCAAAAGGGTTTGGAACTCGGGTCTAATTTAGAAATAATATTTTCAAAAGTTTTGTTCCTCAGGGCAGAGAATCGCTTTTTAATTTGTTTTTGCAAATCCCGCCAGATAACCTTCATGGCAGGATCGCGTGTTCTTTGATATTGTCTCCTACGGACATTTTTAAGACGGATCAAGAGCTGAAGATCGTCGTCTATTATAATTGAATCGAATTTAACCTCGCATTTTGGTACTGAGGCAGCTCTTGCTTCAACTATAGAAGTAGTCAGAGATTCAAGAGCATAATTAATTTCATCTTTGGTTTGCAAAGGAATGTTTGGATCGAAGTTATATTCCATAAATGTTCGATATTGCTCCCAATCAGCTCTATGGTAATTGAAAGTAGAGCTGTTGGGAATAGAAATTATTTCTTGGGATATTTCAAAAGTTACTGGAAGGTGATCAGAACCGAAGTCAGCATGGGTAACCAGTTGGCTACAAAGTTGACATGAATCAGTTAAGACTAAATCAATAGTGGACGGATTTCTTGCAGAAGAAAAGCATGTTGGGCTGTTTGGATATTGAATAGTGTAATAACCTGCAGAACAATCATCAAACAGAATATTACCATTGGAATTGCTTTGAGCATTATTCCATGAGCGGTGTTTTGCATTAAAATCACCAATAATGAAGAATTTAGACCTATGACGGGTAAGTTTCTGAAGGTCATCCTTGAGAAAATTCTTTTGCTGGCCTACGCATTGGAATGGCAAATAGGCAGCTATAAACGTAAGTTGTCCAAATTTTGTTTCAACAGAAACTCCCAAAGTTTCAAAAACTTTGGTTTCAAATGAAGAAAAAATTTTATGTTTGATTCGTCGGTGAACAATGATGGCAACGCCATCACAGGGTCCATCAAGACGATCATTTCTATAAATTAAATAATTTGAGTCCTTCTTAACCTTATGGTCAGGTTTAAGGAACGTTTCAGTTATAACGGCAATATGCACGTTATGAACTCTCAAAAAGTTAAATAGCTCGTCTTCATTATCTTTAAGAGATCGAGCATTCCAATTTACAATATTTAATGCTTTAAAATCCATTACTGAATTTTAAAGTCATGACAATATTATTTGCAAATTTTACTCCAGTTTGAATAGCATCAAACATGGAGTTAGATTTAAGCATATCAGAAATCATGTCAATTAATGATTTCTGTAAAAATTCCATTTTAGGGGCAGTAATGCTTCCTAAGTCAAAATTGTCAAAATTTCCGTTAGAATTACTTTGGTTAGTATTTTGATTTCTACCCGCTGCAATAGCAGCATAGGTAGCTCCATTAACTCGCTGAACATTGTTAGCAGCGAGGGGAGTAGGTACAGATGAAACATTTGAAGCCGGGTTGATATTTGTACCTACGGGTACGAATGTAGAATTTGTTCCTCGCTGACCGTTGTTAACAGCAGAGGAATTTGTACCTGGGTGGAAACTTTGAGCGTTTCCTACCTGTCGCTTTGAACGAGATTGTAGGATCGCTTTGCGAGTCTTACATTCCCAAAAATTGGATTTGTGGTTTTCACCACAATTTGAACATTTAAATTTCTTAGGATCTTCCTTCACAGGACAGTCGTCCTTTGCGTGAGAGGAATCACCACAATTCATGCATTTAGCTGGCATGTAGCAATTTTTAGTTCCGTGGCCCCAACCCTGGCACTTACGGCACTGAGTGAGGTTTTGGAAATTTCCTCAAGTCTTCCTGAAGTGTTCCCACTTCACTCGGACATGGAGCATAAGGCTAGCTTTTTCTAAGGCCTTAAGGTTGTTTAGTTCACTAGACTTGAAGTGAACTAAATAAAAATCATTAGAAATCCCGTTGCGCGAATCGCCAGAACGGGATTTCATTTTCATTTTGATTACTTGGAGTGGCACAACTCCAAGTAATTTTGCCAGTTCATCTTTGATCTGATCCAGGGATTCACCACTGGGCAGTCCTTTCATGACAACCTTGAACACACGTTCAGTTTTGGTGTCGTAAGTAAAAAATTTGTGCTTCTTCTCAGTAAGATACTTGAGAAGACATTTAAATCCGTCCAAGGTTTCAGCCAATACACGGCATTCACCCCGACGTCCAATTTGTAGTGAAAACTTAACTTTCACGAAATTCAAAAGTTCCATGCGAAGAGCATGGAAATCGGAAGTGGTTATCACAATAGGGGGAATCTTTTCCTTCTTGGCATTAAGCCGGGAAAGTTTACTAGAATTTTTCTTGGATGATGGATCATTCTCATCATCCGTGAGCAAATCAAATTGATTACTCAAATTAATTTCACCAGAAGGGGGGTCAAGAGTTTGCCCCTTTCTTTTGCGTTTAGGTGCCATGGCGGCAGTAAATTTTTATCCAAATCGACTTCCAAGCAGATTACTATAAGAATCTGAAGGATCGAAGAGGAATTTTCCAAATCGATATCCAAGAAGGATTACCTCGGGTAGGGTCCAAACAAGGATCGAAGAGGAATAAGAGTTGAACAAGGTAGAAAATTTTTACAGGTTGAGCACTGAAAAGTGCTGTTTAGATTTGTTGTAGCTTTAGGTAGTAGTAACACTTCCTTCAGCAAAAAGCAAATAGATCCGTACGGCAAGAGAGCACGATGCGGACTGACCGAGCCAGTTGCTGATTGTTCGATTTGACAGTAGCAATCGTGGAATAAAAAGGACAGAGCAGCGTTGCCAGATATACCGATTTATCGTGATTGTGATAAACGCCTATCTTTTTGAATACCTCATATTTTTTCAGCCTTCAAAATTCTAAACAATCATCTCTAAAGATGCCTTATGCTTGATGACTAATGTTTGCATTTCCTCACCGTTTTTGGCTACCCATCAATTGAGAAATAGTCGATAACTCTTTCCGGTAATTCCTAGGGAATCGAGAAATATTTTTTAAACATTTGTTCATTCTTAGTAGCTTAGTTCTCTAGATGCTCTTCCACAGTTATCAAGTGAGAGCTTTCTATGCCAACCAATGCACGAATTTGCATATTTGCTACACGATTGATATTCTAAGCCCACTGTGCCTTTACTGACTAGGCTATCTGAGATCCTGTATCAAAGGATGAAGCGGCCGTAATCTAGATCAAAAAGATCTACAGCTTCAATGAAATTGAAAACCTTCTGTAATCGGACTCAAACATTGGAAATTTAGTTCCAGCAGGACATTTAGGTCAACAATCGACAGGAGCATCTCCTCGAAGAAACCATATCAATTGACTTCCTTCACCGAGCGGGAATCATCCGTTGAGAAATTCAACTATATCAAAATTGTAAATAACCAGCGTCACGTAGGACACCGTTTTTCTTTACTGTACTGGGGGTCACATTAAGAAATCTTAAATGAGACATGTAACGAAAATGGGGGTGTTTTCAAACGCATATTTCTCCAAAGCATTAACGTAAAATACGTCATGCAATGTGCCATTCAACGGGGAAGTTATCCAGCAATTTTTTGCATACATAAAAAATGAAAATAGTTAAATAACAAAGAACGAAAATTGGAAGCAACAAGTTTTGTGCCAGTGCCATCACATAAGGATTGTACTCGAAAAAAAAATGCACACTTTCTTTTGTGTATAACTTTTTATTGCATGGCTAAAAATTGATGGAATTTTGAGTAAAACTAGTTTAAAGTGCAATGTTTACATGTGCAAAATCTCGTCACAATCTGTAAAGATGGTTATCGAGATGGGTTCCAAGCAGCGTTGCCAGGTCATTTTCAGAAAAATCTGGACCAGTTAAAATATAAAATCTGGAAAAATCTGGAAGGCTCCAAAAATCTTGTTTTTAACATAATGCTATTAAAATCAAAGTGATATGCCAATCTCCTGGAAAAATCAGTCAGTATGATCATCTGAAATTTATTCAAAGTACCAATTTTTTTATGAATTACGTGTTTTAATAAATTATATAAAACAAATAACTTGTAAGCATTGCTTAAATCATCCAAAAGTTAATTAAAGTATTGGCACAGTGTGGCAAAAAAGTTTAAATATCCATTACACAGCAATTCAAAAATTGAGTTAAATCGTTGGTTAAATACTGTAGAAAATATTTTTAGAATTGCTTTTTGAACAGTAACTTTAAAAAAAAAAAAAACAATGAGAAGCAAAGAATCTTGCAACTTTCATGCGATGGATTTTTTAAACTAATAGTTGATGTAGTCCATACTTTTTGATGCAGTACTATAGAATGTCTTAAAGATTTTAATAGTTCTAAATAATTCTAATATTACTCTGAGGTTGATCAGACTGTCAATGTAATTCTTGGCATCATAGTAGGCAGTAGGCAATTTTATTTTAAAGTAAAATTCACCAGGCTGAAGTGGGAATTAAAGCCTAACATGGTGGTACTCACACACACTTTACCTTAACTACAGGTAGCTCAACAGTTTGCATTACCATTACGAATAATTTTATGATATAACTAAAATGAAAGTCTGAAAGCGAAATTTATATATTTTCTGGGTCCCAGATCATGAAAATTTTTGTTAATTTGAATTTACCTAGAACTCTATACAGGATATCTTCGTCTTTTTTTCAGAGTTCCATTTGAATCATCCTAGAATTCCAGCATACTTCTTTTCTGGATTCTCCAAAAAAATTTAGATAATATCCAAACTCAATTTCCGTGAATTTGAATAATTTTGTTTTCTTCTTTCTCTATAGGATTCCCTTAGAATATTCTTAATAATTTCCTTGGCACACTCTTCAGAATGACCGTCACTCTATTCTCAGACTCATCCGATAATTTTCTTTGTAGGTAAGGTCAGAATTGTTTTGAAATCCTCTTCAGTATTGACTGAGTACTTTTATAAAAATGAATCTCCATAGAAACATTGGACAGAATTCCATTCCATATTCGCACGATTCGTATCAGCGTACTGCCTAAGTTTCATCTTAAGAACTTTCTTTGATTTCTCTTTCGAATTCTATTTCCATTCTTCACAAAATCTCCATGCAATTGTCATCAGAGTTTTTAAAAGACAACTCAGTGGTTGCACAGACTGAAAACTTAACACTAGAAAACTGACAACACACCACACCCAGTAGGGAAATTTTCAGGTTGCGAAAAGTTCCACTGGCTGGAGCGGGAATCGAACTCTCACTTCGTGGAACGCCTGAAGGACGGGTGACACTGCACAACCACGAAGCTTACAAAGATGGATGGAACTCTACTCAGAATTAATTTGAAATTCTCCTTTGGTTTCGCAAAGAATTCGCCACACACTTCACTGTAAACTATTTTCACAATTACCTTAAAATTCTGAAATTTTAGGGCAATTCAGAATTCTAAAGTAATTCAGACTGCTTCAACTCAATACTCACAGGTCCATAAAAAATGCTAAAAATTATCAAATGCCTTTTAAATGTTCCTTATGAATTATCCTCCTTGTTAGCATACTTTAACGTCCTGGTGGTTGTCTAGATTCAAAAGCCAAATTTTCTAAGGCTCAATTTATTGTTTTCAATCCTGAACAGTTTTCGATTTCTCTAAATTAAAATATTATGAAAATTCCTCCACATTAAAATTTTGATTTTTTTATGTATTAAAAATCTAAATAAAAATTCCAACTTAACAAACATTCGGGACCAATATTTTTAAAAGTTTGATGACTTTTTTCAGCAAATAATATTTAGAAAATGCCCCCATATTCATAATTAAGCAACCCATTCACATGCAACCATGTTGTAACAATTCCATGTACGATGATACAGTAATTTCCAACGTTGATGGCCATTAATAATTAAAGTAGCAGTTTTTATTTTTTGATTAGAGTGTAAACCAATTGCAATGAAATTTGTAAAGCAACACGTTTGAAAAATCTGGGAAAATCTGGAACATATTTTAAAAATCTGGAAATATACGTGATCTGTCTGTGTATCTGGCCGGATGACCAACAATCTGGAAAATCCAGAAAAATCTGGAATACTGGCAACGCTGCTTCCAAGCAAGAAGTACTTCGACAGCAAATTATAGGAGCGGTCGTGGAAAATCCAGGCCAGTCCAACGAAACAGTTTAGAATCGACAATTCGACCGTGTTCCGTATGGTAAAATTATTCAAGGAGACCCAGACGACCCAGCGGCGAGCTGGCAGCGGAAGAAAAGCGAAGACGACCGACCCCGTGAACGCAAGAAAGGTGAGGGATTACTTCAAGCGCAATCCGAACCATTCGATTCAGGACGTGGCCAAGAAGGCCAATTCTTCCGTCTGGTTCGTCCAGTAGACAATGAAGCGAGGCGGACTTCGTGTCTTCAAGGTCGTCAATCGAACCGATAAAAAGAATACGGTGGCCAAAACCCGCAAGGAAGCGTGCGATACTTCGTAAATCTTCACAATGCTGCTCTCGTGATTGACTTAAACCTACGTAACTCTCTCGTCTGCCAGGGAGGGTGAGACACTTTGTGGGGAGTTCTTTTCGGGACGTGTCTGTCAATGACATATGCCAAGACATGTGAAAAGTTTTGCGCTGCAGCCTCAACGTCATCTGGATCAAGGATGTTCTCCCATACCATGCTAGACAATACATCTATGATACTACGGTGGTCGGCTTTACGGAAGTCATAAGAAACCGTAGCACGATAATCGTCGAAATCAGGCACGAGTTTGTCCTCAACAGTGACAATTAGAGAAGAGTGATGTGGAACTAGCTTAGTTAGTGCACAAGGAGCCGAGAAAATAAATGGAGCCCTATCCTGTGTGCTCACGAAGCAGAGGTCCAAACTACCATCATTTTTCTTAACTACATGGTTAATTTCAGAAAGCGTTGCTGCGCTGTAGTTGCCGAGAAGGCTAATAGCTCCTGCGTGAAATGTAGAGCTATCAGGATACAGGAATCCGCTATGAGATGGACTCCATGAAACGCCTGGCAGATTGAAGTAACCCAAAATGAATATCTCATCAACTGGAGTGGCACTTTCGATAACAGTGAAAACTGACCGACAGTGAGTATCGATGAGTTCATTGTCCCTGACTCGATCCGGTGGAAGGTACAGATTGATGGCTGTCCAAGCCTTCTCCACATAGTTCCATGAATCGTTCTCGATGACCACCACAGACAATTACAAGGACACCTCCATCAGTAGATTACGGCTGTTGTTAGGATTCCGATCGCAACGAAAGACCGAATACTTGACTGGAAAGCGTTCGATAATCGAGCCACGTTTCGCACAGGACAATTACATCGTAGCAACAATCCTATACAGCTAGGCAGGGCGGTACTCTACAACATCAGAATTCATTCCACCGGCGTTTTGCTGTACCGCGAGAGGTTGGTGCAGCCGAAATGCATAGTAATGGACGACGAGACGTACATTAAAGTGGATGCATGCCAAGCAGATCTCCTGAATGGAGTGTTTCGTCTGCAAATCCCGCCTGGATGTTTCGGAGAAGTTCCGGAAGAAGAAGGTCGACAAATTTGCCAAGAAGTACTTAGTGTGGCAGACGATCTGTGGGTGCGGCAAATTTAGCAAGCCGTACATAACGACCGACACCATCAACGGCCAAATATATAAAAAAGAATGCCTCCAGAAGCGGCTGCTGTCCTTCCTCCGGTCCCACGAAGGGGACACTCTGTATTGGCCGGAACCGGTGATAGAGTGGTACGAAGCCAACGATGTTGTTTTAGTGCGGAAGGAGGCAAATCCGCCAAAATCGCCAGAACTTCGCCCAATAGAAAAATTCTGGGCGGTTATGAAGGGCAAGCTCCAGAAAACAGGGAAGGTCTTAAAAAACGACAAGGATTGGAAGAAACGGTAGATTAAAGTGTGTAAGAAAGAGGGCACAAGTGTTGCACAGGATAAGATTGGTAGCGTTAAGTCCAAGGTGCGGGCATTTAGCCTAGGAGATTAGGTTTAAATAAACCAACTTTGCTAAAGCATAGCTTATATGTGTTTATTTATTCCCTAAGAGTTTCAAAAATATCCGACCTAAAAAGAATTTTTGGTGATAGAGTACAGTCTTTAGTTGGTAACAAACGAAACAAGCCGAAGCCGCATTTCCATTCGAACTTCGGACGTGTTCGTATCGTTCATCTCACTGCAGCTCAACACAGACGATATGTGGACCGGAGGGAAGGCTCTCCAAAAGTAGCTTGCTACCAAGGTTGTCTACAAGAGCGCTCCAGCCAGAGAAGTAGTGAAGAAGCAACATCAGCACTGCTCGGGTACAGTTGCTCTTCGTGCGATACGCAGCTATGGGGCATCTTTACGCTACCATAAGAATACAAACCTGTGTGTAATGGGATGATCTGTGCTGGTGTGCTAGCGATAGTGTTCAAGAACTGTGCTAAAAAGTAGTCAGCATAATGTAAACAGGGCGCCAGCATCAGGAGCAACGGAATTCTAGTTGATTGAGCTGATTGAGCTAGTGAACCAGCATGTATGTAAACATCCCATAAACTAGAGATGGGCAATCCACTCCCAAGCTGGTCTAAAGACCCGATTCACTAAAGTGAGGTGATGACCCGCAGTTCATTATTTAGGAACCGCAGCTCTTCAGCTCACTGATATCACAAGTCTAAACTAAAGTCGTTGTATAATTTGTTTACAAAAAGCTTGTATGCCCTTTTCACATGTGGCTCTTGAAGTATTACACGATGTTAAATTTCTACTGGTATTATCCAATGTATTTACGTACCCGGCTTTCATTGCTCTAACCTCTCCTTTTACCATTCTCTGGAGGAGCGGAAATTCCGCACATAAACAAATGACCGAAAGGCGAAATACAACTCTCCAGCTCTCAGCTCAGCTCTGGATCCAAATCATCGACCCGAATGATTCACTGAGAGCTGCTTAGAATGACAGCTCTCGGATCCATCCTGCTCTTCGGATCTTTTTCTTCTCGATTCTTCACGATTCAGCTCCGGATCAGGATCTAAGCTGATTCTCTGGAGCTGAAGTCAAATCGTACGCGTCATCGGTTATTTGCTTTTGGGTGTATCTTCACCCCTTTCCCAGATAATAGTAAGAGAAATGCTGCTGGAGAAATAACATCAGAAATCAATCTGTAAGTAGACTGGATTGCATAGAATGAGAAAAATCTAACATCGTGTAGCTCTCTCGCATGCATGTTTTTGGTTTTACTGATGATGTTGTTGGCACATTTTGTATTACGCGCGCATTTAGGTTTACGCGGTGGTTGGTCGCTTGTTGCGTTAATGGCATTTTCATTTAAAAGTAGAAGGATCTGTGCTTAGAGGCACGAACGAAAGCTTGACGTAGAACCACTAGTGGACGGAACAAATGTGAAGATCACTTAGTTGATCAATCATCTATTATCTTAACTCTTCCGTTTTTGAATTGTAGTATTTTTTTTATCACAGAGAAAGTTCGATCAAAATCACTTGCACCTCTCATTTTCCAG
This sequence comes from Ochlerotatus camptorhynchus, assembly GCF_037179485.1. Taxonomy (NCBI): domain Eukaryota; kingdom Metazoa; phylum Arthropoda; class Insecta; order Diptera; family Culicidae; genus Ochlerotatus; species Ochlerotatus camptorhynchus. Next base: position 154,390 of record NW_027040781.1, read on the forward strand.
GAACATCTTCAGCACACCTCGTAGATCACACCGGAGATATGTTTGACACCGCCACGGCGAACTAGACGACGGATGGCGGTTATCACGAAGAACCTTGCGATGACGCTTGGCGCCTTCTTTACCAAGACCTTTTCCTCCTTCACCACGACCAGTCATTGTTGCTTGTTAGGTAGAAGATTGCCACCACCTTTCTAATGCTGCTATTGATGCTTCTGCTGCCTGCCGCACCACGCCGACCGAAGCGAAAATGAGTTGAGGATTGACAGCAGTGCTCTTTTATATCTTTTCAGGTTAGAGCAGAATGATGTGCTACCAAATGGTACTCGATTATGACGACTGGGTTTGGGAAGAATATTTATTTCACGAAAACAATGATACAATTATCACTTTTTATTTGTACATTGGAAAATGCTTGACATTACCACATTTTTATAGTTTATTGTTGAAAATCATCAGTTGGAAGCATTGCTATTGATGCATAGAAATATTTCAGATCGATTGGAGATAAAATTATTGAAATTGGTCTAGGCGCAGCTGAGTTATCAATGTTCAAAATCTTTCAAAATTTTGTTACATGTTCCATTTTCGGTTTTCACAAAGTGTACCCTCATATAGAAATCACAGACGTAGTCCTACGTCAAAAATAGAGCCATGTTCGAAGCTACGGATTTAATTTTTTAGACTTCTTTTACGATGTTTATGCAGTTTTAAGCTTGTATTTCTCTATTGGTTTAGGGTCACCAAAACCATTTATTTCATTTTCGATTTTTCATTTTGAATTTGTATCAATATTTCTATGATTTCAGTATGAGTAGAAGCGCTGTTCAAAATATTTGGCTCCTCTTAGGGATCTGAACGGATCAGATCTGCTCAGCAGCTGTTTTGCCCAGCTCTATCATTAACCAAACGACCCTTGTCAAGCACAGGACAGCAACTGCAAACAACTCGAGTGAACAAACATATTTCTGGTGCTTTGGTGCTAATTTGACAGCTCCTACGTTTCCGCTTATATTAAGGTGATTGCTTGTAGAGTCCACAAATGGCTATAAATGTGCTTCCACCTCGAATTTTCAATTACACAAAACTCGGAAATTTGAGTTCCATTTCACCTGAAACTGCTACTGCATGTATGCTGCAGTGCAGCAAACGTGGAGTAACAGTTTTATTGTACTACGTGTCGTGGAAGTTGATATTTGTGCACTTAAAGTTTCCAAGTGGTAGAGGAGAATAAGAATCTCACAGCGAACCACCTTAAGTTAGGTACATGTCGCGCCACGCCGTGGGAAATACAGAAAGCTTTAATGATAAAGTTAATCATGATTCACGCAAATTGTGCTCGTCAATTCGAAAGCAACTAGATCAATTTTTAATTGACCATTTCGAGAAGTTACCGAAGCAAAAAAGAAAACATAGTATTCTTAGTTGAAGATGCTAATTTCAAATAACAGACTGAAGTGGTAATTTTTATACGATAGATGAGGAGGAGATGAAAGTATAGAATTGATAGTTCCGTTTAGAGTACGCCAGTGTGAAAATTGCATATAGAGAGTAGAAAGCGAGCTAGACAACTTTTAGGAAGGTACAAATCAGTTTTATCATCTCTCTTTACCTAACTCTCCCTTTGGGATGGTGAGGGGCCCAAGTAACACCACCACTGGTAAAAAGAGATAATCGCCAACCCACTTATGTACCAACGATGTGTTTGAAACAGTTCTAGTATTCTTATTTTAATTTTTGATTCAAGTAGCCCAGAAAACAATTAAATGGTGTTCAAGAAATACATCTTGATACGAAACTGCTTAAAGTTTGTTGCTTAATTTACTTTAGGTCTCAATAATGAAACACAACTGTTTCAATGCACTGCTTTGATGACCTCTGATGACCATTATGTTTCCTGAAACTGTGGTGCAACAGAGTGTGTTTTTTGCACCTATTGAGCAACTATTTTGAGATGTTACTAAAAAGTTGATGAACCAAGATGTGTTGAAGAACCTATTTGCAATCTTGTTCCAATTAAGGTGATATGATCCAGCGTCCACAAATCACAGGCACTTGCACTGCCACTTTGAGTTTTCTAAGAAGTTAATCTCGTACACTATTGCGATTTCAGGCATTACAATTGCATCACAATTTTGCTCTTGATAACTGTTATGTTAGAGCATTTTGATTTGTTATGGGTACATGGCATTAAAGAACTCAATAAGATCAATTATATTTTCTGTGTAATGTTGTTCAGGTGTAGAGGCTTTGATTTGTTATTTATCAGAATTTTGATAGAAGGCTTTGCATTATAATCACAAGCTATTTTTTGAAGGTGAGTGAGTGATGACTTAATAAGAAAGAAAGTCTTACGGTTGTGAAACCGACGTAGTGAAATGGCTTTAATTTTCCATTCTTACAATGGTTATAAGGGCAACAAGGTGTTGAATTTACCGCATAAAAATAATCAAGATTCCACCAATCCGGTTCGTACCTGTGCCACCATTAGGATTCACACTTCCAGAACTGATGTCACTCCGTTAGTCCCAAGCATCATCTGTTGGTTCTCTGTGTAATTACTGGTCTGGCAATAACGGAGTTGCATCCGCGAAGAGTCATCATGCTCATGCTTATGTAAACATTCTTCAAACTGAGAAAATGGACGATGTTTTAAAAATTATTGACTCAACTGACCAACAGTTGATTTTTAAATCGCCAATTAAAATGATTCAGCCCATTATATTTTCGGAATCGGAAGTCAGAATCTGAGTTCAAATTTGGATTCAGCTAGACAAAACCCATCAAATTCATCGCATTTGGTCAAAGGACGCAAAACCCTATTCAATGTTGCTGACCAGTGATATCGTTTCATCAAAGTTGATAGTCTTCCTGCAATAAATCGCTCTCACAACACCCCCCGAGCCAACTCTTCCGCTTAAGTAGCTGCAAATTAAAACATAAATTCAAACTCGCACCCATTGTCATCTCCCCCGGAACAATTCACTTTTGTATCTCAACACAAAGTTTTAATTGTTCAATTACCCTTTTTCCTCCCGCTGGAGCGACATCAACCTGTGCCGGTGTTCTCTCCGATCCCTAAGACGACCCAGAAATCCCCGGGAAAAGGTAGTCCCATCCCGTTCCATCATATTCCCTGAATAACTTTATCAATTTCACCGCTCTTTTGTCACCATTAATCTCCTCTCGGTCGGTCGGTCGCTCGGTACACATAATGTTGTTGTCGCCGAGCCTGAGTCGAGACCGGAGCGAGCCGTTTCACTCCTATTGCTGCAGCGACTGCCGTTGAGGCAGGCAAATTGAATATATTAAAGCATGAAAAGCTCATTTTAATTAGTTTGCTGCTACCACTGCCTGCAGCTGCCGTGTGCCGTATTGCAGCAGCGATGGTGACAAGCCGTTTATTGACTTGGATATTCCCAGTTGACTTGTTGTAGTGCTACGTTGCCTTCCGGGGCGGATTCCCCCGGGTTGGAGTTTGAGAGAGATGACACCGATGACAGGTCGTCCTATGACGCCGTCGTCGTCGTCGTCGTTGCTGGAATTGCATCTGCCGGAAGGGTCCGAATGCTTTCGCATAAATTTAGTAGTTTGTGACACTTTGTATGTGGTGTGGGTGGGTATAGTGTACCATCAATGATTCAATGCCATCGTCCGGAGCGAGTCGTGGAGAATGGATTGATTGTGGAAGATGCCCGTTTTGGAATGTACCATGTCATTTTGGTTAGGATTGAAGCTTCATGTGATCCAAAGTTTGAACGTATATTTTTCGGAGAGGGTATTACCATAGAGGTAACTCTTAGACTAGAAGGTCCCGAAGAAACGTGCTCGACTTTTTGGCTCAGCTCTGGTACTATCTTCGGTCCCAAGCTAATCGATTCACCCCTCGAAACATACGAAAATCCAATAACCCCTCATTTTATCTGTCAAACTTTCATAGCAAATCAAAACAAACATTGTGTAGTACTGGAATTTATACTAGAATGGGGTACGTTAATCGATTTGCTTGAGACCAACAGGCTAGTCAAGTAGTGAGTCAATTTAAAATCGTTAGTTTCGTAGTGATTGTTGGTATTACAGTCACCTCAGTATTATGGGTCAGTGTTGAAAAATGGGTTTGAAAAATTCTTCCCGGGTAGAGCGTTTCTGCCTACCAGAATATGCGTGAAGGTTGCATATAGAATCGTTAACTTTAAGCGTTAGAATTCTACTATTCAAACTTCGTTGTACGTTTGTGTACGGAATATGCGCTTTTAGGGCGATAGCTGTTCCTCTTTTAGCATTATCAACGTTGGTGATAGCGTTATAACATGGGATACCAAGTTTGCACATTCAACTTTTTGCATAAGGATTATATCAAATCCATCAATCGAATGAACGAGCGGAGAGATGAGATTTTATTAACACTGGAGACAGCATTGGGGTTGATGGAGCCTACATTATAACTAACAGGGGAATGATTCAATTTAATTCGTTACGTGATTGTTAACCGTAATACCCGCGGTTGTGAGAGTTGTGGATTAGTAATATCAGGATGATCGGATAGTTTTTAGATTGTCATTAGAAACGTTAAGTCGACTCACTGGCTTTTGAAACAGAGGAATCCATTTTTTTGATTTAGTGGACGTCCTCTTCCTCGTTTCACTTTTAGGAAAGGAGTACCTTCAGTGGATGACTCGTTACTTTCACTCTCGGAAATCTCTATGGTCAAGGACTTGGAAAGGACTGGGTTGATGGGAATTTGGAATGCTGGCACGTGGCAGGAGCTGATACCATCGTCGTCACGTTGGGTGTGCACGATCGAATGGCTGATATGATCACCAGATGGTTCATTCAATACACTGGACGATGCAGTAACACCAACAGCAGCATCAGCAACAATAGCTACAGCAGATATTGTTTTTAGTGGAACATTCTCCAGTCGTCGTCTCTTCTAGTTGTTTTGCTGTTGCAACGTTGGTTGTTGTTCCGCTTTGATCCATTTCGTGGTCGATCTGGATTTCGCCCACAGGCACTACAGCAGTAGCTGTTGCAAGGACTGTGCACTATTGGTGAGGCTTTTTTTAGGCTTTGAGCCTGGGACGTATTGTCACGCTCAAACGGTGGTATTGGAACAACTGGAGCTAAAACCATTCTCCCAAGTAACATTTTGGGTTTTATGAGGGTTCTGTAGACTATTATTTAGACTTGTAGAATGCTATAAAACCTTAAAAAAAACTTACAATGTTACTTGGGCTGACATCCCTGATTGGATGTGAAAATAGTACTGAAATCAAAGGAATCTGCTCTGCACGGGCTAAACAAATGGAAACATCGTTTAGGTTTAAAGCAGGTGAATTTCTACAGCCCTGTTTGATGGATGAAAGTTTTAATCTTCAAAATTACTGTGAAAAACATGTGTGCAATCGTGTGTTATGCGTTGAAAAATTGACCTGATAAGTTTTGCTTCTGTTCCCATCATAAAATAAAATAAAATAATGAGCCAAATGCACGAGTTATGGACCCATTTTCCCTTAAGTGATGAAAACAGTAGCCCCCCTCCCTTATTATGCCGTTCTCTTCCTCTCTACCATGAAAATTTGACAAGCTACAAGATCGCAACAAATTTTCAAAATTTCAGAGCCACGTTTGTGATTTCTATATGGGTGTACACTGTGTAAAAACCGAAAATGGAACATGTAACGAAATTATGAAAGATTTTGAACGCATATATCTCTAAAGCATTAATGTGAAATATTTCATGCAATATGCCATTCAACAAAGAGTCCACCCAGCAATTTTGTGGCATATAGTACAAAGTAGAAGAAATTTAACTAAAATTGGTAGCATCAAAATTTCCCATACATTTGCTTAGACCACAAGGTGTCTAAGAGTGGAAAGGCTACTGGTAGGGAGGGCAAAGTGCTAACTCAAGAGGTTGGCACCGACCCCTTGCCTGATGCCGAAACACCAAATGATAAGGATAAACAGCTCCTGGAAAAGTTGGTGGAAAGCCTGCGAAAGGAGGTCGCCCTTGGCAAGGGGAAGATCAAACAGCTCAAGGAGTCTAAGACTCGCCTTGAGATGGAATGTGCTTCCCTTGTTGGACAACTCGAAAGAGTTGGCGTTAACCTCGACTCTAGTGAGAGCGAGGCTACTGCTCCCGTGACCCGTAGGAAACGGAAGCAGACCGCCGGCCTCGAGGACACTCGAGGTAAGAAGAGCCGTAAAAAGGGAGAAAACTCAGCACCTTCTCCCCCTATTGACTCGGTATCGGAGCGCGAAAGCGATGCTGTTGCCGGTAAAAAGTAATTACCATGTCTGATGTCCCACAACAGAATGGTAAAGAGCCATCGAACGTAATACTGCAATGGAATGTCCATGGGTTGCGATCAAAGTTATCTGAGATCCAGCTATTGACAAAGAAACTGAAGCCTTGTGTCGTCGCTCTCCAAGAAACGATGGCCAAGGTAGCAGATCTACCTCCAAACTATCTCGGTGGTAGATATAAGTGGTATATTAAGCCTCACATTAATGCCTACATCCACGGCACTGGATTGGCTATTAGAGAAGATATACCACATAAGGTAGAGCAGTTGGATACTGAACTGGAGGCCACCGCGGTCACCATTCAGTTTCCGTATAAGCTGACTGTTGTTAGCTTATACATGGCTCCGAGGAATAGGGTTGGCAAGGAAGTGAACGTCATCGGCAAACTGCAAGATCTCATCTCGCAGCTGCCTGTCCCTTATGTGATAGTGGGCGATCTGAATGCGCATCACCCCTCCTGGGGATCACATAAGACGGACGTTCGTGGCGAGAGGTTGTATCAGCTACTGGACACGTTGGGTTGTTCAGTGCTGAACCCACCACCGGGGTAGAGTCCGTGATTGATCTGGCCATAGCCTCTTGGGATGTAGCCAGCCAGTTTATCTGGCGGGTTGACGATGACTTACACGGAAGTGATCATTTTCCTATCTCATTGTCACAGGCTGTAGACCTCCCGTCTACTGTGACAAGGCTGAGATGGAACCTTGAGAAGGCAGATTGGGACAGCTTTGGCAAAGAAGTCTGTCGCCAACTGCCTGGTGATGACAGGATACTGAGACCAGGTGACTGGACCCAAATCTTGAGTAAGGCCGCTCATCGTCACATCCCAAAGGCTGGAGGGAGAGGAGGTATGAAAACTGTCCCTTGGTGGGGGACAGAAGTTCATACAGCGATTAAGGCTAGACGTAAATGTCTAAGGGCGCTGCGTAGGTTGCAGCTTGATGATCCTTCTAGGGCCGATAGATTGAGGGAGTTTCAGCTTGCTCGATCTAAATCTAGAAGCGTAATCAAAGCTGCAAAGCGGGATACATGGTCTGCTTTCACCGCGGACATATCGGAAACCACTAGCTCGGGTGAGCTATGGCGAAAGGTAAAGTCTGTCGGTGGTAAGAACAGACATGTTGAGAGGGTGATTAAGTTGGATGGCGATTACACGAAAGACCCAGGACTTATCAGTGAGGCCTTTGCTGATCAATTTGCCAAGGTGTCGGCAAACAGCAATCACAGTGATGAGTTCCTGCGTGTAAAGTCATTGGCTGAGGGGGAGTACCGCTACTCCCGTGACAGGCAGTGTAGTCTAGTAAAAGACTACAACAGGGTATTCGTGCTCGAAGAGCTCAACTGGGCCCTGCGCCGCGGCCTTGGTAAGGCTGCGGGCCCTGACGACATCGGGTATCCCCTGCTTAGGAGATTACCCCTTGCCGGCCGATTGGCTCTTCTTGCTACTATGAACGAAGTCTGGCTTTCTGGCCAGATACCGGACGAGTGGAAAGAAGGGTTGGTTATTCCTATTCCCAAACCTGAGAAGGATAAAACCCTAACAGAGGGTTATCGACCGATAACCCTGCTGAGCTGCATGGGAAAAACACTCGAGCGGATGGTTAACCGTCGTCTGTCAACCGAGCTGGAGAGGCAAGGACGGATCCACCCACGGCAGCACGCATTTCGATGCGGCTATGGGTCGGAGACGTTCTTCTCTGAGCTTGATCATTTATTGGACAAGGCCTCGTCGGAAGATTTCCATGTAGATGTAGTCTCCCTCGATTTGTCCAAGGCATATGATATGACATGGAAGCTTCCTATCTTGACTTCCCTCAAGAGCTGGGACTTCCAAGGATGTATGTTTAACTACGTAGAAAACTTTCTACAGAACCGTAGGTTCCGAGTATTGAACGCTGGCGCAACCTCTACCTCTGCTTCTCTGAAGCCTCTCGTAGTACATTGACCAAGGTTGCTAGGGCTCTGGTTGTCCCTAGCATCCTTTACGGGGCGGAACTGTGGAGCAGGGGTGGTGTCTCCCTGCTCAAGATTCTGGAACCTCAGTACAATGAGGCGTACAGAATCTGTAGCGGAGCGCTGAGGTCTTCACCAATAGCTTCTCTGTTGGTGGAGAATGGAAAGGTTCCTTTGGTGAATGTTGTCACCGAAGACCTGGCCACCAAGGCGCTAAGGCTCCTAGAAAGGGATCCCATTCTCAATGACAGGCCCACGGTTGCAAGGGCGAGAGAATGGTGGAGCGACTTGACGGGAGTAAATTTTCCCACGTTAGCCCAGCGAGCTAGGCTGTGGCAACGGGCATGGGATGCTACTGCCCCGAAAGTTGATTGGAGGGTTAAAGCTATGTGTGGGGCGGGGGCTAGCTCTAGTGTGGCGAAAGCTGCATTTAGGGAGGTCGCTGCCTCATACGAGGGAAGGCTCAAGCTATTTACGGACGGTTCATTAATCGAAGAGGAGGTTGGTTAAGGGGTGTCTGGGGAGGACATAAGCCGCTGCGGCCGGTTACCCGGTCTCTGTGGTATCTTCTCAGCTGAGGCCTATGCTCTCCTGCAAGCTTGTAGGCTAGCAAATGGGTCTCAGGCTGTTGTATTCTCTGACTCTGCGAGTTGTCTCTCTGCCCTTGAGCATGGGCAGGTTGGACACCCGTGGCTGTTAGAGGTGCAACGGTACGCTAACATAACCTTTGCATGGGTACCTGGACACGCAGGTATACCAGGGAATGAGGCTGCTGATAAACTAGCTAACCAGGGTCGTCTTGCTCAACTAGAGGCCACTCCGGTGCCCTATAGTGACGCTACCCGCTGGGTGAAGCAGACCTCGCGATACGCATGGAATGTGTCTTGACATAACAACCGTGATGCATTCCTGCGTCGTATCAAGAACACAACACAAGAGTGGAAGGATGCACCTAATTCTCGAGATCAGAAAGTTCTGACTCGGCTGAGAATTGGTCATACACGGCTCACTCATGGACCTCGATTTAGCGGCAGTGTGGCCTACTGCCAGGGATGCGGTGCGGTATTAGATGTGAATCATCTATTGGTGGAGTGCCCGGCGAGAGCACAATTAAGGGAAGATATGGGTGTCGTTGGTTCAATCCGTGAGGTATTGTTCAACGACAGGAGTACAGAGCAAACTGTACTCAACTTCCTGAGGGCGTTAGACTTATACGATATGATATAAGCATGAGTAAGTTGAAGTGGCATTAGAAAGAAAATGACTGGTAGTCATGCCACTTCATTCGACAAGAGGCAGTCCTAAAGGTCCCAAAGACCAAGGTACACGAGGGAGGACGACCGACCTAAACGGGGGACACACATTGATGAAACAGCTGCAGTTTAAAACCCGTCTCGAATGAACTAAATTCTCCTCTTGTAGGGGAACAGTTTAAAGAGACGTTAATAGACGTATCCACAAGGTGTCTTTTCTAACAGAGCCAGCACATGGTTGGTACCAAACGAAACAAGCCGCAGCCGCATTTCCATTTGTATCGCTCAACACGCAGCAGCTCAACAGACGATATGCTCCCGACAAGCAGCTTGCAAGAGCGCTCCAGCCAGAGAAGTAGTGAAGAAGCAACTCCGCCACTGTTCGGGTACAGTTGTTCGTCATGCGATACGCTGCTGTTGTGCCATGTCCACCAAGAGCGTCGAAGAACATCAAATTCACTCATCGTATCCGTGGAGAAAGCGCCTGCAGATCGCAGAATTCCTCAATCACCCGGTACCGTGCACCTAAGAAGAATATGAACCTGTGTGTAATCCACGCTAAGTGAGGTCACCATTCTTTGCTCGACTGTCGAGCTGTTCGGTCCGTATTTTCGCTCGAGTTCTCGATTCCATTTTGTTTCGTTTGTGCTGTCGCGTTGCGCCACCTTCTCGCGTTCTGGCAAGTTTACTTGAACTTGCAAACACGAAACAAATGGTGCGTAAACGTGCCAATGAGTCAGCAGCGGGCCCTTCAAAGAAGGTGCTAATCAAGCAAAGCGCGTCACAGGATGACGCCGGAAAATGAGTACAGCAAGCCACCCAGTATGCAGTACTCCCGGAAGAAAACGGCGATGGTGACGCCGTTCCCATTGCAAGAAGAGAGTGGATTCCCCCGCTTTTCACGCCAGTGAAGGATGTTGCCAAGCTGGGTCCCGAACTGGCAAAACACAAGCTGCTGTCTCGCTTCAAGCTTTGCAGCATCGGTACCATAATCATGGAGGGGTACAAACAAATAGGATGTTTCCTGAAATCCGAGCTGGAGCGGTTTGGGCTCAAGCCTGAGGCAGTGTACCCGATGAACCGCCGTCCCAACCACAACACCAGCTTCCGTGATCAGTTGTTCCTGGTGCATTTCACGAAAAGATCAACCAGTCTTGCGGCTTTGAGATCCAAATTCCGGGACCTGTTTCAGGTCATCATCAGTTGGGAGCATTACAAACCCCAACATCGTGATCTTACGCAGTGTACGAACTGCCTCTCCTATGGCCATGGCACCAAAAACTGCCATATGAAGACAAACTGCGGCAAGTGTGCTGGAACTCACTCAACTGCGTCCTGTGAGCAAGTCGATGACATCGAGCCAAAGTGTGTCAACTGCGGTGGAAACCACCAAACCTCCAATCACGGATGTCCCAAGTGAGTGGAGTTCATTAATATCCGTCGGAAGGCCACAATCAACAACCAGCTCGGTCGCCTCCTGTACTCACGCAAGTCCAGTACCCAGCTCTCCAACCCCGTTAACATGTTCCGAACCTAGCCTCGCTTCCGCTCAACAACCAACAAGCCAATCCTGCGAGTATCCAAATGATTCCCAACAGTCGGACAGTTCAGCATCGTTTCGCTGCTGCTGCGCCCCAGCCAATTACATGTTCATCCACCACCCCTGGTTTATCATACGCTGGTGCTGTCTCCGGTGAATCTGTCGACGATTCTCCGTTCACCTCGGAGGAACTTGTGAGGTCATCTTCATCATGCGCACATGCAAGACTCGATCTGAACAGCTACACGCTGCCCTGTCCCTTGTCACTAAGTATGGACCGTGAAGCCATCAAGATCGTAAATTGGAATGCTTGCTCCTTGAAGAGCAAAAACATCGAGTTGGTTGACTTTCTCAACGAACGGCACATCGATATAGCCGTCTTCACCGAGACTCACTTGAAGCCCGAGCTGAACGTCTTCCTTCCCGACTTTCGGCTCATAAGGCTTGACCGCACCAGCTCCAGGGGAGGGGGAGTGGCCATCGCTGCGAGACGGAAAATCAGCTGCCGGCTTCTACCAAGCTTCCAGCTGAAAATTATCGAAGCCATCGGAGTTGAGGTGAGCACATCGCTTGGTCCAATCACCATCATCGCGGTCTACTGCCCCAAGTAAACCAACATTAGGGACGGCTCGACCGCAGACCTCCGAAGAGACATCATCAAGCTAACACGACGGCGGCAAAATTTCGTCATCGCTGGCGACCTGAACGCCAAGCATCAAGCCGGACCACTATCCGGTGGTGGCCGAAGTAGCTTCCTCGGCCAATAGGTTTCAAGTTTCCCGGCGAAATTACCATCGTGTCAACTGGCAGTGTGTCAGTATCAGCGCTGTGTGGACACAGCAATCGATTACGACGTCCTACCGGAGTCGTTCGAAGAAGTCGATCGGTGTCTGCAAACCATGGAAGAGGCGATATCCCGTGCCAGGGAGCAACACGTACCAGCATCCAGACAGGTGAGTCATACTCTGAACCTTGACAGCACAACCAAAGATCTTATCAGGCTCCGTAACACCATTCGTATGCAGTTTCAGCTTTCTGGGCTGCCCCACTTGAAGACCAATGTCAATAGGCTAACCCAAATTATTCAGGCCAAGATGGTGGAACTCAGAAATAACGATTTTGCCAACAAGATTCGCTCTCTCCCAGATTGTCCAAAACCATCGGGTTTAGGAAAGGTCACTCTACCATCCACCAACTCGCAAGTGGTTACTAGCATCATCAAGCGGAATAAGTCCGTTTCCAATACATCTGCCATGGCATTGTTGGACGTCGAGAAGGCGTTCGACAATGTCTGGCATGATGGCCTAGTGTACAAGCTGCATCGATAGAACTTTCCGATCTACCTCGTGAAGATCATCAAAAACTACCTGTCGGGCAGATCATTCCAGGTCTGCTTGAGCAATATCCCCTCTGATAAGTTCAACGTTGATGTAGGGATCCCTCAGGGTAGCCTGCATGGACCTATCCTATTCAACATCTTCACGTCAGACGTTCCTCCTCTGCCAGGTGGTGGTAATCTGTCAATGCTCGCAGATGACACCTCCATCATCTATAAGGGTCGAGTGATCCGTGCTCTGGCGAGTAAACTACAATCAGACCTGGTCCAGGATGTTCTGTCCGACTATTTCAAGAGCTGGAAAATTTGTATCAATGCAGCTGAAATACAAAACACAGCCTGCTAATGTCATGGTCCATCTTGATAACACTCCCATTGAATGGTCGAGTGAAGTATAGTAGCCTACTTTGGTCTCACCCTCAATAGGAAATTGCTATTCCGATCCCATGTGGACAAGACATCCACCAAGTGTAAAATCTTGATCAGGTCGCTCTACTCTCTGATAAACAGGAAATCCACCCTGTCCCTGAAAAACAAGCTTGCTGTCCACAAGCAGATCATTCAGCCGGCTATTGAGTATGGTATGCCAATCTGGGAGAGTTGTGCTAAGTGTCACCACGTAAAGCTTCAGAGGATCCAAAACAAGATCCTCACAATGATCCTTAACAGTCCACCGCGAACTCGTAATCCTGAGATTCACCACCTGGCCGGTCTTCAAACAATCGAGGAGCGAAAGACTTTCACGCTGGAAAGGTTCAGAGTCGCCTGTCTGCGATCAAACCACCAGATCATTCATGATTTGGAAACCTAGTTTAAGTAGTTAGGCAGGTTCCTGTGCTTAAGTAGGTAGGTTATCAAATTTTTAAATTCAAACCAAAACAATCCCACAAAGAGTATCCTGTAAATTAGCGCTAAACGCAATCATCACATTAGAATATCAGATCAGATCAGATCAGATTGACCGCCCACGGTTGCTGCTCTGTTATTACCAGATCAGCTGCAATTACACAGAGAACCAACAGATAATGTTTGGGACTAACATTCATCCTCAATGTGTAAGAACTGGAGATCTAATATTTAGCAATACCAGCGCCGGCCGTGTCCGAATGCAGGTCAACTAGGGAATGGGAAGGAATGTGTTGACGTGTTACTCGCTGTGAAGGAAACCGAGAAATCCTCTGCGCTTCCACGAGAAATCACTGGGATGTTGGATGTGGGGAAAGGTTGCACGCACACGCAGGGATCGTTTTTTGGTAGAGCGATTATAATACACAAACACACACACACACACACGCGCGCGCACTCATCCAATTTCTATTTTTAGATCAGAACCCACACTGTGGTAAGTGATGCGATCGGTGTTAAAGAAGAATTTGTTTCATTAAAATCTAGTGGGTATAGAATAAGGCAAAGTGAAAAATTGCAAGGAAGGGGGACGGGCCTGAGATTGAACTCCCGACCTTCTGCTCAGTAAGCAGAAACGGTAACCACTGAGCTACCGAGCCTCGTCCACAATCATCACATTAGAATAACCAATTAACTAGAACAAAGATGAAGAGCCAAAGGCTAATCGATTGAAATGTTAAATCAAATGTTGAAACATAAAAAACAGAAAATAAACGTAAATATTACTACTTACACGCCTGCAACTCGTTCCTCGTATGATCATACTTGTACACTTAAGGTATGTATAGACATCGAAGCATATTCGCTTGGAACTGTAAATTCCATTTGGTGTATTCACGCGTGCAGCTGCTCGTGAAAAAAAATCGCAGCTAAGCAAAAAGTTGATGATTAGAGAAAGAGCAACCCCGTCAGATTTTCACTTCACTGGAGCTGTAAACTGATCGATTTCGTTTCAAGTGAACTTCGAAATGAGGGAATTGGAAAATGTTCCACAACCATAACGTTTTCTGCCTGCGAAATGTCATGGTTTCTTCTCCCGCCACAGTCGAGTCATTCCAGTCATCGTCCTGCAGTCGTCCCGGACCTGTGTGTGGGCTTGGAGAAGGGGTCTTCCAACCTACAATTCAAGGCAAGTATGATCGTGTCATGATCAGTCCCGCTCCTGATTCGTCCATTGGTTCTAGCGCTTTACCAACCATCAACTATACCCGCCTGTCACCTGAACACTCTGGGACGCATTGAAGTTAGCACTGCGGAAGCCACAGTCGAGTTAATCCAGCCATCGTCCTGCAGTCGTCCTGGACCTGTGTGTGGGCTTGGAGAAGGGGTCTTCCAACCCGCAACTCAAGGCAAGTATGTTCGTGTCATCACCAGTTCCGCCCCTGATTCGTCCGTTGCTTACAGCGCCTCACCGCCTCAAGAGCAACAACCGGCTGGTTCGACTGAAACGTCATACTCCGATGGCTTCAAATCCCACATCACCGATGGGACATACAGCACTGCACCGGATCTTGCTCGCCATGTTTCGGAACATCCCAGACCAGAATGCGCTGCCTGCTGCCTCAAGGAAGCCCCTGAACCACTCAACCCAATCGCGCTTGCTGATTCCTGTCATCGTAGTCGTTCTGGCCCTGTGGTTGAGTATGGTGAAGGGGTCTTCCAACCTTCTACATCAGGCAAGTATGCGTTTGTTGAAAACAGTTCTTCTCCTGATCCGTCTCTGTGTTCCAGAGTACCACCATGTTCGTTTCGACCTCCAACCGACTTCGTTCGACCGCCTGTTGGTGTATTCCCAGAACGTTCGTGGCCTGCGAACCAAGATTGATGATTTTTTCCTGACTGCCGTTGACTCTGACTACGATGTCATAGTGTTTACGGAAACCTGGCTCGATGACCGCATTAATCCATCTCAAGTATTTGGCAGTCTATTCACGGTATTTCGAAACGACCGCAACCACCAGAATAGTACCAAATCGCGTGGCATCGTTGCAAATTACTCGGGCATCGTTGCGAAAGCCAACAGGCAACTCGGGTTCATTTTCAAGATCGCTAACGAGTTTCGCGATCCTGCCTGTCTAAAAGCTCTCTAGTGCGATCGATCTTGGAATTCAACTAGGTAGTATGGTGCCCGTATCAAGCAGTTTGGATAGCGAGGATTGAATCTGTTCAAAGGAAATTTGTTCGGTATGCCTTTCGTCACCTTCCTTGGAATGACCCTGTGAACCTTTCGCCGTACGAAGATCGTTGTCAACTCCTGGGTCTTGAAACACTAGAACATAGGCGGACGATTAGTCAGGTCGTGTTCGCAGCGAAAGTACTTATTGGTGATATCCAGGAATCTTGGCTGAATTCGAAATCTACACACCCGAACGAGTTCTTCCGTCGAGGAGTTTCCTGCATCTTGGAACTCGTGCTGCGAACTACGAACCAATACGGTTCATGTCTGGGCGTTTCAACGAGTTTTACGAGTTTTTCGACTTTAAATGTGCAGCGGAAACCTTTCGTCACCGTATTCAACGCAGACTCCAGAGAAAGGATGAGGACTTCTACCTGATTCACGGGCAACTCTATGCCATAGGAGGATAACTTTTTTTTATGCTATAGACTTGATTCGTTGTAATTGTATTGTATTATTGTGATTCATGTATTTCGAAAAGATATGGGGTTTTTACGCCTTTTCTAGGCTTTTCCCCATCAGGCTTCATTTAGACACGTTAAGTCCGATGAAGAAAAACAAATTAAATAAATAAATAAATAAATAAATAAATGACAAATCTGTCACTTCAATCATAAACAACCTCATGGTATTAATTTTTAGGATAATCACGGTGGCATTCTGGAGGAAACTTTATTGCAATACCCAAAGAAATTCCACTTTGAATAGGGTTATCATTTTGTTCCGGACGTTTGATTAATTCACCGATTCCGATGTTATGGCAAATTTCTGTTTATCATACGGAATTTATCACCGTCTTGCATCTTGTAAAATTGAATCAATCACTACTTAAATTACAAGAATTTTATAAACTCAAAATCAGCTATGAAACTTATCAAATTACCGATAACAAGGAGCTCCCAGGAAGCCTGCTTCCTCATAACGACCAGAACGATATTCTCCAAGAAGACGCCACGCACAACGTCCAAAGGTATTAGTAGCGCAACGCCGGAAGGCTATTTGCACTTCAATTAAATCTATTCTGGCTCCCATCCGACAGCGTCCCTTTGGCTACGAAGCACCAACAACTTTCCCCCCCAGGA
Organism: Ochlerotatus camptorhynchus; assembly: GCF_037179485.1. Lineage (NCBI taxonomy): Eukaryota > Metazoa > Arthropoda > Insecta > Diptera > Culicidae > Ochlerotatus > Ochlerotatus camptorhynchus. The sequence continues at coordinate 170,942 of NW_027040781.1, forward strand.
ATGCATAAATGATTACGACTAGTTCCACCATCTTGGCCACGAATGCTGGTCATGATGATAACTGCGAGCGGCTGCCATTCTGATTCTCACGCGCGATGGCTATTTAAAGGTAATCACGCTCATCATTCCTCAATCCGGATGGGATCCAATGTCTGTTTGGCACAATGGGGTCCCGTTAATTATGAGAGTACTTAATCGGTTCTAAAATGCCCATAATAGGCCGACAATTAAACCATTTACCCTAATCTAATCGCTAGCACTCGCCACAAACCAGAACTAGTGGTATTCCCGATACAAAATCAATGGCCCACAATGAAAGCCAACATCCAGTTACGTTGTGAAGCATAGGAAACCATTTCCACTCGGGTTGTGCATTAGAAAGCGGATTCCCATTGGCTTCAACCGAATGGAAATTATTATAATGAAAATCTTGCCCGAGGCCTTCGGAGCGGGCTCGACTCGGAACGGATCCTTCCGTTGAATAATGTCTACATGCACAACACATGCACTACATACCACCGGGTGGGGATAGTGGCACTCACGGCCAGTGGCAAATCCGCTCAAACAATTATTAATATTCATATTGAATTTCATCCTTGGATGCACACAGTGGCGCTAGTACGATTCCTACCCCCCTTGGCTTCGGGTCGTCCTCGTAAGCCATACAGCGGTAAACTCACTCGAGCGAACTGAAGGAGAAGAGTATGAGCCAACCTGGCAGAAAATTGAAGCTCCAACTTCGAAAGGTATCCTTACCTCCCACCTCCCAAGACTCAGAATCCCGTATCGTGCGGCAGAAGGTTGGGGGGAGCGGGTTGAAATTGCCTGTCTTATTATTACTGTTTGAAGTGGATACCGACGTCTGCAACTGACGGTGCGGAAAATGTGAAAAAGCAAACTTACCGGTGATTCCTCGTTCACGTCGATGATTGTGATTATGAGTAGCCCTTCGCCCTGCTGAATGGACGGGGCGGTCGTGTCCGTTACCAGCACTGTGATGCGCACCACCTGCAACCATGAAAATGCAATTGCACACATTTAGTACCTTCGAACGATATTCTGCCCTCATCCACTAAACTCACCGCAAAATCGTCCCGCTGCAACTTCTTGTTGACAAACACCTTGCCGGTTCGATCGATCCGGAACATGTCCTTAAAATCTTCCATCTCGCGTACCTCTTTACCGTTCTTGTCGACCGCCGTGATGGGTTCCGTCGCCGCATAATCCAACGCTTCACTGGACGCCACATCCGGATCCAGCGCCACCAGCGTATGAACCAGCGTTCCCACCGGGGCATCCTCGGAGACTTCCGCCCGTTGAGTGGTCGGCGTGAAGTACGGTGCCTTGTCGTTGCTATTGATTATGCTCACCGTCAGGGTGGTCGTTCCGGAGAGGCTCGGCGTGCCCAGATCCGCAGCGACAATCTCCATCTGATACGTGTTCCGTCGGTCGTAGTCCAGCTTGCGAGCGATGGTCACCACGCCCGTCTGGTTGTCGATGGCAAAATCGTCGAAGCTGCTCTGCTGGATCCGGTACCTGGAAAACATAAACGACGCACGGATAGTAAATAATTGTAATTCCATTAAATTCGCGCTAAACATGACTTCGGTCTGAATTTATCGCAAGATACACCCCCATAAATTTTTATTTGCTCTAGCCCTGCCGCCTTCGGCAACATCAATACAAGCTTGCAGCAGGAGGAACTATCTCGGTATGCATGAGCTTGAGTTGGGGATGGTGCTCCAGAAACCTTCTGGCCTCGATTTACAACAAACACGAACGACGGCTACGACGACGACGACGACGATGGAATCGAATCGTTAATCCTTTTTAGTCGCGAACAATGCTGCTTGCTGTTGTACATGTGCATAGGAGGTACCGTGTATGAATGAGGAGGTGCAGCTGCTGATAGCTAGATACATGGCAGTGAATGTGGTTTGGCTCGTAAATCCTGGCAAGAATTTGATTAAAATTTAACGTAATTTATGCCCGTATCGGTTGCCCTGATCGAGTATGGGATTAATCACTCGTGCACAAAGGGAAGCCAACAAGGATTTTGGCTTTTGAAAAGCTGGCAAGAAAGAGATGAACCAACCAATTGGACCCACATTGCACTCATTTCGTACCGTTAGTTTCAGATGGCGGGAGATAGGGTAAAAAGTTACTTCGGCCTAATCGTCATTCGTGACTTGTCCGGGGGTGAGATTTTTTTTTTGATTTGTTTTCCGTCGATCTTGTTTTCCGTACTGAGCACCAATGCTACTGACGCCAGGGAGGCAGCTCCCACACCTGGACCCTACATATCGACCATGAATCAACGGCTTTACTTCCCTTCCAAAGGAAGACGTAATTAGAGATTTTAAGCCTCAGAAAATCCCGGTTGCGCAGACTGGGATTGAACCCATGCCGTTTGAAGTGAGAAGCAATCACGCTTACCACTACAACCTGCTTACTACTACTACGCTTGGGAGTGAGATTTAAACTCGTAACTTTGGCGTGAGAGGTATGAATGCCAACCACTACGCCGGGGTCGCCCCCTATAAACCCAATTAGTTAATTGTTCAGAAAGCAGATACTTTTGTTTGACGTGAATGATTGCGCAATGATTGCGAAAACTATCAAAATTATTGCTGTTGAATATGATCTGAACGATGTTTAAAAAAATGTTTCTGCACTTACGTATGGTAGCGTGACTTATGTGTTGGAACAGTGATATTTTTTTCATTGATTCTCCGAAAATGTATAGCTTACATCACAATGCCACTTTGCTTTAAAATCATATGTAGAGCAAGTGTTAAGTATTGTTGGGTGTCATCAAGGGTCTGTTCATTAACTACTTAGACAGTTTTTTGGGATTCTTGACCCCCCCCCCCCCTCCCCATGCGTAGACAATTTTCCATGCAAAAAAAATGTATTGACCGTGGATGATTGCCAACCCCCACCCCCTGAACTGTCTTCGTAGTTTATGAACAGCCCCTAAGGATGCAGAACTCGAATATACTGAAAAGTAAAAATTAATCATTTTGTCAAGCTTTTGCATTCATTTTCCATCAGATATCACTGCAGTTGTAGAAAGTGACATCTATCGGAAACTACACATAATCTGTTTTCCATTAATTGTTCACAGAGGACAGTGCAGTGCAAACTAAGTCTGGTACCTCTATATATGCATTTAGATTAACTTTCGAAGTCCCTCCGTAAAAAAGGAACACAAAATAGCTCATCACTCACAGGATTTCCCACCGATTTCTATGAATGGGGCGGAGCAGAAAGTATGATTATGTAAAGAAGAAATATGCAGAAAGCAGAATATGTAAAAAAGTAGGGACTTCGGATGTTAATCAAAATGCATGTATAGAGGTACCAGACATGTTTTGCAGAGTCAGGTTCTCTATTTTGTAGTCTGTGAGAGGGAAATCACAAATAGAGTGTAATCAAAATACATGGTATGTTGAGAAATTGAACTAGTGCGAGCAAATTTTCTCTCTCATATATGATTTTTTTGGCTCATTGAGGATTGGTAGTAAAGCAGGTAAAACAGTATGGGTAAAAATCATTTTTATTTATTTGTAGCTTGGTAAGCAATAATTTCCGAGGAAAAACTGAACAACAAAGTCCCTGACTAATTTCTTTAGGTTGTCATTCCAGAGCTGGTAGCGAGTCACTTTTTAGTGACTTGGTCTTTTTTTTTCAAGTCAGTCACTAAAAAGTATCTTTTTTAAAGCCAAGTCACTAAAGTCACTTTTTATTGTAATAAGTAACTATTTGCATTTTTTTAGCGTGAATTTATTTCAATATTGATTATTCTTTGCGTTGTGACGTTTAATTGTCTTTCTCTTTATATAGGTGTCGACTCATTTTTTTTGGATAAAATTACCTGAGGTTTCCAAGTAAGTAAGCCCCAGATCTAAAAATATTCAAGTTTCGTATTCCATGCATAAGTTCAAGATATTGAGAATATATTCAAAGTGCCAGAATTAAGTAAAAAATCAATGATTTATTTCAAGTTCGTAATTAAGTATATGAAAGATAAGAGATCTTCAAAGCAGTCCCATTAACTTTACAACAATTGTAGGAAATTTGGAGAAGTTTTGAGGAATGAAAGGAAATGCTGAGAATTTCAGTGAAGCTCTATAAACAAACTGCAGGAACATAAGGGAAGTTGAAAATATACTGTAAGCTGTAAGAACCTCAAAGCGGTTCTTTTTGCATCCGAGACTTTTCAGAAATTTTTATGAAGTTTCTAGAATTTCAGTGATCTTCACAGGTGTCAAGCGAAATTGAAAAATTTTAAAAAAGTTTAGGGGTATTGTGCAAATTTTTAAGAAGTTCTAAGCACCTCAGAAAAGCTAGATAGATTAAAAATCTATAATCGTAAATTTAGATAAATTCAAGATAGCTCCATGATGTGCTGAAAAAGAAATCGAGAACCCTTAAGATGTTCCGAGAATTTCAGGAAAGTACAGAGACCTTCAGAGCATTCATGAAAACTTCAGAAATATTTCAGAAACTTCACAGAAGTCCGGAGAATTTCAAGAAAATTTAAAGGTGTTTACCGGAATTCTATTTATTTCCGAGCAGAACCGAGATCTTCAATAGAACTAAGAGCTTTATGGAAGCTTCGAGAACATCAAAACAGGTCAGAGGATCAAAAGGCAGTTCAAATATTTTCAAGGAAATATTAGACATTTTAAGGAAGTTTCGAGAAACTCAGTGAATTTCCGAAAACTTTTAGCAAAACTCCGAGAGAATTCCTGGAAATTTTTAAAAGATCCATAATCGGAAATTAAGAAAAATTTAGGATAGTTTCATGATGTGCTGAAAAAAATAATCGAAAAAGTTCTCAGAATTTCAGGGAAGTACAGAGACCTTCAGTGAATTTTTGAAAACTTCAGAAATACTTTAAGGAACTTTACAGACGTCCAGATAATTTCAAGGATATTTAAATTTGTTTACGGGAAAGCCGTTTATTTCCGAGCAGCAGAACAGAGATTTTTAATAGAATTGAGAGCTTTAGGGAAGCTTCGAGAACATCAGGACAGATCAGAGAATAAAAGGGCAGTTAAAATAATTTCAAGGAAATTGTAGAAACGTTAAAGAAGTTGCGGAGACTCAGGGAATTTCCGGAAACTTCAGCAAAGCTCCGAGAGAACTTCTGGAACGTGATAAAAATGATATAAACAACCGGAAAACGTTAAAGTATTTAAAGGGTGTTATATCATGGAGATTGGAAGAACTTAAAAAAGCGAAAATTTAGCTAATTTTATTAAAGAACATCAACGAAGTTCCATTAATTAAAAAAAGCGAGAACTTTTAGCAAGCAGCGATATTTCCAATTATTTCCAGAGAACTAAATTTGGATATTTTTATATAGTTTAATGATATTCAGCGAATTTCCGAGTATTTCAAAGACGATCAAGTAGCTTCAGAATAATCCCATTAACTTAAGCAAATTTGCAGCGACTTATATTGAATTATAGGGTATTCCAAGAATTATATGATTAAATGTCAGAAGCGTCAGAGAATTATGAATAAACATCAGAAAATTTGCTGGATTATTAAACAAATTTAGAGAACTTCAGGTAAGCATAGATAAGTTCAGGGAACAACGAGTGTTAATAATGGTTTTAATACTTAAAGAACAATTTCGAAACTGCAAGGTAAATTAATAAATTTCAGTTAAGTTGCTGGTTCTTAAAAAATACTGATAAATTCAGGGCAGCCTAGAGAACTTTAAAGAAATTCAGTAATCGTTTAGGCACCAGGAAAGTCTAGACTATTGAAGAAGTTTTAAATTAGTGTGGATAATTTAAGGGAAGTTTTATGAAACTGAATACGTGGAACTGAGACTTCCACGTATTTTAAGGAAACAAAAATTTTCCTGAAGATTCCCGGTTTTCCAGATTTTTGAAGTTAGTAGACACCATGACTAATACTGTGGGTTTGGTTATAAACTTTCTATTGAATCATTTCGTTTCAAAGGTTTATGAGATAATAATTGAATAAGTCTAAAACATTTATTTGATGCATTATTTCTCTTAGGTCACTTTTTAGTCACTACTTTTACAACTATAAGTCACTATTTGGTCACTAATTTATTCAACATGGTCACTAAAATCACTATTTCTGACATCAGTGATCGCTACCAGCCCTGTTATTCACTTTTTTGACCTCAATATTCACCGAAATCGAATTATTCCCACTTCTATATGGGGATCAATTTCTATATGGGGATTTTTATAACTTCCTTCCAGCGAAACAGCGCCATCTCTGTCGAAAATGGCCCGACGATATGTTTATTGTTGCCATACATCAACAGGCTGGCTGTAGCCCAAATGATGTTAATAATACTAATCATAATAATAATAATAGTAAAATTACATGTCAAATAATCACAGAAAAAAAAACAAAGCAACATGGTCAGAATGTAAAAAAACATAAATGGAAATACACTAATTTTCTCTGTCAGTCACTGCGGCCGGCGAAAACAGATGAGAATCTCCGACGAAGCGCATCACGTGTGAGGTGAAAGTCGAATACAGATGCGACTCTGTTGAACACACGCTGTAGTCCGCAAATCGCACCATATGCCCCGTAGTTCGTGCGACGCAGTGGCAGTCTCAGCATGAGGTTGTTACGGAGTGGTCGGTGTTGCACGTTTAGGTCAATTTGCCTTAGGATAGCCTCACAATCTATTCGTCCCTGTAGAGTGTCGGCGATAATCAAAGCTCTGTTGGTGTCCCTTCTAATCCGGAGAGGTTCAAGGTTTATCAGTTGGCAGCGACTCTCGTAGCTGGGCAGCCGAAGCGGATCTCTCCAGGGCAGTCTACGAAGCGCAAAACGAAGAAAGCGACGTTGAACAGATTCGATTCTCTCGGCACCATTGTTGTAATTCGGATTCCAAACCGCAGAACAATACTCAAGCGTCGATCGTACGAGGGAGCAGTAAAGAGATTTTAAGCAGTAGACATCGGTGAAATTCTTAGCTATCCTGAAGATGAATCCTAAAGTCCTAGACGACTTATTGATGACATAAGAAATGTGTTGCCTGAATGTTAGCTGTGAATCCAACACCACACCCAGGTCTTTCACCTGATTCACGCGTTCGAGTGTCGTTCCAAGCAGGTCATAGCTGAATACAATCGGTTGCTTTTTTCGTGAGAACGTTATGGCAGAGCACTTTGCTGGGTTCACTACCATTCGATTTAAAGTACACCAACTGGCAAAGACATTAAGCTGATGTTGAAGATTGTGGCAGTCAGCGATCGAGCAAATTCGTAAAAATATTTTGAGGTCGTCTGCATATGCTAATCGAGGTCCTTCGATAACCAGGTTCACGTCGTTGAAGTAGAGTAGAAAAATCAACGGTCCCAGATGGCTTCCCTGCGGTATACCTGATGTGGCAAAGAAGCTAGCTGATTTGCAATCTCCTATAGCAACCATAAGTTGGCGACCAGTAAGATACGAACGGAACCAACTCAAGAGATTACAGCTCACCCCAAGCCTGTCGAGTTTAGCAATCGCAATGTCATGATTCAACTTATCGAATGCCGCGGATAGATCGGTATATATAACGTCCGTCTGTACCCGTTCAGTCATACTATCGGTAATGTAGGATGTGAGGCATAGCAGATTGGTGGTTGTAGAGCGACCGCCAGTAAACCCGTGTTGATCAGCACTCAGATACTGCTTGCTGTGAGAGAGCAACGGTTCCATAATAACAAGCTCGAATAGTTTCGAAACAGCACTCAGCGATGTAATTCCACGATAGTTATCCACGTCTCGTTTGCTTCCCTTTTTGTGGACAGGAAACATGTGTGCACATTTCCAGGAGGATGGAAATATACCACTGGAGAGAGACATACGGAATAGACGGTGAAGTGGAGTTAACAAGCAAGCAATATGTTTCTTCAAAAACACGGACGGAACTCCATCGGGTCCAGGGTTGAAGGACGATTTGAGCTGCGTTGCAGCGTTAGAAATCATCTCAACGTTGACATCAATTTCACCCAGCGTTTGACCATTTAGTGGGATGTTCCTGGCTGCGAGGGAAACATGGTCGTCACTTAGTCTCTCATCAGTGAACACACTGGCAAAATTGACAGAAAAAAGGCGACAAATATCCTGCGGAGTGGAAGCGACTTCACTGTTCAATTCCATTGACGAAGGGAGGCCAGATTCTCTGCGTTGCTCGTTCACGTAGTTCCAGAAGGATTTCGGGTGTAATTTAAGGTTACGCTGAATACCTCGTTGAAATCGCAGAAAGCATCGACGACTGGCTCGCTGATACTCGTGATTGAGCATCACGTAGTGATGTTTCAGAGGAAGCGTGCGATACTTCGTAAATCTTCTCAATGCTGCTCTCTTGGTCGACTTCAACCTACGCAGCTCAATCGTCTGCCAGGGAGGGTGAGAGTCTTTACGTTGAATTCTTTTCGGGACGTGTCTGTCAATGACATATGCCAAGACATGAGAAAAAGTTTGCGCAGCGGCCTCAACGTCGTCATGATCGAGAATGTTCCCCCAGTCCATGTTTGATAACACATCTACAATGCTTCGATGGTCGGCCTTTCGAAAGTCATTAGAAACCGCAGCAGGAAGACTATCGAAATCACGAACGAGATTGTCCTCAACAGTGACAATCAGAGGAGGGTGGTGCGGAACAAGCTTAACTAGTGGACAAGGTGCTGTGGAAATGAACGGAGCATTGCCCTGAGTGCTCACGAAGCAGAGGTCCAAACTACGGTTGTTCTCGTTGACTACGTGGTTAATTTGAGAAAGCGTTGCTACGCTATATGATATGATTCATTGGCGTGATGGCTCACGGCAGTGAAGTTTCCGCGTTTTTTTTCCCAGAATTCCTTGAATGCCTGTTATGTTTTTACAATTGTCTTAAGTTCTTGAAACTTTTTTTTTTTTTTAATTAATGTTATTTCTCGAAAGTTTCTGGAACTACCTGAGGTTCTCTGTTCTTTTCTTTTCTGTTTGTGCAGTTCTCGTGAAGCTTGTTGTACTGCCATGAATTTAATTAAACTGTCCTAAAAATGTCTAAGCTTCCGTGGAAATTACTGTGCAGAACACTCAATGAAAATTCGCGAACTTCCCAAAATTTACCGCAAATTTCCTGAAACTTGAGGAACTTTCCAGGAGTTCCAGAATGAGTGGAAGCTTTCGAAACTTCTTGGAAGTGTTCCCACATTTTCCTAATGTTCATTTCTTCCCTAAAACTCCATGCACTTCTTTGAAGGATTTGAAGTTTTTCTGTAGATCTCTGAACTTTTTTTTTTTTTTTTTTTTTATTGATTTATTTGCTAAGGCTTAACCGAATTAACTTTACAGAGCCGAGGATTCTTGGTCACTATACAATACATCTTAAAACTATAGTCAAAAGGTACAACACAATAAACACTTTATCTTCCGCTATCCAAAAAGCCTCCTCCATCAGAATTGGAGCCGCTTCCAGTGGTTTCATTGTATGGCAAATTGTTGTACGCCAACGGGGGTCAGTGTGCTTCCATTTCAGAAATGGACGCAAAACGTGGTCAGCACTCACACACTCACTCATCACGAAACGGTTGCTTTCCAAAGTCGACGACGCATCGACCGAAAGAACTGCTGATGAAGAACAATGAGGAGGACCACACAATGGTTGCTGCCGAGAAAACAGACGATCGCGTAGCACATATCGAGAGTGGCCTGCTTTTGTCGAACTTCTGTGAAGGATTTTAAGTTTTTTCTGAAATTTCTGAAGCTTTTTAAAGTTTCCCTAAATTTTTCTGGGATCGAAACGAAATAATTAATACAAATCTAAGTTCTCTAAGTTCACTCGCCTTTTGGAGTGTATATTGTGCACATGAGACTTGGTCTTCATAAGACCCGCTTCTGTTTCGCAAAATAAAATTCACAGATTTTCACTGCAGTTCGCGAGGATTTCCTGAAGATCATGAAACTGCTCAGAAATTATGGACTCTAATTTATAATTTTTCCCATGGCCTTGACTTTCCTGATGTTATTAAAACTGAACAAAAGATTTCCGAATTTCCTTAAATTTCTCGAAGCTGCCCGTAATTTCTCAGTGGAAGATCCGAAAATCCGTAAAAGTGGTCAATGTATGGAACTGATCCTAGAGCTCCACGGTAAGTTTTTTGTTTCGAAAACACTTGGAACTGTCATATATTAATTAATCTGCGGTCGTGACATAAACATGTACCTAGAAGGCCATGGGACCGTCCTCCGCAAGATCTAGAACGTCCAAACTGATCCTAGAGTTCTACGGTTTTTTTTTTTTTTTTGAAAGCATGTGGATCTGCGATATAAGAAATAATTTAGGGTCATGACATAAACATGGACCCAAATGGCCATGGGGCCATCCTCTGGTAAGTCCATAACATAGGACCCTCCTCCGGAAGATACGGAAAATCCGTACAAGTGATCTAGTTTTTTCTTTTATCACAGTGTTTAAAAAAGAACTGCAGAGCTCTAGGATCAGTTTAACAGTATGACAAATTTACGGATGTTCCGGATCTTTTGGAGGACAGTTCCATGGCCATCCGGATCCATGTTTATGTCACGACCTTAAATTCTATCTTAAAGCGCAGATCCAAGAGTTTTCGAAAAAAAAAACCACGAGTTTTTCACAGTTTCGTGGATGATCCACTTTTACGGATAATCCGGATGTTCTGGAGGACGGTCCAATGGCCATCCAGATTCATGTTGATGTCTCGACCCTAAATTCTTTCATATATCACAGTTCGAAGTGTTTTCGACAAAATTATGAAGCTCTAGAAACAGTATCAAGGATGGACCACTTTTACGGATCTTCCGGAGGACCCCAAATATAATATCTCATCTAATATCCCAGTTCCATGGTTTTTTCGTTCTTGGATCAATTGTAAGGCTTGCTTGCTTGCAATCGGGCTAAGGCGTTGTTGTCCTCTGCTGTCCGAAGACGTCGTCTCCACTCAACTCGATCCATGGCCACGCTTTGCCAGCCTCGTAGTCTGCGAAGGGTCCGCAGGTCGCCTTCTACTTGGTCGATCCACCTTGCCCACTGCGCGCCTCTTCTTCTTGTTCCTGTTGGGGCGCTTTCAAGAACCATTTTCACTGGGTCGTCGTGCGGCATTCTTACGACGTGCCCAGCCCACCGTAGTCGCCCAATTTTTGCAATGTGATGGTTCTCCCAGCAGCTGGTGCAATTCGTGGTTCATTCGCCTCCTCCACGTTCCGTCATCCATCTGCACTCCACCGTAGATGGTACGCAACACCAGCATAGTCACGGTCTCGTGGCTGTAGAGCGTCAGCGTCTTTTAGATAATCAACTTCGTGGCGAATTGTATTCGACCGGAGCGTCCTCCGGAGTCCAAAATAGGCACGATTCCTTGCCATAATGCGTCTTTGAATGTCTCTGTTGGTATCATTTTCGGCGGTCACCAGTGAGCCCAAATACACAAGCTCATCGACCACCTTGAACCTCTGTAGACGGCGCTCAGCATTGTGATTGCGTGGTAGCTGCAGTAATCCAACTTGTCGCCCTTTTTGTTGATTAGGGCATATGAAACCTTCCATCCACTCCCCCGGTAATATCTCCTCCTCCCAAATCTTGGCAATTACCCAGTGCAGCGCTCTAGCCAGTACTTCACCACCGTATTTTAATAGCTCACTTGGTTGTTGATCTACACCAGTTGCTTTGTTGTTCTTCAGCCGACCGATCTCCTCATCAACTACTTGAAGATCAGGGGCCGGTAGCCTGTCGTCTTCTGCGCGTGCTCCAAGGTATGTTGCCGTGCCACCTTCGTTTTCTGCTGCATCACCGTTGAGGTGCTCGTCATAGTAATACCTTTCAAACCAACTTCGTTCTCATTATTGAAGAACCCTTGGTTAGGCCAAGCCACTAATCTCCCTTCGATTGTAGACTACGCACTTAGGTGTTGTGTCATTTCGTCGTATATTAGTAGAATTGGAGAAGTTCGTTTGTTCTGACTTCCTCCGCCAGGTACTAGGTATACTAGCCTGCCAGTCTGAAAGGTTTAGAGTAAGACGACTGAGTCTTAAGAATTGCAAGCATCTAGAAGAGAATTCGTTTGGTGAAAAGAGTATGTCCGTAATCGCGAATTCGCGGACTAATTCGAAACGTTTAACCTTCGCACGGTAAGTACGTAGTTCGCGAACACCGAGTTACATTTATGGTGGCTAAAGAGAGGAAGCTACAATTGAAAGTAGTGAAAAACAGTGTAGAGTACAAAAACTGCCTACGAAGACCACTCTTGAGAGGAGAATACTGTGACACCAAAGTGTTTGAAATTACTCGGTGGCGTGGAACCGCCAAGGAACGCGTATTTGAACAACACATTAGTAAGTTTACGCGTCATTGTGGTGTCAAGAAATAGGTTCCAGAGCAACTGACTCTCAAATGCTAAAGTTAAAGTGGTTGCAGACTTTCAAGTGAAACTTGAAGATATTCAAGTGATTGACTATTCACGAACATTCAAGCGACAGTTTTGACAGTGCCAGATAATTGAAATCTAAAAGTGGTTATTTAAATAAAAATAAACCTGGAAACACTCAACTGAAGAACTGTGAAATGTCAATCAAGCAAAAGGCTATAAGTGACATTAGAAAGCCGTGTAATAATTCAGGTTAGAAGAAATCAAAGGTGGCACTGCAGTCTGACGATCTAAAGGTCGGTAAGTTAATCAACCTGATTGTTTAAAAAAAGAAAGAAAATTGTTAGCCTAAAGAAAGGCAGCAGACAGTGATCAAGTGGATCATTAACAGTCCTTAAGAGAAGGACACAGTGCGATCCCTAGAGGGAACGTGAAAAGCGCTAGCCTAAAAAGAGGCAGCAATAAGTGATCGCTTGGATCACAAAGAGTCCTTAAGAGGAGAACAAGGTACGATACTTAGAGAAGACGTACAAATTGATTGTCGAAAAGAGTCAACAATAAGTGATGTAGTTGAATCACAGAAAATTCTTTGGGAAGGATTTTAAAGCAAGACCAGAAATAAGGTCATCAGGCACTGCCTTGCGAGGGCATACTTGAAAGAAAAAAAACTCTCAATTTTATGGAGTGACCATTTTACGGATGTTGTCGTTGTTCCGGACGACGGTCCCATGGCTATCTAGGTACATGTTTATGTCTCGACCACAAATTCATTCTTATATCCCAGTTCCTAATGTTTTTGGAAAAACATGCGGAGCTCTAGGATCAGTTTCGTTGATTGACCTCTTTTACTGATGTTCTGGACTTACCAGAGGATGGCCCCATGGCCATTTGGGTCCATGTTTATGTCACGATCCCAAATTCATTTTAATATCACAGTTCCACATGCTTTAGAAAAAACCGTAGAACTCTAAGATCAGTTTCGATGTTCTTGATCTTGCGGAGTACGGTCCCATGGCCTTCTAGCTACATGTTTATGTCACGACTGCAAATTAATTTATATATGACAGTTCCAAGTGTTTTCGAAAAAAAAACCGTGGAGCTTCGAAAAAAACAGTTCCATACATTGACCACTTTTACGGATTTGTTTGATCTTCCGGAGGATAGTCCGATGGCCATCTGGGTCCATGTCTATGTCACGATCCCAAATTCATTCTAATATCACAGTTCCTAACATTTTCAAGAAAACCACGGAGCTCTAGGATCAGTTTCGTGAATTTTCCACTTTCGCGGATGTTCCGGATCTTCCGGAGGACGGTCTCATGGACATCCAGGTTCATGTTTATGTCACAACTCCAAATTCTTTCTATCATCACAGTTCCTAATGAAAAAAAAAATAAACGCGGAGTTCTAGGATCAGGATCGTGGATTTACCACTTTTACGGATGTTCCGAATCTTCCGCTGGGCTCATGACCCAAATCCATCCTTATATCACAGATCCAAATGTTAAAAAAACATGGAGCTCTACCAGTTTCATGGATTGACCACTTTTATGGATGTTCCGGATCTTAAGGAGGACGGTCCCATGGACATCCAGGTTCATGTTTATGTCACAAACCCAAATTCTTTCTATAATCACAGTTCCTGATGTTTATAAAAAAACGCGGAGCTCTAGGATCAGGATCGTGGATTTACTACTTTTACGGATGTTTCGGATCTTCCGCTGGACAGTCCGATGGCCATCTTGGTCCATGACCCAAATTCATTCTTATATCACAGATCCTAATGTTAAAAAAAATGCGGAGCTCTAGGATCAGTTTCCTGGATTGTCTACTTTTACGGATATTTCGGATCTTCCGGAGGACAGTCCCATGGCCATCCAGGTACATGTTTATGTCACGACCCCAAATATTTTTTATATCACAGTTCCTAATATTTTCAAAAAAAAAAAAAACGCAGAGCTCTAGGATCAGGTTCATGGATTGACCACTTTTACGAATGTTCCGGATTTTTTGAGGACCGTTCCGTTGTCTCCATTATCTATATATAGAAACCATGATGGGAACTTGACAATTTCACATTTATCTGCAAAACGGGTACTGCCAGCAGATGCCCAAAAATATTCGTTTTTGCCAGTATGTACATCCATAAATGATGGAAGTTAGTGCCGTAATTATAGTGTAATCGAACAACAACGAAAAATTTCCAAACATTCTCAGATTCCAAGCCCATATATTTCAAGGTACATGACTTCATACATGTAAACATCGACAAATCCTCTCTGGCACGAGCTCAATATCTCAACATGTTATGCATTTTAACTATACTTATGTTTGTATTATTTCTGCGTGAAGTTAACGAAGTTAGTGGAAGATGCCAAGTTCCAAATAACAGACTTAAAGTGGTCATTTAATACGATAGATGAGGAGATGAAAGTATAGAGTTGATAGTTCCGTTAGAGTACGGCAGTGTGAAAATAGTATATAGAGAGTATAAAGCGAGCAAGGACAACTTAGAGGAAGGTACGAATCGGAATAATCATCTCTCTTTACCAAACTCCCCCGTTGGAGAGGGATGGTGAGGGAAATTCTACTGTACTCTAACGGAACTATCAACTCTATACTTTCATCTCCTCATCGATCGTATTAAATGACCACTTTATGTCTGTTATTTGAAAATTGGCATCTTCAACTATGTTATGTATGTTGATGATACAGGATTTGTGATTTCCCTCGCACAGACTGCAGAATAGAGTACATAGCACTTTTTTCAAAGCTTTTTAAGGAGAATTTTAGACACCTGGCTAGTTCAACTCCATAGTACCTGGCACTGAAAAACTTGTCTTGTTATGAATTTAGATTAACATCCGAAGTAGGACAAAACAAACACTTCCTATGTCTCATTTTGTGTGTTATGATTTCGGATGAGAATCTGAATGCACATATAGAGGCACCAGACGTGCTTTACAGTGTCAGGTACTCTATTTTGAAGTCTGAGAAAAGAATTTCTATGATTGCTGAAAACCTTGTCCTCTGTTAGCAACTTACAAAAAGCAGTTTATACTCAGATGTCGCCACAAACAACAGTAGTGACATCTGATGGCAAGCGCAGAAACCATTTCCTTTGGTTAATTAACCAAAGGAAATGGTTTCCGCGCTTGCCATCAGATGTCACTACTGTTGTTTGTGGCGACATGCTGTGTGAGCGAAGGCAAGCGGTGTGCGTCGCCTGCTCGTGAGTGACTGAATGTTTTTGTTGGCTCTTTCATCGTCTCGTCCTTTACCGTTTGGTACAAACGGTCTGCACAGAGCAATGGATTGAATAGTGCAGTGCTTTCACACTCAGCCTAGGCAGTCAATAATTTTACTTCCACAGTTAATAATTGAGAGCTTTCGATGCCTGTCCCATTTTTTCATTAGTATAATTGTGTGGCAAGTACATTCATACTCCGCTGCCCAGCGAAGTCGAGAAATTTTTCAACCCGAAAAATTTCTAGACCAGACCGGGGATCGAACACAGCCACCTCCAGCATGGTCTTGCTTTTGTAGCTGCACCTTTACCATTAAAATTCAGATTTTTTTTCTATGCATCGTTCGTTGTCCTCCCAAAAATTTCGCTTCATATACCTACCGCATAGCACCATTTTCAAACGAGACTAATATCGTTTGCGACAATCATCGGAATAGATTTTTTTCAATTTTATCCTGGATCGATTATTCTTGGAATATTGACACACGTACCTCCTTCCTCCTATACAGAGCTGGCAGTCACTCCAGAGGTGTTTCGTTGGAACGAGCACAAACAGGATGAGCTGTATCGTAGTCGAGGAGGACGACGACGACGATACATGACGCCGAAATAATCAAGTTATTCTAAAAATTTATTTTTATTGCCTGTAGCCAACGATAGAGAGGCTGCAAACAGAAAACGTAAACAAAGCGTCGGTGAACGGCACACAATCGACAGGAAGGAAGCTTTTTAGATCAGAGCGAAAATTGTACGGGAACTCTTTTCAGCCGTAGGGTTGTTCTGGAAAGATTTTCAAAAAACGGATGCTATGAAGGCTTTGCCTTGAGCTGAGTCAGAGGGCCTCCCCAAGTACCAACCATTGTTTATGCCCTTCCGCGACGTTTCGCACAAATACCTAGTAAAGCTCATGCATACAGCATCATAGCGCGCGCCGTCACCCGTTCGAAGCTCTGGAAATCGCTAAATTTATATTTACCTGATCTCGGCGTTGATGCCCGTATCCAAATCGATTGCCTGTAAACGTTCGACTAGGGTGCCTGTAAATTGATTAGAAAGGAAGCAGAGAGAGAAAGGTTTAACGTTAGTCACTATATATTCTTGGCAAAATCGCATGATGCTTGGGTGGCATAAATCTCGCTGCTGCTACCAGTCAGTGCTACCAGCAGCTGATGCTGAACTATGCGAGGTAATACGGATCGAATTTGGGCTGCCTTGTTTTTATTTTAGCCCCATGACGGAACCAGCTTTTTTTTTTCAGAATGGATGCCGAGTGATGGGATACTGTGTACCCTCAACCCTCCCCCCTATGAATAAACTAATGTTGTTATAAACGAGCTAGGATAACTTTTTACGAGTCTAAGCGAGTAGTCCCTGGCCTAGCACTACATGGCAAGCTGGATAGTGTGGAGATAATCAATTTTGTGAAGTGTAATAGCCAAATGCCGGGGATCGGTCGCCAGCATCGACGGAACGGAGTTGTTTTTCCGAGGCTTCCGAGAGTTTCCAGCTGAAGGAGCGCGCCCAGCGAAAACTGATTCGATTTAGTTCGGTAGTTGATTGAGCGATAAAATCCCGTCCAAATGGTTCCCAGGGAGCTTTATTCACGGACATTGATTGTTTGCTGCAAAAATCGGATGGTGATAGATTCTAGGGAATCTTTTGGATGAAGGGGAACTCTGCAGCATACCGGTTGGAATTGAGTTCGATTATAAATGCCGATTTGCCGTTCGGGGAAAATTTAAGTTCAATCATCTTTTCCAGCCAAAAATCAAATGTTATTCTGAAACACGATTGCTAAGTTAGTTGATAGCCAACGTCCAGTAGACCTGTTTTAGCTGGCATCAGAGAGTAACCACAGATTCACCTAACAAAACAATCCCCTAAAAGTTGTAACGCTCCTTTCTGTTCCCACAAAGTAAACGATTTATGCGCCACCTTCAGAAGAAGGACCATTACTCAGGTAGTATTGCCCGGGATGAAACTGCCTTCTCAGGACAGGTTACACAGTTGTCCCAGAATCAGAGGTCTCACTTTTAAACCCAAACGTCGTACGGCAATCAAACAAAATTCAACTAATATTTACATCAAATCAGAAAAATACTAAAAAGACAACTCTATTATCTATCATAGGGGGATTGTTAAGGAAATAATAAACTTAAACCAATCTAATTATTATTTAAAGTTTTATTGCGTGACGCGAAATAAAGTGGAGAGCTACAACTAAACTAGAAGTAATTTATTATTTATTAATCGCTCGCGTAATTCAAAACGACTAAATTCATCAAGCTCAACCGATATTTGAAATTGTAAAGTTCGAATTCAGAGCTAAATTTATTTCGAATTCAAGCAAACCTAATGCCCTAAGGTGACGTCACACTTTATTAGTTTTTAGAGTTTAAATTAATCTAGTGCTAAAGTGTATTGTGAGCAACAAACTGTTCAGATCTGACCTTTAACTTCTTCGCAGCTCCCGCGTCGGACGTCCCTCGTAGTTAGGATCCCACGATACAAGATGCCAAATTCTCATTCGATAAAACCTTTCTGTTCCGTTGGTCGTCACCAACGAGTTGGCGGCTTCGGGCTCTAGCCGTAGTGGGTCTACTCACGTGTTTCGCACGCCGGTGTATATTTCGGGGTAAATGCGTCCCCACTGTGCGTGGAGTTACCAGCCAGAATTTAGCTCGGTCGACACCTTGCGACTTATTGCCTTGCGAAAACACTGTGATACGACGAACGGAAGATATTGCACAGCCAGGGTCTGACGGATGGTGAACTGGTCGGAATTCGCAAGCAACCGCTGGCAAACGGTTCAAAATATACTTCGGTGTCTTCGCTGCACACTGGGCAAAAGAGCAAACCGAAAGCCAATCCGAAAATTCAGGCACTGCTTGAGTCCGGTACTAGCCTCCTGGGCGAACCTCCTGTACGAACCCGCACTAACCGCCCACGTTGCTTGGGCACAATTGTCCTATTCAACGCGGATTATTTATTTTATAAATTTGCTCACTATTCGCACACTTATTAGGCTTACCTGAATTTCGTAGTTTTAGAATTCACAGATATTAAACGTTCTTTACGAACACTATTTCGCTCGACAAAATTTGGTCGCTAATGTTCGAAAATGTACTAAAAAAAATCTGTTAAAAACATAAAAAAAGTACTACTAATAAACGCGCGAAGACTTACTTCGAGCTTAATTAACCGTTTATTACTTTTTTTAAATTATCACCTTTTAACAATTTTTAAACCACTTCAAAATATCTTCGACTTATCTCTTCAAAGCACTCCACACAATTGAACAAGATGACGCCGGATAGATTGGGTACAACCTAAATTTTACTGCGCAATTTCCTCCTATTGGTCGATTACAGAGAGATTAAACGAAGCCGTTTATTGTTTTAATAATATAATACCCAGAATCTGTTCAACTCTCTACGACGCAATTGATTTAAATTCTAAATATGGGGCATTAACTACCGGGTCAGAAAATAGGTGGCGCAGTGGTGGCTTGTGTCTTCGAGATAGCATACAACTTACAGTATATTTAAAGAAACACTTGGTCAGCCAACAAAACTAACGCTTGGAATTGGTGAACGGTTAGTTAAGTTCACAGTACATTAAATAAAATCACGATGGGACTACATTGCGGTTACAACGTTCATGACCCGAGATTATCTGATTTCAAACGCAAACCACCAGCCAGTCCGGCTCTCCAAACTTGAACTACCACTAAACAGAAGTGCGATACCTCCTTCAGAAGTGACATCCCTCCTACAGCTGTTCAACAAAGAATGGTCTGGGAATTCTCAAAACATCACCTGGTGGTTTGAGTTGCAAGATCTCAAGAACTTCCTACCGATCTCCCTGAAATGATGCATCAGCTGCTAGAAAGTGTTGTCACCTGACATTCGGAGACCACTTTAAGGAAATTTAAGAGCGCTGAAAACCCTAATCAGCCTCCTTTGAACCTATTTCATACGAAACACCAATGTATCCGGATGTTCAAGCCAGGGATGCCAGGTGTATATCGGCAATATCTTCACCGAAATCTACGAAATGTCTTCACAGGTTTTTAAAATTTGGGGAAGGTGTTCAAGATTTCAAATTTATAAAACTGAATCTTCACATTGATTTCTATATGGGGGTACATTTGGTGAAAACCGAAAATGGAACATGCAACAAAATTATGAAAGATTTTGAACGTTAATAACTCAGCTGCCCCTGGACAAATTTCATTAATTTTATCACCAATCGACCAGAAATATGTCTACGCATCTGAATATTTTATCATTTTTCAAAATGTCACAATTTAAAATTACCCGAATGTGTAACTGTTGCTATGATAATCAAAATTATCACCGATTGCCTGCGAAAATCGATTTCCCTAACACAGATTTCAAAGTTGAATTCCATCCGGTCTCACCAAACGGTGTTTATTCAATCACCGTGTGGTGAGTGGCACTGTTCTCCAGTACACAACGAAAGGCTTCCCACAAGCAGCTAGCTATCATGGTTGGCCTCAACCACTAATCGGATGCAGTTCCAATCACCGTGTGTGGTGGTGTCCGGTCGTTGGCATCAGCAGCAGCAGCAGCAATGCATTCGGTGCGTGGTGTTGAACATTGTCTTCCAGTACACAACGAAAGACTGCCTGCATTTCTGCAAGCAGCGAGCTGCGTCCCACATGAGCATCCATAGAGTCCTATTCCTACACAAAATACAAGCTCCTGCTGCAGTTAACAAATAAGATTCATTATATAAGACAGCGGCGTCCCGTAACCTCACTTTTTACCTGTGCACCAATTTTCAAAATCTGATTTAGTGCCGTATTCATACTCGAATCGGTTGAAAAATACACTTAATCTTCTAGTTAACTCGATATGTATACATTGCAAGCAATGTTATTATTACTGATGGCTTCCAAATTTATTTACCTTTCCGTACGTATCGTAAAAGTTGAAAAATTGAAACCAATCGTTGCGATATTTTCAAACGTTTAACACTACTTCTTGACGCCAAACTCGGCCTACGGATTCAAAACTCGGCCTACGGATTCTAAGCTCGGCCTAACGCATTGAAACGCCAATGAATTCACTTCGGCCTATCGGATGAAGATAAAAAAATGATTCGGTCGGAGCGCTTCTTTTGTTTTTGGGAATAATGGGTGCAAACCTTCATATCACGCGTTTTCATTGTCTTCGTTCGGTAGCTTATTAACTAAAGTATCGTACCAAATGCATAATGGACTTTTTAACTCTGAAATCATGGATTTATTTGAAGTTTTATGCTCGATAGGCCCAAAATGGGCGATTATACCGAAGTAGTTCTCTACCCTATATTGATAATTGTTTATGTTTTGAGAGTTGGTGCACAGGTAGATTGAGATTAAGGAAACGCCACTGATATAAGACCACGTCATCATTGCGTACATCCCCGTAGGGCTATCCCTTGTTGTTTTTAGAAATCAAGGATAATTCGTAGAAGCTAAGAGAACATCTTTTGATTTCAGAAAATTTTGTGAAAGTTCATGGATCGTTTTAGATCTTCTAAAACTTCGTAGATCTCCGGGAAACTTCGTAGAACTTCGTAACTTTATAGTTGAGCAATTTTTTTTTTAGAGAGGTTTAGATAACTTTGTAGAATCATAATGAGCTTCGTTGAACTTCAGTAAACTTCGTAGAAATGCAGAAAGTTTGGCAGAAATTGAGGGAAAGTCTAGGGGATCAGGGATTGCTTGGATGCTCAGGAGACATCGTAGAAATTCAGAAAATTTAATAAGAACTCTGGAAAATTCAGGGAGCTTTGCAAACATTCGGGAAGAAGTAGGACTTGGATTAAGTTTTTGGGAAATTTATTTAATTTCAGGAAGCTTCAATAAAGTTCCGGAACCTTTTTTTTTAACTTCAGGGCACTTTGTCAATGTTTACTGTACTTGGAATAATACAGAGAATTTCAGAAGACACGTTGTAGAACTTTATGGGATTTTGCAGAAAATCAACAAAAATCTTGGAAGTTCAGGGAATTTTGAAGAAGTGCAGTGAACTGCGTAAAAATTCAGCGAACTATGTATCAATTCCAGGAACTTCGTAAAACGTCAGAAGTTTAGAGTTTGTTTTTAGTTCAGCGATCTTCGTTGCATGGGAATATTGAAAATAAATAAATAGTAAACTTCATAGCGCTACGGAGTCGAATTAGTTAAAGGAACTTCGAAGCAGTTTGTCAGGACACTTATATATAAAAAAAAACTTAATGAATGCTATAAGCTCTTGAATTAAGAATCGCCCACGTCTGTCATCTGTGTCGAGATGAGTGAATTGGGTGGAATCTGCTCGAGTTCTATAAAGATTTACAGGCGCCGGATAAAGCGCTTCTGCTGAAGTTTGAGGTGGCCGAGAATCCTATTTTCGAAGCATGACAGATGATTTAAAACTGGTTCGACGATGTTGCTCCTAGCGTGGCATTGCACTATCGCTCGTTCCAGTTCTGGGTATACTTTAGTCGGAAAAGAATTTCATTCCTCTTCGATCGGGTTTCTCCTTTGTTTATGTACACCTGCAAGGAATCAACAATTCAATAGGAATTCGAGCCATAATCTTGCGAAATTTGCTTAAACACCATATTGGTTCGATGGTTTCCAGGTCCTCTTCCATCTTTTGACCCGCTAACGCTCTAATGAGAATGAAGCTGAATGCTTGCCATCCATCCATCAGAGAAATTGAGAATGTAAACACAATCACAAAAGCCATCACTTAGAGGGTTGCCAAACTCCTAGAATATTGACGCCTTAATAGGCATACTTTGATTGACCTTGAGAGGCACGTTCGGCACAGTGCTTGGCATAGCTTTCGGTACAACTCAATTACTCGGCACGAATTAATGTGTGCAGAGTTGAATACCCCTAGATTCAAATGCGAGCACCGAAAAACTTCACGCCAGTACATAGTAGCTCGAGCTTAAAAAAAATAAATTAAATAAAAGCACGCAGCGAAGCAAAAACACAACCGTTTTCGAACGAATCTCAAAGCGCACTCCTGTCTCCAGTTTGTGGAATGCTGTCCGCAAAGTAGTAAAGACGTGCAAGTCGTGCGTCGTTCGAAACGAAACTCCTCAACTTCCTCGTATGACGTACATTCGACCGGAACACTTATAGCGAATTCGTTTATTATTCAGTTCCAACCTGTATCGGGCATCAAGATTGGGTCTGCTTGTTTTCTGACAAACGTCAGTTTTCTCGTTTCTTTTTAAAACCTAGCTCAGGTTGAGGTTCACACTGACAAAAAGTTTGGTTTCGCACTGGGTTGGAACTGGTGTTAACCCCGATAATAAACAAATTAGCTATTAGTTCAGTACGTCTAGGTCGGTTTAGGTACTCTCATCACCTCCAGGACCCCGGACGAGGAATCTTTTGGCACGATATTGGTCGAAAAAGAAGCGATAGTCAACTCCAGGTCATTGACGTACGTTCCGGTGAGAGCAGAATAAAGGGTGATACGATCAAAATTTGGTCAATATCAACTTGACGTATTTCTTTCAATTTTGCATTTAAAAAACCTGAACACCCCTCATTTTGAAGGTGTGTGTGTGTGTAGAATGTTGCTCCTATTTTGATTTTGGAATTCACTCTTCAGTTGTCAAAATGCCGTCCAAGCAAGAAGAGCAGCGTATCAAAATTTTGCTCGCGCATCGCGAAAATCCGAGCTACTCGCACGCAAAGTTGGCAAAATCGCTAAAAGTTGCCAAATCAACCGTTACAAATGTAATTAAAGTGTTTGGGGAACGTTTGTCGACAGCCAGGAAGTCTGGATCGGGGGGAAATCGAAAACCGGAAGCCGCTGAGACGACAAAGAGAGTTACCGGTAGTTTCAAGCGAAACCCTAACCTCTCTCTCCGAGATGCCGCAAATAAGCTGGGTGTATCGTCTACAACCGTGCATCGAGCCAAAAAACGAGCCGGACTATCGTCTTACAAGAAGGTAGTGACTCCAAATCGCGATGATAAACAAAATACGACGGCCAAAGTGCGATCCCGGAGGCTGTACACGACGATGCTGACGAAGTTTGACTGCGTGGTAATGGACGACGAAACCTACGTCAAAGCCGACTACAAGCAGCTTCCGGGACAGGAGTTTTATACGGCAAAAGGAAGGGGAAAGGTAGCAGATGTTTTCAAGCACATGAAACTGTCAAAGTTCGCAAAGAAATATCTGGTTTGGCAAGCCATCTTTACCTGTGGCTTGAAAAGCAGCATTTTCATAGCTTCCGGGACTGTCAACCAAGAAATTTACGTGAAAGAGTGTTTGAATAAACGTCTGCTGTCTTTCCTGAAGAAACACGGTTGTTCCGTACTGTTTTGGCCGGATTTGGCATCTTGCCATTACGGTAAAAAGGCCATGGAGTGGTACGCCGCCAACAACGTGCAGGTGGTTCCCAAGGACAAGAACCCTCCCAACACGCCAGAGCTCCGCCCAATTGAGAAATACTGGGCTATTGTCAAGCGGAACCTAAAGAAGACCAAAAAAACTGCTAAGGGCGAGCAGCAGTTCAAGGCAAACTGGCTTTCTGCGGCGAAGAAGGTGGACAAGGTGGCTGTACAAAATCTGATGGCAGGGGTCAAGCGTAAGGCCCGGCAATTCGGATTTGGAAAAGCGGAAGCCTAACTGAATATTTTTCCTGAATTTTATACTAATTGAACTTGAAAAAGAAATTTAATTTGATTTTTTAAATAAACGATTTCACCGATTTACACGCGTTTTCCCTTGACCAAATTTTGACCGTATCACCTTTTATGAAGAAACTCTCACTCCCAATCCCTTTCTGATGTTGAGATCCAGTGGCGTCGTACAACGAGCAAAGCAACCTGTGGACGTTGCAACTACCCTCCGAACCAACTGGGGATACATTCAGGCCTGTTTGGACAGGTTTTGGACAAGGTGGATTAGTGAATACCCAAGGGGTGGTCAATCTACATACTTATTTTGGGCCAACTTTTTTCTCAGGGTACCGCAGCCGTGCAGGCAGTGCCGAGAAGAAATTTAACTGACTATTGTTTGCTTGTGAATTATGTGTTTTTTGTCTACCCGATATTTTGACTACTTTTATTTTTGTTTTGTTTTTCGAATCCTGAAATGACCCGGGAGTAGGTACAACATTTTTTCCAAGACGATCCTGCAACATTTTATGCTGGACGATGGAATATATCAAGAGCTTTTTGTAAACAAACCTTCTTATGTCCTTTTCTCGCCGGCATCCAGCGGCTGAATTCGAAATGCTTCTCCTCGAAAACTATACCCAAGATCGCGGATAGGAGACCTTAGGCCAACCACCTACTGTCTCCGAAAACTTCAAATTGTTACAGAAACCTATAGTGAAAAATTACGAACTGATTTTATGGCAACGACTTTTAGCGCTAAACAACGGACAAGAATTGGAACATGGAATGTACTGACGCTAGCCCAACAGGGTAAACTGGCACAACTCACCAGTGAGGCTCGCCGTATGAAGCTAGAAATCCTGGGACTTAGTGAAGTCCCCTAGCCGAACTTTGGAGAACACAAGCTGCCAGGTACTTTTATATTCTGGTATGCGAGGTGAAAACGCTCCGCGACATCGTGGAGTTGGCTTTCTGTTTAGCGTCCAAACACAGGCTGCGCTCATCAATCATCGATGAGATCCGCCTACGCATTACGCGGGTTCAACGGCGGGAGGAGAGACTCGGGCGGCGATTCAACTCACGCCAACTGGAAGATCCAGCAGTGAAGAGATCGTTCGTCGAAGAACTCGAGGCTCGCGCAGCTAATATTCCGGAAGGTGGCGGCGTAGAAGAACAGTGGACGAGCATCAAGAATGCCTTTATTGAAACAAACGAGAACCAATGAAACCTGGAGGAAGATCGAGGAGCGGAGACAAGCAAAAGCCGCGATAGAGCGAACAAGGACCCAAGGAGCCAAGAACGAGTCCCGGCAGCGGTATTCGGCTCTAGAGAGGAACAAGCGAGCGTGGGTGGACTCCCTGGCTGATGAAGGGGAGAAAGCCGCAGCAACTGGCGATATCCGCCTCCTCTATGATGTTTCACGACGCCTGAGCGGGGCAAGGATCAACCCAAGGATGCCTGTGAAAGACGCGACTGGACAGTTGCTCACCGACCGCACTGACCAGTTGAAACGTTGGTTTGAGCACTTTGAACAACATCTCGAAGTTTCAACGGTCAACCAACCATCAACATCTCGGCATTATCCACCAAGGGTGAGGCGCGTTACTCGCGTCAACACTAAAGCTCCATCATTGCAGAAGATAGAAGCAGCCATCCGAAGTATGAAGTCCAACAAAGCCCCGGGAGTCGATCGCATATCAGCAAAGATGCTCAAAGCTGACCCCCATGCTATCCTCACAAATGTTCATCAAGTATTCGTCAATTGATTCCACTGCGTCCAAGCAAGAAGTACGGTCGACTTAGTTCGCGCTCCGCTATTTTGGAAGTTTTCTCGCTATTCGCTTGATTTAAATTGTCAGTTTTTTCTCGCTTAGAGTTCCCAGCTAAATAATTAACTAAAAGTGAGTTTTTTCTTAGAAGAAAGTGTGTTTTCGGCATCATCGGAAGGAAAATTGTTTTTACTATTGCCAATTCGCCAACCATTTTGCGCACCATCGGTGCATGGTAACGCATACCTGCACACGGATCATCGTCATCGAGTGTCAGCATCTGCCTCCGCATTTACACCGCTCATCTATCATCGTGTGTTCAGCTGAGTGCCGACCCTCATACAAGCACACACCAACGAAGACCGCCCGCACACGCTGATCGAAGATCATCCACGCTGCGCGTCGCTCCGCTGCTGCTGTTTAAACGCTCGGTGGTAGTAGTATAGGAGTATCAGATAAGTTTTTGTTCTTGTTTCTCTCTTTCGCCCATCTGTTAAATTTTAAGTTTGTGTTCTGTGTTTGTAGTTTTTTTTTGTGTATTGTGTCCGAGTGATTATCGTTTCAGTGGTAGAGCGTTTTTCGCTCCCACTAGTACGGCAAAATGGACATTTTGTCGCAAGACGAAATGGACGTTTTGTCGGAAGATGACACCACTTTGCCACGCGATGGCAAGAAGGGTCGAAAACGTACGTCATCTCAGAAGAAAGATGATGTCATCCCTGGTTCATCGTCTCAGTCTGGCAAAGGACAGGCTCAGATAAACCCCCGATCGCGAGCCTATCCAGATGACTCGACTGGCCCATGGGTTGTCTACTTTCAGCCCAGAAACAAACCTTTGAATGTAATGCAAATTACTAATGATCTGACGAAGCGATACTCGGCCGTGACTGAAATCACGAAGGTTAGGCACAATAAACTTCGTGTCTCCGTCTCTAACCTGAAGCAGGCTAACGAGATTGCTGCCTCCCAGCTCTTCACGCTCGAGTACAGAGTTTACATCCCAGCTCGTGATGTGGAGATCGAAGGTGTGGTCACCGAAGCGAGTCTGACCCCCGAGATCTTGGAGAAGCAGGCGGTTGGCCGTTTCAAGAACCGTTTGCTTCCTCCGGTGAAGATACTGGATGTCCAAAAACTGGGCTCAGTATCTGTCAGCGAGGGTAAAAAGAGTTTTACCCCCACAGACTCGTTCCGTGTGACCTTTTCTGGTTCAGCCCTTCCTCACTACATCGAGCTGGGAAAACTTCGACTACCTGTGCGCTTGTTCGTTCCCCGGGTCATGAACTGCCAAAACTGTAAGCAGTTGGGACATACGGCGTCCCACTGTGGCAGCAAGGCACGCTGTTCCAAATGCGGGGAGAAGCACGAGGATGGCGCCTGCACAGTCACTGCACCAAAATGCGTGTACTGTAAGGGAACTCCTCATGGTCTCTCGTCATGCCCGGTGTACAAACAACGCGGGGAGAAATTACAACGCTCACTTAAGGAACGTTCCCGGCAGTCTTTTGCAGAAATGCTTAAGACGGCCACGCCATCGACCAACGACAAAAATCCCTTTTCTCTTTTGTCAGATGACGAGACTGACTCTGACTTGGCTGAGGAGGGAACTTCTTTCTGTTTTTCAGCACGGAAACGAAAACGCATCCGTTCGCGGAAAGTTGAGAATGAAGAACCCCAAATCAGATTGCCCAAATCAAGGAGTGGTGGAAAAAAGGAGACTTCTTCTCCTCCTGGATTCAGAAGAACTGACTATACCCAGGATTTTCCACCTCTCCCGGGGACATCCAAAACCCCTGATGTCCCATTTTTAAGAACAGAAGCCCCTTCTTCATCTGGGTTGTTCTCATTTGATAAAATTGTGGACGATATTCTCAAGTACCTGAATATTTCTGATCCTCTCAAAAGCATTGTTCTGGCAATGCTTCCTACTGTGAAAACCCTCTTGAAGCAGTTGACATTAAAGTGGCCCCTCCTTGCAGCAATCATCTCCTTCGATGGATAATTTTCCAAACGAGGTCGGGGATTTGATCACTGTTCTACAGTGGAATTGTCGAAGTCTTATTCCTAAGATAGAATCGTTTAAGTTTTTGGTTCACAATAACGATTGTGATGCATTTGCTCTGTGTGAAACTTGGCTCTCTTCAGATATCGATCTTCCTTTTCATGATTTTTACATTATTCGACTGGATCGTGAGGATTCGCGTGGAGGAGGAGTACTTTTGGGGATCAAAAAGTGCCATTCCTTCTATAGAGTGAATCTTCCACAATTTCCAGGTATTGAAGTTGTCGCATGTCAGGCTTTTGTTAAAGGCAAGAGCCTTTGTATTGCTTCTGTGTATATTCCTCCCCGAGTTTCGATTAGTCAAAAACAACTTTCAGATATCTGTTCAGTTCTTCCTACTCCACGGTTGATTATGGGAGATTTTAATTCCCACGGTACAGGCTGGGGGGAACTGTATGATGACAACCGTTCTACTTTGATATATGACCTCTGTGATAACTTCAATATGACAATTCTTAACAATGGAGAAGTAACACGTCTGACTGGTCCATCCTCAAATGGAAGTAGATTAGACCTCACACTTTGCTCTAATTCATTATCGTTGGATTGCACGTGGAATGTGATCCAGGATCCCCACGGTAGTGATCACTTGCCGATCAAAATTTCGATTGCCAGTGGGTTCAATTCGTCGGAATCCGTTAACGTCGCGTACGACCTCACCCGTAATATCGATTGGACAACGTTCAAGACCGCGATAGAGGAAGCCGTGTCGTCGGTAGAAGGGCTTCCACCATTGGAGGAATATAACTTCCTCTCCAATCTGATCTTGGACAGCGCGCTTCGAGCTCAAACTCGGCCGGTTCCAGGAACGTCTTTGCGTAGGAAACCTCCTTCCCCTTGGTGGGACCACCAATGCACTGAGGTTTATCGTAAAAAGTCCGACGCGTTTAAGCTTTTCCGGAAACGTGGAACACCCGTGTATTTCGAAGCGTACTCGGCTCTTGAACGCGAACTCAAGAGCCTCATCAAAGCCAAGAAACGCGGATACTGGCGGCAATTCGTGGACGGATTATCGCGCGAAACGTCGATGAATACGCTTTGGAATGCGGCGCGAAGGATGCGAAACCGGTCTTCAAACAACGAGAGCGAGGAGTACTCAGATCGTTGGATTCTCAAGTTCGCGCGAAAAGTATGTCCTGATTCCGTGCCGGCACAGATGATTCCTCGCGAAACGACGTATTCTGTAGACGAGATCAGCCAGTCTTTTTCAATGCTGGAGCTCTCACTCGCGCTCCTTTCGTGTGGCAATTCGGCTCCGGGGGCTGATAGAATCAAGTTCAACTTGTTGAAGAACCTCCCAGACGTCGCTAAGAGGCGCATGTTGAACTTGTTTTGTCAGTTCCTGGAGCTCAATATTGTTCCGGATGATTGGAGGCAAGTGAGAGTTATAGCCATTAAAAGCCTGGAAAACCCGCTTCAGATCATAACTCGTATCGTCCCATCGCGATGTTATCGTGCATTCGAAAATTGTTGGAGAAAATGATCCTTTTTCGCTTGGACAAATGGGTTGAGACGAACAACCTACTCTCAGATACTCAATTTGGATTCCGTAGGGGCAAGGGAACGAACGACTGTCTCGCGTTGCTTTCCACAGAAATTCAGTTGGCTTTTGCTAAAAAAGAGCAAATGGCTTCTGTATTCTTGGATATCAAGGGGGCTTTTGATTCAGTATCCGTTGAAGTCCTTTCAGACAAACTCCACGCTTGTGGCCTTTCTCCATTAATAAATAACTTTTTGTACAATTTGCTGTCAGAGAAACATATGAGCTTTTCTCATGGAAACTCTACAGCTTCTCGATTTAGTTACATGGGTCTCCCCCAGGGCTCATGTTTAAGCCCCCTTTTGTATAATTTCTACGTCAGAGAAATTGACAATTGTCTAAGTGACAACTGCACGTTGAGACAACTTGCAGATGACGGCGCAGTGTCTATGACAGGGCCCAAAGGGGTCGACCTGCAAGGACCCTTACAGGATACCTTAGACAATTTGTCTACTTGGGCTATTCAGCTAGGTATCGAATTCTCCACGGAGAAAACTGAGTTGGTCGTTTTTTCTAGGAAGCATAGCCCAGCACAACCAAAGCTTCAACTTTTGGGTAAACCGATCACTCATTCTATGTCCTTCAAATATCTTGGGGTCTGGTTCGATTCAAAATGCACCTGGAGATCCCACATTGAGTATCTGAGACGAAAATGCCAACAAAGGATCAATTTTCTCCGAACAATTACCGGAACGTGGTGGGGAGCCCATCCGCAAGATCTTCTAACGTTGTACCGGACAACGATTTTATCGGTTTTAGAATACGGTAGTTTTTGTTTCCAGTCGGCGGCTAAAACTCACATCATCAAACTGGAACGTATCCAGTATCGTTGTCTTCGTATCGCGTTAGGATGCATGCACTCGACTCATACGATGAGTCTAGAAGTGTTGGCGGGCATGTTGCCACTATCGGATCGGTTCTCGGAATTGTCCCTCAGGCTCCTCACCCGTTGCGAAGTTATGAACCCACTGGTAATCGAAAACTTTGAAAAGCTTCTTGAGCTGAACCCTCAAACTCGTTTTATGTCATTGTACTACGTGTACATAACACAGGATGTCAGCCCTTCACAGCATAATCCCCATCGTGTATGCTTCTCCGACTTCGGCAATTCAGTTAGTTTTGATTTATCTATGACGCGGGAGATTCGTGGGATCCCAGAACATCATCGTTCCATGATTGTTCCGTCAATTTACGCTGCAAAGTTTGGCCAAGTTGATTCCGCAAGATCGTTCTTCACATATGGATCACTAATAGAGTCGTCCGCTGGTTTTGGTATTTTTAACGAATTTCATAGCGCCTCTCGAATGCTTCAAGCTCCTTGTTCCGTATATGTTGCTGAGCTGGCGGCAATACATTATACGCTAGAAACGATCGCCTCACTTGCACCAGATCATTATTTTATTTTTACGGATAGTCTCAGTTCTGTCAAGGCTATTCGCTCTATGAGGCCGGTAAAGCACTCCTCGTATTTTCTCATGAAAATACGAGAGCTTTTAAGTGCTTTATCTTTAAGATCTTTTGTCATCACCTTTGCATGGGTCCCATCTCATTGCTCGATTCCGGGCAATGAGATGGCTGACTCACTTGCTAAGGTGGGCGCTATGGAAGGCGATATTTACGATCGACAAATCGCCTACGATGAATTTTTCTTCATTTATCGTCAACAGTCACTCGTCAGCTGGCAGAATAAATGGAGTGAAGGGAGTTTGGGACGATGGTTGTATTCAATTATCCCTAAGGTGTCGAAGAGTTCTTGGTTCAAGGGGTTGGATGTGGGTCGAGACTTCATTCGTCTGATGTCTCGCCTCATGTCCAATCACTATTCGTTAAACGCTCACTTGTTCCGTGTTGGGCTGAAGGACAGCAATCTCTGTGAATGTGGACAAGGTTACCAGGACGCAGATCACATTATTTGGTCTTGTGCTGAGCATCGCGGAGTCAGATCTGAACTGTACGATTCCCTTCGGGCTCGAGGTAGACAACCTAATGTTCCAGTTCGGGATATTTTGGCTAGACGCGATCTGGAGTTTATGAAACTCATATATGTTTACTTTAAGAATATTAACATTAGATTGTAAGTTTTATTAACCTTGTGTTTAGTTTGTATTTTGTACGTGCGGGTTTTTTTTATGTTTGTTTTCAAGATGAATAGAAATTAGTTCATGTTTTAGGATTAATTAAATATTTGTATCGTAAACCACATTTCAAACCTCCCTCTCCCTTTTCCCATCCAAAAAAAATTGTAAATCCCCACTAACCTCGAGACAACCGCGAGTATCCGGTCCAGCTCCTTTAACTTTAAATATAAGAAATCAATAATGTATAACAAAAATGATAACTCGGCTCTGTAAAGTTTATTCGATTGAGCCTGTACAAATAAAGTAATTAAAAAAAAAAAAAAAAAGTATTCGTCAATATCTGGGGCACCGCGACTTTTCCGGCCGACTGGTAAAAGTCCCCGAGAAGGGGGATCCAACTGTATGCGACAACTGGCGAGGCATCATGTCACTGTGTATTGTTCTCAAAGTTCTGTGTAAAGTTATCCTCAATCGGATACAGGAGAAGATCGACGTGGCTCTCCGACGACAGCAGACAGAATTCCGTGCTGGAAGATCATGTGTGGACCATATTGTCACGCTCCGCATCATCTTGAAGCAGGTGAATGAGTTCCAAGAGTCCCTGTACTTGGTATTCATTGACTACGAAAAAGCTTTCGACCGACTAAACCACGACAATTTGTGGGGCGCTCTGAGACGCAAGGTAGTTCCTGATAAGATCTTCAACCTCATCGAAGCGCAGTACGAGGCTTTCTCGTGCAGAGTGTTACACAACGGAGCTTTGTCTGACCCGATTCGGGTAATCGCGAGTGTGAGGCAAGGATGTATATTATCACCGCTACTGTTCCTCATCGTAATCGACGAGATCATGGTTGGAGCCGTTGACCGTATACCGAACCGTGGGTTGCTGTGGCAGCCTATTACTATGGAGCATCTCAACGATTTTTATTTGGCTGATGATGTTGCGCTATTAGCACAAAGGCGCTCTGCCATGCATAGTAAGCTCGACGACCTTGTCGAACCATCAACGTCAACAAGACCAAATCGTTGGATGTCAATACGGAAAACCGTTCCAATTTCACGGTAGCTGGGCAGGCAGTGGAGAAATTCAAAAGCTTCCAATATCTTGGCAGCCAGATAGCATCGGACGGCGGCTCCAAGAGCGACATAGGTGCACGAATTAAGAAGGCGAGGGCTGCTTTTTCCAGTTTGCGAAATGTATGGAGAGCGAATCAGATCAGTCAACGCACCAAAATCCGAATTTTTAACTCGAACGTGAAGTCTGTGCTGTTATACACCAGTGAAACATGGTGTGTATCAGCGGAGAACACTCAGAAGCTGCACGTGATTATCAACCGATGCCTGCGGTACATAATTCGTGCCTGGTGGCCTCACAATTGGATCTCAAATTCCGAGCTTCATCGTTTGTGCCATCAGAAGCCGATAGAGACAGAAATTAGTGAACGGAAGTGGAGATGGGTCGGTTACACACTACGACGGAGCGGAAACCAAATCTGCAAGTAAGCACTGGAAAGGAATCCAGTAGGACATCGCAGCAGAGGCAGAGCTAGAGGCTCGTGGCGGCGGAGCCTAAACAGTGAAATTAAGAACGTTGACCGAAATTTGACTTGGGTCAAGGCCAAAGCTAGTAATCGCCCAGGATGGAAATCTTTCACAAAGGCCCTGTGCACCCCTGGAGGTGCGCAGGATGGTTAAGTAAGTCTTAGTTCTACGAAGATCTCTGAACATCTTTCAACTTCTGGAAAGATCCCCATAATGTATTTATACTGTTGAACATCTGGAAAGTTCCTTGAAATGTAACGAAGTTCCTAAAACTTCCAAGAAATTGATTGAGGTTTTTCGAACTATGATCTCTGACAAAACTGCAACGAAGTTCCCTAAACTGAAATGATGAGCCCTGAAGTTCTTAGAAGATTGCTGAACTATGTTTAGATCTTCTACAATATTCCCTGCACGAATATGAAATGTTATGCAGCTTTGCTGTTTGTTTGGAATTTCTTGAACTTGTACGTAATTCCCTAAACTATTCCAGGCTCACAAGGCTTCAATAAAGTGTCTAGAAATTATAACGAGATCCCTGAACAAGAACGGGGTTCCATAAAATTAAATGATGTTTAATTTCTAGGAAGATGCCCTCAAACTTAAATAGAGTTCCCACTTCTACGCAGTTTTCCGAACTTTTCAAAAGCTCCCTGAATTTTTATGATTTTTTCTAAAGGTCAGAATTTTCGGATCTTCTTGAAGTTTTACCTGTTCCCTGAGGTTAATGGAAAATTCCTGAACTCTTGGCCAATTTGTAGAACCTGAAGACGTCTTATTATGCTATCGAAGAAGATTTAGAAAAGCAGACATTCATAAAAATAAATAAACATAAAAAGTAACCTCAAAGGTGCTAGACAGAATACCGGTGTATTAAAAAAAAACACCCAAAATTCCTTGAGGGCCTGGCCCCTTTGGCACCTCCATTAGCTACGCCAATGATGGCGTGTATTCGGTTCAATTTCTGAAACTCTAGATTTAAAATTAAGATTAAACATGTTTACCGCAAATGATAATTTGGCTCTGTAAGGTTCATTCGTACAATAAATTAATTTTCAAACAAAAATCATCGATTCACAACATTGATTATAAATAACTGCAAAATTTCAAACAATCAGAAGTAGATCCCCAGATATCCCAGTCAGTAGAGGAACTTATCATGGAGTTTTTCGGATTGGAACGTTTATCGTATTTCGTGAGCAAATACATAAATTTTACACTCTGAGCCAGTGCTCAAACATAATCGGACAGCAGGTGTTAAGTTCAAGTTGTGAACTTACAGCCAAGAAGTATAAGCTGAAGTAGATGATGCTAGTTGAGATCAAGGCCCTTTAAGCTCAAAATCCCCTGCACCAACGAATTCGAATCGCTTTAGACTCTTAATGCCCATTCATAGTCGATAGGACCAGTTTGGCTGGAAACGACAAATCACGCCTGTTGGGCTAAATCCTTGTTAATTGCTTCTAAAGTCCCAGCACAGAGACCTGCCCTGGTGCCGTACCGAATGGCTAATGGCTATTATTAGATTCTCCTGTCCTCTCTGCTAACATTGTAGATACAGCTTAAACTTTTCCACAGGGCATTGGCAGCCGAGATGGAAGGAGAGAGATGACCTTCTCCGTCAGGGCAACTTTACTGCACCCAGCGTCATCAAGATTGGCACAATTTCTCATTCGGAACCCATCATCGTTATCGTTGTCATCATCATCATCATCATCATCATCATCATCATCACAGACGACGCAGCCCGTAGAAAGAGGACATCAGCAGCAGTAACGAGTAGCGGCAGTAGCACCGATGGTCATTATTATTAATAACAATATTTAACTTACCAATCGGGAAGTTCTCCTCGATCGAAGCCAGATAGTGCTCTTCGGAGAACTGCGGTGCATGGTTGTTCACGTCCCGGATGGTGATGTTCACGTAGCACAGGGTGGTGAAACGGCCATCGCTTGCCTGAAACGAAGAGGGATGAAGTGAGACAATCGTTCTGAAGGATGTTTGCTCCTCCGTTCGTCGGTCGTCCACGGGTGGGATGCCGGGTGTGGCTTGACCTAGTTGGACTGACTGACTGCAGCGATGATGTTGGTACGCAGTCTGTGTCGAACCGGAACAGGACGCACATGCAGCAAATGTTAATCAAGGGAAGCAGCAGCGCAAAGTCTGCAGTTTAACTACTTTGCTGGCCGCCGGGCAAAGTCAGAGTTTGTGTGGATGGGCCAGATAGTGGAGCAGCTTTAAACGAGAATCCATTACAGGAATTAACTTGTTTGAAGAGCGAGGATGTATTTCTGAATAATTAAGCACAATGCGAGGGAAGTTATTGCAGTTGGCATTCCGTTGAATGTGAAGCTTGGCTTTAGGAAAGGCAACCTTCGAATGCGATTTTGCTGATTCGAAAATTGTTTACTGTTGTTTGCTTAAAGTCACGAGAAAGTCTAAGTCTACCAAAATTGACAACATTTTAAAATGCAAGATAGAGGTTTCCGGTTTTTTAAGCTACTTTAGAAGCACTATAAGGTAAACTCTCCTATAGTTGTAGTACATTAGAAGCGCTAGGTTCCTCCATACACAACTGTAGGAACCTAACGCTTTGAACGTACCGCAACTATAGGAGCGTTTACAAATATTAATATTTTTGGAATGGAGAAGATGAAATTTCTGGCTGCAACATAATAATACAAATCGGATAAATTTCAAAATTAGTAAATATTTTTGGGAAGTGAAAATAAAATCAAGCTGATGTAGGGTAAATGATGGCTTCGCCATTGACTTTTTTCGGTAACCAGAATTTAAACGAAACTCTTAGCTGAATGTATTTAAACGATTTTTTAGTCTTTCAGCATCAATCTGATTACATTTTGTCGACTGAGCAAACCTTTAAATGAAATATAAGCACCTTAAAATACGGCTGATTTCAAGTTGCCGATAATAGAAAAGCTTGTCAACACGCAGTTCAAGTGGAAAAGTTGCCGACAATAGCCGACTCAGTCGGTAAAGGCGTAGCTACAAAGCAAGACCATGCTGGAGGTGGCTGGGTTCGATTCCCGGTTCGGTCTAGGAATTTTTCGGGTTCAAAAATTTCTCGACTTCCCTGGGCATAGAAGTATGATTGGACTTGCCACACAATTATACTAATGCAAAAATGGTACAGGCATCGAAAGCTCTCAATTAACAACTGTGGAAGTGCATCTAGAACACTAAGTTGAGAGCACGCAATAAGCTAATATGCGATATGCAATAAGCTTGAAATGCAAAGAAGAAGAAGAAGAAGAAGAAGAAGAAGAAGAAGAAGAAGAAGAAGAAGAAGAAGAAGACAATAGCCGACATTGCCGACAACAAACACGCCATATGTGTGCGTGAAGCTGATAAATAGCTAATATAAGTGCGGACGCTACGTAAATACCTAGTTTTTTTCGTGGTGAACATATTCTGTATCTAACGGTTCACGATTTGTACTGATTGTTAATAAGTAACTTAAGGTAGCACATAAAAAAAATCAGCAGTAAATTTGTATACAATGATTTCTCACTAAAGGTATGTTCTAGACATTTTTTAAATTTTAATGGCACACATTTTTGCTGAATCAACCTAGTTGCTATCTCATTTTGTTGGAAAGTTATAAACGATCATTGAAAATACGTCATTTTCAAATGTTTATATCTAAAAATGGCGGTAACCAATTTTAAGTGTTATTACTTGTACTACCGTATTTTCATTTATCATCGGTGAAAAACCTGTGAAAGCTTTCGTTTGTTTACCTTATTTTATAAACTTTTGAAAACATCGTATTTTTTTATGAAACTCGTTTATAACTCACCAAAAAATCAGTATAAATCGTGAACCATAAGAAACAGAAATTTGCTTCCTTGAGCCAAGTTGCTTCAAATAACATGTTCTTCAATTTTGTCAGAAAATTCCGTTCTATCTCGAATAACTAGTCGATATTTATAACTCATCCGTAAGGACCACCCTAATATCTTCAACAAAAAAAGATTGGCTAAAATAAATTATCTGAAGATACACTTTATCTAGAAATAATGATCAACCTAAATGAAAAAAATGCAAATTTAGCAAAACAAAAATCCCAGTGCATTTATACAAGATTTCAGAGGTTAAGTATCTGCTTTAAACTATTTCAGCTTAAAAAGCTCCTTTTTTTTAAAAATCAGGGTAGTTCAAAAAATATTGTGATAGAAAATCTTTTTTTTTTTAATAACAACGCATGTTGTGGAACAAAGTTGAGATGATTTCAAGCTATTTTCCTCAAAATTCATTTTTCAATTTTTTATCGTTATCATTTTGGAGCAATTTTTCTGAATTTACTTAGGGTGATCCTGAATACAAAAATTTTTAGATCTAATTTCTTTATTTTTATTTTTTCCGTGAAAGTAACCTTCAGATGATTTTTAGGGCATGTTAAAGTAGGCATTTTTGTTTTGAATAGTAAATTGATATCTCTTATAATTTTCGAGATACTACCTGTTCACTGAAGTACAAGATGGAAATTTAGCAAGCCAAAAGTCCTAGTGCTTTTGCGAGAAGTCTTAGGGTGTTCTTTAAATAGTTTTTTATATCACTTTTATAATTTTTGAAACCAAAGACACGTGTTCTTCAGCAAAGTTTTTTCCGAGATGATTTCAAGCTACTGTACTATAGTACTGTACTGTATTATAGTACTGAGCTGAAGAAACTTTAGGTGTTTTTAAAATTATAGAGCAATGTGAGATAGAATAAAAAAAAATGTTTCTTCATTAAAGTAGTTTGAAATCATCTAAGCTACAACTTTGCTGAAGAACATTCGACTTTCCATTCAAAAATAAAAAAAAAGTTAGTTTATCTATATCAATAACCTAACAACCACCCTTATTTTAAAAACGGCCAAGAAATGCAAAAGTTCGCAGAAGACTGAAACCTCTACACCTAAGCTGCCTATAATCGCATCAGTTCCATATGGATATTCGTAAATTTTAAGATAATAACGCTATCCACTATCAATTGGGATCTTTTTTCATATCACGTGATAACACTACGAACTTTGATCATGAAAGTGTGAAAACAACATCAAGTCAAAGTAATCGCTTATCAGTCCCATCCTGAAATTCAATCGTCCAGAAGTTACAGTTCTGTTTTTAGAATCGCCATATTTTCCGCTGATATAACAAATCATGCAGGCTTCATTGCAACTGAATTTAACTTGAAAAAAATATCAAGTAAATTACTATGATTTTTTAAATATTTTTTTCATATGGGTCTGCTATGGGATTATAGGCAGTAAACACAAGAGCACTAGGGCTTTTGTCTCACTAAATTCCCATCATGGACCAGTGTGCAATGTGTTCGTGGACTCTTGATTAGACCTGTGCGCCGCCGCCGCTGACGGTTTTCATACGCCGCCACCGCCGATGAAATTGAGCCATCGCGCCGCCGCAGTAAAGTGGTTCACGCCGCCGAATAAATGTATGTCATGCCGATAAAAAATCCATAATATCTTTTCGGCAAAACGCATCTTGAACGCATTGAAATTAGAACTTGTGTGCACGCTCGTTCGTGGCTACTCAAAATTGAGTGAAAAATCACTCAATTTAATTAAAACCAGATCTACTCTAAGATGAGTAACATAACCAGAACTGAATTTTGAGTAACACGGCTAGGTATTTGTTGATGAATTGTTTCTACTCATTTCCATTAAACCCAAAATCTAGCGAAATGAGTCAAAATCACACAAATAGGCAAACACTTCGTTTCCTTTCTTTTCTTCTTCTTTAGGATTAATAAACCAAACAACTGTAAAACAATTTAATCAAGCATTTTATGTTATAGCACAC
The DNA here is from genome assembly GCF_037179485.1 of Ochlerotatus camptorhynchus. Lineage (NCBI taxonomy): Eukaryota > Metazoa > Arthropoda > Insecta > Diptera > Culicidae > Ochlerotatus > Ochlerotatus camptorhynchus. The sequence goes on from NW_027040781.1 coordinate 210,034, forward strand.
AGAATGCAAAACAGTTACCTCTCAATTTGCGGTTCGTTTCCGCATCCACGGCGGCTGGAATTTGCTCCATTTTCGACGTAAAGGCAAACTTCGTATTTTTTCATTATCACAACGCCATTTTTGAGTCAACAAATGGCCTGAAAGCTCAAAATTGAGATCCACTTTTATTTATTTATTGTTGAGTCAATGTTACTCAAATTCACAAATCACAACTACGCATGATTTGGCGTTTCAAAAGTAGTTATAAAAATGAGTACGTCTGACTAATTTTTGAGTAACTTCAAAGGAACGTGTATGAGGCAGCGATTGCCGTTTAGTTTTTTGACGTTTGTTCGCACTTTCTCCATAGAGGTAACTCTCTATCTAGCACACAGAATGAATGAATTATTATTTTTCCTCACGGCCAATGAAAATGACTCAAAATTGAGTAAGAGTTACTCATATTTGAGTTCAGGTTACTCAAATTCGCGAAAACGTAGGTCATTCATAGAATGAGTAAATTTTCCGACACTTTTCCAAGGAAAACTTCTCGAATATGAGGAAAACTAATTGTGATTTTAGTCTGTCTACTAGTAAAATTCTAACCTGTGCACAATTTTCTTAAATTTTCCCTATATTCGAGAAGTTTTCCCAGGGAAAGTGTCAGAAAATTTACTCATACTATGAGTGACCTACGTTTTAGCGGTTTAGCGTAATCTGGACTTAAATGTCTGACGGTCTGATAAGTGTGACCAAGAAGAAGGAATGGTGCGAATGGATCACGTACATTTGCACATATTTAGTGCCGGATTGTCCTTCGCATAGTCCGGTTGTTGCGTGCTGATATAATAATTATGGGGCTGATATAACCACCATTGAACTTGTTTTGAATTCTCATGTGATTTGAGGTGTCACATCATGAGTTTAACAAGATTTAGGCTAATTGCCATATCTCCAGAATCAGTTGACGATTCAAAAAAAAATTTATGGGACCACATGACGTTCCATTTGGCGGTTGTTGCATCCATTTCAGTCCAGTGGGACTCCAGGAAATAGGGTAAACAACTAATTTAAGTAGGGGTAAAATTTAATGTTAGGTGTAACTACTAAGTACAACCCGCACTTTACCAATCTTTTTCAATAGGATTTGTAAACAAAATTTAATGTTTATACTTCAGATGAATCTTAAATTTATTTTCCTATCCATATCTCCCAAGGGACTGCTAAGCCAGCATTTTTCTGTTGTCTACTATTTTTCACTCACACACTTATAGCCAACGCAAAACAAACACATGTGGTGTAAGCGACAGCTGTAAATATGCAATACAGTCGCAAAGTTCGTATGTGTTGTTCAAGTTTGTTATGGGCTATACATTTATAGACCACTTAAGAGGGTACTGTCAAATTTGTGAAATTTCATAGTGGAAACATTTGATGTCAGTCCCGTGATATCTCCGTATCATCTCGATGTATCGTTGAATTTTGGTTTAAATTTCGTACAAATGCATTTAAACGCCATTGAACACATTTCGTCATACAGGTGATTTATTCGTGATTTATTTAGCATGTGAAATAGTAACCATATTTATCAGATTAAGCTATAGTATACTATAAGTCGTTTACTAAAACTTCCATATTCCGGTCTAAGCTCCTAATTCATAATCATGAGACAACTATAAGTGTTTTCGAAAAAAAAAACTGCGAAGCTTGAGGATCAGTTTCATTAATTCACCACATTTTTTAATGTTCCGGATTTCCGGTGGATCATCCCGTGGTCTCAAGAGGCTATTTTTTTCATCACAACTCCGAATTCATAGTGATAAGACGTCAATGAAATGGTTTTGAAAAAAAAAAGCAGAGCCCTAGGGTCAGTTTCAAGAACTGATCACTTTTACGGATATTCCGGATCTTCAAGAGGTCCATCCCATGATCTCCTGGGTCTATAAACCAATCACAACGCGAAAATCATTCTGAAAAGACGTCTACGAGTGGTTTAAAAAACCGCGGAGTTCTAGGATCAGACTCATGAACTGACCTCGTTTACGGATGTTCCAGATCTTCCGGAGGACCATCATGTAGTCCCCAGAGTCCATATTCCGATCACCACTCCGAATTCATTCTGATTAGATGTCTATGAGTGGTTTCGAAACAAAAAATACGGAGCTCTAGGATCAGTTTCAAGAATTGACCACTTTTACGAATGTTCCGGATCTTCTGGAGGACCATCCCGTAGTATCCAGAGCCCACATTCCGAACACAGCTCCGAATGCATTGTGATAAGATGTCTATGAACGGTTTTTGATAAAACCGTGGAGCTCTAGACTCATTTACATGACTTGACCACTTTTACGGATGTTCCGGATCTTCCCCAGAACCATCATGGAGTCCATAATTCGGTCACAACTCCGAATTCATTCTGATAATACGTCTATGACTGGTTTCGACAAAACCGCGGATTTCTAGGATCGGTTTCATTAATTGACCACTTTTACGGATGTTCCGGATATTCTGGTGGACCATCCCATAGTATCCAGAGCCCTTGATTCCGAACACAACTCCGAATTCATTGTGGTAAGATGTCTATTACTATGGGGAAGGGAGGCCCCCAAAGCAAGACCATGCTGGAGGTGGCTGGGTTCGACCGGTCTAGTCTAGGAAATTTTTCGGGTTGGAAAATTTCTCAACTTATCTGGGCATAGGAGTATGAATGTACTTGCCACACAATTATACTAATGCAAAAATGGTACAGGCATCGAAAGCTCTCAATTATTAACTGTGGAACTGCATCTAGAACACTAAGTTGAGTGCACGAATAAGCTAATATGCGATATGCAATAAGCTTTAAATGCGAAGAAGAAGAAGAAGAAGAGAAAGATGTCTATGAGCGGTTATGATAAAACCGTGGAGCTCTAGAATCACTTACATGAATTGACCACTTTTACGGATGTTCCGGATCTTCCACAGGGCCAAACTTGTGACCTACCGGATGACTATTTCCAAAAGGTGGCCAACTATCTGCTTAGCAACTTCAAGGAAGTTATCTCTTCAAATTGCCGTACAATCAGTGTTTGGTCCCTATTAGCTCAAATCCCATATGGTACGTGTATTCGTTAATGTCGGATCGACCGTACTAAAGGGTGATACGGTTAAAATTTGGTCAATATCAACTTGACGTATTTCTTTCAATTTTGCATTTAAAAAACCTGAACACCCCTCATTTTGAAGGTGTGTGTGTAGAATGTTGCTCCTATTTTGATTTTGGAATTCACTCTTCAGTTGTCAAAATGCCGTCCAAGCAAGAAGAGCAGCGTATCAAAATTTTGCTCGCGCATCGCGAAAATCAGAGCTACTCGCACGCAAAGTTGGCGTGTGTTTAATTAAAGTGTTTGGGGAACGTTTGTCGACAGCCAGGAAGTCTGGATCGAGGGGAAATCGAAAACCGGAAGCCGCTGAGACGACAAAGAGAGTTGCCGGTAGTTTCAAGCGAAACCCTAACCTCTCTCTCCGAGATGCCGCAAATAAGCTGGGTGTATCGTCTACAACCGTGCATCGAGCCAAAAACCGAGCCGGACTATCGTCTTACAAGAAGGTAGTGACTCCAAATCGCGATGATAAACAAAATACGACGGCCAAAGTGCGATCCCGGAGGCTGTACACGACGATGCTGACGAAGTTTGACTGCGTGGTAATGGACGACGAAACCTACGTCAAAGCCGACTACAAGCAGCTTCCGGGACAGGAGTTTTATACGGCAAAAGGAAGGGGAAAGGTAGCAGATGTTTTCAAGCACATGAAACTGTCAAAGTTCGCAAAGAAATATCTAGTTTGGCAAGCCATCTTTACCTGTGGCTTGAAAAGCAGCATTTTCATAGCTTCCGGGACTGTCAACCAAGAAATTTACGTGAAAGAGTGTTTGAATAAACGTCTGCTGCCTTTCCTGAAGAAAAACGGTTGTTCCGTACTGTTTTGGCCGGATTTGGCATCTTGCCATTACGGTAAAAAGGCCATGGAGTGGTACGCCGCCAACAACGTGCAGGTGGTTCCCAAGGACAAGAACCCTCCCAACACGCCAAAGCTCCGCCCAATTGAGAAATACTGGGCTATTGTCAAGCGGAACCTAAAGAAGACCAAAAAAACTGCTAAGGGCGAGCAGCAGTTCAAGGCAAACTGGCTTTCTGCGGCGAAGAAGGTGGACAAGGTGGCTGTACAAAATCTGATGGCAGGGGTCAAGCGTAAGGCCCGGCCATTCGGATTTGGAAAAGCGGAAGCCTAACTGAATATTTTTCCTGAATTTTATACTGATTGAACTTGAAAAAGAAATTTAATTTGATTTTTTAAATAAACGATTTCACCGATTTACACGCGTTTTCCCTTGACCAAATTTTGACCGTATCACCCTTTATAGGAATCCGGGGAGAACGAATCCGTACTATACGAATCTTGACTGTAGTTAAAACAAACGATTCGTCATTTGTCGTGGAACTGTTATATAGGGGTAAATAGGGTGAAATGGCCCATGGCAGATATGTTTTAGGCTCTATAGTGTATGAAACTATGTGCAATCGATTCATCAGACCGTTTCCATTCGGAATAGTCACTTGTCTCTGAACAATTGTTGTTACTTGTGTGCAACTTATTCCAGTCACAATCAAGTTGCAGCAACTTATTTTGATGGAAGCGTGCTGCTTGGGCAATGTTCATGACAGGAATACAAAAAAAAAAATCCGAAAAATTGGCTTTGGTGTGGGTTTTGATTCATGTATAGAATTGGCTACTTTCCCGAGGGCACTGAAACATTTCCGAGATGCCCAATGTGGACGTGAACTCGCATCTAGTTCTCTATTTGTTGAGTTACACGACCGGTTTTGTTTCTTGCCTAGAATTGGCCACTTTCCCCGGGAACGTCAAAGCATGTACGAGTTGGTAAATGTGACGGACGACTCTCAATAAACCCTCTACTGGACAAGTTTTGAAAACTCTTTCCTGAACCTTTAACAATTTCTCTAAACTTCTTCCATTTCTCCTGAAACTCCTGAGTACTGCCCTGAATTTAATAGAACTTTCTTGAAAATCCATACACTTCTGTGAGTTTCTCAAAATATTTCTGAACGTTTCAAATCATCACTGAAGTTCTGTAGATTTCTTGATATTTTGGGAACCTCTCAAAGTTTTCCGCAATTTTCCAGAAATTAAAGGAATTTCAATGATCTTCCTTGAGATTTGCCCAAATTTTGAAGTTGCCCTGAAGCTTCAGGCACTTCTTAAAAAATGCTCCCGCATTTTCCTAATGTTCGTGAAACTTCCCAGCAGTTCTCGAAGTTTCCCTGAGGTTCTCGGATATTTCCATTGTAATCCGAACTTCTATGAAGTCTCCGGAGTTTTCTTGAAGCTCTCTGGATTTCTGTGCAGATCTCAAGTTTTCATGTTTCTGAACTTAATGGAACTGTCCTTAAATTATCGAACCTAATTCATCAACATCTCAAATCCTACCCTAAATTCAAGACTTTCGGGATGTTTCACGTGCTTTCCTAATTTTATTAGAACTTCACGAAAGATCTCCGAACGTCACTAAGTTTTCTAGACTTCCCTGACATGGAATTGCCCTGAAGTTTCCAGAACTGCAAAAGGTTGACTGAAAACTTTTTTGCAGTTTTCCAAAAAGTTTATGGATCTGCCCTGAAGGTCGGTGGTCGGTACTGAAAAAAAAAATTGCTGAAATATTTAAGACTGTCCTGAAGCTATCACCACGACAGGCCTGTTAAGGACGTCTCTTTACTAAACTTGAGGGTAACTCTAAAGATCTTCGAAGCCAACTTCAGAGTACTTTGGGCATAATAACAGTATTTTCAGTATTGTTCACGAAATTTCCCGTGATTTTATTGAAGTTTGAAAACTTCTTTGAAACCCTCGGAACTTTCCCTAAAATCTCTTATTTTACCAGAACTTTTTATGAACTTCTCTAAAGTTTTTGCTATTTCTTTGAAGTTGCCTATATTTTCTAATGATCTGGAAATGTTCCTAATATTTTTAAAAGTCCCCTGAAGACCCGACTACAATGTTCCAGAAAGTTTTCAGATATCATATTTTCTCGGGACCCCTTGAAAGTTCTGATATTTTTTTCTGAAGTTAATGGGACTGGTCGGAAATTCTCTGTGCATCCTCAAAATACTCTAAAATTATTTGAATATAACGAAACATATTCCCTAAAGTTTCTCGAAGATTTAGAAACATCTTAAATCTTCTCGCAATTTTCTTGAAATCCATGGAACTGCCTTGAACTTCTCTGATCATCGCTGAAGTTCCTGCCATTTTGTTTTAAGTTCTCCAAACTGCCATACAAGTCACGAGACTTCCTTTCAAATGTTCTCACATTATCCTGATGTTCATGTAGCATCCTAAACATTACCGACATTTTCCTGAAGCCTTCGGAACATTGCGAAACTTCCGGGAAATTTATGGAACACCTCTTCAAAGTTCCAGCAACTTCCTTGAAATTAATTGAACTGTCCTTAGGTTCTCTGCTAATTTTGTGAAGTTGATGAGACCATCCTAAATATATATATTTTCCTTGCTTTGTTTTCCATTGATCTTGTTTTCCGTTCTAAGTACCAATGCTACCGACGCCAGGGAGGCATCTCTCACCCCTGAACCCTACCTTACATTGACCCATCAACTCATGAACCGGGGACCAACGGCTTTACTTCCCATCCATAAGAAGGCGTGATCAGAGATTTTATGCCGCAGAAAATCCCAACGGCGCTGACTGCGATTGAACGCAAGCCCTTTGGAGTGAAAGGCAGTTACCATAAAGATCTCTTATCTTTTTTTGTGGGCTTCGTGGTCGTGCGGTTAGCGGCGTCACCCGTCGTTCAGGCGCATTGTGAGTGCCACGAAGTGAGGGTTCGATTCCCGCTCCAGCCGGTGGAACTTTTCGCAACCCGGAAATTTCCCTACTGGGTGTTGTGTGTTGTCCATTGTCTAGTGTTAAATATTCAGTCTGTACAACCTCTGGTTGAAGACGGTGTCAATTGTCTTTTTTCCTGATATTTATGGAACTTCTCAGAAGTTCTCGCTGTTTTCTCAATCATTTTCCTGAAATGTCGCTGAAATTAATGAAACTGCCCGTGATTCCGTGATTTTTTTGATCTTCTATTAAGCTTTCGCAATTTTTCTTTAAATCACTGAATTTGCTTGAAGGACAGTCCTTAAATTTTTGGAACTTATTAAAGGTTTCCGAAAATTTCCTTAGATTAATGAAACTATCCTAAATTTCTGAAAATGTATCTAAAGTTCTCGGAACTTCCCTGAACTTCCCGCATTTTTTCATATATTAATGATACTGCCCTGACGTTTTCAGAACTGCCCCAAGCTTAACTGAAAAGTGTATGCAATTTTTCTAAAGTCATTGTTGGGACAGAAACTGGATTTCGCACTGGTACAGCACGACTCGTTTTTATGCAATGTGCATGAGTCAGATCATCGAGTACCAAGCCAAAGGGTACATTCATAAGGTGAGCAAAGAAGAGTTAGCCAGTTTCGATCCCAAACGGACCTGGTTCCTGCCGTTGAACGTCGTTACGAATCCGAGCAAGCCAAACAAAGTACGATTAGTATGGGATGCGGCAGCTAAAGTCCAGGGACAATCATTCAATTCTGCTCTTCTCGCTGGCCCGCTGGATTTTCTCATACCGTTCACAACAGTTTTGAGTGCATTTCGCCAGTTCGAGGTGGCCGTCAGCGCGGATATCTGCGAGATGTTTCACAAGTTTCTTATCCGACCAGAAGACCGATCTGCTCAGTTGTTCTTGTGGCGGGACGATCCATCTAAGCCTTTCGATGTGTTCGTGATTGACGTAGCCACGTTCGGCTCCACATGTTCGCCTTCTGCAGCACAGTTTATTAAAAATCGGAATGCTGAGGAATTTTCCGAACAGTTTCCACGAGCGGCGGAAGCGATCACGAATCATCATTATGTGGACGATTTCCTGTGTAGCGTACACACAGAGCAGGAAGCTGTTGAGCTGGCAGAGCAGGTGAAGCTGGTACACTCCAAGGCAGGTTTCAACATTAGAAACTGGCTGTCAAACTCGTGTGAGGTTCTAATACGGGTCGGGGAACAGCAAGCGGAGTCGCGGAAAAAAACTTCTCGTGGACAGGTCGGCTGCCTACGAACGCGTTCTTGGCATGATCTGGAAGCCAGAATCGGATGTCTTCGTCTTTCGAGGTGTGTTTAGGGATGAAATACAAGCTATTTTACTGGATGACACGGTTCCGACTAAAAGAGAAGTAATGAGCATCTTCGATCCCATTGGGCTAGTAGCTGTCTTCGTCGTCCATGGAAAGGTGCTCGTGCAATACATCTGGCGGTCAGGACTTAGCTGGGATGAGCGTATACCTGAAGCACTGCTTGAACAATGGAAGAGATGGATCAAGTTGTTGAAGCAGTTGGATCACGTTGAAATTCCCCGCTGCTACTGCCCTGGCTACACTCCTGAAGATAACCGTTCCATGGAACTTCATATTTTCGTTGACGCATCTGAAGAAGCATTTGCGGCTGTTTGTTGCTCCCTAGTGTCGGCGAAATCGAAGGTTGCGCCTTTGAAACTCCTGTCTCTTTTTGTTTTCCTTGATTTGTTTTCCGTCGATATTGTTTTCCGTGCTGAGCACCAATGCTACCGACGCCAGGGAGGCAGCTCCCACACCTGGACCCTACCTATCGGCCCATCAACTCATGAACCGGGGACCAACGGCTTTACTTCCCTTCCGAAGGAAGGCGTGATCAGAGATGTTATGCCTCAGAACATCCCGGTGGCGCCGACTGGGATTGAACTCATACCTGCTGGAGTGAGAGGTAATCACGCTTACCACTACACCACCGGCGCCGTGTCCTGTCTATTTCAAGACTAGAGCTGTCAGCAGCCGTTCTTGGTGCAAGTCGAAGTCCGTAATTGAGAACCATACAATTCCAATCAACCGAAAAGTGTTCTGATTCTCGCACCTTTCTTTCCTGGTTGCAATCTGATCCTAGAAAGTATCGACAATTCGTTGCTTTCAGGCTGACGGAAATCCACGATTTAATGTAGGTCGACGAGTGGCGTTGGGTGCCAACCCATTTGAACGTTGACGACGAGGCTTCAAAGTGGGGTAAAGGTCCAAATATCGCCTCCGACAGTCGCTGGTTCCATGCGCCATCGTTCCTCTATCAACACCCGGATCTGTGGCCCTAGCAAACAACGAAGGAGGTGGAGACAATGGAAGAACTTCGTCCGGTATACCTCAATCAGAATGTCGCCGGAAATCAGCTACTACAGTTTTAAAGGTTCTCGAAATTGGAGCGCCTGGTCCAGGCGGTAGCCTACGCACGCAGGTTCGTTGACATTCTTCGCAGCAGAATCAAGAAGCTAGCACCAGGTAAAACAGAGTTCCGAAATACTCAAGGCGGAGTCAACCATTTTCAAACTAATTTAGCTAGAGACCTTTGGAGATGAGCTCGTTATCCTCAAGAGAAATCGAGGAATTTCCGCTGGAGAACAAATGAAGATCGAGAAAACTAGCAAAATCTCCAAACTTTCTCATTTCCTGGACGAACAGGATGTCATGCGGATGGATGGTAGAATTGCAAATGCTCAGCAGGTATCGTTTGACTTCAAGTTTCCGTGATTCTGCCCAAAAGACATGGCGGAACTAAACTCCTCGTCGATTGGTACCATCGGCAGTACAAACACTGCAATGCTGAAACAGCGGTGAACGAGATGCGCCAAAGGTTTCACGTATCGAAGATGAGGGTTGCCTTCAGGCTAGCCAGAAAGCAGTGCCAGTGGTGCAACAGCTACAAGGCGGCTCCGGAGATTCCACGAATGGCTCCGCTGCCTAAAGCTAGAACGGTGTCGCACGTTCGGCCATTCACCTATGTTGGCGTGGACTACTTCGGGCCAATGCTGGTTAAGCAGGGACGCAGCGAGGTTAAGCGTTGGGTTGCACAATGCACCTGCTTGACCATACGTTCAGTGCATCTGGAGGTGGTGCACAACCTAACGACGGAATCCTGCAAGATGGCAATTAGGCGGTTCATTGCACGGAGGGGGGCCCCACGGGAGATATTCAGTGATCGGGGAACAAACTTCGTGGGCGCTAGCCGCGTCCTGAAGAGGAAACTTCAGCACATCAACAGCAACCTTGCGGGTACGTTCACCAACACGGATACACAATGGCGTTTCAGTCCACCCTCTACGCCACACATGGGGGGTCATGGGAACGCATGGTTCGGTCGGTTAAAAGTGCGCTGGCATCTTTGACAACCGGGGGCAAGCCGGACGATGAAACTCTTCGTACGTTCCTGATCGAGGCTGAACCTCTTGTCAACTCACGGCCTCTCACATACCTGCCAATCGATTCCGAGGAACAAGAAGCACTTACCCCGAACTGCTTCCTAATGCTGAACACTAGCGGAGTTAATCAGCCAGCTAGGGAGCCGATCGACGAGAGGGCAGTGGCACGCTGTAACTGGGACCTGTGCAAACATCTACTGGACAAGGAGTATCTTCCTACGATCACTAAGCGTACGAAGTTTACTTAATTTCCTTGCAGTTTACTCTTTTTGAATTTCTGAGATCTTTGAGACTGTCTTGAAGCTATCACCATGACAGGCCTATTAGGGACAGCTCTTTACTAAAATTGAAGGCCATTCTAAAGATCTTCGAAGGCATATCCAGATTACTTCGGGCATAACGACATGTTCAGAGACCTCATCGGAAGTAGCAACTAAGAAGACAATTAGGACCAATTACGTACTTGAAGGCTAATTTGAGACTTTGAAGTCACGATCATGACTTTGAAGAACAACTCCTGGGCTACTCAGAAATAATTCGAAAGAATTGCGAAACCAGTTTTTGAGGACATTGAGAACTTCAACCAATTGTAGCGAATATCAAGGCAGTTCCATTAATTTCATGAAAATTGATAGAAGATTTAAGATGTTCCTCAATCTTCATGAAAGTTTAGAGAACTTCAAAGAATTTTAGATTTTTTAAGGAAGTTTCATTATATTTATGGAAGGTTCGAGGATGCACAGAGAACTTCAGAGCGGTCTCATTATTTTCTACGAGCGGCAATGCAGGAACTTCCATGAAATGCCGAGAAAATATGAGATATTCCAAAAACTTCAGGAATGTTCCGAATACTTCATTGAAGGCTCTTCAAGGGAGTTTTATGAATATCAGGAACATTTCTGGAACATTACAAAATACAAGCAACTTCAACCAGCAACTTCAGAAAACTTCAAATAAGTAATTTTAGGGAAAGTTCCGAGAGTTTCAAAGTAGTTTTTTAAACTTCAGGAAAATTAAGGGAATTCGCGGGAACTTTTTAAAAATATCGAGAAATTCTGTGAAGTCCATAGAATTTAGTGAAGTTCGGAGATCTTTTGTGCAGTTCTAATAATATTAGGAAAGCATTTGAAACATCAGCAAAGACTATAAATTTTAAGGAAGATTTGAGATGTTGATGAAATAAAGGGTGATACGGTCAAAATTTGGTCAAGGGAAAACGCGTGTAAATCGGTGAAATCGTTTATTTAAAAAATCAAATTAAATTTCTTTTTCAAGTTCAATTAGTATAAAATTCAGGAAAAATATTCAGTTAGGCTTCCGCTTATCCAAATCTCAATTGCCAGGCCTTACGCTAGACCCCTGCCATCAGATTTTGTACAGCCACCTTGTCCACCTTCTTCGCCGCAGAAAGCCAGTTTGCCTTGAACTGCTGCTCGCCCTTAGCAGTTTTTTTGGTCTTCTTTAGGTTCCGCTTGACAATAGCCCAGTATTTCTCAATTGGGCGGAGCTCTGGCGTGTTGGGAGGGTTCTTGTCCTTGGGAACCACCTGCACGTTGTTGGCGGCATACCACTCCATGGCCTTTTTACCGTAATGGCAAGATGCCAAATCCGGCCAAAACAGTACGGAACAACCGTTTTTCTTCAGGAAAGGCAGCAGACGTTTATTCAAACACTCTTTCACGTAAATTTCTTGGTTGACAGTCCCGGAAGCTATGAAAATGCTGCTTTTCAAGCCACAGGTACAGATGGCTTGCCAAACCAGATATTTCTTTGCGAACTTTGACAGTTTCATGTGCTTGAAAACATCTGCTACCTTTCCCCTTCCTTTTGCCGTATAAAACTCCTGTCCCGGAAGCTGCTTGTAGTCGGCTTTGACGTAGGTTTCGTCGTCCATTACCACGCAGTCAAACTTCGTCAGCATCGTCGTGTACAGCCTCCGGGATCGCGCTTTGGCCGTCGTATTTTGTTTATCATCGCGATTTGGAGTCACTACCTTCTTGTAAGTCGATAGTCCGGCTCGTTTTTTGGCTCGATGCACGGTTGTAGACGATACACCCAGCTTATTTGCAGCATCTCGGAGAGAGAGGTTAGGATTTCGCTTGAAACTACCGGCAACTCTCTTTGTCGTCTCAGCGGCTTCCGGTTTTCGATTTCCCCCCGATCCAGACTTCCTGGCTGTCGACAAACGTTCCCCAAACACTTTAATTACATTTGTAACGGTTGATTTGGCAACTTTTAGCGATTTTGCCAACTTTGCGTGCGAGTAGCTCGGATTTTCGCGATGCGCGAGCAAAATTTTGATACGCTGCTCTTCTTGCTTGGACGGCATTTTGACAACTGAAGAGTGAATTCCAAAATCAAAATAGGAGCAACATTCTACACACACACCTTCAAAATGAGGGGTGTTCAGGTTTTTTAAATGCAAAATTGAAAGAAGTACGTCAAGTTGATATTGACCAAATTTTGACCGTATCACCCTTTAGCTTCGATAATTGAAGGGCAATTCCATTAACTTTAGAAATTTTTTGAGTACTTCATTGAAAATCTTGGAATTACAATGATTATTCATTCTAACTTCAGGAAAATAGTGGGAACCTTTGGAAAGTTCCGGATATGTCAGGGAAGTCCCAAATTACTCCAGGAAAGTTATGTAATTTCTGGAAGTTTTCTAACTTCACAGATATCCAGAGAACTTCAAGAGAACTCCGGAAACTTCATGGAACGTAAGGGAATACCTGAACATTAGGAAAATGCGGAATGCATTCTAAATTAATTCCCGTAAGTTTTATGGAGAGCTTCAAGCTTGCGGAAAATTTCAAGAAATCTACAGAACTTCAGTGATGTTTGGAAAAGTCCAGAAATATTTCAGAAACTCACAGAAGTTCATGGATTTTCAAGAAAATTAAGAGATGCTCATGATAGATCTATTATATGCAGGGCCAAGAACTTCAGAACAATAAGAAAAAAATAAGGGAAGTTTCGGATACTTCAGAGAAGATCAGAAAACCCTAGGGCATTTCTATTAACTTCATGAAAATTAAACAAATTTTGTGTAAGTTTGCGAAATTGTTGAAGTTTCAGGATCTTCCTACAATTCCTGAAAAATTTATACATCTACATACTTTCCTACAACTCTAATTTGTGAAACTATCACAAATTTAGCCATCCTCGCTGACCTCGATGGTGTTCGTCAAAGTCAGCAGTCTACCCAGGGCTCAAACGAATTCAATTGTTGAAGTGACTTTTTTAATCCTGACTGTTTATTTTGACAATTGAATAATCGAATTTTGAATAATCGGTTTTGACTATTTGGCTATCTCTACAGTGCATTCCCGTTTTTGGCATCACGAACTCATCAACTAATTCGTTCTTCAAATTTGTGCTAGCGCTTTCTGTGGCATTTTTCATTAAATTTCAAGAAGATAGGATCCCCAAAGAGGGGCCTACCCGAGCAAAGTCGGTTAACAAAATGAAAGCAAATCGATATTAAAGTTTGCAGTTTCTATCATAATGAAAACTCATTTTGATTTCAATTGTCGCGACATAAGTCTGATATCATATTGTGATTTCATTATGCAGTCAAAACTTTTTAAATGAAAGCAACTTAGTTCTGCTCTTAAGGTCTTGTTTAAAATTTAATTTAAGTTCATCTGTTGTTGAGCTAATGATTCTTGTTTATTTGTTTTGTTTAACACATTTTAGATCATTCCTGACTTGCCCGGGGAGAGATTTGACTTATTCAACTTTTAAGTCTTTCAGCGTGAGAAGCATGGATGCTAACCATTTATGCCAGGCCCGTATTCAGTTAAACATTATGAATGCAAAATGAGTAATCAAATTGATTTCATTGAAAGCAGGATTAGTTTTCCGTTTGCTTCAACAGTGTAAAATTTTGCTCTCATTTTTGCTGTGTTAACCGTTAAGTCAACCAAAATGAGATCAACTGGAGTATTCAAAATAAGTTACATCATAACAGCAAATTTTGATTTCAATTTGATGTTCAGCTTTGCTCGGGTAGTGATATCAGAAATGGAATTAAGCGTTGGATGGATTTTCTGAAAGTGAAGAAGACAAAAATCATGTGTTCTCAAAAACGGGAAGGCACTGTATTGAATTTGGATTATTAAAGTTCCCAAAGCAAGCCTGAAATGATCCCCTTCATTCTCATATAAACGTTGAACTGTCTGTCGTCAATGTTAATAGAACACGACATTTTAATTATCCAAACACGAACGGTTGAAAAAAAAAACCCCGAACAAACCATTCCGACGCTTCTGCAAATCAATTAAATTAACAGTTCCATCCCGGCTCCGTCAACCTGATTTCAATATTTAATTCATCCCAGCAAAGGTACACACACACACACACAGAGAACGCACCAAATACCAAAACTCACCTCGACGGAGAAGTACACATTTTCCGACTTCAAATGGTTCACATCGAGGGCGGTGCTCTTGGAAATGGTCAACTGGCCGGTCCGTTTGTCGATTTCGAAATGGCGCGTAATTGCTTCGTTGCCAATTATGCTGAAATAGATAGACCAAACAGAGAATGGGGGAGAGAGATAGAGAAAAACGAAAAATTAGACTCGAATTTTTTCTCCTTCTTTGTTTTGCATGGGAAAAATGGATGACGCATTTTCCTGAATAGTGAACGGTCGGGAAGATCAAAGAGATTTTCCCTGTTTCACCGCTCGAATCCGGCCCGCGTCGCCACCGGATGACAGTTAGTTAATTTAGTTGTGAACCCAATTACCGATAATTAATTTCCGAAAGGACGTCCGGATCGCGGGCTTTGATGATGAGCGGAGGCTCAAAAACGGCGGCTCCCTCATCGACCGAGGCCCGGTAGAGGGGGCTCTCGCAGACCGGGGGCGAATCGTTTGCATCCAGGAGGGTGATTCGCAGTGACACGACAGAGGTTTGACCGCGACCCACGTCGTCGGTTGCCTTGTACGAGAGGTAGTAGACGGATTGGTTTTCGTAGTCCAGGCAGGGAGCTCTTCCCGGACCCACATCCGAACGGTGTTGGATTTCGTTCGAGTGGATCGGATGCTGAGTTGTGGAGGATGTGAAAAATTCTTCCGATTCCATACTGCTCCAACCGGTGGTCGTTTCGCTCTCTTCCGAACTGGACGTTTCCCAGCTGCTGGAAACCGTTGGAGGAGCGACGACATTCACGTCCCTGTACTCATTCGATTCGCCGCTGTTGAAGACCTTGTACGCCATGTAGTCTACTCCGCGATCCAAAAGGCCCGACCGTCCATCGGTAGACACGTTAAACCGCTTCATCTCCGGATAGTCCTGAGATAGCTCATCGGACGTCGGGATTTGACGTCTTCTTCGCCTTCTACTGTTGTAGTTGTCCGTAGCGGGGCAATCTGCCACCGTGATGGCACCTGTTATGGGATCCACGTTGAACAGTTCAGCTCCCGTTCCGGACAGAGAATACCGGATGCCTTGATCTCCAAAATGTCCCGAATCCAAGTCCCTGGCCGTGATGGTTGTAATCAGATGACCTGGATGAGCAGTTTCCGATACCGTAGTCGAGTATGAATCCTGTTCGAAAATTGGTCGATTATCGTTTGAGTCAGTAATGGAAACTGTCAGCGTAGCCGTCGATGACAGCTTCGGATTGGTCTGTGTTTCTTCCGCGATCACCAAAACAATAAACTTCCTCTGATTCGGATTCTCGTAGTCCAACGATCCATTCGCAACGCGAATGCTAATTTGCGACGAACCCGTCACTAGCTTCGGTTCCACGTCAAATACTTCCGAAACGTCGTTCAACCGCAGCGCAAACACTGCGTTCTCTCCAACATCCGGATCATGAACACTCATCTCAATCGGTAGAGGCGTTCCTGGTGCCGTATTCTCTGACATCGATACGAAATACTCCTTCTTGTTGAACATTGGTGGCGAGTCGTTCACATCACGAATTGTGATCGATGCTTGAGTCGTTGCCATTGTTAGGTTGTCATTTCCCGGAACTCCGTCGATCAGTTCCCGAGCTTTGACCGTCAAAATGATCAACCCTGTGTCATCCGGGAGGGCTTCCTTGTCTAGCGGCTTTGCGGTTCGCAGCTCACCCGTTTGACGATCCAGCAGGAAGTAGTCCATGGGATCTGTTGAACGCGAAAACAAAAACATTCAACATTAGTTCCAAAAAAATTGAATTCAAGTGCAATACTCACTGGTAACCAACTCGTAGACGATCTTCCTCGGTTGTCCACGATCACCATCCCTCGCGTGGATCGTCATCACCAGCGTTCCGATCTTGCTATCTTCGTTGATCACCGCAGCCAGCGATCCCTGGAACACCGGTGGACTGTTTTGAACATCCTTGACGTGAATCTCCAGTCCTGCCGTGGCGTTGAACATCCCGTCCGTCGCTTCCAGCACAATCTGGTAAATCATCCGTTCGTTGTAGTCCAGGCGGCCTTGCAGTACCACTGCCGCCGTCAGCCGATCCTGGCCGCTTTCGATGGTTTCGATGGTGAATTTTTCACACGCGTCCGGGTTCAGCGGCTGTTCGATGCAGGTAATGATCAAGTTTTCGCCAACTGTGTCCTTGTCGGTGACCAGGATCGAGCTGAACACGGTGGTGCCTGGTGTGGCGTCCTCCAGGACTTCCGTTTCGTAGGGGACCTGTGGGTATTATGAGAAAGATGATTTGCATTAGAGATCGTTATCTAGGGAGGGGGTGCTGTTTTGAGAATTTCATATTCTATATTCCAAAGCTCAAAATTTTAAGCTCCAAGCTCAAATTCCACATTTAAAGCTTCAAGTTCGGAATTCTAAGCTCTTGATTTCAAACTCCATTCTAAAAATTTTAAATAAATAGCTACTATTTATAAATTTTAAGCTCCATACTCCGAGAACCAAACTCAAAATTCCAACTTCAAGCTCAAAATTCAAACTTCCAAGCTCCACATTCCAAATTTCAAGCTGCAAATTTCAAATGCCATGCTCAAAATTCCGAACTCCAAGATCAAAACTCCAAATTTGAAGTTTCAAATTACAAATTAGAATCTTTAAATTCCAAATACAAAATTCCAACATCTAACATCCAACTCCCAAGTTCCAAATAAAAAATCCATGCTCCCAATTTGAATCTCCAAGCATCAGACTTCAAGCTCCAATTACTAAATTAAAAATCGAAGCTGTGAAGCAACTGTAAACTCTAGAGGGAATTTATATCTGTAACTGAAACCAGTTCGATTTTGTTTGCCAACCTGGTTGAAATGTCATATTCAATTATCTTAAAGATAAATCGTCCAGCTCAAACCTTTGTAGGGGTAAGAGGTTGGACCATCATCATCATCATCATCTCCCCAAGTAACATTGCAAGTTTTATCGCGGTTTTAAAGCATGCTACAAGTCTAAATCATAGTCCGCAGAACCCTCATAAAACCCTAATTGCTACTTGGGTCAAATTCAAAACTCCATGCACAAAGTTCAAGCTTCAAGTTTCAAATTCTAAAATCCGAGCTCCGATTTTCTAATTATAAGCTCCAAATTTGGAATTCCATGCTCCAAATTTCAAATTCAATGATCCAGACTCTAAACTCCCCGCACTACACTCTAAATTCGAAACTCCAAATTTCAAATTGTAAGCACCAAATTACATGCTCCAAAGTCCCAACTCGAAGTTCATAATTCTAAATTCCAAGCTTCAAATTACGAATTCCAAGCTTCAATTTCTGAATCCTCAGTTCCAACAGCATCTCCCAAATTAAATTTCAACTTTCAAGCTCCAAATTTCAAATTCAAACTCAAAATTTCAAGATCCCAAATTCCAAACTCCAAATTTCAAATTCCAAATAACAAGCTCCAAATTCCCAACTCTAAGCACAAAATTCAAACTTCCAACATTCAACCTCCAACTCCCAAGCTCCAAGTTCATAATTCTACGCTCCCAATTTCCATCTCCATCCTCCAAATATTAAATCATAAATCTAAGCTCTCAAATCCAAAATTCCATGCTCAAAATTCCATCTTCCAAGCTTCAAATTCCACATTCCAAATTCCAAGTTTGCAGATACTCTTAGCACTAAATTTGAAGTTCCATGTTCCAAATTCCAAATTCCATGCTCCAGACTTTGAATTCTAAGTTCTACACTCCAACTTCCAGTAGCAAATTTAAAATTCCATGCTGCAAGTTCTAAATTGTTGGCCACAAATTCCAAAATCTAAGCTCTCAATTTCAAACTCCATGCTTAAAACTCTAATTTCCAAGCTTCAAATTTAAAATTCCATGTACAAAATTTCAAATTCCAAGCTCATAATTCCACATTTTAAGCTACAAATTTCAAGCTCCAAGTTTAAAAATCAATGCTCAAAAATTCCAAGCTCCAAATATTAAATCATAAATCTAAGCTCCCAAATTCAAAACTCAAAATTCCAAAACCCAAATTGCAAGCTCCAAATTCCAATCTTCATGCTCAAAATAAATTTGAAACTCCATGCTTAAAACTTCAAATTTAAAATTCCAAATTACAACTTCCAAGTTTTAAATTCTGAATTCCAACATCCAACCTCAAAGTTCATAAATCGCTCTCAATTTCAAGCCTTATGCTCCACATTCCAAGCTCCAAACTCTAAATCATTAATCTAAGCTCCCAAATACAAAACGCCATGATCAAAACTCCAACTTCCATGCCCCAATTTTAAACACCATGCTCTAAAGTTGAAATTAGTAGCTCTAAACTCGAATTTCCACGATCCAAATTCCAAACTTTATGCTTCAGACTCTGAATTCAAAGTTCCACACTCCAAATTCCAAGCTCTAAATTCCAAATTCCATGCTCCAAAATTCCCACTCCAAACTCAAAGTTTTTATTTCCAAGCTCAAAAATTACAAATCCCAAGCCTCAATTTCTGAATTCTAAATTCCAACCTACAAATACCTACCACCTACAATTCCAAAATCCAAATTAAAAATCCACGCTTTCAATTTAAATCTCCATGCTCCAAATTACAAATGCAAAACTCCAATTTCAAAACTCCGTGCTCAAATTTTTACCATTCATAATTTCAGATTTCAACCTACATGTTTCAAGTTTATTAATCCACGCTCCCAATTTCAATCTTCAAGCTCCAAATTCCAAGGTCCAAATACTTAATCATAAATCCAAGCTCTCTAATTAAAAAATCCCTTTTTCCAAGCTCCGAATTCCAAACTCTAAGCTCATAATTCAAACTTCCAGGCTCCATGCTCAAATCTTCAAATTTCAAGTTCCCAGTTACAAATTCCAAGGTTCAAGATCCGAATTCCATCATCTATCCTCCAATTCCCAAAGCTCAAAATAAAGAAATCCACACTTCAAATTTAAGTCTCCAAACTCCAAATAATAAATCGTAAATCCAAGCTCACGAATTCAGAACTCCAAATTCCAAGCTCTCAATTTCAAATTCTTAGCTCTAAGCTCGAAATGTCATGTTCCAAATTAAAAACTCCATGCTCCAGACTCTGAATTCAAAGCTCCACACTCCAAATTCCAAGCTCTAAATTTCAAATTCCGGGCTCCAAGTTCTAAATTTCAGGCTCCGAATTCGAAACTCCAAGCTTAAAGTTCCAAGCTTAAAGTTCCAAGCACCAAATTCCAAATTCTCAACTTCAAGCTACAAATTTCGTAATCCCAAGCTCCAAAATAAATATTCCAAGCTTCCATTTCCAAATTCTAAATTCCTACCTCGAATTCCCAAATTTTAAAATTTTCAAACTACTTGCTCAATATGTTAACTTCCAAGTTAAAAATTAAAAAATCCAAGTTCCACACTCCAATCTAATTTCAAACTCCTCAGCTCCAAATTCAAAAATCAAAGCTTAATCTCCAAGCTCAAGATACTAAATAAAAATCCATACTCCAAAATACAAAACTCCATCCTCGAAATTTCAACTTTAAAGCTTCAAATTCGTACTGAATGGTTCAAATTTCAAAACTAAAAATTCAATGCTCCAAATCCCAAATCCCACGCTCCAGATTCTGATATCAATCCTCCACACTCCAAATTCCAAGCACTAAATTCCAAATTATATGCTCCAAGTTTTCAACTCCAAGCTAAAAATTCTAAATAGCAAGCTCCAAATTACAAATTCAAAGCTTCAATTTTCAAGTTATGAATTCCACCTTCATTTCTCAAATAAAAAAAAAAAAAAACAAATTCAAAAATCAAAGTCCTCAATTACATCTCCATGCTCCAAATTCCAAATGTAAATGATTCAATTTTCAAACTCCGTGCTCAAAATTCCAACATCAAAGCTTCAAATTTAAAATTTTAAGTGCTATATTTCAAATTCCAAGCTCATAATTCCCAATTTCAAGCTAACATCTTTACGTTCCAACTTTAAAAATCCACGCTCCAATTTCAATTTCAAATCTCCAAACACTAAATCGTAAATCCACATCACCAAGCTTAAAATTTTAAATTCCAATTTCCAACTCCCATGCTCCATGTTTCAATCTTCAAGCTCCAAATAATAAACCATAAATCCAAGCTCACAAATTCAAAACTACATGATTAAAACTCCTACTTCCCAGTTCTCAATATCAAAGTCAGAGTTCTAGATTAAAAATGTCATGTTCCAAATTCCAAATTCCATGCTCCAGACTCTGAATTCTAAGCTCCACACTCCAAATTCCTAGCAATAAATTCTAAAATTCAAGCTCAAGTTCGAAATTGTGAGCTCCCAATTCGAAATTTGATGCACTATACTTCAAATTAAGTGCAATCTCAAAATTCTAAATTTCAAGTTCCAAATTGCAACATCCAAGCTTCAATTTCCGAATTCAAAATTCCGAGCTAAGACTTATAAATTTCCAAACTCCAAGCTGAACATTTCAACTTTCTGCTGCTGCTTTAAAATTCCAAGTACTATATTTTAAATTCCAAGCTCACAATTCCATATTTCAAGCTGCAAATTCAAAAATCGACGCTCCAAGTTTATATCTCCAAGCTCAAAATACTAAATCATAAATCCAAGCTCCCAAATCCAAAACTCTGTGTTCGAAACTCCAAATTCCAATGTTCAAAATTCAAACTTCCAAATTCTAAATACGAAATTTAAAATATTAAGGTCGAGATTCCTAACTCCAAGCTCAAAACTCCAAATTGCATGTTCCAACTCCCAAGCTCTAAGTTCAAAAATACTCGCTCCCAAGTTCAATCTTAAATCAAACTTTCCAAACTCCATGTTCAAAACTCAAACTTCCAAGGTTCAAATTCCAAATCACAAATTTGAAATTCTTACTTCAAATTTAAAACTTTCAAGTTCCAAATTCCAAATTCCATGCTCCAGGCTCCATGCTGACGTTTCAAGTCCCAAATTCCAAAATTCATGCTTCAAATTCCCAACTCCATGCTCAACATTCAAAATCCTAGCTCCAAATAACATATTCCAAGCTTCAACTTCCGACCCGAGTAGCACACTTTCATCACAATAAGTTACAGCAACTTGTTTATGACTGAAATAAGTCGTATATAAGTTTCTACAATCGATTTGTGACAAGCGTGCTACTAGGGGAATGCTCAGAGTTCGTACTCGTAAGCTTCAAATTTAAAATTCCAAATACCATGGTGCGAGTTCTAAAATTCAAGCTCCAAATTTGAAATTTCAAGCTACCAATTCCAAACTACAAATTTCAAGCAACAAATTCCTAATGACAAACTCCACATTCCCAACTCCCAGTGATAAATTACAAATTCCCAGCTTCAATTCTCGAATTCTGAATTCCAACCTTAATCTCCCAAATTCCAAAATCCAAATTAAGAATCCAAGCTCTCAATTTCAATATCTATGATCCGAATTCTAATTGCAAAGCTTCAAATTCCAAATTCTATCCTGAAAATTCAACCTCTCCAGCTTCAAATTTCTCCAAGTCCAAATTTCAAATTCCATTCAAATTCCATTCAAATTTCAAGCTCATCATTTTAAAATTTACGCCCTTAATTCAAATTCAGTACCACTATAGATATAAATACACTAAACGCTCGCTAACTGAAATGAAATTTTTGAATATTGAAAATCGCAATTGAAAACTGACAAATTGAAAATTGACCAATTCAAAATGGCCAACTCAAAATAACCAATTGCAATTTGACCAATTGAAAATTGACCAATATAAACCTGACCATTTGAAAATTGATCAACTGAAAATTGACCAATAGAAAATAGACCAAAAGAATATTGAACAATGGAAAATTGACCAATATAAACCTGACCAATTGAAAATTGACCAATTGAAAATTGACCAATTGAAAATCGACCAATTGAAAATGGACCAATTGAAAATGGACCAATTGAAAATTGACCAATTAAAAGATGACCAATTGAAAATTGACCAATTGAAAATTGATCAATTGAAAATTGACCAATTGAAAATTGACCAATTGAAAATTAACCCAATGAAAATTAACCAATTGAAAATTGACCGATTGAAAATTAACCCAATGAAAATTAACCAATTGAAAATTGACCGATTGAAAATTGACCGATTGAAAATTGACCGATTGAAAATTGACCGATTGAAAATTGACTAATTGAAAATTGTTCAATTGAAAATTGACCAACTGAAAATTAACCAATTGAAAATTGACCAATTAAAAAATGACCAATTGAAAAAATGACCAATTGAAAATTGACCAATCAAAATATACCAATGGAAAATTGACCAATTGAAAATTGACTAGTTGAAAGTTGATCAATTGAAAATAAACCAATTGAAAATTGACCAATTGAAAACTGACCAACTGAAAATTAACCCATTGAAAATTAACCAATTAACAATTGACCGATTGAAAATTGACCGATTGAAAATTAACCAATTGAAAATTGACCAATTGAAAATTGACCAATTGAAAATCGACCAATTGAAAATGGACCAATTGAAAATGGACCAATTGAAAATTGACCAATTAAAAGATGACCAATTGAAAATTGACCAATTGAAAATTGATCAATTGAAAATTGACCAATTGAAAATTGACCAATTGAAAATTGACCAATTGAAAATTAACCCAATGAAAATTAACCAATTGAAAATTGACCGATTGAAAATTAACCCATTGAAAATTAACCAATTGAAAATTGACCGATTGAAAATTGACCGATTGAAAATTGACCGATTGAAAATTGACCGATTGAAAATTGACCGATTGAAAATTGACTAATTGAAAATTGTTCAATTGAAAATTGACCAACTGAAAATTAACCAATTGAAAATTGACCAATTAAAAAATGACCAATTGAAAAAATGACCAATTGAAAATTGACCAATCAAAATATACCAATGGAAAATTGACCAATTGAAAATTGACTAGTTGAAAGTTGATCAATTGAAAATAAACCAATTGAAAATTGACCAATTGAAAACTGACCAATTGAAAATTAACCCATTGAAAATTAACCAATTAAAAATTGACCGATTGAAAATTGACCGATTGAAAATTAACCAATTGAAAATTGACCAATTGAAAAATAACCAATTGAAAGAATGACCAATTGAAAATTGACCAATCAAAGTATACCAATGGAAAATTGACCAATTGAAAATTGACTAGTTGAAAGTTGATCAATTGAAAATAAACAAATTGAAAATTGACCAATTGAAAACTGACCAATTGAAAATTGACCAATTGAAAAATGACCAATTGAAAATTGACCAATCAAAATATACCAATGGAAAATTGACCAATTGAAAATTGACTAGTTGAAAGTTAATCAATTGAAAATAAACCAATTGAAAATTGACCAATTAAAAATAAACCAATTGAAAATTGACCAATTGAAAATTGACCAATTGAAAAATGACCAATTGAAAAATGACCAATTGAAAATTGACCAATTAAAATATACCAATGGAAAATTGACCAATTAAAAATTGACTAGTTGAAAGTTAATCAATTGAAAATAAACCAATTGAAAATTGACCAATTGAAAACTGACCAATTGAAAATTAACCCATTGAAAATTAACCAATTGAAAATTGACCGATTGAAAATTGACCGATTGAAAATTGACCGATTGAAAATTGACTAATTGAAAATTGTTCAATTGAAAATTGACCAACTGAAAATTAACCAATTGAAAATTGACCAATTGAAAAATAACCAATTGAAAAAATGACCAATTGAAAATTGACCAATCAAAATATACCAATGGAAAATTGACCAATTGAAAATTGACAAGTTGAAAGTTGATCAATTAAATAAACCAATTGAAAATTGACCAATTGAAAACTGACCAATTGATTGACCAATTGAAAATTTTTGAATTGAAAATTGATCAATGGAAAATTGACCAATTTAAAGCTGAACAATTGAAAACTGACCAAGTGAAATTTGACCAATTGAAGATTGACCAATTGAAAATTGACCAATTGAAAATTGACCAATTGAAAATTAACCAATTGAAAATTGACCAATTAAAAATTGACCAATTAAAAATTGACCAATTGAAAATTGACCAATTGAAAAATGACCAATTGAAAATTGACCAATTGAAAATTGACCAATTGAAAATTGACCAATTGAAAATTGACCAAATGAAAATTTACCATTTTAAAATTAACCAATTGAAAAATGACCAATTGAAAATTGACCAATTGAAAATTGACCAATTGAAAATTGACCAATTGAAAATTGACCAATTGAAAATTGACCAACATAAAAATAATCAATTGAAAATTGACCAATTGAAAATCGGCGAATTGAAAGTTGACCAATTTAAAAATGACCAATTGAAAATTTACCAATTGAATATGACCAACTGAAAATTGACCCACTTCTCTCAATGATATTTTTTTGAATTCATAAACTATAATTTCGATTTTGAAATCGAGATTTGGAGATGGTGATTTTTTCAATTTAATCGCAGTGTTCCAGTGCACCAAAAATAATTAAATTTTGGATTTCAGTACCATTTTCAATGCACATTAGGAATTTTTAATAACTTCAATACCCCTAAAGATTCAAATTTAACAATAACCATTTGAACAATTAACATACTAATGATTAATTGAATAATGGCCAATTGAGCAATAACCAAAATGACACTAACCAATTGAAAATTAACCATTTGAAAATGAAAAGTCAATTAATAAATATTTGGACCATTAAAAAAATGGCTCAATTGCAAAAGGCCTAAATTTAAAAAAAGTCCATACTAAAATTCCATTCGAAAAATGGCTCCATCTAAAAACAAAAAAGCTTTTTAGAAAATTACCTAATTGAAAAATGGCAGAAATTAAAAATTGCTCAACTGTAGAAAGGCCTAATTTGAAGCTGTCTCAATTGAATAACGGACTAATATACCTTTACTATATCTACCAGTTGCAAGGATGAGGGCAGGACAATCAGTAATAGATATCCGCCTTATTCTTAAAAGTTTCGTACCACCTACCATATTATGCAACTTGCTCGATACCAATGCTAAATTGAACAATGGTCCAATTTAAAAATGCCCCAATTTAAAAATATCCCAATTTAAAAATAGCTTAATTGAAAAATAACTCATTTGAAAAATGGCCCAATTGATAAGTGGCCAAAATGAAAAACGGTTCAATTGAATAAAGGCCAAATTTAAAAATTGCCCTATTGAAAAATATCCCAACTGGAAAAGGGCTCAATTGTAAAAAATTGCTCAATTGAAAAATTTCTCATTTAAAAACTGGCTCAATAGATAAATGGACCAATTGAAAAATGGTATAATTGCAGAATGGACCTATTTTATAATGTTCCAATTGCAAAATAACCGAATTGCAAAATTTCCCAATTGCCTAGCTACTCAATTGGAAAATGACCCCACTGCAAATGGCCCAATCTAAAAATGGCTCTTTTAAAAAATAATTCAATTGAAAAATGCCCCAATTGAAAAATATCTGATTTGAAAAACTGCGGGGTTGGAAAATTACCCAAGTGAAAATTGTCCCCATTGCAAAATTGCCAAATTCACCAGTTTGCAAAATAGGCCAATTGAAAAATGACTGATTTGAAAAATGACCCAATTGAAAAAGGTCTTATTTGAAAATGGCCTAATTGAAAAATTACTCATATGAAAAATGACCCAATAAAAAAATGGAAAAATTGAGAAGTGGTTGAATTGGAAAATGGCCCAATTGAAATATGGTCCTATTTAACAATGGTCCATTTGAAAAATATACCATTTAAAAAATTGCTAAATTTTAAAATGGCAAATTGAAGGCTTAATTGAGAAATGACTCATTTGAAAAATGGCTTGAATGCAAAGTGGCTGAATTGGAAAACGGTACAATTTAATAAAGGCCAAATGAATAATGGCTCAATAAATAAATGGCCAGATTGAAATACCACCCAATTTAAAAATGGTTCAATGAAAAATGATGCAATTTAAAAATGCTCCAATTTAAAAATGTCCCAATTTAAAAATAGCCTACTTGAAAAATTACCCATTTGAAAAATGACCCAATTTCAAAGTGGCTGAAATGGTAAACGACCCTATTTAATTAAGGCCCAATTGAAAAATTGCTCTATTGAAAAATCTCCCAACTAGAAAATGACCCAATTGCAAAATAGCCTAATTAAAAATATGGCTCAATTGAAAAAAATGACCCAATTGAAAAATACCCCAATTTATAAATGGACTAATTGGAAAAATGGCCAAATGAATAATGGCTCAATTGATAAATGGCCAGATTGAAATACCACCCAATTTAAAAATGGTTCAATGAAAATTGATGCAATTTAAAAATGCCCCAATTTAAAAATGTCCCGATTTAAAAATAGCCTAATTGAAAAATTACTCATTTGAAAAAATGGCCCAATTGCAAAGCGGCCAAATGGAAAACGGTTCAATTCAATAAAGGCCAAATTTAAAAATTGCCCTACTAAAAAATATCCCAACTGGAAAAGGGCTCAGTTGAAAAATGGCTCAATTGAAAAAATGGCTCAATTGAAAAAATGGCTCAATTGAAAAATTTCTCATTTAAAAACTGGCCCAATAGATAAATGGACCAATTGAAAAATGGCATAGTTGCAGAATGGACCTATTTTATAATGTTCCAATTGCAAAATGACCGAATTGCAAAATTTCCCAATTGCTTAGCTGCCCAATTGAAAAATGACCCAATGGCCCAATTAAAAAATGGCTCTTTTAAAAAATGATACAATTGAAAAATGCCCCAATCTAAAAATATCTGATTTGAAAAACTTCGGGGTTGGAAAATGACCAAATTTAAAATTGTCCACATTGCAAAAATTGTCAAATTCGCCAGCCCGCCAAGAAAAATGACCCAATTTGAAAAGGTCTAATTTGAAAATGGCCCAATTGAATAATTACTCATATGAAAAATGACCCAATAAAAAAATAGCCCAATTGAGAAGTGGTTGAATTGGAAAATGGTCCAATTTAAATTTGGTCCAATTTAACAATGGTCCATTTGAAAAATATCGCATTTGAAATATGGCTAACTTTAAAAATGGCAAATTGAAGGCTTAATTGAGAAATGACTCTTTTGAAAAATGGCTTGAATGCAAAGTGGCTGAATTGAAAAACGGCACAATTGAATAACGGCCAAATGAATAATGGCTCAATTAATAAATGGCCAGATTGAAATACCACCCAATTTAAAAATGGTTCAATGAAAAATGATGCAATTTAAAAATGCCCCATTTTAAAAATGTCCTGATTTAAAAATAGCCTAATTGAAAAATTACTCATTTGAAAAATGGCCCAATTGCATAGTGGCCGAAATGGAAAACGACCCTATTGAATTCAGGCCCAATTGAAAAATTTCCCTATTGAAAAATATCCCAACTAGAAAATGGCCCAATTGCAAAATTGCCTAATTGAAAAATGGCTCAATTGAAAAAAAATTACCCAATTGAAAAATACCCCAATTTATAAATGGACTAATTGAAAAACGGCATAGTTGCAGAATGGCCCTATTTTAAAATGTACCAATTGCAAAATGATCAAATTGAAAAATTCTTGAATTGAAAATTGCCCAACCGCAAATGGCCCAACAAAAAAATGGAAATTGTTCCCATTGCAAAATTGTCAAATTGGAAAATGGCCAGACTGCAAAATGGCCCAATTGAAGAATGGCTGATTTGAAAAATGACCCAATTGGAAAAGGCCCAGTTGGAAAATGATACAATTGAAGGCCTAATTAGAAAACTACTCATATGAAAAATAACCCAATAGTAAAATTGCCTAATTGAAAAGTGGTTGAATTGGAAAATGGCCCAATTGAAAAACGTCCAATTTGAAAAATGGCTAAATATAAAAATGACAAATTAAAGGCCTAATTGAGAAATGACTCATTTAAAAAATGACCCAATTGCAAAGTGGCTGAATTGGAAAACGGCCCAATGGAATAAAGGCCAAAATGAATAATGGCTCAATTGAAAAATGGCCAAAAATTCCGCCCAATTTAAAAATGGTTCAATTGAAAAATTGACAAAAATGTTCCAATTGAAAAATGGCCCAATTTAAAACGTCCCATTTGAAAAATGGTGCAATGGAAAAATAACCCAATTCAAATGGCCCAATTATAAATAGCCCAATCGAAAATTGGCCAAACTCCAAAATAAGTCGATTGAAAAAGGCCCAATTGGAAAATAGTACAATTGAAGGTCTAATTGAAAAATTACTCATATAAGAACTAACCCAATAGTAAAATGGCCCAATTGGAAAATTGCCCAATTTAAAAATGGTCCAATTGAAAAATGTCCCATTTGAAAAATGGATAAATTTAAAAATGGCAAATTGAAGGCCTAATTGAGAAATGACTCATTTGAAAAATGACTAGATTGCAAAGTGGCTGAAATGAAAAACGGCCCAATTGAATAAAGGCCAAAATGAATAATGGCTCAATTAAAAAATGGCCAAATTGAAATTCCACCCAAATGGTTCAATTGAAAAATGTCCGAATGGAAAATGGCCCAATTGAAAACGTCCCATTTGTAAAATGGCCCAATTGATAAATAACCCAATGGAAAATTGGCCCAACTGAAAAATTAACCAATTGAAAATGGACCATTTGAAAATTGAACATTGTGATTATAAGCAATACTCTAGAACAATAGTTCAGCAGTTCGAGGCCCTTTTAAAACAACGACAACCTTATTCCGCTTCGAAAGCCTAGCATCACAACAAACAAAGAATCTCAAACTCATTAATAGTTCGCTGCCGGATTAACGGCCGACAAGAAGCTAACCACCGTTGCACATTTTCCACTCCGGCCGATGATGTGCCATTATTCAAGAAGCTCAAGACATTTTGTCGTGCCGATGCGAGAGTGCATGGAAAATTCTCCACCAACTAAAATTAGTTTTCAAATTACGACGACGTCCAACGCACTATCGGGCTTGACCGGCCATACGGGATTGAACATCGGAGCGTAAAAAATAAATGGAGAAAGTTTGTCTGCAAAGATTTCTCACAACGACATCATCGGGGTCGTGTCCTGTCGGTCTGTCGGAACAAAGGATTGGACATCATCAGCTAGCATTACACGTAGGATGGAACCGGGACCTACTTCCGGCACAGTTCATAGCTACGAGTCCGAATTTAGGGAATATCTCGTATTTCCCAGTATGAAAGCAAAAATTAGAAAACCACTGCGCGCGGCCAAATAATGTTCCGTGTGTTCTGCTTGTTTGAATTTGGCCGGGCCAGGGGATCGGGAAAAGTTTTACGGGATGATTAATCAGGATTGGTCGGTAGGAAGTTCATTTCATTGCAAAAACAGGACCGCAGCAGTTCCGCCTCCACCAACAGTGCCCTGTGAATCACGGATCAGACCAAAGTGAACCGGAAAGTGAAACATTTTCCGTGGTTATGGAACATGAGCGAGTGCCCTCTGATACCAAAGGATTGCAAAGGGGTGTTTGATTGGTATTGCGGTGCTTTTGGTTTGGATGGCTAGGGATGACCGGAAGTTTCCCAAATCTGAACTACAGCTAGGTAACTCTTGCTTGAGGGTTCAGCTGAATCTGAGAACTGAGGACTGAGGTCTGTAGTCTGCAGACCAACACTTGGGCCCAAATTTTCGACCATCCCTAGCACATCATCCACCGGAGCCGGTATGCTCTTCATCATTTTCAGCATCCGGAAGCAAACATTACGGCGTGAGCAGTGCTGCAGAGCTGAGAAGAATCACCTCGCGGGAGAACCCCTTGCAAAAAGTCCGCAGGATTACATCATTTGAATAACAATTAGGAACGAGCAAATTAAATAGTACTCGCCAGAATCCTTCCATCCGCCAGCCCCCCTTCATCGGAAAGCAGCGAAATTGAAAAATTACTTCCTGCCAGCGGCAAACCGTCGGTCGGAGAATTGGTTTTGGTTCCGATGTAGATGGGTTGAAGATTCTCCGGAAATGGCTCGTTTGCGTTTCTGCCAGGTCGGGCCGAGCAGGGCTTAATTGGTGCCAAAATGATGGACGTGGGGATGATTTTAATTGTTACTTTCAACAACGATCCACGAATGGGGTAACGGGACGATTCAGAAATAATTGATTTGGTCGCGCGCCCTCAAACCAACTGATCAATCAAAATGAGCTGTGTGTATGTGTGTATGTGCGGTGGAATGTTCTTTTTGATCAATCGATTATCGACTTTGATGAAATACTTACATTGCGGAATTCCGGCGGATTGTCATTCTCGTCCAGGACGATTATCGTGATTGGAACGTTCACCACGTTGTCGTTCTCCGAATCGATGCCCGCTGAGCTGACGCGGTCCTTGATGGTCACTGAGAACGAAAGCGTATCCTGGTCCTGAAAATGAAAATGAAACGGATAATGGAAAAAGGCGGTCAGAGGAGTTAAGTTACTTTTGCATTTGAGTTCGAGGAAATAGGTCGTATGCATCTGCGTGGATGTTCCAGGAAGTACCGAATCGATTTAAATTGAAAAACCTGTATGATTCCATCCATTATTCAGTTCACACGTTAGAAAAAAAACAATGCCGGTTCTAGACGGCCTGATTCGGTTGAAGCATTCGGGACTGATTTGGCGGACAAAATAAAAAAAAAACCTTATTAATTCACCTATCGGTGAAGAGTGCCTTTTTTGTGTAGCATTAAAAAGATTCATGTTCTGAATGTCCAATGAGAATATTAAATCAAGCTCTTTAATATTACTCGAGAAATGCGCTTGTCAACGATTAGTAGATTAATCAGGGTTTCGGCCATATCTCCGGAACCGAACGTCCGATAGAGATTAAATTCAATAAGTTGAAATCAAATCGGAAAAGTCGTCGCCGAGAAAGGTGAGTTGGTATAACTATTTCATCGCAACTTATCACTATTTTGTTCATACAAATTCAATAACGTTCTATTTGTGGGAACCAGAAACACACAAACTGGAACAAGTTACACTCAAATCAGTCATCGACGAGAAAGGTCAGGTCACAAACACACACACAGACATTTTCCGATGGTATGTGCCATTTGACCCTCCGTACCTTGAATCAAAAATGTGTTTTCAAGTGGATATCATAGCCTTTCAGTACACCTAGATGAACGAGAAAGGAAAAAAAAAAATGTGCGGGAGGCTGATAGAAAATAATATTTCGATATGAAATCAGGTGAAAAACTGCGAAAAGCAAACATTTTTCATTTCATGAAATGCACACTCAGAAAAACAAACTGGACTGAAACTATCAGTTGTCCAGTCGCATTGGCCGAATCACATGTGGCCAGCGTTGTGGCACAACATTCTCGCACACTAACCCACTCGCCAAATTCGTTTTTGGATGGGAGACAGGATGGGGCACATAGTAGGATGCAAGTAGAGTGCAGCACTGATTCGTCATAATCCATTTCGATTCGGAATACCCTCCATTGTCATCGATCTTCCGACAGACCCGTGGAATTTATTTTACATCAGTTGTAATGGAACTCGAGGGCATTAATGTTGGATGAAGCTCTTTGTAGATATTGTTTCTGGCCCATATGAGTTTCATAACATGAAGTATTTCCAAACCCCATTGATTTTGTTTTCAGTAGAAGTAAATGTATGTAGAACTTCATCCTGGATTATTTATTTACACCGTGACCATATTTTTGTTCACTCTACCAAAAATTTCCCTAAGAAATGGTCAATCTACGGGGTTGGCGAGTGTGTACGGTCCGATACAAATTACAAAAACGAGTCTATGGGACTATCAATTAAGTATGTCATGCTTTAAGGGGGATTATAAATGTGGGACAATTTCTATCAATTTCACGATCATTACGAGAAATTACGAATAAAAAATGCCAACGCCAAGCTCAAAGTTTAGAGTAACTTTTTAAATAAGAAATTTTCATCAAGAACTATCTCAACTGATTTTCCAAGTGATGTGAACTTTTGCAAAAAATTTTAAACTTTTACGAAGAATCCTAAATTACATAAAAAATATGTTAAGGTGGTCCAACACAGTCTTTCTTTTCAAAAATGACTATTTTCAAAAATTCATAACTATTGAACAACTGGGTTGATTTCAAAGATCAAAATATCGAATGAAAAAAATTGAAAAAAATATAAAGATATTAAAAAAGTGATTCTGTATGAACAACATTGATTGTATTTGTTTTTTATGGTTTTCATGGATTGTAGACAGATCAAAAACTCAGCGGTGTTATTTTTTTCGATTTTGAGTAATATATTTTTTGAAGTTATGTAGTTTTGGATTTTCAATTACCTTTCATCTTATATTTTTATCTTTGAAATCGTACTATTGGCTCAAAAGTTATGAATTTTTGAAAAAAAAAAATCGATTTTTTGAACCAACCTTACACAGAAATGGTCACCCTATCGACAAAAACTAAAGTTTTATATTTTGCTATAATGAACAAAACAACAAATTTTTACAAAGTTCTGAGAACTACTATGTCGTTTTACTATGGAATGGCTAATTGAGCTGTTTAACTTCGAAAAACATATCGATTTTTATACATCATCTGATAAAACTTTGTTTTCTGAGCACAACAATATTTTTATCGATCCCGTAGACATTCATCTCGATTTTTAAATCAAAATTTAAATTTTTGATCGTTGACACTAAATATATTCGTTGACAGCTCGCTCCCAGTCAAAGTCTCACCAAGGGGCGCTAAGATGGTGATTTTTTCTAATGTCTTCTTCTTCTTCTTCTTCGCATTTCAAGCTTATTGCCTATCGCATATTAGCTTATTGCGTGCTCTCAACTTAGTGTTCTAGATGCACTTCCACAGTTATTAATTGAGAGCTTTCGATGCCTGTACCATTTTTGCATTGGTATAATTGTGTGGCAAGTCCAATCATACTTCTATGCCCAGGGAAGTCGAGAAATTTTCCAACCCGAAAAATTCCTAGACCGGACCGGGAATTGAACCCAGCCACCTCCAGCATGGTCTTGCTTTGTAGCTGCGCCTTTACCGACTGAGTTAAGGGAGGCCCCAGTTCTAATGTAATCGTACTTATTTAAAATAGTTCCAGTGTACCAAAATTGATGAAATTTTGGATTTCGGTTCCATTTTTAATGCAGATAACGAATATGTACTTACCTCAATACCCCTAAACATCCCAATTGAGTTGTTTAGGGGTATTGATGTAAATGCATATTCATAATCTGCACTGCAAATGGAACTGAAATCCAACATTTTATAAAATTACTGCATTATTATTAGCAAAAATAACCATTTAAGCACCCTTCAATTGGGCTTTAAATGGGAGTGAGCTGTCCTCAAACAAATTTTGTGTCAAAAAAATCGAGACAAAAGTCTATGGGAGCGAAAAAAATATCGCTGTGCTCAGAAAACGAAACTCTTTCAAATGATGTATAATAACCGATATATTAAAAAAAAAGAACCCAATTAGCCCTTATTCAATTGATCAATGATCAATTTTCAATAAATAAATTTTCAAATTTAATTTTTAATTTTCAATTTTCAAATATTTTCAATTTTCAATTTTTTAAAAGGGGAAAATTTTCAAATAGTCATTGATCCAATTTGGCCATTTTTCAATTGCGCCATTTTTAATTAAACGCATTTGACGAATTAAAAAATTGACAAATTGACAAATTTCTAAATTAAAAAATGGCCCAATGGAAAAAAAACCAATAGAAAATAGGGAAGAGCGCTACTTCGTCAAAATCGCCCATCGAGTAGAAATCACCAATTATATCAATGATTTCTCGATGAACATTTCAAATGGTCCTATCTGCTTTAATCGATTCTCTTCATCGACTTTCTATTTCGTCAATAACACAGTTGCAAAACCTTTCCCTGTTGTATTTGACGTTTTGGACGCTAGATAAGAAAAAGGGTAGAATTAGCGCGAAATCTGTTTGCATAGCAGTGGTTATTTATTTATTTATTTTTATTTAATACATCCATCTGACAATAAGTCTTAATGAACCAGAAGCCATAACAAATACTAAATGTATCTGGAGTTAATAATACGTCTCTGGAATTGAGCAGCAGGTTCCCCAAACTCGAACAACTCTTCAACTGTAGAAAACGTGCGAATCATACTCGTAACAGGTTCATGTTGTCCAAAAGAAGAGCGGTGTGAGTCTTGACGCAATAGGAACGTTGAGCGTAGAAGTCTGCTTGGCGCACGAAAGTTCAAGCAAGAGAGTAAGTGGGTAGAGTCAATTTCACCACTTAATAACTTCGCGACGAATGTTGCCTGTTGAATTTGTCGCCGTCGTTGTAACGTGTCCATGCTTAGCAAGCGACATCTCTCAGCATACGGAGGTAAGTTTAGTGGATCTCTCCAAGGTAGTTGTCTTAATGCTCGACGAATGAATGTTTTTTGGATACGTTCTATTCTGATGTTCCAGGAAAGTTGGTAGGGAGTCCAAACAACAGATGCAGTCTCGATAATCGGACGAACGAGTGAACAGTACAGTGCTTTTAAACAGTACGGATCCGAAAAATCTCTTGAGATTCTTGATATAAAACCAAGCTGACGATTAGCCTTAGTGATTACCATTGAACGGTGTAAGTCAAACGTAAGTTTAGGGTTCAGCATTACACCTAGGTCGCTTACTTGTTCTACTCTTTCTAGTACAAATCCATCAATTGAGTAATCGAATACGATTGGCGTTCTTGTGCGATTAAATGTCATGACCACACATTTTGATATACTGACGGAAAGCTTGTTTAAGCGGCACCAATCAACAAATTGGTCTAACATTGCTTGGAGCTGACGGCAATCCTCGACGTTCTTGACAACAATGTATAGTTTGAGATCATCGGCGTATATGAGCACACAACCACTCGGCAAGAGGAGCGTCACATCGTTGAAGAAGATTGTGAACAGCAATGGTCCTAAATTGCTGCCCTGGGGAACACCGGAGGTTGCAGCAAATGGTGATGAAGTGCACGAACCCAGCTTGACACGAAGTGTTCTGTTGGAAAGATATGATTTCAGCCAATCAACCAAACCATCCGAAATTCCCAGGCGAGACATTTTCCGAAGAAGAATACCATGATCGATGCAATCGAATGCCGCTTTCAGATCGGTATAAACGGTATCAACTTGAGCCCTATTTTCCAAGTGATTTATACATGTTGAGGTGAACTCCAGCAAATTTGATGTAACTGAGCGTCCTGGCATAAATCCGTGTTGCGTTGCTGAAATGTAGCTCTTGACATGAAAGAAGATAGCATCGTTCACAATGATCTCGAATAATTTTGAAGCTGCAGATAGACTTGTTATGCCACGATAATTTGTCACGTCACGTTTGTCGCCCTTCTTATGGACAGGGAACATAAAGGAGTGTCTCCATATTTCGGGGAAAACTCCTTGGTGCAACGAAGCGGTAAAGATGCGAGCTAGGGGATCAGCTAAAACAGCAACACAGCGGCAAAAAATGATTGCAGGTACACCATCAGGACCCGGTGAAACAGATTTCTTCAACTTCCTAACAGCTTTAACGACATACATATTGCTAACCACAAATGTACGCAAATCGATGAGACCCTCAGGAACATTGCAAGCCGCTTTTTCTACTTCATCTGCGTTGGCGGCTGAATCCGAAAAAACAGAACTGAAGTGGCGGGAAAATAGATCACACGATTCGAGCATAGAAGTAGACTCCAAATCGCCAAAAAATACGGATGAAGGAATATTCGACGATTTTCGCTTGGAGTTCACAAACTTCCAGAAGCTCTTGGGATTTCTACGTAAATTGGTCTGGACACGCAAGACATATGACTTGTATAGGGTTGAATTAAGCTTACGATAGGCGTTGCAAGCGCGATGAAAGTTGCGTTTCGTTTCAGAAGTTCGATGTCGGCGAAGTTTACGCTGCCAGGAATTTTTATCGCGTTTCAAAAGCCGCAGGAGAGGAGAACTCCAAGCAGGAGATATAGGAGGTTTTCGTCTTGGAGTGTTATCGGTGAGCCAATTGCAAATTATGTTGCAAAATTGTGCTGCCATATCGTTGACGTCATTTGTTGCCAGAATACTGCTCCAATCACAGCTCATCAGGAACTCGTTGAGCATGACGAAGTCGATTTTTGAGTAGTCGAGCGTATGTTCACCAGCATCAAGGGATTCCACACGGTCAACACAATCGGATTGAGTTGGTAAGGAGAATAAAATCGGTGGATGATGCAAATCAAAAGCCAGCAATGAGGACACCGCTTCGTTAACTACAATGTTGCAATCGGAATCACAGAAAACCAAATCTAGGATGCGCCCCAGGTGATTGCGAATATGAAAAGAGAAAGTCGATGAAGAGAATCGATCAAAGCAGATAGGACCATTTGAAATGTTCATCGAGATTTCACCATGCACAAAACAATAACACATTTATTCCAATCCGTTAGTTCATAAGCCACAAGATTAAGCCTTTTACAGCGCATTTTATCCATATTTACACTCATTGTTCTCAAAACAAAAGAAGCGCTTGTAGCAAATCCATTTTTTCTACCATCATCCGTAGGACGAAGAAAATCTAATGGCGTTTCAATGCGTTAGGACGAAATTGAAACTCGTAGGACGAATTTAGATTCAAGAAACAGTGTTAGTTTTTTAATAATATCTCAACATTGTTTGACTCTTCATCAAATGCAACGGTACGCATGAAAAGGTGAATGAATTTAAAAGTAATCTTTGTTGCAAGCATTCCCTGTTTTGTTCAAACCCTTTAAAAAAAAGAGAGGTAAAGTGCGGTATGTGCTTACGGAAATTGGATCTAAACCCTACATTTGTAAATTTGTAAATTTGTAAATTTGTTAATTTGTAAATTTGTAAATTTGTAAATTTGTAAATTTGTAAATTTGTAAATTTGTAAATTTGTAAATTTGTAAATTTGTAAATTTGTAAATTTGTAAATTTGTAAATTTGTAAATTTGTAAATTTGTAAATTTGTAAATTTGTAAATTTGTAAATTTGCAAATTTGCAAATTTGTAAATTTGTAAATTTGTAAATTTGTAAATTTGTAAATTTGTAAATTTGTAAATTTGTAAATTTGTAAATTTGTAAATTTGTAAATTTGTAAATTTGTAAATTTGTAAATTTGTTAATTTGTATATTTGTCAATTTGTCAATTTGTAATATTAAAAAAAGAATTTTCATTTTTTGGTCGATTTCAATGGGTTAGTTTTAAAATAGAAAATTTTATAATTTTAATTTTAATTTTTCAATTTTTAATTTTTAAAAAGGGGTAAATTTTTAAAAAATTTAAAAGGGATAAATTTTAAATTGGATATTTTTGGACAATTTTTCAATTGGTTCATTTTTCAAATGGGACATGCTCCAATTTGGGTTTTTTCATTTAACGCATTTTTTAATTGGACGATTTTAATATGGGGCATTTTTCTATTGGCCCTTTTTTCCATTGGGCATCTATCCATTTCCATCCAGTTTAAAACTGGGCAATTTTTCCATTGGGCCATTTTTCAACTGAGCCAATTTTCAATTCGATAATTTTTCTTAAGGAACATTGTTGAATTGAGTAAATTTTCAATTGGGCCATTTTTTTAATGAGCAGTTGATCAATTCGGCCATTTTTACAATGAGCCATTTTTAAAATAAGCCATTTTTCAAACAAACCATTTTTTAAATACGACATTTTTTAATGGAATATTTTTAAAATGGAATATTTTTAAATTGAGCTATTTTTATAGTGGGACATTTTTCAATTGTTAAATTTTTCATTTAGGGCTTTTTGGAATTGTGCCATTTTCAAAAGGGAATTTTTCTTTAGGGCCATTTTTGAATTGGGCCAATTGGGCTATTTTTAAATGAGTTCATTTTTAAAGTGAACCATTTTTTAAATGAGCAGTTTATAATTTTTGCCAGTTTTTCAATGGGCTGCTTTTCAAATAGGCCATTTTTTAAATGGAACATTGTTAAACAGGGCCATTTTTCAATAGGGATTTTATTAATTCAGATATTTAAATAATTGAACATTTGTTTAATTGTGTAATCTTTCAATTCAGTTATTTTACAATTGAGCCATTTTTAAATTGGTCTGTCTTCAATTGGGTCATTTTTAAATTGTGCCATTTTCAAATGGGACATTTCTAGAAAGGGCCATTTTCAATTAAGCCATTTTTCCATTGTTTCCTTTTTCAATTGGGCAATTTTCCAAGTGGGCCGATTTTTAAACAGGCCATTTTTAAATTGGCCCATTTTTCAAGTGGACCATTTTCCTAATTGAACTTATTTCAAATGCGCAATTTTTCACTTGGATCATTTTTAAATTGGGCCATATTTCAAGTTAGCAGTTTATTTATTGGGCCACTTTTTCAATGAACCACTTTTTAAATGGATTTTTTTACATTGGATCTTTTCTCCATTGGGTCATTTTTCCATTGGCCCTTTTTGAATTGGGTAAATTTTTAATCAGGTCATTGTTCAATTTTTCGCAATTCTTCAATTGGGTCATTTTGAAATTTGGTAATTTTGAAAATGGACAATATCCGGTGCTGGTGGTGTAGTGGTAAGCGTGACTGCTTTCTCACCCCAATGGGTCTGGGTTAAATCCCTGCCGAGGTCGGTGAGATTTTTCTGAGGCAAAAAAATCTCTGGTCACTTCTTCCTTCGGAAGGGAAGTAAAACCGTTGATCCCGGCCCATGTGTTTATGAATGGGTGTGGAAGCTGCCTTCCTGCACATTCGATTGTCGTCGATGTCCGTCGGTGATTGGCACTAGATTGCGGAGTAGAGACCTACGTTAAATAAAGGAATAAAGTATTTTTAATTAGGCCACTTTTTCAATGGGTCATTTCTTAAACGGGAACTTTTCAATTGGGTCATTTTTAAATTGTCCCATTTTCAAATTTTTCTATTTGGCCATTTTCAATCGACCCTATTTTTGATCAAATCATTTTATTTTGGGTAATTTTTTAACTAGGCCATTTTTCAATTGCGTCATTTTTCAATTGATTCATTTTTCTATCAAGCCACTTTTAAATTGAGCCATTTTTCCATGGGGCCCTTTTTCAAAAAGGTAAATTTTAAATCAGGCCGTTGTTCAATTGCGTAATGTTTCAATTGGGTCTTTTTTTAATTTGGCCATTTTTTAATTGAACAATTAATAAATTGGGCCATTTTTAACACGGGAAATTTTTCTATTGGGTCATTTTTAAATTGTGCCATTTTCATATTGGGCCATTTTTCAATTGGAACATTTTTCCATTGCACTAATTTTCTATTGGGCGATTTTAGCCAGTTTTTTATTCGACCACTTTTTAATTGCTTCAAATTTCAATTGAGTCATTTTTTTATAGGACAATTTTTCAATTGGGTCGTTTTTCCATTGGGTCCTTTTTCAATTGGGTTAAATTTTTAATCAGGCCATTGTTCAATTGCGTCATTTTTCAGTTGCGTAATTTTTCAATCGAGTTATTTTTCAAATGAACAATTTATTAATTGGGCAACTTTTTCAATGTGCCATTTTTAAAAGCGAAAGCTTTCTATTGGGTCATTTTTTAATTGTGCAATTTTCAAATGGGACAACATTTTATTGGGCCGTTTTAAATTAGGCCGTTTTTCCATTGGAACAATTTTCTATTGGGCCATTTTTTTTCAATTGAGCAGACCATTTTTTACTTGGGTTATTTTTTTCAATTAGGTCATTTTTAAATTGCATCATTTCTCAGTTGATTCATTTTTCGGTAGGGCCATTTTTCAATTGGGTAATTTTTCCATGGAGCTCTTTTTAAATTGTGTAAAGTTTAAATCAGGCCATTGTTTAATTGCGTAATTTTTCAATTTAGCCATTTTCAAATGAACAATTTATTAATTGGGCCACTTTTACAATGGGCCATTTTTTAAATGGGACATTTTTAAATTTGGACATTTTTCCATACGACCAATTTTCTATTGGACCATTTTCAAAAGAGTTAAGTTTTAATCAGAACATTATTTATTTTGTCATTTTTTCAATTAGGCCATATTTCAATTGCATCATTTTGCAATTAACTCATTTTTCAATCGAGTCATTTCTAAAATGAGCAATTTATGAATTTGGCCTCTTTTCAAATGGGACATTTTTCAAATGCGACATTTTTCGAATGGGACATTTTTAAATAGGACATTTTTCCAATGGGACATTTTTCTATTGGGCCATTTTTCCATTGGGCCATTTTACATTGGTTCAGTTTTCAATTGGGCCATCAGGCCATTGTTATAGGATTATTTTTCATTTGGACCATTTTTATAATGGAACTTTTTTCAATCACGTATTTTTCAATTGGGCCACTTTTCAAATGAGCAATTTTTAATTGGGCAACTTTTTCAATGGACAACTTTTCAAATGGGCCATTTTATAAATGGGTTATTTTTCAATTTGGTCATATGTCAATTGGTCAAGTTTCATATGGTTTATTTTCAATTGGTGAATTTGCAGTTGGTTAATTTTATTCGTTAGCGTTTTATTCATTATGCCACAACTAGTCAATGTTCAATTAGAGTGATTGCTCAATTAGGGTCTTTAGAGGTTTTGAAAATATTGCATATTTGTAATCTGCATTGAAAATGGAATCACAGCATCTAAGTGGTCTAAGACGTTATTACCTTCGAGAAAACGTATCAAGCAGCGGTTCACCATGCACTCAATAGTCTTGCTCACACTTGCATTAAGGAGCTGGGATAGAAATTTTCCGGGGAGAGAGATGCTTTCCCTTTATTGGGTATATGAACCACCAAGCTATGTGACCACTCATCAGACAAGATGTTGCCGATCCAGGTCTTGCTGAGAATGTCGAGAAATATGAGTTTGGTTTCCAGTGGTAGATGGTGTAGCATAGGATATCCTATCTCGTCCGGACCTGCCGATTTCCCGGACGGCTGAGGGCGAGTTTGAGCTCGTCAAGACGGAAAGGAGCGTTGATGGAAAGAGGAACAGCATGCTCTGGGATGGAAATGTAATCGAGACTTTGAGTTGAGACGTTGTTCCGGCGAGTGAAGTCCTCTTCGTAGCGGTTGATGGATGATAAGGACTCAAAATGGTCGACCAAGGCGTTGGCAATGACTAATGGGTCATGGTAGCCGGAGTGTTAGTCTTCTGGCTTTTCTCTTGTCACTCAGAGCGTTGGTGGCAGGGGTTTCTCTTGGTTCGGTAGTGTTCGGTGGCACGCTTTTTATCGTCGTCATTGGGCAGACTTTTTGCAACACGGAGGGTCTTTCTTTTTGCTTTGATTGCTGATTTCGCTTCGGCACGCCACAAGTGAAGAGGTTTCCTGCTAGGGTACGGACTAGTCTTCGGTATTGCGGTGCACGCTACCTCAAGGATAATCGTCATTAGTTCTTCCATACTTGTCGGTGGGTGTTCGTTGGATGCATGGGTAACAGCTTGATCGAAAAGCTCCCAGTTGGCAGTCGGATAATGGTTGGCAAGAACCGTGGGGGAATGGTTCCGGACCATAACCTCCAAATCTCCAAGGTTGTTATAGAAACCGTTGCTATTCCACTGAATGACCAGTGTGGTACGTCGAGATTTTCCTTCCGTTGATGTCCGTAAGGGAGTTTGAATAAGTGCAGAGGAAGGCATCCCTGAAGATGGATTCCCATCAGGAAGTACGTCTGATCGCGGATGTCCTGTTCCTGAGTTTGGTTGGTTGTTTTGGATATTGATGCTGTAGCGACAACACGATGATCGTCAGGAGAAGGTTCCGATGAAGGCCCTGCTTTCGGCACAGTTATTCCCGGAATTCTAGTCTGTAGTTGTTCATACTCATCAGCGTTGGATATGGCATACGGAGAAGTTTGTGTTTTGGTTCGTAGTTTTGCTGATCTACGAAGCGGTTTGATAGTTCCAGCACACTCTGGCGGAGCGACACCAGTACCAGGTTTCGTGCAGGGACCCTCTGCGGGCAGAGGTAGTTTCTTGTTGTTTTTGGTGATCTTGACCAGTGAAGCAAAATATCATGACACTCACGTGACACTCGCATCAACCGACTATCGCTGACAGATCGTTTTGTCACGCAGTGAGAGTTAGAGCCATGGTAAACAACAATCACCAGTAATGGTCACTGCTCACAAGCATAACGTTACACTCGCTGCTGATAATGAAAAGCACAACGAAAACAGTGAAGACTTTTGCAGTACGATCATGAGAAAAAGCGAAACTACAGAAGAAAATGAAAACAAGTTTGTCTCGGGAGGCGCGAGTGTGTGAGTTACAAACAAAGCAGGCAACATTAAACGGAAGCTGTTGTGCTCACTCACCAAAACACTCACATAAGCAAGCAAAGCAGCAACTGCTTCAAAACGAGCACAGATGAGTGTCGTGATTGTCGGGAATGACCAGATCGGTGATGGATCACAACAGAAGACGTCATTCACCAGTTGCTTTTTACTTCTTTTGTCAACTTGATGGATGGTCATGGAGAGCTTCGACGAGCACATTGATAGAAATGTACAAAGCGTTACTACCATCAGCTGTTTGATGATCGTGATTGGGATAGGTCGCAACTCTGATCTTGACTCCCTCGGTGTCCCTGTGGGGGAAAGTGAGGTGATCACGCGTCCCAGGGATGGCCAGGATTGCTGGAGGGTGGTCTCTGACAACTGGCATTTCCGAGTTGCGGATATTGTTGGAAGATCGGTGTTTAAGATTGATCCTGTGTGGTTTCGTATATTTAGGCTGAGTAGGGGACTCCGCAACCTGCAGAGTTACTGAAGCCACGGGGCAATGGGACGGAGTCAGTGATGGGCCAGCTGCTGGTGAATTCAGGCCACAAAACT
The DNA here is from genome assembly GCF_037179485.1 of Ochlerotatus camptorhynchus. NCBI lineage: Eukaryota > Metazoa > Arthropoda > Insecta > Diptera > Culicidae > Ochlerotatus > Ochlerotatus camptorhynchus. Next base: position 253,504 of record NW_027040781.1, read on the forward strand.
ATTTCTCCACTGGTCGTAAATCATTTTCGCTTTCTGATTCACTGTCAGATCGACCCTTTCTGTTGTTGGCTTTACTCCTTACTCGATCCTCTTCTTCTGAACAATTGTCATCTATTAAACTTCGTTTTCTACCCCGACGTAATTTAGGACTTCTTTTCCTTTTTCATCAGGATTTCTAGTGGATTTTCGATCGTCTCTCTTAGGCTAGTCTTCCTTGTCATTTGTTTCCTTGATCCTATTTTTGCTTGATCTCCTATCATAATCTGGATCTTCCGTATCCTTCCTCGAATAATCATTATGCTTTTTATGTTTTGTCTCCTTCGGTTTCTGGTCGATTACGCGGAATTGCATGTTAATCCTTTAGCTCCTGATAAGCATGTTGGTTCGGAATTTTGATCTCTATCCTTGGATTCCGTATCTTTTTTTTTTCTAATTCTTGATCCTCCTCTATTTCATCCTCTTCCTCTCGAATTTGCAAACCTAATTCTAATGTTTCCTTGTAGAGTCCATTTTTCCATCACACCTCACAAATTTCAAGAGCACACAACTTAAGATTTACGAGGTTTATACACCTGCAGATTTTGAACATTGCTTGCTACTTCGCAGCAAACAACAAGTAGTTGTTACAGCTACGTGCATTAACAGAAACCTTATTATTTTTACATATGAAATTCCGAAGTTTAACACGAAAAAGGACGCTAAGGGAATCACCTGAATACTCCTATCTGAACACAAACGTCATGCAAATTTTTCTTCCTTATTTTCAACAGACAAGTTCTTCCTTGCTTTCAACAGAGCAAGTGCTATTCGAATCAAATAGTGGCGTAATCTGTTCGTTTTCGCAAACTGGATAGGGTAGAAGTATTATATTTCGCCACTGTGTTAGTTTTCGCCTTTAGGTAAAATAATGCCCGATTTTTTTAACTAACAATAATTTTATAATTTAACCACATTGCAAATAGATGCACAAAATTGTTATTGATACATCAATATATTCAAATTATACAGTAGTTGATATTATTGTCGAAAAACTCTGTGTCTAAAAAATAGTGACTCAATATTGCATTATTTTTTGATCCATTGAAAAAATGGCAATTTAGAAATCAATGGGAAAGTTCTACAAACCAATAATATTGCATGTAAAGTGCACATACATTATCTTTTTATATCATTCACTGCACAAATTCAGTTACGGTTAGTGCAAAGACTATTTATTTTAAAGATAAATTAGAAAATAAAAGGTGGCGAAATATAGCACAAACAATTCACACGATTCTAATTATCGACCCTGGCGAAATCTCTTTGTTCGAATTGAAAACCTGCCTAGTGCTAATTTTCGCCTCCTTTGTGTGAACTATCAAAACTTATTTGTAAACAAAAAGTTTGAGTCAAGTGTTCAGCTGCACCTTTCCGCTGCTGTGTAAAAATGGTAATTATTATCAAATTTTGTTTACAAACTCTAAATTTGTTAACCAGTTATTCACTATACATCAGACTCAGAGGCCGAAACGTTACCGGAACACATATTCCGAGGCTGAGATAGCGGCTTCGGTTGATAAAATTCGGCGCAAGGAGATGAGCTTGCTTGAGGCATCCAAACATTACGGAATCCCACGATCGACAATTCGATCGCGGCTTGCGAAGAAAACTCAAACAGTGTTCCGTCCAGGTCCAGCTACAGTTTTGACCCAAGAGGAAGAACTCGAGCTTGAAGAATGGATCTTTGATATGCAGAACCGGGGTTTTCCCGTAACGAAACAGATGCTGCTGGACAGTGTGAAAAATTACTTGAACGCCAACCCCAGAGCAAAGACATTTCCAAAAATCGCTCCAGGTAAAATGAATTATTTTTGGTTTCTTCATGAGATTATCACTAATTTATTGTTTGTTATTTTAGGTCGAACATGGATGCAGCTGTTCTTGAAACGGCATCCAAAAATTTCTTTGAGGACTCCGGAATTCGTAACAAAAGCTAGTGCCGCTGTATCTCCATCTGATATACATTGATGGTTCGATAAGATTGAAGCTTTCTTGGCTGCAAAAGGACTGACGGAAATACTTCAAGATCCGCAGCGCATCATAAATGGAGATGAAACATCATTTCAATTGAACCCCAAAACAAAAACCGTTCTCGCTTTACGTGGGAGTCGCAATGTTTACGATGTTGAGCGATGCTCCAGTAAACTCAACATAACGACAATGTTTTCGTTCTTCGCTTCTGGGGAAACTATTCCTCCCACTATCATTTACCCCTATAAAACAATACCAAAATCTGTGGTGGATTCAATTCCCCCGAAATGGGGCATCGCCAAGTCTGATAGTGGGTGGATGACTGCTAATGTCTTTCGTGACTACATTCGAAATGTCTTGGATCCCCATCTGGTGGCTAAACAGGTGAAAAAACCTGCCATTTTCATCATTGACGGCCACATTAGCCATATAAATATAGAGACTTCACAAATGTGTCGAGAGCTGAATATCATTTTGATTGCGTTGTATCCTAATGTTACCAGGATAATGCAGCCGGCAGATGTCGCTGCATTTAAACCATTGAAAAATGGTTGGCCAAATGCTGTACAACGGTTTCGCGATGGAAATCCTGAAAGTTCTGTAAATGCGCACAATTTTGCCACAGTATTGCAAGATTGTCTACGGAATTCTCTTACTGTGAAATCCATTAAGAACGGATTCAAAGTATCTGGACTTTATCCGTGGAATCGAAATGCAATTGATTCATCCAAGTACTTAAAAAGGCTGCCGTTCATGATGAGTCTTCAGAACCGCCGTCTGATCCTAGGCAATGTGAGTCGACTCCGGAACCTACAGAGATGTCTCGTCAGTTACAACAAGCGAAAAGAACACTCGAAGAATGCGCCGTAGCTATTGGTGGGGCAAGGATGAAAAAGTACAGAGCAGATTTTGTTTGTCTGGACAGCGACGAAGATACGGCGTTGTATAGAATATTTTCAGTCATAGAGCAAAACTACCCGGGCATAATGAAAACAGATAGAGGAGTGTCGAAGGCAATATACAACTATGTGACTTTGATTATGTTGAGGTAGTTGAAGTTCCTCCAGGTGAGAAAGACACACCTAAAGAGTCAGGAACACCACAAACTAGTCTTGACCAAACACCAATGTTGACTTCTGATGCTGCAGTTCCAGGACCTTCCAGAAAACCATTGAAAAAATTTCTCAATTCACCGCCATCTCCAAAACGGTCTTCTAAGCGAGAATATAAATCAAAACGCTATCACGTGTTGACTTCCGATGAATTTGTTCAAGAATTCACGCAAAAGGAAGAAGAGAAAAGGCGAACTGAGGAAGATAAGGAGCACAGGAAAATAATTAGAATGCAGAAAAAAATTGAAGCAGAAGCGGAAAAGAAAAAGAAGCAAGAGGAAAAAGTTTTGAAGCAAAGTCTGAAGGATAAAGCACGCAGAAAGAAAGCTTCATTGTAACTAGATCTACTCACTCAATAGCTGTATTGGTGATCTATGCTTCAACTAATGCAACTAGCAATAAGTTTCTCATTTTTGTTGTCATTTAAGTTTAAATAAACGTTACTTTGGTTAGCTATTTTTGTTCATTATTTTAGTGGCTGAGTAGATAAACGATGAAACATTAGACTTGAATCATGCATTTCCTGATTGAGGCAAAAATTAGATCTCAAAGGTGGCGAAAATTAAAAACCTATGGCGAAAATTGAAACAAATATTTGTTTCAAAAAAAGTACTTCAAACAGCCAGATAGTTACAATTTGTTAATGAAAAGGCATTTTAATTTGAAAAAGAAGTCCAGCTCTCGATATTATGTTAATTCATTCATTATTGTTTTGCCAAATTATCTCTTATTACGTGTTTTCGTTGCAAAAATACGTTCAGTATGGCGAAATATAGAACATCTACCCTACTAATCCATCCATCTTACGATTCGGCTGGTGATCAGAAGTGCCCGAATTAAGTTCTCGAGAATAGTTTACGGACTGGACATACATCTTCGGTTAGGCTATCGCAAGGCCGGACAAGGGGTTCGGTTAAGTGGCATCCTTCAAAAATCAGGGTGCCCCTTAAGAAATCTAACACTTTTTTTTTTCAAAATGAAGCATCCTAAGGAGCAGTTCACTCGGAATAATCGATTGGCGTGATGATCTATAAGTGCTCGAAACGCTCCAGTTCGCCATGTTCATACACGACGTAGGCCACGGGACCTTTTGGACGAGACGCGGGTCTTTGATCATTGAGCACTACCGCAACATTCTCGGTTTGGTCATGATATTCATCGGGTTGGTGCAATTTCTCGACACAGCCCCCAAACAACACACTGAAAACGAAACTATCTCAGAGAGTGAGTCACTGTTACTTAGTTATGAGTAACGATTTCTCATGCGTATGGAGACATTTTTAATGAGCAACGAATGAGCAAAAGTGACTCACTCTCTGAGGAAGATTCGCTTTCAGTGCAGTGGAAGAGCTAAAGGATCACTAAATTGGCCAAACAAATCCTGATGAAGGGGGGAGGAAAAGTAAATAAGAAAACGAACTTAGCTTAACATGTGAATCCTAAGGCCTTTAGACAATACATTTTCATGTGTGTATGTGTGTGTTATTATCGTCAATTATCAAGACCAAAAATCCCCCCAAAATATTGCTCTCAATACCGGGAGAGGATTTGTCTTCACCTAAGCAGCTGCACCCGGAGTGATAACATATCGGCACATAAATTGTCTTGTCCTATTATTGTCCGCACGCCGCGCCACCCATTTAAAGCTGTTAAGCCATTGATTGTGTCTGTGTGTATGCGTTTATGTCTGTACGAAGGTATGTCGAAAGCAGCCCGTCTTTGACACAAACTCAGCCAGCACAAGACGGAGCAGTCGTCTTCTTCTTCAAGGAGCTTTCTAGGGTATTTCCTCTGGCCATACGCTAAGAAGAACAAGTGCTGCTTCGGGAAATCGTGTCGCATATGTGAAGCGATAACAATAATAGCGTTTACCTCTTTTCCACTTGCCACTAAGTTGGCTTCCCATCGCCTCTCCGCCCTTTGAAAAAGCCAACGACGAAGGATACAGCAGAAGACATGTGCCAGCCGGTTTTCGCACATATGGGTGTGTGTGTGCCAACATACATACCGTTGCAGCAAGAAAGCAATCCTCTTAAAATGGATTACGCTCAACTATACTGCCGGTTGCTGCATTGGAGAGTAGGTACCTACTCAGATGGTTGCTTATCATTGGCTTCCCGAGTGCATCCCCCAGCATCCACCCGCTGCCCTTCGCAGTTGTAGCACATCCTGAGGGACGATTTTAAGTCGAGCTGTTATCTCGGAGTTCGATTTGTTTCGTTTGATTCGCAGTCTCCCCCCTGCAGAAATCGGCTCCACTCAGAGACTCAATCTGGTAGGAAAATATTTGGATTGAATCTTGAGTGTGCTTGAGTGTGTAATCTTGCTGCTTGGAGTGATTGGTCTGATATAATTAAATCAACAATTTGTTGTTTGGAAATGATTATGGTTGGATTATTATTTGAGCAAACTTTAGCAGCAGCTGATTCCATGCGGTCAGCAAACAGCTCGGCATGTTCCATGAACCTCAAATGAACTCTGCTCTGCTGAAGATATTCAGGATTTTATATAGAGGGGGTATTCGTGGCAAATGGTACACACATCAACAGCAGTACCTTTTTAACTATTATACCAAATGAGTTTAAATATGTGATTTTTATGAGGGTTGAGAAGTGGTTTATCTTGAGTAATAGTCATGAGAACAACATGATGTCAAATAAATTTTGTACAGTCTCAAATTTAAAATCAGTGGTTGTGCATGGAAATTATTTCGTTTTGCTGCTGTTTAATTTTGGATCCAAAACATTTGGTTAGCAAAACTTTATCATTCAAAATATTGTGCAGTTGTGCAGTCATAAATGTCACTTCATAAATCTTGTCTTAAAAAATCAAAACCTTTCTAAGCAAATTTAACATCAATGATTTTACGCCAATCGAAAGCAGTTTTAAAGATTCATAATCACTGAATAAATTGAACTAGGAGTGGAATTACAACTCGATAAAACAAATTCAATTTTACAAGACCGCATCTGCGTGAGAATTTTTACTAAAAAAAAAACATGCCACATTGCACAAACATATCGATTTAAGTAGGCTTCCCATCACGCTGACATTAATTTAAATTAGCAGCCGTTCGACCTCGCTCAAAAAGTTGAAATTTGAGTCCACTTTTTTCATATTTTTTAGGAGGTAAAACGAAAATCTAAAATTGCGACCATCACAAAAAAATGTTAGGTTTTGAACGCTTATAACTTTGTCATTTATAGATGAAATTGTTATCTAAATACACCAATCGATAGGAAATAACTCTACAAAACTGTTGAAAAAAATGCCTTTCCAATTTTCAGTAAAAGAACAAATTCGGCTACTTTGCTAGTAATGGTCTGTTTCTGCTCAACTCGTTCATTATGAATCAAGTCTCTAGTATTGACTTCACGGGGGTGCTGATCACCTGAGGACATTATTTCGTGACCGAAAACTATCCTGTACGGTGTGAAGCCTGTCGAAGAGTGTAGAGTATTGTTTATGGTATGCTCCATCACTTGTTTCCCACAACCTCTGACCCAATTTTACATACGTTCTAATTCAGGCATTGATACTTCTGTTAAGCCTCTCCACAGGATTGGCTTGACTATGGTGACGGGCGTTAGTCCAATGTTTTACCTGGTACACTGATAGGCAAAATAAAGTGCCCACCCCATCATTTTTGAAATTTCTCTCATTTATTTGGTTCAAATTCAAATAAACACACCGTAGTCTGTTTCGATGTCTTACCTTTATTATTCTTTTAAAGTTACACCTATGGAATACTGAAAATATAAAGTTTTACTTGAAGTAAAAGAAAATCAATTTGGATTGAAAAAGAAAACAGTGACAAAAAAAAGTGCCCACTTCAAAAATCGGTATGTTTTCGATAAGTTTCCATCGGAAAACCCCTCGATTGTTTTTGTTTTGAAAGTTTGACATGTATTGAAGCAAACGGGTGGAACTGGTGCATTTGTACACGTGATCGCATTTGAATCAGTTGAAAAAAATGGAGGACGTAGTGATTTCGAAAGCAATTCCCGTGTGTATCCGAAAATTGGTTGTTCGTGATGTGCAAAACGGTGAATCGCACCGGTCTGTCGCTAGGAAGTACAATATCAGCAAAACAGCGGTCGGGAAAATTCTGCAGAAAATGAAATCGTTCGGATCAGTGGTGGATCGCCCTGGCAGAGGCAGGATGCGCAAAACGGATGCGAGAACGGACACCAAGATCATGCGTGAAGTGAAGAAGAACCCGAAGGTAACTGTCCGCGAGATCCAGGAGGCTCTTCAGCTAACAGTTTCCAGTCGAACTGTTCGTCGCCGTCTCGTAGCACAGGGGTTGAACAGCAAAGTTGCTCGGAAGCGCCCATTTATCAGCAAGGCAAACAAAGTCAAACGGCTTAAGTTTGCTAAGGAGCATGCTGATAAGCCCCTAGAGTTCTGGAAAACGGTTCTCTGGACGGACGAATCAAAATTCGAACTGTTCAACCGGAAGCGACGGGTTCGTGTGTGGTGTAGATCGGGTGAGGAGCTTCAGGAGCGCCACATACAAGGCACGGTGAAGCATGGAGGAGGAAATGTGATGGTCTGGGGGTGCTTTTCGTGGGGTGGAGTGGGAAGCCTGGTGAAAATCGACGGGATAATGACGGCAGATTCCTACATCGACATCCTGCGGGAAAATCTGGAAGTTTCGCTGATCCAGACGGGCCTTGAGGAGAAATTCGTATTCCAGCAGGACAACGATCCGAAGCATACTGCCAAGAAGACTAAGTCTTTCTTCCGGTCATGTCGAATTAAACCACTGGAATGGCCTCCACAAAGCCCGGACCTCAACCCCATCGAGAATTTGTGGGCGATTCTCGATGCCAGGGTTGACAAAACTGGTGTTACCAATAAAAATAACTATTTTGAAGCCCTGGAGCGCGCCTGGGAAGAACTAGATCCACAGCACCTGAAGAATCTAGTGGAGAGCATGCCGAAGCGCCTGCAGCTGGTCCTGAAGGCCAAAGGAGGACACATTAACTATTAGGCTGGTATTCTTTTACTTTATTTTATGTTTTCTGGAGTTAAAATGCAGTGGGCACTTTTTTTTGTCACTGTTCTTTTTTACACCCATTTTGATTTTTTTTTCTTCGAGTCAGTCTCTTCTTTTTATCTGGTATTCTATAAGTGAAACTTAAAAAGAATATAAAGAATAAGATATAAAAAATACTACAGTGTATTTACTTTAATTTGAACCAAATAAATGAGAGAAATTCAAAAAATGATGGGGTGGGCACTTTATTTTGCCTATCAGTGTATCTCTCAAGGAATGGCTTGCATTGTCCGATATCAAAATTTCTGGGACGGAAAATCGTCGGAACCATTGTTCCTCTAAGCTGGTCGAAATTTTTCGGACTGGTACTAACACTGTCCATTTCGAAAATAAATCTAGGAGAACCAACAAATGTGCATTATCTATTTTGCTTCTGGGCGATAATTGAAAATAATCAATGGACAAAATTTGGAAGGGTTTAGTTACTAATCTGGGTTAACCCATTTCCAGGTGTTGAGATACATTTGAGGGTTTGGTTTCTTAACAAACCTTACACTGTTGGACGTATTTTTGGACGGATGTATAAATGTTTGGTCAAAAATACAATTTTTTTAAACTTTCTAACGTTTTCTCGAATCCAACGTGTAGTGACTCGTCGTGCATTTGTTTCAGCACTTGACCACGTAAGTCTTGAGGCACACAAAGCTTCCATTGATGGGTATAATCTAAGCCATCCGTTATAGTGGGAATGAGTCTATAGAGCTTTCCATTTTCGATTTTGTAATCAGAATTCTTTTCGGGAGAATCTCTCACTTTTTCTAACAGATCAGTGCACCACGGATCTTCAGAGACGTCTAAGCTTTCCGCTGCTATTGACAGAGCATCGGGAATGATATGATCTTTTCCCCTAGATGTGTAATTTCAAGATCATAGCTCTGGAGTTCAATACTCCATCGGCTGAGACGTGAAGAAGTTCGCTATTTACCGCGCATTGTGTACGTGAGTGCCGATGCATCTGTGACTATTTACAACGAAATGAGTTCCTTCTATGTATGCTCGAAACTTTTCAATCGCGAACAGAACCGCTAACCCTTTTTTTTCTGAAGCTGCAGGCCAACAGGCCCAGCGTGAGCTTCTGAGAGAAGTACGTGATTACTTTCTCTCCTCGTCCTGCTGTTGTGTTAGAAATGCCGCGACAGCAGTATCATTGGCGTCGCTCTGAATTTGGAATGGTCTAGTAAAATCTGGATTGCACAGAACAGGAGCAGATATTAGACTTTCTTTTATGCGGGGAAAAGCCTTCTCAGCTTGCGCATTCCACACAATCGATTTCGTTTTTTTTTTTTCGAAGCAAGTTCGTGAGTGGAGCGGAAATTTCGCTGAAATTATTAATAAATCGTCTGTAGTAATTTGCCATGCCCAAATACCGGCGTAGGGCGCGAATTGAAGTCAGTCGTTCGTAATTCACGATCGCTTCGATCCTATCGGGATTGGGCTTCAAACCATCTGGTGTGAGTAAATAACCCAGATAAGGAAGTTCATGAAGAAAAAATTTCGGTTTTTTGCAAATTAACCGAGGGATTTGCGTTTGTAAGACGATGTGCTACTTCCCGCAAACTATTGAGATGTCCTTCGAAAGATTCGCTTACGATGACGATATCGTCAAGGAAAACGAAAACTTCCGGTTCTAGCTCTCCGTGCCCCAATACTTGGTCCATCAGCCTGGAAAGAGTGGCTGGGCTGTTGATGAGACCAAAGGGTAAACGGGTGAATTGAAATAATCACCTAACCAGCACCGGGAACGACGTATACTTCCTCGAATTGGGCTCGAGAGGAATTTGTAGAGAAGCTTTCGTGAGATCTATTGTTGACAAATACCTGCACGCGCCCAATCAACTTAGTATGCGATCTTGGTGAGGTAGTGGGTAGGCAACTCGTTGCGTTCGCTCGTTCAAGCGTCGAGCATCTAAACAAAGTCTCACTTCGGTTTCATAACAGTTACCGTGCTCAATGACCAGTCGCCATGGCTTTTCTCAACAACTTGCTGAGCGATGAGTTTGTCAAGTTCAATGATTATTTTGGATTGTACCTGGGGAGATGGGTTTATGCGTATTTCTCAATTTTGTGAGAAATTAGAGGCGTTGTGTCGAGACACTCTCCATCCACAGCGACCTTAAATAATTGTTTAACAGATTTAATCTGAGTGATTTGCTCATCTGTTAATTTGTGTTCATCCTTTAACTGGTTAATCTCGTCGACTTCCACTGTGGTTTTAATACTGGGACGAATATTAAACGCTCACCAAAAATCTCCTGCTCCTAAGATTAATCGACGGTTCAGTTGTGAAGCAAAAATCATGGGAATAATTTTCTCTCGGTTGTCGAAGTACACAGATAAACTTGCACATCCAATAACTGGGATGCTTCGGCCTGCTGCGTTAATTAAAGATTTATGAGAGGGGTTTATTTTTAATTTAAGAGAGTTCAGCAACTTGCTCCCAAGTAACAATTTTGGTTTTATGAGGGTTCTGTAGACCATGATTTAGACTTGTAACATGCTTTAAAATCATTATAAAACTTGCAATGTTACTTGGTCTGGCTCCCCTGCCTAATACTCCACTGTCGAGCAAACCTATGACATCTCTGCCCATTATTTGAATTTTTACACAACGTTATAAAGAAAGAGCTCCCCTACCTCTAGTGACTCATAAGTATCAGTTTCGGAGAAAGGAACGAAGCCATTTTGCCGTAAGTTTTGCGAAACGTCAGTATCAGAGAGATTTGGACTCGAAGATTTAACTTGCCCTCTCAAGGTGAATTCTCCGTGTTTTTTGAGCAAACCGGGCAAAAACTAGTGAATACGTCACTAAAACCACAAACTTCTGTCGTTTGTTCGTGCATTCACCATAGTGATGGCCCGATTTATGACAATTGTAGCACACGCCAATCGGAGGTCTTCGATATGTTTCCCCCACGTTTTTCAAAGTTCCGCCACTCGATCCTTCCATCGAATTGACCACTTTGTCAAGCAGTTTTGGCGTAACTTTCTACCAGCAATTTCACAAAACTGGACCAACTATTTTTTTATAAAACGCACAAATTTTGGCTACTTTTATTGTGGTTCTAGATGAATAGAAACTCAAAATAATGTGTTATTTCAAAGTTCGATTGGTAGTAAACGTCATTTTAACTGCTCGAATGAAGTGGTTAATTGAGCGAGAGATTCTCCTGCCTTCTTGTATGCTCTTTTTCTAGTTTACGTGGTTTATCGGATTCACTCTCATTTTTGCCAGATTTGTTTTACTTGGAGTTCTGGAGTTCTTGGGCTTTGCTGATATCTCGTTAAGCTGAGAAATCCGTGACTTCTGGTTGTCAGCCGATTTTTGGTACAGATACCAGTTATTTTCGTCTACCGTACGACCGAAACGTTTTAATTTGGACAAGCTATGAATGTTTGCTCCGGTCATCGCATTTTTATATTCATGGCGCCAAATTATGTCGAATTTTCGACGATCTGAAATGGGTTTGGTCATTGAGTGGTGAATCTTCTGCATTTCATGGAAGTAATCCACAAATTTCTCTCCTCGACCCTGGCGGCGATTCGAAGCTTGAATCTCCAATTGGAAATCCAAGTCTGGAGGTGAAAATTCTCTTTGCAACTGGTACAAGCTCCTAAACTCTTTATTTTCATAACCATCTAAACACCAGTCTCTCGGTTGACCTGAGAACAGGTGAATTGCAGAGCGGAAAAGTTCCCTATCACTCACACCTTCTGCACGAGCTCTCATTTTGATCTCCTTAAAAAACTCTGAAAGCTTTCTACCCTCGTCTCTGCCATCGCACTTCAATTTCCATTCAGAAATAGGAGCACGTCGAGAGGACCTAGATCTTGTATTCTTTGACTTCTTCCTACTATGTCTAAATCAATATTTATTCCCAGTTTGAAAAATACGCTGCACATATTAATATATATTTGATACCCTTTCTATTGAAATACTGCTCGAATACTCAAAACTAATTTTAGAAACATTATGTATGAATGCAAAGTCGAAGTAATGTTTCTTATTGAAACGTTATCATAATCATTCATTTATTCGATTATATGCCCACTTTGTTGCCGTTTCGGAAGGACTGTTCGTTGCTTTCGGCACTATTTTCCTTTTATCCTTAGATACTGACTCGTTGATGAAAATGAAAATGAAAATGATAAGAAAAGTGATTGTAGTATGCCTAGATTTGTCTCTATATATGCAGCAAAATACTGATTTTTAATATATCAGGAGGGCATCGATTGAGTGGTCACCTCACCCTGTGGATGATCCGGATCATCCGTAAAAAGTATTACTTTATAGTTTTATTGTAGTATGCCATGATTAGTCTCTATATCAAAATGTAATGTAGCAAAATACTGATTGTTAAAATATCAGGTGGTCATAGACTCTAAGTGGTTACCGAATGGTCCTAGGAACATCAATAAAACTAAATACTTCCTGTATTTGATTGTGATCATTATGAAATGTAGTGAACCACTAAATTTATATTCATCAGCTGGTATTAGATTCTGAGTCGTAGATTAGATTGTAGTATGCGTTGATTTGCATCTGTAACAGAAAAGTATAAAAATGCTGATTTTTGAGCTGGTCATACTGAGTGGTCACCGGATGGTCTCCTGGAAGATCCGGATCATCCTGAAAATTAAATACTTATTCTATTGGATTGCAGTACACCACATTTCGTCTCTATGTAAATAAGAATGTAGCACAATGTTAAATTTTTAAGCATTAGCTGGTCATAGCTTCTGACTGGTCACCTGATGCTCTCCTTCAGTGATATTTGGGTTGGAATATATTTAATTTTTCAAACGTGGCTTTCAATATTTTCATGACCAACAGAACCCTCCCAGTACAGAACCTTGAAAGATGGTTCATATGGCTTTTTCTGAGAGCTACAAAAGTTTAATTTTTTCTGAAGTTTTAATGGACCATCTGCAGTCATATTTGGGATGAAATAAATTTGATATCAGACTGCGGAAATTTTGAAATTGTGGGTGTTAGCATTTCGAAAATTGTGGTTCTAAGCACAATTCGAAAATTGCTGCGGTCTGGAATCAAATATATTTAATTTTTTTTTTATTTTGATGCAAGGGGACGCAGACATGTTTCTACAAATTTACTGGCTTTTCTGTTCAAAATCCAAATTCTGTTTATGAAAAGGTTCTCTAATATCTTCTTGACAAGTGGAACTGAAGGGAAACATTTTCATGAACAGAAATTCGGGTTTGACTTTTTTTTGGTGCTCAGCACGGAAGACAAGATCGACGTAAAACAAATCCAAGGAAAAAAAAACATTTTTCCTCACGAATTTAATTATGAATGCTGTAAAGAAAAACTGTTTGACGCTGTCGGGCTGTGTGCCGAAGTGAAATAAGGTATACTGAAATGGAGCCGCACCCATCAACCAACATAATTTCCAAAATATCCATGTACCATAGAGCAGGTATTGATCTTGATGATAAGTAAATTACCAGAAATATGAAAAATACCATAGTGCAGGTCTATGATCTTCTAAAGTTCTTTAGAATAATGTTGATCAACCTTCGCATTTCAAGCTTATTGCATATTGCATATTAGCTTATTGCGTGCTCTAAACTTAGTGTTCTAGATGCACTTCCACAGTTATTAATTGAGAGCTTTCGATGCCTGTACCATTTTCGCATTAGTATAATTGTGTGGCAAGTCCAATCATACTTCTATGCCCAGGGAAGTCGAGAAATTTTCCAACCCGAAAAATTCCTAGACTGGACCGGGAAATGGAACCCAGCCACCTCCAGCATGGTCTTGCTTTGTAGCTGCGCTTTTACTGTCTGAGCTAAGGGAGGCCCGTTTCGAGAATATCTAAGTGTCTTGATTTATTGAAGAATAATAGATCTATGGAATAAAAACCAAATAACCAGAAAAATAGCCAACATATTCAGAGACCATCGTACAGGTCTATAATCTTCTGAAGAAATTTGGTCAAATCCATGATCAACCTATTCTACGATAATGTCTAAGATGCTTGATTGGATGTATTGATCAATTAGAGCTTATCAGAATTATTAATAATCAACATGAAGATTTCCTTAAATATTCACAGAAAATTATGCTGGTCTATGATCTTCTGGCTTATGAATAATTTCTGATCAACTTACTATTTTCAGAGAGTATCCATGATTGGATTTACTGAACATGTAGAGATCTTCCGAATAACTATCATTCAGCCAGAATAATTTCTAAAATACCGAGAGACCTTAGTGCAGGTTTATGATCTTCTGAAGGTATATGGAAAAAAAAAATATCAACCTACTTTCTTGCGTGAAAGTCTAAAAAACATGATTTCATTTATTGAACAATAAGAGATCTCCAAAATAATTACCAATCGATCAGAATAATTGCCTTAGTGCAGGTTTATGATTTCCTGAAGGTCCTGCAATAATTCCCGATCAACCTACTCTTGCGAAAATATCTAAGAGACATTTTTGATTTATTGAACAATTAGAGGTCTTCAGAATAATAAGTGACTAACCAGAAATATCCAGACACATACAAACATCCAGAACAGATCTATGATCTTCTGATCTTCTTTGAAATAATTTCTCTTCTGATCTTCTTTGAAATAATTTCGGATCATCCTTTTTCTAGCAAGAATATTTAAGAGACATGATTTGATTTATATAACGTTTAGAGATCTTCAAAACAATTAATAATCAGCCATAAAAATTGCCAAAATATTAAGAAAAAATAATACTGGTCTACGGTCTTCAGAAGGTATTTGAAATAATTTCTGATGAACCTTCCTTTTTGCTAGAATGTCTAAGAGGCATGATTTGATTTATTGAACAATAAGAGATTGCAGAAAAATTATCAATCAACCAGAATAATTTTCAAAATATCCAGAGACCATAGTGCAGGCCAATGAATATCTGAAGGTCTTTGGAAAAAAATCCGGATCAACCTTCTCTTGCGAGAATTTCTTACAGTCCTGGTTATTGAGAAATAAGAGGTTTTCAGAATAATTAATAACGAACTTGGAATATCCATAGACCTTAGTGCAGATGGATGCAGATCAGGAAGTTCTTTGGAATAATTTTGATCAATCTACTTTCATGCTAGTATATCTAAGAGTCATGATTTCATTTATTGAACAATAAGAGATCTTGAGAATATTTACCTAAACATCCAGGTCCATGATTTTCTGAAGGTCTTTGAAACAATTCCTGTTCAATTTATTCCAGATATAAGGAGGAATCATCAATCCATCAACCAGGAGAATTAACAAAATATTTAAAGACCGTAGAGCAGGTGTATGATCTTCTGATGCATTTCCTTCCTTTAGATACAGATCAACCTACTCTTTGTCAAAATTTATTCCTGGTTTGCCAGAAATAAGTCTGGTACAAAAGCAGGTTTAATTGAAAATTTTCTATCGGTCAAGTGTAAGTTAAAATTCACCAAATGGGACACTGCCACACAGATTGAATCTAACATGTGTTGGATTTTGACGTTCTGGTTCTGGTTTGTATAGAACGCTACTCTTCGCTCCCACTATGGCAGCGCCAGCGGTCTCAGCGGTCTCTGAATCAATGGTAAAATTAACAGGTTGCTTAGATTTTGGTTTCTATCAGCGATGACATGGATCCTGATTTTTGTATATGATAAAAATTAGGATGGTTTTAAGGCTGTAAAGCTGTAGTATTCATGCAAATCAGCTAGACTAGATCATTTACAAGTATCAAAAATGAATTATGAAGGCTAGCTTGATGCATTTTTCAGAAGAATAACGAGAAGATGCATTGAATCTAAAATTTCCTCTGTCCTTTTTCTTGACGTCTCCAGTTTCTTCTCTTTCTCTACGATCAGCTTGTGCCCACTCGTGCTCTGAGTCTCATCGGACTCGCTCGGGATTTCCCTAACCGACTGATTTAAAACTTCTATCTCTGTTCTCACCTCTTCCAATACCTTTGAAAGTTCTACCTTGTCTTCTTCGGCAATTGGAGCTAATAACGGGAAAAAGTTCAAACAAATATGGTTGATCTCCTTTTCTAATCTCGCTATCTCCGGTACAAACTTGTGAGAGTCCGATGCTGAGTGTAAGCGAGAGATTCGCACTCTGAAATGAACTAATCTCTTCTTCATCTTCTCCCTATTTCTAGCATCAAGTTTGATATTTTCCAACAACGCGGCAATAGTGATCAATTTAGAGAATATTAAGCAAAGTTCCTCTGTAGTAGTAGACCAGGAACCACGACCTACAATAAATGGACGGTTCGTGTCTCTCTCCTGCTTCAACTGATCCTTCAGTCTACGTCGCTTCACGCTTTCACGTATGAAATTTTCCGAATGAATAATTCATACTCAACTTCATCAATGCACAAGTGGGACACATCCATTCTACGGTACTGTGTGTTGAGATCCATCTTTAGCTGTTCCAAAAACGATTAATAAAATAATCAAAACCGTATTTTACTTTGCCTCCGCACTCCTGAAAGAATACTGTACACACTCTTATTTTTTAAGGTTCTAGGAAAAAAGCAAGATTGTATTTGAATCAAGACCCGTTACAACATTTCTGAACTAACTACTTGTTCTACTTTCGTTCACCAATTCACTGCTCCACCGAAAAACTGTTCCAATGCTTTTTTTCAGAAAATGTACGCATACTAGTAAGCCGCTTCTGAGAGGTTCTGTTATATCAGGAAATATGGTATAGTTATCGTTAGTAGCAATGTATTGTCAAAAAAATAATGCCAATTATTTTTTTGAGATCTAATTAGCTTTTCAATTTGATTTAATTGGGCGCCAATTGTAGCTGCTAGGGTGGAGTACCAAGGGGGCAACCAGGACAACAACCTCTTTTAATGGCTAGCAGAGCTGGAGAACTATTTCTTAGTCTCAAGGTCGGTTGGTGTACTTTACTCGGCAATTCAGACCTCGGATAAGGTGTAGTAGAAAGAAGCATTTATTTCCCTAGTTTAACATGTTGTGTGTGTGGGGGTGTGGTGTGTAAGGTGGTTTGTCACAAATACTTGACCGACCGGTGGCTGCTGGAATTTACTGGTGGTGCTGGTCGCGATGACGGTGGCTAGCTTGATGGCGGGAAACAGTGAGGCTGATGAAGACTCGGTGAAAGCGTCTAGCGACGCCGGTCAATGAGCACAATGGCGGACTCTGGCGAATAAATGTTGGCTCCGGCTGAGAGTTTTTGGTTCCAGGCCTGGAGATGGCGGACTTGGATTTTACGGGTGTGTGGAGACCTGTTCAGTACAATTTGGGGTGGAACTCGAATCCTAATCTTCCAGCTAAACCCCTTGGTTGGGAAACTACGACTGGTATAGCGCAACCACGCGGGATAATTAAACAATTACTCCAAAGCGAGTCCAACCTCGGTACCGTCGAG
This sequence comes from Ochlerotatus camptorhynchus, assembly GCF_037179485.1. Taxonomy (NCBI): domain Eukaryota; kingdom Metazoa; phylum Arthropoda; class Insecta; order Diptera; family Culicidae; genus Ochlerotatus; species Ochlerotatus camptorhynchus. Next base: position 271,062 of record NW_027040781.1, read on the forward strand.
AGGTCAGTTCTCCACCAAAAGCTACCCTCATAGCTAACGGGTCCTAAAGGGCACAAAAGAAACGGTCTTAGTCCCGATTGTGACATGTGACCTCTTCAATCCCTGTTCCATACCTGACTCTCTCTCTCTTTTCACTATACTTTTAACGGTTTGTAGCTTATCCAACTGCTCTCGTTTAAGTTTACTTGGCAAGTGGCGGAAGAAATTTCCGTGCTACTCGCCGTTCCTTTTCTCTGTACATCTCGTACCCATTTTCCTATTTTCCACTGAACTCAAATTGTTGGCTCATCACCTATTCCAGCAGTTGGTAGTATACTGTGGTATTGCATAGTGTACTAAAACTAGGGGTATCCTTATAACAATTATAATTTGAATTTAAACGGGGACATGCAAAATTCGATAAACTTACATAAATACAACAACCGATGTTACAAACGGTAACACACTCATTTGTCATTTGCGTGAAATCGACAATGGAAGAGCAAAGTATCGTGTGTTTAAAATCGAGCAATCGAGGTATACCTGTATCAATCCACTTCTCTACTCCACCAACCAAGCAGCTCCATTATCCCGCACTTAAGTTTTATGCCATAGTTCAAGTACCGAGTGCCTCGGTACCCCATCACGAGTCGCGAATCGATGATATTTGAAAAACAAAAAAAAATCATTCACCAAAGATCAAACACACTCGTCCGCCGAAACACACCCAAAAGCAACACAACGCTCCATTTGAAGAGCATCCTCTCACGGGAATCCTCGTCACCGCTTGGATCGAGCAAACATTCAACTCACTGCGAAACTGCAGTGTGTGATTAATATGTTTATCATCACCACCACTGGCACACCACCTCCGCTGCATTGAACGCGGAATCCAGAACGTAGATGGTGAGATTGAAAAATAAAATATACAAATGGAAGCTCAGTTGAAAAAATTTGATCAATGAAACAACATGAAGCTCGAAGCGAGTCGCAGCAAAGAGGTGCATGCAGAGCATTAAGCTGTGTTTGAATAGGAAAAAACGACGGCGTAGCCGTCATTGTGTTGGATACGATTTTTTACCCTTCTTACAAAGAAGGGTATAGATATCACTTGAAAAACCGACTATCGATCCGAGGAGTTTCATATACCATTCGACTCAGCTCGACGAGATCGGAACATGTCTGTGTGTGTGTGTACGTGTGTATGTGTGTATGTGTGTGTGTATGTAACGAAATGAATGCGCTCACGTTTCTCAGCAACCGCTCAACCGATTTGGACAAACTTGGCGCCAAATGATAGGTCTTGAGGTCCCATTGAACGCTATTGAACGGTTCTGGAATCGGTGAACCGGTTCCGGGGATATGGCCGGAATAAGATCCGGTGAATATGGGCCTTCACGCTGGATTTAACGGAAAACGTATCAAAACCATCATGCGACACATCAAATTACTACAGAATTCAAAAATAAGATCAATGCAAGTCGTGTTAAGTGTTCCAGACCACATTGGACACACTTGGACATGTTTCGGGTACCCCGGGGAAGTTGCTTGAATATGAATTGAATTAAAACCCATTAAATCACATTAAAATACGATGATAAGGTGATTGGTAGCCTCACCAAATAGACTACACTCGGATATATTCCGGGTACCCCCAGGCAGTGGCGTAGCGTCACTGGATGACACGAGGGGGGGGGGGGCTTGGTCACTGATAATGACAATAAAATAAATAAACTTGAATAAGTAAGAAGGGTCTGATCACACCATAGGTGGATAAATTCGGGTTTTTTTTTATTTTGGATCGATCTCAGATCGACGCTGTGCTGTGCTCTATCTAGATTGGATGCGATGCGGATGGGATAGATGGCACACCGTAAAAAACAGGAAGGTGAAATCATTGGAATATGTTTCGTTCAACAGTCCCGAATAAATTGAATTTCATAGTCTTCCAAAATTGTCATCGAGTTACAATGAAATGCTGTGGCTGAACCTTGCAATTTGTTCATCGAAGTTAATGAGACTGAGTTTTACAAAAAGCTCCAAAAATTTACCAAAATTAGAGTCATTACGCGAAGAGCTTTGGAAGTATTTTGAAAGACCAAATAAGGTTTCCCCTACCAGGTTTTCTGGAAATAAAGGGCGAACACGAAATTATTGCGACACATTCAACAGGGCATAACTTTTTTACCATTGGGTAAAAATCAACCAAATTTTGCACACTTTCTCATTGATGTGTATTGTGTACATGCTGTCAAACTCGAAGTCGTATTTTTCGATTCAACGAAAATGGAGGTGAACCAACGCGAGTTGAGAGAACAAATTCTTTCCAAACACCTGGAATTTCCTGACCTGTCGCACCGGCAGTTGGGAAAAATGTTGAACATTCACCATTCAACCGTCTCCAGAGTGTTGAAGCGGTTCCAGGAGCGGTTGACGTTGGACCACGGCAAAGGAGCTGGAAGAAAACCGGAACCGGAGAACAAAAAGACGGAGGGAAAGGTGAAGCGGATGATTAAAGCAAATCCCAACGTCTCAAGCCGTGATTTGGCTAAAAAGATCGGCATGTCGCAGAGCTACGTCCAGAATGCAAAGAAGAGAGCTGAACTACATACATACTAGGTAGTGTGCCTTTCGTGACAAAGGGCACAGTAAATAGCGAGATCTACAAATCTGAGTGCCTCGAGAAGCGCCTTTTGCCGTTCTTGCAGCAGCACGACGAAGCTCCGCTATTTTGGCCAGATTTGGCAAAATGCCACTATTCTAAAAGTGTCGTGGAGTGGTATGAGGCCAATTCTGTCCATATTGTTCCAAAGGACATGAATCCACCAAACTGTCCGGAGCTGCGCCCGGTGGAGCAGTACTGGGCAATAATGAAGCGGGAACATCGGAAGAGCAAGAAGACAGTCAAATACAAGAAGGACATGTTAAGAAAATGGAAAAAAAACTGAGAAACTGGTACCGGATGACACTGTAAAGACTTTGATGGAGGGCATCAAGCGAAAATGCGTTCAATTTTACACTCAAGGCTCCATCGATTAACTTTTCTTTTGATTTTTGAAGTAAATATATGTATAAAACTACCCTAAAATTTTGGTTTGATTCTAAACATTATAAGAAAATTGGCATGACATTTTCGGTGTCGCAATAATTTCGTGTTCACCCTTAATCTAACAGGAGTTCAGTGAAGCCCTAAGAACGACCTAAAAAACCTTCAGAGATGCCTTGTCCCCCCATCTTTGAGGCTCATCGTTGCCCACTGGTCACCATAGCCGGATCATACTGGCGAAAACGCTCTGATGAGACAACGAAACCCCACCCCCAAGCTCCTGATCCTATTTTTCGACAATGTACCCCTCTAGCCTCGGGTAACCCGGGAGTATTCTGCTCAACTCCTACTAGACATAGAATTAAATAAATTTTGTTACAAACAATTAATTAACGGCTCCGTAAAGCTAACACGATTGAGCTTTGCAAACAAACAAACTAGATTAAAAAAAAACTACAAGGACAGCTTTATGGGGTTGTACGCAATGGTGACGTAGGACTACGTGGTTTTCTATGATAAATCTTATGTGTTAACTGCAGCAAGAGCTTGTGTTTTGTATAGGAATAGGAATATTAGTATGTCACGCTTGACATAGATGACCCACAGCGACTCACGAAGAGCTACTGATGCCGATCAATAGCGGTACGGCTTCTTCTTCCTTCTATGGATGCTCATGAGGGCTGCAGCTCACTGTTTGCAGGTAGCCTTTCGTTGTGTACTGGAGAACACTGTTCAACGACACGCGCCAAAAGCACTGCTACTGTTGCTGATGATGATGCCGATGACCGGACACCACCACACACGGTGATTGCGGAGAGCCTATCGCTGTGTACTGGAGAACACCACCACTCTCCACGCGGTGATTGAATAAACACCGACCGAATGGAATTCATCTTTGAAATCTGTGTGCAAGCAATCGGTGATAATTTCAAATATCATAGCAACAGTTGCACATTCGTGCAATTTTCAATATTGACATTTTAAAAAATGACAAAGACTTAAATTTAATAGATGCGTAGGAATATTTCTGATCGATTGGTGATAAAATTATTGAAATTGGTCCAGGAGCAGCTGAGTTATTAACGTTCAAAATCTTTCATAATTTTGTTACATGTTCCATTTTTGGTTTTCACAAAGTGTACCCCCATATAGAAATCACCGGTGCAGTCCTACGTCAAAAACCTTCAGAGATTATCTAGGAGATCTTCGGGAGCGACCTAAGAGACCATCGAGGACGACTTAAGGTTTGTCGAGAAGATTCTTATAGGTCTTAGACAAAGACTTAGGTGATCTCCTGTGAAGATCACGGATGACTTGTGGGAAGATCAAGGAGGATCTATGGAAAAACTTATTTACTGAAAAGACTTAGTTTTCTAAATTCCTATGCTCATCTTATCTCCAGACAAAAAATGGTTCAGTATGGGTCTAATTTTGGCAACATGTTTCCATTATCTTTAATTTGCTTGTGCTCTGCAATTAAAACCCGCAAACTCTATTTAATAGTTGCCATAGAATGTCAGATAATTTTTAACTTTGAACGTGATTAAATAATCAGATTTGCAATTATTTAAACCTGTGGAAAGCTAAGATGTATTTTTTTTTGTGTTGCCAAAATCGGACCGTTACTGTATAAGCTATTTCAAATCATGTTTAAACATTCCTTTGTCATCGAAATATCTTTTATAAAGGAAATTTTTGAAAAGTCATGCTCGCAAAAAATACGATGAATCGAAAATAAAACCGGTATCCAACAAAATTCCCATCCCGTGCTGATGCATTTAACATTGGAAATAAAGAGAACCCATTCTCGATTTCTAATCATAGCATTCCTCACACCGTACTAAACCGCTGGAAAGAAAATGGCAAGAAGAGAACGCGGGAGCGAGAGATCAAATAAACTAAACGAAAAAAAAAGCCAAACAACGAAAGCTCCAAGAAACACGTTCTACCACGGAATCAATTGAATCTGCTTCGTCCGTGAGCCCCCCGCACACCCACTCCCCCTACTGGAAGCGAGTAGGTGTTTGTACTTTTTGAGAACTTCCAGCAACGATGCACCACGTTTGTTGTTGGCTTCCGGGAGAGGAGCAGAAGTTGGTTGCTGGCAAAGAAGATTAACGATAGCAGTTGCCATAGTGCACCGCCCAACTCCCCTCCCCCCACCCTCTATTGAGCGTTCCAAATTGTGGAAAAATCGAAACAGATAATATTGGCAATCGACACCCCGGTCGTCTTCCCCGCAGCTTCGTCGGGGGCATCTCACACGCCAGAAAAGATGAAAAATGGCGATGATTGCTCGGAGGAATTTGTTCCGGTTTCTCGCTGCCGCTGTTATTTGGAAAATTGAATTTACCCGTCGAAAATGAAATAAATGATTTATGGGATCAAGCGATCCATGGTGTTATGGGTATAGATTTCAAAGTGGTACGCCTCTGTGCCTGCGGAACTACTGGCAATATAGAGCAATAATGATAGGAAGCATGTAAGTATGAATGTTTTATGACTGATGGACACCGAGTAAACAGTGAATCTACACCCGTCATAAGACGGAAACGAGCTTGAAATTATGCTGGCATTGTTTCCCAGCTCATGTCAAGACGTCAAGGCCGTCAGACAGTCTTCTCAGTCTTCGAGTTGGAAATACATCCGGAAATGAAAGTACATTTTGTTACAGTGTACGTTGTTCTGGAAGCCTTTTGTCAAGTCCTAAGCCTTGATGTAGGCATCCGACCGAACAATCTTGCATACAAGCCGCTATATATCGCTGATTCACGCTTCAGAAAACAATCCCTCCCATCCGAAATCACCAGACCATTCAGCTAAACGCTCCAAATAGCCGGCAAATAACCTTAAATCACCCAGATAAATAACGTATTTCATTCAATGATTCCTCGAAAGCCTCTTGTTTACCACCACCATATAATTACCACTTCCATTCAGAGTGAAAGCGACAGAGAAGAGCTCTGGAAGATCCCTTATCTCGATAGAACAATCCCTTTTCAACAACAACCCTGCCCCCTCCATTGCCACCGTCGACGCTTCCGCCTTGCATCGGCATGCGTGCGTGCGTGCGTGCTCGAGAGCCTTTGGCAATTACCTTATCTCACCCGGAGCAGCAGCAACAGCTCAGCAGCATCAATTGCAGTTGCATTGTTTTGCAAATTGCTCCACTATCTCGGCCATATAGGATTAATCCATTCGAAAGCCACGACGATGGGTGATCCATAAATCCGTTTCGGAGAATATTTATCGTCGTCATCGAGGTGGAACGCAGAGCAATCGACCCAGCCATACATCAGGGTTTTATGGGTGTGGGTGCGGATTCGAAAAGATTCTGTGGGAAATTGAATCTCTGGCTGAAAGGGGTTTTCCAATAACGCTCTGAAAAGATTCCAACTTACGGAGCTTTTATGGAAATGAAGGATTCCGAGAAAAATACTTCCAAAAGTGCTATGAAAAATGAACATTGTTGTTTAATAATTTATTTGATAAGGCTCAATAGAATTAACTTTACAGAGCCGAGGATTCATGTTCACTTAAACACTTAATCATTAAACACTTTATCTTCCGTTATCCAATAAGCATCCTCCATCTGAACGGGAGCCGTTTTCAGTGGTTTCTTTGTATGGCAGTATTGGCAGAGCGCTTCCATTGCAGCAATGCACGCAAAACGTGGTCAGCACTCACACACTCATCACGAAACGGTTGCTTTGCAAAGTCGACGGCACATCGACCGAAAGAACTGCTGATAAAGAACAATGCGGAGGACCACACAATGGTTGCTGTAGTGTAAACAGACGATCGCGTGTCACACATCGAGAGTCTCCTGCTTCTGTCGACAGCCGAGTGAACACTGGAAAATGAACATGCAGAGCACAAAAACAAGTAAATTAACAAGGGAATACGAGTAATTCTACATATTTTAACATGGAAGTTTACATGATGCACAGTATCATGGTAAGCTTGTAACTTTACAGGTTTGAAGCAGTTATATACCAAACTGAAGTCTTCTGGAAAGACTCTGGAAGACTTCTGGAAAGACTCTGGAAGTTTTCTGGGAAAACTCAGCAAGTATTCCGGGAAGACTCAGGAAGTCTTCTAGGATGACTCACAGAGGCTTCTGGGAAGACGCAGGAAGTCTTCTGGGAAGATGCAGGAAGTCTTCTGGGAAGACGCAAGCAGTCTTCTGAGAAGACTCAGAAAGTCTTCTGGGAAAACTCAGGAAGTCTTCTGGGAAGACTCTGGAAGTCTTCTGCGAAGACGCGAGAAGTCTTCTGGGAAGACTCAGGAAGTCTTCTGTGAAGACTCTGGAAGTCTTCTGGGAAGACACAGAGAGTCTTCTGGAAAGACGTAGGAAGTCTTCTAGGAAGACTCAGGAAGTCTTCTGGGAAGACTCACGACGTCTCAGGAAGTCTCAGGAAGGTCTCAGGAAGTCTTCTGGGAAGACGCTGGAAGTCTTCTTGGACGACTTATGAAGTCTTCTGGGAAGACTCAGGAAGTCTTCTGTGAAGACTCTGGAAGTCTTCTGGGAAGACACAGAGAGTCTTCTGGAAAGACGTAGGAAGTCTTCTAGGAAGACTCAGGAAGTATTCTGGGAAGACTCACGAGGTCTTATGGGAAAACTAAGGAACTAAGACTCTGAAAGCCTTCTGGAAGTCTTCTGGGAAGACTCTGAAATTCTTCTGAGAAGACTCAGCGAGTATTCCGGGAAGACTCAGGAAGTCTTCTAGGAAAACTCAAAGAGTCTTCTGGTAAGACGCAGGAAGTCTTCTGGGAAGACTCAGGAAGTCTTCTGGGAAGACACAAGAAGTCTTCTGGGAAGACACTGGAAGTCTTCTGGGTAGACTCTGGAAGTCTTCTGGGAAGACTCAGCAAGTCTTCTAGGAAGACTCAGAAAGTCTTGTGAGAAGACGCAGGAAGTCTTCTGGAAAGACTCAGTAAGTTTTCTGGGAAGACGCAAGAAGTCTTCTGGAAAGACTCAAGAAGCCTTCTGAGAATACTCTGGAACTCTTCTGGGAAGACACTGGAAATCTTCTTCTGGGAAGACTCTGGAAGTCTTCTGAGAAGACACTGGAAGTCTTTTGGGAAGACACTGGAAGTCTTCTGGAAAGACTCTGGAAGTCTTGTGGAAAAACTCTGGAAGTCTTCTGGGAAGACTCAGGAAGTCTTCTGGGAAGACGCAGGAAGTCTTCTAGGAAGACTCAGGAAGTATTCTGGGAAGACTGACGAGGTCTTATGGGAAAACTAAGGAACTAAGACTCTGAAAGCCTTCTGGAAGTCTTCTGGGAAGACTCTGAAATTCTTCTGAGAAGACTCAGCGAGTATTCCGGGAAGACTCAGGAAGTCTTCTAGGAAAACTCAGAGAGTCTTCTGGTAAGACGCAGGAAGTCTTCTGGGAAGACTCAGGAAGTCTTCTGGGAGGACGCAAGAAGTCTTCTGGGAAGACACTGGAAGTCTTCTGGGAAGACTCTGGAAGTCTTCTGGGAAGACTCAGCAAGTCTTCTAGGAAGACTCAGAGAGTCTTCTGAGAAGACGCAGGAAGTCTTCTGGAAAGACTCAGTAAGTCTTCTGGGAAGACGCAAGAAGTCTTCTGGAAAGACTCAAGAAGCCTTCTGAGAATACTCTGGAACTCTTCTGGGAAGACACTGGAAATCTTCTTCTGGGAAGACTCTGGAAGTCTTCTGGGAAGAAACTGGAAGTCTTTTGGGAAGACACTGGAAGTCTTCTGGGAAGAGTCTGGAAGTCTTCTGGAAAGACACTGGAAGTCTTCTAGGAAGACACAGGAAGTCTTCTAGGAAGACTCAGAGAGTCTTCTGGGAAGACGCAGGAAGTCTTCTGGGAAGATTCAGGAAGTCTTTTGGGGAGACTCAAGAAGCCTTCTGAGAATACTCTGGAACTCTTCTGGGAAGACACCGGAAATCTTCTTCTGGGAAGACGCTGGAAGTCTTCTGGGAAGACACTGGAAGTCTTCTGGGAAGACTCTGAAGTCTTCTGGAAAGACTCTGGAAGTCTTGTGGAAAAACTCAGGAAGTGTTCTGGGAAGACTGACGAGATCTTATGGGAAAACTAAGGAACTAAGACTCTGAAAGCCTTCTGGAAGTCTTCTGGGAAGACTCTGAAATTCTTCTGAGAAGACTCAGCGAGTATTCCGGGAAGACTCAGGAAGTCTTCTTGGAAAACTCAGAGAGTCTTCTGGTAAGACGCAGGAAGTCTTCTGGGAAGACTCAGGAAGTCTTCTGGGAAGACGCAAGAAGTCTTCTGGGAAGACACTGGAAGTCTTCTGGGAAGACTCTGGAAGTCTTCTGGGAAGACTCAGCAAGTCTTCAAGGAAGACTCAGAGAGTCTTCTGAGAAGATGCAGGAAGTCTTCTGGAAAGACTCAGTGAGTCTTTTGGAAAGACGCAAGAAGTCTTCTGGAAAGACTCAGGAAGCCTTCTGAGAATACTCTGGAACTCTTCTGGGAAGACACTGGAAATCTTCTTTTGGGAAGACTCTGGAAGTCTTCTGGGAAGACACTGGAAGTCTTTTGGGAAGACACTGGAAGTCTTCTGGGAAGACTCTGGAAGTCTTCTGGGAAGACTCAGGAAGTCTTCTAGGAAGACTTAGGAAGTCTTCTAGGAAGACTCAGAGAGTCTTCTGGGAAGACGCAGGAAGTCTTCTGGGAAAATTCAGGAAGTCTTTTGGGGAGACTCAAGAGGCCTTCTGAGAATACTCTGGAACTCTTCTGGGAAGACACTGGAAATCTTCTTCTGGGAAGACGCTGGAAGTCTTCTGGGAAGACACTGGAAGTCTTCTGGGAAAACTCAGGAAGTCTTCTGAGCAGACTCAGGAAGTCTTCTGGGAAGACTCTGGAAGTCCTCTGAGAAGACTCGGATAGTCTTCTGAAAAGACGTAGGAAGTCTTCTAGGAAGACTCAGGAAGTATTCTGGGAAGACTCACGAGGTCTTATGGGAAAACTAAGGAACTAAGACTCTGAAAGCCTTCTGGAAGTCTTCTGGGAAGACTCTGAAATTCTTCTGAGAAGACTCAGCGAGTATTCCGGGAAGACTCAGGAAGTCTTCTTGGAAAACTCAGAGAGTCTTCTGGTAAGACGCAGGAAGTCTTCTGGGAAGACTCAGGAAGTCTTCTGGGAAGACGCAAGAAGTCTTCTGGGAAGACACTGGAAGTCTTCTGGGAAGACTCTGGAAGTCTTCTGGGAAGACTCAGCAAGTCTTCAAGGAAGACTCAGAGAGTCTTCTGAGAAGATGCAGGAAGTCTTCTGGAAAGACTCAGTGAGTCTTCTGGAAAGACGCAAGAAGTCTTCTGGAAAGACTCAGGAAGCCTTCTGAGAATACTCTGGAACTCTTCTGGGAAGACACTGGAAATCTTCTTTTGGGAAGACTCTGGAAGTCTTCTGGGAAGACACTGGAAGTCTTTTGGGAAGACACTGGAAGTCTTCTGGGAAGACTCTGGAAGTCTTCTGGGAAGACTCAGGAAGTCTTCTAGGAAGACTTAGGAAGTCTTCTAGGAAGACTCAGAGAGTCTTCTGGGAAGACGCAGGAAGTCTTCTGGGAAAATTCAGGAAGTCTTTTGGGGAGACTCAAGAGGCCTTCTGAGAATACTCTGGAACTCTTCTGGGAAGACACTGGAAATCTTCTTCTGGGAAGACGCTGGAAGTCTTCTGGGAAGACACTGGAAGTCTTCTGGGAAAACTCAGGAAGTCTTCTGAGCAGACTCAGGAAGTCTTCTGGGAAGACTCTGGAAGTCCTCTGAGAAGACTCGGATAGTCTTCTGAAAAGACGTAGGAAGTCTTCTAGGAAGACTCAGGAAGTATTCTGGGAAGACTCACGAGGTCTTATGGGAAAACTAAGGAACTAAGACTCTGAAAGCCTTCTGGAAGTCTTCTGGGAAGACTCTGAAATTCTTCTGAGAAGACTCAGCGAGTATTCCGGGAAGACTCAGGAAGTCTTCTAGGAAAACTCAGAGAGTCTTCTGGTAAGACGCAGGAAGTCTTATGGGAAGACTCAGGAAGTCTTCTGGGAAGACGCAAGAAGTCTTCTGGGAAGACACTGGAACTCTTCTGGGAAGACTCTGGAAGTCTTCTGGGAAGACACTGGAAGTCTTCTGGGTAGACTCTGGAAGTCTTCTGAGAAGACTCAGGAAGTCTTCTAGGAACTCTCAGATAGTCTTCTGGGAAGAAGTAGGAAGTCTTCTGGAAAGACTCAGGAAGTCTTCTGGGAAAACTGAAGTGGTCTTCTGGGAAAACTCATGAAGTCTTCTGTGAAGACTCAGGTAGTCTTCTGGGAAGACTCTGGAAGTCGTCTGAGAAGACTCAAGAAGTATTCTGGGAAAGCTCAGGAAGTCGTCCGGAAAGACTTAAGAAGTATTCCGGGAAGACTCTGGAAGTCTTCTGGGAAGACTCAGGAATTATTTTGGGAAGACTCAGGAAGTCTTCCGGGAAGACTCAGAAAGGCTTTCGGGAAGACCCAGAAAGTCTTCTGGGATGACCAAAAAAGTCTTCTGGGAAGATCCAGAAAGTCAACTGGGAAGACCCAGAAAGTCTTCTGGAAAAACCAGAGTGGTACTCTAGGAAGATTTGGGTGGTTTTCTGGAATGATCAAAATTGAAATTTTCCGGAAAACCTGGCTGACTTCTAGGAAGAACTAGATTGCCAACTGGGAATATCTCGAAGGGCTAATGGGAAAACGTTTTTTTTTTCAAGTAGATCTAGGTGGTTTTCAATACATAACCTTGGTGGTTTTCAGGGAAGATCTGAGTGGTTTTCAAGGAATATCTCGATGATCATCCGGGAAATCCACGTAGATCTTCTGGAAAGATCTGGATGGTCTTCTGAGAACTTCTAGAAAGTCCTCTAAGAAGTTTTAAATGGTTATATGAGCAGATCATCTTTATGGGAAATCTCAGACGGTCTTTTAGGAAGATTCAATAGACCTTTTGAAAAGGCTCAGAAGGTCTTCTGGAAATATTGTAGGTTTAAGTGCAATGATTTTTCAAACATGGCAAGTTTGCCGTTACACATTTTACCGAAGGCATCGTGTTCGGAGTGTTAAGCTGCATTATGTAATTCTCTAAATCAAAACGTTCGCATGACTAGTTGCATCATAAACATTTAGGTATCACGTGAAATCTCTTTGAAAGACTCGGGAAATCTTCTGGGAAGATTTAGGCAATCTTCTTTGTAAGCCTAGGTTGTCTTCTGAGAAGAATTTGAATGTAAATTTCAAATCTAGATTTGGATTGACTTCTAGGAAAGTTTGAGGTGGTATTCTGGAAGGATCTAGGCGATTTTACGGGATTTTCTGAAAAGTCCTTGTAAGTCTTCGGGGTTGGCTAAGGAGGTCTTCTAGCAAGACTCAGTTAATCGTTTGAAATGACGGAGTAAGATATTCTGGTTCGACATAAGAGCTCTCTTTGGAAGACAACGTAGGGTTTTGGTGAGACCCAGAAGCTTCTCTGAGAAGAGCGAGTAGGTCTTCTGGAATAACTCTAGTACTCCTAAGGAATGACTCGGAGAAGCTTTTAGGAAGACGACGATTTACGAACGATTTATGGAAAGACTTAGGAGACGTTCTGAGAAGAGTATTCATTAATGATGACACAAATTTCAAATCCTGATCATAAGTTTTTGAATGTCCCATAAAGTCATTTCCATCAATCTTTTCAAGAGATTCATGAATAATTGAAAATAGTTGAAGAACGGAAAAAAAATTCCTTACTAGACGAGAATCCCTAAGAATTTTGCATTAAATTTGTCAGACAACCCGTAGAAAATACGAGAGACGTCTGATGAATTATATTTATGACACTTGAATCCGGGGATGGGTTGCTATATTTAGCTTAAGTGCTCAAGAAACCCTTTGATGTATTGGAACTTTAGAAACTACTTTGGAATTAATCGAAAATGTTTCCTAAAAATCAAGAACACAGTTTGCTAAAAACCTCGGTTTTCTAAATTATTAGAAGGAATGTGGAAAATCTTGGAAAACGACTGTCAACCCAAAAGATTGATTTTTTTTTTCAATTCATTTATTCGGAAGGCTCAATCGCGTTACCTTTACGGAGCCGATGTGTCTTTGTTTGATGTTTAATAAGTATAACTTAATACTACCTCTAGTCGGGATCGGCTGATTTCTCGTGGTTAGAGGGTAACATTTTTAAGGGCACGGGCGAACCCAACAGTTGATTACCCAAAGTGTCGGGACGACATTTTCTAGTTACATAGCAGTGATAATCAGGAATTTACACCATCAATTTGTGAGGTCATCTCCATAGTATGTCATAAGAGTAAAGTTAAGTGACCTGTAATTTTGCGGACTCACTTTTAAGAATCTCGGCAAGGAAGTGAACTGATCGGTTATAATCCCAGACGAAGGCGAACCAGCCTCAGGCTCAAAGCCTCCCTAATAAAGAAAACTTAACTTAACTTATAATCCCAGGAATTCAAATGAGCCGAAAAAACTGGTTCAACATTAATCATTCTCATGAAGGATTTCTTTCAATATTAGAACTAAAATCTAGAACTCCCCGCAAAGAATTTTGCAGAACTTTAGTCAATCATCGCATAGTCGGAATTTTCAATAATTCGTTCGAATTCCAGGCAACTCCGAAAACTTATATCTGTATCAGTTCCTTAAGGTGATACGGTTTGGAAGCCTTTACTCTGATGTCGCTTCACATCTTCTGGAGTATAAATATCAGCTACCAGAACACATACAATATCAAAACTGCTTCCGCAGTTACAAACATAGGAAGAAAGGCTATCTCAACGGTCATATGAGTCTCGGAAATGGTTGATGAAAATTCCTTAAACTTGTTCGTGTCGGAGTGTTGGAACCAACCAAAACTTAATTTAAAGATTTATTGAGGTTTTAAAGCATTATTTATATCTCATTTTCAAAGGTTACGTAAGAACCCTCAAGTTTACCAAAAACAATGTAAAGTGGTCATAATATAAGAAAAAATCTTCTGGATAAAAGATCCAATTTGACAGGCCGAATTATTTCTAATGTATTATTAAATTTATTCCTGCCTAAATTTAAAAAAAGATGCGTTCCTATAAAGCTTGAAATAACAAATTTCACTTGAACCCACCCCTAAATCGGTTCCGAAGTCAGGTTCTTTCAAAATCCCAAATGGGTTCAGAGTCTCATTTGATATAGTCCTGACATACAAACAGGTAAGATTCTTCAGTTGTCTCGTATTTTCAGCTCAGCAATTTAAAGCTCCTGGCGGAACCCTTTCAAAGTGCTTGAGCTGAATTGTAAGGTTCACTCTAGCTTAGTATTCAGTAAAATTCTCAACTGGATTCTCTTTGTAACATTGCATGCTTTACAATGGATTTAAAGAATTCTAAAAGCCTAAATCATGGTCTACAGCACCCTTATTTAAACAAAAACTGTTACTTGGGTCTGCACCAATCATCCCATGTTTCAGTGCAAGTTTTATCGAGGTTTTAATGCATTCTAAAAGTCAAAATCATGGTCTACAGAGGCCTCATAAAACCTAAATTGATACTTGGAATATTCTCATTAGTTCTTGTTCATTTGCATATGAAATTTGGCAAAATTTCATAAGTTAACTCCAGTTTTCTCCACATGCAGGATTCAATCAGAACAAAGGAAAAAATTGTGCTGTCATCAGGAATGTGAAGGATTCTAGCAAATACTTAGTAAATTAAATTAATGTGTCATTAATACAGATTTGTCAGAGTTCACAGATTTTAAGTGCATCGAACAACTAAATATTTTTGTATTTCAAATCATAATTAACAACTAATGCAAGACTGATTTTAATTTTGATTAGCACTAGATGATATCAATACCAATGATTTTTTAATAATTTCTATCTTCAAAGATGAATCTATTAATTTATTTTAGAGGTGTCAACTTTAAATTTGTGGAAGACCAAATGCTTCTTATGTAGAAATGAGGCAGACAACGTTGCTTCTTTATCCTTGTTTGGATTTTTTAATCATATAAAATGTTTGAATTCTGCTACATAACCTTGAATAATATGGTCGGAGTTCTTTATGGGAATTCATAAAGGTTATAGGAGAAATTGCTCTAATGTTGGTCTATGTATCTAATGTAGGGCCCATCGCTAAACAGCTTTTTTCAGAAAATTTAGTCGATTGCTGAATTTATGTATGGGCGCAAATTAAAGGCATTTAGGCCGACATTACATCCATTTCCCCTATATCAAACCAAATCTAACATTATTCAAAATCTACGAGTGGTCGGAAACTGTCGTAATGTGTATAGGTATCTGTCAATGAGTTTAGCTTATTTATTGGGATAAAGACTAATGCACCAATAAAAACTGAACGCCAAGATTCAACCCTGACGACCGTCCATTTTCCAGATCCCACAAATTCCTCCTCTCGAATCATCCACGGTGATGCACGGTACGGCAATGCGTAGCAAATTTACGACCTTCCTGGAATCCAGAGGCGACCAGACTGCCCCTTTCCCGTTCGCTATTTCTACCGCAGACACACTTACCTCACGGTCCAACGATTTTATCACCTTGACGTCGCCACTGGTCGGATCCACCAGAAAGTTGTCCGAACCGAGCAGACCGAACGAAACGTTACCGCCTTCCGGATCGTAGCCCTCCAACCGGTACACGACACTGCCGAGCGGGGTCGTCTCCGACAGGGCCAGGTTGTTCATGTCCTGCGTGAAGACCGGCGGCAAGTTGCAGTGACCTGAAATATTGGGAAAGAAAAAACTAAATTAGAAAAATTTCCACAAGTGGAACTCATGAAAGCTTCCAAGTAAAATAAGGGAGCTTCCTCTTGAGTGAGTGAATCCGATCCAATCTATCATCATTTTACTTCGTTTAATCTCCCATCCCCTCCCATAAGCATCACCCAATACGAAGAAGAATGGTGAACGTCTTTACATACGTTTTAATGCCGGGAAATCGGAGCCAGCGGGAGCCGAAGCGGAAACGAAGCATCAATTTTATTAGGAACTCAGATTTATGTCACACATATGGATACCGTCAGCTTTGCTCCGCTTACCAGCCCAACTCCACCCAAGCCCCACAGTGTGTTCTCCGAAGCGCTCGTCTTTGTTTGATAAGAGGAATGGAATTCATGCGAATGAGAAGGATGCTCTGTAGGAAAAGTTGTAATATCGGAGCCGAGGAATAATGCAGTGTGCAAGAGAAATGAGGTCAATTTAGAAATGGGAAAAGTTTGATCCGGCAAAGGAAGGAGGAAGGAATTTAAGAATCATATTTAAATGTGGAATCAGGCTCGTTGAAGAGGATACTTGCAGCCAACTTCAAAACCTCATATCAAATATCATGCGGTTGGGTCGGAACGTTCGGTTAAATTCGGTTTTATTGTCTTTCCAATAATTTTGTCCGTTTGCTTAATGGTTTGCTATATGGTTAATCATTTCTTATTCTAACGGTTATTTAGAAAGCCATTTATCTGTATGTTTATTCAGTTTTCATGCTACCTGTCCACGTTCCTGGACAGCATTGTATTTGACGTAGGACTACGTCTGTGATTTCTATATGGAGGTACACTTTGTGAAAACCGGAAATGGAATATGTAACAAAATTATGAAAGATTTTGAATGTTAATAACTCAGCTATCTCTGGACCCATTTCAATAATTTTATCACCAATCGATCAGAAATATTTCTACAAATCTGTTAAATTTGACTTTATTATTTTTCAAAAAGTCACTATTGAAAATTGACGCTATGATAATTAAAATTATTACCAACAAATAGACGTCAAAAGCTTCCGAAGACGTTCGCTAGGAGCGCTGTAATAAGCAAAAGAGTTTGTTCCATTACTAAGTGGGCCATGGTTTATGACTGACTTCGCTAGTTTCAAACAACTTAATTACTTGGTGTAGTTTGAGGATGGTTTTTCATTTCAAATTTTAAACGGAGTTGCGAACTTGTGGTTGTTCAATGCTTGATGTAGCACTTTTGCAAGTTGAACGAAGGTTACTCAAATAAAGGAGTATTTCACTGAGTTGAACTGAGAAAATACATTTCCGTAGATACTAGACGTTGTTGATATGTTTCACAAAATTGCGTCTGACAAATTTAACCTTCGAGTAGACTAATGCGTCTGCTCGATCCAGCTGTGTCCAATAAAAATCAATCCCTTGAGCGCATTATAGTGCCTTTGAGTAAATGCAAGAACGGTTAAGAGTTAAGCTGGGCTTAGACAAGGCAAGTCATTGATCAACTCAGTTGAATTCAATTGGCTTGAAAAGTTTTTTTTTTCGAGTGGCTTTTTTGAGTATCCTATGTCTTCTTTGCAAAACTGGTTAGCTCGTAAAATTAGCTTCTCAGTGAAGTTTTAGAAATTAATGTAGCTGCTATTGCAATTTAGGTGGAATTGACTAATAGAATTTTGGAGGTGATAGCGCTGTTTTTACAATTTCCCACTGGAAGAATCCGCCGGTAAATTAACTTTGGTTAAACATATTATCCGGAATAATTTTCTTGCGGAGCTGGGTCTCAAAATGTGCTCAAGCCATAAAAAATATACTAACTTGATACTTGATGGGATACGAATCGCCTTGTTGATTCTGTGCCAAACGAAGTAGTCTTTTCCTCTGGACTCAGTCCTGAGCCAATCGCTTCCAGTCGCCACGAACGTTTAGCGACCTGATGTTCTCCTCAACTGCAAAAAGCCAACGTGTGCGAGGTCTACCCGGGTTCTATGCTGAATATAATCTTTGCTTGTCGTTCTTCTGGCATCCACACTACAGGCCCAGCCCACCGCAGTTTGCCGTGTTTTATAAGCTTCACTATATGCGTACCGTTATACACTTGGTAAAACTCGTGAATCATGCGACGCCGCCAGATGCCATTTGCTTGTTTACCACCGAGTATTGTTCGCAGCACCTTACGCTCGAAGACACCAAATGCTCTCCAGTCATTCTCCTTTAACGTCCACGATTCATTTCGTTTTCGTTTGCAAGCTACGGGACTTCAGATTGTTACACAAATTCTTCCACTACCTCAAATTGTGCACCATCTAACACCACTTCACTACCAAAACCACCGGTTGGATGGTTGCAAGTGCCTTGGATCTAACTGTTGTAGTGATTCTTAACTCGGATGCTGGGTGAACTTCATGGATGGTATGATTGAGGAGGCTGGTCTTTACTGGATGCTCGTGCAGTGGCTTTTTCCCTGGATTGCTGCAGGTGGCTTGTTGTCCCGCTAATGATAGGTGCAAACAAGGTGAACATACACAGGTACGGAATCGTGCCGGATTCCATGATTTGGCCACAATCAAGGAATCGAACCGGGTATTGCAATTCAGCAAGTGCATCTGAGTAATCGGGGTGAGCGGTTGACGTTGCCTAGCAAGACGCAGACTTCGTGGATGATTTCGCAGGAAGGCCAGTGGCCTTCGGCGATCAGCGGCAATAAGGACAAAACATTCCATAAGCCACTTCAGGGGTGGGAGATTATCCTCCTTGATAAAAATCATTGTCCCTACAAATAGGTTGTTCCTATGCCTGGTCCACTTGGTCCTGTTGTGCAGATCAGACAAGTATTGCATCGACCATCTGGACCAAATGTGTTGAACGAAGCCTTGAGCCTGCTGCCACCTAGAGAGACGATCTTGAGGAATATCCTGCAGCCACGGGTCTGCGACAGCCGTCAGCGGTCGCTGGATAATAAAGTGACCTGGAGTCAACACGTTGAGATCGTTTGGGTCACTGCTGATCTGTTTGAGTGGCCTGGAGTTCAGACACGCTTAGATTTGTGCTAGGACAGTATGTAGTTCATCAGGCGTAACCATCTTCAGTTCAATGGTCTTCCTCAGGTGCTGTTTAATTGATTTAACTGCAGCCTCCCACAAGCCGCCAAAGTTTGGGGATTTGGCTGGAATGAACTTAAATTCAACTCCGATGTCAGCAGTGCGTGCAGCTATGGATTGCTGGGATTGTTGGTCTTCAAATAGTTCGCGCGAGCTCATTTAACTCCCGTTTTGCACCCACGAAATTGGAACCTTTATATCGCAGATGATCAAGGTGGGCTCCCTAGTAGCACGCTTGTCACAAATCGGTTGTGGCAACTTCTATACAACTTATATCAGTCATAAACAAGTTGCTGCAACTTATTGTGACGGAAATGTGCTACTCGGGCTTTCCTCGCCTAACCTCGAACCTTTTCAATGCAGCCAAAAATCCTTCCGTGGTGAGATCGGCTACCATTTCCATGTGTACCGCCTTAGTCACCAAGCAAACGAAGATAGCAGCGTAGTACTGGATGGTGGTCCTTTTCCGAAATGGATAGTTTATCAAAAAGGGACCGCAATAGTCTACGCCGACACGTAGAAATGGCGGAGCTGGTGTTACCCGTTCAGCTGGGAGATCAGCCATCAGTTAATCCTGCACGGTTGGTTTGTTCCTGAAGCAGGTTATACATCAATGCACAATCTTCCGAGTAAGACTTCGAGTACTGAGTGGCCAAAACCGTTCGCGAACACTTGCTATCAACAGTTAAGGACCAGCGTGAAGATTTTCGTAGTGGTATCGACGCATGATCATGGATGTTAGCGGATGATCTTTATCCAATAACATAGGATGCTTCCGGCTCCGCGAGATTTGGGAATTCTCCAACCGGCCGCCAACTTGGAATACACCTTCGACCAGCATCGGATTTAATGCATTGATGCGAGAAGTTGGCTTCACCTCCCCATTCCTTTCGAGATCTGCGATTTCCTGAGCCTTCTCGTTCCGCAAACGTCAGTGGATCCGTCTTCTTGGATATTGATCTACGAGCCTGCAGTGCGTTGTACTTGAATCTGAGCAACAATGCAACCAGCTTTTCCACACGATGTAATTAGAGTGTATCCCAAAGATCTCGCTCGGTGGAGTAATTGTAGAAACTGCTGCCACAGTGGATCCTTCCTCGAGAGCCGCCCGATCCAGTTTATCCAGTACAGCTTCTTGCGTTTTCAGGGCACATCTGTTTATCTTTCCTCGACCAATCTGGTTTCATGCCACCATAATGCGTTAGCCTGTAGATCAGCAGGTGAAATGCCGCGAGATAGTGCATCTAGGGGATTCTCTGTTCCTGCCACATGCCACGGTCATATGTTCCATTCCTGGTGAGATGTTGTACCTCCAATATTCTGTTTGCCACGAACATCTGGTAACGTGATGGGGTTGATGACAGCCAGCACCTTACGATCGTAGAATCGGTGTGAAAGTACGGCTGGGTCGATACCTGGATGCTTGCAGATGTCTTTTCGTACGTCGTAGCGGGGCGTCGTAAGTTTCTTCCTCTTCTTTTCTGATTCTGCCAGCGGAGCTACTTTGAATTTAGCAACCAGCAAATTCGAAGTGATTGTTCCGTCGAAGTGTGTGCATCGAACATAAATATGCTCCATAGGCCTTCATTGATCCGTCACAAAAGCCGTCTCGGAATCTGGAGATTTTCTACACTTACGTCTTATACACTTACATTTCATGGTGCTAGTGTACATGTGCATTTCTCGCATATAAAATATCTCAAGTTCTTGACCAGATAGAAAATTACTGTCGTCGGCAAAGTTGTTCAGGCACAAAATTTTTGCTTGTGGACAGTTGTTCAAATTTTTTTCACTACGTAGCGCTAGTGAAATGTGAAATTCTCGTCTGTGATATATCTCGAGATCCTGACCAGATAGAAAGTTACTGTTTTGGGCAAAGTTGTTCAGGAGGTCAAGGTCTTTTGGCTGGTGAATAGTTGTTCAGATATTTCTCACCGCGCTGTGCTAGTATACACGTGCAATCCTCATTTATGCTACAGCTCGAGATCCCGAACAGCTAGAAAATTACTGTCTTCGGCAAAGTTGTTTAGGAGATGAAAACTTTTTTGCTGGTGAACAGTAAATAGTTCAGAATATTTTCGGTATGCAGCGCTAGTGTGCATGTTAAATATTTGTATAAGCTATAGCTTAAGGACAGGAAGTAACTGTCATCGTCAAAGTTGTATATGGCAAAGTTCTTCCGGATGGTGAACATGCAAATGTGTTTTGTTCAAAGCTCTCTCTCTCTCTCTTGCATGCAATCCAATTTTTGATATCCTTATGGTGTAGCATATGGATATAGCGTATGATATAGTATAAGAGTTCTAATACTTCTTTTAATTTCAATTTTTTTTCAAGTCAATTCTGAGAAAATCAATTATGATTCTTCAAAGTAAATTTTGAAAAATAGTGTAAATTTGGGTGAACCTTTGGTATATAAAATTTGAGCAATTTGCCTCTTCATATTTTCATTCAAAATCTTTAAAATGGTCTAAAAAAAAGAAAATTGGACGTTTTTAGGGTGTGTCCTTAAACTTATGAGGGACGTGTTACGGTTTTATAAATTTCTCACTCTCTGAATTAGTCTCGTTGTCCATGCACACGTAAATACAGAGATTTTTGTTTTGTTCTAGACGGTAAGACATTTTGAAACTAGTCTTAAATGAAAGGGAGACTCTCAACATTAATTTGGTGGAAGTTTCAGCGATATTGATCTTTTAAGATAATGTATTCCATCTGAGATACGTGTTACCACTAATTTATCAGAGGTATACAAGTGGAACGACTCAACCCAATTTATTTATTTATTTATTTTTTTTTTTTTATTTATTTGTACAGGCTCAATCGAATAAACTTTACAGAGCCGAGTTATCATTTGCATTATACATGATTCATGTCTTAAATCTAGAGTTAAAGGAATTGAACCGATTACTCGCGGTCGTCTCGAGGTTAGTGGAGATTTACAATTTTTTGGATGGGGAAAGGGAGAAGGAGGTTTGAAATATGATTTATTATACAAATATTTAATTAATCCTAAAACATGAACTTATTTCTATTCATCTTGAAGACAAACATTAAAAAAAAAAACTACACGCACAATACACAAACTAAACACAAGGTTAATCAAACTTACAATCTAAGGTTAGTATTCTTAAAGTAAACATATATGAGTTTCATAAACTCCAGATCACGTCTAGCCAAAATATCCCGAACTGGAACATTAGGTTGTCTACCTCGAGCCCGAAGGGAATCGCATAGCTCAGATCTGACTCCACGATGCTCAGCACAAGACCAAAGGATGTGATCGGCGTCTTGGTAACCTTGTCCACATTCACAGAGATTGCTGTCTCCCAGCCCAACACGAAACAAGTGAGCGTTTAACGAATAGTGATTGGACATGAGGCGAGACATCAGACGAATGAAGTCTCGACCCACATCCAACCCCTTGAAGCCCCGTAACGTGGGTAGATCACCTTTTCGTGGTACGTTACGGGATGTAAGATCTACCACCGATTCCTAGTCCTGACTACTTCAAACTAAGGGAACAGGATTTTTCAGTAATCCAAGGAACACATCTTAGTCCTTGTTACTTTTTATGCCTTGTTGATAGTGACAAGACTCGGCTTTGTCTACCGAGGATGATCTTGAAACAAGGAAAAAATAAGTTAGTTGTCTTCATCTATGTGATTCCTAATCTTCTAATCGTTGTTCCCTAGTTTGAAGTGGTTAAGACTAGGGTTCTGATGCATGGTCATTATCGGTGTCATACCTTAATTTTGTTGCTAAGGAATCAAATTTTGACAAAGGGGCGCGCCTTTGGAGGGTGTTTCAACACTCCGAAGGGTATAAATAGCGGGACCTTTCAATTAGAGTCGGATCCTTGCGATAAATGCAAGAGTGGCAACTGTAAAAAAATCGAATACTTCATCATTTCTCAATAGTGATGGAGTAATACGACATGCACTAAACTAAGGACACGGGATATACTACAATAGATCAATTTACTGGTCGCAGTAGTGTTAGGTCCCGAACAGAGGAAAAAAAAACCCCTTGAACCAAGGACTCTTCGACACCTTAGGGATGATCGAGAATAGCCATCGTCCCAAACTTCCTTCACTCCATTTATTTTGCCAGCTGGCGAGCGACTGTTGACGATAAATGAAGAAAAATTCATTGTAGGCGATTTGTCGATCGTAAATATCGCCTTGCATAGCGCCCACCTTAGCAAGTGAGTCCGCCTTCTCATTGCCCGGAATCGAGCAATGAGATGGGACGCATGCAAAGGTGATGACAAAAGATCTTAAAGATAAAGCACTCAGAAGCTCTCGTATTTTCATGAGAAAATACGAGGAGTGCTTTACCGGCCTCATAGAGCGAATAGCCTCGACAGAACTGAGACTATCCGTAAAAATAAAATAATGATCTGGTGCAAGTGAGGCGATCGTTTCTAGCGTATAATGTATTGCCGCCAGCTCAGCAACATATACGGAACAAGGAGCTTGAAGCATTCGAGAGGCGCTATGAAATTCGTTATAAATACCAAAACCAGCGGACGCCTCTATTAATGATCCATCTGTGAAGAACGATCTTGCGGAATCAACTTGGCCAAACTTTGCAGCGTAAATTGACGGAACAATCATGGAACGATGATGTTCTGGGATCCCACGAATCTCCCGCGTCATGGATAAATCAAAACTAACTGAATTGCCGAAGTCGGAGAAGCATACACGATGAGGATTATGCTGTGAAGGGCTGACATCCTGAGTTATGTACACGTAGTACAATGACATAAAACGAGTTTGAGGGTTTAGCTCAAGAAGCTTCTCAAAGTTTTCGATTACCAGTGGGTTCATAACTTCACAACGGGTGAGGAGCCTGAGGGACAATTCCGAAAACCGATCCGATAGTGGCAACATGCCCGCCAACACTTCGAGACTCATCGTATGAGTCGAGTGCATGCATCCTAACGCGATACGAAGACAACGATACTGGATACGTTCCAGTTTGATGATGTGACTTTTAACCGCCGACTGGAAGCAAAAACTACCGTACTCCAAAACCGATAAAATCGTTGTCCGGTACAACGTTAGAAGATCTTGCGGATGAGCTCCCCACCACGTTCCGGTAATTGTTCGGAGAAAATTGATCCTTTGTTGGCATTTTCGTCTCAGATACTCAATGTGGGATCTCCAGGTGCATTTGGAATCGAACCAGACCCCAAGATATTTGAAAGACATGGAATGAGTGATCGGTTTACCCAAAAGTTGAAGCTTTGGTTGTGCTGGGCTATGCTTCCTAGAAAAAACGACCAACTCAGTTTTCTCCGTGGAGAATTCGATACCTAGCTGGACAGCCCAAGTAGACAAATTGTCTAAGGTATCCTGTAAGGGTCCTTGCAGGTTGACCCCTTTGGGCCCTGTCGTAGACACTACGCCATCATCTGCAAGTTGTCTCAACGTGCAGTTGTCACTTAGACAATTGTCAATTTCTCTGACATAGAAATTGTACAAAAGGGGGTTTAAACATGAGCCCTGGGGGAGACCCATGTAACTAAATCGAGAAGCTGTAGAGTTTCCATGAGAAAAGCTCATGTGTTTCTCTGACAGCAAATTGTACAAAAAGTTATTAATTAATGGGGAAAGGCCACAAGCGTGGAGTTTGTCTGAAAGGATAACCCAATTTATGTATCCACAAATCTGCATGCAAATCTTCACCAGTAAAAGAAATCCAGAATATATTTGTCTTATCCCAGGCTGATGTAAATTGTATTTTTATTTTATGATATTAGATATGCGAGAGTTACCCGCCAAGTTTTGAGAAATTTCTGAACTACTGTTCATCAGCCAAAAGATCTTTATCTCCTTAACAGCTTTGCCAAATACAGTAAATTTTTAGCTGCTCAGGATCTCGAGATATTCTACATGCAAAGATTCCACGTATACTCTAGCGCCGCGTAGTGAGAAAATGCTGTACTGTCGACCAACGAAAAAGTTTTGATCTCCTGGACAACTCTGCCGATGACAGTTTATCATGTTTCTAAATATATCTAATGCGAAAATTGCACGTGTATACAAGCGCAATGATGCGTCTATGAACAACTTTGCCGAAGCCAGTAACATTCTATTTGGTCAGGGTCTCGTGATATTTTATATGTGAAAATTTCACATGTAAACTAGCGTCGCTTAGGAAATTCTCAACTATTGTACACCAAGCAATATGCTTTGACATCCTGAACAACTTTGTCGAAGACAGTTGTTGGCGTGTCAACGCCAGCGCGCCGCTACTGTGATCAGACAGCAGCTCAGTTTCGACTATTGCGCATGACATCGCGATGCACAATAGGCGTGACAGATATTCACAGCGATGACAGGTTTGGTACTCAGGTATTGGTGAGTAGAATAGAGGAATGATTTGGTAGAAGAGATGATTCAGCACAAACATGGGAGAGTGGGAGAGGAATTGGACTGATAACAGGATTGATAGGAGAGTAAACAAATAATCTAGACAAAAAAAGTAGAAGGCAAGTGAATGAACACAGGTTGCCGAAAGTAATGACTATATTTACTACTGAAACATTATCCTAAATATCTAAATTCCTTAGTGCTTATTTCTAAAATTATCAGGTTATTGGCTTAATGATAAAATCAAGTGAAATTTACTTAATCTAATATGTTTTTGGACAGGAGAGCATATGATAAATGGATTGCGTATTTCCAAGGTGGTGGTCATAAGAAGCAGTCGTCCGATCCCGGCGATGCTACCAACTCGAGTCAAGCAGAAGTCGCTGTCGATCCAGTTCCGTCAATCAGAACTCTACAGTGGGATACGAGGAGTAAGAAGATAAATCCATCGATCAAACCGTCGAAAACAACCTCTATAGCATAGAGTCGCTCCTCGCAAGCCCTTGCGAAGCTAAAGCTCCAGAAGTTCGAGGATTAGAGGATAGTTGAGCTGCGTGAAGCAGAACTTCAACGAGCGATTGCAGCGGAAGAAGCGAGAAAGGAGAGGGCCTATTTGGAGCAAAAATATCAGCTGATGGAGGAGGCTATAAGTGAAACTAGCTCAGTCAGCAGCGTAGCTTTAAATCGGATGAAGGACTGGGTGGAATCTTCCAGCAATCAACAGGAATTGCTTTTAGATCCAGAGCAGGATCCGGATTTGGAGAGTCAGTTTGATCCTGATAGCCATTCAAGCAGGAAGCAATTGAGATATCCAACGGTTTCCCAACTCGGAAGCAACCAAAGCAGCAGTCACGGTACGCTTTCTGGAAGTTCGGAGCCTGGTCCTCCGGAACCATTCCCATGGACGGAGTCTTTGAAATCGCTTTCTGTAAAGCATCCAGACCCAACTCCGAAAAAACCAACGGCCGGTTCAGAATCCAGCAAAATCATTTATGGTTGCAGATCGTCCAAGGCCGGCTTCGAATCCAGAGGGATCGTCAAGGCCTACTCCGGTTCAGAATCGCCCACAGTCAGTTCCGATGCCTGCTATTTCACAAAGAATATCGGATCATAGGTCTTCAGGTTTGGCACCGAACCCAGAGCGTTTGCATTCAGAACCGACTCGTTATCGTCGACATCCAGAACCACCACGATCAGTTCCAGCCCCGACGCCAATAAATCTACGGCCAGAACCCGTTCCACGATATTCACAACCATATCCGATTCCTTCGTATCCAAGATTTGTTCCTAATCCGGATTCACGGGTGCCAGCCAGCCCCAGAACTATCAAAGTTTTCCGTCTTCACGATCGTGACGAGGATGCATTGGATCCATGTCTGCTTACTCGAAAGCAATTAGCAGCTCGACAAGCTATATCGAAGGATCGCCGGTGTTCTCTGGAAATCCTGAGGAATGGCCGCTTTTTCGCTCTACCTTCGACATCAGGACAGCGATGTGTTGGTTTACCGACGAGGAAAACATAGCTAGGTTGCAGCGAAGCTTGAAAGGTCAAGCGTACGAAGCGGTGAGATGTCGGCTGATGCATCCTACCAATGTTAACGGAGTTATGTCGACGCTAAAGATGCTGTTCGGGCAGCCTAAAGTGATTGTCAACTCGATGATTACCAAGATCAACTCGCTCCCAGCGCTGAAGGAGGATAAATTGGAAACGCTCGTGGACTTTGCAGTCAACGTAGAAAACTTCTGTGCGACAGTAGACGCGTGTGGTCTGGAGGAGCATCTTTACAACGTAACATTTCTTCATCAACTCGTCAACAAGCTGCCGCCTTCTATCAAGTTGAATTGGGCTCAATATAGGGAATCGCTTCCAACGGTCAACCTTCCGTGGTTCAGCACCTGGCTCTATTCTTTAGCGGAAGCCGCCAGCTCAGTGATTGTTCCAAACACCAGCTTCGACCCCAAACCAGTTCGAAGCGATGTTCGTGGAAATAAGAAAGGGAATTCCTTTGTCAACGCACACTCAGAAGAACCTGTATCGGATCCCCGCACCACATCGTCATCCAGATCGAACGTAGTTCACGATAGCTGCCCAGTATGCAAGGGAACCTGCAAGTGGATCGCCAAATGCAAGAGCTTCATAGAGTTCTCTCGTGACTCACGCTGGGCTACAGTGCGAGACCTCGGCCTCTGTCGGAGATGTTTGCGCCGACACAATGGAGGATGTCAAGCCAAGCTGTGTGGGAAGAACAGGTGTGAGCTAAAACACCACGAGTTGCTACACAACGATCAGAAGAACAGGTCACCGTTCAAGGATACAGCACCCAATACCACGAACAAACCTACAACACAGCGCAGTGATCCTGTTCAACCAGGAACAAGTACGTCGGGACATGGGTGCCATACTCATCAGGTTACATCCAGTCAGGTTCTATTCCGCTAATTGCCGGTAGTACTTCAAGGAAAATACGGTTCGATCAAGACGTTCGCCTCAGCGCTCACACTTCTAGATAAAGATTTAGCCAAGGAGTTGCAGCTAGATGGGGAGAAAAAACCACTGTGTTTGCACTGGACAGGTGGAGCGCAACGACGAGAAATCAACTCAAAGGCCGTAAGTGTGGACGTGGCAACAACACATTGCCCCACCAAGAGGTATACCTTGAACGGCGTGCGCACAGTAGATGAGCTTCTGCTTCCATCACAAACGCTCAATGTAGAGGAACTCGGCAAACTGTATCCTCATCTCAAGGATTTGCCGATCACCTCGTATGAAAATGTTCGCCCGAAAATTCTGATCGGTATGAAGGATCAACACCTAAGCCTGGTCCAAAAGAGCCGAGAGGGAATACGTGAGCAGTCGATCGCTCTGAAGACCCGACTAGGTTGGACGATTTGTGGAGGAGGAACCCAAGACGATGTTCCAAACCTAGTGCACACAGTGTTCCATATGTGCCCATGCGAATCACAAATGGATGAGGATCTACACAAGGCGATCAAAGAATACTTCGCAATCGACAGCTTGGGAATTGCGCAGCCTTCTATTGCACTCTCCCACAGCGGATGGGCTTCCTACTAGTCACCGATTCTAATGGAATTCATTTAACTATCTTTGATATTAATTGATCAACCAACTTTTAAATGAATGTGCCCAAAAACCAATTCTCAACTGTATTTCAGAAGTTAATACAAAACTTCCACAGAGCTTAATTTACCCGGACAGTAGACACGAACATCGCCTAATTCCTTTTCTGCCATGATAAGCCAGCTGCAAAACCCCAAAGTTCCTGGCTGCATGACACCCGTATGCAAATGAATTAGCTTGTAGTACATAGAAGCAGTTTTTCATCTGTTTCCAGTTGCAGAAAAAAAGAACAAGAAAAACCATCACACTGTGGACCTCTCAGTCCTGTCCTGTGTGTGTGTGAGTGTGTGGTTGAACTGCTGACTAGCATCTTTCTGCTTCAGATTAACTTGTCCGCCACAACTGCTGGAAAAAGTGAGCACAACAAGGACATATTTTTCCATTAGAGGGTCTAAGCTTTTCGCAGGGGGCAAGGTGGGGGGCGGTACCACTTTTACGTGAAGATCTAATTCAGTCATAAAGTGTTGGAAAGTTTGCAGACGAAAGAAGCACTTGCGCTCTAATGTTGAATGATGGTTTTGTTTTGGCGAAATATGTGGAACATGATTTTCGGGAAGATTCTGCCTTCGATTTCCTTACAAAAAATCTCATCTGAATCTAGAAGCATCGCATCATTTCAACAAGCCCATAACTTCACAATGACCCTCCAATTTGTTATAATTTGAGCCCAAATTACATTTTCCAGCATCCTTCCGTTTTCCCAAGACGCTATTTCACCTTAAAATTGCCATCACTAGGGCTATTCTCAATGCCAAATTGCCTCCGAGTCCGCCCTATAAACCCCCTCGCCACCAAACGGGGGAATCCTTGGTCCAAATAACATGTCACAATAATAGCTGGCAATGAGTTATTACCCGTGTTCTCGTGTGCCATAAAATGCCGGTATGTAAATCAAATTGCGATCACCAGTGGAAAATATGAAAAACTGAGCGCTACAAAAGAGTCATCCACTGAGGGCGGCGGTGGACCCGGGGACGACGAGCGAGGAGAGAAAAAAAAATGCAATAACCATCTGTCATAATACCCTCTGAATTAATTCCGGTCGCAAAAAGCATAGAGACGGGACTTTCCCTGGCGAGCGGCGGCACCGGGAGGCAATCAACCTTTTTCCCGTGTCCCGTCCTTCCCAAAACGATAACAATAATTGGCGGAGACAAAAATCTACCCCGTTCGCCACTCGTTCAGCAGCCGTCGTGGTTTCCGCCGGACACCGCCCCGTCCCCGTTCGTCGTGTGTGACAACATTTATTTCATTTTATTCACATTCATCTCTGTTTGCTGTTTGCTTATGCCCCGGCGCACTCTTTTGCCTAGGAGATGATAGCCATACGCCATATCATATTTCGACCCAAAACATAGAACGAACGAATGAAGCAAGACTTCACATTGCATGGGGGGGGGGGGGGTCTAGGGGTAGTCTCTTCGTTTGCTTGTTTAGGCGAGGAAGGGGATCCGGACGGGAAAAGGATGAAAAGTATACCACTGGTCTCGACTCCCAGCGGTGAACCGGAGAAAAATCGAGGGGAAAGGACCAACTGTGTACCGATAGTATTATGTGCGGTGTATAAATTTCCCAAATTTGGCATTATACCATCATCATCATCTTCGTCCTCATCGCACAGCAGCACTACAGCAGTTATGTTCTTACGGTTATGAGAAGTGGCAGAGTAGTGGAAGGTCAGTGTGAGTTATGATAACGGAGCATGCTTTTGGGAAAAGCACCGGGCAGCACGATAGGCATTGGCAATTGAAAAAAAGAGGTGGGTCATCAGCTTCGATTGAAATACTTCGGCTATTGCAGGGTATGGAGCTTCAACATTCCGCAGAAGTCCTGAAATATTATGGAGGAAGCCGTCTCTCGAAATACTCGAAATTTTACTTTGGAAATCGCGTGGAATTCATTTAGTTAGAAAGGAAAATTGAGAGGCATTTTTTTATTTAGGGGAAATGGATGTAATGTCGGCCTAAATGCCCCTAATTTAGGCCCATACATAAATTCAGCGATCGACTAAATTTTCAATAGCGACCAAACATATCCATTGGTACCGTCCCAATGACGCGTTCATCTAGATAAATTTGATAAATAGCAGATTTTTAGCGATGGGCCCAATCTTAGATCCATAGGCCAACATTAGAGCCATTTCCCCTATTTATTTATTTTTATGGAGCAGGGAAAAGCCCGCTGGAGTAGAGCATCACAATGTAGCCCATCCTCCAGTAGGCATAAAACATCCTCATCTTATTTTAAATTACAAAATTAAGTTCAATGATATTTTCACATGACACGAGACATCTCCCAGTGAGTTTGCACTCTTTTAAGGAGATGAGTTTATGGAAGCTTTTCCAATATTTTTTTTTATTATTATTATAGTCACTTTAACACTCTTGGGTCATTCATGATCTTAGGTAGCATCTAAGGACAATTGTCGGTGCACAGTTTAACAGATGAAGGTGGACAGTTGCTATTGAACGGAACGTGGACTGCGATGAATCGACCAGACGTCGAAGGTAATGATGCCAAGCTAAAGATGTCGCAGCTAAGCGGGCCGGTGGGAGCGTCGACTCAGCTAGACATTGGAAGCTTAGGATACCATGCGGACAGAGAGTTGGTGATCAATCAGACCGAAGGGCAGATGATAACCGCTGGGAGCGTTGGAACAGCTAAACGTCAGGAACGAGGATGCCAACCTAACATTGGGGATCTGGAACCATTTTTGTACGAACCATTAGGGGCGCAGTATCACTGGCGGCTTCGACCAGACATGTACCAGTCTAAGTTACCTGACACAGACCTGGTGATCAACCAGACCGAAAATGATGGCCGCTTGGAGCGTCGACCAGTTACATGTCGGGGCGTAGGATGCCATGCTATCAATGTTGCTGACAGAGAGCTGATATTCAAACCGATCGAAGGACAGATGAGGGCCGGTCACAGTGGCACGAATATGAATGAAGACGGTCAAAAATATTTTCAACCCTTTTTCGACGTTTTAGAGACTGAGTGTCTTGGGAGAAGTTGCTCAAAATTATACCTCGCATCTTTTGAAATACACACCTGAATAATCTTTAAGCTAGTATTACACATCCAAATTCTAACTTTTTCCAGTTACGAGATAATGGTTCCATGTCTTGGACAAAGTTGCAGAGCAGTTGGTTTTATGAACACCAAATTTCTACATCATAACTCTGTAGAGCTATAATAGATTTTCTTTTTGAGTTAATAAGTGATTTTTTTCAAATTTGATCAATTTATCATGTTCTAAGAAATTGTTGGCATCATTAAATTATACAACTTTGCTGAATACAC
The DNA here is from genome assembly GCF_037179485.1 of Ochlerotatus camptorhynchus. Lineage (NCBI taxonomy): Eukaryota > Metazoa > Arthropoda > Insecta > Diptera > Culicidae > Ochlerotatus > Ochlerotatus camptorhynchus. The sequence goes on from NW_027040781.1 coordinate 302,721, forward strand.
CAATGCTTTTCATTGACATCAATGTGATAAACAGCCCATCAAGCGTTTTTGTGACGTCATATTCAACGGCTCGAAAAGAGGGTGGACGGCCCCTGGCGGGGTCTAAAACTGGTTGTATTTTGAAGATTACTGTTCCCGTAGGAAAACCAAATTTTCAACAGCAGCTGACTAGTTTTCAGCAACGCTCAAAAATAAAGTGGTTTCCTTTCCCACTGTATAAAGCTTTCTTTTCTTCCTCCTACACTCTCTCTGTTAATCGATTTGCTGTATAATTTGCGCTTGATCCGAACTTCGATCCAACTACCCTAACGTAGTTGTGCTATATGCTCGACCTATTTGCAGGTGAATCTAAATCCAACGAGGAATGGTAGATACTTTTTGGGTGAATGTATCCTTTACAGGTATCCACCACGATCGACCGTCGAGGATTTAGCGATAAATTAGGAACGTTTTTTGTACCTCATGCGACCAATCTAGCACTATTTATATAAAGATTTCGATTTATAAACTTTAACCGCGGAACTGAATTGTTTATATTCTAATAATACATCGAGATTATATTTGCGATGGCGAATTATGTTTACCACTCACTGTTATCTATATTACTACTACTACCACTACTACTACGTACTATCATCTTGTTTACTTATCTCAATTCCAATTTGTCAACATTTAACGGCAGCACTCAATCTGCAGTACCGTTATGTAGTGTTGCTAGATTCACCTCTGCGGTGTTGCAACACCCCAGCCCGTAACATCCGGTAATGCTTGAAATCCGGATTTACTGAATCTCCAACACCGCTAGATTCACTACCCCACGTCTTTGAACTTTGCCATCAGCGGTCCTCACGTTCACCTGTCGGATTCGTCCATCCGAACCCTTGGTTACCGCTTCCACGATACCTCGTCTCCACCACTTCCGGTTCTTTCCATCGACCACGAACACTAAGTCGCCCTCGTTTAGCGGCTTCTGCTCGTCGAACCATTTCGACCGTTGGTTGATCGTCGGCAGATACTCCTTAATCCATCTTTCCCACATCTTGTCGGCAAGATATTGCGAGTGCTTGTATATATTTCGGAGTGCTTCGGCGAAATCCGTAGGTCCACCATCCACCTGCTTGTTGGCACTGGCCACCGTTTCCCGTAGGAAATGATTCGGGGTCAGTGCTTCAGTTTCGACCGAATCCTGCGGCAAGTAAGTCAACGGCAGCATGTTGATCATATCGGCCGCTTCCGCCAGCGTCGTCAGTAGGATCTCGTCCGTCAGCTTTCTTCCGTCGTCCAGTGCACGCATCGCCTCCTTAACCGATCGTACCATTCGCTCCCAGATGCCGCCCATGTGTGGCGTTCCGGGTGGGTTAAAGTGCCAAGCGGTAGCGGGACTGGACATACTTTCAGCACATTTCTGGTTGATGCTCTCCATCCTTACCATCTCGTTGTTAGCTCCCTGGAAGCATGTAGCGTTGTCGGAGAATATGTTATTTGACTTCCCAAACTTACTATGGAAACGAGTGATTGCCATTTGGCAGGATTCAGTTGTCAAACTGTGCACGACTTCGAGGTGAACCGCCCTCACAGCCAAACATGTGAATACTGCCACCCAACGCTTCTCTTTTCGTCTACCGATCGTTACTTCCACTGGACCCAGGTAATCTATGCCCACGGAGCTGAAGGGCCGTAGATGAGAAGTGACTCTTTCAACTGGTGGAGATCTTGGACGGCATTTTTTTACCTTACACCATACGCACCTGTTCATCACATTTTGGATCGCTGGGCGCATCTTGGGAATATGGAACCTGTGTAGTGCTGGATCAGTTTCTGCGTAATTTCGTGGGACCGGGACAAGATGATCGGATGCTTCTTGTCGAATGAACTTTCCCCAGAATTCGCCAGTCTACCAGCACGCCTTCGTCGTCCAGTACCGGTGAACTCTTATAGATGCAACTGCTCATCCTAATCTTCTCAAGCGGCTGACCCGGCTGGCGCTGCAGATTGTTCGTGAGCATGCTCATTTCATCAGGGAAACTGTCCCACTGTACCTGCCGCCACAGGATGGTTTCGGCCTGCTGAAGTTCTTCCTGCCCAAGTGGTACCTGCACTGCCACATAATTCACCGCTGTCGCTTCGATCAGCCTACGTTGTTTCGTCGTTGCCCATGTTGTCACTATCGGCTCACCTCGTTTTTTACGCCGGCAGTTGACGATGAAGCGTACCATGGTAGCCGTCACTCGCAAGAGTCTTGTCCAACGAGAAATCGCTTCAACGTTGATCACCTCATGGAACATCACAGAACCTCGTGCCTCCTCCTCGGTTTCTTCAAACGTTGATTTTTTCGATGGCCACTGATCCATCGCCAGTCAGTAACCTTTGTGAGCTCCTGGATTTCGCCGACCCGAAATGCAACGAATTACTTGTAGCGATGTTGGTCGGAATTCAGCCAGCTACACACTGTGCGAGAATCTGTCCAGAAAACAGTACGGAGGAATTTGTACGAATGTGTGTCCAGAACGGTTTGACTCATACGGGCTCCCAGAACCGCACCCATTAATTCCAGACGAAGAATTGACTGACGTTTAATCGGTGCCACCTTTGCTCGAGACATCATCAGGCTGCAATGAACATTGCCGTTGACAACCGCTCGCAAAAACGCCACGCATCCGTACGCGTGTTCGCTGGCATCGGTAAAGATGTGAACTTCCAGCGAATCGATTTCGGAGCACTTAGCACCTCCGAGGTAGCAACGCGGAATTCGGATGGCTTCCACCTCGGGTAACAGACTGGTCCACCGCTTCCACAGCTCCCAGCACTTGATATCGATTTCCTGATCCCAGTCGCAGTTGGAACGACAGATGCTGGATGATAATTTTGCCGTGAATGGTGAATGGCGACAATAATCCAAGCGGGTCGAAGAAACCCATTACGCAGCTTGCGACAAGTCTTTTCGTCGGCCGTTTTCCCTCGTACAAGTACGCCAACAACTCCTCGCGATGCATTGTCGAAAAGACAAATTCGTCGGAGTCCGGATCCCAGATTATCCCTAAAACGCGCTCCTTGGAAGTCTGCTTGTCCCGGTTGAAGTGCACCGGTGCGGCCGGTTTCGTCTCTCCCAGACTCCGAATAACTTCTGGCGAGTTGGACACCCAGTTCCGGATCTCGAAACCGGCTTTCCGATGTACCAAGCGCACCTCTTGCGCCAGCTTGACTGCTTCTTCCACCGTATCGACGCTGTCGAAATAATCGTCGACATAGTGCCGGTTTATGATGGCTGCGGCTGCTGCAGGATATTGAGCGGCGAGTTCCTCAGCGTTTCGGTTTTTGACGAATTGGGCCGAACAAGGGGAGCTTGTAGACCCAAACGTTGCCACTTCCATGACATAGATGCTCGGTGAAACGTCCGGAGCCTTCCTGAAGACGAACCTCTGCTTCTGTTTATCCTCGGTACGAATCTTGGTGAAACATTTCCTTTACGTCTCCACCGAAAGCGATTCGCCATTCGCGGAAACCGAAAAGAACTTTTACCAGGGGTACTAGCATATCGGGCCCTTTCAACAGCAGCGAATTCAGAGAAACTCCTTGCACTGTCGCTGCAGCATCCCATACTAGACGTATCTTACCTGGCTTTTCCGGGTTTTGTACGACACTTAGTGGGATATGCCAGACCTCGTCGGGGGGAGTTTCAGCCAGCTCGTCCTCGGTAGCCAGATGTGTATACCCTTTTTCCTGGTACTCGTCAATCTGCTTGCAGACGTTCTCGTGCAGCTCTGGATTCTTTTGTAGTCGTTTCTCCAGTTGCTTCATTCTTCTCACGGCCATGGGAAAACTGACCGGGAACTTTGGATCATCTGTCTTCCACAGTAGCCCAGTTTCGAAGCGGACGCCGACTTGTTTGGTAGTCCGCTCAAGTATTTCCCGTGCTCGTTTCTCTTCTGTTGACTCTTGTGGTACCATAACTACCGATTCCTTCAAAGCGTAGTGGCTTTTGAGCAGTTCGTGCAGGTCCTCGTTGGTGATCGCTTGGTGGTAACCGAAATAATTACCTGCTGCAACCGTGGCGGAGTGCCTTGGACCGTATACCGTCCACCCAAACTTGCATCGAACCGCAATTGGTTCCACTGGTGCACCAACCTTCGCCTCCATCGGTGCAAACGAATGGATGTTATTTAGTCCGATGAGCAGTTCCGGCTGTCCGTCGTATGACTCGATTGACAATCCTCGCATGTGTTGGTATTGTGTGGCAAGCTCCTGGTAATCCAACCTCTGACGTGGCAGCATCAGTTTTCCAACCGTACGAACACTATGCAGCAGCAACTTTTCACCCGCATCGGGACTAACACCAGACGCCCACAGATTCATTCGCCGGGAGTCCTTCTCTTCGTGCGTGATATCAGCCGTCCACTTGATCGTTAGCCGCTCTTGTATGCCAACGACGCCCAGCCGGTCAGCGAGTTTCTTCTCCAACAACGTGACGGAGGCACCTTCATCCAGGAACGCCAGGACCCACGGACCGATTTTCCGGTACCATACAGAACATGGCAGTACATTTCGAACGAATATGTGCACTCATTCCGAAAGTGTGCCGCACAGGATGCATCAGCGGATTGTGGTGCTCCTTACAATCGCCGATGTTGCAGAAAATCCTAAACCACCATGCTCGTTGAGGCACACGTGACATAGTTTATCGCGGGTCGCTAGCTTCAGTCGGTTCGTGTACGACAGCTTCTTAAAGTCCGCACAGTGCCGAAGACGATGTTCCATGCTTTGACATAGATTACATGGCTTTAATCTCTTCCGGTCGCTCGAACTTGCACCTGGACTATTTTCTCCAATATGGCAGTACAACGCACCCTTTTCCTTCGGTTTCTTCTTTCCGGACGTTGGCCCACCTTTGGGCTGATACGCCGGCTTGAAATCCACGTCGACGTTTGCCTCACAGACGTCCTCGACTATCTCCATGAGAAAATCCGTCAGCGTTTGCAGCGTTTGTTCTCCTTTGTTTCTCCTGTAATGAACCCATTCACGCTTTTCCCGGTCCGGAAGCTTGGCAACCAGAGATTTAATCAACAGTGGATTGACGAGGTGTTGCCGTAGTTCTGCGGCCTCCAAATGTCCGCAGAGTTGTTCTACTGTATTTCCGAAAGGAACGAAACTCCTCAGGTTGTCTTGCTTTGGAGGTTCCAAATGATTAACTTTGTCCAGTAGATTCTGGAGCAGTTGTTCCGGACGACCATAGTGCCGACGCAGCTTCTCGATGACCCTCGGAATCGACTCGGGAAGAAGCAGTTGACCGGGCACCAGCTCAAGAGCATCGCCTTCGAGGGATTCCTGCAGTCGCATTAAGTTCTCGTGGTCCATGTAGCCACAGGCTTCGTTCGAAGTTTTGTAGGCCGCGTAGAACAATGGCCATTGTGCTGGTTTTCCAGAGAACTTGGGGAGTTTGAATGTCAACCCCTTTCTCGCGGCCAGCTGTGCCTTTGTCGGTCTGACCTGCTTATGCCCCAGCCCGTTTTGGCTTCTTTCCTCCACCTTCCTAACTTTCTGCGGAATACTTTTCACGGATGGTTCGGTATGTTTGGAAGCTACCTTCGAATCTTCCGACCGTGTATCATCCTCTTTGCTATCGTCTTCATTATCGTCCTCATCGTCGTCGTCTTCGGTATCCTCGTTGTCTCCAGCGAGCTTCTTCAAATTTTCTTTAGTTAGCTTCAGCGGGTTCTTGCTCTCTCTGCCAGAGGGTCCTGCTTTGATCCCGTCTTCATCTTTTTTATGCACCGTCTTGGGAACCTTGACGACTGATAGCTCAGCCAACTCCTGATCCAGGTCCGCCATCTCTTGTTCGAATGACTTCTGATTCGCTTTCATCCGCGCAATCTGTGCCTTCTTCTTCTGCAGAATCTCTTCCTGCAAAGCTCTTTGTTCTTCTTCTTCTTCAGCGCGCATCTCTCTTTCCATTTCCAACCTCCTTTCCTCCAACGCCTTCACTTTTTGTTCTACGATGGAAATGCCTTTGCGAGAGTTGACGCTGGACTTGTCAGACTCGTCGGTAGGCTTCCGAAGACGAGCCTGCTTCTTGGCTTCTTTGAGCTGCCTTTGGTACTCCTGAGCCTGGAGCTGACAGGCTTCTTTTTGGCAGTACCATTTCTTCGGCTTCAGTCCCTCCGTTAGACCTACACAGCGAGAATGAAACCAGCTTGCGCAACCGTCGCAACCTACCATTTCTTCGTCGCATGTTGACGGCCCGCAGATTCCACACGGAGTCGTCGTCAGGTCCATGACTGTTTTGTCCGCCGTTTCGGAATCGGAAGCCATTTATTTGGGAAGGTCCGAACTTCTCACTTGGACACCGCTTGTGTCACTTTATTTTTGAGAAATTGTTCCCGTAGGGAAACCAAATTTTGAACAGCAGCTGACTAGTTTTCAGCAACGTTCAAAAATAAAGTGGTTTCCTTTCCCACTGTATAAAGCTTCCTTTTCTTCCTCCTACACTCTCTCTGTTAATCGATTTGCTGTATAATTTGCACTTGATCCGAACATCGGTCCAAATACCCTAACGTTGTTGTGCTATATGCTCGACCTATTTGCAGGTGAATCTAAATCCAACGAGGAATGGTAGATACTTTTTGGGTGAATGTATCCTTTACAGGTATCCACCACGCGGAACTGAATTGTTTATATTCTAATAATACATCGAGATTATATTTGCGATGGCGAATTATGTTTACCACTCACTATTATCTATATTACTACTACTACCACTACTACTACATACTATCATCTTGTTTACTTATCTCCATTCCTATTTGTCAACATTTAACGGCAACACTCAACACCCATCGGATGGTTTTGTGACGCCATATTGAACGGCCCGAAAAGATGGTAGGCGGCCCCTGGAAGGGATTAAAACCGGTTGAATTTCGAAGATTACATTATAAAATAGTACTCCTGAAAAGTTCAGTGCTGGGTTTCCAGGGGTATCTAGTCAAATCTCGAGTCGAAATTGTCATTGTTAAATGTAGCCCATCATGCGTTTTTGTGACGTCACGCCGCCACGCCGCCGCCGCCGGCAGAAAATAACACATCACGCCGCCGCCGAAAATATTTTGATCGGCGCACAGGTCTAATTAGAACCTGCTGTGCATTCCGGAAGCGTGAGGAGGCCGTAATTGCAGTAAGTGGAAACTCGATCGATGATTAACATAGTTTAAGACTCTGAGAAACATCCCCCTTTGAATAAATAAAAAAAAAAACTCAAAAACAAAATTTTTGAGATTTTTTTAAATTTTGACATTGTTTAATGGTGCAAACATTATCACGCATACGGTAGAGGCCCGGGATGGATTAATTCAGGCTTAGGTGCTATAACCAACTAAAACCAACAACTCAAAATGTGCCTTTGATGCTTGTTTCTTTTTGGCATTTTTAAAAAAGTAGCAAAAGCATATCTACCTATAATTTTTGATTTTTCACGAATTTCAAAATGAGTTTTTGTGGGATGAAATTTCTCACTATTTGCCGTCATTTGCCATCAAAATCTCAGAAATGAAAAATTTCGACTTGTGACAGTATTGCATGCAAACCGCCAGTCGAATCAGATGGTATCGGGTAGGTGCGAATTGCACTTAAGGCAAAAACAGGTCGTTGCAGAGGTGAGCCTTCTTCCACCCCTCCACTGGTTGTCAAGGTGATCCACTCAACACGCCGTCCGCTGCGAGGAAGTTTTTGTGAACGACGTCATAGAGAAGGAAAATTTTCACCGATGGCGTGCTATTGCTTGCTAATGGTAACTTGAGCGATCCGCTTACCACGCCGTTCGATGCCAAAATGAGTGGAGGCGCGACAGCAGCGCTGTTTTATAACTTTACAGGTTCAAGCAGAATGATACGCAACCAAGTGGTACTCGATTATGACGACTGGGAGAACGTATTTTTCATGAAAACAATGATCAAATTCTCTTTTTTTATTTGTACATTTTCAAAAGATTTTTATGTTAAAAGTAATTAATATAATCGTATAGTTGTTTCCTATCGATTGGTGAACTTGGATTTTTGTTTCATCAATTAATGACAAAGTTATAACCGTTCAAAACCTAACACCTTTTCGCGACGTTCGTAAATTTAGATTTTCGATTAATTCCCCTAAGACGTAGTCTACGTCAAAAGCTGATGCACTACCAAGGTTGGGATCATCAAAACAACTTCTAGGAATTTCTCCCTGCTCCATAAAAATTGATTTGATGAACTGGGAAAAAAAATGATGGAAATAAAATGAAAATAATAGTCTTTCTGGGAAAAAATTCCAAAAACATTTAAAAACTTTAATATCTCCAAAAGTATATTTTCAATATTTTTATAAAATATTTTTTAAATGAAAAAAAAAACTCAAACTTCTAACAATATTTCCAATCAATTGACCAACTCCAAATATTAAAAACTTATGGACTATGGATGGATTATGGACCATCTGATGTCAAAATCTGCTGTTCGTCACATTCCAAGGTCTCTTCCACCCACAACAAGACTAGAATTGTATACCTTCACCCAATGACAAATCCCAACCATCATCACTGCCCGGAACAAAGACCAGAGGACCCAGCGATGAGTGTACTGAACTTGATGAGCTCCCTCTGTGCCCCACATTTTACAGTCATGTTTTATTCATCGGAATAACATCATTGAGACAAGCTCCCGGCTGCCTCCTCACCTTCCTTGAACGACCGTCACCAACAGTGACAGGATAATCAAGCTTGGGAAAATCGCTACGTCAAGGTGGAGAAAAATCTCTCTCGAGCAAATGTTGCATTCTTAATCTTCCACCTCCCTCACCTTCCCGTCCACCGAGAACGACTCTTTTCCGGGCTAGAACGAACGAACGAACGAACGAACGAACGAAAGAACCCAAGCAGAAATTCCGGACTGAGAAAAATAGTTAAATTAAGCATTTCCAGTAATCAGCATCCTTTTTCATCCTGTCAACTGCAGGTGATGGGTAAATTTTCTACCCTTCCAGTTTTGCTTGGAATGTTTGCACGGTTGATGCCTGCCTGCATGTAGAGAGGAATACGAGACAAAGGTTGAGATTTGTTTACAGCTTTTTGGCAGGAATAGCAGGAGTCTGGATGCTGTTCGATTGGAGAATGTTCGATCTGTGTGTGATTACATAATCGCCTTACCAGTAGTAAGGGATTGCTGATAAATGTCCAGGTGGATTCAAATTGTGGTTGAAAAGAATTAGTTTGAGTTGTGATTTTGGCATCATTGAGAATGCAATGCTATCGTCGTCGGCTTGTAAACGATAAATTAGGATTGATCCAAATTTACGAGGAGTATCTACATTTCGATGATTAGGTCATTTTCAGCCGGTCTATTTCAAATGATCAGTTCTCAATTTTCACAAACTTGTAGTCTAATCGATTGCAGTGAATTGTGCTGTTTGAAGTGTCAAATGCGGCCTAAGTTTGACTAAGTACTGCAACATACCAAGCATAGAGTAACCCTCGAACTGTAATTTTGATTCTACAGTCTATTCACCCTAACTGGATATTGAAGGGATCATCGAGATAAGGAGGGCATCCCAATAGACGGGAATATTGCACGAAATTTTCTAAACCAGCCTACTACGGTTCGCCTCCCACTAACCGGCTGCTTAGATTCCCCAAAAAAAACTCCATCCTTGCCTTGAATTGAGTAGGTATGTGTAGAAGGCTGTGAATAATTCATTTCATGCTGCCATTTTTAGCCAGGTAGGTATCCTCTTTTTCGTTCCGATGCTGTTGCCTCTGGTAGAGAACAATTCCTGGGCAGGGCGTGCGAGTGACGGCACTCGATCGAAAGCCAATCGCTCGTAGACAAATTGGTTAACGAGTTGGAAGAAAGGTAGGAACGAACTACCCCTAGCCAATAGTCAAGCCACCCAGCATGGGAATTCCGTACAGTTTCAGGTGCAGCTTCGGGAAGGAAGATTTGTTTGGCTTTTGGGTGTTTTCCATTGGAAGAGAGCTAGAGGGTTGTATGAGAAGGGAAGGATGCAACAAAGAAGAATATTTCGGAATAGTTGATGATGTGATTCATATGCATCATGACGAGGAGAAATGGTACCAATTTCTTAGCAGACGATGATACTCGTCAGGATTGGAAATCATTTGAAAAGTTAATGCAAATTTAATCAATATTCGAAACCATGGGAAAAATTCTACCAAATTTGTCGTTATATTTCGCAGAATTCAAATGCATATGACTCTGAGCAGATGTCTACTAGAACTATGTAGGTACCAGCCAGATATTTGACTATGATTCTCCATTATCTTAGAAGCGATTTCTCCAGAGTCCCATGGATGGAATTCTCCCGATATATGTACCTCAATACATTTGATAGGCCCCTTCAGGAAAGGACGAAAGATTCTTCTAGGATAATTCCGGTCGAAAGACCAGTGTAATTGGAAAGATCAGCTTGTATTTACCTTAGACCTGTAGGACAATTACTAAGGGCGTTGAGAAATTCCATTAACTTCAAGCAATCATGAAATGGACTGGTATAAGATGTTCCAAATCATTGGGATCATCGGATATTGTGGTAAGAGGTCACCAATTGAGGCATACTTCAACATGGACAAGCAGCGTTTTGAGATTCCCTGCAAAAGCCGTGGTTTCTCCAACGACCTTGAGAAGGTGATTTTTGACAGATTGAAATGTGAAGCACTGGGTGGATTCCTTTTCTCGTGAACTCGTCATCAGCAGCAAAAATTCCTTCATCTTGTTTTTTTGTTGCTCCAACGAAGTTTGTTCAATTCCCAGAATAAATGTTCTGACATATCATTTGTCTACTGATAAACAGCTATAACGCTTGTAGGAACCGATCTGTACATAGGTATGTCACTAGCTTTAAATAGATAGTCTTCATACAGACACACGACATTGACTATGTAGACGTTCTGTGAAGTTGATGCTTATTTATAACGTTGTTCGACTGGTATGTAGGGAGATTTCTTTATACGGCTTTCTCAGTCTAGATTAACGCAAACGGTCAGTTATGCATTGTCCATTGTTGCTTATAATATGGCCTATATATTGATGAAACCTGCAAAATAAAAAAAAATAAACCTTTTGACGTAAGATTACGTCTTTCGGCAACATATTGGGGGTGCAATTTCAAAAAACCAAAATCTACCGCGCTACGAAAAGCAGTCAGATTTTGACCACTTATAAGTCTGTCGATAGCAGATGGATTCTAATTCTAAACAAGCCACGAATGGATTCTAATTCTAAACAAGCCACGAAAGCTACGAATCTGCTTAAATGAACACTGTATCAATTTGAAAATTACAAAAATGTCCAACTGTTGCAATAGTGATCAAAATTACCACCGATTGAATGCAAAAAAGTGATTTCACTAACTCAGTCGTCGAATATTCAGAGCAAGCACGTAATCCTACTTCAAATCGTGTCTTGCAACCCCTTTATTTTGTATTTCTGATTAAGCCTTCTACACAGCGGCGCCCGCGGTGTAGTGGTAAGCGTAATTACCTCTCACCCCAGCAGGCCAAGGTTCAATCCCAGACGGCGCCACCGGGATGTTCTGAGTCATAACATCTCTGATCACGCCTTCCTTCGGAAGGGAAGTAAAGCCGTTGGTCTCCGGTTCATGAGTTGATGGGTCGATAGGTAGGGTCTAGGTGTGGGAGCTGTCTCCCTGGATTCGGTTGCATTGGTGCTTGGCACGGAAAACAAATCAAGGAAAAAAAAAACTTTTTACAAAGTTGTAGATAACATAATTTCAAGAAAGTTTTATGAACAAACAATAGTGTTTAAATTTACTCAAGGTTTGTTTGCGCAAAAATTCGGACACATCAAAATGTGAAACACAAATTTCGCATTATATTTCAACTGCAGTTGTTTATTTCAGATTCATGGGATATGATTTAAAAATTGACGAAGTCAAAACATGGTTATTCGGTATTTGCATAAAATTTTTCGTACTTTGCGCTTAACTCCATCCCTTAGGGTTTGTAAAGACTACTCAGATATCGTGCTGGCCGTCTTTGTCCAAATTTGTTGAAAGTGTTTGATATCGTTGATTCCTTATTTCTTTCCAGAAAGCTTCCGCTTCATCAGAGCCCAATATCTCTCGATTGGACGTAATCCTGGACAATTTTACTAATTTGCGGTTTTTGGTACAATATTCACTTGATTTGCTGTACCACTCCATCACAGTTTTAGCATAATGGCATGATGCCAAATCAAGCTAAAACAATGAGTTTTTTTTTTGTGGCTTTTGATGAAGTGTAGTAATCGCTTCTGCAGGCACTCTTTATGGTAAATCTCTTTGTTGATTGTGCATGTAGTGCCGAAAGATTTACTCTTTCGGCCACACGTGCAAATTGCTTGCCAAATCAGGTATTTGCTGCGAAATTTAGATGTCTTCTTCGCCCTGTAATACTCAGCTGTAGCATTCTTGGCCATAGCAGAATAGAAAACCAACCCTGGAAGCTGCTTGAAATCCTCCAGGACATAATTTTCATCGTCCAAAATTCATGCAAACTTAGTCAAATATTTGCAGTACAAACGTCGAGCCACTGATTTTGCTGTAAAATTATGTTTGTCGTTGCGATTTGGAACTATTTTTATTTTATACGACTTCAGCCGCAAATGCTGTTTTATTTTTGGACAAAAACCAGGTGACATTCCTATTTTACTAACCACCGTTCGAACAGAGGCATTCGGGTTTTCCTTCAATATCCTCGTCACCTTTCGGTCCATGGCAGGGTCAGCACGTCCAATGTTTTTATCACTTCTCGGTTTCCTCTCGACCGTTAAATGTTCCGAAAATGATTTAGGCACACCGTGAACAGAGGATTATGGTAAATCCATTTTTTTTGTGCAAGTTCCCGTATTTACTAGTCAAGATTTGCATTACGTCCGTACAAAATCCGCTCGCACACGTGTTTTTTATTCGTCGCCATCTTGACCACTAAACATGGAATGTAAACAGCAATCAAAGTCTTTTCCATCACTGATTCCCAGATATACCTCAGCGAAATTTTTCACTCCTACGTGCAATATTTCAAAAGTTACAGTGATTTGAAGGTGTCTGGATTAATGTGGATACAGACCTTAGTTATTAGTTAACTTTCCTAACTTACTTCTTTATTAGGTTCTCGTTGCAGTTTTTATGATTTAAGATAGGGTATTCCTTGAAAAAATTGTTTTTTATGGAATTACTCTTGTATTTCATGTTAATTGATTAACTGATTTTTGGTTTATTGGTTTATTGAATGATTGATTTTTTGTTTTATTGATTTATTGATTTATGGATTAATTGATTTATTGATTCATCGACTTATTGATTTCTACTCTATATATGCAATTTTCACTTTGCTGTACTCTAAACGGAACTATCAATTCTATACATTTATCTCCTGATCTATCGTATAAAAATTACCACTTTAATCTGTAATCTGAAATTAGCATCAATTAGCAGCATTAGCATAGTTGAATGTAAATCTTTGACTTCACGCAAAAGTAATACTAAACATAAAGTCAAAGTGATTTATTGATTTATTTACTTATTGATTTACTTATTTAGTGCTATATTATTGATTTATTGTTTTATTGATTTATTGATTTAATTATTTAATAATTCATAGAATTATCGATTTTTAAGTTAATTGATTTATTAATGTTTGCTGAATTTATAAATTTATTTATTGATTCCTTAAATTAATTGATTTATCGATTTATTGATTTATTGATTTATTGATTTCATGATTTATTGATTATTTGAAACATTGGTTTATTAATTAGTTGATTTATTGATTATTTGATTAATTGATTTATTGATTTATTGGATTCTTGATTTAATGATTTATTGATTAATTGATTTATTGATCAGTCTTCTTATTGATTTATTGATTTATTCATTTATTGGTTTATTGATTTAATGATTTATTAATTTATTGCTTTAGTGACTTAAAGATTTAATGATTGATTGCTTTATTGATCTATTGACTTATTGATATAAAGATTTATTGAGTTATTGATTTATTGATTCAGAGATTTATTGCTTTATTGATTCATTGATTTATTAATCAAAGATTTATTAACTTATTGATTTATTTTTTTAGTGTCATATTATTGATTTATTGTTTTATTGATTTAGTGCTTTAATTATTTATTCATTTATAGATTTATTGATATATGAACCTTAACATTGATTTATTTTATTTTTGATTCATTTATCAATTTATTGGTAGATTTATCGATTTATGGATTTATTCATTTATTGATTTATTGATTTATTGATTTATTGATATATTGATTTATTGATTTATTGATTTTTTGATTTATTGCTTTATTGATTTATTGATTTATTGATTTATTGATTTATTGTTTAACTGATTTATTGATTTTTTGATTTATTGATTTTTTGATTTATTGATTTATTGATTTATTGATTTATTGATTTATTGATTTATTGATTTATTGATTCATTAATTTATTGATTTATTGATATATTGATGAATTGATTTTTTGATGTATTGATTTATTGATGCATTGATTTATTGATTTATTGACTTATTAATTTATTGATTTATTTATTGATATTTTGATACATTGATTTATTGATTTATTGATTTATTGATCTACTGATTTATTGATTTATTGATCAGTCTACTTACCGATTTGTTGATTTATTCATTTATTGGTTTATTGATTTAATGATTTATTGATTTATTGCTTTAGTGACATATAGATTTAATGATTGAATGCTTTATTGATCTATTGACTTATTGATATAAAGATTTATTAATTTATTGATGAATTGAGTCACAGATTTATTTATTTATTGATTCATTGATTTATTGATCAAAGATTTATTTACTTATTGATTAATTTATTTAGTTTTATATTACTGATTTATTGTTTTATTGGCTTAGCGCTTAAATTATTTATTAATTCATAGATTTATTGTTATATGAACCTAAACATTAACTTATTTTATTTTTGCTTCATTTATAAATTTATTGGTAGATTTATTGATTTATTGATCTATTGATTTATTGATATATTGAATTATTGATTTATCGATTTACTGATTTATTGATTTATTGATTTATTGATTTATAGATTTATTGATTTATTGATTTATTGATTCATCGATTTATTGATTTATTGATTTATTGATTTATTGATTTATTGATTTATTGATTTATTGATTTATTGATTTATTGATTTATTGATTTATTGATTAATTGATTTATTGATTTATTGATTTATTGATATATTTATGTATTGATTTTTTTTGGTTTTGATTTATTGTTGTATTGATTTATTGATTTATTGACTTATTAATTTATTGATTGATTAATTTATTGATGTAGTGATTTATTGATTTATTGATTTATTGATATATTGATATATTGATTTATTGATTTATTGATTTTTTGATTTATTGATTTATTGATTTATTGATTTATTGATTTATTGATTTATTGATTTATTGATTTATTGATTTATTGATTTATTGATTTATTGATTTATTGATTTATTGATTTATTGATTTATTGATTTATTAATTTATTGCTTTAATAATTTATTGATTAATTGCTATAGTGACTAATAGATTTATTGATTGATTGATTTATTGATCTATTGATTAATTGATTTAAATATTGATTGATTTATTGATTAATTGATTCACAGATTTATTGATTTATTGATTTATAGATTTATTGATTTATTGATTTATTGATTTATTGATTCATTGATGTATTTATTTTTTGATGTACTGTATGTAAGTATGTAAGTATGTAAGTACTGATGTACTTATTGATATATTGATTTATTGATTTAATGACTTATTGATTTATTGATTGATTTATTTATTGATGTATTGATTTATTGCTATATATTGATTTATTGATTTATTAATTACTTGGTTTATTGATTTATTGATTTATTGTTTTATTGATCCATCGATTTATTCACATATTTATTTATTTATTTATTGTTATATTGATTTATTGTTTTATTGATTGATTGATTTGTTGATATATTGCTTTATTGATTTTTAGATTTTTTTTGATTTATTTATCTATTGATTTATTGATTCACTGATTTATTGATTATAAGATTTATTGATTTATTGATTTATTGATTTATTGATTGATTGATTTATTGATTTATTGATTTATTGATTCATTGACATATTTATTTATTAATTAATTTATAATTGTTACTTTATTGATAACTGTTCATTGGTTGATAAACTTCCAGATTTATTAATTCATTGATTTATTGATCATAATATTTATTGATTTATTTGCTTTTTTTCTGAATTTTTTTAATTTATTTTTTTATAATCTATGGATTTATTGATTTATTATTAATTGACTAATTGATTCATAGATATGAAGACTTATTGATTGATTGATTTTTTGATTTATTGATTTATTATTTGATTTGACTATTTTTTCGAAGGGACGTATCAGCTTTTGTAAACAATGCATTTTATCGTCGATTTGGCATAACTGATAGCTTAATTGATTGAATTGAATTGAGTCACAGATTTATTGGTTTATTGATTCATTGATTTATTGATCAAAGATTTATTTACTTATTGATTTATTTATTTAGTGTTATTGATTTATTGTTTTATAGGTTTAGCGCTTTAATTATTTATTAATTCATAGATTTATTGTTATATGAACCTAAACATTTAATTATTTTATTTTTGCTTCATTTATAAATTCATTTATAAATTTATTGGTAGATTTATTGATTTATTCATTTATTGATTGATTGATTTATTGATTTATTTATTTATTGATTTACTGATTTATTGATTTATTGATTTATTGATTTATTGATTTCTTGATTTATCGATTTATTGATTTATTGATTTATTGTTTTATTGATTTATTGATTTATTGATTTATTGGTTTATTGATTTATTGATATATTGATGTATTGTTTTTTTTGGTTTTGATTTTTTTGGTTTTGATTTATTGATGTATTGATTTATTGATGTATTGACTTATTAATTTATTGATTGATTTATTTATTGATTTAGTGATTTATTGATTAATTGATATATTTATTTATTGATTAATTGATTTATTGATTTAATGATTTATTGATTAATTAATTTATTAATTTATTGTTTTTATGATTTATTGATTTATTGATTTAAAGTTTTATTTATTGATTTATTGATTTAATGACTCATTGATGTATTGATTGAATTATTTATTGATGTATTGATTTATTGATATATTGATTTATTGATTTATTAATTTATTGGTTTATTGATTTATTGATTTATTGTTTTATTGATTTATCGATTTATTCACTTATTTATTTATTTATTTATTGTTATATTGATTTATTGTTTTATTGATTGATTGATTTGATGATTTAATAATTCATTGATTTATTGATGCAAAGGTTAATTTATGTTTTTTTTTATTTATTCATTTATTTATTGATCTGTTTGATTTATTGATTTATCAATTTATTGATTGATTGATATCATGATCAATTCATTGATTGATTAGTTGATTTATTGATTTATTGACTAATTGATTTATTGATTTATTAACTTATTGGTTTATTGATTTATTGATTTATTGATTTATTGATTTATTGATTTATTGATTTATTGATTTATTGATTTATTGATATATTGATTTATTGATTTATTGATTTATTGATTTATTGATATATTGCTTTATTGATTTTAAGATTTTTTGATTTATTGATCTATTGATTTATTGATTTACTGATTTATTGATTATAAGATTTATTGATTTATTGATTTATTGATTCGTTGACTTATTTATTTATTTATTTATATTTGTTACTTTATTGATTAACGGTGTACCCCCATGTTTGTCTTTTTCATCAGTTGGTCGCTTAGTTCGAGATCAAGAGCACATTGCTCTCCAAACCTTGTGTTCTCAATCCCTACCCTGCCATCCATTTGTTAAAATGTGTTACCCCTAACCTCGAGATAGCCGCGAGTAATCGGCCCCCGCTTTACTAACGTTAGTTTTAAGAAACTTTGTAATCTAAACAATGAATATCGGCTCCGCAAAGCTACGGCAAATGAGCCTGGAAAAATAAACGCATTATATATACTTTATTGATTATTGTTTATTGATTGATAAACTTCCAGATTTATTAATGCATTGGTTTATTGATCATAATGTTTATTGATTGATTTGTTTTTTCTTTCTGAATTTTTTGATTTTTTTTTATAATCTATGGATTTATTGATTTATCATTTATTTGATTTATCGATTTATTGACTTATTGATTCATAGATATGAAGACTTATTGATTTATTGATTTACTGATTTATTGATTAATTGATTTATTAATTTATTGATTTATTGATTTATTGAATTCTCGACTATTTTTTCAAAGGGACGTATCAGCTTTTGTAAACAATGCATTTGATCGTCGATTTGGCGTAAATGGTAGCTTTATTGATTTATTGATGATTTGATAATTTGATTTATTGACTTTTTGATTAATTGATGAATTGAATAATTGATTTATGGATTTATTTATTATTTGATTTATTGATTATTTTTTTTATTTATTGAATGACTGAATTTTTAAATTATTGATTTATTGCGTAATCGACTTACAGATATAATAATTTTTTGATTATTGATTTATTGATTTGTTGATTTATTAATTAATCGATGTATTGATTAATTGATTCATTGACAAATTGATTTATTGATTTAATGCTTAATTAGTTAATTTTTTTACGGATTTAATACATTATTATTTTTTTTTATTGATTTATTGATTTATTATTTTTATTTATTTATTGATTTATTAATTTGTTGACTTATTGTATGATTCAGTTAAAAAATTATTGATTTATTGATTTTTGACCAATAGACTAAGGATTTCTTTTTAATTTATTGAATTATTGATGTATTAATTTATTGATTGATTGATTAATTCATTTATTGATTTCATGTTTAATTGGTTTATTGATTTATTGATTTATTGGTTTGTAAATTTATTGATTTATTGATTTATTGATTCGTCGACTTATTGATTTATTGATTGATATGTTGATTTATTATTTTATTGATTTATTGATTTGTTGATTTGTTGATATATTTATTTATCGATTTATTGATTTATTGCTTTAAAGATACATTGATTTATTGATTTATTGATTTATTGATTATAAGGTTAATATTTTTTTATATTATTTATTCATTTATTCATAAGATTGATTGATTGATTGATAACATGATCAATTGATTTATTGATTTATTATTTTATTGTTTAATTGATTTATTTAATTATTGATTTATTGACATATTGATTAACTGATTTATTGATTTATTGTTTTATTGATTTATTGATTTATTGATTTATTGATTTATTTATTTATTTATTTATTTATTTATTGATTCTAAGATTTATTGATTTATTGATTTCTTGATTCATTGTCTTATTGATCTATATATTTATTTATTTATTTATATTTGTTACCTTAATGATTATTGTTCATTGACTGATTTACTTCCAGATTAAATAATCCATTGATTTATTGACTATAATGTTTATTGATTTATTTGTTTTTTTTTTTCCAGAATTTTTTAATTCATTTATTGATTTATAATCTATGGATTTATTGATTTATCATGTAATTGATTTATCGATTTATTGATAAATTGTTTTATAGATTTTTAGATTTACTGATTTATTGATTTATTGATTTATTAATTTATTAATTTATTGATTTATTGATTTCTCGACTATTTTTTTTATACGTCCCAGCTTTTGTAAACAATGCATTTGATCGCCGATTTGGCGTAACTGGTAGCTCTTCCACGCATTCTAACAAAACCATCAGATAGGGTAAATTTTACCCTACCTGATAGTGGTGTTATTATTTTTTTTATTGACTTATTTATTCATTTTTTTATCGATGGATTTTCGGGTGAAATTTACAAGAAATATACCAGAGGAATCATACAAAACTTCTTAAGAGAAAGTGTGAAGAAACTTCCGGGAGAAGTCAAAGGAATTTTTCGAGGCAAGCCAGAACTTTTTTAGGGTTGGACAAATCAGTAGACATTTCCATGCAAAGCCAAACAGACTTATCGAAGAAGTCAAAACAAATCTTGTGGGGTAATTCAAGATGGTTGAATAGAAATTTCCAATTAAAGTTTTAAAAATTTGCTGAAGAAGTTGGAAGAACTTCACACGGGAAGTCATAAGAAGCTACCGTGGACGCATTTAAAGTACTCACAAATTGATTATCATTATAAAGAGTCACAAAGAAGTTGTCTCAACCTATTTGTAACAAATGTGCAACTAGGGTCGTTCTCTATGTATTTGTTTTAAAATGTCTGTATTTAGCATATTTTAGCCTTTGTTCTTTGTTGCCCTTTCCATTATTTTGTAATCGTGTTTTGTTTCTTTCTCATCACCTTTTATGTTTTGTCTTTGATATGTTTTCAGTATGTTACATATTTTACTTGACTTTGTATTAACCGTTTTTTAATTTGTTAGAATTTTTAAATTATTTCGTTTTCACATTTTGGCACCATCGATTAGTAATGTTTTTGGATTCATTACACTTTTGTAGATCGTGATTTAGACTTGAATAATGCTTCAAAATCTCGATGAAACTTGTATTGTTCCTTGAGCTGTTTCACTGCTTAACCTTTCTTGTTTTTTGTCTTTTCTTCTCAGTTGATGTTATCACATCATTGCCTTTCTGTTTTTTTGTTTAAAATATGCTTTTAGCAATCATGCTTGCTTGCCTTTTATAATTTTTATTCTTTTGTTTATTTTACCTTAATGATCTTTTTGCCGATCAATTCTAATTCATTTTTATGTGCCCAATTTAAAATATGATTGTTGTTGTGTCTTAATTCCTGATTAATTGCTGCCTCTTGTCCTTCGACCGCTGCTTCTCATTTTTCGAAACTTTCAAACATCCAGCAAGCTCAAAACTCACATCGAAAGCTGACCTTGCTATTCTGTCCACGAGCTCCCCAAACGTCGGAACTGTGACACAAAGTCACCGGCTCTTGAATGTAACAATCCTCATGGGTCCAGGCAAATTATCTACCAATTCGTGTATGAGCATCGGGCTCGAAGGATGGTCTTCTTGTTGCGCTGCTTTGAGATGATAATTCCGATTGCATAATTCAACGATCTTATATGTAAAATTATAAAGTTTCACACACTTTCAACCAAAGGAAGCCGGATTTCAAAAGGCAAACTGGAGTGGCCAATGTGGCGGAGTACCCTCAGAATGATCACCAGTGGTCTTATTTTGCAAAATCATGAAGTTTCATATGCCGCAAGCCAGGTTTTGGGAACGTATCATTTCAAGAATTTCAATCTGAAAAAGGCACTTTTGCCTCATTGCACTATGGGCAAAAAAGGGTCCAAAAGTATCGAAAAACTCCAAATCTCAAAAGGACACTGAAATTCCGGTCTTGATCATTGACATTTTGAAAGGAGAAAAAAAAACAAGGGAATCGATTGCACTTGGCTTCAAAAGCCTTAGGAATATGTATGACTTTAGGGCCATTTCACCAAATTTTAACCTATTTTTGGGAGAAAATGTTTATTTCAGCTTTATTTTTCCATATAACATATACAGTAATGGGCTCAATTAGCACTGTTGCTTGGAAGTTTATTTTGAATTGAAGGTAAAAAACAAATTATAAAATTTGTGAACTCTTTAAAATTGTATAGCATTGTAATAGTAGCTGATTTTACCACTAAAATTGTTTTCTCTTTTCTGGAAGCAATGATTAGTTCACCCAAAAAATCTCACCGTTGAGTGGCTTAAAAAAATTGAACTGTGGATTCACTTAAGCCCCTAATCCCCTATTTATTATACCTTGCAATGCGCTATACTTTATGTACTATTGAATAAAGACATAGGGGAAATGGATGTAGTGTCGATCTATATGCCTAATTTGGGCCCATACATGCTCATTTAACAATCGACTAAACTTTCAATAGTGAACAAAAATCTCCATTATCACCGGTTTCACGCGTTCATCTAGATAAAATTTTGAAATAGCAGATTTTTAGCGATGGGCCCAATCTTAGATCCATAAGGCAACATTAGAGTCATTTCCCTACACGAATGAATTCAGGAAAAACAAAGCTGTAAAAACATATGCTCTCCTAAATTTAGAGGAAAATAGGTTGTGCAATGACCCAAAATATAGATTTCTAAGGCTCTAAGGCGTGCAATCGATTCCTCAATCCTGTTTCCTACGGAAAAGTATTTAATTATGGCAGGAATTCAGCGTCCTTTTGAGATATTAAATTTTGGATTATCTTGGGCCCCTTTTTGTCCATAGTGAATTGGATCGCTTCGAAGCAACGTCAAAACTGTCTCCCGGAAAAGCGCCAACTGCCAATACAATCTCAATCTGTAGATCCCAAAAAAAAAATCCATCTCGAGCACCGTCATCATCATCTGATCCTTCTGGGAAGCGTGGTTTCTTAGAGTTTTTTTTTTCCGGTGGTGGCAGCACAACCAACCTTGAAGGAAATGTGGCGTCATCAAAAAGAATGCTCGGACTCAGACCTACGCACACACTCCATGTGTGCTTTCCACTGGCGCGCTGAACCTGGTTTTTCCGAGATTCGCATATTTTTCATGGCTGAAATTTATGCCCCAACTCCTCCGGGTTTAAGAGGAGCGGAAAAGGAACCCACTTGTGTCAGGTCGGGACGGCACGGGTGAGGTTTTCGATGGTAAGATGATTGGGTAGTTTTCTCCCTTCTTCGGATTCTTCCAACCCCATGCAGGGAAAGTTTCGCAATTCACATGAGCATAAGCAATGATGACCAAAATAAGAAAGAGCTTGTTTGGCAGTTTTAGAAGAAAATGGATGGCTTGACTTGGGTTCGCAGCGCCATCTCTTCACCACGAGAGGTGGTTGTTTATTCTTGGTCATTCTTTTGTTAATTTCACTGAATTTTATTGCAACATCCTTTCAGCTGGAAATCCTAAGACATGTACAATAATTTGCACTTCTAGTGTCACTCGTTCCACACATGGTACAAAATATATTCCCCTACAAGAATGCACCTTGTTCTGAATAGTTTTCCCTCGACTTGTTGTGACTGCACTACACACACACACACTCTCCACTCTCTCTGCGTCTCCCAGTGTACCGAATGTACCGAAATTACCATATTGGAGGTCTCATCCGTCCTTCTAGTCCTTGTTGCCAGCAGCAGAGTGTCTCAAGGCAAAACTTCTAAATTGGTACAAAATTGTGCTGCTTCCTTTCATGGTTCGTCTCCCGTGTGCATGTGAAGAACAAACTTCACCGGAGAGAGCCCGAGCACCGATTCGGTTCCTTGTTGTGCATATATTTGCAAAAATTTGTTGGGCGTCCCAAACAAGTGCTGCTCCGGCTGCTCTCGCTTACCGGTTTCCAAAAGAAGGAGGAATCGAGGAACGGGTTGATGTTTATTATGCCGACAATACGGGTGCAAAGCGACGATAGCCAGGAAGGGATTGTCCCAGGGCACATTTTTATAAGATTTCACGGCACATAAAGTGGCCCTGACTGGCAGTTTAAGCCTCCGGTTTCGAAGAGGTGAAAATCGACAAATTGTTTCTTTTTTACCTCCGTTCCGTGAATTACTTTGAAACGGAAATTTCAAATTCCATCTCCGACCGGTTCATCAATACTTAATTATGCCTCGAATCGCTGGACATAACAGTTTTCCGGGTATCCGGGAAACGGCGTTTCATTAGCTTCATTAAATTTGCACATTTCCGACTGACCACACGATACGCCTCTGCCTTCGCCGTCTGGTCAAAATTAAAACCTCATTAAACCCTTCCTCGCCGGATTGGGGAGGGGGGAGGGGGGGGGGGGTGTGATCATCCGCTGCTGCAGCCATTCGATAATGAGGGACCAAATTTCCATGGAAGTACCGGCCAATCTCACGGGATGACAGGAGGAAGGCTGCCTTTGATGGCATGGGAGTTTAATTAAATTTCCGCATTGCACATTTCGGTGGCACGTGTAAATAGCTTCCGAAACGACGAATTTTGTGTGAAATTGATTTCCATCCAGAATTCGGTTCATTAATTTTCCCCTGAGCCGAAATTCGAAGAAACTTTCAAAGTAATTTCTCCGCATACAAAGATGCACTTTTCCTATGCCAACGCACAAAGGATCCCGGATTTATCTTACAAGTTGTGGATAGACACTATCCGAAGAGGAGAAACTTCTTTGACCTTTGACTGATGGTGCTGCGTTGCCGTTGGAGTGTTGCCTTCAGCAACTGACGCTGCGGAAGACGGCTTTCATGCATTTTTCAACGTGCAGGGATTTCGTTACTATCAGCAGTGTAGCGCTCTCGGTGAACTAGTGGTGAACGGAGCCGGAAAAAGTTGCTCTTTCCAGGATATACACTGCGGTGAACGCATCGATTGGCACGGTTTCAGTGGCATAAAAAGGGTTGTATGACAAAAAGGTCGAAGATGAAAAGGTCAAAGACAAATGGTCGAAGACGAAAAGGTCGAAGACAAAAGGTCGAAGACAAAAGGTCGAAGACAAAAGGTCGAAGACAAAAGGTCGAAGACAAAAGGTCGAAGACAAAAGGTCGAAGACAAAAGGACAAATTTGTGATCTCTTTGTCAGTACGCTTAGTTATGTAGTAACGACACTAGGAACCAGTCTTGTAAGCGGTCACGGTAGTCGACACATTTTCTGTGATAATCGACTGCTTTTGCCTCCGACACTTGGAAAACAAGCTATCATAGTACAGTACCAAACTCAAATGTCATACGACAGGCTCTGTCATATGACACTGTCGCCGAAGACCGTCACGAATGTATGTATTTTAGTTTTTCTCATAATAAGAGCTGCTGATGTTGTGCTTGTGTGAATTCTGAAAATAGCAAGCAATGATGTCCTAGGAATAACATTTCTGATCAGAAATGGTTTAATTTACACCAAATTGAGGAATTAGAACGAAATTACTCATGTCATATGATAGTTATTTGATAATTTTCTTTTCGCTCGAATGTTATTCTACCGGTTGTGTTGTGCGAGAGAGACGACAGTGGAGCATGAGCGTAGGAATAAAAACAAACTGTCGCGTACGACAAAGAAGCGAGTGTAGTAAAAAACGTCAACTGTTTCAACCCCTGCTAGGAACATCCATGTTATGTGCCTTATTTTTATCTACACTCAAAGACGATTTGGAGAATCTAGAGCTTCGGATATGCATAAAAATGAATTGTTTCAAATGCACGTAGGGTGCAATTTGTCCATTTTAAATTGTTAAATTCCATTAGGTAATTTTTCAATTGGACGATTTTCAATTGGTCAATTTTCAATTGGTTAATTTTCAATTCGTCAATTTTCAATTTGGTTAATTTCCAATTGGTAAATATTCAATTGGTAAATTTTCAATTGGTCAATTTTAAATTGGTCAATTTTCAATTGGTCAATTTCAATTGGTCAATTTTCAATTGGTCAATTTTCAATTGGTTAATTTTCAATTGGTCAATTTTCAATTGGTCAATTTTCAATTGGTCAATTTTCAATTGGTCAATTTTCAATTGGTCAATTTTCAATTGGTCAATTTTCAATTGGTCAATTTTCAATTGGTCAATTTTCAATTGGTCAATTTCAATTGGTCAATTTTCAATTGGTCAATTTTCAATTGGTCAATTTTCAATTGGTCAATTTTCAATTGGTCAATTTTCAATTGGTCAATTTTCAATTGGTCAATTTTCAATTGGTCAATTTTCAATTGGTCAATTTTCAATTGGTCAATTTTCAATTGGTCAATTTTCAATTGGTCAATTTTCAATTGGTCAATTTTCAATTGGTCAATTTTCAATTGGTCAATTTTCAATTGGTCAATTTTCAATTGGTCAATTTACAATTGGTCAATTTACAATTGGTCAATTTTCAATTGGTCAATTTTCAATTGGTCAATTTTCAATTGGTCAATTCACAATTGGTCAATTTTCAATTTGGCTATTTTAGTTTGGTCAATTTTCAATTGGTCAATTTTCAAATGGTCAATTTTCAATTGGTCAATTTTCAATTGGTCGATTTTCAATTGGTCAATTTTCAATTGGTCAATTTTCAATTGGTCAATTTTCAATTGGTCAATTTTCAATTGGTCAATTTTCAATTGGTCAATTTTCAATTGGTCAATTTTCAATTGGTCAATTTTCAATTGGTCAATTTTCAATTGGTCAATTTTCAATTGGTCAATTTTCAATTGGTCAATTTTCAATTGATCGATTTTCAATTGGTCAATTTTCAATTAGTCAATTTTCAATTGGTCAATTTTCAATTGGTCAATTTTCAATTGGTCAAAAATTAAATTGGTACTTGCCACAACATTATACTAATGCAAAAATGGAACTGGCATCGAAAGCTCTCAATTAATATCTGTGGAAGTGCATCTAAAATCACTTTATTAAAGATTCCTGAACACCATTTTTAATCGTTTTGGACACTTTTGTGAAGCATTTTGAGCACTTTTCTAAAGTTTTCTGGACATTTTAGCTTTTAGATTTCCAAAATTATGTTTTAATCTGAAGCTAACTGGCTACTCTGAAGCTCTCAATACACGTTATGAGGGCTCTATGAACACTTATATCATGTATCATGGAAACTTACCAGAAGGTTTCGTGGCAAGTTTTCTGAAGTTCTCTTCAAGGTAACATTTCAAGTATACCTTATTATGTTGTTCTTCCTTTTTTCTAGAGTAAAAGTGATACAATAGTAGTAGAATTAAAAGGAAAAACATCGTAATAAGGTATACTACGTTATTCTACTAAACCACTAATTAATCAGTTTAAAACATTTCAAGTTTATCAAGGTTTTTGAAGCATTTTCCAAGTCTAAATCATGGTCTACAAAAGCATGATAAAACCACATCTTGGTACTTGAGCTGAAACCTCCAAATACTTCTTCAAAGTTCTCTAAGAAAATTTGCCTTAAACCAGGCTTGATGGAGCCTCGCTCGCGAGATTGAAATGAGCCGAGCGTAGCATTTTTCTGAGGAGTAGAATGTCTACTGCTAAATCATTCCACTGAGTTTCAGAGCTTGTGAGCGAAGGGGGATAAAATGAGAGTGAGGTTTGCTGGTTCCAAGTATTAAAGATTCTTATCAGAGGATTTATAGAACTTATACGGATGCTTTCACGTGATTCTGAACTTCCCTGAATACTTCCTTTAATTTATTTGACGTAGGACTACGTCTGTGATTTCTATATGGGGGTACACTTTGTGAAAATCGAAAATGGAACATGTAACAAAATTATGCTTTTGAACGTTAATAAGCCCCTGATCCAATTTCAATAATTTTATCACCAATCGATCAGAAATAATCCTACGCATTTGTTAAATATTAGACTTCATTATTTTTCAAAACTTAACTTTTGAAAATTGCACGAATATGCAACTGTTGCTATAATTATATTAGTTAAAGTTATCACCGATTGCCTGCGCTTTCCCTAACACAGATTTCAAAGTTGAATTCCATCCGGTCTCACCAAACGATGTTTATGCAATCACCGCGTGGTGAGTGGTGCTGTTCTCCAGTACACAACGAAAGGCTCCCGCAAGCAGCTTTCTTATGTTTCCTGACCTTCTTTGAAGTTTTCTGGATGCATCTCGGAAGCTCCCTGGATGCATCTTTTAAACTTGTTGGATTTTTTTAAAAGCTTTCTGAGCATTTCTTATTAGTTTCATGAAAATATTTAAAGTTGTTTGGCATACTTCCCAGATCACACAAAATCGATGAACAAATGTTAAATCCTCTTGAAATTATTTTTTCAAATTCTCTGCGCATAACTGTTCCGTGGACTCTGAAGTTTCCGAAAATCATTTTCAAAATTCATAGGACACTTTCCTGACATTTCCTAGACTGGTTAAAGTACCTATAGAACTACTCTGAGTGTTCATGAAAACTACTGCTAACCTCCTTGGGAATATCTTTAAAGTTTCCTGGCCACTTTTCTGAGCATTCTACCTAGGAACTAGTTTTCTCTTCAACTTTCTGAACAATCCAAATAATTTGCTGGAATACTCCTTTCAAGTTCTCTGATCACTTCAGAAGTTCGTTGCATACTTATAAGATACATCGCACTTCTCTAAGACTCCCTGATGACGCCTCTAAAGATCTTTGGATCTGTGGTGTGGTTCCATGATTGACGCATAATTTCTGCGGGCACATCCCTGAAATTTCCTGGAGACTTTTCTGAAGGTTGTTATCTGAGCTTCTGCCATTATCATAAAAACATCGTGTCGTCAATCAGTGCAGTCGCGTTTTCAATTCGCTCTTAACCACGTGCGTTTTCGTGGTATTTATTTTTGCATACGCTACGCTTTTAGTCTTGTGTACTGTTTTTGTTCAAAATGAGTTGTGAAATTTGCTCACTTGATTCCTCCGTCGAAACGGTAATGTGGGAATGCGTCGGATGTACGCGCACATTTCATGCCGCCTGCGTGGGAGTGCCTGTAAAACGTGGTTCGCTTCGTAAAAATGACAAAAAGATTGACACTCAATCTTATGTCATACCGTGCTGCAGTTCGTGTCAAGTGCTAGTCACAATGAACTTTGACTTCAAATTGCTAATCGATCAGCAGGCGAAACTAACCGAAATAATAAATAATAACTCAGAAGTCACACATCGCTCCGCTCAGCAAAATAATGTTGATGTTGTGCATAAAGCGATCGATCACCTCGACACTCTGCTCACCGACATAAAAAAAGAGCTGGCAGCGAGTAAAAGCAGCGGTTCTACTGGAAATGTTATTGCCATTAAGAACCATATGACATCGCTAAATGATATGGCAATGCAGGCATCCAATAAAAGCATATCGACGTCATTACAAGCGATGACGTTAGGTATATCAAGTGACTTGAGATGTTTAAGCGATGAAGTTAATAAAATCTCAAGTCTCACTATGGACCTGACAACTAGTGCTCCAATGCGCAATAATCCAATGTTAGAGTTGGACATTCTGGACGAGCTGAAGTCATTATCAGCAAACATTATGACAGTACATAGTACTGCACCTTTGACTCTGTCTCCGGATTTGTGTCCCAGCCTGGACTCAGAAATAAACAATACAAATAAAAATAACAACAATAATGATGCCACTGACTCAGGATGGAGACTTCTTGGTACCCGGAAGGTGTGGAGACCAGATTGGACGGACTACGACGCTCGTGTATCGCGCCGCTTGAGTCAGCAAAAATTGGCTGACAAGGCTAAAAAATGGAGGAAATATTTAGGCTACAACATCCGTAACAACAACATCCGTAATAACAACAACAACAACAACAACAACAACAACAACAACAACAACAACAACAACAACTACAACAACAACAACAGCAACAACAACAACAACTACAACAATAACAAAATCAACAACCAGCACCAAAATCAAAGCAGAAACGACAACTACGATGTTTACTTCTACAACAACAGTCGTAACAGGGATAATAGTGACATCAATCGCAGAAACATTGGACTGAATCGCGCCCACTTACTTCCGTCTGATAGAGAGCTTCTTGCAGTAGCGAAAGATCGCTTCTCCAGGCCACCGACTAATTATCGTCCAACGATGCAATTTCATCGAGGTGAAATTCTAAACCCATATCCGGAGAGCGAATCTCCATGTACCATTCCTGCGCCTAACCAGCTACTGCATGTGAGGCATGTTCAAGTTCATGCAGGCATTCGTGTTTTCGACTAAATTGACGAGTCATCTAGAGGAAAGTCCCAACGATGACAATGTTTTTGAAGAACTGGACAACTTTCACGATTTGACGACCTCTCGACAGCAGGAAGGAGAGGTAATTAATTTAAATAGTTTTAGTTTGCCGCCTAGTACTGAAGCACAAAATTTGGAATTGCATCGTAATGATGAAAGTAAGGAGTTGGTCATTTACTGTCAGAATTTTAATAGAATGAGAAGCGCCACCAAAGTGAATGAGATTTACAAGAAAGTTAATGCTTGCACTTTTCCTGTGATTTTAGGAACAGAAACAAGTTGGGATTCTAGTATTAATAACGAAGAAGTTTTTGGCGATCGTTTTAATGTTTATAGAGATGATCGCGATAAATTATTATCCAACAAAAAATGCGGTGGAGGTGTGTTAATAGCAGTTAGCGTGGAGTATGAATCTGAGCAAATTTCATCTTGCAAGAACAAGGAGTTTGACCATGTATGGGTCAAATTAATTATTGGTGATCGTGTTCATATTTTCGCGGTTGTGTATTTTCCACCAGAACATGCTAAAAAAGAAGCATTTGAAAAAGTTTTTGGTCTTGCTAGCAGTATTATGTCGGAATTCGAGGCTGAAGCAAACGTTCACATATACGGAGATTTTAATCAACGGGCAGCTAATTTTATTGTAGATGACGAAAATGAATCCATTTTGATTCCGATTATGGGGGAAAATGAAACACTTCATACTTTGTTTGAAAAATGCGCAGAAATTGGATTGAATCAAGTAAATCATATAAAAAATCAAAATAACTGCTATTTAGATTTGCTATTTACTACCATGACTGACGATTTTTGCGTATCAGAGTCACCTTCTCCTCTTTGGAAAAATGAAGTGTTCCATACTGCTATTGAATATTCCATAATGATACTTGAAAAAACCGCAATGGTGGATAATAATTTGTCAGACCCCTATTTCGATTTCAGTAAGGCAGACTATGGAGCTATCAAAAATAAATTGAACAGTATAGATTGGCAACTTGTAATCCGTAGTCATGATACAGAACATGCAGTTGATGTGTTCTATCAGATTATTTATTCTATTCTAGAACAGACAGTGCCCATGAAGCAAAAGAAAAAAGCCAATGCAAAAACACCAATATGGTACAATAGACAGATAATAAATCTTAGAAACAGAAAGCTCATAAAGCGTACAAGAGAAACAAAAATGATGAAAATTTTACCTATTATCTTACTATTTGTGACCAACTTAATTTAGAAATTGAAAATGCATATGAAGAGCACAATAGAAAGATTGAAACTAACATTAAGTCAGACCCAAAATCCTTTTTTAACTATGTTAAAGAAAGGCAAAAATCCAAGAGCTTTCCATCCAAAATGCAATTAGACAGTAAGTTGGGCAATACTCCTAGTCAGATTAGTAACTTATTTGCTGACTTCTTTCAGGACGTTTATACAATTCATGATGAGAATGAGCGAGATTATCAATATTTTTCGTATCTCCCCGAGCCAATGAAGAACATCGCAGTGGATAATTTAACTCTCAAGGAAATTATACGTGGTCTTGAAACCTTGGATGCTTCAAAAGGTGCTGGACCGGATGGTTTACCACCTATTTTTTTAAAGTCACTTTCGAAGGAGCTAGCAAAACCTTTGTTCTGGCTGTTTAATTTATCCTTGGAGTCGAGTGTACTTCCTCCGATTTGGAAGGAATCATTTTTAATTCCAATTTTTAAAAGTGGTAAAAAGTCTGATGTAAAAAATTACCGTGGAGTTGCTATATTATCAAGCATTCCTAAATTATTCGAATCCATCATTAATGACAATGTATTCTTACAGATTAGGTCGGTAATTACTAGCAAACAGCACGGATTTGTTAAAGGACGATCTACAACTACCAACTTGATACATTTTGTGTCATACTGTTTAAACTCAATGGATAAAGGAAATTATGTAGAAACGCTATATACTGATTTCAGTAAAGCATTTGACAGAGTTGATATACCACTCTTGCTTTTTAAGCTATCCAAATTAGGCTTCAGTCCTAGGCTACTGAAATGGATCGAGTCGTACTTATCAAGGCGGACGCAAAAGGTAAGATTTGAAGGAAATCTGTCCACCATAGTTAATGTAACATCTGGTGTGCCACAAGGTTCACATCTTGGTCCATTACTGTTTATTTTATTTGTCAACGATCTAGAACATATTTTTAAATTTCTTCATGTTTCTATATATGCTGATGACATGAAACTTTTCATGGAGATATCTAAAGCACCTGATCTTCAAATATTTCAACAAGAAATTGACGTTTTTTACACATGGTGTAAGAAAAATTTGTTAGAACTAAATATTAATAAATGCAATTCTATATCGTTCACAAGAAAGCAAGCTGTAATACACGACACAATTACTCTTGGCCAGAAAACAATCCAAAGATCCTATCAAGTCAGAGACTTAGGTGTTATCCTCGACTCCAAGTTAACTTTTGCTGATCACTACAATAACATTATCTACAAAGCAAGCAACATGCTCGGGTTCATTAAAAGATTTAGTTTGCACTTCAATGATCCCTACACAATCAAAACACTTTACGTAGCATATGTGAGGCCTCTTCTCGAATATTGTAGCATAGTTTGGGCTCCATATCATGATACACATGTAAACCGCATTGAATCAGTTCAAAAGCAGTTCTTGTTGTTCGCTCTAAGAAAGTTGGGTTGGACGAGTTTTCCACTTCCATCTTATGAATCGCGTTGTATGCTAATTAATTTAGATGAGCTCAAAAAGCGAAGAGAGTTCGCAATGATTGCTTTTATAAACGATGTGATTTCGCAAAGAGTTAACAGTCCAGAGATTTTGGAAAATATCAATTTTTATGCTCCCACTCGCTCACTGCGGAATAGAAATTTGTTTAGCATCAACAATCAAAGAACAGACTATGCCAAAAACAGCCCATTGAATAGAATGATGTCTTGCTATAATACATACTGTGAATATATTGACATAACAATGAATAAAAGTACGCTTAAAAAAACTTTCTTCACGAGGTTAGCTAGGCATCAATAATAAAATATAAATGCTATGCAAGTAATTGAAGTAAAATTGTAACAATTAGCGTTTAAGTAAAACTGTAAAACGGTCTACACTGATTGACGACTAATAAATAAATAAATAAATAAATAAATAAATCGATGTGAATTTTTTTGGAATTTCCTGATTGTTTTGAACTATTCTGAAGTGTTCCAAAGTTCATCGAAAGGACATGACTTTCTTTGAAGTTCTTTGATCTTTTCTGATCTTTCTTCAAAGCATCGCAAAAGGGTTTCAATTTCTTCTTAGTCACGCCACTGCCAAGATTTTTTCAACTCTTCTTAAGTTTCCTGACCTTCTTTGAAGTTGCTATATACATGTCTGTAGCTCTCTGGATACATCTCTTAACTTTTTTGGATTTTTTAAAAGCTTTTTGAGCATAAGCACTTCTTTTATGTGTTATGGACATTAATTAAGTTGTTTGGCATACTCTCCAAATCTCTCGAAATCTATGGACCCATCTCAACTCCTCTAGAAATTATTTTTTTAAGCCTCTGTACCTATATTTGAACTTCCCTGTGGATTTTGAAGTTTTCAAAACTCCTTTTGAACATTCATAGAACATTTTCCTGAAATTTCCTGGACACCTAGACTGATAAAAGTACCCTTGGAACTACTCTGAACACTTCTTCTAACTTTCTTGGAACCATCTTTAAAATTTCCTGACCACTCTTCTGAGCATTTTACCTAGGTACTAGTTTTCTCTTCAACTTGCTGGACACTACAAATAATTTGCTGGAATACTCTTTTGATCACTTCAGAAGTTCGTTGGTTACTTATAAGATGCATCGCACTTCTCTAAGACTCCCTGATAGCTTCTCTTAAGCTCTTTGGACTATTGTGTGGTTCCGTGATTGACTCTTCGGACGCATTCCTGGAATTTCCTGGACACTTCTCTGAAGTAGGTTATCTGAGCTTCTAGTGAATATATTTGGAATTTTCTGATGGTTTCTGAACTATTCCGAACTCCCACAAAGTTACAAGTTACATTACTTTCATTGAAGTTCTTTAATTTTCTCAAAACATCCTAAAAAGCATCCAACTTCTGCCTAGCCACGCCGCTGCCAAACTATGGTCCTGCCGGAGTTGTTTGCTACTGCAATATCATCCTCGCCGGTCATTGTAGGAGGATATGGATGATGTGGGAGCAAAGTTTTCCCCCTTTCCGGTTCTTCCATTGCATTGTGGTTTGAATCCCACACCGTAGCACGTAAACCCACACACTATCGATGCCACTACAGTTGATATGCTGACTTTGTCGAATATGCAGCAGTGCACGGTCGATCATATCGACGCAAAATGGAAAAATCCAGGAAAATTTTACTCACACAGCAAAAACATAATTTTAATATCACATCAAAGTGGATGCACTTTGATCATTTGTGTCGAAAATATGGTGTTAAATTACTTGCGAAAAAGGACAAAATTATCATTAATACAGTGCATGAACTGACATTACGCTGCTTTTACTGCATTTATTTATTATTGTGGTCATAAAAATTACATGAAATGTTCGACACGATTGAAGTGCATCCTCTTGGATGTACTATTAAAATTTATTTTTTGCTGTGTAGGAGTATCCTATTAGACTAAGTGAAAACTCTGTCGATTTTCTTCACATGCGAGAAAGGTTTCCAGGAAAAGCCCGGAAAAGCAATTCACTTTTGAGTAAATCCACTTTTGACGAAATTGAGTTGGTCTGATCGTCCGTGCAGACGACCAAAGCTAAAACGATGCGCACTCTTTGAGAACGACTCGGAGATTGGCCCACTCTGTTTCGAAAAACCTGTGCGCAGGGAAACTTTTCCGACCGCATCTTTGTGTGTGTGTGCGTGTGTGTGGGGGGGAGGGGGTAGTGTGGCAAACACGTCTAAAGTTCGGTAAATTGAGCATTCGATGTGAGCTAATTCTGTGCATCGGAGTGAATTCATTGTTTCAGGTCTTGAACTTCCAGGTGTTGGACTGTTAAGATTATTTTCTTAGTGAAGAAAATCAAGTTTAGCCCCGGAATTACGAGTGTCTGCTTAACGAACATCGTAGTACAAGTTGCAGCAAAAGTTGGTGCATTCCTACGGGAGGATGTTGCTTCAAAGTTTCCGCCGAAGGAGTTTTCTGTGTGGGAAATATGCATATTTTCTTGCTTTTTTTTCTACCAGGACCAGAAGAATCTTCAGTAGATGAATACTCAACTTTGAGGATGTCCCCATAGTAGGTACTGTTAGTGAGGGTGACATTGGGCCTTACAACATTCGCATTTTAACAAGGAAATTTAAATTATGTGAGTATATTCCTCAACGATATATTTACGACTGTCATGGAAGTGGTTTATTGTAATTGATTTCTCATTTTACTAAAATTAAATAAAAAATAGACCAATGTAAAACCTTATAGAGGGTGACATTGGGCAAAAACATAAATTTGGTTAAAATATCTTAAAATATGGTAATGTAACGTAACTATTAGGAAAACACTTTAAAGCGTGTTCAAACTTGTGTTTGCTTGTGGACATTTATGACACTTATGTTTACAGCACTATTTAAATCAAACAACTGACTAATGTTATCTATACTTTACTCCAGAAGTTCATGAAACATATTCTAGTCATCGTTTTCTATTTTGGCCAAATGTCACCCCGTCTTACGGTACTGTCTATCTCCAAGGCAACAAACACAATGCCGCTGCACACCTTGTTTGATTTGAGTTCCGAGTTCGTGACTGGAGTCCTGGAATGCAATAAATTTCAGCTGATAGCGGGAATAGAACTGTTGCAAATTTTAGTTATCGACTGAATTATGTCGCATCGATTTCTCAACCGCCATCCCACCACCACCACTACTGCTGCTGCTGCCATTGCATTCATACTTAGTAATGGGAGTGAGGCTGACAGATTGCTTAATTAATTGTGGCAAAAATGATGGGCGGCTGGAGTCGTGGAAAATTTCGTTCGAGCTATGCAGGTCGGAAACATAGTTTCAATGTAATTAGTTATTATCATGCAATTGGCAAAACGGTGAATGTTACTTTTTGCTCTTTTTGAGCAATTTAATTCTGGCCGCTGCACATTAGTAACTTAGAACCAGTGAAATGCCCCGTAAGTCTTTGGAAATCCGCTCAAATATTGCGTAGGTATTTAGAATTATTAACTTTGGTAGAGAAGTGAAGCAACTGGCAATTTTCAAAACGATAGCAAATATAATATTCCAGAATTGCTACGCACTAGTTGAAAGTTCGTCAAAGGATTAGAAAGCATTTCAGCTGCCTTCAGCGGATCATTCAGGGCTTATGAAGTAAGGGTTTTGGCCATTTTGGAAGAACAATACAACAACATAATGTCACTTCTTTTATTTGCTGCTGAATCCATGTTTAAGCTGAAGGTCTGTTAAGGCCTTAAGTCTGATGAATGCCATCTTCACTTATTAAGAAAAATTAAGAGCACACAAATCAGCACCAACAACAGCAATATGAGAATGGATCCCAATGTATGCTAAAACATGGAGCTGCATTTTCAAAGCGTGATGTTGATGTAGTTTCATGTATTTTAGAAAATTTGAAGTGATAGTGCAATTCCCTCATCATGTTGGCCGTCCCTAACAGCAGACTTGTCACTGAACAATTGACAACCTCAATAATATTTTCTGAAAACGTTCTATTCGGAGATTCTACACTAGCTCATATGGAGACCAAACCACATTTGCATTCTCAAGTATGGTCCGTATTAAAGAGCAATATAGTGCCTTCAAGCCTTCAAAGTGAGGTTCTTTGAAATCTCGTGCAATCTTCGAAATAAATCCCAGTTGACGATTCGCCTTAGAGATGATCGAGGAATAGTGAAGATTGAAGGTCAACTTTGGGTCCAAAAGAACACTAAGATCATTCATACGTTCTACTCTGCAAAGCGTTACATTGGCAATGCAGTAGTCGTAAGGGATTCAACTCTTAGAGCGATGAAACGTCATCGCTTCACACTTTGGAACGCGACGGCACCAATCCACAAACAAATCTAGCAGAGCTTGAAGACGATGACAATCCTCAATCGAGTGACGTATAGCTTAAGATCATCTGCATAAACGAGCTTGAATTTAACTCCCATCAAAGCTGCTACATCGTTGAAGAATAACGTAAACAAAAGTGGACCCAGGTTACTTCCCTGAGGTACTCCAGAGGTGCTGGTAAACGTAGAAGAGACACAAGATCCTTCGAAGAGTTCGTCCAGTCAAGTAGGAATGTAACCACGACCTTAGTTGCTCAGACGCTCCTAGTCGGGAAAGCTTGCATAACAAAACCTTCTGGTCGATTTTGTCGAATCCGGCTTTCAGATCAGTATATATGACGTCAACTTGCGCCTTATCGTCCATCGCGGTGATGCATGTACTGGTAAAATCCAAAAGGTTAGTAGCTACCGACCTACCGGGAATAAATCCATGCTGGTCAGTTGAAATGTAGTTCTTCGAACGATTCAGGATAAATTCGCTCAAGATGATCTCAAACAGTTTGGACGGTTCCGAAAGACTGGTGATACCTCGATAGTTCTTAATATCCCGTTTATTGCCAGCTTTGAAAACAGGAAACATATACGACTGCTTCCACAATGTTGGGAATTTTCCTTGTTCAAAGGATGCATTAACTATGGCTGATAAAGGTTCTTCTAAGGCAGCTGAGCAACGGCAGAACACCACTGCCGGAATTCCAGCTGGACCAGGAGAGAGTGAGGTTTTCAGTCTCCTTGCTGCTGAAAGTACCCGAGTTACTTCGAATGTGATCAGTTCCACTAAGTCACTAGGCGTATCAGAGGCAGCAGATTCAGCTTCAACGCCACTTGTCATATTTTTATCGAAGACAGATTCAACGTGTTTAGCAAACATCTCACACACTTCGCTAAGAGAAGTGGACTCTTTCCCATCGAGTAGCATGTTGGACGGTATACTCGAATCTTTCCTTTTGCGGTTGACAAAGCTCCAAAAATTCCGGGGGTTACGCCGCAAATTCCACTGGACTCTGAGGACGTGTGATTTGTACAAGGCACGCTTGAAGTCACGCTTCGTGTCAGCTGTTCTGTGACGACGTAGTTTTCTCTGGACTGCGTTACGCTCACGCTTCAGCACTCTAAGCTGAGGAGTACTCCAAGCTGGGGAAATTGGTCGTCTTTTGAGAGGAACATTTGAATCCAACCAATGTTGAATATTACTACAGAAACGCACAGTCATCTCATCAACATCAATGCATTCAAACACATCGGACCAGTCTTGATTAAAAAGATACTGCAGCAATGAGACATAATCAATTTTCTTGAAGTCTAGAAGCCCTGCTCTATCATTCACGTTGCAAGCTGGGTGATATGGCCAGTCAAGTGGAGCAGGTAGCGACAGAATTAAGGAAGGAAGATGAGCATCAATAGGTGAAGGCGTCACAGCGGATTCGTCGACATCGAAATCATTTTCACCGTTGCAAAATACCAAATCCAGCGTGCGGCCAAGTTGTCATCGATTCCCCACTGAAGACTAGGCTGATTATAATCGCCACAAACAAGAATCTTATCATCACAAAATGCCTTGTCGCACAACTCTTTGACTGAGGCAGTATGCGCTTCCATAACTTCGACGTCGCGACTTTGGTCGGGTGGGATGTACACAGCTCATAAATATAGTCTATAGTCATGTAAGTCCAGTGATACACAGACTTGTTCCAGTCTAGTACAGTGTCTGACATTCAAAAATGAGCTGAAATAACGTTGCGTCACAGCTATCAGCACGCCACCAAAGCATGTTTTATCGCTGTTGCGTAAGTTACAATCACAGCGAAACACGTTGTAGCCAGGTTCAAAAATGTGAGTCGAATTGATGCTATCGTCAAGTCCGGTTTCAATCAAGATGATAACGTCATACTCGCAATCAGCAGCAGCCAGGAATAGATCATCAATTTTTGTCCGAATACCTCGTACATTTTGGTAGTATTTACACCCAGATCCGATTTTCAGTCGAACCAGCCGGTTGTTGCTCTTGAGGCGGTGAGGCGCTGGAAGCAACGGACGAATCAGGAGCGGAACTGGTGATGACACGAACATACTTGCCTTGAGTTGCAGGTTGGAAGACCCCTTCTCCAAGCCATCACACAGGTCCAGGACGACTGTAGGACGATGGCTGGATTAACTCGACTGTAGCGGCAGAAGAAGGGACTTCCGTAGTGCTAACTTCAATGCGTCCCAGAGTCTTCAGGTGACAGGCCGGCGATGCATGGTTGATGGTTGGTAAAGCGCTTTGTGAGGGTTTCCGGTTTGCAAGCTGGATCGTCGGAACGGTATGCAGAAACGTACTTTTTTCTGTATGTATTTAGTGATTTAGGAAAATTAGGTTTCAACTAAGTTAATTCAATTATGTTTACCTCGACTTCCACGATTATTGCCGAATTGTAAAGCGGACTCAATGTGCAGATGTATGTACAACCTTTAAATCCTCTTACGTATAACAATGTTTCATTTAAATGGTAGTTATTTTCTTTATTTTATATAAATAAACTGCTTAACATATGCTAAACCACTACTTTAAGTAGTTTTAAGGTGTTATAAGAGATATACTATTTTAGGTAAGTTAAAGATTAATTTGAAGAGTTGGTTGGAAATGCTAACATGAAGCTTTTAGTGTGATAATTTATTAGCTAGATAATGATCTTTAGAAGAGGGTAGGTGGATAGTTCCGTTAGAGTACGTCAGTATGAAAATTGAATAGAAGTTGAAAATGAGCGAAGGGCCATTAATGCGACAGTTTTTGAAGTTAGACGTTGGTCATGACGAGAGGAGCAACACAATAGTTGGGTAAAGAAGAATTGCAATAATGGCCCTTCGCTCATTTTCAACTTCTATTCAATTTTCATACTGCCGTACTCTAACGGAACTATCCTCCTACCCTCTTCTAAAGATCATTCTCTAGCTAATAAATTATCACACTTAAAGCTTCATGTTAGCATTTCCAACCAACTCTGAAAACGCTAACTTGGCGTATGAAGTCATTTAAAACACTTTGAATTAATTTGTAGTTTTAAAAACGAGTGTTACACTAATTGGTTGTTTGCCAACTTTCCAATGTTTACATATCTCCAATTCACCTTTGTCATCGTCCTACAACTCTCGTCAATCAGGTTCATTCTGCCACCGTTGGTCACCGCTAACATCGTTGTGGCAAAACAGTCTTTCAGCAGGTCTGCGGTCAATGTGGTATATGCGGCGTCGCACAAGGGGCGGCCCTAGTAATTGGACCCTGGTCTGGCTCACTATCGTCTACACCTACATCCAATACTACCAGTTTGACTACAGGCCTTTCGTATAGTCAGACAGCCGTTTGAACCACTACTGAACGAACCTGTCCATCCTTCGAAGTCTTCACCGACACCACGCGTCTTTTGGGCCAGCAGTTTCTTGGTAGGCTAGGATCAGCTACTACGACTATGTCGCTTACCGCGATTGGCTTTAAAGGGTAAACCCAAGCAACATTACACGTTTTATCGTGGTTTTATAGCATTCTACAAGTCTAAATCATGGTCTACAGAACCCTCATAAAACCTAAATTGTTACTTGGCAAGCCACTTGGTAAGACGAGTGATTTTGGGTAAATATT
This sequence comes from Ochlerotatus camptorhynchus, assembly GCF_037179485.1. Classification (NCBI taxonomy): domain Eukaryota; kingdom Metazoa; phylum Arthropoda; class Insecta; order Diptera; family Culicidae; genus Ochlerotatus; species Ochlerotatus camptorhynchus. Next base: position 343,179 of record NW_027040781.1, read on the forward strand.
CCACCACCGCTGAAGTGCCACTGGGCAATCAATGTATGGAACAAGCGGCTTCAATCCGTCCGGTGATCCCACCAAGAAATGGTTTGGGGTAAGCGCCGGTGAGGAGCAATCGTCCACGAGTACGTGCGTCAGTGGTCGACTATTGATAACTCCTTGGCACCTCTTCTGTAGGCACCCGCTGTGGTTTAACGCTGGCCAAGACCTTTTTCACCGACTGGATGAGACGCTCCCAGCAGCCGCCCATACCCAACGACGCAGGAGGGTTGAAGCGCCATGAAGTTGTTGGAGTGGTGAATTCAGTCATTAGCTTGTCTCGGTCCACCACGGCAGCTCTCAATTCTCTATCCACACCCACGAAATGTGTTCCCGGTCGCTGCGGATTTCTATAGGAGCACCACGACGTGCGAAACAGTTCCTCAGGGCCATGATACAGGAACTAGTGTCCATCGAAGCGGCCAGTTCCAGATGTATCGCCCGCGTTGTCAAACATATGACGATTACACCCCAGCGCTTCTCGTGGTGTCGGCCGACGAGGACAAGAAACGGTCCGAAAAAATCTACGCCCACATACGAGAACGGGTGTACAAAAGCTGCGACTCGTGACTTTGGACGAGGTCCCATTGATGGTGGTGCAGGTCTTGCACCGTGAATCTTGCCATCAACGTACGGAGAACGTCCCGTTTGGTAGGGTGCTTTCAATCGATAAGAAGCTCCTTGTTGCAACACGTGCAGAGTTTATAATGGAAGACATCGGACGCAGTACTCCACCACATTCCGAGGACCTTCTCCATGCCGATCTCAGACTCACCTAACACTTGCAACACAGTCCGCAAATTCGAAACCCAGTTCCTCATGTGGAATTCACCCTGTTGATGAACGTATCGGACCTCTTCCGTGTCTACGCTTGTTAATATGTGGTCAACGTAGTATCAACGTGGTGGATAGCGTCAACGATACCAGGGTATTCGCTTGCAAACTCGGTCGCATTCTCATTCAGGACGAAGAGCGCCGTGCTGGGTGAAGATGTAGCACCGAATGTCACCACCTGCATCTCATGGTTTCGTTATGCCTTCGTTAGCACACCACACGATCCGCTCACTATCTTTATCGTCAGAGTTGATCCGGATCTGATGAAAAATCTCCTACGTCACCTCCTAGGCCTATCAACCTCTCTCGAAACTTATACCGCACAGATGGTACATCATTCAGTTGATCCGGGCCTTTCAACGACACAGAATTCAGTGGCCGCATCGAATAAAATCCGAGCTTTCCCTGATTTGTTGGGATTGAACACCGGGAAGCTCGACAGGTACCTTGTTCGATATCCGGTCTTTTGGCTCTCTTCGGGTGTGAGCTTGCGAATGTACCCGATGTGCGTTCGTAGTCCGTCATATTTGCCCTCACTGTCTCTAATAACTCGGGCTCGCGTTTCATCCTCTTGGTCAAGCAACGCTGACGTCTTAACGCCATGGATCGGTTGTTGGGAAAACGCACGTAGTCATATTTTCCACTTCGTATCGGCCGTCCTGGAAGGTTACTGATTCTTGCAGTTTTGCCAGAGCTCGTTCATCTTCCTTGCAGAGTAGCTGACTTCGTTTCACACTGAAGCCTAAACTGACGAGTGCGAAGTAGTTCTTGACGGTCTCGTGCAAGATTTCATCCGATTCGTAGGAGTGGAAGCAGATATGATAGCTGTACGGAGTGATGTTTGGCACTAAGCCCTTCTCCGCCTGGCAAGTTTCGTAAATAGTCTATTCAAGGCGTGTCTTGACAGCAACTGGTTCATTTGGCTTCCCTTCACGACTATCCAGGGCGTAGACCACTCGTACGTTATTCATCTCGATCACTATATTTGGTTGGACTTTGGCAGCCTATCGAGATAAGGATATTTCTCCGAAAGTTTTCGAAAGATTGCGATGGAAGTTTCAGCGCTTTAACCGTGTAGACATTTGCTAGATTGTTTTGAGGACATCCGTCATACGTGCGGGAAACGCTGAGTGAAACTTGCATGGCATCGTCTTCGTATTGGCAGGTGGATGCTTTTCGCCACGCAAATCCAACTCCTTCGTCAAACTTTCCTCCATAAGTGTCGTCCGTTATGAAGGAACGCATAGGTTCGTACCTTCATCCAGTCGTTGTACAGCGTAACCAGAACGTACTGGAATAGCGCAGACTTAATTCCTCCTCGGTGCGTGTTGCACGACTTGGTTTCTTGGGAACTGCCAGTGCTGACCTGCTGCGAACCCGATGAAGACGACGCTGTGGGTTTATCTTTCGCGACGTTGTGCATCATCCGATGGTGATTGTACGCATCCGTTTTTTCCACACGGTTTTCCGGACTTGCAAGGACCCCAATGGTTCTTCAGGCAGCTACGGCATAGCTTGTGCTCCCGGAGTGCATCCCAACGTGCGGAAAGATCCATCGAAGCGAATCACTTACGCATCACAGATGATACATCCAATGCATGCTTCGTGTTGCTGGGATTTCGAAACCGTTTCTATGTGTGCGTTCAGAAATCCATCGTCCTTTCGTCCGCGGCTAGTCTTGCTTTTGAAAGATCTCGAGAACTGTGGCATCGTTACGGTGGGTGCTTGCTGCTTCCGCTAGCTTGTAGAACCAATCGCTGAAGTTGGACAGAGTTACCGATCGTAGAGACTGACGGTGATTGGCCCAATTCAAACAAATCATTGGTGGGAGACGTTCGACCAGACTGTGCAGCAGTGTCAAATTACACAGATAATCCTCTAACTCATAAGCCTTTACAGTTGCTACCATGTTGCGAACGGCTAGCGAAAAGTCGACGAGTGTACCGAGACGATCCGCGAAAGACAGTGGCCATTCCTCCGGTTCGCTAAAGATTGGTAGTTCCTTATAGACTGCATGACGTGCGGCAATCTGGCTTCTATTTAGCAAAACCGTCCCCCCCCCTCCCCTCCCTCCATAGCGGAAGGAAAGTCGTGAGAGTAGTACGTGGAAGCATTTCGGCGCTGAGTATGATTCGCTTGAAAGAACGCTGGAATATTCGGACGCTGATCGGTCCGAAGAGGAGCAAATGCCGAAGCTTTAGGACGCTGGTTGACTGGAGGTAGATTAAATGCCAGTATGTTTGGACCATGATGGACTGGACGAGAATCAAGCCCAGCGAAATTGGGCAAATTGGTGAACAAGGGGGGAATTTAGAACTCGTTCGGTCGAATCGTTGTGGTAATGGTTTACCAGAGGAGGAGCAAAGACCGGAATATTGTGCTGGTGATTATCCACGGGCGAATGATGAAAGACAGGATGGTGTCTTTCGTTATTGCGCGCGGAAACACTTCCTTCTGGACTGCTAAAACGTATAGGATTTGAAAAATTTGATTGCTACGGAAGTTGACCTCTATTCGTCTGATCAATAGATCGAGTGTTGAAGAATACGTGAACGAGCTGATGAGTACCAGTCATAAGCTCGCTTCGATTGGCTTCAAGGTTGATGATTATAGGGCTGGAGGCCTCAGAAGCGAAACTTATGTCGGATGCGATGAAGGCAAAGATCCTGCAAGGTTTTGGCATGAAGTACATTCTGATCACTGAGGACCAGTAGAGATTCCTTCATTGGGTGGCAGTAGTTATTTTGTCACATTTTCGATAATGCTATCAAGAGAGTGGCAGTTTACTTCTTGAAGGCCAAAAGTTAAGCACTGGATGCGTTCAAATTTTCCGAGCAGTTCTGCCTGTTAGACAGGTAAAAAAAACTGAAAATACTCAGGACAGATAACGGACCAGAGTATGTTTGCGACGAATCCGCCATCAGAAGAGCTGCCCGTACACCCCAGAGCAAAATGGCACAGCGGAAAGAATGAATAGGACGATGTTTGCTGAACGATGCATGAATGCAGGAAGAATTCTGGGCACAGGCGATATCAACGGTAGCATACTTGGTTAACCGATCACCAACGAGATCCAATGGAGACAAGACACCTGAAGAAATCTGGACCTGAAAGAGACCTGATTTGCGGCCCCTGAGAGTTTTCGGTACAAGCGCGATGGTCCATATTCCGAAGGTCAAGCGTAAGAAATTCAATCCGAAAGCAGCAAAGGGTATATTCGTTATGTATTTCCCGGAGAGCAACAAGTTCGAGATCAGCCGTAACATGGTAGTGATCAACGAAGATACATAATACTTCAGCACCGGATGTGTTCAAGATGTTCAAGCAGTTGAATTCAAAGATTTATTCACAGAAGAGTTCCTATTACCTATTGAAAACGCAACCAATAATTACGAAGAAGAATAAGAAGAAGTAACAGGAAATAGTACATTAGACAAGTCTAGTGAAGCTTTTGCAGATGCCAGCAGCGACTACGCGCTCCCATTGTAACAAACAAGACCAGTTGAAGAAAGTCAACAAGGGTTGAGGCACAGCGGTCGGTGATGGGTATGCTTGAGGAGGACGTTCCACAGAGCTACGATGAGGTCATGCGGCGACCAGATCGTAAGTGCTGGATCAAGGCAATGAAGGTAGAGATAGCGTCATTGAGTGAAAGCCAGACGTGGACGCAAGAGACAATAGACGCAAAGCCATCCAGCCTGGAGTTGAAGTCTCTGCTCCTGTGGGCCAGTATTCGACCATTCGGTATCTGATGACGGTGGCGACGAAATTTGACTTGGGTGTGAACCAACTGCACGGGGTAACCGGATTTCTGCAAAGCGAGCTATGTGACAAGCATATTTTCATGGACCAGCCCGAGGGGTTCGCGGTTTCAAACGGCAAGGTTTGCAAGTTTCAGAAGGCACTATACGGCACTATAGCAATAGAGCCGGGTGTGGAATGCAACGCTGGATAAAGTACTGCGACAATTTGGTCTTCAACGATTTAACGTTTAAATTCAAATTACAATTGCTGTAAGTTTTAGTACACCATACAATACCACACCGAAGTAACAATTTTGGTTTTATGAGGGTTTTGTACATCATGATTTAGACTTGTAGAATGCTATATAACCTCCATAAAGCTTGCGATGTTATACTTGGGCAGTACACTCAACTGCTGGAATAGGTAATGAGCCAACAAGTTGAGTTTAGTGGAAAACAGGAGAATGGGTATGATAAGTACAGAGAAAGAGAACGGAGAGAAGCACGGGAACTTCTTCTGCCATTTGCCAAGTAAACTTAGTGAGTAAACTGCCACTTGCCAAGTTAATTAAAGTGACTAGGAGTGTCTTAGTAGCAGCAGTAGAAAGAGCGTCAGGTATGGAACATGGATTGAGGTGCCTACATGTCACAATGGTGCCTAAGACCGTCTCCTTTGTGCCCTTTAGGACCCGTTAGCTTTTGGCGGAGAACTGCCCTGGTAGTACAATTGTCACAAACCGGTTGAGTTAACTGCTATAGGACTCATTTTAGTCACAATAAAGTTGCTGCAACTTTGTGACAGATGTGTGCTACTTGGGTGGCTTCTCGACGGTGCCGAGGATTAACTCGCTTTGCACTGATTTTACCCTTATCCCACGTGGTTGTGATATACCGGCCTTAGTTTCAGCGACCAAAGGGTTGGAAACTTGAAGCTGTCTTGGCGTGTCTTCATACACCCGTAAAATCCACGAAGGCCGACATCTCCAGTCCCGGAACCATAAATTCTCAGTGAAGCCAGCATCTGTTCGCCAGAGTCCGCCATTGTGCTTGGTGACCGGCGTCGCCAGACGCTTTGACCGAGTCTCTATCAGCCTCACCGTTTCCCGCCTTGTCCAGCAGTTGCCGACCGTCCAGGTATAGTCTAAACGAACACCCTACACACCGCACCCATACACACAGCATGTACAATTAAGGGAATTAAACAATGCGAATGTCAATCATTAGCTTTTTATTCAATTATACCTCGCTATCCGAGTCCTGATTAGTCAAGTAAATCTACACCAGCCAACCTTGAGACTAAGTATAGTTCTCCAGATCGAGCTAGCCATTTAAAGAGGTCGTTGGATGACCCCCCCTCACTGGTAGGCCGTTGCTTAGCCAAGCCGGCCGAGGTGTTTGTCTGGTAATAACGCCCTAAACAGTAACCGATTAATGAAGAAGCTGAAGGAGTTCTTAATGCGGAGGTTTAAGATGAAGGACTTGGGTGTGGCCACACATTGTCTAGGCATCCGAATCAAGCAAGACCGACGCGGTGGCAAGCTTTCGTTGGATCAGCAGGCGTTCAGTGAGGAAATCGTTCGACGTTTTAGGAATGGCAACCGTCAGCTACTGCAGCGGATTCGGGTTTAGACTGGAAAAGTCGATGGAAGACTGAAGAAGAAAAGATGGAGATGAGAAACGTGCCATACAAGGAAGCCGTAGGATGTTTATCGTTCGTGGCACAGACGACTCGACCCGATATTGCGTTTGCCGTAAATGTAGTAAGTCAGTTCGCTTCGAATCCTGGAAGCTACATTGGGAGGCTGTTAAGCGAATTATTCGATACCTTAAGGGAACAGCGACGAAGAAATTACAGTACATGAAGATCGAAGTCGGAGAATATAGCGATGCCGATTGGGGAGGAGATCCTGATAGCCGCAGATCGACTAGTGGATGTGTGTTCACGATGTAGGGAGCAGCTATAGCCTAGAACGTAAAGAAGCAACCGACAGTGGATGTTTCGTCGAAGTCGTGCGAAGCGGAGTGCATGGCACTTTCACGAAGCATTCAACAAGCCATGTGGTGCAGCAACCTGCGGTCAGAATTAACCAACGCTGAACCGGTTCCGATGTTCTGCGACAACCAGTTAGCAATCAGCATCGCAAGCAATGGATCTTAGAATCCCCGTACTAAGCACGTTAGCATACGCTATCATTTCGTGAATGAGAGTTTGGTGGTTAACCTTGATTACACCTCCACTTCAAACCAAACGGCAGGTCGGTTCACCAAACCGATGACGACGCAGAATCAGCAGAAGTGTTGTCACTTCATAGGAATCGTGGATTTCGTTACCTTAGTTGATTAAACGTAATAAACCATCATTCAATTTTCAACCATCAAACCAGAAGCACTCATTTTATTCTAACTCTGCTGTTGTCTCAGCCGATTGAAAGTTACGTTTTCAAGTTATAACTTGTTTAACAATGTCCGATACGCCATTTTGAAGTTTTTTGCGAGATTCAAAATGGCCGAATTTCAGCTGAAATGTAAATGATTGACCATAACAAACAAATTATTTTGACAAAATCACATAAGATCGATGCGTCATTTGGGTGAAAAGTGTCAGTTATCGAAGAACATCCATAATTAGTGGGTGCGAAATGAACGCGTGAGATGTAAGAAAGTGCTACGTTTTCGGGGCCTTTTTATATTCAGGACAGCACTTCTCTCTTAAACCTATCTTATATACCCATGAAGAAAAATTCTGCGTTTCTTCACGAGTAAGTATGCTGCAAAATGTCTTCCAATTCTCTCCACGGATTAAGACCACTTGCTTGACGAATAAAAACTTACATCGGCCTATGTCAGCTCGCCTTCGGACAAGTCGACAGGAGGGATAAGTGGCCAAATATTCCTGCTCCCTCACTTTCCTCGATATCCTTTATCGTCTTTCCATCCTCTAGATCTTGGCCCTTAGAGAGAAGGAAAGCCTGAAGGCGTTTTTCTTTGAAGGGGACGTCAAAAGCCACTTGATGTGAGGAAAACTTGTTTCAAAGTCCGCCTTTCATGCATGGGCTCTGTATGACGACGCAGATGGGTACATAACATTTTTTTCCTTCCTTTGACGAGAAAACTCACATGATCCAATTATTCTCTCATCGACCGTAAGTGCTGATGTGGTTCGAGTGATTCGATAAAAGAAGTTGTTTTCTTAACGAGGATTACCGTATGGGAAAAAGCAATTTATGGGTTCTTTATCAGCGAATTGGATCCTATCTATGAGGAATATTGCCAAGGAAAATTCAGTGCTGGTGAAATGTATTCAAACATAAAAACAGTTTGTTTGTTATAGGTTCGAAAAAAAAAATTAAATTACAAAATTAACCACAGAAAAATCATCAACTTCCATCGCACTAAAGATTCATCAGCACCTCACACCTGCCAGCATCTCACATCTCCCGACTCGCCACATAATTTCAATCATATCCTCATCAACTTCCGCCTATGCTGCTTTGCGGAACACAATGAAAAAGCTGTTTTTTGCCAACTTTGCAAACTTTCTTTCCAAAAGAACAGTATGCTAGCACACAACACACATGAGATGACGAACGAAAAAAAAAAAAAAAATAAGCAAGACACGTTATAAATAAAATGAATATGAAAATTATGAAAATGAATTCCTGCAACAGCAGCAGCAACCAGAACAGCTTCCACCGAACGAGGACAGGGACATGATGACGAGGAATCTTCAGCCTCCCACTTTCATCATCTTCCCAACAAGGAAAGGTTCCCATGCGGAAGGAATTCACGGCTGGATTGGTAATTCTTTCTACTTTACGTCATCTCTGTGTAAAGTTGTTTCGGTTCTCTTTTTTTGTTATCCCTATTTTGCTGAGTAACATGATGGTGAAAAAAATCCGACGGGAAGAATCAGGGTTTTTTTTTTCCTTTGTCACCATGTTTCAGCATTATGTATGCAATTTTTCGTTGTTCTTGTTGTTGTTGTTGGTGCTGTTGCTTCAAAACGGGGCTGTTCATAAAATTTAAAAATTCATTTTCCGTCATCTACCGACTTGGCAACAGATTCCATAATATTCTATTTACATTTCCACGATAGCATTAAAAGTGAAAGCTTTCCAATAATCCATTTGAAAGGTGTAGTAAATTCAGTGGCAAGAATAGAAGCTCAGCATATTTCAGTCAAGATCTGTTCTGTGCCGAATGTAAGCAATTTGTGGCAGATTGCACAATCCGAAGCGTTTCCTGAGGAAATGACAATTTTGAAAAATGTGTTGGGAAAATAACTGTATGCATCAAGCAGTATTATGAAATTGACACCGTTGGCCGAAGAATACGGAGTGCTGCGCGTGGGAAGTCGCGCTGCAGCCATGCTTGGCATGCACAGTTGTACACACTAACTGCTCATCTGTTAATAACTTTTCACTCAGTTATTGAAAATTATTTTTCTTAGTAATTGATAGATTAGGATCATAGCTTACTATAGATATGCAAAGAGTAGGTAAACCTTAACGTTTGAATCAACACCAATGCATTTTTACACTTAAAGTCCAAGATGTGCAGCGAGCATTTCTCACTTGATTTTTACAACGCAAAAACGAATACAGTTTATCAATAGAATTAAAATCTACTATTTCTTACATACCTGATACAAGCTTAAACTTTATTCTATCTACTGCTTCAAACAGAATAATGTTTTGTCAACTGTGTGCAAAGTTATTAGCCAATGAGCAGTTCGTGACCAAAACTGTGTATGCCAAGTATGGCTGCAGCAGCGCAGATATTGCCTTTCGATGCAAAGTTTCCTATTATTGTACCCATGAATCACCGAATAACGGATTTGCTATTGAACTATTAGCGTCGGAAATACGGACACGCAAATAACGAAACGGTAGTCAACGCGGTGCGTCAAAAATTGCATGTACCGAAACTGAGGGTTCAGCTGCATCAGGGCGTGGATATCTTTGGACCGTATTTGATCAGGTTTGGACGGAGTGCGGTGAAACGATGGGTTTGCCTGTTTACATGTCTCACCGTTCGGACTATTCATCTTGAGGTTGTCGCCACGGACTCCTGTAGAAAGGCGATAAGACGATTCCCCAAGAAATCTAATCCGACAACGGAACTAACTTCGTTGGAGCGAGTCGGGAACTGGTGGACGAAGTCAAGAAGATTAACATCAAACTGAGCAGCACTTTCACCAATGCGGAAACTCAGTGGCGGTTTAATCAGAATACTCTGGATAACTTTTGACGTCGCTGGATCGTGGAGTATCTGCCGACCATCACACGGCGAACTAAGTGGTTACGGGATGTAAGACCGATCAAGGAAGGTTAACTAGTTTTCGTAGCAGACGACAACGCAACGAACCGTTGGATGAGAGGACAAGTAGTTCGGGTGATTCAAGGTAAGGATGAAGTGGAAAATAGCGGGAAATTCCGGGAAATTCAGAGAACTTCTTGTCAATTTTGAGAAGTTTAGGGCAGTTCCATTGAAAAAAATTACACTGGAGTCGCTTTTTACGCGGGTGATACGTCCCGCGTAAAAAAAACCGCGTAAAAAAAAACCGCGTAAAAAAAAACCGCGTAAATTCTGGAATCCGCGTAAAAAAAACCGCGTAAATTCCGAAATCCGCGTAAAAAAAAACCGAGTAAAAAAAGACCGTGTAAGAAAAAACCGCGTAAAAAGCGATATACCGTGTAAATTCTGAAATCCGCGTAAAAAAAAACCAAAATCCGCGTAAAAAAAAACCGCGTAAATTCCGGAATCCGCGTAAAAAAAAACCGCGTAAATTCCGAAATCCGCGTAAAAAAAACCGCGTAAAAAAAAACCGTGTAAAAAAAAACCGCGTAAAAAGCGACTTCAGTGTAAATAAAGTTTGAACCTTCTAGGAGTTACAAAAATCAAAGATAGTACCGAGAATACCAGGGAAGTGTTACGAACTCGAAATTCTAGCATCACTGCTCTGTGTGTATAGTATTGGAAATTCCCGGTCTTGTTTTTGCCTGTTATTTTCTGTGTTTTTCAACTCGGTAAATTTTGATTCCGATCTTACGACATCCAGTTAAGCTCCGTTAATAAAATCTGTGCATGTACGATCTAGTTCTTCGTGTCGTGGTGATATAATATCACTTTCCGCGAGTGTTTTGTTTTCATTGGTGTTCCTAAACAACAAAGGCCTAGTACCCTCCACGCCGATTTTTTCATTTGAAGTGACACCTGCTGGTGAAAAGTGCAAACAACTACTACTGAACTTGGCATCTTGAGTGCTTTTATCTGCTCGAATCTCACAAATTTGCTTGCGCACGATCTAAGCGTAGGCGCATTACCATGGCGAAACACACTGCGGAAAGTGCCGTGAGGCAATTACGGGCATCGATGTGGTAGTTTGCCGCGGTTATTGTGGAGCTTTCTTCCATATGCCTGCTCGGGAGTATCACGTGCGTTGCAATCATATTTCACATCCAACAGTAAAAACCTGTTCTGGATGTGTGACAACTGCGCCGCATTGTTTCAACACTCTCATTTTCGAGTTATATCGAGCCAAGTTGATAAGAAATCACCTTTAAACGCGCTTTCGACTGCTATTTCTGAGCTACGAAGCGAGATTAAGCAAATGAATACAAAGCCCATTCATTGTGCAACTCCTACCAGCTACAAACTTTCTCTGGCCTACTATCGATCAACGTAAGGGAGCTAAACGTCCCCGTGAAATGAAATCAACTGCACGGGATCCTGATAACCGCCAAAGTGGGAGCAAAGAAACGCAGGATAATGTTATGTCAGTTCCCATTTTCAAAAACGATTTGGAATCAACATTTTTGCTATATCTGTCCAGAATTGCCCAGACGTCATTGTGGAAGCTGTACGCGCCATGACATCTCGAAATTGACAGTGATCCACCGGTAGTGAAGCTCGTGCCGAAAGACAAAGACACCAACACGCTTTCGTTCGTGGCTTTCAAAATAGGACTCGATCCTTCGCTTAAAAGCAAAGCACTTGACCCTGTTACTTGGCCTGAAGGACTACTGTTTCGAGAGTTCAAGGATTACGGGTCCCAAAAGTTTCGTTTCGCTCTGAAGACCAAAAAACCTATCATGCCGTTAGTACCGCCGGAAGCTTCATCATCCCCGATTACTCCCATTATGTATCTGAACTGATCTCTTCTAGCCCGGGACGCAATAAATCAAGCGATATGAAAGACCTTCATCCCCCTACTACAGTCCAGCCTCTCTTACCAGCGCTCTTCAGTCGTCCCGGCCCAGTGTTTGAGTGCGGAGATGAGGTCTTCCACACCGCTTCAACAGGCTAGTATACAATCGATTCAAACAATTCACTTCCGGTAATGCCCATCGCTTCCAGCCGTTCATCGCTAGATTTGTCAGATTTGTTTTCAAACATGGATGTTCATGGCATATCCAGTCGATCAACATTATCATCGTCAGCACTTATGTCACCGGGATGCACGCCTGCATATCTCACGGAAGCCCCTAATCCCCTCGTCACAGTCAAGCCACTCCTGCCAGCGTCCATCAGTCATCCCGGTTATGTGTACGATATTGGTAAAAGGGTCTTCCAGCCTGTTATCTCAGGCAAGTATACACTCATTATGAACGTCTCACTTTCGGTAAAGCCAATCGCTTCGAGCCGCACATCGCCAGGATATTTCAGTTCAAGCTGTCTCCGTTGCTTCTCAGATGATCTTGGTGAATCCAGTCGAGCGTTGTTCCCTACTCTCGTATCATCAGCACTGACGCCGCCGGGATGCACGCCTGCAAGCCTCACGGAATCCCTTAAGTCGAGCCACTACCGCCAGCGATCTGCAGCCATCCCGGTCCTGTGTGCGAAGTTGGTGAAGGGGTATTCCACTCTGTCGCAGCAGGCAAGTACCCCCACAACATGAACATTCCGCGTCGAGTAACGTTTGTCGCTTCCAGCCGCCTGTGGTCGTCAACTCACTTCCACTCAGCCATACGTCGTTACGTCATCACAGATGTTCCAGTTTCGGCCGTCACAGCAAACCCAGTCAACCTTAAAACGTTCCATCAATGCCAGGGGGATAATCCCCCCGCTGCTCCTGAATTCAAAACGAAAAACCATCTTCTCAACGCCTCATTTCTGTGTACTATCAGAATGTTAGAGGCATGCGAACCAAAATTATGCAGTTACGTTTGCTTCTTTCCAGCTGCGACTACGATGTGCTCGTCTTCACATAAACTTGGCTTCGAGCCGATAATGATAGTGCTGAAATTTCATCCGACTATACATTTTACCGCTGTGATCGTAGTGCGTTGACTAGTCAGCATTCTCGCGGAGGAGGAGTATTAATTGCGGTCAAAGCGCATCTCAACTGTCAGGCTATTCCACTGTTGAATTGTGACCATCTTGAGCAAGTCGCCGTCCGTATACGATTGGATTCTCGGTATCTTTATTTTGTCGCTATTTACCTTCCACCAAACTCATGTGCCGACCTGTACTCTGCACACGCTAACGCAGTGCAGCATATTGCAAACTGTGCTTCTGCCGCTGACATAATTGTATCTCTGGGAGACTTCAACCTCCCCAATTTGCATTGGCAATTGCACGAGGATGTAAATGGTTTCATTCCCTTGAACGCTTCTTCCAAGCATGAACAGGCACTCACTGAAACTATGTTTGCTACTGGTTTGCAGCAAGTTAACCGATATGTGAATGCGAACGTAAGGCTTCTCGACCTTGTATTCGTCAGTCTTCCAGAGCGACTAGACCTCATTGAAGCCACCACGCCTCTGTTGCCCGTACCCGAGCAAAGTCGGTTAACAAAATGAAAGCAAATCGATATTAAAGATTGCAGTTCCTATCATAATGAATACTCATTTTGATTACAATTGTCACGACATTAGTCTGATATCATATTGTGCTTTCATTATGCAGTCAAGACATTTTAAATGAAAGCAACTTAACTTGAAGTTCTGCTGTTAACGTCTTGTTTAAAATTTAAGTTAAGCTTATCTGTCGTTGAACTAACGATTATTGTTTAATTGCTTAGTTTAACACATTTTAGGTCATTCGTAACCAACCCGATGTGACATTTGAGCTCAAGTCTTTCAGCGTGAGAAGCTTGGATGCTAACCATTTACACCAGGCCCGTATTCAGTCAAACATTATGAATGCAAAATCAGTAATCAAATTGATTTCATTGAAAGCAGGATTAGTTTTCCGTTTGATTCAACAGTGTAAAATTTTGCTCTCATTTTTGATGTGTTAACCGTTAAGTCAACCAAAATGAAATCAAATGGAGTATTCAAAATAAGTTACATCATAACAGCAAATTCTGATTTCAATTTGATCTCTAACTTTGCTCGGGTAGACAATCACCACGTGCCTTTTGTTTTGCTGTTCGATGAGAGTATCGACGATTTAGTAGTACAGAACGAGTCGGACGATAATCTTTACTACGATTTCCGCTCGTGTGATTTTGGCCAGTTGAAAACGGCTCTAGCTGCCATTGACTGGGATTCCTTAGCGCTAACCGGGCCATTGGATAGAACATTATCAGCATTCTATGACAAGCTTTATGCAGTGCTTAACGACTATGTTCCTCGGAAAAGACGATCGTTCAATTCAGTTTTCAGCAAGCCATGGTGGACCTCCGAACTACGGCATCTTCATAACATCCTGAGGAAAGCACGTCACCGTTTCTTCCTTTCGAATTCTGAGAGCGACCGTAATTACCTTCGCGAAGTAGAGCTGCAGTACAAAATAATTCCATTATATCTACTTACTCAGGATCCAGAACAGCGTAAAACAAAACCCATCGTGCTTCTGGGATTTCGTGAAAAAGCGGCAAGCATCTTCTCGCATTCCATGCAACGTTGCCTTCAATGATGTCCAGGCTAATACAAATGTGGATGCTGCAAACCTTTTCGCCATGTTCTTCCAGAGCGTTTTTAGTAAAGTGTCACCTGTACCAAGGCGCGATTGTTTTGCTCACGTTCCTTCGGACAACATCAACCTACCCGTTATTCAGTTTTCCGCAAATGAAGTAGTAGAAGTCATCGATGAGCTTGACATCAAAAAAGGACCTGGGACGGACGGAATACCACCCCTGTTGCTGAAAAACTGTTCAAGAGAACTAGCTTATTCAACCGATCACTTCACGAAAGAACCTTTCCGACAGCTTGGAAAGCTGCTTGCATCGTTCCTATTCACAAATCTGGCAACTGTAATCAGGTGACAAATTATCGCGGCGTATCTATACTTTGCTGTCTCAGCAAAGTGTTTGAAAGACTGGTGCACAACGTTCTATACAACGTAGCATCATCTTTGATGGTCAGCATGGCTTTATGAAGCTTCGTTCTACAACAACGAACCTCATGTGTTACGTCACGCGAAGTAGAAGAGAGGCGGCAAGTTGACGCGGTGTATGTTGACTTTGCGAAAGCCTTCGACACTGTACCGCACATTCTAGCGGTGGAAAAACTGAAGCACATAGGTTTCCAGAATGGATTACGGAGTGGATACATTCGTATTTGTGCGATCGTACTGCATATGTTGCGGTCAACTCAACTCGATCCCGCACTTTAAAAATCACGTCTGGTGTACCCCAGCGAAGCGTTCTGGGGCCATTAATATTCAACATTTTTATAAATGACCTGTGTCTGATGCTTTCCTCGTTTAAGCTTTCATTCGCTGATGACCTAAAAATGTATCGTGTCATAGCTTCTCTTCCGGATTGTATTGCCCTACATGAAGATATTGATACTATACTGGTATGGTGTGGCGATAACGGCATGCGGGTCAATAACATGAAGTGCAAAGTTATTACCTTCGGTCGCTGCAATAACCCCATTCTTCATCAATACAGAATAGAAACTGCATCATTGGAACGTGTGTCGTCCACCTGTGACCTTGGCGTTACCATCGATTCGAGGCTCAGATTCAACGAAAGCTTTTCTGTGCAGGGATTCATCCGTCGCCACGCTTCCGAGTTCACCGACATCCACGCTTTAAAAACTCTCTATTGCTCGTTGGTTCGTAGCATTCTGCAGTACGCTGCTCCGATTTGGTCCCCTTATTATGTAGCTCATGTTCTCACGATTGAACGGGTGCAGAAAAGGTTCTTACGGTTTGCACTGAGACAACTTCCTTGGAACGATCTGACCAATCTCCTTCCTTATTTTGATCGATGCAAGCTCATAGGATTGGAACCACTATCTGTCAGACGAGTAACGATGCAGCGGCTATTTATTTTCGGTGTCATTGGAGGATCTATCGATTGCACTGAATTTCTCGCACAGATCCCGCTCAACATTCCTCCTCGGCGGTTTCGGTGACGAATCCGATTATAACTTGACTAAAAACGTTTTTTAGAAATAAGATTAGTCGTAATTTTTAGTTTATAAGTAAAATAGTTCAGTCTGTACGACTAGTCGAAGACGGTGATAAATAAATAAATAAATAAACTTAAGAAAAGATTAGGCAACTTTACAGAAGTTTCGAGAAATTTATGAAAGTGCAAAAATCATCAAAAAGCTTACAGATACTTATGGGAGTCCAAAAAAATAAAAGGATAACGTTAAGAATGGAAATAGTTTCAATTTCCAGGTAGCTTCGAGGACATCAGAGAAGTTCAGAAAACCACAGGGAAGTTCAAAGAACTTCAAGAAAATTGCAGGATCTTTACAACATTTCCGATACATTTAGGGTATTTCCGAAAACTTCCGAGATTTTCAGGGAAGTACAGAGAACTTCACACATTTTTACAGACTTTTGGAAAGTTTCATTAATTTAAGGTATGTTTTTAGTATTTCGAGGAATATCTGAGACCTTTAGAGAAGTTCCAATAATTAATTGCTGGAGCTATCGAGAAATGCGGATGAATTATGTAATATTTCAACAAAATCTTGAACTTTCCTAAATTTTCTGTAAAATGACGGAAGTTCCATGAATATCAGAATTTTTTTAGATAGTTTGATAATTTCATGGCAGTGAAATTAACTTCAGAAACACTACGGAAACTTTTGAATTATCCTGAGAAATGCAAAAAAAAACTACAAGAGACAGCTCTATGGGGTTGTACGCAATGGCGACGTAGGACTACGTGGTCTTTTATAATAAATCTTATTTGTTAACTGCAGCAGAAGCTTGTGTTTTGTGTAGGAATAGGAATTTGAGCGGGATTATCTCTGTTTATAATCTTCAGTATGACGCGCTAGACATAGATGGCCCACAGCGACTCAAGAAAAGCTACTGATTCCGATCAATAGCGGTGCGGCTTCTTCCTCCTTCTATGGATGCTCATGTGGGCTGCAGCTCGCTGCTTGCAGGCAGCCTTTCGTTGTGTACTGGAGAACACCACTACTCACCACGCGGTGATTGAATAAACACCGTTTGGTGAGACCGGCTGGAATTCAACTTTGAAATCTGTGTTAGGGAAATCGCTTTTCGCAGGTGATCATTTTAATTATCATAGCAACAGTTGCACATTCGTCCAATTTTCAAAAGCGAAAATTTGAAAAATGGTAAAGTGTTAAATTAAACAGATGCGTAGAAATATTTCTGATCGATTAGTGATAAAATTATTGAAATTGATCCAGGGGCAGCTGAGCTATTAACATTCAAAATCTTTCATGTTCCATTTTCGGTTTTCACAAAGTGTACCCCCATATAGAAATCACAGACGTAGTCCTTCGTCAAAATCTAGTGAAATTTATTGAGTATCAAAGATCTTTATAACAGTACCAATAACTTCAGGGGAGCATAGAAAACTTCAGAAAAGTCTAGATTTTCAGATCTTGAAGAATTATTATTTTTCCGGATTTTCAGTAAAAAAAAAAAGTGCTGAATACAGTTTTATCATCGTCAATGTTTCGATCCTGGGGATGAGGTCGTAATCAGGGCTAGTTTAAGATTAAGATCGTAAAGTATTTTGCACTGAACGAAAGACAGCATAACTTTCACCTCTATTCCCGTTTTCGTACGAACCGGATTCGTTCGAAACGAAAGCAATTTCCCATTCCCGTTTTCGTTCGAAGCAATTCTAACTTTCGAACATCGTTCGTTCGAACGATGTTGCTATTCCCATTTTCGTACGAATGCGTTTTTTTGTCCGCTTTCCAAACGTCACTCCAAACTCGCGAATCGCGAGACAGCCGGGGATAAAAACTTTGAAATTTTTTGTAATCTCTAATAAAAATGTTATGGTTAATGGGGTTGGTTTATTGATTTATCTTTATTAAGGAGGCTTTCAGCCTGAGGCTGGTTCGCCTCCAACGTGTTCGGGGTATCATCCAAACTATTTTTGGAATAGTTCAATCATTTGGGTTATCGTTCGTGTATGGTATTTTTTATAAGAGATGGCCTTAGTGTACAAAAAAATCTACAACCCAATTTTTGGTGTTAGATTGTAATAATTTTACTTAAAATTACGTGAAGTTAAAGATCTCATATGGAAATTGATTGAAAAATCATGCAATAAAAATATAATTTAGATTAAAAAAAGGATCGAAACAACTAGAAAATTTTGGACAAAGTCATTTCTGTAACAGCTTATATAACAAATATTTATATATTTAATTATGACTCCAAAACATTGACAGCCATATACAGTCAAGATTCCTATAGTGCGAATTCGTTCTTGCCGGATTCCTATAGTACTGATGCCACTGGATTCCTATAGTACGGTCGATCCGGCATTAACGAATACACGTAGCATATGACTTCCTGATGTCTTTTGAGAAGTTGTTAAGAAGAAAGTTGGCCACCTTTTGGGACGATTCAGTTTCCGGTAGGACACAAGTCTGATCCTGTGGAAGATCTGAAATATCCGTAAAAGTGGCCAATTCATGAAACTCATAAACGTCTTATCAGAATGAATTTGGAGTTGTGACCGGAATATGGGCCCTGGGGACCACGGGATAGTTCACCGGAAGATCCGGAACATCCGTAAATGTGGTCAATTCACGAAACTGATCCTAGAGCTCCGCGGATTTTTTGAAACCACTCATAGACGTCTTATCAGAATTAATTCAGAGTTGTGACTGGAATATGGACTCTGGGGACCACGGGATTGTTCACCAGAAGATCCGGAATATCCATAAAGTGGTCAATTCATGAAACTGATCCTAGAGCTCCGCGTTTTTTTTTAACCACGTTTAACGTCTTATCAGAATGTATTCGGAGTTGTGACTGGAATATGGGCCCTGGGGACCACGGGATGGTTCATGGGAAGATCCGGAACATCCGTAAAAGTGGTCAATTCATGAAAATACTCCTAGAGCTCCGCGGATTTTTTGAAGCCACTCATAGACGTCTTATTACAATAAAATCGGAGTTGTGTTCGGAAAATGTACTCTGGGGACCATGGAATGGTTCACCGGAAGATCCGGAACATCCTGAAAAGTGGTTAATTCATGAAACTGATCCTAGAGCTCCGTGTTTTTTTTTTTTTTTGAAACCACTCATAGACGTCTTATCACAATTAATTCGGAGTTTTGACTGGAATATGGACTATGGCGACTACAAGATGGTCCACGGGAAGATCCGGAACATCCGTAAAAATGGTAAAGTCATGAAACTGATCCTAGAACTCCATGAACTTTCCGAAAACACTCATTTACGTCTTATCAGAATGAATTCAGAATTGTGACCTAAATATTGATTGTGGGGACCACAGAATGGTTCAAAAGAAGATCCGGAACATCCGTAAAAGTGGTCAATTCATGCAACTGATCCTAGAGCTCCATATTTTTGTTTAAACCTTTCATAAACGTCTTATTACAATTAATTCGGAGTTTTGACTAGAATTTAGACGGAAAATGGACCTTTGGGATCACGAGATGGTTCACATCTATAAAAGCCGTATTTATGAAGACAAAAATATTAGCACCAAAACCATCACTTTTACGTATATGGTGTTTTGGGGAAAGCTTATTCGTATTTTTTTAGCCGATTTGAAATTAGGGTGGTCTTTAAAATTGGTGAATTGAAAATTCAACCTTTTTTATTACTTGAGATAGACTAATGCAGTTTTTTAAAAAGTCGTAGAATAATCAATTTGAACCAACTTTGCTCATGGCATCACATTTTTATCTCTTATGGTTCATGACTTATGGTTATTTTAAACAAGTAGGTTGGAGTGGCCCCTAGAAAATCTTTCTTTAAATATTTTTATTGGTGATTAACGTATAAACAATATTTAAAGAAATTTCTAGGGGCCACCCTAACCTCTCGTAAAAACATTATTCTAAATACTTTTAGAACTTTTTAAGGCCCCCTTTTTTTTGCAGAAGTCACTAATTTGAATCTCCTTTATTAAAAAGTTATGGCTAGTTTTTGATAAAAAAAAGATTTTTTTTTAAATAAAATAAAATACTTTAAACAAAAAACGCTCTCACAGTTTTTCCACAAATACTGAAAAAAACACGATTTTTTAAATGACATCGAAAGTTTGAAAATCAGTTTGCTCCATTTAGAGACATTGTCATTTTAATAGAACCATTTTTTCGAAGAAAATCTCCATTAAGTTTCTAATAATAAAAAAAAGATAGCAGCCTGGTTGCTTCAGCAAAAATATGCGTAATCATAAGTTCTAAATGTAACCAAAACAAGGTTTTTACGAGAAATGAACTAATGAAAAGATATTCGAAGAAATCTGTTTTTTATGGGCCATTCTAACCTGCTTGTTTAAAAAATCATAACTCATGAACCTTAAGAGATAAAAATTTGGTTTCTCGAGCAAAATTGCTTCGAATTGATTGCTCTACAACTTTTAGAAAATTGCATTGATCTATCTCAAATAATTAAAAAAATATATGTATTTTCAAATCTCCAATTTTGTGGACCACCCTAATTTCACTAACATAAAAAGATCGGCCAAACAATATGAAGAAACTTTCCCCAAGACACTATATCAAGAGCAAATTTTCATTACGTCGAATGTAACAAAGGTAAACAAAGTCGAGCTATCAGTGTCAATCGATTCTCCTGCTATTACACTATATACTGTCCGAATATAGGATCAAATCACATTTTTAAATTTATTTGCCAGTCAAATTGCTTTTTGACGTAATCACCTTCCGATCAAAATAGTTTTCGATGTTACTTAAGTCACCCAACTTCTATGGAGATGCCGTTTGACTTAAGTAACAGTGCTGAGAAACCCGTGAAAAGTGTATGTTCGTCGTTTCGCTTTCTCATTATTAAAGTGAATAAATCGAACTGTTTGTTGCTAAGATGATTTCGGTAGTCCTAAAATGATGAATGGGCTGCACGTAAGGAGACGTAATTGATAATTCTCCCGAATATCCTGGTAAATACACTTTGACTTAAGCAACAATAGGGGCCACCAAACGACGTATAATGACTTTTGACTCAAAAACCAGTATTTTTAGCATGAAAGCTAGCGATTTGCATTTGTATGATTAAAACCCTGCTAAATATGTTAAACATTGCTATCACTATGAGATTATATGTGTTTACTTGGAAATAGGAATAACTTTTCGGTCATCAAAACAAAACTTTATTTTTCTCGGATTGGTGCGAATGTTACTTACGACATAATGAAAATTTGCTCTTGATATACCTAAAGCTGACGGATTGGGCGCAAACATTTTTGTCTTTCAAAATACGGCTTTGGGACCATTGTGCAGTGGATGGTCCTCCGAAAGATCCGAAACATCCGTAAAAAGGCTCAATCGATGCAACTGATCCAAGAACTCCGTTTTTTTTCGTAAACTTTCATAGACGTCTTATAATTATGAATTCGGAGTTATGATTGGAAAACAGACCCTGGATACCATGAACGCTCCTCTGGAAAATAATAGACAACTCATCAGAATGAACTCGGAGTTGTGACTGAAAAATGGACCCCAGGGTCCATTGGATGGTCCTTCGGAATATCCGGAACATCCATTAAAGTGGATAGGTCAAGAAAACTGATCTAAGCACTCTATGGTTTTTTAGAACTGCTCATAGACACATTTATAGGTGGTATTTAAGTAATTAATAACTTCTAGACACTTTTAACGGAATTTTTGATGATCTTCCGGATCTTTTAATGGACCATCCCGTGGTCCCCAGTATAAATTTTCTGGTCAAAACTCCGATTTTATTGTGATAAGATGTCTATGAGTGCTTTCTAAAAAATCGTGGAGCTCAAGGATCAATTTCCTGAATTGAGCACTTTTAGGGATGTTCCGGATCTTCCGGTGGACCATTCTGTAGTCTCCATATTCTTATTTCTGAACACAACTCCGAATACATTCCGACAAGACGTTTATGAGTGGTTCCGAAAAATCCGTAGAGCTCTAGGAGCAGTTTCATGAATTGACCACTTTTCTGATGTTCCAGATCTTCCGGTGAACCATCCCGTGGTCCGCAGGGTCCATATTCCAGTCACAACTCCGAATTCATTCTGATAAGACTTTTATGAGTGGTTTTGAAAAAAAACCGCGGAGCTCTAGGATCAGTTTCATGAATTGACCACTTTTACGGATGTTCCGGTTCTTTTAGTGGACCATCCTGTAGTCCCCAGTGTCCATATTTCGGTCACAACTCCGAATTCATTCTGATAAGACGTTTATGAGTGGTTTCTAAAAAACGCGGAGTTCTAGGATCAGTTTCATGAATTGACCACTTTTACGGATATTCCGGATCATCCACAGGATCAGACTTGTATCCTACCGGAAACTGAATCGTCCCAAAAGGTGGCCAACTTTCTGCTTAACAACTTCTCAGAAGACATCAGGAAGTTATCTTTTCAAATCAGTGAGATTTTCAAATTTTCAACCAAAAAATTTCAACAATGTTATTGTTTTGTTGACATCGTTTGACAGTCCACTTGACCGAATAATGTCAATTTCGTGCGCGGTCTATGCTTCGAATTGTTAAGAAATGTCAAAGTGCATCTGGTACCACTAACACTGTTTATTTTCGAAAAAGCTTTCGTTCGAACGGGTTCGTACGAAAACCAGAATGCCGTTTTCGAACTCGTTCGAATCGAGTCGTTCGTACGAACGAACGATTCGAACGAAAACGGGAATAGAGGTGTTTATGTCCCCTAAAAAATAAGGCCATTGGAACGTTTCGATCCACCAGTCAGTATTTTTAACTTTTACGATTAGCTGATTGCAGAGAAGTTCTACCAGCACCCTAGTATTAATTAGAGGGAATTTAAATGTGTGTACATTCCTTTATTACACTTATGGGTGATTCTAAAAAGGGAACATCGATTTTAGATGATGGGGTGGACATATGAATAATAAGTCAGCGACCAGCTCTTAATTTGCCATGACAGCACTGGACAATTCTGACAAGCAGCATACAAAGCAAGTTTTTCCAGAACTAATATTTTCGTATGAAACCTTCAAATCTCAAAAACTAACAACACGAACAGGTAGAGGCATGATTGTTAACAAGATTGAGCTTTTATCCTCGAGAAACTGGTGATTGATATGTTTGTTTTCAAAAGCATGTCAATCATGAATCAGACCGAAATCTAGTGTGCCACTCAGTGTTGGAAAAATATCAAAAAATCAAATCTCACCAATGCCGAAGATCACGCTTGATTTCCGTAGACAAAAATCAACACGCAAACAACTGTGGTTGATATTTCAAGCTGCGATATCGCAGCTGGGAATATCAAGCTAACAAGACTCACCAGCTGCAAATTTCACCAAACTGTGGTGAAATTGACTGCCATGATTTTTGCTTTACACCCGAACGCAACTTTAACTTCCATAACGGCTGGTAGCAGCCGCTCCGTGTCTGCCATCGGTGAAGAGAAAAAAGAGGTAGCATTATTATACCTTCTCCTTCTAAGAAAACGAGGAGCAACGGAATCATGTTTGCGTCGATTTATCTCTTAGTTTCAACTTTGCACGTTGTGAATATTCTCGCAATATCAAAGGAGCTTGTAAAATCAATTTCATGCATGATATTTTCTTCCAATATCATGCTTGATATTGAGACAGTATGAGAGCGGAAAAATATCATTTGGTTGAAGATTTTGCCAGCACTGGTGCCACTTAAAGCTCAAATTTCAGGGCCCAATCCAAGCGAGCTGCCGAATTCCGATAGCTTAAATACTCCTTAGTAATATCAACAATAACAAAACTCGCTCGGCGATCACATTACAGCAAAAATAAGATTTCACTGATCCTTTTTCCCTCTCATTTGCCAAATTCCTCCCTCACCCCTCCGCGGAAAGATTGCATCGCAATTTCCCTCCAATTCCAAGTATCGCTCACTTCTCGCGACTTCGGCTGCCTGCTCGTAGTAAGCCAAAGGTGGGATCACACGATTATCATATAATTTTATATTCACTGCGCTTTTCTCTCCACTTGACTATTCAATTCGGGCGGAAAATTGACTTTATTGAATCGACACCACACCACCCCTTGGTCGTCGAAGAACCTTCATCGTTGCTGCCGTTGCCGTTGTTGTAGGTTGGTATCGTTCCAATTTACTTTGAATCGAAAATTGTCGTCTGGTGTACGGATTTGATAGCAGCGTGTTTTTTTTTCTCCCGCAGCGTCACAGGGGAACCTTAATCTTGTTTAGCAGCAGTAGCAGCACCGAGAGGGGCGATGGAAATTCCTTCACTCTCTCTCTCTCTCTCTCTCTTTCTATCTCGTTGAGCTTGAATGATTGATGTAGTGCGTGTGCCTTATTGTGCGTAAGTGGAAGAGGGCTCAAAGGATAAAAGTTAAACGACGAGGTCTTGCTGCGAAACAACCCGAAGACAAATGCAGGCGGTGAGTGCTTTCAGGAGGGGCCCGCTTGGGTGGGGTGGAAAATTGCCCAACTTTAAGTGTGATGTAAGAGGTGCAGGGGACCCGAATGGAAATTTGCTAAACAATTTTTCGTTTCAATGCCACAGCGATAAATCTAAGTCATTGGCCGTCTGTCAGCCATATGAGCGATTCGTTCTAGGAAATCTTCAAGTTGTTAAAGAGATTTTATAGATGATTACATTTTTACCCGGGCAGACCACAGCGAATCACGCGGGAAGCGACCCAAGGTGGAGAGCGCCTTTGAGTGATTGCCCTCTGCAGGGCTGACGACGATGATGAAGAGATGACGATGAAGGTCGGTCCGTCGGTCGGTCGGTCGGAGATTACGAGTAATAACTGTCACATCGTTCACAAACATACATTTATCTCGACTGGATGGCAGGCAGGGCAACGGGGGCGAGAGGTTTTCGGGGATTGTTCCGGGTCGGTGAGCAACGGTGGCGCTCGGACTTATTTTGGGTTGAATTTAAGAATTATGAATTATGAAGGGACCAACTCGGGGTTGAAATGGTTTGGACAAGTGAATGGACCACCGAGCATGCGAGGTTAAGTGGATACTAGAGCTTCGGAAAGGAAACGATGTTCTTCTAAATTGAATTTAGGACTACATCAGCAAGCTCACATGGAATTGTGTGGACCAAAGGCAATGTGAAATGTGAAGCTCGTTTTTTTTTCGAGGACATGGTTTTCGGTCTACATGAGTGCTTTGGCGTCGGAAAATGAAATGAATGAATTCCAGAAACTTCACGGGTCGCTAGTTTGCTTTGAGTTGTGTCATTTCGCCGAACATTATTTCGTCGAATTTGGATGGAGCCTCAAAAGTAATGAAGACATTCGGCTTCACATCATTATTCACATCACATTATTTGCTAGCAAGTTAAAGTAAGACTGATGTAATATAAATTCTACAAAGTGAAGTGAAGTATAAAGAAGTAAGGTTCAGCCGAAGTCATTTCACCAACGAAAAGAAAATCGCTAAGTTTTAATGAAGATCTCTTTTACTTAGGGTAAATAATGGCTTCGGCAAAACGTTTACCTATGATCGGCGGGGTTAATGAAGACCTTGAAAACTCAAATTTTCCATGAGGATGGGTCAAGTTTCAAAGCATCGTTTTGCCACAATTGAGCACTCAAGGACTTTGTTTCCCCTCCTGACGATAAAACGTAAAGGTTTTACCGAAGCCGATATTTACCGTCAGAACGATTCGAATAGTAAAAAACAACTTAAGCTTAGCGGTTAACAGAGACCACGTAAATGTAGACTGTGTAATTGGTGTATTACTATGTGTATGCTAGTGTGCACATGAATTTTCTGCATGTGCTACACACTTAGAAATCCATCTTTGACATAAAGGATGAGACGTAAACAAACATGTCATGTAAAATTAAGTGCTACGAGACTGAAAAGTTCGAAAGTACGTTTGATTGCACTGAATTTCGCGTCTATTATGACTCAATTTTATGCCAAAATTGACGCTCGTATATGTCAGTCTCACAGCACCTAAATTTACATAAATTTTTCTAAGTGAGTATACCTTGAGATCCAGATCTAGACAGTTAGTGTCTTGGGAAAAGTTGCTCAGATGTTCACATGGAAGGTAGACAAATTACATCAGAATTATCTCACTAGTTGGCGCAAGTGTGCACTTGAATTTTCTGTATATGATATATATTTTGAGATGTAGGCATTCTAGATAGTTAGTGTCTTCGCAAAGCTGATCAGATGACTCAGATTCTCCATATGGTATACAAATGAGTTCAGAATTCTCTCACGGTAACCATAGCACGGCGATAGAGAAACTGCTTCGCCAACCCGAGCGTCTGATCACCATGGAGGTGCGGCTCAAACAGCGTCTGACAGGCATCCAGCGGCTGAATAAGAAATGCTCTTCCCCGGAAGCTACACCTAAGATGACAGCCCCTTCATGGCGGATAGGAGATCTTAGGCTAACCACATACTGTCTCTGAAACCTTTATAATTGTTCAAGAAACCAACAGAGAAGGACATCGAAGTGATTTAACGGCAACGACTTTTAGCGCAAATCAACGGACACGAATTGGATCATGGAATGTCTTGATGTTAGCCCAGCAGGGTATACTGGCACAACAACGACGCATGAACCTAGGAATCCTGGGACTGAGTGAAGTTCGTTGGTCAAACTTTGGAGAACACAAACTGCCGTCGGGACAGGTACTACTATACTCTGGTATTCGAGGTGAAAACGCTCCCCGCCATCGTGGAGTTGGTCTCCTACTTAGCGTCCAGGCAAGTACTGCGCTCATCCAGTGGGAGCCTGTTAATGTTGCCAGTTGCCAGATTTAGAACACGGGTTCATAACCTTACCATAATCCAATGCTATGCGCCAACCGATGCTGCGCTGTAGATCGCGTCTAACAGAATTTTTTGTACTGACAATCCACATTTCAGGAAAAAAAAGAATCATTCCTTACATTACACGGTATGCCTCATAAAATAATGCAAATATTCTCGTACATTTTGTATGCTCATTTGTGCCATTTTTAAGCCCTTGGGACTCATTTCATAAGGTAACGTTTAACCTTGGATTTCCACAAACAAAAAACTGGTGTCATACATTCTTCTGTGGTTATAAGTTTGTACTTACTCGAAAAATGAAATGGCCACTAGTGGATTACTTGATTTTTTATACGTACCTGAAAGATGAAGAAATATATGATGATTAGAATTCTGTAGTAGTGTAGTGTGGTTAAAACAAGTGCTTGGCAACATGTACGTTTTATAATACTAGAAACGCGGATGAAATAAGAACACCACATTTCTTGACTTGCGCTTCACAGAATTCATTGTATTTTAAAGGAGTAAATGTTTTCAATTCGATGCCTAGACATATTAAACGTGCAAAAACATTAGCAGAATTCAAGAGACATTGTATTTCACACGTTAAAACTGTCTTTTGAACAGTTATCAAGTGATTTTTATTTTTTTTTTATGAATGGACGAAGTATGTATCTTGACGAAGTTATTTATAACGGATTATTTTGTATGGATAGCTGTCATAACGACTTTTTAATAATTATTGTAGCACTGCAAAAACTATTTTGTTCGCCACGATGGTGATGATGGATTTTTTTTTATATTTGAATTAAAGTAGTAGTTAAAAAAAAAAGTAGTAGTCTACAAAGGTTTGAGCCTCGCGCGCGTATTACGGATATAGAGGACTGAATTTAACATTTGATAAAAAAAATGCAACTTTGAAGCTTATTTGGAAGATACTTTGAGTTAGTATTAAGTTTTCTGGCTGAATGTCGGGGGTTCGTGAGCATTCCTGACATTGCTGAAAATTATAATAGCATCATTGCGGGGTTGCTAGTGTATAGGATGCTTTGTTGATTGTTCATTAACTCTTGATTGCTTGTAATACTTATGAATATTCTAGGTGGACAAAAAGGCGAACTAAGAGGTGGACGCCTAAGCTTTTTCACATTTATGTATATTGCTGTGAAGCAACTGTAAAGTCTAGAGGGAATTTATATCTGTAACTGTAACCAGCTCGTTTTTGTTTGCTAACCTGGTTAAAATGTTTATATTTTATTATCTTAAAGATAAATCGTCCAGCTCAAACCTTTGTAGGGGTAAGAGGTGGGACCATCATCATCATCTGTACAGTAGGGTGCATAACTCGTTGGGCTGACAATTTTCGAAAATAAAGCTGAAATGTTGCTTAACAACAAACTGAAAACCCGAAGTAATTGCTTTTATTCTAATGTTCGAGAATCATTAACAAAAAATACAATTTTTGACGTAGGACTACGTCTTTCTTTTCTATACTGGGTCACATTAAAAAAAAATCAAAATTCAGACATGTAACGAAAAATCCCAAGCACGGACATAACGATAGAGCGCAAATCGAACACACGACACATTTGGCATGCTCACCGCTCGGTTGACCGCTCACCATTTCACCAATGAATGGAAGGGATGAGAAAAGCAACGGTAATACAATACAAAAGCAACAGTTGGCTGCTGCCCAGTCGGCTGCCGCTGCAGTACCCGGTCAAGCCTCCGGGCCATCGACGGATCCCCCTGCTCCGGGATTGGCCGGTACAACCGGTGAAGCTACAGACGATTCTCCGCTGTTAACGGATGAGATCGTCACACTGTTGGCCCAGGCCATCATCATCAAGCGCACCTGCGCAACAAGAACACAACAGCTCCAAGCTATCATCTCCTTCGTCGCTAATTATGGACCGTGAACCCATAAAGATTGCCAACTGGAACGCTCGCTCCGTAGGGGCGAAAAACATTGAGCTTGCAGACTTCCTCCGCAAGCACGACATCGACGTGGGCCTTCTCACCGAGACCCACCTCAAGACCGGTGACAGCTTCTGGCTGCCCGACCCCAGCATTGTCCGGTTTGATTGCACCAGCTCCAGGGGGGGCGGTGTCGCGGTCATCATCAAGAAAGGCATCAAGTACTGCACCCTACCCCACTACCGCACTTCTATCATCGAGGCCGTCGGCGTAGAGGTAGAAACATCGACCGGAAACGTCCGGTTCATCGCCGCCTACTGCCCCGGCAATGTACCGTTAGCAATGGTACAGCACATCAGTTCAAGAACGACCTTGCCATCATAACCCGCACTAATGCCCGCTTCGTAATCGGAGGGGACCTGAACGCCCGGCACGAGGCCTGGCGAAACTACCAGCAGAACCAAAACGGCCGCCTATTATTCGACCATCCCCAGCATGGTCTCTATTCCGTCTGGTTTCCGGACGAACCAACCTTCACATCACCGGCGAGCAACCCATCGACGCTGGACCTGTTCTTGGCAAACACCGGATTAGCCAAGCCGGTTGCCGTCAACGACCTGAGTTCGGACCACCAACCGGTGCTGGCCGAGCTGGGCTGCAACGTGGACCCTGCACCGTGCCTGCGGAAGGACTACCATCAAGTCAACTGGGTCCAGTTTCGGCGCGTGGTCAACCGCCACATCGACGACAACCCACCGCTCGACACAGTGGAGGACAAAGACCGGGCCCTGGAGGGTCTCCATCAAGCCATATCCGAGGCTGACGAAGAGTGCGTTCGACGAGTTTCTGTGAGGGGTAAGTTTCAAGCAATTGATTCCCACACCAAACTCTTGATTCGGCTCAGAAACGTTTGTAGACGCCAGTTTCAGCGGACTGGGGATCTGCAGCGTAAATACGAAATGGTCGATCTGAAACGGCAGATCGCTTCCAGAATGGTCTCCATCCGGAACGAGAGTTTCGGGCGGCTCGTTCAGAACCTGGACGACCGTTCCAGACCATTCTGAAAGTTTGCCAAGGTGCTGAAGTCTCACCCAAAGCCCATTCCACCACTTAGAGTCCATGATGATCGGCTTATCACCAACGAAGAGAAGGCCAATGCGATTGGGGAGCACATTTCCCAGTCGCATTTGCTTGGCTCCAAAATCCCAAGTCCACTCGAGAACCAGGTTGCGCAGTGCGTCCAGACGTTAGATGCCTCCCCTTGTGCCGTCCCTCCAGAAGAACGGATTACAGAGGAATAAATTTGCTCAGCGCTGAAATAGAGTAAGAACATGAAGGCTCCCGGGTTTGACGGAATATTCAACCTAGCGTTGAAAAATCTCAGCCCGAGGGTGCACTCGCTGCTGGCTGCCACCTTCAACAGATGCTTGGAGCTGCACTACTTTCCACGCATCTGGAAGGTGGCAAAAATCATCCCGATCCGCAAACCTGGGAATGACCCTTTACTACCGTCAAGCTACAGACCGATTAGCCTGCTCTCAGCGCTGAGCAAGCTGTTCGAAAAATTGATCCTCAGCCGACTGAACAAGTTTGTGGAGGAACATGACATTCTTCTTCCGGAACAGTTTGGGTTCCGTAAGGGGCATTCCACCAATCATCAGCTAGTGCGGGTGATGAATAACATCCGAAGTAACAAAGCTGTATCCAAGTCCACAGCCATGGCCTTGTTAGACGTCGAAAAGGCGTTTGACAATGTCTGGCACGCCGGACTTATTTACAAGCCTTGTAACTCCAACTTTCCACCATACCTTGTGAAAATCACCCGTAACTATCTCCAGCAAAGGTCGTTCAGGGTGTCGTTGAATAGTTCCCTTTCGGGACAATTTTCGATCCCAGCAGGTGTTCTGCAAGGGAGTCTGCTGGGACCACTGCTTTACAGCATCTACACGTCGGACATCCCTCCTCTAGGAGACGGTTGCGTGTTCTTCCTTTTCGCAGATGACACCGCGATAGCCGTCAAGGGTAGGATGCCTCGTGAAATTACGAACAAGCTCCAACGATGCCTTGACACCTTTACTGAGTATGCCACCACGTGGAAAATCAAAATCAACACCTCGAAAACCCAAGCGATCATGTTCCTTCACAGACAATCGCCAAAACTTAAACCGTCTCCCTCCTGTGCCGTAATAATGGATGGTACAAGGGTCGAGTGGTCCGCTGATGTTACTTATCTCGGGATGTTGTTCGATGAGAAGCTCCTGTTCCGCTCGCACATAGAGAAAACCCTAGTTAAGTGCTCCGCCTTGGTTAGGTGGTTGTATCCGCTTATTTGCCGCAGATCCCGCCTCTCAAGGCAAAACAAACTGGCTGTCTACAAACAGATCATAGCCCCCGCGATCTTCTATGCAGCCCCGGTGTGGGAATCGTGCGCTCAGACCCACAGGAACAAAATCCAGGTTGCACAGAATAGAGTGTTGAGGATGATCCTAGATCGTCCATTCGACACAAGAATAGCAGACCTCCATCAAGAGGCAGAAATTCCCAAAGTAGATTCCAAAATTGAGGATATGACAACCAAATTTATCCAAAAATGCAATCTTTCTGAACATGCTTTAATAAGCAATTTGTACATAGTAGGTTAAGTGTATATAGTAGAGTAGGTTAGTTTTAAGCTGTAAATAGTAGTATTAAGTAGTTTCTCTTCAAATTCTAAAAACAAAACAAACCAATCCCACCAAGATGGTCGACCGTGCACTAAGTCTAGGACTGATTCTGTAAAACAAATTTTGAATTTTGCCCATACCTAAAGATGACGAAAGCAATTAAATCACTTAGTAAAATGTATATGGTAATCATCCAAGCTGAACTGAAATAAAGATCATTTAAACGGAAAAAAAATGCTTTTGCTCATTGCCGCTTCGGACGGCGTGACACTTGGTCCTACAGTAACTTACCGTCAATTGCATAAAGGGTGTCCACGATGAAATTGCCACACTATGAAATTGCTCTAACTTTTTAACCGTTGGGTAGAATTTAATGAAAATTTGGGTAGATTTAGTTCATAGTGCATTATTTACATCCTGCAAGTTTTAAAGTCCTGTGATCAAAACTCGCGGAAATGGAGTCGAAAGAACAGCTCGTGCGTGATAAAATCTTGCGCATTCATCACGAGAACAAGGATCTCTCGCATCGTTCCATCGCTAAAACGTTGGGAATCGCGAATTCCACGGTGTTGCGAGTGATTAAGCGGTTCGAGGAACGGTTGACCACCGATCGGAAGCCCAGAAGTGAAGGAAAAAGTATTCCGTACAACACCAAAAATCACAACCCAGTAGTTGGGGCCTTCAACCGAAATCCGAACGCCTCCGTTAGGGATGTGGCTAAGAAGCTGCACCTAAGCCGAAGTTTTGTCCAGAAGGCCAAAACTAAGGCTGGGCTTCGAACATTCAAGGTACAAAAGGCCCCTAATCGCGACGAGAAGCAGAACAAGTCCGCCAAAACCCGTGCCAGGAAGTTGTACCTCAACATGCTGACGAAAGTTGAATGCTGCATCATGGACGACGAAACATATGTGAAGGCCGACTTCAAACAGATCCCCGGCAACCTGTTTTTCACGGCCAAGGATAAGTTCAGCGTTCCGGAGCATGTCCGCACTCAGAAGATGTCCAAATTTGCGAAGAAATTCCTGGTTTGGCAAGCCATCTGCACGTGCGGGAAGCGGAGTGCACCTTTCGTGACCCAGGACACGATGAACGGACAGGTGTACATAAAAGAGTGCCTCCAGAAGCGGCTGCTTCCTCTCCTGAAGGCCCACAACGTCCCAACAATCTTCTGGCCGGATTTGGCCTCATGCCACTACTCCAAGGACGTGCTGAAGTGGTATGCGGACAATAAGGTCAATTTCGTGCCGAAAATGTTCAACCCTCCCAACACTCCGGAGCTCCGCCCCATCGAGAAGTACTGGGCGATTATGAAGCAGCACCTTCTTAAACGACCTAAAGTAGTGAAGACAGTCGAGGAACTGAAGAAAGTATGGGTTTACATGCAAAAACGGTTGATTCACAGGTTGTGCAGAATCTTATGGCCGGGGTTAAGGTCAAGGTGCGGGCATTTGCGTATGGACTGTAAATAAAATACGAGTAAAATGGTAAAATGAAGTTTAATGGTTATTTCTCAATCCCTGAAAATTTGATGGCAATCGGATGAAAACTCGAATTTTGCGAATCAATTTTGTGTGTGGCAATTTCATCGTGGACACCCTTTAATCAACATTTCTTCCCGGTACATCGCCACCGCACTAACTACGCGAAATATGGACTGATAAGTCAGATGATGCTAGTTTATAATCTACACTGTGAAATAATAGACCTAAACATGCCTCCTCTAATATTGGAAAGATATTTCCAAGCACTACAAAATCATAGATTCTGAGTAATAATGTCATTATGTAGTGTACGTTTTTGATTAACGAATAAATAAATAAATAAAGAAGCTTCTTAAGAAGATTCTGATAGCTTCGCAATATCCACTCCGTTCCATACTACATTTACACATTTGGTACAACTAGTGACGCTAAGTTATACAATTCCGCCAGATGCCATCCTACATTTAACACCACTCGCTAACTTAGAAATCTAGCCCGCATTTCCCTATGCTTGCCCGACATCATCAACTCGCTGCAAACTCGTCCGTTGGGCCAAAACCACATTTCCGTTGGATTAAATTGAGTGTCAAACAAGTGTCATCATTGCCGCAAGGGGCACAATAAAACCAAGAACTTGCCAACTTAACCTTTCGTGTCCTGCTGCTTCTGCTTGCGGCTCCTCGGGAGTTGTGACATTCCGCAAAAAGAAAACTTTTTCCCCACATAGGGCACCGTTTTCTTCGACTGCATCCGACAGCAAACTATACCAGAAGTACTTTTGCACCACTCTTTTGGGAACGTACCTACTTGGCTTTGCACGGACGACGATGGCAACGTGTGTGTGTGTGCGCCCTTTCCAGCTCACGTCCTATAAAATGCATATTCTAATTTCCTGCACTTCCGCCGCAGACAGGAGGATACGTTTTTTCCCCTCATTTGCTGTGACATGTTTGGTGCAACTTTGGGTAGAGTGAGTCTTTCAAGTTCCCTCCTTCCAACGACGACAGCAGTGCCACACCGCATGGAATTAAAGTTTCATAAGCATTGGGTTGGTCAAAACCACACATTTTTTTTTATATATGTGTGAGTGTGTTGTTTTTCAATCCGCATAATCCGTCGGAATCTACTGCAAAACCAACCACCAAATGGACCGTTCCGAAAGGAAAACAAACCCTGCAAAATCTTCATCTCCATCCTTGCTCTCATCAATATTCATTAGAGAGATTGCTCGGTTTCGATTTCGGTGCCATTCCGGGTCGTTCTCCTGTGTCGGTCGTTGTCTTCGTCAGTTCCTACCGATAGACATCCAATTTATTTTCGTCTGCATCAGTCGCTGATTCCAAGGAATCATTACATCAAGCAACAACAGTCATCCCTGCCCACCACTCTGCGTGACTGCTGCGTGTTTTTTGTCTTGACGGTGATCATCATTTCGCTGAAGAAGGACGACCAGCGGGGTGGGAGGGTTATAGGAAACGACACGGTCTAGCAGAAAAACAAGGACAATCTCCAGATCGGTGCGGGAAGGATTTTTGTAAACAAACACACGGTCAAACAGCGCTCGCTCCGGGGATCCCTCAACCACCACCGAACCGGAACCGGACCAAAAACCGAAATGGAGATGGAGTGGGAAAAAGCAACAAGATGTTCGATTTCTATCCCTGCTTCCCTGGAGCAGTAGCAGCAGTGGCTTCTGGTGCTACTGTTGATTTAATGTTAAGCAGGCTGGGTGGGGGGTTAAATACTAAAAATAGCAACCCCAACTCGTTCGGCATTGACGATGCGGCACGTTTTGTTTTGTTTTTCCGCTTCCGTTCGCGCGGTTCGTTTGGTTGTCCTTTTCATTTTCATCATCAACCTCCACACTCCTCTCCACTTTGACCGTCCTGCCCGTCAGAGAGATCTGATGGAAAGATTAATCAACCGAAGAATAAACATCTGTCGAATCGGGTTTTTCGACTACTGTACTGGCATGACGTGATTTTCGATGGAAATAACTTTTGCTATTGATGCCTGCCGGATTATCGGAGAAGGGACTTCCAGGCTTGTTTTTCCACGAAGACCATCATTGATTGGCGGTTCGATTAGTGAGTGACTGGACGACTCCATTGATGCTTCCTAATCCAACGTGACGCTTGGTTTGCTACGACAAGAGCCGTTGAAAAGTGTTAGTGAAATTTTCATTCCATTGAATATGCTGCTTACGGCAGCACTTTCCGAATGGTGACAATTCCATTAAGATTTTCCCAACGCCCACCACGGGTTTCGCTGTCATCGTCTCCTCCCCCCTCAATTTAGACCCCCATCATCGGGTATCATCATCAAGCCGGGTGCCATTCATTGGCGGGAATGGAGGCACGATAAAATTATCCCATTATATGGATTTCCCGAGTTGAATGGAGAACATCCTGCTGCTCCAGTATTGATAATTTCCCACGCCCTCTTGTGTTGGAATCTCCCTTCCCGGAATGAAACGGAATGAATTTCCTTTCGTTTCTCCTGCTGCTGTCCTGCCGGATGAATGCGTGTGTATTATGTATGATTTTGTGAGTCGAGCGATTATGTCATCATCCCAATGCGGAATGTCTTTTGTGTTACTTGTATCAGTTGTTATCAGCCCTAGGGTGGCATGGTTACTCCATGAGTAACCAGTAGAGTGATGCAAAATTTGAAATTTTCGCTCCACAATACTTAAACGATTCCAAATCGGATTCTGACTAACCTCTCAAAATTTGAACGCATTTGGTAAGAAACTGAGATGGCACAAACCATTTGAAGTTTGTATGGGAATTACTAGGGTAAAACCAAGATTTTTGTTCATGTCTATCTAATAATTCACCATATCGGTCTGCTTCAAAAGCTTTCAATTGTACTTGTAGGAAATTTTCCCAGCTACAACTTTGCTCAAGATCACTTTTTGATTAAATGCAAGGATCGAAAGTTATCAATGGTTCAATGCGCTGATGTTTTATGATCATGCTCAATCAACTGCTCAGCAGGCAACATTGGTGTTTCTGGGGCGTTGAATAGGACACAAAAATCATGGCTACTATGTCACACTGCAAAATACAGTGTTGCCTAAAGAGCAGCTGCTAGACCATGTCATAAGTTTACCAATCTCTTAAATAATTAATAACTTTTTCCTGAAACGATCTTCAGCAAAGTTGTAGCTGAGAAAATTTTCTATAAGAATGGCTATCGAACGGTTTCGCAGCTCGATATGGAATAAGACTAGAAGGCAATGAACAAAAATTTGAGATTTTCCATAGTAATTTACATGTAATCTTGTAAAGTCTGTTTCTAACCAAATTAGTTGTAACTTTGGGAGGCTAATAAGGACCCGATTTGAAACCATTTAAGCACTGTGGAGCGAAAAAGTCAAATTTTGCATCAGTCTAGTAACCAGCTCTCAAAAGCGATTTATTTTAAATATCAAATCAGGACTGGTAGCGATCAATGCTGTCAAAAATAGTGATTCTAGTGACCATTTTTAAAAGATAAGTGACCAAATAGTGACTTATAGCTATTCAAAAAAAAAGGTTTTTTACTATTTAGTCTGCTTTACCTATCGCATCACTGACCACCACAGTGATAATATGGATTTATTATGGGCACAATTGATCTTGTTGTTGAATTTTGGTGCTTTTTGATGTGTCGGTTTAGTTCGGGCCATCTCCTCAGCGATTAGATTTTTCCCCGCACGACCACAAATAGGATTGGGTATTGGTACCGGTAATATCATTCACAACTTTTGTATCAACCATACTCAAATACTGCTTTGGAACAACTGGAAGCTCGATACCATGTGATCGGTATATGGTTGGATTCAGCAGACCGATTTGCCTTTCCATATGCTCAACTTCTTGTGACGTGAATTGTGCATTTCCTTTGGCAAACAGTAATTTTATTGGCGACATAAAGTAACTGATGATGGCAGAGTAAAGCCCGATTCAAAGTAAATTTGGACGCATTCAAGTGATCATAACTCAAGAATTAAACGACATACACGGTTGCAGGGTTGCTTCCACTCACTTGCTATAAAAAAATGTTTTTCGAAATTATGAAATCACTAGAACCGAAAATGGTAATTAGTTCTTGTAAGTTAAACGAAAAGTTTATAAACAAGGTGTTTGATGCATAAAACCTGTCATTATTTCTTTCAGTGTGTCACAATTAACGATTTTACGATTCGTGAGCGCTCACTCTGAGTGAACGCTCACGAGTCATAAATTCGCTGATTGTGACACACTGAAAGCGAAATTGACAGGTTTTATATGTCAAATACATACTTTCCTACATCTTTTTGTAACTGACAAGTACCAATGATTCCATAAATTTGAAAAACATTTTTTATAGTGAAGTGAGTAGAAGAAACCCTGCATGGTCAAACAAAAGGGTATTTATTCAGCTTTCAAACGATATATAACAAGTTATTACATTTCACCGTTTCGAACGAACTGTCGGACTTTACTTGTGATCGATGCCATCATGATCGGCACAGTCGCTGGTGACACTGTACCGGCGAACTTTTTTTTTTTTTTATTAATTACTTTATTTGTACAGGCTCAATCGAATAAACTTTACAGAGCCGAGTTATCATTTTTGTTATACATTATTGATTTCTTATATTTAAAGTTAAAGGAGCTGGACCGGATACTCGCGGTTGTCTCGAGGTTAGTGGGGATTTACAATTTTTTTTGGATGGGAAAAGGGAGAGGGAGGTTTGAAATGTGGTTTACGATACAAATATTTAATTAATCCTAAAACATGAACTAATTTCTATTCATCTTGAAAACAAACATAAAAAAACCCACACGTACAAAATACAAACTAAACACAAGGTTAATAAAACTTACAATCTAATGTTAATATTCTTAAAGTAAACATATATGAGTTTCATAAACTCCAGATCGCGTCTAGCCAAAATATCCCGAACTGGAACATTAGGTTGTCTACCTCGAGCCCGAAGGGAATCGTACAGTTCAGAGCTGACTCCGCGATGCTCAGCACAAGACCAAATAATGTGATCTGCGTCCTGGTAACCTTGTCCACATTCACAGAGATTGCTGTCCTCCAGCCCAACACGGAACAAGTGAGCGTTTAACGAATAGTGATTGGACATGAGGCGAGACATCAGACGAATGAAGTCTCGACCCACATCCAACCCCTTGAACCAAGAACTATTCGACACCTTAGGGATGATCGAATATAGCCATCGTCCCAAACTCCCTTCACTCCACTTATTCTGCCAGCTGACGAGTGACTGTTGACGATAAATGAAGAAAAATTCATCGTAGGCGATTTGTCTATCGTAAATATCGCCTTCCATAGCGCCCACCTTAGCAAGTGAGTCAGCCATCTCATTGCTCGGAATCGAGCAATGAGATGGGACCCATGCAAAGGTGATGACAAAAGATCTTAAAGATTAAGCACTTAAAAGCTCTCGTATTTTCATGAGAAAATACGAGGAGTGCTTTACCGGCCTCATAGAGCGAATAGCCTCGACAGAACTGAGACTATCCGTAAAAATAAAATAATGATCTGGTGCAAGTGAGGCGATCGTTTCTAGCGTATAGAGTATTGCCGCCAGCTCAGCAGCATATACGGAACAAGGAGCTTGAAGCATTCGAGAGGCGCTATGAAATTCGTTAAAAATACCAAAACCAGCGGACGACTCTATTAGTGATCCATCTGTGAAGAACGATCTTGCGGAATCAACTTGGCCAAACTTCGCAGCATAAATTGACGGAACAATCATGGAACGATGATGTTCTGGGATTCCACGAATCTTCCGCATCATAGATAAATCAAAACTAACTGAATTGCAGAAGTCGGAGAAGCATACACGATGGGGGTTATGCTGTGAAGGGCTGACATCCTGAGTTATGTACACGTAGTACAATGACATAAAACGAGTTTGAGGGTTTAGCTCAAGAAGCTTCTCAAAGTTTTCGATTACCAGTGGGTTCATAACTTCACAACGGGTGAAGAGCCTGAGGGACAATTCCGAGAACCGATCCGATAGTGGCAACATGCCCGCCAACACTTCTAGACTCATCGTATGAGTCGAGTGCATGCATCCTAACGCGATACGAAGACAACAATACTGGATACGTTCCAGTTTGATGATGTGAGTTTTAGCCGCCGACTGGAAACAAAAACTACCGTATTCTAAAACCGATAAAATCGTTGTCCGGTACAACGTTAGAAGATCTTGCGGATGGGCTCCCCACCACGTTCCGGTAATTGTTCGGAGAAAATTGATCCTTTGTTGGCATTTTCGTCTCAGATACTCAATGTGGGATCTCCAGGTGCATTTTGAATCAAACCAGACCCCAAGATATTTGAAGGACATAGAATGAGTGATCGGTTTACCCAAAAGTTGAAGCTTTGGTTGTGCTGGGCTATGCTTCCTAGAAAAAACGACCAACTCAGTTTTCTCCGTGGAGAATTCGATACCTAGCTGAATAGCCCAAGTAGACAAATTGTCTAAGGTATCCTGTAAGGGTCCTTGCAGGTCGACCCCTTTGGGCCCTGTCATAGACACTACGCCGTCATCTGCAAGTTGTCTCAACGTGCAGTTGTCACTTAGACAATTGTCAATTTCTCTGACGTAGAAATTATACAAAAGGGGGCTTAAACATGAGCCCTGGGGGAGACCCATGTAACTAAATCGAGAAGCTGTAGAGTTTCCATGAGAAAAGCTCATATGTTTCTCTGACAGCAAATTGTACAAAAAGTTATTTATTAATGGAGAAAGGCCACAAGCGTGGAGTTTGTCTGAAAGGACTTCAACGGATACTGAATCAAAAGCCCCCTTGATATCCAAGAATACATAAGCCATTTGTTCTTTGTTAGCAAAAGCCAACTGAATTTCTGTGGAAAGCAACGCGAGACAGTCGTTCGTTCCCTTGCCCCTACGGCATCCAAATTGAGTATCTGAGAGTAGGTGGTTCGTCTCAACCCATTTGTTCAAGCGAAAAAGGATCATTTTCTCCAACAATTTTCGAATGCACGATAACATCGCGATGGGACGATACGAGTTATGATCTGAAGCGGGTTTTCCAGGCTTTTTAATGGCTATAACTCTCACTTGCCTCCAATCATCCGGAACAATATTGAGCTCCAGGAACTGACAAAGCAAGTTCAACATGCGCCTCTTAGCGATGTCTGGGAGGTTCTTCAACAAGTTGAACTTGATTCTATCAGCCCCCGGAGCCGAATTGCCACACGAAAGGAGCGCGAGTGAGAGCTCCAGCATTGAAAAAGGCTGGCTGATCTCGTCTATAGAATTCGTCGTTTCGCGAGGAATCATCTGTGCCGGCACGGAATCAGGACATACTTTTCGCGTGAACTTGAGAATCCAACGATCTGAGTACTCCTCGCTCTCGTTGTTCGAAGACCGGTTACGCATCCTTCGCGCCGCGTTCCAAAGCGTATTCATCGACGTTTCGCGCGATAATCCGTCCATGAATTGCCGCCAGTATCCGCGTTTCTTGGCTTTGATGAGGCTCTTGAGTTCGCGTTCAAGAGCCGAGTACGCTTCGAAATACACGGGTGTTCCACGTTTCCGGAAAAGCTTAAACGCGTCGGACTTTTTACGATAAACCTCAGTGCATTGGTGGTCCCACCAAGGGGAAGGAGGTTTCCTACGCAAAGACGTTCCTGGAACCGGCCGAGTTTGAGCTCGAAGCGCACTGTCCAAGATCAGATTGGAGAGGAAGTTATATTCCTCCAACGGTGGAAGCCCTTCTACCGACGACACGGCTTCCTCTATCGCGGTCTTGAACGTTGTCCAATCGATATTACGGGTGAGGTCGTACGCGACGTTAACGGATTCCGACGGATTGAACCCACTGGCAATCGAAATTTTGATCGGCAAGTGATCACTACCGTGGGGATCTTGGATCACATTCCACGTGCAATCCAACGATAATGAGTTAGAGCAAAGTGTGAGGTCTAATTTACTTCCATTCGAAGATGGTCCAGCCAAACGTGTTACTTCTCCATTGTTAAGAATTTTCATATTGAAGTTATCACAGAGGTCATATATAAAAGTAGAACGGTTGTCATCATACAGTTCCCCCCAGCCTGTACCGTGGGAATTAAAATCTCCCATAATCAACCGTGGAGCAGGAAGTACTGAACATATATCTGAAAGTTGTTTTCGATTAACAACGGCTCTAGGAGGAATATAAACAGAAGCAATACAAAGGCTCTTACCTTTAATAATAGCCTGACATGCGACAACTTCAATACCTGTAAATTGTGGAAGATTCACTCTATAGAAAGAATGGCACTTTTTGATCCCCAAAAGTACCCCTCCTCCACGCGAATCCTCACGATCCAGTCGAATAATGTTAAAATCATAAAAAGGAAGATCTATATCTAAAGAGAGCCAAGTTTCACAAAGAGCAAATGCATCACAATCATTATTGTGAACTAAAAACTTAAAAGAGTCTAATTTAGGAATAAGACTTCGACAATTCCACTGTAGAATAGTGATCAAATCCCCGACCTCGTTTGGAAAATCACCATCGAAGGAAATGATTGCTGCAATGAGGGGCCACTTCAATGTCAATTGCTTCAAGAGGGTCTTCACAGTAGGAAGCATTGCCAGAACAATGCTTTTGAGAGGATCAGAAATATTCAGGTACTTGAGAATATCGTCCACAATTTTATCAAATGAGAACAACCCAGATGAAGAAGGGGCTTCCGTTCTTAAAAATGGGACATCAGGGGTTTTGGATGTCCCCGGGAGAGGTGGAAAATCCTGGGTATAGTCAGTTCTTCTGAATCCAGGAGGAGTAGAAACTTCCTTTTCTCCACCACTCCTTGATTTGGGCAAGCTGATTTGGGGTTCTTCATTCTCAACTTTCCGCGAACGGATGCGTTTTCGTTTCCGTGCTGAAAAACAAAAAGAAGTTCCCTCCTCAGCCAAGTCAGAGTCAGTCTCGTCATCTGACAAAAGAGAAAAGGGATTTTTGTCGTTGGTCGATGGCGTGGCCGTCTTAAGCATTTCTGCAAAAGACTGCCGGGAACGTTTCTTAAGTGAGCGTTGTAATTTCTCCCCGCGTTGTTTGTACACCGGGCATGACGAGATACCATGAGGAGTTCCCTTACAGTACACGCATTTTGGTGCGGTAGCTGCACAGGTGTCATCCCCATGCTTCTCTCCGCATTTGGAACAGCGTGCCTTGCTGCCACAGTGGGAGGCCGTATGTCCCAACTGCTTACAGTTTTGGCAGTTCATGACCCGGGGAACGAACAAGCGCACAGGTAGTCGAAGTTTTCCCAGCTCGATGTAGTGAGGAAGGGCTGAACCAGAAAAGGTCACACGGAACGAGTCTGTGGGGGTAAAACTCTTTTTACCCTCGCTGACAGATACTGAGCCCAGTTTTTGGACATCCAGTATCTTCACCGGAGGAAGCAAACGGTTCTTGAAACGGCCAACCGCCTGCTTCTCCAAGATCTCGGGGGTCAGACTCGCTTCGGTGACCACACCTTCGATCTCCACATCACGAGCTGGGATGTAAACTCTGTACTCGAGCGTGAAGAGCTGGGAGGCAGCAATCTCGTTAGCCTGCTTCAGGTTAGAGACGGAGACACGAAGTTTATTGTGCCTAACCTTCGTGATTTCAGTCACGGCCGAGTATCGCTTCGGCAGATCATTAGTAATTTGCATTACATTCAAAGGTTTGTTTCTGGGCTGAAAGTAGACAACCCATGAGCCAGTCGAGTCATCTGGATAGGCTCGCGATCGGGGGTTCATCTGAGCCTGTCCTTTGCCAGACTGAGACGATGAACCAGGGAGAGATGACGTACGTTTTCGACCCTTCTTGCCATCGCGTGGCAAAGTGGTGTCATCTTCCGACAAAACGTCCATTTCGTCTTGCGACAAAATGATCATTTTGCCGTACTAGTGGGAGCGAAAAACGCTCTACCACTGAAACGATAATCACTCGGACACAATACACAAAAAAAACTACAAACACAGACACAAACTTAAAATTTAACTGTGGGCGAAAGAGAGAAACAAGAACAAAAACTTATCTGATAATCCTATACTACTACCACCGAGCGTTTACACAGCAGCAGCGGAGCGACGCGCAGCTTTGATGATCTTCGATCCGCGTGTGCGGGCGGTCTTCGTTGGTGTGTGCTTATGTGAGGG
This sequence comes from Ochlerotatus camptorhynchus, assembly GCF_037179485.1. Lineage (NCBI taxonomy): Eukaryota > Metazoa > Arthropoda > Insecta > Diptera > Culicidae > Ochlerotatus > Ochlerotatus camptorhynchus. The sequence goes on from NW_027040781.1 coordinate 386,110, forward strand.
TCGGCACTCAGCTGAACACACGATGATAGATGAGCGGTGTAAATGCGGAGGCAGATGCTGACACTCGATGACGATGATCCGTGTGCAGGTATGCGTTACTACGCACCGATGGTGCGCAAAATGGTTGGCGAATTGGCAATCGTAAAAACAATTTTCCTTCCGATGATGCCGAAAACACACTTTCTTCTCAGAAAAAAAAACTCACTTTTAGTTAATTATTTAGCTGGGAACTCTAAACGAGAAAAAACTGACAATTTAAATCAAGCGAATAGCGAGAAAACTTCCAAAATAGCGGAGCGCGAACTAAGTCGACCGTACTTCTTGCTAGGACGCAGTGGAATCCTTGTACCGGCGAACTTATTCCACTTTAAACGCATTTGTTGTGCATTTGTCACATCTTTATCGCATTCTCGAAGTTTTCGCTTGACAATTGCCCAATATTTTTCGATCGGTCTGAACTTAGGGTAATTCGGATGATTAATCTCTTTGGCGACGAAATTAACATTGTTTGCAGCATACCATTCTAGTACCTCCTCAGAGTAGTGGCAGCTGGCTAGATCCGGTCAAAACATAACGTTGGTCTTGTGTTGCCGAATGAAGGGTAAAATCCGCTTTTTCAGACACTCTTTAATGTAAACCTTCGACGTCATTGTGTGAGATGTGATGAAAACCTTGGTTTTAAGGCTACAACTGCAGATTCCTTGCCAAATCATTAGTTTCCGAGCAAACTTATCAGCAAAAACAAATTTATACCTGGAAGAGACATCCCCACGACCAGTTGGTAGGTAAAATTATCGCCCGGGGATTTGTTTATAATCCACTTTGACATATGTTTCGTCATCCATTAAAATACCGCCATCAAATTTTGTCAAAACTCGTTCGTATAGTAATCGTGCTCGGTTTTTGGCCACTAAATTTTGATTCAGGGAGCGATTCGGATGTTTACTGGCACAAAAAGACTTATATCCTTCTCTTGAAAGGATGTTACGCACGGTGGAAAAGTTGGAATCGTATTTCTTTGTCAAATCACGTATGCAGACACCTGGGTTGCTTTTCACGTACCTCAACACCTTTCTCCTCAGCTCTTTTTCCCTAGTGCCACTTTTATGATAGATGCACTGTGCTCTATCCACACTCAGAGTATCCTTGTAACGTTTGATTACAAGACTCACCGTTGACTTTGGGAATTTTAACATTTTTGCTATTTTTGAGGCAGACCACGAAGGGTTCTCTAGACGTTTGTGCACAATTAATTTTCAAGTTCCATGCTCCGTAATTTCGGGATGCGTTGATCAATCGAGAAACATCAACAAATGCCTGTCAAACGTTTTTTGTTCCAACCACCAGGGGAGCGGTGATGTATTAAACCGTGCGTCCAGATTTACTTTGAATCGAGCTTTATTGACCCAAACAATTTCCTCCGTAGCTGACCCAGTTTACTTTGCTACTATACGCAGAGAGGCCGAGAATACGAATATGTGCAAATCACTATACTCCTTAGCTTCACGGTCTTGGAGCTCGTCACTAAAACCTTGCTTATATTTGGCGTGATTACTGCTGCCATCACACACCCACTTGTAGATAACGGTTAGTTCATAGTTACCATGGAACTGTTGCAGTTTTTCAACAGGAACCTGACTGCTTATTAGACTGATGCAAAATTTCACTTTTTCGCTCCACAGTGCTTAAATGGTTTCAAATCGGGTCATGATTAGCCTCCAAAAGTTACAACTCATTTGGTTAGAAACAGACTTCGCACAAACCATTTGAAGTTTGCATGTAAATTACTATGGGAAATCTCAACTTTTTGTTCATTGCCTTCTAGTCTTTTTCCATATTGAGCTGCAAAACAGCTCGATAGCTATTCTTATAGAAAATTCTCAGCTACAACTTTGCTGAAAATCGTTTCTATGTAAAACGAGACAGGAAATAGTTATTAATTATTTAAGAGATTGGTAAACTTATGACATGATCAAGCAGCTGCTCTGTAGGCAACACTGTATTCTGCAGTGTGACATAGTAGCCATGATTTTTGTGTCCTCTATTCTACGCCCCAGAAACACCAATGTTGCCTGCTGAGCAGTTGATTGAGCATGATCATAAGACATCAGTGCATTGAACCATTAATAACTTTCGATCCTTACATTTAATCAAAAAGTGGTCTTCAGCAAAGACTGTAGCTGGGAAAATTTCCTACAAGTAAAGTTGAAAGTTTTTGAAGCAGACCGATATGGTGAATTATTAGATAGACATGAACAAAAATCTTGGTTCAAATGGTTTGTGCCATCTCAGTTTCTCACCAAATGGGTTCAAATTTTGAGAGGTTAGTCAGGATCCGATTTGGAATCGTTTAAGTATTGTGGAACGAAAATTTCAAATTTTGCATCACTCTACTGCTTATTGAGCGGGTCGTAGTGTGGTCCAGAAGTTCTTGAAGCCTAACTACTGCCACGGATGGTGAAATCGATATTCCTGTATAAGGCATAAGTGTAATTACAGTTTTATTACATCCTTAAGTCCCTTTAAAAATTTACCTGTTGGATAATACCTTTCCTTTGCTTTGAGAATTTTGCCATATTTACGCTGGATACATATCTGCGCCGTTTTGAAGAATACTAAGCCGAATACTCGTGTATTGCGCTTTCGAGAAATTATGTTTACATATAAACGCAAGATCTTCTTCTGGCCGTATTCCCCAGAAGAAGCTCTTACGTTTGTATGCAAACATAATTAGATTTGGGTTTCTAAGGTTTCCATTGAACTTGGTGCTTTCATGATGTTCTCTATAATCTCGGCATTCTCCTTTCCTTTTACGTAAAATAAGGTAATGCGTTTGACATTAATTTCAAATATCATCAAGCTTAATATCTGGCGGTTCAACACTAAAGGCTGCGGCAAACATCAGTTCCTCTGGAGAAAAATGCTCCCACAATTCATGCGTCCTATTTTGTTTGATTCTCGTGCTCGACTGTGAGAACGTTTTCTTGGGAGAACCCTTTGGCGTACGTTCAGCGTCTCAAAAATTAGTTTTCCCTTCAACCAGTTCGAACAGAGTCCCCAATTCTTCCCCAATGACGGCTGCTTTTCCTCGACCTGTTCGTACATCGACGAAAAGTGTATCGGCGCGCCATCTAGGAGTCAACCCTCATGGACCGACAGCACAAACCATTTTCGTTTATGGCGCCCAGCGGAAAAGAGAATTCAGTGCCAACATTTCAAAGGGACGTAATTGCATTTGTAAACTATGGTTTTAGTCGTTGATTTCTCGAGGTTGAAAGCTCACTCATAAAAATGAACGACACCTGCAGGTAGAGACCCTAGTAGCACGCTTGTCACAAATCAATTGTAGAAACTTATATACGACTTATTTCAGTCATAAACAAGTTGCTGTAACTTATTGTGATGAAAGTGTGCTACTCGGGGAAATGTTTCCTGTACCAGCTAGCATTGGTAATTTGCGATAAATCGACGGCTAAAGCCATTGTTTACAAAAACAATTAAGCCACTTTGAAATGTTGGCACTAAATTGTCGGTATCACTCTATCCGGTCTTATAAAATGCCGACTTGTCAACGTGCTCGTCCTCTTTTTCGTGCGACAACTCAGCACCCATCGACAGGGAACCAGCAGAATCACAACAAACAAAGTGAAACCGAAAGTTAAGTGTAGTTTTTTTTTAATTATATTTTTAGAAGTTTAAGAATAAAAGTAGTGAACTAGTTACTTATTAATTAAATTAAAAAAGTCTGTATCTAGTTACTTGTACTCTGTATCGGTACGGCTATTAGAAATTATAGGAAAGTGAAAAACAAAAGAAATCCATTTCTAAAGACTTGCGTGTTTCCGTTGGGCTCTGTGGTGCCCTGAAAGGGAGAAAATTTGACACGGAACTACTGTTCTCCGCTGATCCATCTAACAACACCAATTGTTGAACTTGGCAATGAACCTTGAAATCTTTTTTTTTTTTTCGCTTCCGTGATATTCAACACACTACCAGATATTTTTTTGTACATGATCCAACAGCTCGGTCACAACTTTCCCTTCCATTAAAAGGTTAACCAGCTCCTTGGCCACAATGAATATTCCTGTAAATACTTATGACTAATAAAAGTCATACAATGCTTGTGAACATACACTTACTCTCCGTCATCCTCGAAACCCTTAAGCTTCAGCGCTTGCAGTTTTCTTGTAAAATGCTGAATAATTATACTGCAATACTGAATAACACTCCTGCAAAATACTGAATAATGAAAACTTCGACCGATTCACAACTGGCGTCAGAATATTTTTGGTTAACGATCCTCAGTATTGAAGGTCTTGAATAGTTCTGATCATAATGTAAGTTTTGATAACCTCCGAACCAACGAAATCCAGATGCATAGATAGCTTCTTTTTTTAAAATATTGTGAGATACTATTCATGCTGATGGTTAATATTGACCTTTGAACTTCGTCTTTGTGGAATAAACTGGGGCGCAAATTGAAAAAAAAAAATGTGACGGAATAGTGTCAGACTTTGAACGCTTATAAATTGACCAATTATGGATGGATTTTGAATCTTATTACACCACTTGATTAAAATTTGATGTAAGATTCGTTTGGTGTAAATATTATAGTTGTTAATCAATAGTAAACTATTAAAAATTGATCAAACATGTTTGCCATAATCAACCATTAAGTGCTCGCTTGCTCTCGCACTTGCTATGACAATCCGGCAGATAGCCGATAGTGAGGTTATAAAAGAGCACTTTTAACTCATGGACCGGGGACCAACGCTAAACTCTTCCGAAGGAAGGCGTGATCATGGATTTTATGCTTCAGAAAATCAGGCGTCGCCGACTGGGCGTCGCTAACTAAACATTTTAATGAAAGTGTGAAGCTTTCTGAACCGCTAAATGTCCCTGAAGATCAGCAAAATTCCTTGCATTTCTGCAGATTTCTCTCAATATCTACTCTTTTGAGGTTCTGCAGATATCTTTAAAGTTCTATAAAGTTGCCCGAAGCTCCGTAGTTCTATTCTAAAGATGAACAAGTTAGCTTGAGGCTCAATAAATTTCTAAGTAGATCTGCAAACTTCTCTCAAGTTTTGTAAATTCTTCTGCAGGCTCTCGGGCTTTCCTTCCGGGTAAGAAAACGTATAAATATTATTTTTTAATCGGCGAACTTTCCAGAAGTTCTGCAAATTTCACTGACGATCCATTAAAATGTTTGAGATTCTAAAAATGTATCACTAAATCTGCACACTTTTTTGAAGGTCTTCAAATTTATCTGAAGATCTATGACCAATCTTGTGATTTTTCAGAAGTTCTGTATTTTGTTTTCTGTAGATCAACGAACTTTTCTGATGTTCAAAATTTTTTCTATTGATTTCCAAACTTCTGTAAAATCCTTTACATTCACTGAAGTTCTGTGAATTTTCCTGAAGATTAGCAAAATTTTCCTTATAGTTTTACAAATTGATCTGAAAATATTTTAGCTTGCTTGAAGTTTTGAAAATTTCTTTGAACATTTATCTGAAAATCTAAAATGTCCTAAAGTTTTGTAGTTCTGTTCTCAAGATCCTGAAGCTCAACAAATTTCTCAGTAAATCCCCGAACCTCTCTGAAGCTTTAAAAAATTCTTAGTAGGCTCTTAGACCTGCTGTCTGAGATGCTAATTCTTATATAATACATCTCAAGAAACAATTTTGGTTTTATGAGGGTTCTGTAGACCATGATTTGGACTTGTAGAATGCTATAATACCTCTATAAAGCTTGCAATGTTACTTGGGATGCTTCGCATTATTTAAACACTGTTTTGTTGACCATGCCATGTTGCCATTACGGCATTTTGCGACCAATTACACTGGAAAAAAAAATCATACACAGGACAATATTTTCACTTGCGGCTTTTTTGCTGAATGAGTCGAATGAATATTAAACACAAATCTATTTCGTTCGACAGATCAAACGTCAAATCTAATCATAATGTCGAAAAAGTGTGAACGCATCCGAACATTGCATCCGACAAAACTATCGAGCAGTCCGCTCGAATCGGACCAATAAATCAAATAGTCTAAACGTACCTTAAGTGTACAGATTTCAAAGGAAGTTCCAGGAAGTATGGAAATCTTCAGAAAAGTTGTGGGAAGTCTAGAGATTCATAGCTTTTCATAGCAGTTCCAATTACTTCAAATAAGCACCGCAAACTTCAGAAAAGTCTAGATTTGCGGGGAAGTTTAAAGACCTTGAATAAATAGTCATTTTGTTTTGGCTTTTAAGTCTTCAAGAGAACTTGTAGATTACAGTTTTATCATCGTCAAAGTTTCGAAACAGGGGTTGGAATCTTCACCTGGACTAGTTTGACAAAAGATTCAATTTCTATAAAATGGGAAATTTGACCTATTGGCCTCTTAGGCCTTATCACATTTGGTTTCCCTCCTATTTCAAAACCTGGCTACGCCCAAGAGCACTGTATTTCATCCCATCGGATATCAGATCAATATTTGATAAAGCGCCATAGATTGTCATACACTGATTCATTTGGTGATCAAATTAGGCAATTCAACTCGTATTTAACTCCCACAGGCATCGTTTGCAATCCAGGCATTTCATGTAAAACGGAAACACCAACGTCTTGGCAATGAAATAATTTGAAAATATGTCCGTGAAGAAAACACCACCCCATCTCACGTTCCGTATAAGAAAAAAAGGCACCTCTTAATAAGAGCAGATAAACAACTTCAAAAGTTAGTAGGTCGCAGTTCAACCCTACTTCAAGTACCGTAATGAATCACTCGCCCCATTTCATCACGTGCTGCTACAATTAAGAACGACTTTCTGCTTCTTACGGCAAAACAACTGTCGACCTTCATCACCTTGGTTGCTCACAGACGCGGCGGGATGGATGGTGGGCCACGGTGAGGACTGGAGCGATACTACAATCACGTAGCAGCTCTTCAATTTCCTCGCGCTACAACACAGACTGGCAGTCCGCGTGGTCCGTAAATAGATGCTTCTTCCCTGGCACGTCCCGTCGTAACAAAGAACGCTTGGGACTGGTCAGTGGAAAGCCAACGTGCAAAACGGTTAACAGACAAGCTGTGGAAAGCACCACGGGAATGATGGACGTTATTTTGAATAGCGAGTGTTTTATGCTGTGAGTTTAACAACGTCCTAAGGTCCTTCTGAAGCTTCTATAAAAATTGATAGCGTTAACTAGTTGATTCATAGGCTTTAAATTTTGTATTGTAATTCAGACAAATTTTACCATATTTGCCTTTCTGTTGGTCCTAACACGTTGCATTTTTTAGGTACTGCCCTCTAAATAAATTGGGATATGATTTACAAAACTTCTTTCCCTTAATTATCCTGAAATTAAAACGAAATGAACACTGGGCAATCCACCAATATGTGTTCTACTGTCATGGTAAGATTGCAAGTGTCGCAAGTTTTCCGGAAATTAGAGGAGCAGCCCGGAACGACGGCGAGACAAGATGACCTGATCGTGTAGACTTGGGGTGTCCTACCATTTGGAAGTCTCCCCCTTTCACCTTCCGGATAAAAGATTTCCTTGTGGAAGTCCACTCAAGGTTCCAGGCGTCGCGGATAATGAGTCCGACTCAGCGATTTATGTCGAGACCAGAGACCTCTTTACTGAAGAGTCGGCCAGAGCGGGCGCTAGCTGCCAGATGATCTGCTTCACAATTACCTCAAATGTCGCCGTGACCCGGTATCTAGAGGAAAATTGTGTTCGGTGGTGATTGTTTTTGGATCCCCTGAATCCATGTGTAGTTTGAAATGTTGTTTCATTTTCACATTTGTTCCTTTAACTTACTATTGAAATTACAGGCAGTTGTTAAGACGCTTTTCAAAAGAGCGCACGCGTTTTATACTTTTCACCACAGTTGAAAGAAAACCATCTTTCGGAGGCCACATCTCTGGCCGAGTTATTTACGGGAATACGTTACCGGATTGTGCGCGGAAAACGAAAGGTACGGTGAATTAACCGTAGGAACGCAGATATCGGCGGTGAAAGTGTTCCGTTTGCGCATGTGCCAAGAAGCCCTTAATTGAGTCGAGAGTTGATAATCCGATTTGTCGAAAGTACAAGCAATTCGAGGTCAAATCGTGATCGTGACGGATTCATTGTGTTCCACCATTTTGTTTGGCTAGTGTAGTTGCGTCAAGCTTCAAGATGCACTCGCACAGTTACCAATACGGCCGGCGATGCCAGCGCCGAGAGAAACGAAGAGCGGAAGAATGGGTAGAATCAATCGAGACTGTCGCTCGAGCGTACAACTGGACCGAGGATGCAACGCTGTATTGTGCTCGACTTCAGTTGCAAGGTGCGGCACGACTGTGGTTTGAAGGTGTGAGGGACGAAGTAGCGAATTGGCAGACGTTTGCCGCAGCGTTGAAGACAGGTTTTCCGTCTTCAACAGAGCCAATTTACTATCACAATCTCATGCAGAGCGTTCGCCGGCTGCCGACTGAGACAATAGAAGAGTTCGTGTACTGCATGAACGCGATGGGTAGACGTGGTGGTTTCGATGAGCCAAACATTTTAACCAACTCGGGGGCAACTTGACAACTCCAGTATATTGCCATTGTCCCCTGAACATTTGGTGCTGGTGGTTCTGTCAAACTCACAAATTTCAGAAGTGTTATCTGAATAGGGCGAATTCGGAAATGATGTACTGTAAATAAAATGAAAGTTTAAAATGCATCTTACTGTCGCACACCGGACACGCGACGTCCGACATAGAAACTCCAGTGGTCCAAGCGATTGATATCGGTTTGATTCTCAGTAGTATGTACAATGCATAATCAGTTTATGAAACTTTTTTTTATTTGGTGCATCGTATGTATTTGAGCAGTACAGAACCAGAAGCATATGATTTGTAAAACGAAAATGAATGATTGTCATCGTCAAATTGTTTCGCTTCCAATGTCTCACGGCATAAATTTCTGGTCACAACACTCTTTTTGACGTTCTCCTATTCACCACGAGTGATTAAATCAATCGTTAAGTTTCTATTAAAAGGGCGTATAAAAACAATTTTGTAACTTTTTTGTGGATAGAATTCTTAGTGCCTTCTTTTGGCATGTTCCTCAAGCCAGCGTTTTAAATAAAAGTCTGTGCACATTACCTGAGCTCCGAGAAAGACTCTGATAAGTTTACAGATCTGTAGAAAATATCATATGGCATTAGGAAAAATTTTGGCACTTCAGGGCAGGAACCTGAGGGAAGTTCCAAAAATTTTAAGAAATCCCAACGAATTTCCAATGGGTTTCAGGGAATTTCGACCGAAGTTCAAGGAAATTCCAACGAAGTTTAAGGAAATTCCTATGAATTTCAAGGGAACTCCTACGAATTTCAAGGAAAATTCTACGAATTTCAAGAAAATTCACACGAATTTCAAGGAACTTCCAATGAATTTCAAGGTAATTGCAATGAATTCAATGATATTCTAGCGCATTCAATACAATTCCAATAATTTCAAGGAAATGGCAACAATTGCAAGGAAATTTCAAGAATTTCACGGAAATGCATACGAGTTTCAAGAAAACTTCATTTAATTTCAAAGAAATTCCCTAAACTTTATAGAAAATAACTAAGAATTTCAACAAAATTCAATCGAATATAATGGAAGTTCCATCAATTTTCAATGAAATTTCTACGAACCTCAAGGAAATTTTTAAGATATGTAAGGAAATTTCATGGATTTTCAAGCAATTTCCAACAAATTACGAGAAAATTCAAACAATTTCAAAGGAAATTCTTTCGAAATACAAGGAAATTCCTATGCATTTCAAGACCATTCTTACGAATTTCAATGAAATTCATTTCAATTTCAGGGAAATTCTAACAAATTCAACGAAATTCCAAAGAATTCAACGAAATTTCAATGAATTTAGTGGAATTCCAACTATTTAAAGGAAATAATAATAAATCGCATGAAAATTCATACGAGCTTCAAGAAAATTTCACCGAATTTTAAATATATTCCAATTTAATGCTAATTCCTACGAATTTCAAGAAAATTCTATCAAATTTTACGGAATTTCCATTGAATTTTAACGATCTTCAAGGAAATTCAAAAGAATTTCAAGGAAATTCCTAAGAATTTTACGAAAGTCCAAAGAATTTTAAGGAAATTTCTATGAATTTTAAGGAAAATCCTTTCTATAAAATTCCACCGAGTTTCAAGAAAATTCCACAAATTTTAAAGAATTTCCAGCAATTCAAAGTTCCATCAAATTTCAATGAAATTCCAACGAACTCCAAAGAAATTCATATCCAACGAATTTCAAGAAAATTAAAACAATTTTCAAGGAAATTCCATAAAAATTTATGGAAATTCCATCGAATTTCAAGGGAACTCGAACGAATTTCACGGAAATTTTAACGAAAATCATGGAAATTCCAACAAATTTTGAGGAAATTCCTAAAATCTCATGAAAATTCCTACGAATTTCAAAGACATTCCTACGAATTACAAGGAAATTCCTATGAATTTCAGAAAATCCTACGAATTTCAAGTAAATTCCTACGAATTTCAAGTAAATTCCTACGATTTTCAAGGAAATTCCTTTGAGTTTCAAAGAATTTCCAACGAATTTCATGGAAATTTCACGAATTGTAAGCAAATTCCACCAAATTACAAGGAATTCCAAAAATTTCAAGGAAATTCCTACAATTTTATGGAAATTTCAACAAATCACCCAAAGTTTTTGGCATGTTCCTCAAGCCAGCGTTTTAAATAAAAGTCTATGCACAATTTTATCAGGATATTGCAATGGATGTTTACTGCATCCTGCTCCAAAATAAACCCGGATTGTAACACAAAAAAAAAAAACATGTTGATGAATGTTGCAGATGCTCATTATGATTCTATTTTCGTTGTATGTTTGTTATATGTATTTCCCAACGTTGAAATTTTTGTGGTGATTAATGAGTGTTTTCAGTTCAGTTTCAGAAATGTTGCATATCAGAAGATCACGTACGGCCTAGGGCAAGCCTTCATCATCGCACAACTATGATCAAAAATAATAATCTGAAGGCTGATTATATTCAAGAGTAACATAAAATGAAAGTCAGCAACGTATTTTTATTGTCATTTGATTATATAAGAAAATGAACCTCCATCAATCGGTTTCAATTCATATGGATTTATTTCATTTCATCATGAAAATCATAAATTCGCTCTTTTCATATAGCATGCTTGCCTGTTATTTGACATCCACACATGGGGAAACAAAAAGTTGATTTCCCATAGAAAAATACCATTACGGCGGTGAAGGACAATCCCTTTGTTTACGTTGTGTGGCTACATCTACTATTTGCAAATGGGTACGTGAAACTAAGGTTATCTGTCACCTTCCCGGGGACTTGATTATAACGTACATCATAAACGGATTGTCGGTGTTTCTTTCTCGCTCTAAAGTTTGTGTAAGTAACACCAGTAACACCAATACAGTACAAGAACTTTTGGTGCAGTTGAAATGGATCGAACGCTTGCAAGGCTTGGCTGGTTCACTGCGAGTGGTGCCAGCAGGAGGGCCATTCGAAACGTGACTGCCCGTTATCTGGCCAAATATCTAGGGACAATACCATCAGAGCAATAGATCAGTGCACGGTCCCTAACCTCACTTTTTGCTCCCTATCATTTTGCTTCTGAGTAAAAGAGATAGCAACGAATGGGAGCCAAAACAAACCACCCAAAACTGTCAAAACTTACGGGTGAGAGAAGAGTGCGGCAAATCTTCGTGAACTGATCAATACAGCGTAAAAGTGCCTTTGTAAAGTCAGCAACAATCGGTGGCCTGAAACTTGACGCGTTAGTGGACACGGAAGCGAAAGTCTCTACTGTTAAACATTGTTTCGCTATGCAACTTGGTGATCTGCAGCCATGCGAAAAAGTGCTACAAGGTTTCGGATTGAAGCAAGTGGTCGTGAAATCGTTGTGTACAGCAAAGATTAAGATGGATGAGGTTTAACTGCGGGTGAATTTTCATGTAGTGCCTGATTACGTGCAAGAAGTACCAATTATCGTCGGCGAAGATATCATCGACCAAGACCATTTGGTAATTCCAGCTAGAACCGGAGGAAAAGGCTGTCGAAGAGGCCGAAAAGAGTGTTGGTGAAGATTCCATGACTGCTATAGAAGCAGCGGATATAAAGTGCGGTGGAACATTGCCGGCCCGAAGCCAGTTGTTGAACGTTATGAACGAATATCGCCAGTGTTTCTCGAAAAAAATCAAAGGCCAATGACACCGAGATGAGGATAGTGCTAAAGGACGTGGACCGTGTATGTGAAACCGAGGAAACCCGAGTATGCCCGGGAAGCCGCGCTGAGCGAAATTCTGGCAGATTTAGTGGAAGTTGCTATTATTGAAGAAACCGAGTCACCGTATAATAGTCCGGTAGTGTTAGTGCCAAAGAAGGACAATCAGTTTCGGATGGCAGTGGACTATCGGCGAAGACGGTTAAGGTTCGATTTCCGATGCCAGACATCGAAAGCTGTCTCAATAAGCTGACAGGCGGAAGTGTCTTCATGTCTGTGGATTTATTTAGCGGGTACTATCAAATACCGATGGCGCAAGAATCTCAGGATTGTACAGTGTTTTCTACAAAGGATGGCCATTTCCGTTTTTGTCGGATGCCGTTCGGTCTCGTGAATGGGTGCACCGTGTTTCAACGAGCAATCAACAAAAAACTCAGCCAGGTGCGGGACGATGGAGTCGTTGGTTACATTGACGATCTGATAATAGCTGGAAAGTCAGAAGCGGAAGTGCTCGAGAAGTTTAGATGACTGTTGGTGGTGCTGAAGAAATCAGAGTTGACCATCGACCTGAAGAAGAGCCAATTTTTCAAGAAAGCGGTGCTGTTTCTGGGCTTTGAGGTCAATCAAGGGGGGGAGGGTTGTCAAACCGGGTCTCCTTAAAACAGAAGCTGTTTGAAAGTTCCCAACCCCCACCTCAGAAGGACAAGTCCAACAGTTTATTGGCCTCTCTGGGTTTTTTTCCGCAGATTCGCCAAAGGTCATTATTGCAGCGCCACTCTATCGGCTTCTGAAGAAGGATGCAGTTTTCGAGTGGGAGAATGAGCAGCAGGAGGCGTTTGAAGCGATCAAGTTCATTCTGACAAGCAGGCCGCTATTGGCATTATTTGATCCAAATCGTGACCTGGAATTGCATACTGATGCGTCGGCGATGGGATTGGCAGCTGTGCTACTGATGACTACTGAGGTTCAGTCGATGGGTGAGGGCATATGGTTACTCGAGATAAGCATCGGTGACGCACCGGTTGTCCATGCAGCGTTGTGATCCAAAGCTGGTGAAAATTATCGAGCAGACGAATGGAGATCCGGAATCCGATGAGCAGAGACAAGTTCAGCAGAATTACGTGATGGAGAACCAGCGATTGTACCGGAAGCTGGATGACAAAAGATGCTGGGTGGTTCCAGCGAATATTCGGTGGAGATTGCTGAAGCACTACCACGACGATTGTGGACATTTCGGAGAGGGGAAAAGTATTGAGAAATACACACAGCGCTGCATTAAAGCCTGTCCGGGTTGTGAAAAGGCACTGGCGGCGTCTGATAAGATGCAGATGGGTTTGTTGGCGGTCAGGTAGGATCTACGATTCCAAATCCGACTTTTCCACTAGCTTTAGAAACGTCCGCATCTCCGCAGACACTGAGAAGAGTTTCTGATGGGCCAGAGGTCTCTGAACTTTCCTGAAGATCTTTGAACTTTTGAAGTTTTCTGAAATTTCTTGAAGTTTTTGTGAAGCTCCAGGAATTATCTTGATGTTAATGGAACTGTCGTGAAATGCTCTGATATTCGTCTAAATTTTGTTTGACGTTCATGGATTTGCATTGATGTTCTCAGAATTGACCCTTAAGGATTTATAAACTTCTCCACAATTCTCGACTTTCCTGTAGTTCTCAGAATTTTGCTGATGTTTCTAAGTAATCTCTGGATTTTATGGATTATCCTAAACTTCATGAACCATCATTGAAGTTTTCAAAATTGATCTAGAGGAAATGGATGTAATGTCGGCCTAAATACCCCTAATTTGTGCCCATACAAAAATTCAGCAATCGACTAAATTTTCAATAGCGACCAAAAATATTCATTGGTACCGTCCCAATGACACGTTCATCTAGATAAAATTGATAAATAGCAGATTTTTATCGATGAGCCCAATCTTAGATCCATAGGCCAACATTAGAGCCATTTCCCCTATATAGCTCTGAACTTCCCTGATTTTTTCTGGAGCTCCGAGAACTTCTCAGAATTTCTAAAAAGTTCCTGTAACTTTCATGAAACTATTGGAAATGTCTTGAAGTTTTTTGATATGTACCACGTTAAAAAACGTGTAGAAATCGACCATCGAAGGATGATACCAGCGTTGCCAGATATGCCGATTTATCAGTATTTATACCGATTTTTGAACTTGATACCGATTTTTTCCTATTTTGACGTAGGATTACGTCCTTCGGCAACATATTGGTGGTGCAATTGCAAACAAACCAAAATCAACCGCGGTATGAAAAGAGGTCAGGTTTTGACCATCTATAACTCTGTCAATAGCGGATGGATTTTAATTATAAACAAACCAAACCATTGGAAATTTTTCTACGAATTTGCCAAAATGATCAGTTTATAAATTTGTAATAGGTCACTATTGAAAATTACACAAATGTCCAACTGTTGCAATGGTGATCAAAATTATCACCGATTGCCTACGAAAAGCGCTTTCCCAGATACAGATTTCAAAATCGAATTCCATCCGGTCTCGCCGAACGGTGGTTATTCAATCACCGTGTGTGCTGGTGTCCGGTCGGTCGTCAGCAACAGCAGCAGTGCTTTCGCCCCGTGGCGTTGAACACTGTTCACCAGTGCACAACGAAAGGCTGCCTGCAAGCAGCGAGTTGCAGCCCACATGAGCGTTCATTCACCGAAGAAGGAGGAAGAAGCTTCACCGCTACTGATCGAATTCAGTAGCTCTTCGTAAGTTGCTGTGGGTCATCTATGCCAAGCACGTCACCATCGTTCCAAACAACATACAGCTCACCAGCCTCATCTGTGTTGTACCCCCTAATAGCTCAGCATTACTCAACATGCTCAAGACCACCATCAATTTGCTAAAGAGTATTGTCTGGACATTTGTCAATGTCATCAATCGAATGTCAGTTTCCGTTAGTTTAAATCTAACATACCATGTATTTATGTCGCGGCATGAAAGTGGTCTGATTTTGATCCAGAGATGATGGATTTTAATTCTTAATACGCCAATCGATAGGAAATTTTTCTACGAATCTGTTAAACTTAAGACAATCAATTTTTTGAGTACCTCAAAACCAGAACTCTCAAACTGCTTCCGAATTTCAACCTATCGAACTTTTCCGCTGATAACGAGTTGCTATACTTTTGCTGTGACATCAAAACTTCCTTTCGTAATTCTACGTCAAGTCTACGGTCGTGCCTTAGATACAACCTCTTACTTTTTTTTAAATAATCAAAATAATTATTGCCCGTCTGCGCAGAACTGTCAGAGGAAACTATTGTGAGAGAGGTTTTCTGAATATCTCACATGCATCTAAAAAAAATGTTGGCTATCGAGGAATCGAAAAACAGCTGCTTAGGCCTCCCTGTTATTCCTGGGATTCGGTAAATACTTTTATGCACAAATACGTTCATCAACATGTTAATTTATGAACTTCCAGAAGTTTATTTAATCTTGCCTTGGAAGTATCTTCTTCATTACCCCGTAAGTTATTTTCCAATTCTTCCCTTGCAAGCCTCTTCTGGCTTCGCTCGAAACGTTCGTCCATCTTTTCCGGTCAGATTATTTTTTGACGTAGGACTGCGTCTGTGATTTCTATATGGAGGTACACTTTGTGAAAACCGAAAATGGAACATATAACAAAATTATGAAAGATATTGAACGTTAATAACTCAGCTGCCACTGGACCAATTTCAATAATTTTATCACCAATGGATTAGAAATATTTCTACGCATCTGTTAAATTAAAGTTTTTATCATTTTTCAAATTGTCACTATTGAAAATTGCAATTGGTGCTATGATAATAAAAAAATATCATCGATTGCCTGCGAAAAGCGATTTCCCTAACACAGATTTCAAAGTTGAATTTCATCCGATCTCACCAAACAGTGTTTATTCAATCACCACGTGGTGAGTGGTGGTGTTCTCCAGTACACAATGAAAGGTTCCCCATAAGCTATCAGGGCTGCCCTCAACCGCTGATCGGATTCAGTCCAATCACCGTTTGTGGTGGTGTCGTTGGCAGCAATGCTTTCGGCGCGTGGCGTTGAACATTGTTTGAAAGGCTACCTGGAAGCAGTAAGCTGCAGCCGACATGAGCATCCATAGAAGGAGGAAGAAGCCGCGCTACTATTGATCGGAATTAGTAGCTCTTCGTGAGCCGCTGTGGGCCTTCCATGTCAAGCGCGTCACGCTCATTCCAAACAACATACAGCTCACCAGCCTCATATGTGTTTAACACCCTAATAGCTCAGCATTACTCAACCACCACGACAAAACGGTCTTTTTCAGAACCACCATAAATTTTTAAAAGAGTATTTTTTGCACATTTGTCAAGGTCATCGATCGGATGTCAGTTCCCATATCAAGATAGAGCTGGAATTAGGGCGTAACAGCTCTTGTTATTTTTTTTTTAATTGTTTAATTGTTTAAATCTAACATACCATGTTCTTGAGAGTGCAATATCAACAACCAAAGTCAGTCGCGATATGAAAGTGGTCTTATTTTGATCCAGAGATGATGGATTTAAATTCTTAATACGACAATCGATAGGAATTTTGTCTACGATTCTGTTAAAATTAAGACCCAATCATTTTTCAAATTGTCACTATTGAAAATTGCGCGAATGTGTAACTGTTGCCGGTCTCACCAAACGGTGTTTATTCAATAACCGCATGGTGAGTGGTGGTGTTCTCCAGTACACAACGAAAGGCTGCTTGCAAGCAGCGAGCTGCAGCCCACATGAGCATCCATAGAAGGAGGAAGAAGCCACACCGCTATTGATCGGAATCAGTAGCTCTTCGTGAGTCGCTGTGGGCCACCTATGTTAAGCGCGTCATACTAAAGAGTATAAACAGAGAGTACCCCGCTAAAATTCCTATTACTACACAAAACACAAGCTCCTGGTACAGTTAACAAATAAGATTTATTATGTAAGAGCACGTAGTCCTACGTCACCATTGCGTACAACCCCATAGTTTTTTAAACTCCCCGAATCTTAAGGGATGCTTCCATTAGTGTCCAGAAAACTGTTGGAACTTTCAAGATCTGTAAGGGTAAGTTAAAATAAAGACAATTTCATTAACTTCTCAAAAATCGAGAACGCGGGAATTTCAGGAAAGTCCAGAGAACTCCACTGAACTTACGAAAGCATCAGAAATATTTCGAAAAGTTTACAAGTCCAAAGAACTTCAGGATAGCTCCATTCATTTAAGGAGAATTTAGAGAACATCAGGATCTATTGATGTCGAGGAAATTACTGATACATTAAAGGAGTTCAGAGAAGAGTCCAACTCAGTGAATTTCCGAAAACTTCAGCATAGTTCCGAGGAGTTCATGACAATTTTGGGAACGTTATGGAAGTTACATGGAAATCAGAAAATAGTGAAAACATTCAAAGGGAAGTTCCGTGCTTTCTAAATAATGGCAGTTTCAAGAAATTAACAAATTTATAAAAATTTGGATGATCATAGAATTTCAATGCTGATGTTCTATTAATTTCAAGAAAATTGAGAGAGCACGTAAGAAAATCCAAAATCTTCAAGATTGTCCGGAGATCTTCGAAGATTTTTTCAGGTAGTTTCATTATAATCAGGAAAGTTCCGAATACCTAGAGGATGATCAGAGAACTTCTAAGCAGACCCACCAACTTCTGGAAAATTGCAAGAACTTTTAAGGAGTACCGAAGAACTATAAGATATATTTCAGGAATGTTCCGAAAACTTCAGGCACATTTTGGGTCTTCAGGGATGTTTTATGAACATCAGGAATTTTTTTGGATTAGTAAAACATGTAAGGAACTTCAAGGAATATTGTGTTAACATCCCCCAGAAATATCTTAGGGTTAAATACCCCATTTCCGGCGTATTAAGCACAACCCGCACTTTATCTTTCTTAATCTAGCGCAGTTCAGCACCAAAAGGAATGTTATTATTACTGATGGCTTCCAAATTTATTTACCTTTCCGTATGTACCTTAAGATTTGATAAAGAGAAACCAATCGTTGAGATATTGTTAAAAGTCTAACACTGCTTCTTGTCGCCAAACTCGGCCTACGGATTCTAAACTCAGCCTAACGCATTGAAACGCCATTGAAACGCCAATGAATCCACTTCAGCCTATCGGATGAAGAAAAAAAATGATTCGGTAGGAGTGCTTCTTTTGTTTTTGGGAATAATGGGTGCAAACCTTCATATCACGCGTTCTCATTGACTTCGTTCCGTAGCTTATTAACTAAAGTATCGTACCAAACTCATAATTGACTTGTTAACTCTGAAATCATGGATTGATTTGAGGTTTTCTGCTCGATAGGCCCAAAATGGGCGATTAGGCCGAAGTAGTTCTCTGCCCTACTTCCAGATTTTTTCTCGTTGCAGTTTCTGTTGACAGTTCCGTAAGCCATAGTCGTAGCCAGAAGGGGCATGGAGGGGTAGTTGCCCTAAGCCCAGCAACACAAAGGCTTGCGGTGAAATGGCATTCGGCCAAAATTTTCCAATTCACCCCTCCCTAGCTCGAAACCTGGCTACGCTCTTGCCGTAAGCGCTCTGACATCCGACTTTCTCCAGAAGTTTCTTCTAATCTACCTCAGGAAGTTAATTCCAGCGTCTCCAGGAAGTTTCTTCAATCTTCTACAGGAAGTTTCTTCCGTCTTCTCCAGGAAGTCCCACTAATCTTCCACCGGATTTAGCTATCGAATTATCCCAGAAGTTTCTTTCGTCTTTGGAAGGTTCTTCATAAGCCATTCTCCAAAGTTTTTTTTTGTGCAAAAATCCCACAGAAATATCTTTCTACCGGATTTTTTCCTTAATTTATCCTTGCAGATTCTGTCGACAGGTTCATAAGCGCTCTGTCTTCCTACTTTCTCCAGAAATTTCTTCCAATCTACCTAAGGAAGTTACTTCCAGCGTCTCCAGGAAGTTTCTTCCGTCTTCTCCAGGAAGCTTATTTCGTCTTCTCCAGGAAGTCTCATTAATCTTCTCCCAGAATTCTCCCAGAAGTTTCATTCGTCTCAAAGAGTCATTCTCGGTAGGTTTGTTTTTCCGACCTCTATGGGAAGATTTTTCCGAGCTTCTTCTGACTTCCCCTGGAAATGGCTGCTCCTGGAATTTACTTCCGGTTTTTGAAACTTTTCTGGCTTCCACTGGATGTGTCGATTAAAATAATAAACCGCTTTTCGAAGCTGATAATGTGGCCAATTCTCCAATTGTCGCCTATGACTGCCGCTTGTCAAAAGTGAGTGAATAATCGTCATCGGAGTCTACCGCGAGAAAAACTTCCCCCCATTTATCGCCGTGTACACCCGTCGGCCAAGGACAACGACCAAGCGGACAGGACCAAACGGGCACGACCAACGGAGGCAATAAATCGAAATGAAATGAAGCAAGTCACGATCCGCTTCTCAATAATTAAATTTCTGACACTTGTTTCAGCTTTTTGATTGCCGGCACGTGCCTTAACGTATCGATGGCCTCTTCCATAGCTGGGTCCGGGCAGGGCCAAACCGGACCGGAGACAGTGCGGAGTATGTGCGAGGTCGTTTTTCTTCCAATTCGACATAACGAGCTACGAGGCTTTGATTCACTCCGTAAGAGGGTTGAGTTTCACGAGAGAAATCTGGGACTCACTTCCGCCTTTGTAGAACAAAGCCCATAAGGAAACGGAAAAACTGACTCCGGGCAAAGATATTGCAATGATTTATGAAGAAGAGTGGCTATATATTCATGGGCTGAGCGGACATGGCGGGGGTGGGGCTATTTCGCACCTACATAATCTATGTGACTGTGGCTAACATTTGTCACTCGAAACGTCCTGAAGAACACGTGTCTTTCCGAGCGGCGGTGGTGTGCGTGTAAGCACACGTTTCGCAACGGATGGGGATGATACATGAGTTCCGACCGACACAGATGCTGGTAATGGTTGTTGAGCAAGTTGTTTGTGAAGTAAATTCTGCATTCAAACTTCTCCTCCCGGAAATGGTTCAGGACAGGTGTGACCCATTTATCACTTAATTAAAAACCAACACTTTCCCACCCGACAAAAGGGGCAATAACTTTGGAAAATCCAATTTCAGCTGCAATTTAACTTTCAGGCAAAATTAGTTTTCTCCTGATCTTTCTTTTGGGGTGCGGTCTTTTGTCTTTGTTGGCCTCGGGCGAAATCAATTCCCCCACACCCCATCGCCTATCAATCCTTTACCGGGTGCGTATCCTAAATGTTTCAACAGAATGTCGGTCGTAAAGCACCCTCGGGCTGCCGCCGGTTGCTGGGATCCAAGGAAGAGATACGAGTCCTTTCATCCGGCGACAAACAGCGACTGGCGGGAAAAACAAACTTTGTCGTCTTCCCCAACATTTACTCACTCGGGGCGCGCCCAGGTCCAAAATCACAAAAATATGGCCAGGTGGGAAGAAGAACTATTCCACTGTGAAAAGTTTCCAATCAGTTATTTATATTCAACATCGACATTGAGAAACCAGATTTTGGGTGGTGTCCATTTTCAAAGACACTGCAAGGACATTCCAAGGGAATGTTGATCGTCATGACGAGGAGGATGACGGGATCAAGTCAGGGAAGGTTGCAGGCAGAGCTGGTTATTTGTGCGGCGCCATAAACTTTTATCGCCAATTTTACTTTGACTATATTGGTGTGTGAGTGTGCGAGAGTGTGTGGAACGGATTAGGCTCACTGAACTGTACCGCCTCAGCTCAGGTAAGAAAAGACGGGGAAGTTTAGGAAGAAGCAAATTATCGACGTAGATGGGACTTGTGGATGGGAAAGTTTACTGTCGCACTGGAAGAATGTGTGTAAGTCTGAACGATGTCTTCCACATCGTGTGTCGGAAGGTTGGCAATTCATGATTTGTTACAATGGGTATTATGAATATGTGAGTTAATTGCTAAGAAACTGTGGGTTAAACTTTGTAGCAAATAACATATGTGGAACTTCGAACTAGATGCATGCCAAAAGGTTAAGTAATTTTACTCTTCTTTCTCTGTTATAATTAGAATAACTGCACATCGAAGTGTCGAAAAATAAACAATTGAACTAAAATCAAATTAATTCAACTGAAATTTGAAAACAGTTTGGTTGTCTGAAGAAAATTGGCTAATTCCGTGCATCAATTGTGTCCAGCTTAATCTGCTTGCTTGAAATTTATGGGAATATGCCGTAGGTCGGACTGAAGAATGGAATGAACTTGTTTCATCGACGGTCAAGAACAGAATAAAAATTTTATTGAAACCAATTAAACACGCTCTTAGCAACTAATTCATGGCTTGTTGGAGTCTTCAGTCGCTTCATCTTCAACACTCCTCCTCGACGCTGGTACTCCAGCTGCCTGTTGGAATCTCTTCAATTTCAGGTTGGCTAATGGTTTCGTCAACATATCCGCCACCATGCTATCGGTTAGGCAATATTGCACCGAGATCTTGCCCTCCTCCTTCATCTGGTGGACGAAATGATATTTCGTGTCGAAGTGCTTTGATCGGTTGTTGATTTTTCCTGATTTCTATTGCTTGATGCACGACTGGTTGTGCTCGTGAATTTGGATCGGTTTCGCCATGGCAACGGAAAAATCTTGCAACAGCCGAACTCTTTACAACACTCAGCGAGTGCCACAAACTCAGCTTCTGTGCTGCTCAAAGCAACACATGTCTGCTTCCGGGATGCCCAATGGATTGGACCACCACCAAACACTACCAGAAATCCAGAATTCGACTTTCGGGTCTTCACATCAACGGCCCAGTCAGCGTCGACGTAAACTTCTAAGACAGCTCCTCCTGATCCAAGTACAAGTTCGTAGTCGTTGGTGAACTTGAGGTATAGAAGAATCCGTTTCGCTACCGTCCAATCCACTTGTGATGGGCAGCTTACCGATTTTCCAGGAATCGATACGCTGACCGCGATGTCCGGTCGAGTGTTTACAGGCACGTACAACAAACCACCAACCAAACTTGAGTACTGGTGATTGTTCGGCAGTCGCTCGTTCTCCTCCTTTTGTTGCAGGTGGCCAGGGTCCAAAGGAATCTTCGATGACTTTGCGTCAGTCAACCCAAAACGCTCCAACAACTTCTGGATGTAAGCCCGCTGGTTGAGAAAAAACTCCTTCTAGTTGCGTCGAACTTGGATGCCCAGGAAATGGCGGATGTCTCCCAACGATGTTACCGTAAAGCTACGGTTAAGGGCTGCAATGAACTCGTTGTACTCCGCTTCGGTGTGGCAAACGATGACCATATCGTCCACGTAGATGACTAAATACGTGAATTGCTTGCCTCGACGTCGCACTTACAAACATGGATCATTTGCTGACTGTGTGAAACCAAGATGCTTTAATACACCGTCCAGTTTCTTGTTCCAAAAATGTCGTTTGAGACCGTACAAGCTTTTCTGCAACAGACATACCGCATCCACATCATCAGCTTCGTAGCCTGGCGGTTGTCGCATGAAAATCGTATCGTCCAGATCGCCGTGGAGATAGGCGGTCTTCACGTCCGCATGTTTCATCAGCATGTTTCGTTCACTGGCAATCGTCAGCAGTGTCCTAAATGTTACCACCGGCGCGAACACTTCGTCGAAGTCCGTTTTATACTTCTGGGAAAATCCTTGCGCAACCAGACGCGCCTTGTACCGCATAATGTTGCCGTCCTCATCGAGTTTTCGCTTGAATATCCATTTACTGCCGACTGCTTTGCGGTCTGCGGGCAGTTTCGCTAGCTTCCAGGTACCATGTTCCTTCAACGATTTGATCTCTTTATCCATCGCCGTACGCCACTGTTCCACCTCTGGCCCGTGCATTGCCTCAGCGAATGTTCTTGGTTCCACCACAAGCCTGCGTGCCATTCAAGTGTTTCTGGATAACGAACCGGTATCTGTCCCCTCGAATTTCTGGTCGAACGCCGGAGTGGCGTTTCCACAGCTGTAGTATCGCTTTCGTATTAGTTGCCCTCATCGATGCCGTCGCATGTTGAGTCATAGGACGAGGTATCTGACTCACACTCCTCCTGAACCGACTCGTCATCATCAGATTCTTCTTCCTCTTCTGTAGTTTCCTGCGATACTTCAGACTCGTATTCCACAATACTCGGTGACGTTGAACCCTCGTTTTCGATATCATCCTCGATTTTAACGAATTGATCATCACGGCTGATTACGACCTTCTTCGTTGCTTTATCGATGAACCGGAACGCCTTGTGACACTCGCAAAATATGCAATCGTTCGTAATCCGGTTTCTTCCCAAACGAATGCTCGAAAAATGTTTTATCGATGGACCGTGATGAAAGTATATTCTGCAGGTGCACGGCCGTGTTGACCGCTTCCGCCTAGAACTGGTAGCCCATCTTTGCGTCGATCAGCGTGCATCTAGACATTTTTACAATCGACCGGTTTTTCCTCTCCGCGACTCCGGCCTCCCTTAGCTCAGTCGGTAAAGCCGCAGCTACAAAGCAAGACCATGCTGGAGGTGGCTGGGTTCGACTCCCGGCCAAGCCTAGGAATTTTTCGGGTTGGAAAATTTCTCGACTTCCCTGGGCATAGAAGTATGATTGGACTTGCCACACAATTATACCAATGCAAAAATGGTACAGGCATCGAAAGCTCTCAATTAATAACTGTGGAAGTGCATCTAGAACACTAAGTTGAGAGCACGCAATAAGCTAATATACGATATGCAATAAGCTTGAAATGCGAAGAAGAAGAAGACTCCGTTTTGCTCCGGTGCATACCGTATACTGGTGCGCTATTCCATTCTCCTTTAGAATCGTCCCAAACGTCCGAGCGAATAACCGTTGGATTTCTTCCGAATCGATTGTGCACCATACTCACGTAATCCTCTATTATTTCCGCTGCTTCTGAATTTCTCTTGAGGAAATACACCATTGTGTATCGACTAAAATCGTCGATCATCGTAAGGATATATCGTGCACCGCTAGGCGATAGCGTGTTCATTGGACCGCAGATATCCGTGTGCACTATATCCAGGATCCTTGCTGATTGTCTATCGAGTTTTCTTGGAAACGGTAGTCGAGTTAGCTTGCCTTCGACACATCACTCACATGTCTTGAACACTTCAACTTGTGGATGGTCACGCCCGTCGCCAAATTCTCATACACAGCTCGCTGAATTGCTTCGGGATCACGATGACCTAGCTTCCGATGCCAATGGTGGATGCAGTCCTTTTTGTGGTGTGACGCATGCATACCGCGCTCTTCCGCAAACTTCAACTGGTACAACCCACCAATTTTATTCGCTACGGCTGCTACGACTCCGTTACGTTGTATAATGCCACCACGGCAACCAGAGAAAACAACATCTGCTGCAGAATCGACGATCCATACCTTCGATTTATTTTCGGTCGCAGTAGCCATAAACGCAAACGGGTTCGCGTTGCCAATCTTCGCTTTTGAACCTTGACTTTTCTTCGGCTTCGAATTGCTGCTTGCTCTTCCGTCACCAGCTCTTGCCGCTGGGCATTCTCGCTTCATGTGTCCGGGTTTATGACAGTTGTGGCACACAACCTTCTTGTCGCCACCAGCACGCAAAATGGACTCCCCACGATGACATTTTTCAGCACGCTTCTGTGGTTCATCCAGCAATTTATGTTTCATGGTAAGCTCCTTGTCGGAACGGCTTTCCAACGCAGTTGTTAGGGCATCGAAAGAATCAGGCAAACTCTTCAATATCATCGCCACTTTCAGGCTGGATTCGAGATCCTGGCCCGCGTTCGCGAGGCTTGCGAACAGTTGTTCCATCCGGAAAAGATGGCCTTCCATGTCCCCGTCTTCGTTGTACTCAGCTTTGCACAGCTTTTCAGGTACGAGGCACGAGTGGACATCGTCGTCTTCTGGTGATGCTTCTTCAACTCGTTCCAGGTCTCCATGGCGGTCTTGCAGTTCCGGATCAGCGGGTGCTGACAGTCATCTACGAGCAAAACGATGGTGGCCCGTGCTTTGGCATCTCCTTCTTTCCACGCGTTCGTTAGAGGTTCAGGGGCGGCCTCCGTAACGTGCTTCCAGAGATTTTCTCTTACCAACAGCGTTTTCACCTTGAATTTCCAACATTCGTATCCGCCATTCTTCAGCTTTTCTAGACCGAACTTGCATCCGCCCATACCGGGAACGTGAAAAAATCTTGGTTATACGGTGGAAAAAACTTTCGCTTGAACAGCTTCTTGAATTTTCTTCACAAAGGCCCATAACCTATGGGAATATGCCGTAGGTCGGACCGAAGAATGAAATTAACTTGTTTCATCGACGGTCAAGAACAGAATGATAATTTTATTGAAACCAATTAAACACGCTCTTAGCAACTAATTCATGGCGTGCTGGAGTCTTCAGTCGCTTCATCTTAAACAAAAATAGTATGAACACCACAAACACAAATCTCCATATTCAAAGACAAGCAAGAGGTTTTGCAATATCTCCGAATTCATTTTACTGTAGCTCTTCATCAATCTCAGGCAGTACATTCAGGACTCTCAATAGCTCAGCCTGAATGCAACAAAATTGACAAATTATCAGACATTTTCAGACTTAGAAAAAACATGACATGCTGAATTCCAAAGTTTAGCGCGTGTCGTAAAATATACCTTGATAAAAGGGGTGCTGCCTAGGGGGAGATCACTTGAGGTGTATTTATTGTAATACATGCATCCATGCACGAAAAGTTCTGCCCTGTTTTGTACTTCGCCTGGGTTCGCTCAAATCCACACTCCTGACTCGTGAAAGTTATTTCAGAAGCTCCTCGACCACCAGAAATCTCCACCGGAATCGTGCAGAACCTCCTCTGCCGAAAACGCGAGAAAACTCCGTTGAAACTCACTGGAACCTCCGTTGGCAGCACCGAAAATCTCCACTGAAATTAACCGGAACCCTCTCCACCATGAACAGGTGAAAACTCCGTCGAAACTTCCCTCGAAAATTCAGATGCTGCCAACCCTGGGACTTTCAACGGGGTTTCCCCGCATTGTCGACAAAGGAGGTTCTGCACGATACCAGTGACGGGGTTGGATGCTGCTGACAAAAGTTCCAGGGCATATCGACGGCGTTTTCTCGCGTTCTCGGCGGACGAGGTTCCACGTGATTTCGGTGATTTTGGATGCTGCCAGCGGGAGTTTTTGAAAATTTCAACGGATTTTCCTTGTCTTCTTGGCGGATGAGGTTCTGCATGATTTCGGCGAAGATTTTACATGCTGCCAACGAAGGTTCTAGGATTTTTGTTAGTCTTGATAACGAGTTCATCCACCAGGATTACGTTTGACTCGGTTTGACTAAATGAATTACATTGGGGCTACATTGAGTCTGTTGATGTTGACAAATGAATAAATTAAAATTACATAAGGTATTTATGACCCAAAAAAATGGGTAATTTCAATACCGTTTTCTCGCGTTCTCAACGGAGGATGTTCTACATAATGTTGATGGATGTTTCGGATTCTGCCAGCGAAGGTACCAATTTCAAAGGAATTTTCTCACATTCGCGGTGGTGATTTTTGGTGCTGCCAACGGAAGTTTCATTAAATCTCTACGGTATTATCTCGTATTTTCGGTGGAGGAGCTTCCGCATGTTTCCGGTGGAGATTTCCGATGATGCCTACGAAGGTTCTACGGAATTTCGACGGAGTTGTCCCGCGTTCTCGGCAGAGCAGGTTTTGCGTGATTTCGTTGGAGATTTTCGTTGCTGCCTGAGGAGGTTGCAGGGAATTTCTCGTGAATTCTCTACTCCACCGAAATCGTGTAGAGCGACGAGTTTTCTTTTTCTATTGTGTTTGTTTATCTTCACATCGATGCTTGTAGAGGTGTCACCAAAAAAAGCGCATGCTTTCTTCTGATGTTCACATCCCACAGAATGGTTGATGCCAACGATGGAAATTAAATGCATTTTTTTTATTAAATGCATATTGAATCTGTATTCCACAAGTTAGACACCCCTAGGGTGCTGCTATAGTATATTTCGAATTCACAATTTTAAAATGTGTTCACGAATTGATGTTCCAACACATTTCAATCGACGCATTTATTCACGGCAGAATAACGAAAAATTCTCTATTATCCAAGGGGGAATCAACTCTGCACACTGTGCCGAAACACAGCATGGCACACTATTCGGCACTTTAGGATAAACGATAATATAAAACGGCATCACTGTCGAGAGTTGACGCTTTGCCAATCGTTGCTAAGGTTGACTTCTTTGTTTACTGCATTGGCTTCACATCGGGTTCGGAGTATTGCCTGCACCTGTCTGCACCATGAAACTAAGTTTATCTCATCCGATTCGTAGGGAAAATACAAGCCACTCGTGGTTTCGTCCAGTTTCACGCCAACAGAGTTCTTCCACACCCGTCGAGAGGGTCGATACGACAGTCAAGATTGCCCAAATGGGTTCACTCCAGCAACGGTTAGTCAAATGCCTGTAAGATCGTCCAATATGACGGTACGGTGCGAAATGCAACCACGACAATATTGTGCCAGCTGCGAAGGATTTTTGTTTTGTTTTACAAGGTTGATATGCAGAACGAACGATAAAAGATGGGGTGATGGGTTTTGTATTTCGGCCAGGTTTGAATCCCGGTCTTGCCAAGGATCTTCCGGGATGAAAATTGTATCGTTTACTCCTACGATTTTCCTTAGGTATCCTTGTCTGTCATTTATTTCAATTGGTATGGAGGACATTAAAGGGTGTCCACGATGAAATTGCCACACACAAAATTGATTCGCAAAATTCGAGTTTTCATCCGATTGCCATCAAACTTTCAGGGATTGAGAAATAACTATTAAACTTCATTTTACCATTTTACTCGTATTTTATTTACATTCCATACGCAAATGCCCGCACCTTGGCCTTAACCCCGGCCATAAGATTCTGCACAACCTGTGAATCAACCGTTTTTTGCATGTAAACCCATACTTTCTTCAGTTCCTCGACTGTCTTCACTACCTTAGGTCGTTTAAGAAGGTGCTGCTTCATAATCACCCAGTACTTCTCGATGGGGCGGAGCTCCGGAGTGTTGGGAGGGTTGAACATTTTCGGCACGAAATTGACCTTATTGTCCGCATACCACTTCAGCACGTCCTTGGAGTAGTGGCATGAGGCCAAATCCGGCCAGAAGATTGTTGGGACGTTGTGGGCCTTCAGGAGAGGAAGCAGCCGCTTCTGGAGGCACTCTTTTATGTACACCTGTCCGTTCATCGTGTCCTGGGTCACGAAAGGTGCACTCCGCTTCCCGCACGTGCAGATGGCTTGCCAAACCAGGAATTTCTTCGCAAATTTGGACATCTTCTGAGTGCGGACATGCTCCGGAACGCTGAACTTATCCTTGGCCGTGAAAAACAGGTTGCCGGGGATCTGTTTGAAGTCGGCCTTCACATATGTTTCGTCGTCCATGATGCAGCATTCAATTTTCTCCAGCATGTTGAGGTTCAACTTCCTGGCACGGGTTTTGGCGAACTTGTTCTGCTTCTCGTCGCGATTAGGGGCCTTTTGTACCTTGAACGTTCGAAGCCCAGCCTTAGTTTTGGCCTTCTGGACAAAACTTCGGCTTAGGTGCAGCTTCTTAGCCACATCCCTAACGGAGGCGTTCGGATTTCGGTTGAAGGCCCCAACTACGCGGTTGTGATTTTTGGTGTTGTACGGAATACTTTTTCCTTCACTTCTGGGCTTCCGATCGGTGGTCAACCGTTCCTCGAACCGCTTAATCACTCGCGACACCGTGGAATTCGCGATTCCCAACGTTTTAGCGATGGAACGATGCGAGAGATCCTTGTTCTCGTGATGAATGCGCAAGATTTTATCACGCACGAGCTGTTCTTTCGACTCCATTTCCGCGAGTTTTGATCATAGGACTTTAAAACTTGCAGGATGTAAATAATGCACTATGAACTAAATCCACCCAAATTTTCATTAAATTCTACCCAACGGTTAAAAAGTTAGAGCAATTTCATAGTGTGGCAATTTCATCGTGGACACCCTTTATATGGATGTCCATACAAGCACCAGTCCATATTGGGGAATGTCGATACGTATTAATCCCAAATATTCCATCAGATCTGGACGATTGCCTTAGCGAAACACCCCATCGTCAACGAACTAATCTGCACTCTTCTGTTGCACTTGTTCGTCTCTAAAATACCCGGTGCGATGGGTGGCCTACCAAGCAATCAATTATCTATAAGGCCTTGCTCAATTTCGAAAGTGCATGACGCATGACGACATTTGCTGTTCGGCAAGATTCCATGGCAACAACAACCACAGGGTACAGTTGAACTGCAGATGCGAAGTTTATCTGGATCGTGCACCATTTCCGAGGTATGACAGATATGAAGTGGGGAGACATTTGAAGGCTTTCACTGGTGGTACACATTGGCCATTGGTTTTGATTGGTGGTACCTTGTGGAAGGTATCACATCTGCAAAGAATCGTGTACTTGATATGCTTGAACGTATGTAATTGGGTGATGGTAGGAGACATCATAATCTGCGGTACGATAGAATTGGTGATGTCTTCGAGGTTGCGTAGTTCTGAGTCGATCAGAACTGTTTCGACGATGTTGTTTCTAGGGTTGGAGTGAACTTTCGTCCGTTCGAATTGTGGGTTTGATTTTGTCGAGGAGCATTTTACTGACAACTGGTAAAAAATTCGTCCACCGCCCGTTTCTTGTGGACGCGTCGTATGGGTTGTATTGCTTTCAGTTCCTCTTACACTGCTCAATCGACTTTAATTCTAGTGAGAATGAAGCTTAATATTTGCCTTGAACCATGGTCACAAATTAGAGAAATTGAAAATGTAAACACATTCACAAAAGTCTAATTTCAGGATTGCCAAACTCTTGGGATATTGACGCCTTGATTTAAACACTTCGGTCTACTTCGGAATGATCGGCACAACGCTTGGCACAGCTGTCGGCACTGTCAAAACTCTTGAGATTAAGGTGTGCGGAGTTGAATAGGGTAGAGAACTACTTCAGCCTAATCGCCCATTTTGGGTCTATGGAGCAGAAAACTTCAAATAAATCCATGATTTCAGAGTGAACAAGTCAATTATGCGTTTGGTACGATACTTTAGTTAATAAGCTACCGAACGAAGTCAATGAGAACGCGTGATATGAAGGTTTACACCCATTATTCCCAAAAACAGAAGAAGCGGACCGAATCAATTTTTAATCTTCATTCAATAGGCCGATGTGATTTCAATTTCATTACAAAGACGTTTCAATGCGTTAGGCCGAGTTTGGCGTCAAGAAGCAGTGTTAGATTTTTGACAATATCTCAACGATTGGTTTCTCTTTATCAAATCTTACGATTCGTACGGAGAGGTAAATAAATTTGGAAGCCATCAGTAATAACAACATTCCGTTTGGTTCTAAACTGTGCTAGATTAAGAAAGACTTAGTGCAGGTTGTACTTAATAGGCCGGAAATGGGGTAGTTAACCCTACCCCTTGCTATAATCTTTTTTTTTTTCGTTGGGAAAATCCATTGAAATTGACGAATTTATTTTGAAATTTTTAATATTTCGTCTCCCATTTTGCTGAAATTTTGAACAGTTGTTATCCATTTTATGTTTTCAATTCTTTATATTGGGTCACGGATCTGTTGAGGTAATTTGGAAGACAGAAGATGACAACTTTGAGCATTAAATATATCACTTATTTAGTCTCAAATCGTCTCTATTTTAGTGTTCGCTTTGACAATCGTCCGAGAACGGTTGTGTTTATTTTTTTTTAATTCTTCAAGTAACCTGTTATTTTGAATTTTCTTCTAATAATATTCCTGGATCTGATGATGCTATAAGTAGTAGCATCAAATTGGATTAGCGTACTTACAATAGGTACCTTGGGAACGCACTCGTCCGCAGTCGAAGCAATGACGCTTTGCAGATCTTCCACCGCTCGACCAATGTCCTCTGTAGTTGATTCTGGTGTCGACTCTTCGTTGGAATTCTATCCAGTTTACCCGGTGAAAGGCCTGACGAAGCCAGCGTTGACGGCAGGCCACTGCTCCACCGACTTGGATCAACACAGGTATGTGGTCAGAGCTCAAGTCATTGATCGTTGTTGGAGTTGATACCGGAACGTTTGACAGAAATACATCAATGATTGATGGATGTCCCGCCGGTGTTGTGTTGGTGTGGAATATTGGTTGATGAGGAAAAATATCCTAGCTGAGACTGTTCGAACAGCAAGCAACCATCCAGATCACATGCCATGATGAAATTCTTCCGGATTCGCGTCAGGTTGGTAAGGTCGTTTTTTAATTGCCTGGCCTTCGTAACACTGTCGAGGACAAAAAGCAGCACTAACCAAAAGAGATCCGTTTGTTGTTGGTTAGATTCCAGCCAGCCAGTTAGATTCCCAGGGCCTCGATGGCTGATGTTTGATAATGCGGCTGTGTCGAAAATTTGATAGCTTGCTTGACTTCGATGGCTATTCCACCTCCTCGTGAGTGAGTACGATTGAGCCTGACAACAAAGTAACCGGTTGGACTAAAGTTGATTCCTGGTTTTAGGTGTGATTCTGTGATGACAACAAGATACACTTCCTCTCTTGTCACTAGGTCGGATAGTTCCACAGCCTTGGATTTGACGGCGTGTGCGTTCCACAGTAGAATCCTGAGCGAATTAGGATCCATACTGAATGATAAATTCTCCGAGGCAGAGGATTTGGCCGGCAGGATGCGAGAGATCGACGGCTAAAGCCATTGTTTACAAAAGCAATTACGCCCCTTTGAAATGTTGGCACTGATTTGTTCTATTAACTAACGGAACCTCAGTACGACCAGTTAGACTCACTCCCCTGAACAGCTTTAGTTACAAGGTAAACCAGAAGATAGTATTCCAATGGGAGCTGACCACATTCCGCCATAACTGCTGAAGTGGGACTTGTTACAAAGGCACCTGAAGCAAATCGGAAGGCTTGGTTATACAAGTTATGTGGGCAATAGCCAGGCATTAACTATCCTGAGGATTGTCGATCTTTGAGCACAAGACATTTTAGCTCCAATAGACTTGATAGCTCGCATTTTGTTTACCGTAGCCTTGCGAACAAAGTCAGCATGATCTTTGACATTAAGCCGGCGGTCAAGATTTTAGATTTTAGATTTTGTTTTGCAGGGATGATGGTTTGTTTGATTTTCAGTTCTAGAAGTTTACTGATACCTTTTCTATTGGAACTAATGTGAAGAAGTTGTGATTTTTCCGGGCCAATGACGAAACCCCAGTGGGCAACCGTATTAATATTAATTAATTATTAATAGGGAAAGCCTGTGATGCGATTCAATAAATAATACGGCACTGAACATCGAACGAAACACTAGATGCTAACGACACCACCAAACGGGAGGAGCTTTGGCCAGCTACTGATTGGAAGAAAGCAACAATTAAGGTTATATCAGCTGAAGTTCCTCCTCTTTTAACGGTTTTGTCGCTTGTCAATCGGAGATGAAAAAATAATCATTTTTGAAAGCTAGAAAATCATGCCCAACCCATTTTGCGAATATTATCATACACTTTATCTGATGTGCCTTTCTGCACTAAATTATACGTTGTATAGAAATAGCCGACAGAATATCAGTGTCCACCCAGCTAAAACTCCTCCCCTTTTTAGTTTTTCTCGTTAAACTCCTGCTCTTAACAAGTTGGTAAATCTTAGCCTTTAGCAGAAAGACGCTTGACACTTTTTTCATCGAATTTATGATCCTGTTTAACGACATGGTTCTTCGCTATGCCAGGGCTGGTAGCGATCAATGCTTTCAAAAATAGTGATTTTAGTGACCATTTTGAAGAAATAAGTGACCAAATAGTGACTTATAGTTGTAAAAAAGTAACTAAAAAGTGACCCAAGAGTTGAAAATTAGTCGTATATGTAAATATTTGATGTTCTAAACTTATTCAATTAGGTTCTCATAAACATCTAAATATGTAAGATAGGAACCACTAAAGCGAAAGATTCAATAGAAAGTTTATGACCTCAAAACCTCCA
Source organism: Ochlerotatus camptorhynchus (assembly GCF_037179485.1). Taxonomy (NCBI): domain Eukaryota; kingdom Metazoa; phylum Arthropoda; class Insecta; order Diptera; family Culicidae; genus Ochlerotatus; species Ochlerotatus camptorhynchus. The sequence goes on from NW_027040781.1 coordinate 419,353, forward strand.
AGCTTCTACTATCTGGAAAACCCCTTTTCCTGAAAATACCTGGAAGGGAAGTGTCAGGGAATCTTATCATTATTCAGGAAATTTAATAATTTTCTTTCTAAGATTAAAATAAAATTCATTTTTAAATGATAAATAAAATAATATTCCTAGTTATTTTCATTCACACATTGAATTCTGGATTAATCTTCATGTGAAGCCTAAGCCTAAGATAGTAAACTCCAAGCGAATGTTCATGAGAAATCTGCGTTGAATATCGGAATGGACTATTCTGAGGTCTTCAGAACTACTTGAAAGTTCCCAAAATATTCCTGAAGTTAATTAAATTGCCTTTAAGTTCTTTTGTAGTTTGAGAAACTAGCCTGATGCCCGCGATTCTTCTCATCATTGTTTTAAGCTTCTCTAAACTTTTTCGGACTTCCTAAGGTTTCCACAATCTTCCTAACGATAATGAAACTTCTCTAAAGTGTTAAAAATTCATTTACTTTCTCGAAACTTTTTTTAAAATTTATGTAATTTCCCTGCTCCGGAATATCTCTGCTTAGAAGATATCTGTTCTTTCTTGAATTTTGTTGTTGTTTAGAGCTTTATTAGCGAGATCAATTTCTTTCTCGAAGTTCTCGAAACTTCTGTTAAGTGTTTGCAATTCTCATGAAGCTTATTGTACTACCACCGATGAACCGACATGCCACAGGAGCATTTCGTTTGTCCACAATCCGAATTGTCAAACGAGCGATTCGAACTTTCAAACGGGCGATCAGTTCTGTTAAACGAGGTGAGACACAAACCAAAGCAATATAAATTATACGTGGGTTCGTGTCTTTGCTCATGGTATGTGAGAGTAAATGTCGGATGAGTAGATGTCGGTAGTGTTTAACGTATTTTAAATATGGCGTCTTGGGCACGAATTTGAAAGTAGCTTGTATGAGCTGTCACGTCGGTTCGTCGGTGGTACTACTATGAATATTATTGAACTATTCTAAAAATGTTTAAGCTTGCGTGAACTTCTGGAGTTATGTGAAAAACTCAACAATTTCCTAAACATCTCTGAAGTTCTCTGAAAATCTGGTAACTTCTTGAAATTTCCCGCTAATTTAGTGAAACTAATGGAACTGAACTCCTCTCATAACTCCTCTCATAACTAACTATTCATAACTTTTTCAATAGTCTAGAGTTTCCTGATGTTTTTAAAACTGCCCAAAATATTTCTCGATTTCCTTAAACGACCATTTACTGGTTGAAGTTCTGCAATTTTTCTTAAGTTTTATAAAGTTTATAAACGCTTACGGAACTTTGCTTTAAATCACTAATTTTCCCTGAAAAGCCTAGGCATCCCAGAAGTTTTCTATGCTTATTTTAATTTCTCTAAATTGATCAAATGTTCCGGTAAATTTTCTGATATATATTTATAATTTCCTGACACTTCTAAAGTTTTCAAAATATCTTTAGTTAGTCGCTGCAAATTTCCTTAAGTTAATGTGATTTTTCTTATGTTATCTGATCGTCCTCGAAGTACTCGAAACTTCACTGAATATAATGAAACAATCTTAAAATATCTAAATTTCTTAGACGTTCTCTGAAATTTCTTGAAAATATCGGTGGTTGCTAAAAGTTCTCGTTTTTTTTATTGATGGAACTTCGTTGATGTTCTCTTATCAACTTAGCTACATTTTCACGTTTTTTTAATTTCTTGAAATTTCCATGATATAACACCCTGGAAATACTCTTACATTTTCTGGATGTTCATATAATTTTTATTGCGTTCCAGAAATTTTCTCTAAGCAAACCGAAGTTTCTGGAAATTCCGGTTTCTGCTATTTACTTGAATTTTTTTTGAACTGCCCTTTAATTCTCTGATATGTCTTTATGTTCTCGGAGCTTCCCTAAAACTCTGAACTCTAATGAAGATCTCGATTCTGCTTTAAAATAAATGGAATTCTCTAAACACTTTTTAACTTCCCTGGAATTCTCTGGATTTCTGTGAAGTCATTCAGAAATATTTCTGAAGTTTTCATAAATTTTCTGAAGGTCTCTGTACTAAATCTTTCGGAACATCTTATGGGTTCATGATTTTATTTCAGCGCATCATGGAACTATTCTGAATTTGTCTAAACAAATTCAATAGTCTGGGCTAAAGTTTAGGGGACTTCCCTTTAAGATCTCTGGAATTCCCTAAAGATCTCTAGATCTAACATTTTTTAGATCAACAAAACTTCATTGAAGATTCCACATTTTTGTTAGTACGAAACGTCACGACGTTAAAAATGTTGTGATCTTAGACTTACTTAAATGAATTAAGTGTTCTAAAGAGCCTGAATTTATAAAGAGACGACATGTCAAAATTTGAACAATCGATTGTCTGTCAAAGTCATGGGAAAAGTCATTCCAATCGAACAGAAGATCTGTCAAATGGATAAGATGTCACCTCTTTATAAAATCAGGCTCTTTAAAGTGTTCAACTTCAACATTTAATGGATTTGATAGTAGAGCTGTTTATTTACAGCTGATTGTCATGTCTTAAAAGCGTTTGCGTTAAAAATATATTTTTAAAGCATTTCATAAATAGCATTCTTATTATAAACCTGGAAATTATCCGCCAGAGTTATCGAACAGAGAACTTTATTTAGCCAAATGAGTGGACACCCTATAGATAGAGAAGAACGATTAAACGTTAAAAAAAATCTATACAAGGTCGTCAACTTCGAATTGTTCAAAAAATGGAATAAAATGTAGGCCTATTCAGAAGAATGATCAATCTTGAAATAAAGTCACGTTTAAAAAAGTTTAAACTAGTGACTCATTACAAGAAAAAGTGACTTTAGTGACTTGGCGTAATTGGTGGATTTGTTAGTTATTTCGACGCTTTTGAACAATGCTTGACATTAACCACTTTTACAATAGTTTCTTGTTGAAAATTGTCAAAAGAAAACATTTCTGATCGATTGGTTAAAAAATTGTTGAAATTGGTCCAGGGACAGCTGAGTTATTAACGTTCAAAATCTTTCATAATTTCGTTACAGGTTCCATTTTCGGTTTTCACAAAGGGTACCTCCATTTAGAAATCACAGACGTAGTCCTTCGTCAAAATGTAGTTTTCCATTCTTTATTTTTTATTTGTACTTCGTCGGTGTAACGGGAGCCAGCTGTTCCAGACCCTGCCAGGCTGTCGGCTTCGCTATTTTCTGGGATACCGCAGTGCCCAGGGATCCAGGAAAACACCGTGTTCGGAGGTGTGGCCTCCACAACAGCCTGTATCCAGGGGTGAGTCAGTTTCTCAGATGTAAGGGCTTGTATCACGCTGTACGAATCGGATAGCACCAGTATGGGCCGGTCCGAGGGTGTTGTAACGGCAACAAATATGGCCGCAGTTTCGGCGGAGAAAACCGAGCATTGTGGCGGTAGGCTGCTACGCATCGGTGCTGAAATTCCGGCTACTCCAATTCCGACCCCGGCTCGGGAAAGCTATCCGTCCGTGTATATGTGGGCATGGATTGGGTAGTCCGAGCCTAGTAGTTCGGCTACTGTTCTCCTCAGCGCTGCAGAGTTATCTCCAGCCTTGAACCTGCTCTTTACCCGAGCTTTACGCTGTGCCAATATGGTCTAGTTGTTGCACTACCAGGAAGAAAGCACTTCAAAGGATTCAGAACAAAGTTCTGAAGATGATTTTAAAGTTGCCTCCCTGGTACAGTACTACTGAGGTACATAGAATTTCAAATGTCGAGACTATTAATAATTTCAGGCAAAATTAATTCCGTTAATACTTAGATAAGATTCAGGTTCAGTTTTAAGTTTTAAGATAACAATTGCTATACTGACATGCAGGTATAGAAAACCTGTTTAAAATATTGAATTGTCAAGACAGGATCGATGTAAAATCACTTTAATATATATCATAACAATTAACGCTGGTAAGTTACTGCAGTAGCTGGAGCACCTAGGTTAAAATGAAATGTAATTTATTTTGAATTTGAAACAAATAAATAGTTAAACCAAACGCGTACTGATATGCTTACAAAGCTCTGAACATAGCCCAATACTATCGGGCCATTAATTTAGGGCTTATAAATAAAAATATAGATAGACATAGACATAGCTACTATGTATATCTTCGGAATTCATTATTATCATTGCTTAAGCTCTAAATAATGTCGATTACAGACTCTCAAGCAAAAGTGGTCCAGAGCGTGTTGCAGAGCAGTTGTAGATACTTATGTCGAACTCATTCAAAATCTCAACAGGCAAAGCCCTTCTTGACATTTTTATTCGTCGTCCTAAATAGATGGCAATCTACGTCTTCTACATTTTTGTTGAATTACACAAATTCGCCAAACCTAGTTATGCGCTACACATGTGAAACTGTAAATATGCCAAGTAACTATTAAACTTGATTTAGAAAAAAAAAAGGATATCCCCGAACCCTCCCGGGCAACTGCTGCTGGATCGCAAAGATGAATTCATCTCTTCCTCTAAATTGAATCACTACTGGAACCGTTCCTAACAAGCAAACCATACCCGTCCCATGCACGTTCACTCACACACACACACACACACACACACACACCCAGCGCGCACAGTCAAACTTACAAACCCAATAATGAAATTTTGATTTCACATTCAAACTTTTCCCCGGCTCTGCCCGTATGATGCAATAAAACCTTTTCCGACTTTTCCTCCGACACGAACACGAACTTCTCCCGTCCCGGACTTCCTTCTAACATCACACACAAATTTTTGACTTTTAGATCAAAAGCCAATCCCTGCGGGGGCACTTCCCTCTTCCCGATGCAAAACTTCCACATATGCACCGGGACAGAGCAAAATCGCAAACGCAATATTTTCTCCCGGCAAAAAGCTGCTTCCAGGATTCAAAAGTTCTCTGCCAGTCGGTCTCCTCCGTAGGGTTGCAAGTTAGTCTTATTTTTTCTCCAATTTCGAGCTAGTAGATTTTTCTTGTTCGTCGATTTTGCTGCCATTCCACATACATGTCTACTATCTTCTACACGTGTCTCCCTCTAATATGCACATTATCGCTGTCGGAGGCGGATTATACGAGGACGATGGAACCAACAAAAAAAAGTGAAGGGATTCTGTGCTTGTCCCCCCCCCCCCCCTTCTTCTGCCGTCGGTCCTGTACCCTTCGGGGCGACACATAATGGAAAAATAAATTGAAAGAATAAAACTTTTATGCTACGAGTGTATGTTGCAGCAGCAGTGAAGTAGCAGCATCAGTGGTGGCAGCTTGATGGCAGTTGTTTGCTTGGCTGTCTGGCAGTCTATATGTGGATGGAGGTTGCGAAAATTACGGAACTACACAGACTAAACAAAAATACTTCATAACCAAATTAACTAAGTTTACATCAAAACAAATGTAATATTGTTTGTAATGCAATTAAAATCCTAAACAGATAAATGGATTGTGCTGAAACAATGAGCTATTTTAAATCGTATTTGATGTAAAATTCAACATTTTGGAATATTTACAGCAAAATTGATGTAAATTTACATTTTCTCCTAGAATTCTTCCCGCAATTTTCCTACAATTCCATCTGGCAGCCTCATCTATATCGCCTTGCTTCCATATCCACCGCCAAAAATGGAATATGTAAGCAAGTGAGTTCCAGCTTGCTACAGTCGCTTTCTTCCCACCCCCCTCCCACGTCATACACTGGAATCTTTTTATTACGCCAATTTTTCCTTGTACGACTTGCCACATACGAGAAGCGTGCACACAGCATTAGAACCGAAGCGGAACATGGGAATAACCTCTCGTCCCCGCCATCAGCCCATCGTCTTCCTCCGATGGCGGCAGCAAATAAATAGGATCACACAAATATTCACATATCCCTGCGTCTTGGTCCCCGGGACGGTTGTTTACAGATCTGTGCCATGTCTCGGCAACGAGTTCCGTAGAATTCGTTAGGGTCACATGTACCTACTAGGGCTCGGTAGATTATTGGATGATTGCTCGGTATGAAAAGGAAGCTGATGAAATATTTGCAAATGCAATGGGATTCGCGGGGGAATTTTTCATCTGCGACTATTGCGAGCAACGAAAAACTGGAAGTAGCTGGGTGCATCTAGGATGATTTATGAGAAGACTGTGTATGTGTTGAGTTTATTTGGAAACGGATTCACGTTTCTTTTCGCACGTTTTAGTTTCATCATTTTTAAAAATGAGTTGGAGAAAGAGACCGCCCCCTTGTCCATGAAAATTCATCTTTATTCCAATCCACCCTTAAGTCAAAGCAAATAAGACATGCACGAGGGAAACTAAGATCAATAATTAAGATTAAAAAAAAATTATTCGCGAACATCACCTCAAGCACCAACTCATAGGTCAAAGTAATCAACCTCTCCAGTGCCTGCAAAAGATCCGCCAACAAAAAGACACCGAGCCGAGAAAATCCTCCCGCAAAATAATCACATTAGACACTTCTCCAATCTTCCCACCTAGATCTCCCAGCGCTCGTACTCGAACTCGGTAATCCTCACTGTTTGTCACACCAGACCACGACGCGCACACCAGCAGTGTGGGACACCGGGTCGTGCTTATCACTGATAAGTCCGACCCCGAAGGGACATGACCACCAAAACAATCCCAACTCCGGAGGGCCAGCGTATCAACCGCTACAGCAGCAACTACACTCCCTCTCAAGTAAATAACTCAAGTGTCCCGAGAATGACGCAGCCCTCCCATACCCCCTGCTACATATAGTTGTACGAACATCCTTACAAACAATAACGAAAATTACCACCAGCCGACCATGACCAAGCCCACGAAAAGCTCTGGGGAAGTCAGTCAACTACCGCCTCCATCACTACCTTGCCCATTCGAACCCCCAAACGAGGTGGTGTGAGTGGTAATAAAATGAAACCACAATAGAATAACCCACCGACGGGTGGCGTTGGTTGGAACCGTCGTCGCCACCGTCTTTCTAGCAGGACAAATAAACTGAAATCCCTCAAGATGTGGGAGGCATTCGTGCTTCCCTTTTGGTTGATGGGTTGGAATAAAATCTCCAGAACCTGATGAGAAGCGAAGAAGGTAAACGGCTGATAGGGTTGGCAGGGATTGATGCCAAACTTTCTTTTTGACGTAGACTACGTCGCAATTTTGAAAATCCAAAATTGCGACCGTCACGAATAGCTGTTAGGTTTTGAATGGTTATAACTTTGTCATTTATAGGTGATATTAAACACCAAATACACCAATCGATAGGAAATAACTCTACATATATGCTAATGTAAATACTTTTTGAACTTTCCAAAACAATCTTTCGCAAAATGTATCACTAAAAAGTGCTCATTTAATCACTGTATTAATTAGCAAAAACCGTTTCCCTAACCCACTCGTTATGATCGAGTACTCATTCTGCCTCCACTCATTTTTGCATCGGACGGCGTAGTGAGTGCATGGCTCAAGGTACCAACAGCAAGCACACCAGCGGTAAAAGGTAGTATTTTTCCCTCTCTCTGCCGTCGTGCAGAAAAATGTCCTCGCAGCGGACGTAAGGTGGTTGGAAGAAGACTCAACTTTGTAACGAACTGTTTTTGCATTAAGCTCAAGTCGCAGCTACCCGATGGCATCCGATCTGACATGCGATACTGCCGCAAGTTGAAATTTTTAATTTTTAAGATTTTGACGGCAAATGGTAGTTTCATCCCACAAAAATCAATTTATTTTATTGTTTGTATTTTGATCTGATATTTTATTGAATGAATAAACACACTCGATTCAGTCCAATGGAAATGAAAAGGTTTATCAAATATAAATTTAACACAGAAATGCAGAAAATTCACAGATTTCGAGGCTGTGCCAGTGGCTCTCATTTGTGGAGAGTCGATCAGATGATATAGAGCAGATGTGTGATGAGCAGAGTTACCAGTGAACCGGGAAATCGGGATGGAGCCAGGAATTCGAAGTCACCGGGAAAAACCCGTGAATTTTGAGGACAAATCGGGAAAAAACGTACTTAATTTTCAGATTTGGATGGGAATGCTATCCAACATGAAGCTTTAATGTGATAATTTATTAGCTAGAGAATGGTCTGAAGAGAGTAGGTAGATAGTTCCACTAGAGTACGGCAGTATGAAAATTGAATAGAAGCTGAAAATGAGCGAAGGGACAGCACTACTCAAACGCACACTTCTTTACATAACTCGTGCATTGTACGAGGAGATTTCAAGTATTTCTACAAACCTACTCTCTTGAGACCATTCTCTAGCTAATAAATTATCACCCTAAAGCTTCATGTTAGATAGCATTTTCAACCAACTCTGAAAATCTTTGAATGTAACTTAATTTATTTTTCAGAAGAAAAAAAGATTTTGGGCCCTCGACATTTTTTCCAGATTCTTGGACCAGGCTAGATTTTTTTTTTCTAAGAGAAGATTTTCGATTTACGAATGAATGTCAGGGATAACTCCAAGGTATTTAAGAGAAAATTGAATGGAGTTTCAGAAAGAACTCTTGAATAGTTTACACTTCCATTCCCACTAGTGTGAGTTAAGATTCGGAGTAGAATTTTTGAGTAGCTTTGAGGAAAATTCCAAGCTGGTTGTAAAGATCCCAGAATCCGTAAAAAATACCAAAGGAATTGAATTTTGAGGGTACAATTCCAAAGGAATTCGGAGAATAATTCTAAGGGAACTCCAAGAACGAAACGAATTTCTAGAGAATAGAAATTTAGGGAAATTTCAAATCTTAATTTTAGAATAATTAGAGGAAAACTCCATGATAATTCTAAACAAAATTTCAAAACAATATTGAGGTGAATTACTTGAGAGAATTCTAAAGTAAATACAATGTGCGATCAGCACATTTTAGCTTCAAATCCCTTCAATCAATTTTTGGTACATCTTTTATCGAACATACATACATCTTTTATTTTCACTAAATATTCCGTTTTTGGGTAAAAAAGGTTTCGTGCGTTTTGTGAACGCACATCCATCATTTTGCATAAGAAAACGGGGTGTTTTTATGGTGGGAAAAAAGTGATGTCCCTATCACAGATTACAGATTTCAGTACCAAACACTGACATTTTTAAGACGATACCTCTATTTATGCTTTCAGATTAGCATTGCAAGTCCCTCCTACTTGGAGAATTATGCTATGGGACGGAGTGCTATGCCCCACCGCGATTATAATTTATGGGATTTTTTGCTGAAGGGGGCGGGGCATAGCAAGCCGTTCCTTATCATAATTCTCCATGCAGAAGGGACTAAACATTCTACATATATATTGCATGATACTATGACGCGCTGTAAAGTACATAATGATGATGCATGATGACTTTAAGCATCTGTGTCACTTGATAAGTAATACATGTAAACCACACAAATACAAGAAATAAACATCATTTAAAGTCAAAGTCAAAAAACTTTAAGCTTCATTCTTTGCTCAACTGTTGAGCTGTTCAGTCCGTTTTTTCGCTCGAGATCTCGTTTCGATTTTGTTTCGTTTAATACTGTCGCGTTGCGTCGTGGAAGTGTCGTCACCTTCTCGCATTCTGGCAAGTTTACTTGAACTTGCAAACACGAAACAAATGGTGCGTAAACGTGCCAGCTGGCCCTTCAAAGAAAGTGCTAATCAAGCCTTGCGCGTCGCAGGATGACGCAGGAAAGCGGGTACTGCAAGCTAACCAGCATGCAGTACTCCCGGAAGAAAATGGCGATGGTGACGCCGTGCCCATTGCAACAAAAGAGCGGATTCCTCCGCTCTTCACGCCGGTGAAGGATATTGCCAAACTGGAAAACACAAGCTGCTGCCTCGCTTCAGGATTTGCAGCATCGGTACCAAAATCTTGTTTCCTGAAGGACAACAACGTGGACTTCTTCACGCATGATCTGCCATCGAGTAAGCCACTGAAGGCGTTCCAACCACAACAACAGCTTTCGTGATCAGTTGTTCCTGGTGCACTTCACGAAGGAATCCACCAGTCTTGCGGCTTTGAGATCCAACATCCGGGACCTGTTTCAGGTCATTATCAGTTGGGAGCATTACAAACTCCAACATCGTGATGTAACGCAGTGTATGAATTGCCTCTCATATGGCCTTGGCACCAAAAACTGCCACATGAAGACAAACTGCGGCAAGTGTGCTGGAACTCACACAACTGCTTCCTGTGAGCAAGATGATGACATCGAGCCAACGTGTGTCAACTGCGGTGGAAACCACCAAGCCTCCAATCGCGGATGTCCCAAGCGAGTGGAGTTCATTAATATCCGTCGGAAGGCCACAATCAACAACCAGCTCGGTCGCCTCCGTAATCATCGTTCGCCTCCTGTACTCACGGAAGTCCAGTACCCAGCTATCCAGCCCCGTCGACATGTTCCGAACCTAGCCCCGCTTCCGCTCAACAACCAACAAGCCAATCCTGCGAATATACAAATGGTTCCCAACAGTCGGACAGTTCAGCATCGTCTCGCTGCTGCTGTGGCCCAGCCAAATCCAGGTTCATCCATCGCCCCTGGTTTATCATACGCTGGTGCTGTCTCTGGTGAGCCTGTCGACAATTCTCCGTTCACCTCGGAGGAACTTGTGACGCTCGTGACCAAGGTCATCATCATCATCCGTACCTGCAAGACTCGATCTGAACAGCTACATGCTGCCCTGTCCCTTGTCACTAAGTATGGACCGTGAAGCCATCAAGATCGTAAATTGGAATGCTTGCTCCTTGAAGAGCAAAAACATCGCGTTTGTTGACTTTCTCAACGAACGGCAAATCGACATAGCCGTCATCACCGACACTCACTTGAAGCCCGAGCTGAACGTATTCCTTCCCGACTATCGGCTCGTAAGGCTTGACCGCACCAGATCCGGTGGAGGGGAGTGGCCATCGCTGCGAGACGGAACATCAGCTGCCGGCTACTACCAAGCTTCCACCCAGTGATGGCATAATACACACTCAAATGATTTTTTCCCGCTCTCATCGGCTCTTAATATCACGCGTGATATTGAAACAAAATATCAAACATGATATTGATTTTACAAGCTCCTTTGACACTGCGAGACTATTCACAACATGCAAAAATGTAGATGCGAATAGACTGAACACAAAACTGATTCCATTGCACATCGTTTTCGTAGAAAGAGAAAGCATAGTTTTCCATCTCTCTTTGCTCTTCACCGATGGTAGACACGAAGCTACTGCTGCCAGCAGTGGTGAATGTTTCGGTTCGTGTTCGAGTGTAAAGCAAAAATTTTGAAACTCAAACTCACCATAGTTTGGTGATAATTGAAGTTGGTGAGTTTTGTTTGCTTGATGTTCAGAGCTACCTATTTAAGTTTGTAATATCATCCGCAGTTGTTTGCTTGTTGATTCTTGTCTACGAAAATCAATTGAGATCGTGCTCATTGGTGAGATTTGGTCTTTTGAAATTTTAACAACGCTGCTTCCAGCTGAAAACTATCGAAGCCATCGGAGTTGAGGTGAGCACATCACTTGGTCCAATCACCATCATCGCGATCTACTGCCCCAAGCAAACCAACAACATTAGGGACGGCTCGGCCGCAGACCTCCGAAGAGGCATCATCAAGCTAACACGAGGGCATAAAGCCTGTACAATGATCTGCAGGAAGCCCACTACAACATCCTGTGTTCGGACACTCCCACCCAGTTGAGTCGATCCGGAGCTCATGCCACCATCAACATCTTCATCAGCAAAATTGGCGATAACATCTTTCAACCTATCGCCTATCAAGAACTGAGCTCGGGTCGAAGTAGGTTCCTCGGCCAATAGGTTTCAAGTTTCCCGGCAAAATTACCATCGTGTTAACTGGCAGCAGTACAAGCGCTGTGTGGACACAGCAATCGACTACAACGTCCTACCAGAGTCGTTCGAAGAAGTCGATCGGTGTCTGCAAACCATCGAAGAGGCGACTTTGAACCTTGACAGCACAACCAAAGATCAAATTGGTGCTGCGGACGGAAGACCAGGGAGCTAAACTGAATTTTAAGATATTTTCATCAATTTATGGACAGGAGAATTATGAGAACTTCAGGAAAGCTTTGTAAGTAAGTAGTTATCTTTGTGATCTTCTGCTCAGTAAGTAATAGCGGTCGCTTTCAGGTCACCAAAACCCTTGCATTGAAGACTTCTTTTTTCAGACGCAATCTCTTGTGCTTGTTAACGCATTACTGGTTTTAATGGCCTGCACAGTGGAGTAACAAGGTCAAAAACCAAATTTATGTAATCCCAATAACGGGTGAAAATTAAAATATGAGAATAGCTTCAAAGCTCTCATACCAAACCACAAATGTCCGCCAAAAAGAGGCATCTTATGGAAATCAGTGCTCTCTCCCTCTCCACAAAACAATATAATTTTTTAATTTGTTTTGACATGCTCATTTGTGTTCAAAATGGCATCAAAACAAGAAGCACTTTATGAGCGCATTTTACAATTCTTCAAAGCACACGAAAATCGTGGGAAAACAGTTTACGGTAGATCATTTCAAATCAGAGAATGTACCAATTTCTACTGTTTATCGTATTTTGGTATCCGTGACAACAGTTCGGATTTTCAGCGAAGTGTCCTCTGCCATTTTTGAGATATGATCAAAAATCCAACGTCCAGTCATAGGAAAGCTATACACTTAATTTGTTTTACCGAGATTCCAACAGCCGAGTAGTTCTCCAATTTAATTTGCTGTAATTTAGAAAAGCAATTGCCGAAACTCAGCTAACATATTAGATTTTTGCTAAGATCTCTGCTAACAAACATATATAGCATAAGGTCACAGTTAGCGGCGCCGGTGGTGTAGAGGTAAGCGTGATTACCTCCCACTCCAGTAGGTATGGGTTCAATCCCAGTCGGCGCCGCCGGAATGTTCTGAGGCATAACATCTCTGATCACGCCTTCCTTTGGAAAGGAAGTAAAGCCGTTGGTCCCCGGTTCATGAGTTGATGGGTTGATAGGTAGGGTCCAGGTGTAGGAGCTGAGGAGAGATCTTTTCCATCTGTATAACTTTAGCGAAGACGGAAACTTTCTCTCTAGTCCATGTGTTAAGTTAAGGCAAACAATTCATAATTGATTTCACACTAGCGCTGCCTGGTGAGTGAATGCTGAACTAAACTCAAGTCCTGAAGATAGGTCTAGACCATCAGAACAACTTTACCTAAGACGGAAGCCTTCTATCTAGTCCATATGTTAAGTTCAGGCAATCAATGCAAAATGAGTGTCACTCTAGCGGTGCCTAGTGAGTGAATTCTGAACTAAACTCTTTTCCTGAAAATAAATCTTGTCCATCTGGACAAATTTTGCTGAAGAATGGAACCATCTGTATGTGCAGGATCTGTATATAACGTTACATAATGTTTACTTACGATGGCGCAACTTGATCATTTTCATTTTAGCGCCATCTAGTGAGTGAAATCTGTTATACACTATCCATAGTTTTGAAGACATTGTATTTTTGAACATATTAACAGAAAGAAGCAAATTCCTATATGTTTAAGATCTCGTGCTATAAACATTTCTAACATCATATATTTAGGTATATTTTGCAATGACCTCTCCTCCCGAGATATCCACCCCTAAAAAAAGTCTGATAATTGTAACTACATAACCTATGCAAAACATTCGAAATTTTATAAATCCCTTCAAAATTCGTTAAGATACGGCAATTTAAATTCGGGGTCATATTGACCCCAAGGTACAGACAACGTAAGTATTTCAATAAATGTTTTCCAATAAATATTTTTTCAAGTATTTTGAAGTAAATTTTATCAAGTATGACAGAGCTCCGGTGAACGCGCCTAGTCGTGAAAGAATTAGAAAAATCCATCGACAAATAAAAAAGTTACAGCCTATCAAAGTGGCATGGGGTCAAATTGACCCCAAGGTACAGACAAAGGGTTAAAAAGCTGAAGATCAGCGCCCTTGAGAAGTATCACGAGTAAGAATCGAAGAAGGGGTTATGAGTTAATTGGTTGGTCACGTTTGTCAACGTAACGCATGACGAGGTAGCCTGGTTTTGTTTATGTGGCGTTTACACTTGGGCTAGCTCAATAGCGCTAATGAGCTCGATGCTAGCAAAAACGCTCACCAGCATAATGTAATCATCATCAGCGTCTACCGGCATGACATTTCAGGAGAAACTGAAATTCGTGCTAGTTGGCGAGTACACTAGCGCGAGTAAATCCGCACAGATGTAAACACCCCATTAAGGATAGAAGAAGAAGAGTTTCAGAGTTCAGAGTTTTTAATTCCAAGATGGCTCCGACCAGCGCATATGCATTTCAATACTTGGTGTATGGATGTCTACCTAATGAGCTCTACAAGTAGAAGCTGCGGGTCAATGAACAGCGTCATTCCGGAATCCAAGATGGCGGACCCAAACTCAAAATGTTGGCTTCCGGAAGGCATATACGCATATTAAAACCATGTTATTACTTGTATATTTGTCCGGAAAGGAATAACTTTTTCCTGCATCTTTGTCTCTGCCGCCATTTTGATTGGAAGCGTAATTTTTGAGTTGCGATCTGTCGGAAAATAGCGAACACGTCATTTTGAATTTATTTGCAAATTACGAAGTGGCTGAAATTTAGCTCAAATGAAAATTATTGACCATAAAAAACAATCAGTGATGGCTCTCAAAAATCACGCTTGATATTGGAACAAAATTACTCTTCACCGATTGCAGATACGAAGTTACTGCTTCCAGCAGCAGTGATGTATGTTTCAGGTCACGTTCGGATTTCAAGCAAACATCATGAAACTCAAACTCACCACAGTTTGGTGAGCATTGTAGCTGGTGAGTTTTGATTGCTCTGTTAGCGCTCAACTTCCAAGCGGAGCAGACGTTTTATTTCCCTGGAAGCCACACGTAAGCTATGTTTTTTTTTTCAATTTTCGGTTCGCCTCGTTTTAGTGGTTATTTTCGCGTGTTCTTTTCGTCGCGATTATCGCCGCGATGAGTGTTCGACGTGAAAACACGTTTCGCATCGATTATTCGAACGTGCCGAAGAAGCCATCCTATGATGACTTTGTTGCTACCGAATTGGGTCTACAATACGAAGAAGTTCTTCGTCTCCAGCCAAGTAAGGTATTTGGATGCGCCTTTGTGAAGGTCGTCAACCTAGAGCTAGCGCAGAGAATTGTAGCAGAACACGACAACAAGCACGAGACCGAAGTAGACAGCAAAACCTATAAGCTTCGGATCACAATGGAGGACGGGGCGGTTGAGGTGAAGCTGACCTGTCCGAAAGTATCACAAACGAACAAATTACTGAATTTCTCTGCGCCTACCGTGAAGTGCTCTCGGTCACCGATCATGTATGGGATATCAAATATCGCTTTGCTGGGCGTCCGACTGGCGCTCGCATCGCGCGCATGATGGTTAAGCGCAACATCGAAAGCTACATCACTATCGACGGTCAGTCAACGAGTGTGACATATATCGGACAGCTGCAAACGTGCCGCCATTGCAGCGAATTTGTACACAATGGCATCTCTTGTGTACATAACAAAAAATTGCTTGTGCAAAAAACGTACACGTATGCCAATGTGACAAAGCAACCGGGACCGAAACCAACCGCCCCGAAAGCCTCTGCAACGACGCAGAAAACACCATTCGTCAAACCTTTTGGACCGAAGCCCGGTGAGGGGGGAAAGCAACGAATCAATCCACTGACCCAAAGACCAAGTGCAACTCAACCTGCGCTAACGGCTCCGAAGCTGTCCACACACAGCCCTGTCAAGCCGAAACTGGCGAAAACAAACCTTGCCGAACAAAGTGCTACTCTCATGGCACCGTCGGCTTTGATAGGTTCAATCAGCAGAATGGTCACACGTCAAACCACCGATGGAAACGAAACAGATGGGTCATCGACTTCGGGAAGCTACAAAGCAACGACATGACGATGCGAACGAGGAGGTAGACAACGAACTATAATGGATCTCAGCAGCTATAATATCACTTCGATTAATATCAACACCATCACCAACTCAACAAAACTCAACGCACTACGAACTTTTCTACGAACGATGGATATAGACATCGCACTATTGCAGGAAGTAGAGAACGAGGAACTCAGCTTGCCTGGCTACAACGTCGTGTGCAATGTAGATCACTCACGAAGGGGGACGGCAATAGCGCTGAAAGAGCACCTGAAATTCTCAAACGTCGAGAAGAGCTTAGACGGACGGCTGATTGCACTACGGGTGCAGAACACTACAATATGTAACGTTTACGCGTTTCTTCATCAATACTCTCGCTTACTAACTCCGACATCGCACAGAGCACACATTGATAGCTGGCGATTTCAACTGTGTTCTACGGCAACGTGATGCAACGGGATACAATCACAGCCCCGCTCTCCTCGCAACCGTACAGCAGCTGCAGCTCCTCGATGTTTGGGAACAACTCTGTCCAAATATACCGGGCTACACGTACATTACACACAACTCATCTTCTCGCCAAGACCGTATGTACGTTAGCCACGGTCTACGAAGTCAGTTGAGAACAGCTGATGCACATGTTTGCTGTTTTTCTGACCATAAAGCCGTAACAACGCGAATTTGTCTTCTTCAATCAAGCCGCGAACCTGGTCGTGGTTTTTGGTCGCTACGTCCACACCTGTTGACAACAGACAACATTCACGAGTTCCAGGTACGCTGGCAATACTGGACCCGCCAGCGTCGAAATTACCCCTCATGGATGCAGTGGTGGCTGTCGTGCGCTAAGCCTAAAATAAAATCATTTTTCCGTTGGAAATCAAAGGCTGCTTTCGACTATTTTCATCAGGAACACCAACGCCTATATGGAGAATTACGGCGAGCGTACGATGGCTACTACCAAAACCCTGCGATGCTGTCAACAATAAATCACGTAAAAGCAAAAATGTTGACTCTTCAGCGCAGCTTCACGCAAGCATTCATGCGCGTAAACGAGTCCTTCATCTCTGGAGAACCGATCTCAATGTTCCAGCTGGGCGATAGGCGTAGGAAAAAAACAACCATCACACAACTGCGAGACAACGATAACCAACTCATCGATGCTCCTGGTGCGATCGAACGACACATGCTTGGCTTCTACCAATCGCTATACGCTGCGGGTGAGACGGAAAGAGCAGCAGCAGACACATTCGAATGCGAGAGAATGATCCCTGAAAACGACCCGGTAAGTGAATCCTGTATGAATGAGATAACTCCGGCTGATATATACACAGCCATCAAGACTAGCAGCTCGAACAAGTCTCCCGGAGGAGACTCTTTGCCACGAGAGTTCTATCTCAAAACTTTCGATGTCATCTGGAGAGAAATCACACTCGTCATAAACGAGGCACTTTCAGGTTACTTCCCAGCTGATTTTGTTGACGGTGTGATCGTACTTGTGAAGAAGAAGGGAATCGATCGTTCAGCGCACTCTTATAGACCAATCTCATTACTCAACTTTGATTATAAAACCCTCTCTCGTAAATATTCTTAAACAGCGTCTGGAGAGCGTGATGAATGAGTACCCACGGAGTGGTCAGCGAGAGTCAAAAATGCTCTAATTTCGGCCGGAATATATTTCAAGCTACCCTTGCTTTGAAAGATCGAATCGCACAACTGACCAAATGTAAACAACGTGGTTTACTGGCATCATTCGACCTCCGTCACGCTTTCGACGTAGTGGACCGGTCGTTTCTTTTTCGTAACATGTGCTCGCTCGGGTTCAATCCGAATCTCGTTCGTCTACTAAGCAAAATCGGAGATTTGTCGTCCTCTCGCCTGTTGATAAACGGGCATCTTTCGGAAGCATTCCCCATCGAGCGATCGGTTCGCCAGGGGGACCCTCTCTCCATGCATCTATTCGTCCTCTATCTACACCAATTGATGAAGCGGCTCGAGGAGATATGTGGACCTGATCTCGTTGTTGCATATACCGATGATGTGTCGGTGATCAGCACATGCCTGGCAAGAATGGAACTGATACGTGAGACATTTCAACATTTCGAACGTGCCTCTGGTGCAAGGCTGAGCCTAGAGAAATCTGCGTCGATATCAGTGGGCTACACTGACGTCTTGCCACTCAGAGTGCCGTGGCTTCGAAACGAAAACACCGTTCGTGTTTTGGGGGTGATTTTCGCTAACTCGATACGGCTGATGAACAAGTTAAACTGGGATGAGCTTGTCGGTAAATTCTCTCGGCAGATTTATCTCCACTCTCTCCGTACTCTCACCTTGCACCAAAAAGAGATCCTGCTCAACACATTCATCACATCAAGATACCCAAGCAACACAGAAACATCTCAATTCTTTTATTTTTTATTTAAGTTGCCCTGAAATCCCTTAAATGGTACAGGAAATACATCTTGATACGACAAAGTTTCAACTTTGTTGCTTCATTTACTTTAGGTCACAATAATGAAACTCAACTGTTCCAATGTACTGCTTAGATGACCTGTCAAATCATGCCTCAAATGGGAGGAGCAAACATGTTACACTCAAATTGGTATGAAGTTATATGCTACGTGATATTGTATGAAACACTTGAGCAACAAATCTAACTTGTGTTGTGTTTGTTGAATGAGAGTTCCATAAAACAGTATGTTTCTTAAAACGTTGGTGCAACAGAGCGTGAACTATATGTTTTTGTACCTATTGAGCAACTGTTTCGAAATGTTACTAAAAAGTTGATGAACCAAGATGTGTTGAAGAACCTATTTGCAGTCTTGTTGCAATTAAGCGTTTGAATCTATGTATAAGTTTTAAAAAACTTCGTTTTGCAACCAACTGAATCAAGTTGTCACTGTAAAGGTTTGTTGTAACCATATAGTATCTACCATGGCTCAAATATGTCTTGTCACTTTGATGTTGTAAAATATTTTTGGACAACATTGGCAAAAGCGGAGAAATCGTAATGCATGTGCTAACATCTGCATAGGAAATGGAAGACCACGACGAGGATGATAGGATTACGGATGGCGAGGGACGATGGTGACTAAAGCCGATGCCAACAGCGGCTGGCGTGGCCGTAGTCTCTCAACCGACCGGGTGTTCCAAAGGGCTAAATAGAACGGTGAGCAGCCTGAGGTGACGATGGATGGGTTGTTGCGTGAGCTGGGGGCAGCAAATATGTTGATACCGCCGAACGGAGATGTGGCCGTTGAGGATCCGTTAGAGACGGAGCTCGAATTTGCCGGAACTGCTGGCGAACTGGAAACGGCACCAAATAGCGGGTGGATTGCCAGAACTAGTGGCTTATAATGCCGAAACCTGATGACTGCTGGCGGAGGAGCTGCACCGATGTCGCTACCACTCGATGTCACATTGCTACTGACAAGTGACGTTTAAAGCACGCACATAGTCAGCACATTTTATGATTGGAACATGGATACCATCGATAATACGTAATGGTGCAGTTATGTTGACAAATCGTTGCGGTGTTGTTGCAGTTCAATATGAATCATTAATTTTAATATCCACTCATCTGCAACGTAAAAAATACTTGTTGTAAACTTTTCATGATGCCTTGAAAAATAGCTACATTATTGTAACGTACTATTTAACATGTTTGCAACAGTTCAGTGAGCTGGATTATATCTGGATGAACCGTAAACTACCGGCCGAAATTATGTTGCTATAATGGAGAATGTTCACAAATATTCCAAACATTGAAAAATTAAATCAATTCAGAATTTTACACTTGTTAATGGTTATGAGATGGCGTTTTGATGTGTTATCGGTGCAGGACATTAAAGAACTATATTAAGTTCTCCATTTTGGTTGACTCTATTTTGTGATGGTGGAATGTTGTTCAGGTGAAGGCTTTGATTTGTATTTTGTCAAAATTTCGAAATAAATCTTTGCTTTATAATTATAAGCTTGAAATATCGATCCCATTTACTAATTATTGGATAGTAATATTATGATTGACCAAGGGGTTAAAAAGCAAGGATTTATGTACTAACCAGAAATTGATGATACGCAGCAGCTAGCTGGTATATTAATTTGGAGCTGAATTTTTATTTCTTGTTTCCTGGAGTCATGCCAGTCCCACAACTGATCTCCAACGACCGTCTTCGGAATCCGTAACCGCTGAAGTTTACTCATTTTTTTAAGAAAATATTGACGGTTAAACACAATTTTTTTTCAGACATCACCGCACATAGATGGACACAAAAGCCGCAGAAAATCAACCTTTCGGTTTTGTTGGGAGTTCAACTTTCTTCGATGAGATTAAAAGCGTATATAATACTGCAATGCTCATCAAAACTTGAGAAGTGTGCGGTTCTATTGCAAAGGGTAGATAAAAATATTCTGTTCGAAAATGACGAAATTATGAAAGTTTTAGCTTTTTTCAATAATAGACAGTGGGGGTTTGCGAGTTTAAGTCATGAATTCAAATTGGTTTCCAGGCTTTTTTAATTTGTTTTTATTTTATTTATATATTTTCTTATTGATTGATTAATTTTTGAAGTTGATAAAAATTTATAACATTTATTTTATTAAAAAAATATCTTTAAGTTTAAATATATGCATAAAATACTTCTTCAAACTAGTTTTTAAGCGTTTTTTGCGTTCAATAAACTTTCTATCAGCTAAAAAAATAAAATTAATAGGATCTATCGGTACTGCATAAAAACGCTTATTGGGTTTAAAAAAGCTGATCAATTATTAGGCCTTGATTGATTGTTACTTGTAAAGTATTTATTATAATTAACTATGCTGATTAGAATTTAGATTTGCGCCTACGGGTAAGACACTTCATGAAATAGGGGTCTGGTAGGTGTGTTTTAGTTTTCCACTGATGTGACGGGGTGTCGCATCTAGCAGCTTGTCAGAATATCTTTTCGGTGATCGGCTCACAACAGAGCACTGCCTTGCCTTAGAGAGCCGAAAAAGTGCCTGGGTACATTATGTAGAGTGACCACTGACCGTCCCATTGATTATTACTTTTTTTTTAAACATAATTTTGAGTTTTAAGAACTCATCATCATGCTAATTTCGTTCGGTTAGAATGAAACCAAAAATTAATCTCATTCGCAAACACAACCACACATACAAATAAATATGGTTGTACTGAACATGTTGACCCGCAATGTACACAATAAGAGACTGGCAGCCATATGTTATATACCAGAAATAAACATAATTAACTTATTTTTCAATTTATTCATGTTTCACACCCTATTAACATAAAAACGTGAAATACTTATTACAGCTGTAATGTTTTCCAATAGTTTGAATATAATTTTTTTTTTAGAGATCGATTTTTCATTTCGTAATATTTTTAAGCTGCTTATTTGTGGCATCAATTTGTAAGTTTTTGAAGGCGTATATATTTAATCGAAGCAAAATGTGTAATTTCACCATATAACTAGATGCGTTTGAAAAAACGAACTAGTTAGCAATATTTTAAAGAAATAAATTTCATACTTTTATTCAAATGACTTTTTCTACGATTGTCCCTTCTGATTTTGCAGTCTAAATAAAAACATCAGTATGCTTTTTCCGCATCACCTCACAAAAATATCCAATACATTTATGTGGTTAACTTGAATGTCATTTACATGTATTCGAAAACATCACAGTACTGTTTTAAATATTTCAGTGAAACATTGCAGTTAAGTCAGTTGAAACCTCATTTACAACTTGTGTCATTCAAATATCACGCACCTTATTTGCAACATCTTATGACACAAACAAAAGTTGCAAAGAGACTCCACCTTCTGCGCTTTTTAAGGTACAATTAAGTTTTATATGCGGTGCGTTGTCCATAATTTAGACCGTCTATTAGTCACACTAAGGTTGTTGTTAGTCGCTGAGAAACAAATGGTGTTGCTTGGGTATGGTATCTCGCATCCATTCTCACACTAACTGCCGCTCATACGGCAAAACTGACTTCTACGATGGGAACCTTTCTGTGGCGAGGCATCGCAGCAAGAGTTCCAATGCAACAGCTCGCGCGTAGCAATAGCGATAATTTCTAAGTGTGTAGTGCTCAAATGGTTCAAAATCGGGTCCTGATTAGCCTTCCAAAATTTGACCTCATTTGTTATGAAACTGACTAGCCACAAACACTTTAAAGTTTATATGGAAATTATTATGATAAATCCTAAATTTTCATTCACAGTCTTCTAGCCTTTTTCCAAATTGCACTGTTAGAAAGTACAATAGCTTTCTTATGGGCTACATTTTTGCAGAATATCGTTTTTCCGCTAAACGTCAAATTAAATAATGATTAATTGTTTGAGAGATTGATAATCTTATGGCATGATCAGGCAGCTGTTTTGTAGGCAACACTGTATTCTGCAGTGTGACATAGTAGCCATGATTGTTGTGCTCTATCTGTGCTCTGAACAGTTGATTGACCATTAGACTGATGCAAAATTTGAAATTTTCGCTCCACAGTGTTCAAATGGTTCCAAATCGGGTCCTGATTAGCCTCCAAAAATTTTAACTCATTTGATAAAAAAACTGACTTGGCAAAAATTATTTGAAGTTTATATGGAAATTACTATGGGAAAACAAAACTTTTTGTTCATTGTCTTATAGTCTTTTTACATATTGTACTGTTAAACAAGTTCAATTGCTATTCTTATGGGAATTTTTATCAGCTACAACTTTGCAGAAAATCGTTTTACAGCCAAACGTCAAAATCAATAGTTATTAATTGCTTAAGACATTGATAATCTTATGGTAAGATTAAGCAACTGCATTATGGGCAACACTGTATTCTGCAGTGTGACATAGTAGCCATGATTTTTATCCTCTATTCTACGCGCTATAAACACCAATGTTTCCTGCTGAACAGCTGATTGAGCATAATCATAAGACATCAGTGACTTGAATCATTAATAATTTTTGTTCCTTATATTTGATCGAAAAGTGGTCTTTAACAAAGTTGTAGCTGAGAAAATTTTCAACAAGCTTAGTTATAATTTTTTGAAGTAGAGTGAACTGATGAATTTTGAGATAGATATGAACCGAAATTATGGTTTCTCCATAGTAATTCCCTTATAGACTTCAAATGGTTTGTGTCAAGTCAGTTTCTCACCAAATGAGTTCAAATTTTGGGAGGCTAATCAGTGCCCAATTTGAACCGTTTGAGCAATGTGGAGTGAAAATTTCAAATTTTTCATCAGTCTATTGACCATGATCATAAGACATGAGCATCTTGTACATTAATAACTTTTGTTCTTAACATTTGATCGAAAAGTGATGTTCAACAGACATGTAGTTGAAAATTGCATGCAGAGTGATAATGGTTTGTGCCAAGTAAGTTTCTGAATGAATGAGATCAAAATTTGGGAGGCTAATCAGGACCCAATTTGGAACCGTTTACGCACTGTGTCGAATTTGAAAATGTCAAATTTTGCATCAGTCTAATGGTCACCCTATTATCTCATCCATTATTCCCACTGCCATCCGAAGAATTACGACGAAAAGGCGTCAGAAAAAGTCAACCCTGATTCGTCGACTCACCGCACGTGGAGGGAAACCGAGGCAACAACGAAACGAATCAGGCGAACGGTCGGGGTGGACAAATCCGTTTTCCACCGCCGGGGACTCGACACGTCAACCCCAGAAGAAAATCTCGACTGGAGAGGGAAAGTGAGAGACCGAAGTGGTAACTACACAACAATACCAATAATAAACCTGTCACTTTATTTGCCCAAACCTTTCACTTCTTTGCCTGACTGGAGGTTTGGCTGGGACCGTTAGGCGTTAGTTATGATGTTGGGTTCCTGCTTGTAAAGGTGGGACGACGACGATCGGGTGGTGGGGGGATGAAGTGTGATTTTGATGATGCTGTGTGAGTGTTATTACCGAAATTAATGGCTTCCAGTAGTGTGGATTCCTCAGTTGATTAATATGAATAATTCGAGCGCACGGACATGTTGGGATACGTTTGACGTAGGTTCGAAGTGATTAATGGGCGTAGCTGTTGAAATAGCGCATTATTGGTGCGAGTTGACACTGTTACACGAGAAGATTTATTTTGATCTGAAAATAGATCGGTGTAATGCCCCAGTATGTCAGAACTGAACATGTCCAAACAAACAAACAAATGCGACCGTACACCGGACCGGGCAAAAGTGTCCCTCCATCCGGTTAGATTTCAAGATGAATCCTTCCGAAATCGAGGCATGAAAAAAGAGGGCAACAGGGCGAAACCGGATGTATGTGATGCGTCCCCTTTTCACTTGCCCCAGCAAACCAGCAAATGGTCGTGACCCAGGAAACGAGAAGGGAAGATTTGTTGCTGGCGTGGGGTTTCGGGTCGGATGTCTCCAGAGATAGTGGAGCCAGTAGCGTCTTGTTTCCGTCACGGTTCAACGCTCCATTTGATCTGGCACGTTTTTCTTCGGTAATGCTGTTTGTTGTAGATTTTCGGTGTGTTCCGAATCCCAGTCGTTCATTTCCAATCAAGAAGAACCAGAATTTGGATGGTCAGTGGCGTGCGGTAGTATGGGCGCTGAGCGTGATCCACCACAGATTCCTGTTATCGTATCGCTGATTCTGGTAGGTTGAGAAGTTCCAGGGGGTCCCGTATTTTTTCTTTATTTTGTCATTAAGGTGACCATTTGCATGTTAGGGTGGTCCAAAAAATGTTTTTTTTAAACATGTTTTTATTCAAATATTATAACTTATTATAATAGACCGATTTCAAAAAACAACATATGAAATGAAATGTAATTAAACACACTTTGTAAACTTTTAGGAAAAAATATAATGAATAAATTATTTGTTTCTTGTATTGTCAAATATTGATTGTATTTGTTTCTATGGTTTTCATGGTTTGAAGAGAGAGGGCGTAATATGTGTTTATATATTGCCTAGAAAATTAAGAATTTTTTACAGAACATATAAAAAATATCAGTGATGTGTTTTTTTTTCGTTTCTGGGTAAATTTTTTTTGAAGTTATCAAGTTTTCTCCTATGCGACAAGCCTACCATGCATCCATTGATTTAAAGCGACTGTAACATGGTCCCGACAGACTGAATGGTTTAGACTTGTGATATCAGAAAGTCATCTTCTAGAGACTTTTAAAACTCTTTGAGACGAATGTTTTATAGCGAAGTTTGTTGTCTGTATCTCTTCTAATAAAAAAGATATACGCGAATATAGTAAAAAATATGAATAAATTCAAATTGATTTTATACGAGTTTAAAAAATAACATACCTCCATTTTTTCATATTATTGAGAATAACATACGCCCTTTCAAATGCTGTCGAAAAACTTTTTTTTTGTTTGCCCCAACCAGAGATATTAAAATATGAAAAGTGCATATTTTTAGTATAAAAACGTCAATAACTTTTGATCGGCGAAAGATATTGAGAAGCTTTGTGCGGCAAAAATTTGCGCCTTCTTAAGATCTAAAAGTTATTCCAAGACACCTTTGCTGAGAAATTCGAAATAAGAAAACTAGAGCAAAACAACTGTTTTTTTTTAGAGCCACCCTAACTCAATTCAAGAAAATAGCTCTAAATCGGCCAACTAAAGAGATACAAAAAAGTTGTTTTGACCAAAGTTGCTTGAAATTAGCTCAGCTATAGCTTTGTCGAAAAATGTATACCTTAATTTATTCAAACAGATAAGTTAGATTTTTGATTTTAATGATAATAGGAACCACCCCAGAATTTATTGTCATCAAAATGAGGGCATAACTATAAGGAACAACTTTGTAGAAGAGACTTTTAGTCTAAAGTTTCAATTTCAGGCTCAAAACATATCATTCCACCTAAATCTGCATTCTGGACCACTGTGCAATTGTTAGTAATTATGAAAGGGGCTCACTGGCCTTGTGGCGACCGTTTTTTCTTACTGAAAAGAAGATCGTCTTTTGTTGAGTTTTAAGCCGTTAAAAGAAAATATGGAATATTTCAACATGACATGTGATTTCAATAAACTTTAAGCGTTACTAAGAAATGTTTTGCGGCTTTTGTGGGCTTCTGTTGGCGCTGTTATGTTCGTTGGCAAGTCAGATAGCGGCATTTAGACATTAGTGAGCCAACTTGATTTTAATACTGGTAACATACCTTTTAACTGTTTTCTCTTGTAAATTTAGATTATTATCTGTTAGGGATCAAATTTAGAGAAAATTTCCAATCATTTTTAATCACTAAATTTTTGTTTGTGAAAATGAAAAATTAATACATTTCCCACACACACACACACTTACACACACCTCTGTTTGGACACCATCGCCGGAAAGTTATTTCAAACGCAACCAGCATAAAACGAAATCTAACTTATCATGGTGAGAAAACGACTACGGGTGTCGTCTTATAAAATATCCTGTATCATGGACAGTTCGAAAAATGGTTTCGATGCAGTGACCCATTCTGCAATCAAACCTCCACCTACATCCCCCCCCCCCTCCCCAATCCCTAAAGCTCGAAAAATGAAGAAACGAAGCACATGTTGTACTGTACTTACATGTCTGAAGCAGGAACCCTATCGTTAGGAACGGTATTAAAACTGTCCATCGCTGGGCGGAGGCTATCATTGCTGAATTGGTGATGCTGCTGCTGCTGCTACGTCGACGTCGTCCTGAAGCAGTTGGTCCAACTGAAAAGAGAAAAAATAACGAAGGGAATTATTGCCACGCTGTTGCACTTTGTCGAAGGGAGCACATTCATTCACAGCCAAGTCAGTCACACGATTCACACGAGGTTGTTCGCTCGGCGGCAGAGCGTTCGGAATCGTTTTCTCGTGTCACCGCCGACGTGTATGGAGGTGGATGGAGCAAGAAGCAATTAGATGCCGCCACTCGCACTCTTGCCTAACGTGTGTCGGGTCGGTAGAATAAATAGAGGAAGCTTAAAAGTTATTATGACTCTGAGATGGGAAGGACAAGTCTGTTTGCCTTGTCGGTGCCACCCCCACCACTCTGGCTCGCTGTCTCTGTGGAGTGGGGAAATGGAAGTAAGGAGCTTTACCGAAATTGGAACGAACATCTTCTTTTTTCTCGCTCCCATGGATGGGTGAGTGGTGACTGAGGATTGTTGTTGGACGCTCACCGACCTGAGCGAGAACCGCACGGAGTGGTGATAATTACTGATAAAAGGGCAGTAATTAAGGTGAAGCAATGAGCATTAAAATGATGTTTGCAGAGGTAGCAGAAGATTTGTTTTCCTGTGGGTGGGAAAGTGGGATTCTTGATCGCATTTTTATAAATTTTCCTAATTAATAAGACGTTTACGGGTGGGTTTTAATAAATTCTTGTTTCGTACAAATTGCTAACTTGATTGACGACTCCTGCCATCATTTTCGATTTGTCGCTTTGAATTGTAATGAGTATTTCCATCCAGTATGAAATCATATCAACATAGCAATCCAAAACCATCCAGCCAAAGCCTTATTATTCGCATTGCTAATAATTCTATTCATAGGAAATTTCCGTCCTGTTCCAGAAACCGATAATCTTCGTCTCTCAGCAGCAACAACATTCAGAATGAAAAATGTTGATCCCCCTCAAGAGGATTCCTACCAGCTGCAACCTGCTTTCGACTTAAAACTGAGCCAATTTGTAGAGCCTCCCAACCACCACCAACACTGACTGACTGACTGACTGACTGATAGGACTGCTTTTCAAGATTTCAAGTGAAATGTTTACGACTCAAGTCAAACAAGTAAGTGGTGGTCCCTATGTATGTGTGTGTGTGTGTTTGTGCACTGTTCTAGTCGGTAAAGAAATCTCAACAAGACAAGCAGAAATCTCATATGAGAATTTCACTTCCTCCCACCTCCCCCCGGCAGTGGTGGTGAACTGACACAATTTCCGCACACTTTCCCTCTCATATCTGTATGTATGTGCAACGGACACATGTCGGAAAATTGAGCACCATCGTTGCCCCGTGATTGTGAAGCTGCTCTGTGAGCAGCAGCAGCTGGATCGTGGGTTGCACCACCGCCACAGCAGCCAGCAAACGTTCGGAAGGCGAAAACTTTTCCAATATTTATACTAATTTTATTGGCAGGAAACACGTGCTCAACCGCAGCGCTGAATCGATGTAAAAGTTAAGGAAGCAACGACGGTTCGTTTCGGACACGGAATTTCCAGACTGTTCTGGGAGTAAAATTGACCAGGGCAAAAGGTCGAATGGTAAAAAAGTGAAAAATAAGAGGTCGAAGGGACAAAAGGTCTGATACACTCAAAAGAACAAAAGGTCAAAATGGACGCAAGGTCAGATGGACAAAACATACAATGAAAGGGATGAGAATTCCCAAGCCAAAGCAAACAAAAAATGAATTTCTGTCTCGACCTTCTATGATTTTCTTGAAACTTTGCAAACTTATTTGTTATGTTCAATTATTCAAATTTGAGTTAAAAATCGGCCATTTTAAATAAAGCAAAAAATAGCCCAAAAACGTCACATCCAGTCAAAACGACGTCTGAGACAAATTTGTTGGAAAAAAAATCACTTTTCAGATAATAAATGTTCCAGATAAAAAATTTCACGTAATTTCGGGCAGAAAATCAAAGAAGTGTTCAAAATTTCAGTAACTAAAAATGATCCTTTTAATGATTTTTTGAATATTTTTCTGTGCTACTACAAACAGAGAGTAGCAATTTCAAATTTGTATGTTTCGTTGAAGCTGACATTTTTACCTTTGAAGTTTCACGCTAAGGTTTCCTTAGAGTATCACCTTAAAAGCTTATGACATTTTCAAGTTGAACCAATTTTTAAACTTTCCGTTTTTACATTTTGATGTGACATTTTGGGGGGAGGTAGCTCATCGATTCTTCCGGTTCGCCTCCTAGCATCGTGCTATAAGGTACCAGGCGATAACCAGGGTAGTTGATCGATAGCTCGATGACATCATTTCGTTGGCGTCTGCAATGGGAAATTCTCATAGCAGGCGTTGACGATGGGACGTTGCGAGTTGTTGAATAGCAACTATCGTGGTAACTCACCGATTACCTGTCGATCTGCCAAATTTGGAAAGACGTCTGCATTGAATTGTCTCATATAATAATATTCCGCCCACTATATCACAAGAAATTGCGAGTAGCTGAGTGGAATGGAGATAAGTTAAGCATTGGGTACAGGACCAAGTCTCCCCTGGGTGGTGCCAAAAGATGAGCGCAATAGAATCATCAAGTTGCCATTAGGCACGGAATGAGACTATTGCATGGCTGGGTAGTCAAAGTCTTCCATTCGTTAGTCATTTCAGGTGGATTAGAACAGGTTTGGATTTTTCAGATATAAGATACATTCATACCATTGGCATTTGGTATTTGAGATAAAGACAGAGACAGGATGCGGAGGGCCCGCTTAGGGGGAGCGTAACCCATGTTATGGCTTCCATTTATTAAATAGTTCAGATAGGCTGGAAATGATAGGTTCATGGTGAGAAAATGTACCATATGGTGCCCGTTCACTGATCATTGCAACGTTGATGATTTCCTATAGTGACATATATCACCTTCATAATGCTTCAGTATGCCTCAAACGATTAGTTCTTAGTTGTTAATAGAACTTCCTTGATGAAATCGGCTGCTTCATGCAGACTGAGCAATTCTGATTATAGTGTCAGATTTGTTCTGTATACAGAGGAACTGGGAGGGCTTATTAGAAACTTATCACCAATAAAATAATGATCTTCTAGTAAATTTTGCATTTAATTTTATTAATATTTTATTTTATTTAAGCATATTATTTTTGTTACAGTCAATTTGCATTAGCATATGATACAAGAGATTTAATATTACTTGCTCGTTTTCGCGTAAAATAATCAATATTTATCTTACTTGTAATTACCTTTGAAAGTTTTTTTTTTTTTTTTTTTTTAAGTTTTTTTTTTTTTTTTTTTTTTTTTTTTTTTTTTTTTTTTTTTTTTTTTTTTTTTTTTGTGATCTGAAAATTTACCCAGTTTGGTTAGAAGTTTCGAAGCTAACGCATGTCCACAGGCCTAATAGAAAGATAGGCAGAACAAGTGTATCATTAAGAATGGTTGCATGCAGGGTTGCTTCCACTCACTTGCTATAGATGAGTAATTTTCGGAGTTTTGAATTCGTTAGATGTTGTAATGGAGATTTGTGCTGTTGGATGCGGGTGGAGATTGGAGGGCGGGTGTTTGATGCATAGAGCCTGTCAATTTCGCTTTCAGAGTGTCGCAGTCAGCGGTTTTATGATTCGTGAGCGCTCGCGATTCGTAGAATCGTTAATTGTGACTGCAAGTGGATTTGACGGGTTTTGTGTTTCGGACGCTTGTTTTTGGCCTTTTCTTGTGTCTAACATGTGCAGAGTATCATTATAACGTCTACTGGTTTTGAGATTCCTGGTGGCGTGAAATATATTTGTGAGAATATCTTTTTGAGATTTTAACAGTCACGTTTTGTTTGTAGTTTATATTTTATTTATTCATGTAATTATCGTAAATAATAGTTATTCAATAATAGATAGTTCATCCATATATTCGTACTTTGACGCGAAGCGCTGTGGATTATGAGATGCTCGATGACCCTGGAGGGATCGATTTTGCTTACTGAGCAGAAAATCATAGATTTAACCCCAAGCTCTTCAACAGCACAATAAATCGCCACCATCATGTGTATATTTGATATTAAACATTAACCTTGGAAACTATTTGCATATCAAGCGAAAACGTAGTCCTGTATTGTCGCGAAGCGTTATGGTTCTGAGATGCTCGATGACCCTGGAGGGATCGTTTTTGCTTACTGAGCAGAAAATTATGGGTTTAATCCCAAGCTCTCCGTCATGACTCTTAAAATTCATTATCACTAAACAAAATTAATATGTTCTTTCGATAGCCGGCTATCGAGAGATTAAATAAACAACAAATAAACAATACATACTTTTGGTTGCATCGCCAACTTGAGGTGAATCCTAACCGAATACCCTACCCAACCCTCCAACTCCGTAGCACTTATGAGGGTGTCGCTAAGTCGGTGGCCTCTCGTTAAGTAAGTACTACATCAACATTTCCTTCCTTATCCCTAGTTATGGTAAAGATGGGCGTGGCCGGGAATAGCGACAGTCATGCTTCTGTTACTCTTGTTTAGATTGGAACCAATGTTTACTCCTCAGCATTATTCCTGAAAGTAGTCTAACTGAGAATTTCAGAAGAGACGTGAGTGTCGCTAGTATCCAATCTACGAAGTATATCATAACAACGCTAACGATAACGCTAACGCTAACGCTAACATTTTGATGTGACATTTTGTTCAGAATGCTGTTTTATATTTTATTTCAAAATCGTTTTTTATGTTTTATTTCAAAATTGTTATCTGTGTGAAAAGTTTCAAAATAAATATTTAAACAAAAACTACAAGGGCCTTACAGTAGGGTGGGGCTTATGTTTCAAAATCTTTCGGGGACACGTTTTCTCATGTGGAAAATGGTTACTAGGGCCAAACGAACAACATATCCAAAAATGAGCGTTTTTCGTTAAGATTTAGAGGTGGCGCCAGAGGCCTAAGTCCAATATATCGGACGAAGCTGATTTTCGAACAAGTGTGGTGCGTCTCTAAGTAAATACGTGATTTTTGTCCGTTTGGCGATATCTTTAACCATTTTCGAGATATACGGTATAGCAGGTTTGGACTTACACCCACGAATATGATCTAGCGCAAACAGTATTCTTGGCAGTGCTAGATACAGTGAGCATATGAGTACGATACAGATCGAGCGAGAACGCGAGAGTGTGAGAGAGAGAGAGAGTGAGAGAGGAGAGAGAGAATGATTAAATCTCGATGAACATTTCAAATGGTCCTATCTGCTTTGATCGATTCTCTTCATCAACTATTTCTTTTGATAACCACTGCTATGCAAACAGATTGTTCGTACATCGACGAAAAGTGTATCGGTGCGCCATCTAGGAGTCAACCCTCATGGACCGATAGCATAAACCATTCTCGTTCGTCGGTCATGGCGCCCGGCTAAAAAGAGAATTGTCGGTCTCACTCTATCCGGTCTTCTGCAAAATGGAGGAATCCCCAATAAAAGGCCGACTTGTCAACGTGTTCGTCCTCTTTATCGTGCGACAACTCGACACCCATCAACAGCGAACCAGCAAAATCACAACAAACAACGTGAAACCGAAAGTTAAGTGTAGTTTTTCTGAATTATATATTTTGAAGATTAAGAATAAAAGTGGTGAACTAGTTACTTTAGTAATTAAATAAAAACGTTTGTATCTAGTTACTTGTGCTTTGTATCGGCGGCGTGAAATTAGAAATAATAGGAATCTAAAAATAAAAGAAATCGATTTCAAAAGACTTTCGTGTTCCCGTTGTGCTCTGTGGTGCCCTGAAAGGAAGAAAATTTGGCACAGAACTACTGTGCTGATCCATCGAACATTTGGGCCTTGGAACCGGATTGGACGTCGAAACTCCGACCTTTCTGGAACCTTCCCGTGGAGAAGCAAACCGCCATTGCACCCGTGAGACGAGTCACGTAGGATCCGCCATCGTGGCCACTGAGGGAATCACAAAAGCCCATTGGATTCCGCCATCACGACTGCTGATACAATCGATTCAAGGCAATTCATTCCCTTTAAAAGGTAATTAGCATTCCTATTATTTCTACCTCTCCTTTTTTGGGCAACGCGGTCTTTCGTTTTGCAGAATCGCTGAATCCCGTAACCCGCATTCATCTTTACCGCAGCTGCTTGGAATTATTCAATACAAGGCACTAATTGCCTTTAAAAAGGTAATTAATTTTCCAATGAAATTTACTCTCTCTCGTGTGAGCTACGCGGTCTTTCGCATTACAGACCCTGCTCAACACCATGACCACAGATCGACGTATCAAAGGCCTCAAGACAAAGCAGAAGAGCTTGCTTGTGTCGTTCGTCGATGAAGAAACCGGTGCGTGTGAGATCCCGGTTCGCCTAGACAATCTCGACGCTCTATGGACTGAGTTTAAGCAAGTCCAGTCCGAGCTTGAGACACTTGACGAGGCCACTATCGACCAGCAGCTAAAGCAGCGAACCGATTTCGAGACAGTATACTACCGTGTAAAGGGATTTTTGCTGTCAAACAATAAAACGCCTTCCACACCCCGCCTGAATACTTCTTTGAGCTCGCAAATCCCTGCTTCTTCATCGTCGCATGTCCGCTTACCTGATGTGAAGTTGCCCGTCTTTAATGGAAACCTAGACAACTGGCTCAACTTCCATGACTTGTTCGTTTCGCTGGTTCACGCATCGCTCGAGTTGTCCAATATCCAGAAGTTTTATTATCTACGTTCTTCTTTGGCTGGAGATGCCTTGAAGCTGGTTCAAACGATTCCTATAAGTGCGAACAACTATCCAGTCGCTTGGAACCTGCTGGTAGACCATTTTCAAAATCCTTCTCGATTGAAGCAATCCTACCTTGACGCTCTTTTCGAGTTTCCTACGTTGAAACGTGAATCTGCTGCCGAACTTCATTCGCTGGTTGAAAAGTTTGAGGCCAATGTCAAGGTCTTGAAGCAGCTTGGTGAAAAGACTGAGTTTTGGGATATCATCCTTATACGAATGCTGAGCATCCGTTTGGACCCAACCACTCGACGAGACTGGGAGGAGTATTCGTCAACGAAGGATGCCATCGCCTTCAACAATCTTACGTCTTTTATTCAGCGAAGAGTAACTGTCCTACAAACAATTCAAGGGAAAGTTGTGGAAGCTCCAGCGTTCACTCAGCAGCTCAAGAAATCTGCTCAACGTCCGGTTGCCAGTCATGGGGCCAGCCAATTCAACTCCGGTCGGAAATGTATCGTCTGTTCCGATCACCATCCGCTCTATTTGTGTTTGTCGTTCGCCAAACTCGACTTGGCGGCTAAGGAAAGGGAGGTTCGACGACATCAACGCTGCCGTAACTGCCTACGACAGGGTCATCATGCTCGGGACTGTCTATCGGTTAGTTCTTGCCGTAAATGTCGAGGTCACACCCAGCTCTGCTCTGAGGAGAAGTCAGTCACTGCGACTATGGATTCTTCTCAAACCAAAACACCAACTACTTCTACGTCTGGTGAACAACCAATAGCATCCGTGTCAGCTACCCCCTATGAACCTACCAGCTACGCGAGCACTGGACAAGCACGAAAGAACGTACTTCTGGCAACAGCAGTCGTCAATATTGGTCGACGACAATGGGACTGCACATGTAGCAAGAGCTCTCCTCGACTCCGGTAGTGAATGCTGCTTTATTACCGAGTCTTTCTCGCAGCTTGTCAAGGCAAAGCGCTACAAAGTCTCTGTACCGATTTCGGGGATAGGACAATTATCGACAAATGCAAGGTACAAGATCGTCTCTACTGTTCGTTAGAGAGTTTGCGATTACTCCACCTCGGCTGAATTCCTGGTCCTGCCTAAGGTTACCATAGATCTACCGACTGCTTCTTTTGACGCTAGCTCGTGGAAAATTCCTCCTGGTGTTCAATTAGCCGACCCGGCTTTCTACAATGCAAACCCCATCGACATTATCATCGACGCTGAGGTGTTCTTCGATCTATTCAAGGTTTCTGGGCGTATCCAACTTGGCAATTCTCTTCCGACCTTGGTTAACTCGGTCCTCGGTTGGATAGT
Source organism: Ochlerotatus camptorhynchus (assembly GCF_037179485.1). Classification (NCBI taxonomy): domain Eukaryota; kingdom Metazoa; phylum Arthropoda; class Insecta; order Diptera; family Culicidae; genus Ochlerotatus; species Ochlerotatus camptorhynchus. The sequence continues at coordinate 453,827 of NW_027040781.1, forward strand.
ATCTGGAAAGGCTTCGTACGGTACTCCTACGACTCCAGTAATCGCCAACGTTGCCACTGTTGCTGAGCTACACCAGTGGATGGAGAAATTCTGAGCCATCGAAGAAAACGACACTTCACCTTGCTACTCCGTCGAAGAAGCAGCTTGTGAAGAACACTTTCAACGAACGGTTAGGCGCAACTCTGAAGGAAGGTACATCGTTCGTTTACCGATAAAGGATGACGTCATCAAGCAAATTGGTGACAACCGTCGCACTGCTGTTCGCCGTTTTCGGATGCTGGAAGGTCACCTCGGTCGCAACTCCGAACTTGGCCAGCAATATCGTGACTTCATAGACGAGCGTGACACTCCGCTTCTACGAATAGTCTGGACGCCATCACTGGACCAGCCATTGGGTACCTACGATCTCCTAACAATTACCTACGGTACTGTAACCGCACCGTTTCTCGCTACTCGAGTTCTCCTGCAACTGGCAGACGACGACAAGGACAGTTATCCGGAAGCAGCTGAGGTATTGCGTAAAGACTTCTACGTAGACGACCTTTTCTCGGGGGCAAGCAGCATCGAAGAAGCAACTAAGCTCCGTCAGCAGCTAGAAGCACTCCTAGCCAGAGGCGGATTTCAACTTAGAAAATGGGCATCTAACGAAGAAGCAGTTTTGGAAGGTCTCTCACCGGAAAACCGAGCTCTCAAAGCCTCAATTGATCTGGATCGTGACCAATGCATTAAGTCTTTGGGTCTTCATTGGGAACCCGCTTCGGATCAACTGAAATACCGCATCGAGCTTCCGGCGGAATCGACTGATTTTCCTCTCACTAAGCGAATAGCTCTATCGCAAATTGCTCGCCTTTTCGACCTACTTGGTCTACTGGGTCCGGTCGTAATCTCCGCTAAACTCTTCATGAAAGCACTTTGGACGCTGAAGGACGACGATGGTAAAATTTGGAACTGGGACCAGGAGCTTCCGATGCCAATAAGAGAACGTTGGCATACTTACCGATCTCAGCTACCACTTCTCAACAACCTTCGTATCGAGCGGTACATACTTTCATCAAATCCGTCAAGCGTGCAGTACCACTTCTTCTCGGACGCTTCTGAGCAAGCATACGGCGCGTGCTGTTACATTCGATCGGCAGACACAAAAAAAATAGTTTTAAACACTAGGTATGAACAGCAGTTTCCTCACTGTCCCTATATCGTCCAGGATCAAGAATGAAGCCTGTATTCATGGTATGAACATTGTCGATAATTTGAAAGTCGTAAACGACAACGCTGAAACGGTTATCTGGCAAATTCATGATTATAATCGTAATGTAACTCAAAACACTGTGAGACATTGGAAGCGGAACACTCTTTCATTTTTCCTGATAAATTGATTCATCTGAGATACTCAAAAACTTGATCTATACCCGGTTTATCCGCTCCTGGCAGTTTTCGATCAAGTTCCTGGACAGGAATTTTATAGCTCGGTTGACCGGAAGCGTGCCGCGGAAGCATGTAAAATCAAAGTGAAGTTGAAATTCCCCCAAGAAGTTCCTTATATGGCAAGCAATCAGCAGTTGTGGGCTGAAAAGCGAAACTTTCGATTCTTTAGGGACCATGAACCAACAAATTTACCAGGAGGAGTGCCTACGGAAGAGACTACTGCCTTTTCTGGAGCAGTATGAGGTGGTTTGCCTATTCTGGCCGAACTTGGCAAGTAGCCACTACTCAAATTCACCAAAAAGTGGTACAGCGAAAATGGCGTCACAGTTATTCCCAAGGAGATGAATCCGGGCAATATTCCGAAATTAAGGCCAATTGAGTACTACTGGTGAATTGACTACTACTTGTGAAGCACATGCTGAGTAAAAAGAGTGGAACTGCAATTGACCGGACGGATTTCAAGCGAAAATGGAATTTGGCAGCCAAACAAGGGGCCTCATAGCCTAGTCAGTAAGGGCACGGTATTACCAAGCCGGAGGCGACGGGTTCGATTCCCGGTCCGTTTGAGGGAATATTTGGGGTTGGAAATTTTCTTGACTTCCCTGGGCATAGAGTGTCATTGTCCTTGCCACACAATATAAAAACACTTGCATTGGTACCAGGCATCGAAAGCTCTCAATTAATAACTGTGAAAGTGTGTTTAGAACACTAAGTTCAGAGCACGCAATAAGCTAATATGCGCTAAGCAATAAGCTTGAAATGCGAATAAGAAGAAGAAGAAGCCAACAAGTGGGATCAGGGCTCGTGCAAAACAGGATGGACGTGTACGAAATTTAAACCGCATTTTTAAACCAGAACAAGATTTTGGTGTTTTTATCAGTCAGATATTTTTAACCATTCGATCATACATTACACTGAGGTAAATAAAGTCAATAATTCCATAAGAACCACTTATCATTTTCTGCCAAAAGAATTAAATTAAATAATTTTTTTATTGGGTATCAAGTTGGAGCTGCGTGACAGCTTAGTTTTCAAGACTTGACCCACTTGAATAAATTTTGCTTCTATCTTTGACAATACAACAGAAGGACTAGCCTATGTTGGCCGTTTGAACACTGGATTCCGTGTGTATTGTTTCAAGATAGTTATGGAAAAAATGCTATGACGTGTGCGCGTAGATACATCCGCGTCGTAAACCGATTGAATAAGTAAATCCGTTTCGAACGAAATATCTAAATTATGTAAGTTACGAAAACCGCGCGAATTCCGAAAGCCGTGCGAGACAACCGAAGCGAGAAAAAAGGCTTATTATCATTTAAAGAGTGCCACAAAAATATATGTGATAGCCTATGTTGGCAAGCTGATTAATTTTGGTTTCCTCCCTAAATATTCTACTTATTTTACTGTTGAGCTTTGTTTCAATTCAGTTATTTTACCACACGTATCAATCATTTCAAGATTTCGCGACCGTACCGAACAAATTCTATACTACAGAAGCTCAAAAAAAAACTTTTGGTGAGCTCTACCGCATTGCGTATCAGTTCTGCTTAAGCTCCGTAGACGTACATGGATAGAAATCTCCTTATACTTTTTGGCAAATTTCTATTGCTGATTATTCATAAAATGTATAAGTCAACTAATAAGCAGACGCCTTGCAGAAAGTTAATGAAGATCATGTGTCAAATGAAATGTATAAGCGGTCACACATATCTTTTATGCATTCTTATAAGACCTATGTGGTTTGTCTTATGGAATGCTTAAGGCTGATTTTTTGGCAAAAATGTATAAAGGGTGTCCACGATGAAATTGCCACACACAAAATTGATTCGCAAAATTCGAGTTTTCATCCGATTGCCATCAAATTTTCAGGGATTGAGAAATAACTATTAAACTTCATTTTACCATTTTACTCGTATTTTATTTACAGTCCATACGTAAATGCCCGCACCTTGGCCTTAACCCCGGCCATAAGATTCTGCACAACCTGTGAATCAACCGTTTTTTGCATGTAAACCCATACTTTCTTCAGTTCCTCGACTGACTTCACTACCTTAGGTCGTTTAAGAAGGTGCTGCTTCATAATCGCCCAGTACTTCTCGATGGGGCGGAGCTCCGGAGTGTTGGGAGGGTTGAACATTTTCGGCACGAAATTGACCTTATTGTCCGCATACCACTTCAGCACGTCCTTGGAGTAGTGGCATGAGGCCAAATCCGGCCAGAAGATTGTTGGGACGTTGTGGGCCTTCAGGAGAGTACCTCTTTTATGTACACCTGTCCGTTCATCGTGTCCTGGGTCACGAAAGGTGCACTCCGCTTCCCGCACGTGCAGATGGCTTGCCAAACCAGGAATTTCTTCGCAAATTTAGACATCTTCTGAGTGCGGACATGCTCCGGAACGCTGAACTTATCCTCGGCCGTGAAAAACAGGTTGCCGGGGATCTGTTTGAAGTCGGCCTTCACATATGTTTCGTCGTACAACTTTCTGGCACGGGTTTTTGCGGACTTGTTCTGCTTCTCGTCGCGATTAGGGGCCTTTTGTACCTTGAACGTTCGAAGCCCAGCCTTAGTTTTGGCCTTCTGGACAAAACTTCGGCTTAGGTGCAGCTTTTTAGCCACATCCCTAACGGAGGCGTTCGGATTTCGGTTGAAGGCCCCAACTACGCGGTTGTGATTTTTGGTGTTGTACGGAATACTTTTTCCTTCACTTCTGGGCTTCCGATCGGTGGTCAACGGTTCCTCGAACCGCTTAATCACTCGCGACACCGTGGAATTCGCGATTCCCAACGTTTTAGCGTTGGAACGATGCGAGAGATCCTTGTTCTCGTGATGAATGCGCAAGATTTTATAACGCACGAGCTGTTCTTTCGACTCCATTTCCGCGAGTTTTGATCAAAGGACTTTAAAACTTGCAGGATGTAAATAATGCACTATGAACTAAATCCACCCAAATTTTCATTAAATTCTACCAAACGGTTAAAAAGTTAGAGCAATTTAATTGTGTGGCAATTTCATCGTGGACACCCTTTAAGTGAAAAACATGAATAAAATAATTGATTTTCGTTTAAACATGCATCAATACCACATAATGCAAGATCGATTTTACAGTCACGTAGGTTTTAGTTCATAAAGGGTGTCCACGATGAAATTGCCACACTATGAAATTGCTCTAACTTTTTAACCGTGTGGTAGAATTTAATGAAAATTTGGGTGGATTTAGTTCATAGTGCATTATTTACATCCTGCAAGTTTTAAAGTCCTGTGATCAAAACTCGCGGAAATGGAGTCGAAAGAACAGCTCGTGCGTGATAAAATCTTGCGCATTCATCACGAGAACAAGGATCTCTCGCATCGTTCCATCGCTAAAACGTTGGGAATCGCGAATTCCACGGTGTCGCGAGTGATTAAGCGGTTCGAGAAACGGTTGACCACCGATCGGAAGCCCAGAAGTGAAGGAAAAAGTATTCCGTACAACACCAAAAATCACAACCGCGTAGTTGGGGCCTTCAACCGAAATCCGAACGCCTCCGTTAGGGATGTGGCTAAGAAGCTGCACCTAAGCCGAAGTTTTGTCCAGAAGCCCAAAACTAAGGCTGGGCTTCGAACGTTCAAGGTACAAAAGGCCCCTAATCGCGACGAGAAGCAGAACAAGTCCGCCAAAACCCGTGCCAGGAAGTTGTACCTCAACATGCTGACGAAAGTTGAATGCTGCATCATGGACGACGAAACATATGTGAAGGCCGACTTCAAACAGATCCCCGGCAACCTGTTTTTCACGGCCAAGGATAAGTTCAGCGTTCCGGAGCATGTCCGCACTCAGAAGATGTCCAAATTTGCGAAGAAATTCCTGGTTTGGCAAGCCATCTGCACGTGCGGGAAGCGGATTGCACCTTTCGTGACCCAGAACACGATGAACGGACAGGTGTACATAAAAGAGTGCCTCCAGAAGCGGCTGCTTCCTCTCCTGAAGGCCCACAACGTCCCAACAATCTTCTGGCCGGATTTGGCCTCATGCCACTACTCCAAGGACGTGCTGAAGTGGTATGCGGACAATAAGGTCAATTTCGTGCCGAAAATGTTCAACCCTCCCAACACTCCGGAGCTCCGCCCCATCGAGAAGTACTGGGCGATTATGAAGCAGCACCTTCTTAAACGACCTAAGGTAGTGAAGACAGTCGAGGAACTGAAGAAAGTATGGGTTTACATGCAAAAAACGGTTGATTCACAGGTTGTGCAGAATCTTATGGCCGGGGTTAAGGCCAAGGTGCGGGCATTTGCGTATGGACTGTAAATAAAATACGAGTAAAATGGTAAAATGAAGTTTAATAGTTATTTCTCAATCCCTGAAAATTTGATGGCAATCGGATGAAAACTCGAATTTCGCGAATCAATTTTGTGTGTGGCAATTTCATCGTGGACGCCCTTTAGGTTTAAATTCACTGTTGTTAACAAATGTAAGGATTTGAACAAAAAAAAAAGTTAACTCAAATGCTTTAACCGCATATATCAGAGATTTTGCGTATTGAGAGAATAATATAGTAATCAAGTACAATAAACTCAGGGGAAAACAATACCTACAAAAGATTAAAGGTTATCAATTGTCACATACCTCTACTTTTACTTATCTCCTAAACTATTCCCCTCCTTGTTATTTTGCTAAATGCTATTGGTTTGCTTGCGTTTTCTTATTGAAGTTCAAGACTAAATAGAAAGATTCATTCTACAACTTTAAAGGTTAATTGCCTCCTTAAGCATCATAATTATTTTGTTAATCCACTATGTTATTAGCCTTTCTGAATTTTCTTATTTAAGTTCGTTTGATGATTATGATATCTCATTAGTCTAATTTAATAAATAATTGAAATCTCTAATTTAGCTCATTCAGAATCTTCAGTAATTTCAATGAGATTTCATTAAATTACACATTGGGCCTTATTACGGGTGATTGGGAAGCGATACTCAGAATAAGAGCTGTTGCGACAGGTGATGAGGTTTCGGACCATCCAGTTAGCGAAACTCGATTTTTTTTTTCGATTTTTTAGTGTTATGCTCACAATTGGTAGCCCGTAGGCATAGTAATTCATTAGTTTAGATTAGTTTTAGCTATTTACGTTAGTATAAAAACAATTAGCTTTAATGTAGTATATAAATCTTACATTTTTAGTCCCTTTTATGTACTTGTCCTGTGTAACAATTATTAACTTGTGCCTAGTGTAATTATTTTAACGTGTGTATCTCGTGAGCAATCTGCATGTACTGAGTGGGCTACGGACTTGTGGATGATCGACTGCTGATCGTGAGTCGATCGTTTTGACACTCCGCAGTTGGTAATATCTGCCCCGCTGTTAATAATTCGGCCGGTTGGGCACCGTCCTGAACAAGAACCGTGATTGACGTGCAAATCAAATGGGAATCACTTCACCGTGACGACAAGTGAACACCGTGAAGTGACATCCGTAATAAGCCCCATTATTTCAGGTTTCTAATGAAATGTGGAATTCCTCCAAACTACCTTAAAAGCAGATTGCACTTGGTATTTTCTTCTCAAATATTTTGTTGTAGAAATTATAATCAAATTCCAATAGCCATACGAGCTTTATGCCTGCATTACGTCAGTCCGCTGCGTACCAATTATTGTTCCCCATCCTATCTGCTTTGATCTATTTAAGCTCCAGTTACGACCAGTTTCTTCAAAAAAAATTCCCTTCCCCATCAGAACTCCAGCCATCAGATACACAAAAAAAAAGAACTCCTAAAAACAAAGCATTAACAGAGAAGACCTTCTAACCCTACTCACCCTTCTATCTAAGTAGCATACTTTGGAAACTGATCCATATCCCTTATATCCTCGTTACTTTGGAGAGGTTACATTCCCCTCTACCCCCACCCCACACATTTCAGCCATTTTCCCCAGGAAATTTTCGCAAACTTCCGACAAAGACTTTCGGAGCTCCGTTTTTTTCCCCGGCATCAGAATCCGACACCGATATTCGAGATTTCAGAGAGGGATATGCTTGGCAAGTTTTGACACTTCTTTGTTTCGGATCTTGCCATGTTTTACAACATTCAAAGTAGAGCGCATGCAAGACGATTCCGGTGACCGACCGATAGAAGAGTGATGCTTTCCGGAAAGAAATAAAAAAAAAATGTCAAATCAAATGACTGTGTGGGTGTGTGCCGCACCTCTACCGATTTTCAGCTTGAGTAAACGACTCGGACAAAGTGGTCCCCGTACGGACATGTGGCCGAGAATGACAAACGATGCCGCACTTGGGTCCCACCTTGGTCTATGAACACCGGAAGTGAAGCTTGCGTCATGGGGGATGAGTTTTTTTATGCTTGGGGAAAACATATTGAAATTCGAGTGTGGTTTGGAGCAGTCGGAAAAGGTGACCAAGAAATTCAACCAAGCGAAAATGATGAGCTGCAGAGCACCCCGGAGCCGAGCCGGGACGGGAGATTTATGAGAAGCGATGTGTCAGGACAAAAGTTTTTGACTGGATGGAATGGGGTGGAGGAAAAAGTGACACCTAATCTTAGTACTGGGGAATCCAAGCTAGACAGGGATGAATTCATGGGATTTTGCGTGTGCTTTCGTCGAGTGATTGGTATGTCAGGTTCTAAGAGGCAATATTTAAAAAAATCATGTTGATATTTGGATATTAGACGTGGCATATCAATCTGTGACGCAATACCCAAACAAGAAGAAGAATGTTCTCCAATCACGAATCCATTCACTCAATCCTTCCCCCAAATTTACGGCACATCCATCAACCGTCCATCTCCCGCACCGGTCAATTAAGTTCCCCACAAAACTTAATATTTCACTTTTCCTCCATCAGCACTGAGCTGCCATGGCCCGAACTTCTGAAGTTCGAACGTAGAGAGGTACTTTTGCAAAAGCATCTGCACTCTGGCAAGAAACACCCGGATCCCTCGTTTGGACACGGTCGTGAAAGGTGAAATTGATATACGACCAACATGGCACACACAAACACACAAACACACCCACACACGGGCCCAAGATTGGACCCAAGAGCAACAGCAGCAGGGCCAAGATGAAAAATGAAACAAAGGACTCAACGAGCGAACAAAAAAAAAACAGAAAAGAACCAAACCAAGTGTTTTGTTATTATTGTCAAGAAAAGTACTCCGTTTTCGCCTTTGACTCGCGCTCGCAAAGGAAAACACATGTGTGTGCGGATGTTTTCAGCTCTCACCAACCAGAAAGTAGCAAACCGCTTTCCACCCACCTTATTTACCACCCAAGTGGCTCACATTATAGAACTGTGCTGCGTCAAAGTGAAAAAGTTCAGTGCTTTCTTGCATTTCGCCGTTTTCCTTCCCATTTGGGAAACTTTTTTTTTTATTTTTCAGCACCGGGTTTCATACTTCCAGCGTAGCACACTTGTGCATTTTTTTTATTTTCTTTAAGGTTTGCCATTTTCTCAAACAACTGGTTCCGTCACACTCCTGCTGCTGCTCTTTGATAGTTGGTATTCAACGGGAAGCACTCCCTTCTACTAGGGACAAACACTACAAGTGCAACCTCAAAGCTGTGTTTCACTGGAAAAAAAAAAAACTTTTCACTTCCGATCTTGACTTCTGGAACGATTGTTGCACCGTCGTCGCCTTGCCAAGTTGCAAGATGACGATTATTTACCTGTTCCTTGTTGGGTAATGCTGTTTCTTTTCAGTTGATATCTGCAGAAAGTTCTGTCTGAGGGATGCGGAAAGGGAAAATGACTGTTTGATGTTCGTTCGAGCTTTTCACAAGGAAATTGATGAAAATTTACGTCATGCTGTGCGTCGTAAAACTAAATGTAGAGATTTTAAATTATTCAAAGCCTACTAGTTCCTGAAAGCTTCTGAAAGCCTGGTTTAACCCTAAAGGCCCAAGTGCAATGGCATCGGAAGCGGAACGGCAGCGGCAGCTGAGAAGCCCGATCTTAGTAAGCCTACTTGTCGGATTGAAAAATAGTTGGAACCAAATCGACTTCGGTTAGGCATCTTGATACCATTTGTGACAACTGTCAAACTTTCCGTTTCCGTTCCGCTTCCGCTCACATTGCGTTTGTGTCTTTATGGAACGATTTTTGCTGTTGCAATTTTTGATGACGGTTCACGTTTTTTGAATCCTGGTAACCAAAAGTTCCGCATTCAACGATAAAACTCACTTCCAAGTTCCATAAAGTTCAAATAAAATTCCGACAGAACTTTCGTCCCAAGCAACTAAAAGTTTCGCATTCATCGATAAAACTCACTTTTAAGTTCCATAAAGTTCCGATGCGTACTCCTAGCAACTTGAAGTACAAAAAAAAAATCAAAAAGCATACCAATCAAATGAATGGCTATTGAATTCTAAGAAATTCCCTGATGTGACGTGATGATATGTTCGTCAGCCAAATTTCACAATAGTTCATGCAGATCATGATGATTATGGTGGATGATTTCTGCTTTGCCGTACTTCACACAGATAAAAATTCTGAATTTTAATTGTGATGTAAACATTCATTCACGTAAACTTAAATTTAATTTCACACAACCGAGCAACTTGTAAACAATGTTGTTTACAAAGATGGGCTTTTGTATACAATATTTGCTACATTGCATGAATTGTGCTGGAACTTTACATGATATATAATGTAAACTTATATGATATATGACGCTCCATTTGTGTGCATCATATTGAACAGAAATTTACACTACTTTTCGAACTGTGCAGGATTACATAGATTACATACTAACGGGTAGAGGTAATGCATACTTGTGAACGTAAGAAATTGTTGGAAGATAACAGCGAGAGAGAGTTATGGAAGCCAAGATAGAAGTCGGCGACATATAGAAGTTCCTCCGGAAGGAGTAAGCATTTTACAAGATTCCGCTGGCTAATCTAAGCAAGGTCTCTAAAAACTGCAAACACTGAGTCTTTTCATCAGTCGAGACTAGCTTCATAACGTACTTCCAACCGTCTTAACAATACATTTCAATGGTTTTTCGATCAACTACACAGTTCAAAAAAGTAGTGTAAATTTCTGTTCAATATGATGTACATAAATGGAGCGTCACGTTTATATCATATATCATGTAAAGTTCTGACACAATTCATGCACTGTAGCAAATATTGTATACAAAAGCTCATATTTGTAAACAACATTGTTTTGAAGTTGCTCGGTTGCGTGAAATGAAATACAAGTCTACGTGAATGAATGTTTACATCACAATTAAAATCCAGAATTTTTATCTGTGTATGAACGAACATCTCAACCTGATTTTCATAGATGTACCATCTAGATACGCAATTATAAAATTTGATCAACATGTTCACGGTTTGTTTCATTACTAGATCGTATTTTTCACGAGTGCTTCTTGTACAACGATCAAATACAAAACGTGATGTCTGTATGCAATACTTTCGATAAATCAGAATAAATGGCAAACGAAGGGAAGGGATATGGAAGCTCTAGTTAGACGTAGATATTCCTTTTATTTCAACTTGTCCAATATCTCAAGGACCGGGAAACTAGATTTAAGTGATTTGGATTCCCAAAGTCTTAATCAAAATACTACCCTAATATTTGCAACAACAAGTACAGTAACGACCCGTAACAAGCCCGGAAGGCAGCCGAAAATGCTTCAGAAAACTTCTAGCACTAGTCTTGAGGACTATTGGGCATGTCCAGTACACCTTTGACGAAAGTTTAGATTACTTCCCGGTCAAATTCGATCCTTCTTCTCTACCAATAAAACCGGGAAAAAGTCGAGAGTTTATTTCCACCAGAACGTCCGATCCTGAACAGTTCCCCGAGCAGTTCTTTTGGGATGTTTGGTGGATTTTTACGTTGTCTTTTGGAACTTTTGTCCATTTCAGGATGACCGTGAACCGGGAAAACCGCAAAAAGCCGGGAATTTGAAATGAACGGGAAAAGCCCGCGAATGTCGATGACAATCCGGAAAAAAGTATACTTCCTCCTCTCTTTGGAATGAAATAAGATTTTGGACCTAAAAAAAAACATAGACCGACCCTTGGACTGGACTAGATTTTCCAGATGCAATAACTTTGATGAACTTAATAGTGAATTTTGATGATAATTTAAAGAGATTTTTTAGAATTAATTCAAGAGATAGCAACAAGGTATAACAGAGAAAAATTCCAAAGGAGTTTTTGACGGAACTCTTAAAGAGTTATGATCCACTCAAAGTACGGATTTCCAGATAAACCGAAGCAATTGGTCAAGGCGACGATGGATCGAGTGATGTGCATTGTTGGAGTATCGGGGATACTCTCGAGTCCCTTTGCATCTCGAAGGTGCTGGACTTTCGCGTTTGCTATTTAACATCGCGTTAGAAGGTGTGATAGGAAGACGAGTGGCACGATCTCCAGGAACTCCATCCAGCTTCTTGGCTTCACCGATAACATCGACATCATGGCACGGAACTTTGAGATAATGGCGGAGACGTACATAAGACTGAAGGCTCAAGCTAGGCGAATTGGACTTGCCGGAATACATGAGAGGTTTTAGGGAAGACAATGTTAGCCTTCCACTCCTAGTTCAGATTGACGGTGACGAAATTGAGGTAATCGGCGAGTTCGTGTATTTGGACTCATTGCCGAAAATTATTCCAGCAGAGAAATTCATAGACGCATTGTGGCAGGGCCTACTTTGGACTCGAATTCGTCACCGCACGAAGTTGACTATCTACAAGACGCTGATTAGACCGGTGGTCCTCTACGGCCACAAAACCTGGACTATGCTCGTGGAGGACCAACGCGCCGCACCCTTGGTGTTTTTGAATGGAAGGTATTGCAAACCATCTACGGTGGAGTGCAGATGGATGACGGAACGTGAAGGAGGAGAATGAACCACGAATTGCACCAGCTGCTGGGAGAACCATCCATCGTCCACACTGCAAAAATTTAACGACTACGCTGGGCTTGGTACGTTGTAAGAATGTCGGATGACGACCCACTGAAAATGGTTCTCGAAAGCGACCTTTCTTCATAACAACATGGCCACAATAAAGTTCCGAACAAGTCTAGATAAACATTTCAAAACGTCCTATCTGCATTGATAGATTCTCTTCATCGACTTTCTCTTTCGTTAATAACTAAGCTGCAAAACATTACCCTGTTGTATTTGACGTTCTGGACGCCAGATAAGAACCTCCTTTATCAAGCTATGTGGTAAAATTAGCGGAAAATCTGTTTGCATCGCAGTGGCTATCAAAAGAGAAAGTCGATGAAGAGAATCGATCAAAGTAGATAGGACCGTTTGAAATGTTCATCGAGAAGTTTCCAGCGGAACTTCTTAGCAACTTTAAAGTATCTTAAAACTTCCCTGCGGTACTTTTTAGCAACTTGAAAGATTCTAAAAAGGGCCGCCATAGCTCACTCGAAGCAATCCGCACAAGTCTTTATTAGTAACAAAATTTAATGTACCTAATTATGAAATGCATAGTATAAACCAGGTTGCACAATATCGTAGGTGGTACGAGCTCCAAACTGTTGTTAAGAAGGAGACCCACCTTCATCCGTTGCTGTTAGATAGTAATTTGTGATTAATTACTACCTCTTAGATAAAGGATGTGTCTACCTCCAACAGACCAGAGCTGTCCTGGCCACGTCCTTGCATCTGGTGGGGAAAGGGGAGGAATGTTAGTCCGACACTTACTTAAGAGAGATGCAGAGAACTCTACGACCCCTCATAAGTGTCACGGGAAGGGTGGATTTTTGTTAGCAGGGAGGGTAAGCCATAGGATACGCCCAGCCGGAGTTGCTGGCAATCGTTATATCAAGCATCTAATAATTAGAACCTGTACGTAGTTTATCTGTCCGTTGTTGCCATTACGTAAACATATTATTCATAACAGTCTTCAAATTTTGGAATTAAGAAACGTTATCAGCTCGATCCTGTTGTTCCTTTGCGAAAATGTTTGTTGCTCCTAAACATATGCACAATTCATTCTGATCAATAGGAGGTTCTCATGTGTAAAAGGTTATTAATAGTATGTGTAATCGTAACCGTGTGGAATGAAGATTCGCCCTTGGCCTACACACCAAAAAATTCTGAATTTTACTGGCGATGTAAACATCCATGCATGCAAACATTCATACATGTAAACTTCCTTTTCACGTAAATTAGCAACTTTCAAGAAATGTTGCAAACAAAAGTGGACAGTTGCATACAATATATGGGATATTGCATGACATGTCTCATAAATTTACACGATCTATAATCTAAATTTGTATGATATATGACGCTCCATTTATGTGCATCATAGTAACGGAAATTTACACTACTTTTTTTAGCTGTGTAACTCCCACTGTCTGACAGTGGCATTAATATGGATAAAATCTGCCTGCAATCATTTCTTATGAATGCAAGAAGCTTGAACCCGGGAGTTAGAAGGTGACAGCTCTACCACAGCTACAATAGCCCATTTCAAGAACGCAAGCATTCTGAAGCCACTTTCACACATGATAAGCCCCGCTCCAATACATTATCGATGCAAATATACACCATTGATAATGTACTGAAACTTTCAATCCAGCAGTAGTGCAATAGTTGATTTGTAAGTTTTGAAATGTTCTTCCTAAATTAGATGGATATTTTCTATCGAGGACAGAGGAACGAAAAGGTAAATAAACTTAGCTGAGCGTAACTACGCATAGGTTAGAACAGTCGGCACCACATGCAACGGATAAGAATTTGAAAATTTTCACTGAATGCACTTTTCAACATCACTTCTGTACTTTTACCTTCTTTTGTGCAGCAAAACAAAAACACGTAATTTTCACAGCGCTGCCCACTTCGTATCGATAGTTCCGTTACAGTAGTTCAGTGTGAAAATTGTATTTAGAAAGTAGAAAGCGACAAAGGACATATTTGAAGAAGGTAAGAATCGGATCGAGCATTGCCTTTACCAAACTCACCGGAGGGGCGGTGAAGGGTGTTAAGAACTCAAAGAGAATTCGGATGATAGTTAAAACAAATATCCACATCTCCACAACTCCAAGAAAATTCTGAAAAGAGTTCTACAGCAATGCTGACAAGAATTTCTAAGGAATCCTGACATAAATTCCGGAGTAGGCAAACACGCTAATCGCCAATTTATCGCGAATAAAAGCTCAATTTTGAAAACTAATAACACTTTGATGTAGAGGTATGATTCCTATATCATTTGGTATAGTTTGAGCATTTATTCACGAGAAATCGGCGATTGACCTGTTTGTTTACAAATACAATTACGCCCAAATCTCAAATCACTCCGGAATTATCACACTTATCCCGTTGAAATCACCAAATAACGGAAGAACTACACAAAGAAATAAGCGGTAAGTCTGCTATTTTCTGGATGTGTAAAGGATGCCGCGACATCATGGGTAACGCTCGCTTTAAAAACGCTATGACATTAACGAACGTAGCTGCGATCGAACTCAACGACACGTACCAAAAAAATAATTGAGGAGATCAAGAGTGAGATAAAAGATAGCCTAATTGCCGAAATTAGGCAGGAGATCCAGCGTGGATTCAACAAGCTCTCTCCAACAGTGCTATCTCCTCTTCCTCCTCGAATTTTCACGTTTGGTAATCCAGAAACGCCAAAGAGACCCCGTCACGACGAATCATCGGCATCCGATCAGCCAAACAAAGTTTTACGTGACACAGGCCAATCAACTCTCAACGTGACATCAGCCCCAATGAGTAGATCCGACGACAAGTTCTGGCTGTATCTAACAAAAATATCACCAGATGTATCGGAGGCAGACATCGAAAAAACTTGCCAAGGATTGTCTGAATACGGATGAAGTTGTTACCATATCCCTGAAACCCAGAGGACGGCCTTTGTCAGCACTGTCCTTCGTTTTATTCAAGGTTGCAGTCAATCTCGAAATGAAGACAAAAGCGATGGATCCTTCGTCTTGGTCACAAGGTATCGAATTTCGGGAGTTCGTTGAAGATGAAAGGAGAACGCAGAATTTTTGGAAACCGGTACTGCACATCGATTCTGTTTCAATGAGCAACGTCTAGAGTCAGCTGAACCAAGCACCTCGCCTAACCTAGCATCTTGTGACCCTGCCAACATTCGCACAGATTGGACCGTATATTATCAAAACGTCCGAGGCTTGAGGACCAAAACTAACGCTCTACTCCATTCGCTGCTTTCTTGTGATTTCGACGTGGTGGTATTCACTGAAACCTGGCTTCATACCGACATTACAAATGCTGAACTCGCAAGCAACTACATAATCTACCGCTGTGACCGGAATTCTCGCACCAGCGCACTGCGGCGTGGCGGTGGCGTCTTAATTGGCGTGAAATCCTAGCTGAAGTGTAAGGCTGTGCATCTTGTGAGCGTTGAGAGCCTCGAACAAATTGCTGTTCAAGTCGATTTACAACATCAATCGATCTTCCTGTGCTGCATCTATATTCGACCAAACAGTCAGCCCGACATTTACACCAAACACGCTGAGTCCGTACAACAGCTCCTTAGTATGGCGAACCCTCACGATACAACCATAGTTGTGGGCAATTACAATCTGCCAAATCTAGCTTGGGACTTCGATGAGGACGTCAGAGGATTTCTGCCTCTCAATGCTTCATCAGAACAGGAACTCGCTGTAGTGGAGTCCATACTGTCTGCTGGATTGAAGCAAATCAACGATCTGGAGAACACGAATGGTAAGCTTCTTGACCTGGTTCTCGTCAGTGACTCCGATTGTATCCAGCTGTTTGAACCACCCTCTGCAATTATGAAAGTTGATTGTCACTACAAGCCGTTGGTTCTAAAAGTTGACTCCCGTTCGAGAGAACATCCGCTCCCGTACCCAGCAGCCCGCAGTGAGTATAATTTTGCACAATGTGATTTCGATGTTGTTAACACGAGAATTGCCGCCTTGGATTGGGTACAAATACTTGACCAACCCACCATTAATGCCGCCGTCGACAACATCTATAAAGTAATCCAAGATACTGTTCCGGTGAAGACACGAAAATCGTGTTTGCATATTCAACAACCTTGGTGGAATCCGCAATTGCGTAAACTGCGTAACCGTCTGCGTAAAGCTCGAAATCGTTACTAGTAGAAGCGGAGTATAATAGTTTGCAGGAAGCTCACTTTCGTGAGTACATTGACAACCTCCAGAGGGGTTTCAAGGAAAATCCATCGTCGTTCTGGTCTTTTATCAACTCTCGGAAAAATCAGCTGGTATTCCTGTGGACGTCACCTACGGTAGTGGAAGCTCCACCACCGACACCGCTCCTGCTGACCTTTTCGCTGATTTTTCCCGAAGTTTTTTCGAACCCGATCAAACTCCTCCACCGCAGCAATACATTTATCAGCTACCAAGATACGACATTCACCTGCAGCAGCTCGTCTTCAGTCAAGACGCTATTCTCAAAGCCCTTTGCTCAGTCGATCCATCGAAAGGTCCAGGCCCGAACCGTATTCCACCGTCTTTTGTCAAGAACTGTGCAGCATCGTTGGCCACTCCCGTTATGTCTATTTTCAATCGGCGTTTTTCCGGATGCCTGGAAGCTGGCCTCAATTACACCAATTTCAAGTCCGGTTACATGCACAAAGTGGAAAATTACCGACCTATCTCGACCCTGAACTGCTTGGCCTAAGTTCTCGAAAGTCTTCTGCATGAGAAGTTGTATCCAGCTGTTCAACCCATAATCACAGAGTTTTAGCATGAATTCATGAAAAAGCGCTCGACAGTCTCTAACTTGATGACTTACACGAACACTCTTATAGGTAGCATCGAGAAGCGTCAGCAAGTGGACTCCGTTTACATCGACTTCTCTAAGACTTGTGACAAAGTCCCTCACGACCTAGCCATTATGAAGCTAAACCGCCTTGGTCTTCCACCGTGGATCGTTTGTTGGTTGAAATCATACTTATCATCCAGGAAGGCTTTCGTTAAGGTACGTGATTCCAGATCCGAGGTATTCCATATAATATTGGGGGTTCCACAAGGGAGTCACCTAGGACCTCTCATTTTCGTTCTGTTTATTATCGGATGCGGATGATCTTAAGCTGTACCGTGTGATCAAATCGATCGTGGATTGTTGCGCATTACAAGCTGATATAGAGCGATTGTCATCCTGGTGTCAGATGAATGGAATGCAAGCCAATGCTGCCAAATGCAAAGTGATTACCCTTACCCGCTCTCACTATCCGATCATTTTTGATTACTCTAAGAATCAATCGCCGCTGGAAAGAGTTAATGCCATTAAGGATCTTGGGCTCATCTTGGACAGCAAACCACGGTTAAACGAGCACATATCCATGACAGTTGCAAAGGCCAACTCCATGCTAGGATTTTTGCGTTGCAATATGGTCCGCAGTGCTCTTGAATATGGAGTACAAATTTGGGCTCCATATCATGCTGTTCATGTACTGCGCATCAAGAGAATCCAGAAACAATTTATAAAGTTTACATTACGACGTCTGCCATGGACAAATCCAGATAACTACCTCCGTACGAGCATAGATGTGCACTTATTGGACTGCATACACTAACAAATCGCCGAGTCTTTCTCCAGAGGATGTTCATATTTGACATGATTAGTAATCATATTGACTGCAGTTGTTTGCGCGGGAACATCATTTTCCACACTCCAGCTCACCGTCTCCGCAACTATTACTTTCTGTGGACTCCCGGACATCGTACTGCTTACGGTTAGAACAATCCTCTCGGAAGATGTTGCAGACTGTTTAATGATGTGTGTGATGTTTTTGATTTTAATATAAGTAGACCAGTTTTTAAGAATAGGATTAAGTCACTTTAAACAGTCTGTATGGCTAAAAAATATGTCAAAGATGGTGGTCAAATAAATAAATAAATAAATAAATAAATAAATTTCAAGAGAATTGTGATAAGAATTCGAAAGGAATTTGAATCTCAAGTTGATTCGATTTCAAAGGAATCCTGGGGGAAATTTAATATTTTCGTCAGCGTCTAGGAGAGGCTATTTAGTAGTAGTTTTGAATTAAATTCTATGAAAGTTTACACTTGACACTTCTAGGGAAAGTTTCATGGGAGTGTTGAGGAGAACTCAACAGAATTAATAAATATTTATAACGGAGTTTTTGGGAAAATCTAACGAAATTGTGATACAAATTAAAACAGTATTTTATAAAAAAAGATCGAGCAAAATTTTTTAAGTTCTGATGATTATTTTTCCAATTAGATTATTTGTTAGGATGAAACGAGAACCATTAAATAAATTTATAATTACGATAAAATATTAAAGAGAAACATTGTTTATGAGTTCTTTTTATTCTTCCTTGGTGGCGCCTTGAGTTAAGCTTCCGCTTTCATCCGTGTCCTCAACTCCCTTACTTCTTCCAATTGTTTTTCCTTCAGCAGCGCATGCCGCTTGGCCTCCTTTTCGTCCTTTATCCACTCCTTATCGGTATAGTCCTCTATCTCGAATTTGTAGTAGTAATACGTCTCCCGATCAGAAGGGCATAACAAAATTATAACACAATTATATCAATGGTTGATATTTATATGATGAAGTTTTTCCTCATATCAGAATTATAACAAAGTCAGTTATAATTACTATCAATATATAAAGTATGTATTAATGATACCAAAATATAAGCTTATCTACTATTTTTCTGTTTCTGAGTGACGATCATTAGAGGCATAAAAAATGTGAAAAAGAAATGGCATAACCATTGCCAGAACTATGGCATTTTTAATATCTAATGTATAACAATGGTTGTTATAGATGTACATTTTTGAACGCGATAGATTATACTTAATTTTTTTATAAATTTTATGTAATCATATCAACGTCTGCTACAATTTTGTTACCACTAGACAATTTTTTAAGATTTTTGTTATTTTAACAACTAACCAGCCAATGTTTATAACACGTTCTGTTACTTTTTTAAATAAATAACTCCAGTTGTTATAATTTTTTTATGCCCTTGTTATCGGGTTGCTCTCCACTGTTCTTCTCGGCGATGCACCTCCAGTCACTACTGCTCTTTTCCTTATTCCGTAGTTGGTTTTCTTCTTCCATTCGAAGTTTTACTGGCTACTTCCGATCCTTCCACTTGGGGCAGGAATTCATCCGATGCCGATTCGTTTTACAAAGGAATCACAAATTTATTTTTCCTTGATAGAATATGTCCCCCTTTCGATTGAGCAAATACAGCGAGTTGGTTAACAAAATGAAAGCAAATCGATATTAAATTTTGCAGTTTCTATCATTTCTATTCTCATTTTGAAAGAGTTTTTTTTATGAAAGCAACTTAGCTTCAACCTTTGCTGCTAACGTCTTATTTAAAATTCAATTTAAGTTTATCTGACGTTGAAGTAAGAATTATTGTAAAATTGTTTTGTTTAACACATTTTAGGTCGCTCGTGACTTGTCCGGCGCCAGATTTCCAGAAGTCTTTCAGCGTGAGAAGCATGAATGCTAACGATTTACGCCAGGCCCGTATTCAGTTAAATATTATGACTGCTTCCGTCCAGGGCACGGTACTAATACGTACTTCGGGACGCTCGGTCAGGCCCTCCACGACGTAATGAAAGATAACCAGCACGTGGAGTTAGCAACGTTGGACATTTCAAAGGCGTACAACCGGGCCTGGATGCCGGAGGTCATCCAACAACTAGCCAACTGGGGGCTAAAAGGTCACATTTTCCAATTCATCAAAAACTTTCTGCTCCACCGAACCTTCCAAGTCATCATCGGCAACCACCGTTCGAACACATTCCGTTAGGAGACGGGTGTGCCCCAGGGGTCCATCCTTGCGGTCACTATCTTTTATCAGAACTTGTAGATGCTTGGATTGAAGCGGTCCAGCTACCTGGAGTTGAGGAGAAAACGGAAGATTGGTATTGTCGGCGCCCACAGGATTCTTAATTAAATCTTACAGTTGAGCATTCCATCCCAGTAAATTGTAAGGCAATGAACTGTGCAGTGCACCGGAAAAAAGGTTCAGTTTAGGCAAGTCAACCCGATGTTGGATTCGTGTCGAACGAATGTTAAGTAAATGCGAGGGGGTAACACATCTAAATCTCAAATTTAGATGCTCAAAAAATCTCACTTCTTCGAAAAATCTTCTTTCATTTCTCGCATCTACTTGCATCGCGCATCATCTTTTTGCAGGAAATCTTCAGAATCGTCATCAATCTTCTTTCTATCTACTCAGCGTCCGGGCAGCTAGCCACAGCAAAACATAATCTTTCCTGAAGCGTAGATAGAGTCGTCTCCCTCGAGTAAATGTCGGGTTAATATCAAGCTAATGTCGTGTTGGTTGGCATAGGTTTCACATCGGAATGTCAACCAGAGCAGCGTTCTCGATTGAAGATGATCCATATTTTCAACAATTGACGAATCAGAATGAAATCATTCTGAATAGAAAAAGAACTCAACATCATCCGATTCGAGGCCAGTCGAATAAAAAAAAATCCCAAACAATGCTCAAATATCACTCGAAAATGTCAAACCTTGTCAAACCGCCAGTGTGACATGTTTACTCCGCCTCGACACTCATCATTTTACCACCATCGTTGGGTTGTGCCAAAACAGATCAATAAATGTTTCCCGAAATGTTGTGGCCCTGCCGGTTGGTGGTGCGATTGTGAGTAACCAGGAAACAACACATTCAATTACTGTGACATCCATATCTTCGGGCATCCTTCCGCCGCCCGCCATGGGGGAGTAAAAATGGAGTCTAGTGAAGCGTGAATCAAAAACATCGCGGCAAAAGTGCGACCTCCTGCGGAAAAGTCCAACGACGGGACGGGATGGAAAGATAAGCTTGGGTGGATGTATGTGAGGATATCTGGGTTGACACTTCCCGGGGAAAGAAAGCATTCTTCCGAAACTTTGCGTCGATGTGGATGGGTTCGAAGCTGCCTGGGGAAGGGGAGGGGGAACTGTCAAAATAAACGCATAAAGCATTCCTGGATGGCAATATTTTTCGCTTGTTCAGGAGTTTGTCGTCTTCCCTGTACTCAGCTCTGCGATGGCATGTGATAATAAATTTTTAATAAATTTATTCGCAAGCGGTGGTGGGTTGGTTCATGGACCGTAAGTCTAAGCTGCTAGAACAAAGGCTGCGCGGTGTTCACTTCTAATAAAGCTCTCTTTGCTTGGGCCTCCCTTAGCTCAGTCGGTAAAGGCGCAGCTACAAAGCAAGATCATTCTGGAGGTGGCTGGGTTCGATTCCCGGTCCGGTCTGGGAATTTTTCGGGTTGGAAAATTTCTCAACTTCTCTGGGCATAGATTTGTGATTGCATTTGCCACACAATTATACTTATGCAAAAATGGTACCACGCATCGTAAGCTCTCAATTAATAACTGCGAAAGTGCATCTAGAACACTAAGTTGAGAGCACTCAATAAGTTAATATGCGATAAGCAATAAGCTTGAAATGCGAAGCAGAAGAAGAAGTTGTGGATGGCAGGGGAAGTCCATTCTTTTGTTAGTCGAAAGCTTTTTGTATTATCAATAAGCATGGGCCAAGCTTGATTGAAAATTATCTAAACCCTCTTCCAGAGTCGATAAGCTAACAATCAACTCTTTAAAATAAAATACCATTAATAATCGTATTGAAACTTTCCTACTAGTATTACACAACATCACAACATATGTCGGGTTCATCATATGAACCAGGCCCATGCAAAAGAATCGCTAAGTGTTAATTAACTAGCTTGATGGTCTCTAGCTAGACGAGAGTGCTCCACTGCCTTCCGTACGCATTACCCCTTCATGGCACCATAAAGCTAACGTCAATGCGTACAGTGATGCGAGAAGCACTCATATCATTTCCATCTACAGGTACCTAAGTGAGGTGAAAAAATGGCCAGAATGGCACCTGAATCGAGGCTTACCATTCACAACTCGCATTCACGGGGCGCCAACTAATTACCTCAAATATCATCCATCCCGAGGGGTGGCACTGCGATGCGAGCAAGTTGATGTTCATTTGAGATGTGGACACCTTACCATTCTTCTCTAGGATGACTAAACTTCTGACAAAGGTTTCAGCAGAACTTGAACATCTCTCTTTTTCTCGTTCCAGAAAGACCCGGCCAGATTATACCGCACACCTATTGAGAAAACTAATGACGCCCGTATAGTCTCAGCTTCATGGCTTAGCCATTGTGGCATTATGAGGAAGACAGAGGGAGAGAGCCACCATGCCAGTCAACCTCGAGCCCGGCCATGATATTGTTCTAATTATTATGATACCACATGAAAATTCATTAGCAGTCTATGGGGTTGACACATCACCACCAACCAAACGGGACCGAGAGAAGCTTTATTGACGAGAATGGCATCGCCGTGTGGAACTTGCGGATCAACAACGGAAAACACAAACACAGTCTTGGGTGGGAGTCTTGCTTGCATGAAGCACCTGCGATGATGCAGTTTACTGCGAGCTCGGAAGGTCGCAGTCTCAGGGCGTTTCGTGGAATTTGTGCGACTGAAGGTGGTTAACACAGTTCCAAGTTAACCTAGTTTTCATACTGCATCATAAAACCTGCAAATTTACTAACGTACATCTAATAGTGCTCCAACAATTAGAACAACAGAAGCCTGAGACCTGCTCTTCTGTTTTGAGCAACACCACTCGATTTCTCTGAAAGTGCATGGCATGTGTGAGTGTAATTTTATGGCATCAATTTATAAAACCGTATGATAAATTAAATCGGGTTGAATTAACCACTACCAGGAGCATTTCTTTAAATATGACTAGCACTACTTGATCCTCTGGACATTTTTACAATAGTTATGGGTAGTATTTCCAGTTTCCATTTCCATGCAGGTTATTTAGATTTTAGAATAAGAAACTACATCCGACTTTGCAATAATGTTTCGAGCAAAATCTCCCGGAAGTTTCATCCAACTTGCCCTCCAGCTTCTCCCATCTTTTCACGAAAATTTATTTCAAGTTTCTCCAAAAATGTATTCCAATGTTCCAAACCTTTCCCGGAAGTAGCTTCTTGTAATTGAAATTTGTTTTCTACCTCTAATGGGCGCTCCTTCTGACTTCTAAAGGAACACTCTTCGGACATCTCCTGGTACTTGCTTCTGAATTCTGACTGCCGTTTACCGACTTAAATTTTACTCAGAGTGCCTCCGGAAATTTCTTCAAACGTTTCCTGATAGTGTCTTCCAACTTCCACCGGAAATTTGTGTCCGTTTGCCAGGAAAGTTTCTACCAGTTTCTCTTCAAGTTTCTTCCGACTTTCTTCCTCAACTCCGGCTTCCTGTGGAAGTGTCATCAATTTCCACGAGCTTTTTTTTTCAGTTGTTTTATCGTATATCGCTCATGACTTCTTTCGGAATTTTCCTCAAGAAGTTTCTACTGGCTGCTTAGGTTAGGTTTTTCTGATTCCAACAAGTAAATTTCCAGGATGATGTGGTCTATTTTTAGTGAAAATGTATGTTTAGTATAGCATCTGAACAAAACAGCTGTTTCCCGGGAATCAGGAAATGTGAATATCGGTAAATTTCTGGGATGTCCCAGGTGGGAAACACCAGTTAAGGGAATGATTATTAACGCCAATTAATTATTCCTTGTGGATTATCTATTTTATACAAGATGCAACTAACAGCACTTGATTCTTTGAAGATTTTTGTTTTCGAAAAATCCATGAGAATCCAATTTGATTATCCGTTTGATTTATCTAGTTCATATTGTTTAAGGGGGAATTGTGCAAAATGAAGGCAAGATGAGATCAGTATAATATGCCTTCGCAAAACATTTACGATACACTTCAACGACACCACAATTCATATCTCCACATTTCAATTAACATGAAAACCTCAAAATGCGACATTAGACCTGGAGAGAGAATGCTAGCAATTTGTTCGTTCAAACCTGTTGCTACGCTGTCATACAAACTTTAGGCATTGGATTGAGAATAGTTCCAGTTCAACATACCTGAAAAGATGGAAAATAGAAAAAAATATTTTAGTCGGATTATGAAATGTGTTATGCTAATTGGAATACAAATTATACGTAAGTTTTTGGGTAATTCTGATCATAATAAGAGTCAGTGTGGAACGATAATTATCGGAATGATAATTGGTTCCATTTCCATTCCATTCCCATTCCATTCCCATTCCATTCCCATTCCATTCCCATTCCATTCCCATTCCATTCCCATTCCATTCCCATTCCATTCCCATTCCATTCCCATTCCATTCCCATTCCATTCCCATTCCATTCCCATTCCATTCCCATTCCATTCCCATTCCATTCCCATTCCATTCCCATTCCATTCCCATTCCATTCCCATTCCATTCCCATTCCATTCCCATTCCATTCCCATTCCATTCCCATTCCATTCCCATTCCATTCCCATTCCATTCCCATTCCATTCCCATTCCATTCCCATTCCATTCCCATTCCATTCCCATTCCATTCCCATTCCATTCCCATTCCATTCCCATTCCATTCCCATTCCATTCCCATTCCATTCCCATTCCATTCCCATTCCATTCCCATTCCATTCCCATTCCATTCCCATTCCATTCCCATTCCATTCCCATTCCATTCCCATTCCATTCCCATTCCATTCCCATTCCATTCCCATTCCATTCCCATTCCATTCCCATTCCATTCCCATTCCATTCCCATTCCATTCCCATTCCATTCCCATTCCATTCCCATTCCATTCCCATTCCATTCCCATTCCATTCCCATTCCAATTCCATTTGCAATTTCATTTGCAATTCCAGTTACAATTCCATTTGCAATTCCATTTGCAATTCCATTTGCAATTCCATTTGCAATTCCATTTGCAATTCCATTTGCAATTCCATTTGCAATTCCATTTGCAATTCCATATGCAATTCCATTTGCAATTCCATTTGCAATTCCATTTGCAATTCCATTTGCAATTCCATTTGCAATTCCATTTGCAATTCCATTTGCAATTCCATTTGCAATTCCATTTGCAATTCCATTTGCAATTCCATTTGCAATTCCATTTGCAATTCCATTTGCAATTCCATTTGCAATTCCGTTTGCAATTCCATTTGCAATTCAATTTGCAATTCCATTTGCAATTCCATTTGCAATTCCATTTGCAATTCCATTTGCAATTCCATTTGCAATTCCATTTGCAATTCCATTTGCAATTCCATTGTCATTCAATTGTTATTCCATTTTCATTCCAATTTCATTCCATTTTCATTCCATATTCATTTTATTCTCATTCCATTTTCATTCCATTTTCATTCCATTTTCATTCCATTTTCTTTCCATTTTCATTCCATTTTCATTCCATTTTCATTCCATTTTCATTCGATTTTCATTCCATTTTCATTCCATTTCCAATTCCATTTCCAATTCCATTTCCAATTCCATTTCCAATTCCATTTCCAATTCCATTTCCAATTCCATTTCCAATTCCATTTCCAATTCCATTTCCAATTCCATTTCCAATTCCATTTCCAATTCCATTTCCAATTCCATTTCCAATTCCATTTCCAATTCCATTTCCAATTCCATTTCCAATTCCATTTCCAATTCCATTTCCAATTCCATTTCCAAATCCATTTCCAATTCCATTTCCAATTCCATTTCCAATTCCATTTCCAATTCCATTTCCAATTCCATTTCCAATTCCATTTCCAATTCCATTTCCAATTCCATTTCCAATTCCATTTCCAATTCCATTTCCAATTCCATTTCCAATTCCATTTCCAATTCCATTTCCAATTCCATTTCCAATTCCATTTCCAATTCCATTTCCAATTCCATTTCCAATTCCATTTCCAATTCCATTTCCAATTCTATTTCCAATTCCATTTCATTTCCATTTCGTTTTCAATTCCATTTCCAATTCCATTTCATTTCCATTTCATTTGCAATTCCATTTTCAATTCCATTTCCAATTCCATTTCCAATTCCATTTCCAATTCCATTTCCAATTCCATTTCCAATTCCATTTCCAATTCCATTTCCAATTCCATTTCCAATTCCATTTCCAATTCCATTTCCAATTCCATTTCCAATTCCATTTCCAATTCCATTTCCATTTCCAATTCCATTTCCAATTCCATTTCCATTTCCATTTCCAATTCCATTTCCAATTCCATTTCCAATTCCATTTCCAATTCCATTTCCAATTCCATTTCCAATTCCATTTCCAATTCCATTTCCAATTCCATTTCCAATTCCATTTCCAATTCCATTTCCAATTCCATTTCCAATTCCATTTCCAATTCCATTTCCAATTCCATTTCCAATTCCATTTCCAATTCCATTTCCAATTCCATTTCCAATTCCATTTCCAATTCCATTTCCAATTCCATTTCCAATTCCATTTCCAATTCCATTTCCAATTCCATTTCCAATTCCATTTCCAATTCCATTTCCAATTCCATTTCCAATTCCATTTCCAATTCCATTTCCAATTCCATTTCCAATTCCATTTCCAATTCTATTTCCAATTCTATTTCCAATTCCATTTCATTTCCAATTCCATTTCATTTCCATTTCATTTTCAATTCCATTTGCAATTCCATTTGGAATTCCATTTGCAATTCCATTTGCAATTCCATTTGCAATTCCATTTGGAATTGCATTTGCAATTCCATTTGCAATTCCATTTCCAATTCCATTTCCAATTCCATTTCCAATTCCATTTCCAATTCCATTTCCAATTCCATTTCCAATTCCATTTCCAATTCCATTTCCAATTCCATTTCCAATTCCATTTCCAATTCCATTTCCAATTCCATTTCCAATTCCATTTCCAATTCCATTTCCAATTCCATTTCCAATTCCATTTCCAATTCCATTTCCAATTCCATTTCCAATTCCATTTCCAATTCCATTTCCAATTCCATTTCCATTTCCAATTCCATTTCCAATTCCATTTTCAATTCCATTTCCATTTCCAATTCCATTTCCAATTCCATTTTCAATTCCATTTTCAATTCCATTTCCATTTCCAATTCCATTTCCAATTCCATTTTCAATTCCATTTCCAATTCCATTTCCAATTCCATTTCCATTTCCAATTCCATTTCCAATTCCATTTTCAATTCCATTTCCATTTCCAATTCCATTTCCAATTCCATTTTCAATTCCATTTCCATTTCCAATTCCATTTCCAATTCCATTTTCAATTCCATTTCCAATTCCATTTCATTTCCATTTCATTTTCAATTCCATTTGCAATTCCATTTGCAATTCCATTTGCAATTCCATTTGCAATTCCATTTGCAATTCCATTTGCAATTCCATTTGCAATTCCATTTCCAATTCCATTTCCAATTCCATTTCCAATTCCATTTCCAATTCCATTTCCAATTCCATTTCCAATTCCATTTCCAATTCCATTTCCAATTCCATTTCCAATTCCATTTCCAATTCCATTTCCAATTCCATTTCCAATTCCATTTCCAATTCCATTTCCAATTCCATTTCCAATTCCATTTCCAATTCCATTTCCAATTCCATTTCCAATTCCATTTCCAATTCCATTTCCAATTCCATTTCCAATTCCATTTCCAATTCCATTTCCAATTCCATTTCCAATTCCATTTCCAATTCCATTTCCAATTCCATTTCCAATTCCATTTCCATTTCCAATTCCATTTCCAATTCCATTTTCAATTCCATTTCCATTTCCAATTCCATTTCCAATTCCATTTGCAATTCCATTTGCAATTCCATTTCCAATTCCATTTCCAATTCCATTTGCAATTCCATTTGCAATTCCATTGTCATTCAATTGTTATTCCATTTTCATTCCAATTTCATTCCATTTTCATTCCATATTCATTTTATTCTCATTCCATTTTCATTCCATTTTCATTCCATTTTCATTCCATTTTCTTTCCATTTTCATTCCATTTTCATTCCATTTTCATTCCATTTCCAATTCCATTTCCAATTCCATTTCCAATTCCATTTCCAATTCCATTTCCAATTCCATTTCCAATTCCATTTCCAATTCCATTTCCAATTCCATTTCCAATTCCATTTCCAATTCCATTTCCAATTCCATTTCCAATTCCATTTCCAAATCCATTTCCAATTCCATTTCCAATTCCATTTCCAATTCCATTTCCAATTCCATTTCCAATTCCATTTCCAATTCCATTTCCAATTCCATTTCCAATTCCATTTCCAATTCCATTTCCAATTCCATTTCCAATTCCATTTCCAATTCCATTTCCAATTCCATTTCCAATTCCATTTCCAATTCCATTTCCAATTCCATTTCCAATTCCATTTCCAATTCCATTTCCAATTCCATTTCCAATTCCATTTCCAATTCTATTTCCAATTCCATTTCATTTCCATTTCGTTTTCAATTCCATTTCCAATTCCATTTCATTTCCATTTCATTTGCAATTCCATTTTCAATTCCATTTCCAATTCCATTTCCAATTCCATTTCCAATTCCATTTCCAATTCCATTTCCAATTCCATTTCCAATTCCATTTCCAATTCCATTTCCAATTCCATTTCCAATTCCATTTCCAATTCCATTTCCAATTCCATTTCCAATTCCATTTCCAATTCCATTTCCATTTCCAATTCCATTTCCAATTCCATTTTCAATTCCATTTCCATTTCCAATTCCATTTCCAATTCCATTTTCAATTCCATTTCCATTTCCAATTCCATTTCCAATTCCATTTTCAATTCCATTTCCAATTCCATTTCATTTCCATTTCATTTTCAATTCCATTTGCAATTCCATTTGGAATTCCATTTGCAATTCCATTTGCAATTCCATTTGGAATTGCATTTGCAATTGCATTTGCAATTCCATTTGCAATTCCCTTTGCAATTCCATTTGCAATTCCATTTGCAATTCCATTTGCAATTCCATTTGCAATTCCATTTGCAATTCCATTTGCAATTCCATTTGAAATTCCATTTGCAATTCCATTTGCAATTCCATTTGCAATTCCATTTGCAATTCCATTTGCAATTCCATTTGCAATTCCATTTGCAATTCCATTTCCAATTCCATTTCCAATTCCATTTCCAATTCCATTTCCAATTCCATTTCCAATTCCATTTCCAATTCCATTTCCAATTCCATTTCCAATTCCATTTCCAATTCCATTTCCAATTCCATTTCCAATTCCATTTCCAATTCCATTTCCAATTCCATTTCCAATTCCATTTCCAATTCCATTTCCAATTCCATTTCCAATTCCATTTCCAATTCCATTTCCAATTCCATTTCCAATTCCATTTCCAATTCCATTTCCAATTCCATTTCCAATTCCATTTCCAATTCCATTTCCAATTCCATTTCCAATTCCATTTCCATTTCCAATTCCATTTCCAATTCCATTTTCAATTCCATTTCCATTTCCAATTCCATTTCCAATTCCATTTTCAATTCCATTTCCATTTCCAATTCCATTTCCAATTCCATTTTCAATTCCATTTCCAATTCCATTTGGAATTCCATTTCCAATTCCATTTCCAATTCCATTTCCATTTCCAATTCCATTTCCAATTCCATTTCCAATTCCATTTCCAATTCCATTTCCAATTCCATTTCCAATTCCATTTCCAATTCCATTTCCAATTCCATTTCCAATTCCATTTCCAATTCCATTTCCAATTCCATTTCCAATTCCATTTCCAATTCCATTTCCAATTCCATTTCCAATTCCATTTCCAATTCCATTTCCAATTCCATTTCCAATTCCATTTCCAATTCCATTTCCAATTCCATTTCCAATTCCATTTCCAATTCCATTTCCAATTCCATTTCCAATTCCATTTCCAATTCCATTTCCAATTCCATTTCCAATTCCATTTCCAATTCCATTTCCAATTCCATTTCCAATTCCATTTCCAATTCCATTTCCAATTCCATTTCCAATTCCATTTCCAATTCCATTTCCAATTCCATTTCCAATTCCATTTCCAATTCCATTTCCAATTCCATTTCCAATTCCATTTCCAATTCCATTTCCAATTCCATTTCCAATTCCATTTCCAATTCCATTTCCAATTCCATTTCCAATTCCATTTCCAATTCCATTTCCAATTCCATTTCCAATTCCATTTCCAATTCCATTTCCAATTCCATTTCCAATTCCATTTCCAATCCATTTACATTCCATTTTCATTCCATTTTCATTCGAGTTTCATTCCATTTTCATTCCATTTCCATTCCATTTACATTCCATTTCCATTCCATTTTCATTCCATTTTCATTCCATTTTCATTGCATTTTCATTCCATTTTCATTCCATTTTCATTCCATTTTCATTCCATTTTCATTCCATTTTCATTCCATTTTCATTCCATTTTCATTCCATTTTCATTCCATTTTCATTCCATTTTCATTCCATTTTCATTCCATTTTCATTCCCTTTTCATTCCATTTTCATTCCATTTTCATTCCATTTTCATTCCATTTTCATTCCATTGGCATTCCATAGGCATTCCATTTTCATTCCATTGTCATTCCATTTTCATTCCATTTTCATTCCATTTTCATTCCCTTGTCATACCATTTTCGTTCCATTTCCATTCCATTTTCATTCCCTTGTCATACCATTTTCGTTCCATTTCCATTCCATTTTCTTTCTATTTCCAGCCCTTTTCCAATTCAATTTTCAGTTCCATGGCTAATTCCAGCACGATTTGCAGCTCCATTTAAAGCTTTATTTTCAACTCTATTTCCAGCTCCATTCCCAAGTTACATTGCAAGCTTTATAGAGGTTTTATAGCATTCTACGAGTCTATTTCATGGTCTACAGAACCCTCATAAAACCAAAATTTTTACCTGGGTTTGCAGCATATTTTTCAGCCCCTTTAGGAGATTTTACTGAATGAATCAAGTCATAATTGAACTGCAAGCTGGAAATCACAAATACTATATTTGAAATATCGTAGATTTCGGAGATTATATTGAATGCATCAAGTCATGATTGAATTGGGAGCTGGAAATTATACAATTGAGGGGTTCTGCAGCAATATTTTCATTTTCATTTGCAGCTCCATTCTCAGTTCTATTTCTGTCAAATTTGCAGCTTCATTTCCAGCTTCTTCTGTAGCTCCATTCGCAGTTCCATCCTAATCGGTATCTTACTCCATTTCATGTTTCATTTTCAGCTTCTTGTATAACTTCAACTTCAGTTCGATATCCTTTACTCGTCAAGCTTCATTCCTTGCTCTATTTCTAGTTCCATTTCTGACTCTGCTTTACTTTTCAGCTCCATTTGCAACTTTCTATTCCTTTTTTTTCGGCAAAATACATCCCCAAATCTCATTTCCAACTCCATTTCCAGCTCCTTTTCCATTCTATTTCTGTCGTTTCCGGTAGGATTCGACGCCGAGCAGTAAACGGAGTCACTCGAAGTTTTTCCTAAAAGGAGTGATGTTGTCCATTGTATGTGCCACCTCTGGTTGAAGACGGAGTCATTTGCCGTTCCCAACTCGATTTTAAAACCTTTTGAGATGTATTGAAAGATCGTCCAATGCAAATCTGATGAATTCCAGCACATGTCCACAATATATGAAGAATTTTGAGGCAAATGGAAACATTTCAGATCCAATCCAGTGTCTGAAGAGGCACATTTGGAGTTCTTCAAAAGGTAATCCAGATAATATTGTGGGTGGAAGTCAGAACACATTTGGGAGATATTCAATAATGTCAAGATTTTGAGTTCGGAGTCTTCTTGACATGGTTCCGATGTCTTCTGCGAAAATCACAGCTGTCCTTTGGGCATGCATCTGAAAACTCTCAATCTGATTTTTGCTCAGTTTTATCAGAGTTTAACCTAAGAATTGACTATTGAGTACATGGGAATTACCTATGAAGGTCCTCTTGAATTCTTCTTAATCTTATAAATCACAACTCACTATTCGTAAAAGATTTATGCATTTTCTACAAGTACATATTCTTTACAATCAAATGATTTCGGAGACTGATCTGATTTCTTGATCTCACGATACACAAATACTGTTTTTACCGTACCTAGTGAGTTCAATGAACTTAATAATAAAGTCTACCCTGGGGGTCCACAATGCTTTCACGAAACATACTGAGGCTTGATGTCTGAGGTGGATAGACTACCCCCAAGTATCAATTTTGGTTTAATTAATGTTCTGTGGACTATGATTTAGACATGTTGCATGCTTTAAAACCTCGATAAAACTTGAAATGCTACTTGGGTTACCATTTAGATCCTGCTGGATATTCTAGGAAGTTTTTCTGTACGCCAGCAGAGAATAAAGGTCACTGGTCATGGAAGCTTTTTCAAAATGTTCTGTAAAATTTTAAGACTTAAACTGATTTGTCACCTGACTCAACGTCTTCTGAAGTAACTATTGAAGCCTAGTGCTGCTATTAAAGCTCACTGAACTCTAGGGGAAGGAATGTTTCGTTATCCACTGAAACCCATACTTAGTTATGTTTGTCGATTCTAACATCGGTGATATCTCATAAAAACATGGTTTGAAAAAAAGAAATCTTCAAGCTGACGTTCCACGATGCTATGCAAACACAGATTACCACTATGCGCTGCATGCAGCGTCTGCAAACAGCATGTAACGCTTACGATAGAACAGAATCGATCCGAAGTGGTCTTTTCCTGGAAACTCCTGACGCGAAGTAGCAAGCTCATTTTATTGCATTTCCTTTCTCTAATCTTATTACTGATTTCCGTCTTATTAACGCTCGTTGCAACACGTGCACATCATCCATCACTATAAAGTCGTATTCCATCATAGCTTCGGAAAATCCTGGAAGCCCTCGCTCCCATCCATCATCTGCCATCGCTCAACGCCCACACCATTGTCCACATCCATTTACTGCCACAATTTTTACGAGTTTTGCTCCTTGGCCGAAGAACGCCGCCGAAACAAACACTCAAAGTACGATTTTAGCTTTATTGCTCACTTCGGAACGGACGGATCCGTCGAGGAAAAACAATGCAAGTGACTTTTCGGGATCCGGGATAACAATTCAAGATGGGGCCTTTCCGAAAAAGATAAAAACCAAAATCATAAACATGGGGAAAAAAGAGGTTTTCACATACGAACTTTCGAGGACACTCGTGGGTCGTAAATTCCAATTCGATTCGCATTTTCACCTCCACCCACCATGTCGGTATTTATATGAGTAAGGGAAAAAGGTCCAAGGTTGCGTTGTGGATGGGTGAGTTCATAAAAAAATGTGATTTTATTGGATTCAAATATCTCATATGTGTGATGTTTTGATTTTACGTTAGATTCGATGTAAATATACGCTCCGTTGTATGCAAGCAAACTTCGCAAGAAAGATCCCTGTTCACCTCACATTTATTTCATAGAACCACTTTCCACACGTTCCTGCCGTTCATAGAAACGACAGAAAAGAAAAACAAAACAATTCCATCCAATAAAATCCAACACCCTCCTGATGGTGATGATCACGATTTGAATAACAAAAAAAAAGTCTATCCTCATAACTCCGACACCAGCCAATATGTGCCGTGGTGAAAGTTTTTCCCGAGCAATTTCAGTAAAAATAAACATGTAAAATTTCCTACTTCGATACATCGCCATCTATGGGCGAAGCTCAATTCAGGAAGAAGGAGACGTGCAGGAAGCAGCCCTTCAGGGTGTTAATAAAAATCTGAGCCCGAAATGGAGAGGACGAAAAAGTTGGTGTAAAATATGCGAAAAGAATCGAAAGAACTCTCGTATATGTGGCTGTACTGCCAGTTCAGAAGGTTCAGAAATTCATGAACCCCTTTCGGGGTGTGGAGTCTCGTTCGCTCCCGTCCTCGTTCGTTGCATGTTCGAGAAAAATTGAAAATTCATAAAATTATATTTATTTCTTCGTAATAATGTCACGGAACGCGACAACGATGGAGCGACTGCCTGCAAGGCTGCTTCCATTCCATGCACAAAACGAATGTGAAAAGCGGGAAATTGGTTAAGAGAGTACTGGAGCGAATTTTCTACTACGTTCCTCTGTTGGGTAGGGATGCTCCACATTCAGATGAGAAAGTAACGGTGTTCTGATTTATTTCCTCGAAAAATTTCGATTAATTTTCCATTCCATTTCCAATTCCATTTCCAATTCCATTTCCAATTCCATTTCCAATTCCATTTCCATTCCATTTCCATTTCATTTCCATTTCGAATTCCATTTCCAATTCCATTTCCAATTCCATTTCCAATTCCATTTCCAATTCCATTTCCAATTCCATTTCCAATTCCATTTCCAATTCCATTTCCAATTCCATTTCCAATTCCATTTCCAATTCCATTTCCAATTCCATTTCCAATTCCATTTCCAATTCCATTTTCAATTCCATTTCCAATTCCATTTCCAATTCCATTTCCAATTCCATTTCCAATTCCATTTCCAATTCCATTTCCAATTCAATTTCCAATTCAATTTCCAATTCAATTTCCAATTCCATTTCCAATTCCATTTCCAATTCCATTTCCAATTCCATTTCCAATTCCATTTCCAATTCCACTTGCTGCTCCAGTCCACCACTATTCTATTTATTTCCAACCTTATTTCTAGGGTCATGTCCATTCCGTTTCTATTTCATTCCATTCCATGCGTTGGATTTGTTTCCGGAATCCTAAGATTTAGTAATACAATTTTGTATAATTGCTAGGAATTCAGTCAGGAATTTCGATCATCCCTAACCATTATGGGTTTCTTTCGTCAGGAACCTCATCGCCGGGCCGTCATCGTCTTCGTTCTTGCACTTTCTACCTATATAGAATTCTTACGTACGATGTTTTTTTCCACTTCGTGCCTTTCCCATTACCCGTGCCTGCTTTTATTTTACTGCTTCGATTTAAATTTCCTGTGCCAGTAGTACCTACCTATTATACTATTCATCCAGCATGTGCCACCACCACCGGCTCACATTGTTGCTGTACGTGTTTATCGCTACCAGTACACAATAGTGGGAATGTAGAAGAAACGACGACAACGGCGACATTGCCTCCGAACAATGCAGAATGGCAAAGTAAAATGCTTTGCAAATGTTGTCCTTGGAAATTACTCTCTCTCTCTCTCTCTCTTTTTCACAAGCACAGATGAGCGTTTGAGAATTTGAATCAATTGCGAAAAGAAAACCCTGCTCCATATGGTGGGTGTCGTTGAGAACAATTTCCGGTAAATCGATTTAACTTCACTATCAAAACACAACTCAGAACGATTCAAACAACGCGCGTCCGGAAATCCGATTAGCGATGTAGGGTATATTTGTCTTTTATGGACCCTTTTCTTTAGTGGACCACTTATGGGTTAAAGCAATTTGAAAGAAAATTCAGGGCAGGCAAGAGAAGTTTAAGGAAATTCAAAAATCTTTTGGGCAATTTTAATAACATCAGGAAAGCTTAGGGCTTTAGCGGCGCCAGTGGTGTGGTGGTAAACGTGATTACCTCTCACCCCAGCAGGCCTGGGTTAAATTCCAGTCGGCACCGCCGGGATTTTCTGAGGCATAACATCTCTGATCACGCTTTCCTTCGGAGGTAAGGGAAGTAA
Source organism: Ochlerotatus camptorhynchus (assembly GCF_037179485.1). Lineage (NCBI taxonomy): Eukaryota > Metazoa > Arthropoda > Insecta > Diptera > Culicidae > Ochlerotatus > Ochlerotatus camptorhynchus. Next base: position 489,738 of record NW_027040781.1, read on the forward strand.
AGCCGTTGGTCCCCGGTCCATGAGTTGATGGTTCGATAGGTAGGGTCCAGGTGTGGGAGCTGCCTCCCTGGCGTCGGTAGCATTGGTGCTCAGCACGGAAAACAAGATCGACGGAAAACAAATCAAGAGAAAAAAGCCTAGGGCTTTGTAAAAGTCATGAATTAGCGTCAGAAATTTAAAGGCGGTTCCATAAGCTTCAGGAAAATCTCGAGAACTTCAGAAAAAATGTTTGATTTTTTTTTAATTTTTGGGGGAATTTAAAAGAAGGCGATCTTATGACAGTCAAGTCTCAAGTGCTCAGGCCACACTCCAGAAGGTGAGTGTCACATGGTGATCGATATGAGAACTTCGTTGACAATCTTAGATCTGTACAAATTATTTAGATTCCATAAAAATTGAGGGAATTTAAAATAAGTTCCAGAAATTTCAGGAATGTAACCACAATTCAGAAACACTTTCAAAACTTCACAGAATTCCACTTTGAGAATTTCATAGAAGACCATGAAACTTTAGCGAAGATCCGAGAACTCAATGAATGTTTCATGAACATTAGGCATATGTTGGAATATTTCAAAGAAGTTTCGTAATCTCCGAAAATTCTGACACTCCAGGAAAGTTCCATAAATTTCAGAAAATTAGCGGAAAATTTTGAGAAGTTCCTAAATTTTCAGGGAAATTTCCAGCGTAGCAAAGTTCTTCACAGATGTTAAGAATTTGTTTGTGTTGTTCTCATAAATTCAGTTAACTTCACGGAAGCATAGTCATTTTAAGAATAGGTTAATTAAATTCACGGCACTACAACAAGGTTTAAGAGTACTTTAAAAAACGTATAGAATGGATAGTTCCGTTAGAGTACGACAGTGTGAAATTGTATATATATAGAAAGTAGAAAGCGAGCTAGGACAACTTTTATGAATGAAGGTACAAATCGGTTTGATCATCTCTCTTTACCAAACCACTGGCAAAAAGAGATGATCACCGATACGTTCATGTACCGACGATGTGTTTGAAACAGTTCTATCGATTTTTCCGCACTCAAGTTGTTATCTGAAAGAAGGCATCCAGTCGTAGGTTTGGAAAATGCAGCTATTGTTACCTCTACCACGGTATGTGCTGCTGTCATCGTCGACTTGCCGATCTCGAGGGGATACGGGTAGGGTAGGTGGTACTACTGTACCTTTTGACCAATGGCAGTAAGCTCCCATCCAGAGTTATGTACTTTAACTATTGTTTTTTTTTTTTATATTACTTTTGCGTGAAGTCAACGATTTACATAGTTGAAGATGCTAATTTCAAATAACAGACTAAAGTGTTAATTCGTATACGATTGATGAGGAAATGAAAGTATAGGGTTGATAGATCCGTTAGAGTACGGCAGTGTGAAAATTGCATATAGAGAGTAGAAAGCGAGCTAGGACAACTTTAGGAAGGTGCAAATCGGTTTTATCATCTCTCTTTACCAAACTCCCCCCTCTATATGCAATTTTCACACTGCCGTACTCCAACGGAACTATCAACCCTATACTTCCATCTCCTCATCATATTAGTCTATTATTTGAAATGAGCATCTTCAACTATGCAAATCGCAAAAGTAATACTAAACATATAGTCAAAAGACTAGAGTGGTAATTTATCATCTATCGTATAAAAAACGAATAGTTAAAGTACGCTGGAGAGGTTTCTAGAATTTCAGGAAAGAACTGAGAACCTCAAGGCAGGTCTATAAACATTAGAGAAATAATATAGCTTAAAAAATTGTTACGAAAACTTCATCGAATTGTTAAAAAATCAGGAATTCAGAATTCTAGAAACAACACGGAAACTTCACTGCCGTAAGATGAGAAAGTGCGGTAAGTGCAACCATGTTCCATTTTCACTTTTCACCATATTCGCGTTCTGCCTCCTTAAGAAGAAGAACACAAGAACACTTAACACTTAACACTTGCACAAAATTTAATTTTGAAGCAAAACGGCAGTGTGATGTTAGCTATACATTTTCAGAGAATCAGTGAAAATCGTTAAATATTTCTACACCTATGTGACGTCTGCCATACATTAGTGCTGAACAATTGAAACCTTTCTTTAACATCAACGTTCATATTTTTAGCAATGTTATATCATATTCAACAGGTCCAGTAATGATTTTGCAAATTTTCGCCATTTTTGCAATCATTGCGAGGTTAAACATAAGTGTCCATATTTTCTGAACAATTCACTAAATGGATTAACGTCACATTGTCATGGTCATGGTAGTTCCGAGAAGATCCATGATCGTTTGGAAAATTGAGGAACCTTAGGGAAGTCCAAACAAGTTCATAGAAATTTAAAACATTTTAAGAAGCGAATTATCGAATTGCATATAAATGGTTTAAAAGCTATTTGTCTGACAGAGCTCAACGGACTGTTTTTAATGATTCTGTTTCCAGTCCCGTGGGGAACAACCTAGGAGTGCCCCAGGGAAGTGTATTAGGGCCCCTTTTATTTATTATGTATATTAATGACTTGCGACGTGTTTTACGGTTTTGCGACATTAATCTTTTTGCAGATGATACTGTGTTATTCATTGCAGCTAAGGATTTAGAAGTTGCCGTCTCACACTTGAATGAAGATTTGCAGTATCTAAGTAGATGGTTGAAGTGCAAGCAGTTAAAATTGAATACAAGTAAAACTAAATTTATGGTGATTTCGCGGAATCGATTAAATGAGAACGTCTCTGTTGTAATTGATGATGAGACTATTGATCGCGTTCAGGAGATTAAATATCTTGGCGTGATTATTGATGACAAACTTAAGTTCAACTCTCACATTGACAATGTCATCAAGAAAATTGCCAAGAAGTATGGAATTCTATGTCGATTGAAAAACGATATAACTATTGCCAGTAAAATACAGCTATACAAATCAATCATCTCTGCTCATCTAGACTTTTGCCCTTCCATTTTATTTCTGTCCAATGCAACACAAATATCGAGATTACAGCGCTTGCAGAATAAAATAATGCGTTTGATTTTGAGATGTAATAGATTCACTTCCTCAACTTTGATGCTAGACGCCTTACAATGGTTGTCGGTGAAGCAAAGAATTGTATATTTGACTATGGTGTTCATTTTTAAAGTAGTTAACGGTTTGCTGCCTCGATATTTGTGTGATCGAATTGAAAGAGGAAGTGATTATCATAGATATAATACTAGAAACGCGGATGAAATAAGAACACCACATTTCTTGACTTGTGCTCCACAGAATTCATTATTTTTCAAAGGAATAAATGTTTTCAATTCGATGCCTAGACACGTTAAACGTTCAACAAAATTAGCAGAATTTAAGAGACATTGCATTTCACACGTTAAAACTGTCTTTTGAACGGTTATCCAGTGATTTTTTTTTATGAATTGACAAATTATGTATCTTGACGAAGTTATTTTTAACGGATTAGTTTGTATGGATAGCTGTTATAACGACTTTTTAATAATTATTGTAGCACTGCAAAAACTATTTTGTTCGCCACGATGGTGATGATGGATATTTGATATATGATTTAATAGTAGTAGTAAAAAAAAGTAGTCTACAAAGGTTTGAGCCTCGCGCGCGTATTATGGATATAGAGGACTGAATTTAACATTTGATAAAAAAAAATGCAATTTTGAAGCTTATTTGGAAGATACCTTGAGTTAATAGTAAGTTTTCTGGCAAATGTTGGGGGTTCGTGAGCATTCCTGACATTGCTGAAAATTATGATAGCATCAGATTGCGGGGTTACTAGTGTAATAGGATGCTTTGTTGATTGTTCATTAACTCTTGATTGCTTGTAATACTTATGAATATTTTAGGTGGACAAAAAGGCGAACTAAGAGGTAGACGCCTGAGCTTTTCAACATTTATATCGCTGTGAAGCAACTGTAAACTCTAGAGGGAATTTATATCTGTAACTGAAACCAGTTCGATTTTGTTTGCCAACCTGGTTAAAATGTCATATTTAATTATCTTAAAGATAAATCGTCCAGCTCAAACCTTTGTAGGGGTAAGAGGTGGGACCATCATCATCATCATCATCATCAGCATCATGCTGGTTTCTTAAGCTATTTACAAGACAGTGTAATTAACTTCAGGAAAATTTTGGAAACATTCAAATATTTTTAGTCCAGGAGTTTTTTTTCCTGAAAATTCATTTGGAGATCTCCTCAGCGTTTACTTTGTATTCTCCTGAAGTTCATATGGAATTATTCTAGAAATTCCATAAATGTTCTGATATTCTCCTCATAGTTCGATTCGAAGGCACTTTTGAATTATCTAAAAATATCTTTGAAAAAGTTCTCCGATTTTCTTTGAAATATTCCTCAAAACGATGGAACTATGCTCGGAATATAATTTTCTTCAAATCTTCCATGGAATTACCTTAAAATTCTTTTCAGTGAGCAGCCATTTGGAATAATTCTCAAAATTTGCATTGAATTAATTTCAGAATCCTCTTTAAATTCACTCCTTTCCTTGTAATTCTACTCGCATTGAAAGTTTCGCAGTTCTCCTCACAAATTCCATAAATTTCTGTTCAAAATATGTTTGACAAACCCTCCCGAAATTATTTTCCGAATTCCTTTGCAGTTCTCCTGGAGTTATTCTCAAATTTAATTGTAATCCTCCATTTAGCATACCCCATAAGTATTATCCTAAAATTTCCATGGAATTATTATCCAGAATAATTTTTCGGGGTTCCCATGAGTTCTGCTCTGAATTATCATGGAAAAGTACTCAGAAATGTCAAAGACTTCTTCTTCTTCTTCTGCTTCGCATTTCAAGCTTATTGCTTATCGCACATTAGCTCATTGCGTGCTCTCAAATCAGTGTTCTAGATGCACTTCCACAGTTATTAATTGAGAGCTTTCGATGCCTCGTACCATTTTTGCATTAGTATAATTGTGTGACTAATACAATCACAACATGGGAAGTCGAGACATTTTCCAACCAGAAAAATTCCTAGACCGGACCGGGAATCGAACCCAACAACCTCCATGCAACATGGTCTTGCTTTGTAGCTGCTCCTTTACCGACTGAGTTAAAGGAGACCCTGAGCTTTCATTAAAATACACTTTGAATCCAATTCAGGATTTTCTTGAAATTCTACTCAAATTATCTCAGGTTTCACATGAAATCTTAAATTCCTCAAAACTATCTTAAAAGCAGATTAAACTTAGTGTTTTTCTCAGAGATTGTTTCTTTTCAAGCTCCCTTCAAATTCCAAGAGCTTTTATATCAGTGCAAGGATTTAATTTCGGATTCGTGAAAACGTCTTGAAGTGTACTAATAACTAATTTTACACATGACGGAATCCATCTTTGACCTTAAAAGATGAGACGTAAACAAACATGTCATGTAATATTGAGTGCTCCGAGACTGAAAAGTTCGTTGCTCGACGAAAAGTACGTTTGATTGAGCTATATTTCACGTCTGTTATGACACAATTTTATGTCAAAATTGACGCTCGTATTTGTCACTCTCAGAGCACCTAAATTTACATGAATTTTTCTATGAGTGTACTTACTTTTTGCCCAGAATTTCAAAAGCTTCCCCTTTTTATTTAGTTTGTTTATTTGAAATGATCAATCACGTTAGCTTTACGGAGCCGATAATTCTTTGTTTCGTAACACAATTTCATTAATTCTAGGCCTAGTAGGAGGTGGGCATAATTAACGAGGCTTATCCGAGGTTATAGAAGTGCATTGTCGAAGGATGGGGTCAAGGTTACTGATTACCGCACTGAAGCGATGATCGGATTATTTTCCCATCGCGGTAGAAGAACAGCAGCAATGTGTGTGCAGATCATTCTTCGTGTGCGATCGCTTATATTGACGAAGCAATTCGTGTTATTTTGTTTCTCCCACCCTTCCCTTCATTCGCTGAGTGACCACATGCACCCATTTAGCATGGGTCATTCACTCTCAAATTTCCAGCAACACGATCCCAATAATCGTTCTTCGCGAGCGATGCCACTCGTAGACATCGTTGCCAGTATTCCAGATTTATCTGCATTTTCCAGATTTTTAGTCGTCTTGCTAGACACACAGACAGACCACGTATATTTCCAGATTTTTTAAATGTGTTCCAGATTTCCCCAAATGTTTTAAACATGTTGCTTTGAAAATATCACTGCATTTGATTTACTCTCTAATAAAAAAAATAACAAGCCAAACGTGCTACTTTAATTACACTAGTTTACAAAACAACATAAAAAGTGTGAACTTTAGTGGTTGACCAACGTTTCTAATGCAAAATCCTACGCTGAATTCAATGCCGTGGTCAGAAAAAAATAAAGTAGAGCCATTTTTGAGATATACAAAAATTTCGATTTTTTTTTAATTTTGGACAAAAGTACGATTACTAAAATGTCAATATCTTTGGAACTAGTGCACCAATTTTAAATATTTTTTTATGAAAATGAAGCTAAATAAATTTGCTTTTGAATATATAGCTGCCACACGCGTAACAAAACTTTTGAGGATCATTTTACACTTGAATTCACGTTTTGTCGTATACATCGTTAAGCAATGTTAAAGAAAGAAAGCTGTCAAATTGAGTTGGTTGCGTTAGGTTCTCGCCGAGCGGTCTCACAAACACTAGCGTAAATTATATTGTTGAAAATATCCCATTTAATTTTGCGTGACAGCTGGTAGTGTTAGTGAAATGCACCGTATGCGTACACGTCCGCAGAAAGGCTTACTGGAAGTGGTGCATGAACCTAGGAGCGGGACAACGGCCAATCTTGGAACATTCAATTTCCATGATTTTACAAAAAAATTCATAACTTCGACAATTTCCAACCGATTTCATCCATTAAAGGCTCATTTTCTCCGGTTTTGAATGGAGTTTAAGAATAAATTATGGAATGATTTTTTGAATCTTTTTATCCCATTAAAAATGTTGATTAAAACAAGATTTTTATGGAAAATTCGCAGGAAAAATAAAAAAATGCTGTAAATTTTTAAATGACTTCAAAATTAAATTTTTAATTAAGACATAATATTCTAGTGAACGATAGCAAATTTATTTAGCTTCATATTCATAAAAAAAGGATTTAAAATTGGTGCACTAGTTCCAAAGATATTGACATTTTAGTAATCGTACTTTTGTCCAAAATTCAAAAAATCAAAATTTTTGTATATCTCAAAAATGGCTCTACTTTAATTTTTTCTGACCACGGCATTGAATTCAGCGTAGGATTTTGCATTGGAAATGATCATCACCTTACCGAGTTCAAAAATGCTGTAAACTAGTGTTATTAAAGGCCACCAACGTTGGACATTATTGGATTTTTAATGGTATTCTGAAAATAGTTCACAGTTAAGTGTGTGGCGTATTCTTTGTGAAATCAAAGGAGAATTTCAAGCTACTTCTGAGTAGAATTACATCCATCATTGTGGGCTTCGGGGTCGTGCAGCGTCACCCATCATTTAGGCGTATTGTGAGTGCCACGAAGTGAGGGTTCGATTCCCGCTACAGCCAGTGCAAATTTTGGCAACTCGAAAATATCCCTTCTGGTCTAATGGGTGTGGTGTGTTGTTCGTTGTCTAGTGTTAAATATTTAGTCTGTGCAACCTCTGGTTGAAGACGGTGTCAATTGTCTTGTCAACTGTGATGACAATTGCATGGAGATTTTGTCAATAAAGGAAATACAATCCGGAAAAGAAATCATAGAAAATTCGTATGATGAAACTTAAGGAGTATGCTGATACGAATTGTGAGAATAATTTCAATGGAATTATGTCCAATGTTTCTATGGAGATTAATTTTAATAAAATTTTAAGCGCGATTTTTGGAAGACTTTCAAACCATTTTGGCAAAGTACTTGAGTACTTAGGTAATACTGAAAAGGATTTCAAAACAATTCTGTTTAAAGGGAATTATCGAATAGGGGATTCTTGGGAATTATTACCAATTTGAGGGAGTTGTGGAATTGGAGAGTGATTTATAAGAGATTACAAAGGGTAATGCTAAGAACTCTTAGAATGTTACTGGAAAAGTGTAAATATTTTCAAGATTACTTTAGGGTTTCTATGATGGAATTCTAGGATGATTCGAATTGCACTAAAAAAACAGGTGAAGATATCCTGTGAAGAGTTCCAAGTACATTCAGACTAACAAAAAAATTTATGACCTGGGACGCAGGAAAAATATAAGTTCCTGAGACTTCAAAAATTAAGCTATCAGACTTTCATTTTAATAATATAATAAAATTATTCTTTGGCATAGAATGATTCGTAATGGTCATGCGAATAGTGGAGTTACCCGTAGTTTAGGTAAACTGTGTGTGAGTTCCACGATGTTAGGCTTTGATTCCCACTTCAGCCCGGTGAAGTTTGCTTCAACATAAAATTGCCTACTGGTCTGCTGGGTGTTGTGTGTTGTATGATGTCAAGAATTAAATTGTTAATCTGATCAACCTCAGGTTAATATTGGAATTATTTAGAACAAATAAAATCTTTTAATTCTGGTACTGCACCAAATAGTAAGGACTACATCGATTATTAGTTCAAAAAATCCATTCCATCAAATTTCCTCGATTTTTTGCTTTTCATTCTTTTTAAAAAAGTTTCAGTTAAAAAAAACAATTCTAATCATATTTTCTGCTGATTTTTACCCAGATTTAACTAAATTTTTGAAATTCTGCGTAATGGATATTTGAACTTTTTGGGCACACCGTGTCAATACTTTTCAACTTTTGGATGATTTTAGCAATGCTAACAAGTTATTTGCTTTATATAATTTATTTAAACATGTAATTTATAACCATTCTAGTACTTTAAATAAATTCCAGATGATCATACTGACACTTCGATTTCAATAGCATTATGTTAATAAGAGGATTTTTTGAAGCATTCCAGATTTTTCCAGATTTTATATTTAACCTGGTCCAGATTTTTCTGAAAATGACCTGGCAACGCTGCTCGTAGAAGAATACACCCGGATTGATCCTCGTCATGAAGCGCATCAGTTCTATTATCGTTCAAGAACGAGGCTTTGTGTGGTTACTCGTGATGACGAGTGTCTTGATTTTGATAGTGGGTTTACGTGAGCTAGTTCAAAAGGGAATATTTTGTGTTTCATTTACACAATCATTAATGAGAAACATCGTTAGAGAAAAAATAGCTTCCCAGAGACGTTGTCAGCGTCATATTCAAAATCATTCGCATCGTCATGAAGACTAAAGCATACGAAGAACGCTCACGATGCGAACGACGAAGAGAAGAAAAGCACGCAGCCCGAAGGTTTGAGTGGTGCATAGGCACTAGACTGATGCAAATTTTGACATTTTCGCTCCACTGTGCTCAAAAGGTTCCAAATCGGGTCCTGATTAGTTTCCCAAAATTTGAACTCATTTGAAAAGAAACTGACTTGGCACAAACCATTTGAAATTTATATGGAAATTACTATGGGAAATCCAAACTTTTTGTTCATTGTCTTCTTACTTTTTTCCATATGGCACTGTTCAAAAATTCAAAAGCTATACTTATGGAAAATTTTCTCAGCTTCAACTTTGCAGAACATAGTTGTTGAGCCAAACGTCAAATAAAATAGTTATTGATTGTTTAAGAGATTGATAATCTTATGGCATGATCAAGCAGCTGTTCTGGGAGCAACACTGTATCTTGCAGTGAAACATAGTAGCCATAATTTTTGTGCTCTATTCCAAGCGCCAGAAACACCAATGTTGCCTGCTGAACAGTTGATTGAGCATAATCGTAAGACATTAGTGGCTTGAATTATTGATAACTTTTGATGCTTACATTATATTGAAAAGTGGTTCAGTACAAAGTTGTAGCTGAGAAAATTTTCTACAAGTTATCATTTTTTAAAGCAGAGCTATATGGTAAATTTTTAGATGGATATGAACAAAACATTTGGTTTTCCAATAGTAATTTTCATATAAACTTCAAATGGTTTGTGCCAAGTCAGTTTCTTTTCAAATGAGTTCAAATTTTGGGAGACTAATCAGGACCCGATTTGGAACCGTTTGAGCACTGTGGAGCGAAAATGTCAAAATTTGCATCAGTCAAATAGGCACTCACACTCCTCACTCACCGAGCATTCTTTACGATTTGCTTTTATGTGGGCATCCACCTAGGCGAGTAAGAGAGGTGACACAGTCGGAAGAAGTGTTAGTTCGTTTACTAAAATGAACCGCCCATTTTGTTATGGCAAGTTTTGCTATAAGAAATGCTCCTCATGTGTATTAGCGAAATTCACATCAAAGATTGATTAATTGCGTAGGAAATCAGTTTGGCACGGTATTTGTGACCAGAATACACCTTCCGGTCGTATGAAACAGGTCAACAACTGTCCAAATCCGCAGATATAAATTTTTGTTTTGAATTTCTGTATGGCAAAATAGTGAACTTTTCGTGAACATTAACGGCAAAGAACTCACCAACACTGGGAGACCGTGAGTTCCTGCCCACCTGTCATTTCCCATCTCGGGCATCCACATCATTCAAGAGATTTGCTGAGATACCTATGCTTTGAGTACCGTCACACACGATGAACGAATATAAGAGAAATGAAGCAAATATCAGTAACCTTGGATGGGATTAAAAAAAAAATCTTCAAGATTAAAATTTTAGAAAAATATGCATATTTTAGTGCTAGAAAAAAAAACACAGTTTAAAACGTGATTTGTTACTGAATTTTTTTTTGCTTCGAGTTCGATTACTGAATGAAAATAATGAGTAAACTTAAATCTTTGCCAGTGGACTTCCTGTTGATAAGTGGATACAATGATCTTATCAAGATGTTGCCCTTGGTTTTCGTTTTGTCAACGTGCCTGAAAAGCAGCCCACTGTCAACAGTCAGTCCGAGGTAGACTACCTCTGAGGACCATTCCACCACTGAGCCGTTTAGGTAGATCTTGTTATTCTCAGACGGAACCAGTTTGGGGGATTTTGAAAAATTATGACCTGGGCCTTCGCCACGTTGATACGGATCTTCTAGCTGTTGGAATACTCAAACAGGACATCCATGCCTTTCTGGAGTTTGGTAGTCAGAGCTCCGATGGCTCTACCCTTGTAGACGATGAATGTGTTGTCTGCGAACAGAGACAACGATCCACCATCAGGGAGAGCCGGAATATCGGAGGTGAATAGATTGAACAGGGTGGACAAAAGGATACTTCCTTGGGGCACACCTGCACCGAAGCTGAAGGCATCCAATGTGATGCCATTCAGAGAGACCTGGAACATCCTGTCTGATGGATAATTTTGTATGATCTTCGAGAAGAAGATCGGAAGGCCGTATCGATGCAACTTGTTCACCAGGCCATCGTGCCAGACATTGTCAAACGCTTTTTCAACGTCTTACAATGCGATAGCAGATTTTTTATAAACTGCCTTGTTCTGTTTAAGAATGTTTGTTACTCGAGTCAGTTGGTGGACGGTCGATCGACCTATGATATATAAGATGTTGTTTTCTTGGGAAGATGTTAGAAGCCGGTTGTAAACTGCGCTTTCGAACAGCTTGGATAACACTGAGAAAAGGCTGATGGGTCGGTAACTTGAAGGATCCTTCCCAGGTTTCCGAATGGGTATGAGTTCCAGATTGAGGATGTTGTCGAAACCTGGGGCCTTCATACTTTAAGATGATTTGATATAGGCCAACAGTTCATCAGCTGTGATCTTCGATTCCTCAGGAAAGATGTTGGGAATCTGATGGAGGATGACTGCGTTTTCAGCAACCGCAGGCTCGTGTGGACTTCTGCTGTTCTGTTCGAGATTGTGGGAGCTGACGAGGTGTTGACCTATCAGTCTTCTTTACGGGGATTATCAGATGAACCACTGAATCGTCGGAACGATTCAACGGTATCAGTGGTGGGATGGTCCTAGGCTTGTTTTTGAGAATTTTGGTAAGTTTCCAGAACGGCTTAGCACAATCTGGGAGAGAGCGGATCTAACTAGCAAAGTCGTTATGTCTAAGATCCACCATCCTGACTTGGATAATTTTGGTGAGGCGATTGCAATTGGTCTTATAGACAGGCAGACCAGAGCGTTGGTCCTACCTTCAGATGGTGTTACGGCAGGGTAGGGCTGTCAAGGTTCAGAGTGTTACACTCACCTGTCTGGAGACTGGTACGTGTTGTTCCCTGGACCGGGATATTGCCTCCTCGATGGATTGCAGGCACCGGTCAATGTCGACGCAGTGTTGATATTGTTCCCAGTTGACACTATGGTAGTTGCGCCGTGAAGCTTTGAATCGGTTCACAGAGGAACCAACTTCGACTACCACCGGATAGTGACCAAGCTTAGTTCCTGGTAGGTGATAGCTTGAGAGATGTTGTTGCCCATGTTACTTATGAAGATATCGATGGTAGCATGAACACCGGACTGACTCAACCGGGTGGAAGTGTCCGGACTCAAGATGTTGTACTGCACTTCCTGTAGGTCGTTGTTCAGGATGGTGCCGTTTTGATTGCGCTGATTGTTGCATATCGCTTCGCAGGTCTGCTGCCGACCCATCTCTGATGTTGACTTGCATGGGGCAGTATGCCGCAACGATGGTGATGGGGCCGACAGGAGTAGAAACTTCCACCCCTACGACTGCGAAAATCTTCAGCTGGAAGCTCGGCAGTAGCCGACAGTTGATGTTCTTCCTCAGAGCAATGGCAACTCCTGCTCCTCCGGAGCTGGTTCTTCCAGCCTCACAAGCCGAAAATCGGGAAGGAAGACGTTAATCTCGGGCTTTAGGTGCGTTTCGGTGATGATGACGATATCGATTTTTCGTTCGTTGAGGAATTCAACGAACTCGATGCTCTTGCTCCTGAGCGAGCAAGCGTTACAGTTGGCAATTTTGATAGCTTCACGGTCCATACTTATTGATGAGGGATACTGCAGCATGAAGCTGTTCTGTTCGGGTCCTGCAGGTGCGCTGGATCATGTCACGAGTGCAACAAGTTCCGCCGTTGTAAGCATAGTGTCTGCATTCTCAATCGTTGCGGCATATGACTGTTGATTTGAGTTTATCGGAGTGGTATGCACCCCAGCTGTTGACGGGACCGATGCAGCACCAGCAAAACGGTTGTTGAGTGGAAGTGGCGGAATTCTCCGTAGAGGCTTTATTGCGGATAGCAATAAATTCCGCTCGCTTCGAGCATGCCTTGCTGGTTGTCCGATGCGCTGCACCACAATTGGCACATTTGGAGTCTGGTTCCTCCAATAATTCGCAGGCATCAGGTGCGTGTTTCTTGTCACAATTGTTCCAGCGGAAAGCCATGTGACAGTTTCTCGTTCCATGCCCGAACAGCATGCAGTGGACTACGTGCGTCTTTTATTTACAACAAGTTACAGTGGACTCATACAATGGCGTTTCAATGTGTCATATTAGAATTCGTAAGCCAAGTTTGAAATCAAGAAATTGTATTGGATATTTCACAATACCTCAACAATTTGGGACCTTTATCAAATCTAATGGTACGTATGGAAAGGCAAATAAAAGCTGACTAAAAGTAAATTGGTGCGCCCCTCGCGCGCCGCTAGCACGTTTATAGTGTTGGGAAACCAACATCTTAGACAGTGGATTGTTTACACTTCTATAGAGAACAACTGGTGCAAGTTTGATCAAAGTAGTCGATCGCGTTCAGGAATAACGTCAAATGGAACTCGAAAGAAGATAAAATATTGTGCACAAACACCTGGAAAATCCGGATTGGTCCGGTTTCAAGCTGTCTTAAGTGCTGAAGATGCCGAATACAACAGTTTGTCGAGTGCTCAAAACCTACAAGGAAACCGTGAGTGTGGAAAGGAATCAGCGTTCTTACGAAAAAACTGGAACCAGGGATCGTCAGCTGTGCAGCAAGGTGTTGAGGTGCGTTAAGACCAAACCCGGTTTTTCGATCCTAAATGTGGCCAGAAGGTACAACGCCAACTTTCAAACGGTGCGGAACATCCTTGCCAGGGAAGGATATAAGTCGTACAAAGCCAGTAAACATCCAAACCGGCACATGAAGCAGAATTCCGTGGCCAAAAGCGTGCAAGACTCTTGTGCGACCGTGTTTTGACAAAACACAAGGGCTGCACTTTGGTCGATGACGAAACGTACGTCAAATTCGATTTTAAGCAGCTTTCCGGTCAGAATTTTCACATCCCGACTGGACGTGGGGATGTGCAGGGAAGATTCAAGTTCGTGTTTGCCGACAAGTTCGTGAAGAAGGCCATGATTTGGTAAGCGATTTGCAGTAGGCCACAAAACGGAACCGTTCGTTACATCCTCGACGATGACATCTCAAGTTTGCATCGAAGAATGCCTGAAAAAGCGTCATCTTTTGGCCCGATTTGGCCAGCTGCCTCTACTCCAAGGTGGTTCTGGAGTGGTATGCTGCCAACAAGATCGATTTTGTCCTCAAGTTAATGAATCCTCTGAATTTCCCGGGATTTCGACCAATCGAAATGCGGGAAAAATGGAAGAAATGCGCTGATTCCGTGTCAGTTTCCACTGTGAAGGATCGAGATTTCGTTCGAGCTGGAGAAATGTAATCATCTAATGATGTAACTTTGAAGTTTTAGTAAAAGTATTGTAAAGCATTGTAATGGACTTTCAAAACTTATTGAATCACGAATTACAGGTCTTTTTGTGCGTACCAATTTACTTTTAGTCAGTCTTTAAATTTAGAAGCCATCAGAATCTAAGTTCTATAGAGTTAATTGATAAAAGTCTGTATTGCAAATTTTGCTCAAGTATACCTGTGCTGAAAATAATCCCTGAGTATTTTTCTACGCAGAACAGTATACACAAAACTAATATAGAGGTTCCCAATCAAAAATGAGCTTCCCAAAAATAAAATAATGTTTCGTTAACTTCTACGAAGCTTCTCAAACACAAATAAATTTTCCACTAGTACGCTGTTTTCAGAACTTTTTCAAGTTCCTGGTTCCCACGATTTTTTTCTGTAGAGAAGTTCCCAAAATTTATAATAATTTTCCTCGATTTCTACGATGTTCCCTGACCTTCTTAGATGCCCTTGATGTTTTCCGAAGTTCCCAGATGTTAAAGAAAAATCCCTGGGCTTATTACCAATTTGTAGAGCCTGTAGACGTCTTATTATGCCAATATCGATATAATATAACACTAGTTTACAAAACAACATAAAAAGTGTGAACTTTAGTGGTTGACCAACGTTTCTAATGCAAAATCCTACGCTGAATTCAATGCCGTGGTCAGAAAAATTAAAGTAGAGCAATTTTTGAGATATACAAAAATTTTGATTTTTTGAATTTTGGACAAAAGTACGATTACTAAATGTCAATATCTTTGGAACTAGTGCACCAATTTTAAATCTTTTTTTATGGAAATGAAGCTCAATAAATTTGCTACCGTTCACTGGAATATTATGTCTTAATTAAAAATTTAATTTTGAAGTCATTTAAAAATTTACAGCATTTTTTTTTTATTTTTCCTGCGAATTTTCCATAAAAATCTTGTTTTAATCAACATTTTTAATGGGATAAAAAGATTCAAAAAATCATTCCATAATTTATTCTTAAAGTCCATTAAAAACTGGAGAAAATAAGCCTTTAATGGATGAAATCGGTTGGAAATTGTCGAAGTTATGAAATTTTTTGTAAAATCATGGAAATTGAATGTTCCAAGATTGGCCGTTGTCCCGCTCCTAGGTTCATGCACCACTTCCAGTAAGCCTTTCTGCGGACGTGTACGCATACGGTGCATTTTACTAACACTACCAGCTGTCACGCAAAATTAAATGGGATATTTTCAACAATATAATTTACGCTAGTGTTTGTGAGACCGCTCGGCGAGAACCTAACGCAACCAACTCAATTTGACAGCTTTCTTTCTTTAACATTGCTTAACGATGTATACGACAAAACGTGAATTCAAGTGTAAAAATGATCCTCAAAAGTTTTGTTACGCGTGTGGCAACTATATATTTACAAAATCGGTCAATTTCACTGCTTCGTTGCAAACTGCATACAGGCTTTATTTTAAAATTGATCCTGGAGACTTTGACAAACCGTGGATTCCAAAAGTATTATGTAGTTCGTGCAAAACGTGTAAATTGATTTTTTGAATAACTTTCATATAAACAATTTATGTACAGCATGGTAGTGCTTTGTTCTTTCCTGATCGACATTATCTTACTTCATCTATTTTTGATAAGTGTTAATGTCTTACTTACTAACTCACTTATTTGTTATCTGTCAGTCGCTATTTGTCCTTTGACATGCCCACCATATGGCGTCGACCGTTTTGTCATGCAACGGATTGTTATTTCTGCTTGACAAAAGTTAAGCAACAAGGACGTCACAAAACAGTTGAGTATCCACAAGTGGCTTCTATGACAAAACCTGTTCCACATTCAAGTTCGGTCCCGTATCCTGTTTATCCAAAGCGGAAACGAGCGCCCTCTGTTGAATCGACCGTTACAAAAAGTGAGGAGGAATTCAAGGAGGAATGCGAGGAAGACTTCGAGGTGGAATTGGAAAGAAACCCAAAACTGTTTACACAATCCGAATTTAATGATTTGGTGCGAGATCTCGACTTATCGAAGGAGAAATCCGAATTGTTGGCATCACACTTGAAAGAACACAACATGCTGAGCAAGGAGGTCAAAATTTCTTGTCACAGGAATCGTCATCTCAATGTATATCTCAAAAATGGCTCTACTTTAATTTTTTCTGACCACGGCATTGAATTCAGCGTAGGATTTTGCATTGGAAATTATCATCACCTTACCGAGTTCAAAAATGCTGTAAACTAGTGTAATTAATCAAAATTGCTTCTTCTAGTAGTTTCTAGACGTGAGAAAAGTAGCCAACATAAAGGACTTTAAAAAAAGATCAGTAACATCGAACTTGACAAGCTTGACAAAATACCAAAGTTGATAAACATTCCTTGAAACCATACTAAAAAGATCGTGTACTTGGCGTCCATGGCTGAAACAATAAACAAAAGGTCATGTATCACAATAGGCCCATTTACCCTAGACACGGGGAAGTCTTTCATCTTTTGGAAATTTCCTCCGAATTACGATCGGGGAAGAAAAAGAAAGAAAACCGCAGACCGGTATTGTCGAACTTGAAATTCTTCGATTTTCCGTGGAAGTTCCATCCTTGCTCCAGGGCGAACCTGTTCTGCGGTCTGATACTCCTTATTTAATCACATTCGTTCCAGTAGCAGCAGCAACAACTTTGTATTCGATTCGTGGAAACGTAACATTTACTGATTCGGTTGGCTTTAGAGAGTGGGCTTGTTTTCGACATTTTGGGTGGTCGTTTGGAAGGATATGAGTGAAAATTTAAGCCGTTTGAAACATTGATTATTTTCCCAAAAAAATCAATTTCAATCAGCTCGATCAACCGCCCCGCACCGCATTTCAGGTAAGAAACAAAGTAGAAAAAATCCACTACTACAACAACGCTGGTACGTACCTTTGACTCCATTCCAGTTGGAGTGGTGGGGAAAACTTCATCATCAGCAAATTCGCCCAACCTGCGACGCCACTCGAGTGTTTTTAATACTGTTAATTAAGCTGGGAAACTTTTCGCAAGCCCCTCAAATCCCCGCATCGCATCTTATCTCGGCCAAATCCTCTTGCCTTCCTTCCGGACACACCACCCGTCGTCTTCGTCGGGGCGTCGTCAGCGGAATCGCACCAGGAAAGTTTTAACCCCTCACAGCCTTTCCGAAACGTGCTACACTCGTGGTGTCCACTCGCTGCGTCAAATCCCAGAGCTTTGGTTGCTCGACACAATCCACCAATCCAGGGCATGAAGTGGTGGCCATCGGAATTAATGGATGGAAGGAATCCCACTCCTTGGCCGCTGCGACCGCTCGGCGGGAAAGGTAAATTCATTAGACGTTATCTAATGCGGGGAAAGGTGTGTCAGCCGTGTGCGCCAGCAGATTTTCCTTTTCTCGAGGACGCGGCTACGGCTCATTCTCGGATTTCAGCAATATGATAATCGTGCACGTTTGTTCTTTTCCCGCCGTCACCGTCTTCGGATGGCTGTTTCCTTGGCAATGACTAGCACGTAATGCGTTAACAAGGTATTTTACTTAGAACAAGTGGGCGGTGGCACTGAATTCCTAATTAAAGCGAAATACACTTTTCGTACTCATCAGCAGCAAGTGCGACTGGAATTCGATCCGGTGTGAAATGTAATTTTCTGACTGGTGCAAAATTTCGGCATCATCTGCAAATTGGCAGCTGTATTTTGGAATTGGATCAGATGAAAACAGAGCTGTGAGGAAAGTTCTTCAATTAGGCGCTGCGAAGGGAGGGCAAGGTTCAGTTTACATTTTCCGATCGGTTATTGAATGTGATTGCGATGGCAGTTGGCAAATTTGTTCTTCCTTTGTGGTGCCGCAGCCGGGCATCCACGGGGCGCAACAATTTGAAGCAGTTTGATTGTGGGAAAACAGACATGATGACTTGGATGATTGCTTTCGTTATTACGGTTATTACTCGCTGGTATCGGTTTTGGACGATTGTTGTTTAGCAAGTTTGGTTTCAATTGAATCGCACTCATTTTATTGTTTTTCACCATTCAGATGGTACAAAAGAAAACTTGATGGTTTGAATATGATGATTTTGAACTAACTCGTTGATTCTTAGCATCACCACTCACAGACAGGGCTGACGGGTTGTGGTCTACGAGACAAACATGAAACAGGGATCTATTAGGCTCACATCACAAGGCTCCATCCTTGGCTCAACGTTTTGAAACGGGATGTACAACGGCGTGCTAAGCTAAAGCTGCCCAAAGGAGTTGAGACCGTTGGCTTTGTGGACGACGTCGTCTTGACGGCAATCGACATGATTGGTAACTGGATGCAAGGAGCGAAGCTGCAGATAGCCCACCACAAAATGGAAGTGCTATTGGTCAGTGACTGTAAAGCGGTACAGCTGGCAGAAATCACCGTCGGGGAGCACGCCATAGCCTCGAAGCGTGTGTTGAAATACCTGGGAGTGATGATCGATGACCGGCTAAACTTCAACAGCCACGTCGAATATGCCTATGAGAAGGCTTCGAAGGCCATCAACGCGATAGCTAGAATCTGCACGAGGCGTCGCAGAACTAAAGGAAACTGAGCAGTACATTCCGGCCTCATGGCCATGCAAATCGTGAGTGCATACAGAACCATCTCGTCGAAAGCAGTATGCGTTATCGCTGGAACGATCCCCATCGATATAAACCGGAAAAGTATGGAAAGTTTTGAGAGCGGAGTCATTGGCTAAGTGGCAACATGAGTCGAACACGAAGGAGAACGGTAGATGTACGCATAGAATAATACCGATTCTTTCGACCTGGGTGAACAGAAAACACATAGAAGTCAACTTCCACCTAACGCAGTTCGTATCTTGCCCCGGCTGCTTCAGGAGATACCTGCATCGATTCGGACACGCAGCGTCACCCCTGTGTCCGGAATTTGGCAAACGTGAATTAAATGCCGGAGCATGTGGTCTTCGACTGTCCATGGTTCGAGA
Organism: Ochlerotatus camptorhynchus; assembly: GCF_037179485.1. Taxonomy (NCBI): domain Eukaryota; kingdom Metazoa; phylum Arthropoda; class Insecta; order Diptera; family Culicidae; genus Ochlerotatus; species Ochlerotatus camptorhynchus. The sequence continues at coordinate 509,218 of NW_027040781.1, forward strand.
CAGTGCGAAGGAAGATGCCCATCCTTAACGTGTAGAATATCGTCGATGGAATGCCGTCAACAGAGCAGTCTCGCAGATTACGTCGCAGCTGAAGCGTAAATATAGAGAAGAGCAGCGATCTAGCAACGCCAGCTAGTGAAAAGAGTATGGAATTCTAAGTTCTCCAAATCGTCCAATACATCAGTTGATTCATTCTACTAGATCAACCATGACTGAGATAAAGGCTGTAGTATCGAAATATGGCCAAACAGATTCATAGTTTCTATGTGGATAAAGATGTTCAGGTTCACCAAATCGTCTTGCAGGTCAGATGATTTATTCTACTAGATCAACAAAGACTGGGATAGTATCTGGAGCACACGGAAATTTTCATACTATAAATATTGATATTACAGCCTTGCGATTTGAATGAAATTGGAATGAAATTGGAATGAAATTTGAAATAAATTTGAATTAAATTGGAATTCAATTGAAATTAAATTGGAATTGAATTGAAATTTAATTTAATTGGAATTTAATTGGCATTAAATTGAAATTAAATTGAAATCAAGTTGAAAATAAATGGGAATGAAATTGAAATTAAATTGGAATTTTATTGAAACTTTATTTAATTGGATTTTAATTGAATTTATTTGGATTTGGAATTTAATTATAATTAGATTGGGATTAGATTGGAATTAAATTGGAATTAAATTTAATTTAAATTGAAATTTAACTGGAACTCAATTGGCTTTAAATTGGATTCAATTAATTGAAATGTAATTAAATAAGAATTCAATTGGAATGAAATTGGAATAAAAAGGGAATGAAATTGGAGCGAGATAGAAATTAAATTGGAATTCAACTGGAATTTAATTGAAATTTAAAATAAATAAATTTGATTGAAATTGTTTTTCAATTGGTCTTAAATTGGAATTAAACTGGAATTAAATAAAATTGGAATTGGAACTTAAATTGGAATTAAACTGGAACAAAATTGGATGTAGAATGGAATTAAATTGCGATTTTAATTAAATTGGGTTAAATTTGGAATTCAATTGTAATGAGATTGGAATTGGAATTCAATTGTCGTGACATTGAAATTGGAACTCAATTGGAATTTAATTGGAAAGTAATTGAAATTAAATTGGAATTAAATTGAATTGAAATTTGTATTTAATTTTGTGTCAAATTGGAATTTAACTAGAACTAAATTGGATTTAAATTGGATTAAATCAAATTGAAATTTAATTAAAATGGAATGAAATTGGAAATGAAATTGAAATGAAATTGGAATGAAATTGGAAATGAAATTGAAATTAAATTGGAATGAAATTGGAATGAAATTGGAATTAAATTGGAATGAAATTGGAATGAAATTGGAATGAAATTGGAATGAAATCGGAATGAAATTGGAATGAAATTGGAATGAAATTGGAATGAAAAGGGAATGAAATTGGAATGATAAAAATTAAATTGGAATTAAATTGGAATTTAACTGGAACAACATTGGATTTCAATTGGAATAATATTGGAATTAAATTGGAATGAATTGTACTTTAATTTAATTTAAATGGAATTGGAATTAATTGGAATTCAATTCAAGTTAAATTGGAATTAAATTGCGATTTAATTAAATTGGGATGCAATTGGAACTCAATTGTCATGAGATTGGGATTGGAATTCAATTGGAATTAAATAGAAATTAGAAATAGAAATTTAATTTGATTGGAATTAAATTGGAATTTAATTGAAATTTAATTGATATTTAATTGGATTAAATTAAATTAAAATGTAATTAAATTGGAATAAAGTTTAAATGAAATTGGAATAAAAAGGGTATGAAATTGGAATGAGGTTGAAATTAAATTGGAATTAAATTGGAATAAAGTTTAAATGAAATTGGAATAAAAAGGGTATGAAATTGGAATGAGGTTGAAATTAAATTGGAATTAAATTGGACTTCAACAGGAATTGAATTGGATTTAAAAAATGATTGGAAACTTGATTGGAATTGGATTTTAATTGGTCTTAAATTTGAATTAAACTGGAATTAATTAAATTGGATTTGAATTGGAATTCAACTAGAATTTAATTGAAATTCAAAAAATAATTAAACTGGATTGAAATTGGTCTTAAATTGAAATAAAACTGGAATTAAATTAAATTGGAATTGGAATTTCAATTGGTCTTAAATTGGAATAAAACTGGAATTAAATAAAATTGGAATTGGAATTTAAATTGGAATTAAACTGGAACAAAATTGGATGTAGATTGGAATTAAATTGCGATTTTAATTAAATTTGGTTAAATTTGGAATTCAATTGTCGTGACATTGAAATTGGAACTCAATTGGAATTTAATTGGAAAGTAATTGAAATTAAATTGCAATTAAATTGGAATTAAATTGAATTGAAATTTGTATCAAATTAGAATTAAACTGGAACTACATTGGATTTAAAATGGATTAAATTGAAATTTAATTAAAATGGAATGAAATTGGAATGAAATTGGAATGAAATTGGAATGATAAAAATTATATTGGAATTAAATTGGAATTCAACTGGAACAACGTTGGATTTCAATTGGAATAAGATTGGAATTAAATTGGAATGAATTGTACTTTAATTTAATTTAAATGGAATTGGAATTAATTGGAATTCAATTCAAGTTAATTCAATTTAAATCCAATTCAGTTCCAGCTTCATTCAAATTTCAATTAAATATCAATTAAATTTCAATTAAATTCCAATTTAATTCCAATTGAATTAAATTTCTATTTCAAATTTCTATTTAATTCCAATTGAATTCCAATCCCAATCTTATGATAATTGAGTTCCAATTGCATCCCAATTTAATTAAAATTGCAATTTAATTCCAATTTAATTTGAATTTTATTCCAATTTAATTTGGAATAAAATTCAAATTAAATTGGAATTAAATTGCAATTTTAATTAAATTGGGATGCAATTGGAACTCAATTATCATAAGATTGGGATTGGAATTCAATTGGAATTAAATAGAAATTTGAAATAGAAATTTAATTCAATTGGAATTAAATTGGAATTTAATTGAAATTTAATTGATATTTAATTGAAATTTGAATGAAGCTGGAACTGAATTGGATTTAAATTGGATTAAATTAAATTGAAATGTAATTAAATTGGAATAAAGTTTTAATGAAATTGGAATCAGAAGGGTATGAAATTGTAAAGAGGTTGAAATTAAATTGGAATTCAACAGGAATTGAATTGGATTTAAAAAATGATTAAACTGGATTGGAATTGGATTTTAATTGGTCTTAAATTTGAATTAAACTGGAATTAAATAAAATTGGAATTGGAATTTAAACTGGAACAAAATTGGATGTAGATTGGAATTAAATTGCGATTTTAATTAAATTGGGTTAAATTTGGAATTCAATTGTAATAAGATTAAAAAATGAAAAAAAATAAAATAAAATGAAATTGGAATAAAATTGGAATTAAATTGGAATTAAATTGGAATGAAATTGGAATTAAATTGAAATTAAATTGGAATGAAATAAGAATGAAATTGGAATGAAATTGGAATTGAATTCAAATTAAATTGGAATAAAATTCAAGTAATAAAAATTAAATTGGAATTCAACTGGAACAACATTGGATTTCAATTGGAATAAGATTGGAATTAAATTGGAATGAATTGTACTTTTGGAATTAATTGGAATTCAATTCAAGTTAATTTGGAATTAAATTCAAATTAAATTGGAATAAAATTCAAATTAAATTGGAATTAAATTGCGATTTTAATTAAATTGGGATGCAATTGGAACTCAATTGTCATGAGATTGGGATTGGAATTCAATTGGAATTAAATAGAAATTTGAAATAGAAATTTAATTTAATTGGAATTTAATTGAAATTTAATTGATATTTAATTGAAGTTGAGTTAAATTGAAATTTGAATTAAACTGGAACTGAATTGGATTTAAATTGGATTAAATTAAATTGAAATGTAATTAAATTGGAATGAGGTTGAAATTAAATTGGAATTAAATTGGAATTAAATTGGAATTCAACAGGAATTGAACTGGATTTAAAAAATGATTAAACTGGATTTGAATTAGATTTTAATTGGTCTTTAATTTGAATTAAACTGGAATTAATTAAATTGGAATTGAATTGGAATACAGCTGGAATTTAATTGGAATTCAAAAAATAATAAAACTGGATTGAAATTGGTCTTAAATTGGAATTAAACTGGAATTAAATTAAATTGGAATTGGAATTTTAATTGGTATTAAATTGGAATTTAACTGTAACGAAATGGGATTTAAATTGGACTAAGAGTGGAATTAAATTGGAACGAATTAAATTGAAATTAAATTGGAATTTGATTTAATTAAATTGGAATTTAATTTAATTAAATTGGAATTGTAATTGATTTGAATTAAATTCAAATTAGATAGTTATTAAATTCAAATAAAATTGGAATAAAATTAAAATTATATTAGAATTAAATTCAAATTAAATTGGAATTAAATTTGAATTAAATTGGAATTAAATTGCGATTTTAATTAAATTGGGATGCAATTGGAACTCAATGGTAATGAAATTGGAATAGGAATTAAATGGAATTTTAATTTAAATGGAATTAAATTTAATTGGAATGAGAATAAAATTGGAATTTAATTGGGATTTAAGTGAAATTTATTAAAGATTTCATTAAAATCAAATTTAATTGAAATTGGAATTAAAGTGTAACCAATTGGAGTGATTTAAATTGGATTAAATTAAATTGAGATGTAATTAAATTGGAATTAAATTGGACTTCAACTGGAATTTAATTGAAATTAAAAAAAAATAAATTCGATTGAAATTGTATTTCAAGTGGTCTTAGTTTAGAATTAAATATAATTGGAATTGGAATTAAAATTTGAATTAACCTGGAACAAAATTGGATTTAAATTGGAATTAGATTGGAATTAAATTGGAATTAAATTGCAATTTTTATTTAATTTGGATGAAATTTGAATTCAATTGTGCGATTGGAATTGGAATTCGATTGGAATTGGAATTCGATTGGAATTGGAATTGGATTGGAATTGGAATTCGATTGGAATTGGAATTCGATTGGAATTGGAATTCGATTGGAATTGGAATTCAATGGGAATTGGAATAAAATTGAAATGTAATTTAATTGAAATTATATTGGAATTAAATTTAATTGAAATTTTAATTTAAATTGGTATCAAATTGCAATTTAATGTGATTAAATTAAATTTAAATGTTATTAAATTGGAATGAAGTTGGAATGAAGTTGGAATGAAATTGGAACGAAATTAGAATGAGTTTGAAATTAAATTGGAACTCAACTGGAATTTAATTGGAATTAGAAAAGAATTAAACTTGATTGTAATTGGATTTCAATTGGTCTAAAATTGAAATTACACTGGAATTCAATTAAATTGGAATTGGAATTTAAATTGGTATTAAATTGGAATGAAACTGTAACAAAATTGGATATAAATTGGAATGAAGTTGGAATGAAGAAGGAATAAAATTGGAATGAAATTGAAATAAAATTGGAATGAAATTGGAATCAGATTGGAATGAAATTGAACTGAAATTCGCATATAATTGGAATGTAATTTGAATGAAACTGGAATAAAAATGGATTGAAATTGAAATTAAATTGGAACAAAATTGAAATGAAATTGTAATGAGATTAGAATTTAATTGGAATGAAATTGGAGTGAAATTGAAATATAGAAAATAGTTTGACTTTCCAATAGGTACGTAAATAAGTCACAAAAACAAAACAAAAATCGCAGTTAAAATAGGACTTCAATGAATAAATGTAAATGGAATGAAAATGGAATGGAATTTTAATTAAATTGGAATCAAACTGGATTTAAATTGGAATAACATTGTAATAACATTGGAATAAGTTGCAATGAATGAAATTGGAATGAAATTGGAAAGAAACTGGAATGACATTGGAATGAAATTGGAATAAGATTGGAATTCAATTCGAATTAAATTGGAATGAAATTGAAGTATAGAAAATAGTTCGCAGCTAATTAAGGTCTTTCAATGAATAAATGGAATTGGAAATGGAATTGGAAATGGAATTGGAAATGGAATTGGAAATGGAATTGGAAATGGAATTGGAAATGGAATTGGAAATGGAATTGGAAATGGAATTGGAAATGGAATTGGAAATGGAATTGGAAATGGAAATGGAATTGGAAATGGAATTGGATATTGAATTGGAAATGGAATTGGAAATGGAATTGGAAATGGAATTGGAAATGGAATTGGAAATGGAATTGGAAATGGAATTGGAAATGGAATTGGAAATGGAATTGGAAATGGAATTGGAAATGAAATTGGAAATGGAATTGGAAATGGAATTGGAAATGGAATTGGAAATGGAATTGGAAATGGAATTGGAAATGGAATTGGAAATGGAATTGGAAATGGAATTGGAAATGGAATTGGAAATGGAATTGGAAATGGAATTGGAAATGGAATTGGAAATGGAATTGGAAATGGAATTGGAAATGGAATTGGAAATGGAATTGGAAATGGAATTGGAAATGGAATTGGAAATGGAATTGGAAATGGAATTGGAAATGAAATTGGAAATGGAATTGGAAATGGAATTGGAAATGGAATTGGAAATGGAATTGGAAATGGAATTGGAAATGGAATTGGAAATGGAATTGGAAATGGAATTGGAAATGGAATTGGAAATGGAATTGGAAATGGAATTGGAAATGGAATTGGAAATGGAATTGGAAATGGAATTGGAAATGGAATTGGAAATGGAATTGGAAATGGAATTGGAAATGGAATTGGAAATGGAATTGGAAATGGAATTGGAAATGGAATGAAAATGGAATGGCAATGGAATGGAAATGGAATGGAAATGGAATGGAAATGGAATGGAAAGAAATACAATGGAAATTGAAATGGAAAGAAAATTGTTAAAAGAGAATTGATTATGGGTTATTTACTTATACGAAGATATGAAGAACCATTTAATAGCAATCTAAAAACAATCAGTAGTTTCAACATTCACATCATCCCCCAACTGCTCCAAACATTCAACTTTAACCATCCAACTTAAATCTCCACGCATTTAACATACGACTTCTAAAACACATTCCCACGTCACGCACACACACACACACACATTCGCATACACAGCCACCGAAACACGGACAAAGCCCTCGCTCGCTTTCGCTTGATTCAATATGATTTCTTCGCTCTTGTATCCTCTGATATCCTGTCGCCGGAAGACTGCCGGAAGACAGCGAAACGCTACCAAACCAAACCAACCCGACAAAGCTCTATGTTCAATATTTATCCATCGTCGTTCCACCCGCGCCGCGTCCTGATATGGACGAGCTCCGCCGCCGATGCTTGTCGCTGTGTCTTCCAGTGGTGTGAAGATTATGAGATTATGGATTATATTTTATTTGCCTTTTCCTCCGAGGCAAACGGAGACTGCCAACGGCAGCAGCAGCAGCAGTATTATTGTTGCCACTGAAGTGTAAATAAGACGGTTTTCCGAAGGAAACCCAAATTTTCGACATTTTTCTTGGGTTAATCCGTTCAGCACAGTTTGCTCTCAGAGTGGAGTGGGATGAGTCCTTCAAAATTCGTACCCACTTGGAAGGGTTGCGGTTATTGAGGTTTCAAAAAAATCGTGTTCTGTTTTCATTCTTTGAAGATATTCCGCATTTTTCACGATGTTTAATGTATGTACATTAGAACAAAGGGTCTTAATGGATTGAAAGTTAAAAGAAAGCTAGGAGGACAAAACGTCGAAATGTACAATAGTCGAATTATCTCTCTTGAATATACTCCGGCTTATGAATAATAAAAAAAAAATGCCTTTATATTATACGCTTTCAGTCAAAGTTCTTTATTTGGAATTTGTTGTCGAGTCATATGTCATAGATTCCTTTATATAGCGTTATCCTGTGAAGTTTTCATTTGCCAATATGTAGTGTTTATTTCCAGTTCGGGATTCTTCCGTCATATCTTTTGATCGTGTTTTGCTTACGTGTGATTGTGAGGGTATGTATTATATATTACAAAATGTTCTCACTCTTTTGTATGCTCACGTTTGGTTAGCTTAAAAATAACTGAATCACATACTTTTTCGTAAACAAGCACCTTGTTACACACCCACGGAAGTCGCAAAAAGATGATGTGGTGGCACATGAAACAAAAATTCCTCTCACGTCACCATCAGGAACACGAAATCAATCAACATTCAACGGAGGCCACCCATTACGGAGAACTCGTCCGTAGAATTACTCTGTCTTGGATGACAACTTCCACACATACACACACACTGGGCTCTGCTGATGCCATCCTTGAATCAGTAACAGTATCAAAATTAATGAAGGTTTCATCCGGGTCAACGCACATTCGACATGATTATCAATCGACCGTTCCTGCTCCTGCAACTACCTGCTTCTGCCACACACCAGTTGTTGTAGGAACGAACCTTTTATCCCCAGATTGAACCGGGTCAAAGCCCGGTCGGTCGGTGTTGGAAAAAGGAGAACGAGAAAATGATAATCCTCTCCCGCAACCCCTCAATGCCACGAATGTTCCATCGATTTTCATTTAAGAACCAGGGAGACTTGCTACTGGAGTGGGATAAAATTTGATGATAGGTCAGCACTCAAACTAGCCGTAATTAATCTCCCGAGACAACCCCCGGTGGGAGTTGAGCAAAAACCTCCTGTCTCCGCTCGTTCAACACACTGTTGTAGCTGTTACACAACCCATCAACACAATAAATGCTAGTGATGGACGATGATGTTGCTTCATGGGAAACTTATGCTACACACACGCACTCACTCACTCACCCACTCACCCACTCATTCACTCGATAAATATGAACAACTTTTGGTTCCAAGCCGGACGCCCACGACGACGGTATGGGTTTCGTTCTCGAGTAGGTGGTTTCATATTCACACAACAATCCCCATATGTGCTTAAAACTTTACTTTAATCCGAACAAAAGCTGACGTCAGCCCAGCAGCGACCCTTGAAACGAAACTCTAGCTACGGGCGGTTTCCGGCTTTTGTGGTTGGCTGCGAGTGAAGGAAAATTCATCTTTTGGAAAATCAATTTTGGAACTTTCACCTTCACCGTCCAGAGGGATCTCTCCATGGGATTCCTGTACTGATGGATGAGGGGGAAAATTGGGTTCACAGTGCAGGACGGGATGTTATCATAATGAAGGCAGGCAAAATGTTTCGATGGGGATCTTTTGGGTATTACAAGTTACCAGCAGAAAATGTTCTGGAGACATCGCTGGAATTCGGTGAGAAGTCAGACCAGGCCTTAATGAAAACTATTTGAGCTTCTAATGGTGCTTCAACTTCTTAACCAAAATAATTTTGAGCTTGTAAAGGAGCAACAGCTTATTAATCAAAATGATTTTGAAAATCTAAAGGCGGAATAGCTTCTGAATTAAAAATGATTTTGAGCTTCTAAATGCACAAAAGCTTCCTAATCAAAATGATTCTGAACTTCTTAAGGCGTAACAGCTTCATGATGAAAAATATGTTGAGCTTCTGAAGGTGCAACAGCTTCTTAATCAAAATTATGTAGAACATCTAAATACGTCACAGCTTCACAATCAAAATGGTTTTAAGCATTTTAAGGCGCAACAGCTTCTTAAACAAATTTAGCTTCTAAAGATGCAACAGCTTCTTAATCAAAATAATTCTCAGTTTATTAATGTGCAACTTCTTCTAAATCAAAATGATGTTCAGCCTCAGGTTCTTAACCAAAATTATGTACAGCTACTAAAGGCGCTACAGCTTCTTAATGAAAATTATTTTGAGCTCATAAAGGTGCAACAGAATATTAATCAAAATCATATTGAGCATCTAAGGCGCTACAGCTTCTATATCAAAATAATTGTGTATGTATGTAAAGGATCCCTAGCAGCACACATGTCACTAAACAATTGTGGTTACTTGTGTGCCACTTATTCCAGTCACAATCAAGTTGCAGCAGCTTATTTCGATCGAAGTGTGCTGCTTGGGATACCACTCATTGTTGCAAAGCACAGCCATTAGACAGTGGATCATCCTCCAAGTATGACTTGATCAAGTACGATACCTGGTTGTATTCAATTTACCATTGTAAAAAGGGCCAAAAACGGAGGGGCGGACCCGTAAGCAGATACACTTACGCGCAATCCGCGGGATCAGGAGGCTTCTATATCAAAATAATTTTGAGCTTTAAAGCGTTACAGCTTCTTAACTAAAATGATTTTAAGCTTTTAAAAGGCACCAGAGCTTTAATGAAAATGATTCTGTGCATTCAAAGGTGCTAAAGATTCTTAATCAATGTAATTTTTAATTTCTTAAAGTGAAACAGCTTCCTAACCAAAATATGTAAGAGCTTCTTACGGTGCCGAAGCTTCTTAATCAAAATTATGTTTAGCTCCTAAAGTCGCAACAGCTGCTCAATCAAAATGATTTTGAGCTTCTAAAGACGCCACAGCGTCTCAATCAACATTATGTTGAACTTCTAAAGGCACAATAACTTCTTAACCAGTTGAGTTTCTAAAGGCACTACAGCTTCTCAATAAAAATGACTTGAGCTTATGAAGGCCCAACAGCTTCTTAATCACAATAATGTTTACCCTAGTAGAACGCTTGTCATAAATCAATTGTAGAAACTTATATACGACTTATTTCAGTCATAAACAAGTTGCTGTAACTTATTGTGATGAAAGTGTGCTACTCGGGTAGTTTCTAAAGGTGCAACAACTTCTTAATCAAAATTATGTTGAGCTTCTAAAGCTGCTAAGGCTTCATAATAAAAATGATTATGAACTTCTAAAGGCGCATCAGCTTCATAATCGAAAATGTTAATGAGCTTCTTAAGACACTACAGCTTCTCAATGAAAATTATTTAAGCTTCCAAAGGCGCTACAACTTACCTTATCAAAATGATTTTGAGCTTCTAAATGTGCAACAACTTCCTAATCAAAATAATTTGTGCTTCGAAAGATACTACAGCTTCTTAATCAAACTGGTTTTGAAATTATAAAGGTGCAATAGCTGCTAAATGAAAATGTTTTTGAGTTGAGGTGCAACAGCTTAATAATCAAATTATTTTGAGCTTCACAAGGTACTACAGCTTCTTAATCAAAATGATTATGAACTTCAAAAGGTGAAAAAGCTTCTTAATCAAAATGATTTGAGCTTCTAAATGAAAATTATTTTGAGCTACAGTTCTTGATCAAAATGGTTTTGAGCATCTAAAAGCATAACACCTTCTTAATCAATTTTTGATCTTCGAAAGGCGCAACAATTACCGAATGAAAATTATTTTGAGTTTCTAAAGGTGCCACAGCTTCTTAATCAAAATGATTTTGGAACTTCAAAAGGTGCTAAAGCATATTTATCAAAATTATGTAGAGTTTCTTAAGACGCTTAAGCTTCATTATCAAAAATAGTTTGAGCTTGTAACGACGCTACAACTTCTTAATCAAAATAATTATGTGCTTCTAAAGGCGCAACAGCTTTTTTCGTCCAAATAATTTGGAGCGTCCAAAGGCGCCTCAGCTTCCTTATTGAAATGATTTCAAAATGATTTTGACGCTAAAGCTTTACTATCAAAATGATTTTGAGTTCTAAATGCCCAACAGCTTCGTAATCAATTTGACTTTGAGCTTCTAAAGGTGAAAAAGCTTCTTAGTCAAAATGATTTTGAACTTCTAAAGGTGCAACAGCTTCTAAATGAAAATTGTCTTAAGCTTCTAAAGGCGCAACAGCTTCTTAATTAAAATAATTTTGCGCTTCTAATGAATTTTATTCAAGCTTTTAAAGGGGCAACAGCTTCTTAATCAATATTATGTTGAGCTTCCAAAGGCTCTACGTCTACAGCTTCCTTATAAAAATGATTTTGAGCTTCTAAAGGTGCAACAGCGTCGTAATACAAATGATTTTGACCTCTAAAAGAGCTACAACTTCACAATCAAAATGATGTTAAGCTTCTGAAGGTGCAACAGCTTCTAAATCAAAATTATTTTGAGCTTATAAAGGCGCAACAGCTTCTTAATTATAATAATTTAAAGTTTCTAAAGCTGCAACAGCTTCTTAATCAAAATTATTTTGAGCTTCTGAAGGTGCAACAACTTCTATATCAAAATTATGTTGAGCTTCTGAATGTGCTACAGCTTCTATATCAGCATTATGTTGAGCTCAAAAGCAACGATTTCGCAATAAACATGATTTTGAGCAATTGATCCTCCGTAAGATCTAGAACATCTTTAAAAATGGTACTGGTGGAGGATCGACTGTATCGTTGAATATTTTATTGAACGGCTACGCAGTCTTTGTTAAATTGAACGATTCCCCGTGTCGAAACGTCGGGTAAATAAAAACTCGTTTAATTTAACAAAGACTGCGTAGCCGTTCAATAAAATATTTAAAAATGGTCAATCAATGAAATTGATCCTAGAGTTCTACGGTTTTTTTTCGAAAGCATGTAGAACTGCGATAAAAGAAAGAATTTGGGGTCATGACATAAACATGGACCCAAATGGCCATGGGGCCTTCCTCTGGTAAGTCCAAAACATCCGTAAAAGAGGTTAATCAATGAGACTGATCCTAGAGCTCCGCAGTTTTCTTTCCAAAAACATTAGGAACTGTGATATAAGAATGAATTTGTGATCGTGACTTAAACATGATAGATAGCCATGGGACCGTCGTCCGGAAGATCAACAACATCCGTAAAATGGTGACTCCATAAAATTGAGAGGTGGGAGCATTACTATGACGAGCACCACAACGGTGATGCAGCAGAAAACGAAGGTGGCACGGCAACAGACCTTGGAGCACGCGCAGAAGACGACAGGCTACCGGCCCCTGATCTTCAAGAAGTTGAGGAGGAGATCGGTCGGCTGAAGAACAACAAAGCAACTGGTGTAGATCAACTACCAAGTGAGCTATTAAAATACGGTGGTGAAGTACTGGCTAGAGCGCTGCACTGGGTAATTTCCAAGATTTGGGAGGAGATATTACCGGAGGAGTGGATGGAAGGTGTTGTATGTCCAATCTACAAAAAGGGCGACAAGTTGGATTGCTGCAACTACCACGCGATCAAAATGCTGAGCGCCGCCTACAAGGTACTTTCCCAAATTATATGCCGCCGCCTGTCACCATTTGCAAGAGAGTTCGTGGGGCAATACCAGGCGGGCTTCATGGGTTCATATTCGCGATCGATTCCTAGAGCTCTGCAGTTCTTTTTTAAACACTGTGATATAAGAAACCACTTGATCACTTTTAAGGATTTTCCGTATCTTCTTATGGTCATCCAGGTCCATGTTTTTGTCACGACCACAAATATCACAGTTCCTTATATTTTTGTAAAAAAAACTGCAGAGCTATAGGATTAGTTTCATTGATTGACCTCTTTTACGGATGTTCTGGACTTACCAGAGGATGACGCCATGGCCATTTGGGTCTATGTTTATGTCATAACTCCAAATTCTTTCTTATATCGCAGTTCCACATGCTTTCGAAAAAAAAGTAGAACTCTAGGATCAGTTTCGAGGATTGACCATTTTAAAAGATGTTCTAGATTTTGCGGAGGGCAGTCCCATGGCCTTCTAGGTACATGTTTATGTCACAACCGCAAATTAATTTATATATGACAGTTCCAAGTGTTTTCGAAAAAAACCGTGGAGCTCTAGGATCAGTTCCACACATTAACTACTTTTCCGATTTTTTCGGATCTTCTGGAGGACGGTTTGATGGCCATCTGAGTCCTTGATTATGTCACGATCCCAAATTAATTCTAATATCGCAGATCCTAACGTTTTCAAGAAAACCACGGAGCTCTAGGATCAGTTTTGTGAATTTTCCACTTTAACGGATGCTTCGGATCTTCCGGAGGACGGTCTCATGGCCATCAAGGTCCATGTTTATGTCACGATCCGAAATTCATTCTATCATCTCAGTTCTTAGTGTTTTTCAAAAACTGCGGAGCTCTAGGATCAGTTTCATGGATTGACCACTTTAACGGATGTTCCGGATCTTACAGAGGACGGTCCTATGGACATCCAGGTTCATGTTTATGTCACAACCCCAAATTGCTTCTATCATCACAGTTCCTAATGTTTATTTAAAAAAAAAAACGCAGAGTTTTAGGATCAGGATCGTGGATTTACTACTTTTACGGATGTTCCGGATTTTTCGCTGAACGGTCCAATGGCCATCTGGGTCCATTACCCAAATTCATTCTTATATCACAGATCCTAATGTTAAAAAACGCGGAGCTCTAGGATCAGTTTCATGGATTGTCCACTTTTACGGATGTTCCGGATCTTCCGGAGGACGGTCTCATGGCCATCCAGGGACATGTTTATGTCACGGCCCCATTTTTTTTATATCACATTTCCTAATGTTTTCAAAAAAAAAACCACAGAGCTCTAGGATAAGGTTCATGTATTGACCACTTTTACGGACGTTCCGGATTTTTTGAGGACCGTTCCGGTGTCTCCAGGATCCATATATAGGAATCATGACTGTTTTCTGGCTAATTGTGAACATTTGTGCGCATTAATCTAAATTACAGATCTTGCGGCACTTGCAAAACCCTACAAACACACTTTTCAAAAAAACGTGTAACAACTCTTTTCGTTTTTCAAAAAAGTATACCACTTTATTTTCAATATTTTTGCAATAAAAAACATTTACAAACCCTAGGAATTCTAATGGTACCACAATTTTTGAAATTCATTAAGAAATGGCTAAGTTATGCCATTGTAAACTTGCCGTTACACGTTTTTCGGAGGCATCATTTTCGGAGTGTTAATGAAAATGCTTTTGAACTTCTTAAGGTGCAACATTTTCCTAACCAATAAGTTTACGAGCTTCTAACGGCGCAACAGCTTATTAATCAAACTGAATTTTAGCTCCTTAAGTCGCTACAGCATGTTGTGCTTTTAAAGACGCTAGAGTGGCTCAATCCAAATGATTTTGAACAACTAAAGACACAACAGCTTCTTAACCATGATCTTGAGTTTCTGAAGGCACTACAGCTTTTTAATGGAAATTATTTGTGCTTGAAAATGTGCAAAAGCTTCTTAAACACAAGCATTTTGAGCTTCTTAAGGTGCGACAGTTTCGTAATGAAAATTATGTTGAGCTTCTGAAGGCGCAACATCTGCTTAATAAAAATGGGTTTGAACTTCTGAATGTGCAACAGCTTTATTAATAAAAAGAGTTTGAATTTCTAAAGGCACTACAACTTCAAAAAAAAATGTAAACTTCTACAGGGGCAATAGCTTCTTATTCAAACTGATTTTGCGATTCTAAAGGCGCAACAGCTTCTACGTCGAAATTATTTTGAGCTTCTGAGGGTGCAACTGCTTCTTAATCAGAATAATGTTGAGCTTTCAAAGGAGCTACAGCTTCCTCATCAAATTGATTTTGAGCTTCTTAATGAAAATTATTTTGAGCTTCTAAAGGCGCAACAGCTTCTAAATTAACATTATTTTGGACTTCAAAAGGTGCAACAGAATTAAAATTATACTGAGCTTCAAAAGGCACAAAAGCTTCTTAATCACCCATCGAGAATGGCCTGCTTTTGTCGACAGCCGAGTGAACACTGCAGCAGCTTCTTAATCAAATTGATTTTCAGCCTCTAAAGGCAAACTGTTTTGAGTTTCGAAAGGCGCAACAGCTTCATAATGAAAATGATTTTAAGCTCCTAGTGGCGTAACAGCTTCACAATCAATATGATTTTGAGTTTCTAAAGGTGCTACAACTTCATAATCAAAATGATTTTGAGCTTCTTAAGGTACAACAGGTACGTAACAAAAATGAATTTAAGCATCTAACGGCGCAAGAGCATGAAAATCAAAATTAATTTTATTTTCTAAAGGCGCTTCAGCTACTTCATCAAAATTATATTGAGCTTCTAAAGGTGCAACAGCTTCAAAATCAATATGATTTTATACTTCTAAACGCACAATGACAATGGCTTCTTAATGACGATTGTGTTGAGCTTTTAAAGGCGCATCCAAAATATGATTCTGGTCTATGTAATTATATTATTTGAGCACTGCTAATGGCAACGATTAAGCTTCTAAATCGTAGCCCAGAAGACTACTAAGAAATTCGAAAAAGAAATTTTGACAGAATTAGGAGTTCATTCTTTAATCTTCCAATTGATTCAGTAGACTTTAGCAGTGCTTGCTTAGAGCCATCGGCATTATTATGGCCCACTCTTTCGCATTTTACACTGCATCAGCCCTACAGTTGCATGCAGTGCATGATAAGCATTAAATCACTGATTTATATACAAATCTATAGATGTTCGTTTGGGCTACATGGGTAAACGGAAATTCCCAACATTCTGCGTTACCAATGAACAACATACTACAATGTCAGCATTCTAATTTTTTTGAACATATCAGCAAACAAAAATAAAAACAAAAGACCTATTTGTTTTTGTCATTAGGGTGACCATGTAAGAGTGGCCCAAAACATCGATTTGTTTTTTTTTTAATATGACTTTTTTTAACAATTTATATCTTTTGAACCGAAATTAGAAGCATAGGAGTAATCGACCATTTCCGGTTGGACGTTTAATTCTTCTTCTTCGCATTTCAAGCTTATTGCTTATCGCATATTAGCTTATTGCGTGCTCTCAACTTAGTGTTCTAGATGCATTTCCACAATTATTAACTGAGAGCTTTCGAAGCCTGTACAATTTTTGCATTGGAATAATCGGGGACGACCCCGGCGTAGTGGTTAACAACCATACTTGTCACGCCAAAGTCACGAATTCAAATCTCATCCCCGGTCAAGTTACGAATGACCCAAGAGTGTAAAAGTGACTAAAAAAAAAAAAGGTTGTTCTAGGTTAGTATTGGGTACCAATTACTCGTGGCGGGCTCGAGGTTAATGGGTAACAATTTCGATTGGAAGGAGCTAGGTAGGAAACAGGTTCCTGAAGCCTCCTTCAGATACTATTCTCGAACGGTTGACCAAATGCTGGCTGGGCAGGGGCAAGTAGTAGCACAGAAACAGGTGGATAATAAGTCTGGGACACAATGGCTGGAAAATGTGTGGAAATCTATTTTTCTTTATTAAAAATGTATGGAAAAGAGGGGATGGTCACATCAAACTCTAACATCAGACAAACAAAGGAATTCGTAAATCGCCTGCATGTAGGGAAGATCACGGGTTTCCAATACATCTCGTAAAATATATGTTCTAGCTGCTTTTCTAAAATGTTATGGTGCATATTTAAAATTTTAGCAAAGCTTTAAAGCATTCTTTAATGACAAGGTTGAAATAATCCTCAGATGGCAGTTGCCATGACTGGTTTGCATTGTATAATCTGCCATGATAACGGTCATTTGTGGATTCTATCAATCTTGTCCTTAAAGTGCAAAGCATGGTCTACAAGGCTAATGGCATTGCACTGTGGCCCCAAGCGGGAATTTAGCAGGAACATAATATTGAAATCGTTTGCATTCATTTTAGGCGATTAGGGTCTTTGCAGAAGTTGATTATAATATAGGTAATTGTCCTCTTTTCATGATACAGTTGATTAGGTTGGATCTAATTAAAATTGAAATCATAAAACATGTTTTTCAGAGGTTCTAGGCAGTGCTATAAATTCTCAAAATCAATTGAACATTTTTTATGAAAATGAGAAAAGCAGCTATCCGCTAACAAAGGATCCTTCGAATGGGTGAAATCAGTTGCTTGGTCATTTGACGGACGCATGGATCATTCTCATTTAAGAAACGCTTGATATCATTCAATTGAGTGTAACCTACACATAAACGGAGCTCTGGTTGACATTCTGGCGAAAAAGCTAAGCCAACCCGACACCAACCTGACTGCCACCAAACCCCAACCCGACGCTGACCCGACATAAACCCAAAATTTATTTATTTATTTCTTCAATCCAGCGTAGACTACATACAAGGATTATTACTATGTTTACCTACATACTATGCATTAATTCTATTCTGTTTTAGCTTAGTTTTTATTTGCTGCTTGGACATAGTGATATCAATAGTTCCGCAATGCAAATTATACAGGCGTATCATTCCATTGATTGGGCTATTTTTTGCATATACTTCAAATCTCCGCGTACATCGTACGGGTTAGGCAAAGAAGCGTGCGGTTCACTTTGTACTTTCGCATTAATGGCCCTTCGCTCATTTTCAACTTCTATTCAATTTTCATAGTTATTTTTTTTCCAAAATTTACAAGGCCTAAAATTAAACCTTCTGCTCACTGAGAATAATAAATACGGTATACTGAATAGAAAAATCTTCTATCATGCTTGTGAAACACCTGCACTTATCTTAGGGTCGCGAACAAATCCAATATCGATATAAGACTGCGATTCACGCCCAGTTGTATGCTTACCTGAAATGAGAAAAAAAATAAAGGTTATTTAATTGCAGATTTTATACTCAAACATAATTAAGTGAAAGGAGATTCGAGTTATTTGTTCCGGGGAGTAAACATTTGTTTAAAAAATATCTAACTAAAACATAGAGTTAATCGAAAAAAAAATAGTTTTTTTAAAACTAACTGTAGGCAGATCAAAAAGTAGCAGGCTCTGCTCCTAAAGGCACGAACGGCTGACGTAGGATCAATTGGTCGGTACAAGGGATGTCAGTTAATCTTTCAACACTGTAAGGAAGTAATCCAATGTCAAAAACTATAATCGAAAAAACATGTAGAGTTAGTGTGCCAGTTTTTGGCTTTATTGGTCATCTAAATGGTTCTATCTCAAATATCGTATTTTTTTTTTTATACTTAATTTACTTAGGTACAAGGTTAATACATACATTTTGACATATTTCTACGCAAATATAACCATTAAAAACTAATTCAAATTTTATTTAGGCCCTAGGGCCAAAACTGCAGCACTAGTGCCAAAACTGGCACACTTACCATAAAGGGTTTTCCGTGATAGTTTGATGTATCGATTTGATTCGATTGTTTTTTAACTTCTATTGATTAGACTCTTGTAAAAAAAATTCAAAAATCAAGTGAGGGAATTTGAGATTGAGTCTACCATCCGATAATTATTTTCCATTTGCATTTGATTGAGTCTACCATCCGATAATTATTTTCCATGTGAACAACGTTGCTGAAGACAGCAACCTTCTATCTAGTCGATCTGTCAAGTTGAATCACCAAGTTAGAAGTAAAATGACACTCTACCGCCGTCTGATGATCGAATTATGAATTGAACTCTCCAATATATCATGCTTTCCTGATCAACTTTACCAATGAAAGCCACCTTCTATTATATCACAAGCACTGACTTCCGACTTCCCAACGAACTTTTCCGGAAATCGTGACTTTAATGTTGCTGTTATTGTTTTCGGAGCCTCCTTTAGTCGATAATGGCGCAGCTATAAAGTAAGACTATGCTGGAGGTGACTAGGTTCGATTCCCGGACCGGTCTAAGAATTTTTCGGGTTGGAAAATTTCTCGACATCCCTGGGCATGATTGTACTATCACACAATTATACTAATGCAAAAATGGTACAAGTATCGAAAGCTCTCAATTAGTGACTGTGGAAGTGCATCTAGAGCATTGAGAGCACACCATAAACTAATATTCTAAAGGGTGTATTCGATAAAAATGGCACACCGAAAATCTTCTGTAACTTTTTAACAGTATGAGTAAAAACCTGCATATTTAAATAAATCTTATTCATAGTGTATTGTTTACATCTGTCAAGTTTCATAGTTATTCATACAGTTGTTCCAGTCATGTCGTCGAAACAAGAAATTGTCCAAGAAAAAATTTTGTGGCACTTACAATCAATATCCAGAGGCGTTCCACCGATGGATCGCAAAAAAGCTTGGAATTGCAAATACAACTCTGTCTCGTGTGATAAGAACCTTCAACGAGCGTCTGAGTGCCCGAAGGAAGGAAGGGACTCGTCGTAAAAGTGGTCCAATGGACAGTAAATGGTCAGGAAAGTGGTGAAACAGTTCAAGAGTTGAACGGCTCTCATGTCAGCTTGAGATGTCGCTAAAAAGTTTAAGGTGTCAGTCGGTTTTGTGCAGAAAACCATGAAGCGTGCTGGGTTACATGTTTACAAGGTGCAAAAAGCTCCAAACCGGAATGAAAAGCAAAACATCACTGCGAAAACCCGCGCCCGGAAACTTTACACTAAGTTGCTCACCAAATCGTGTTGCATCGTGATGGATGACGAAACTGACGTCATGGCCGACTTCCGTCAACTTCCTGGGGAACAATAATTCGTTGCCAAGTCTCAGTTCGATGTTCCGGAGGATGTTCGAAAGAAGAAATTATCGAAATTTGCAAACAAGTTCCTGATCTGGAAAGCGTTTTACGGATATGTTGAAATAACCCGAGCAAAGTCTGAGATCAAATTGAAATCTAAATTTGATGTTGTGATTTCGCTGATAATGATTGCTCAGGTTTAACGGTTAAAATAATAATGATTGCTCGTTTTAACGGTTAAAATATCAAAATTGAGAGCAAAAAAATCTTCCTGTGACATCACATTGAAAACTATTTCTGCTATCAAAGAGAGCAAACTGAAAATTCAATTTGATATCAATTTTTCCTGTTGATAACAAAACAAGTAATCAATTTGATGTTATGCTAAGGCAATGAAAACAAACCCGCAAAAACATATTTTTGAAGAGCAAATTTATAGCAAAAACAAAATTTATCAATTGCATAAACTGAAATCAAATTAGGATTTCAGTTTGATGTTGATATCAAAACTTGATTTCAATTTGCTGTCATTTTGATGCTGGACTTTGCTCGGGAAGCGCTCCCTTTATCACTTCCGGAACAATCAACGGTGCGATTGACACGGAAGAGTGCCTTAAGAAGCGCTCCATTGTCAGTATAATCAGAAGTTGATACACACAGACATTCAAGAGGATGGATGGAGGTAGCCAGCCACATCGCACGAGGTTGTAGGACAAAAGATCGAAAGGGCAAAAATTCGAAGGGAAAAAAGTCGAAGACACAAAAGGTCGAATAGACAAAAGGTCTATTGGATAAAAGATCGAATGTACAAAAGGTCGAATGGACAAAAGGTCGAGTGAACAAAAGTTCAAAATGGAAAATAAAGATCGAAATGGACAAAAGGTTTAAATGGATAGATGGTTGGAGGATAAAATGGATGGCTAACTCTCAAATATGTTTCCTTCTTTAAATCGTGAGCAATTCTATCGAACATTAAGATACCAAATAGCCCGGGTAATGTGAAGATGAACGCCAAAGTTGAACCAATTAAGAGCTTTCAAATCGAACAAAAATTTTACTTTCCTGGTTTGAAGAAACGAGTACAAGTATTGTGTACCCGAGCTGGAGGAAATAACTAATGAATACCTAATTCTGACCTGATACCAAAATTTAGTATTGACCAGCATGATCTGTGTGGTATTGTTTTGGTATTGAAATATCATAATTTGGTATTGGAATGGTAATTTAGGAACATTTTTCTGGTATTATTGTTTTGGTATTTTACCTCTTATGTCAGGCTCATCCATACCATGAAGTATCGAGATATTCGTTCCTGATCGGGTTTTTGTCCCTCTAAGTTAAATTCGACCTTTTGTACATTCGACCTTTTGTACATTCGACCTTTTGTACATTCGACCTTTTGTACATTCGACCTTTTGTACATTCGACCTTTTGTACATTCGACCTTTTGTACATTCGACCTTTTGTGTATTCGACCTTTGGTTCATTTGCCCTTTTTTCATTCGTCCTTATGTCCCTCTATGTTCAATTCGACCTTTTGTCTTTGAAAACTTTTGTCTCTGTAACCTTTTGTCTTTCGACCTTTTGTCCATCGACCTTTTGAAATAATGACTCAGAATTGTGAAAAGTTTCGTGCCGATCAGAGAAGATCGAGTCTGATCGATTCGACATTTGGCGTGGAACTGTTCCTATTCGGAGTGATGTCCTGCAACCCTTCGTGAGGTTTCAATATTCTGTTCTGTTTACTGAGATACAAAGGCAGAGCATTATCGGAGAAATTCCCTGCCAAATGAATTGAAATTTACGGGACAGCGTGTTAAGTGCTCTTCTAGGACAGAGTTGCAGAGTCTCTTGCAGGGATGCAAATCTCAAATACAGCCTGAATTGTTCAAATTTACCTACCCTAAATGCTTCACATTTTGCGGTTGCCGGTGCTGCTGTTGTTGTTGAGGATTAGAAGCCTTCGTTGCTAAATTTTGACGAAGGTCCTTAACGCCGACCGTCCACAGGCAAGGTCGCAACCAAATGTAGATGTATCCTCGGCTCCTTACCCGAAAAGTTTACTTATTCTACTAGCCCATATCTATTGCCTATATTTAGAGAGACAGGGTGGGAGGGCTTTAAGCCTAGGCCAACGGCATCTATTATGCATACATGTGAACAATTCCATTTGCTTGGAAAACACTCGTCCTTGTCGAAGCGGAGAACTGGCTTGGCCGGGTGAAAACAACTTGCCGAGTAATGGAATAATAAAAATCTCAGTTCCGGGCCAGGAGAAGGAGGGCACTTTACAGTAAATGCTACACGACGGTCGGTCAAAGGGGGGTGGAAATGCCAGCAGCTGATGATGGGGTGTTTGTTCTAAGTGTAGAAGAGTATCCATTCGGAGGGTAAATGCTGCCACTCACTTTGGAGGGCTAATGGAAGAAGGGATTGAAAACACAAAAATGGAGATGTGGCGCTTGAATGGATCCCACAGTGTTCTGTTGTGCTGTCCAACATGGCAGCCCAGGTCTATCACCGTCATAACTAACGCCTCGGAAATGTGCGATGGAAGTTTCGATAAAATATTCATTAAAATGGGGTGTTAATGCTGGCAGCCGAGAGCTGGCAGTTAGTTGGTAAGTTTGTTTACATTTAAATTTATGAAGCTACCAGATCGGGGGTCGAGGTAATAGAATTATCGCGCTCGTATCTCCAACAATCAGTTAGTAGTTGAGCTCCGGGTGAGATGTGAAAGTTTTCTAATTTGAAAATTTATGAGCTCAAGCCAGGAACGTGATCCGAAACAATGAAAAGCCATCACTTGCATGTTCCGGATTTCGGAAACCAAATGCGAATGCAGATGAATGCAATTTCCCCCTCTCTCTCTCGCTCTCTTCCGAATCGTGACAAGGCCCTCATGAATCTTCAAAACAGCCCATCCGAGTTGAATTCGAACTTTCAATTAGAGAAGCACTTTTTCGTGCTGGGTAGCACCAGAAGCTGGATGCCACAATGCGGTGTGCCAATGCAGCACATTTTCACGGAAGATGTCCCGAGTCCATAAACTCAATTGCTAATCTACACATTCACCAGATGACTAAACTTCCGGGTGGCACGGTGCTATCGATGCTAGATGGGTGCAGGGCTGCAGGTCAGGGGAGGTCAGGATAACACCAACAGGAAAACCAAAAGAACCGAATAAATTAGCATTGGTTTCTGTGGCGGATGTACGTGTGTGTGTGTGTGTGTGTGTGTGTGTGTGCGCATGTGCATGGGAATGAGCCGAATCTCTCTATCTCTCTCTCTAGTATGCAAAAGAAGCAATTCCGGATATTTGGGGGAGTTTCGTTGGTGGAAGACTAATGGAATGTCGAGGTTGAGGTTGGTTCGTTCGCTCTCTTTTGGCTGACGTCGTCGATCGACGTGAGCATCCGTTTTTGGAGATGCACATGCAGCTGCCAGCACCACGATGTCCTTTTTGAGGGGTTCAAAATTTGGTTTGCAGAACACACACAAAGCACTACGCCCCAGGAATGATAATTAATCAAGTTCATTAGAATTTTGTGCGGATGGATTGAAGGAGGTCGTCATCGATTGCAGTGCTGTGATGTGAGTTTGAGGGAGCACATTTTCCCACAGAAGGAGATGGAGATGAGATCGCAGAACAAAGAACCTTTGAAAATGGTAGGAAGAAATTTTCAACAACAATGCGCTCACAGTCAGGTAACACCCCATTCAGGCTCCATCACAGTCTAGCATCAAGTCCTTTCGAAAGGTACCGCTATTGTGGGGGAGTTGGAAGCATTTTCATACATAACAAACCGTAATCGGATTCGGTGAAAGACATCAATTCTCAATCTCTATTCTTCCAAACCATTCCGTTTCGAGACCTATAATTACGGAATTGTTCTCAGTGAAACTCATTGTCATTGACTACTAAACACTTGAACCAACAGCAATCCAATTAATTATCTATTGCACAGATGCGTGGAATTTATATCCTGGAGTTTACATCGGGATATTTTACTGCGCAATTAATATACGCTATTGCAAGATTGCAATCAAGCTTAAGGAATAAATGTATGGGTTTTGATCTTATTTCCGTCCTACTAAGCTTAACCCGTGCTTTACCTCTCTTTTTTGAACGGGTTTGAGCAAAAAATGGAATATTTCTATCAAAGATGACTTCTAAATTTATTCACCTTTCCATACACCGTACCGTTGGATTTGATAAAGAGTCACAATTTGTTGAGATATTGCTAAAAATCTAATACTGCTTCTTGATTCTAAATTCGTTCTACGAGTTTAAATTCCGTCCGACAATTTTCCACACTTTACTCTGACCAAACGATATTAATTTTTTTTAATTTTTTTTAAAGTAAAACGAAGCCATGCATTTTTAAAATTTAATTTGAATCAGAGAGAGTTCTGCAACAGTCAGGAGATGAATCACATCGTCAATCTCGTATATTCCGTAGGATACCACTTGGCTCTAAACCATGCCGGCCTCCCTAATTTCACTGGAACGCCTAAACGTATGCAACACCAAGCTACCTGAGAGCACCAATCGACGTCGACCGAACTTCCGACCGGGCGGAAACCAATGCTTCTAAGGCTTCCAAGAAATCTTCTACCATATCATCGTCGAAAATTACCCTCCAGCAAAATCAATTGGTTACGGAGAAAGTCTCACTTTCAGATGTTCTCAAATTTTCCACCAACCACTCGCACCTCTCCCTTCGGAACCATGCCAGAGGATCCAGCCCAGCGATCCCATCCCAAAACATTAAATTGTGTTCCTTCTTACAATCAATTTAGCTGCGGCTCGCAGATGATTATGGTTTCAGATGCCGGTTTTCCCCATCATCCACCCAGAATCCAATTCCAAACAGCTCGTTGTTAACAACGATGACGGCGACGGTGTGCACTCTGCCGATAGGGGTCGTCCCCAGTCCCCCACAGTATGCGTGTGTGTGTGTGTGTGTTTTGTGTACGTTCCCAACTCTTTCCACTTTGTTCTATCAGTGCGGTTTTGTACCCGGTCTAGATAACTGCTTCGAAAATGGGTCTCCCCCACCCCCAGCAGCATCCGTCCGCGTGAAGACAAACGTGCACAGTCAGGATGTGTGTGTGTGTGTATGTGGGTAGGTAAAGGGATTCCGATACCCGACCACATTTGAAATATAGTGCTCCACCGCGTAGATCTTCTTGTGGGTACAACCTTTCGCTATGCTGGTTTCTGCTGGCTGCTGGCTGCTGCTGCTTCTGGGATAGCTTTTTCCAACCGACAATTCATTCCTGGGTGCACCCTTTTCTCCTCCCATGTAGTGTTGTCGTTCTCCCAGCAGGTGGGTTGGTAGGTTGAATTCCCGCATGCTGGAAATCTACGACGACAACGACATCCCGCGCGCTCAGAGGAAGGAACCGTTTCCACATCATATTCATTATTTTGCTCATTATCGCCCATAAAAGGGGGTCTAATGAATGGTTTCTGGTGGTGGTTTTCTGTGCGTGCTGTGTTCATTAGAAGCGGTAACTGGGAATTCATAATGCAACCAGGAAGGATCTAAAATTTCACCGAGTGATTGGCCCGTTTATTTTTAAGGTTATGGCTAAAAACTCGAAAAAGTTGTACATCAGCAACGAAAATGTCATTTGAGATACAATAAAAAGGGTTTGGAAACGCGAAAATTTTGCGGAGAAATTTCGCCCATATCTCCGGAACCAGTTGTCCAATTGCAATAATATTCAGTAGAATCCATAATGGCAACTTCTGGCTTGTGAAAATGGTTTTAAAACACTGGCGTGCAAAGAGTGGGGCAAGGTGGGACAATTGCCCACCTTGAAGAGGCAAAGCCTGAAAATTGCACCACAAAGGTGCATGGTGAAGCAAACTTCCCTGAACATTTTTGGTGCAGCGTTCAGGTGAATGGAGGAGCATGCTATATTGAAAATTTGTGGTGCAAAATTTGCATCGCTCTGATAAATTACATGAACGGAAAATTTCTGGTGGAAAATTTGCACTGGTCTGGTAAATGAAGGCACAGGCTTTATTTAAAATTAAGCTATATTGGAAATTTCTGGTGGAAAATCTGCACCGTTCTGGTGAACGGATGGGCAAGCTTTCTGGAAAATTTTTGGTCTTAAATTTGCCTCCTTCTGCTGAATAGAGAAACAAACTTTGAAAATAATTTCTGGTGTAAAATTTGCACCATTCTGATGATTGGAGGGAAGCTGTTTTACTTATGATGAAAAATCTAAAAATAAGGTCAAGATTTATTTGGTGGAAAACCTGCAACATTCGGATGATAGGAGAAGCAAGCAACATTGAAAATGTCTGATGGAAAATGGAAAAAGGAAATCTACACCAATCAGAAGAAGCGTTAATGGCTGGGAAATTTGCATCGTTCTGATCAATTTAAATTTTCTGGTGTAAAATTTTAAAGGGGCAAGTTTGTATTGAACATTTCTGGTGTAAGATTTGTGTGCAACAATCTGTTACATGGAGAGGCAAGCTGAATTGAACATTCCTGATGTAAAAATTGCACAGTTCTGATGAATGGAGGGGCAAGCTTTATTGACCATATCTGGTAGAAAAACTACAACGTTTTGGTAAATGGGCGGGCAACTTAAACTTGACTTCTCCGAGAAGAACCTCAAGGGTATTGAATTCAAAGGACAGTTCAAAAGAAAAGATTTCTGGCGATGATTCCATGAAAATTCTGCGAATAATTTCTAGTGAATCATGCAGATAGTTCCAAGATAGTTTCGAAATTTTAAGGGAATTCCGAGGATAATTTTAAATTCATTCTGGGAAGAATTTCTGGAGAATGCTTTTTAAATATAAGAAGAGTTTTAAATATAATTCCAGTGGACTTCTGAGATGAATTTCAAAAGAGCTCTTAGGATAGTTTAAAAAAAATCCAAGAAGAACCTAAAGGAAATTGAATTCTGAGGACAGCGCCAAAAGATTTCTGGGGAGAATTCCAAGAAAATTCTGCGTATAATTTCTAGTGAATCCTGCAAATAGTTCCAAGATAATTCCGAAAACAATACAGAAAAAAAATGAATTTTGAGTGAAATTCCGAAGGGATTTTGAGAAAAATTTCAAGGGAGTACCGATAATTTCTGGCTCATACCGGGAAATTCTTCTGAAACTCTAAGGGAATTTCAGTTCCAATGTGTTCTGAGTAAAAGTCAAGAAGAGTTCTAAAAATAATTCCAGAGTACTTCTGCGAAGAATTTCAAAAGAGCTCATAGAGTTCTAAAAACTTCGAAAAGAACCTCAAGGAATTCTGTCCGGTACCATTTTGGGATTCAATATAGCGGAACTATATCCAATGCGGCGACTTATGGTTACTCGAAAATGCTAAACAAATGTTAGGTATTTTGCATCACTTGGAGTCTTATTCATAGCTTTTTTATACATAATGCTTACGTAAAATCAAATTTAATTTTCAGTAAGCCCATCTAAACAGTAAGAGGTTGTATCGAAGACACGACCGAAGAATTTAACGTAGGATTACGTGCTCGGTATCAATATTTGGCGACTGTGTTAGGGAAACCACTTTTTGCAGGTAATCGGTGATAATTTTGATCACCATTGCAACAGTTGGACATTTGTGTAGTTTTCAATAGTAACCTATTGAAAATTGACAAAGTATTAATTTTAGGAGCTTCGTAGAAAAATTTCCAATCGGTTGGCTTGTTTAGAATTGAAATTCATCCGCTATTGATAGAGTTGTAATTGGTCAAAACCTGACCACTTTTCGTAACGCGGTCGATTTTGGTTTTTTGAAATTGCACCCCCAATATATTAATCTCCCTATCAACACTCAAAATTTCCACACCACAGAGCCAAACTATACGTTTTCACAGTTTTATTAAAGTAACGAGAATACACGTCTACATTTCTTGAAAGCTTGTTGATGAGTCGCAAACAAGTTGCCTACGATCGCTTCTTGTTTGATCACAGGCTTCTTCGATTACACTCCCTCTCGATCGTTCAATCCTAGATTCTTCCGAAGAATTTTGAACTGCTCGCCATCCAAAGCCTCGGTACCGATGCCTACCAGTTTATTTTTAGTTCTAATCGGTAGGACTTCAAGTTTCCCTTGGGCAACATGTTTTGCACGCTTCGATTCTAGACTCTTCGCCATACACCGATGGTTGTTTTCAAAAATGTTAACTGGTTCAACGGTCGGTTATGCCAAAATAATTGAGAATTCCGGTCAACCAGATCGCTTCGGCTGCTGCACAACGCAAGTCAATATATTCTGCTTCACTTGAGGACATCGCCACACTTGTTGACCAGGACAGGCTTACGGTCTTCTTGATCACCTTCCCAATCTGCGATCTGCAATCTGCAAATCCGGGAAGAGGCTTCTGGTCTTCATGACGTTCGAACTCCATTGCCAATTTCTGCGAACATTTTAAGTATCGGATTACTCGCTTAAGTGCCGACCAGTGTTGTTGTCCACGTTGTTGTTGGAATCTTCCGAGGTACCCAACAGAGAAGCAAATCTCCGGTCTGGTACACAGCATGCAATACATCAGACTACCAAGCAACTCACGGTATCTCCTTTTCCTAGCCGCACATTGAGACAATAACCGTGCTTCGATCTCTTGAAGCCGAGTTTCAAAATAACGCTGTTAAACTTCTCATTCCAGCAATGGGGTGACTGCTGGCCATAAAGGGATTTCTGCAACTGGCACACATCTCCGGGTTTCACTATGACATCTTTTTTCACGTAACTCTCCATGCAAAAAGGCTGTTTTTACATCCATTCGGTCGAATACCAACCGCCAGCACTGTTCGTATCGTCGTGAGCTTTGCTGTGTCTTGAAAATCCACTCCTGGTTTTTGAAGATAGCCCTTTATAACGAGCCTAGCCTTGTGCCTGATCGTATTGCCATTTTCGTCTTGCTTGGTGCTGAGCACCCATTGCGACTGCAACGGTCTTACTCCGGTAGGGCATCGAACTAACTTCCAAACTCCGTTGTCGTCCATAAATATCAGATCATCATTCACGGCAGCAGTCCAGCAGATGTGATGATGTGATGTACTGCAGCCTGTCCTAAATTTTTCTCGAGAGGAAGTACAGAAAGCTT
Organism: Ochlerotatus camptorhynchus; assembly: GCF_037179485.1. NCBI lineage: Eukaryota > Metazoa > Arthropoda > Insecta > Diptera > Culicidae > Ochlerotatus > Ochlerotatus camptorhynchus. Next base: position 538,576 of record NW_027040781.1, read on the forward strand.
TGGAAAATCTCGACGTATTAAATTGAGCTGGGGTGATTGTCTGTCACCATATCTACTGAAAGAGGGTGCTGCTTCTTTAGTAGACACAGCTGTACAATCGATCAATGGAAGAAAAAAGTAAGAGCTTGTATTCAAGACTCGACCGTAGATTTGACGTAGGATTACGTGCTCGGTATCAATAGTTGGCGACTATGTTAGGGAAACCACTATTTACAGGCAATCGGTGATAATTTTAATCACCATTGCAACACTTGGACATTTGTGTAATTTTCAATAATGACCTGATAAAAATTGATAAAATATTCATTTTAGCAGCTTTGTAGAAAAATTACCAATCGGTTGGCTTGTTTAGAATTAAAATCCATCCGCTATTGACAGAGTTATGAGTGGTCAAAACCTAACTTCTTTTCGTAACACGGTCGATTTTGTTTTTTTTTTTAATTGCACCCCCAATATGTTGCCGAAAGACGTAATTCTACGCTCCCAGGCCTGTGGAAAACTGCTTCAATGATTCCCTTTCACAAATCCGGCAGCCTTCAACATGTCGAAAACTACCGAGGAATTTTGATACTCTATTGTTTAGGTAAGATCCTCGAATCCTTAGTACACGAAGTCATCGAAGACGTTTGATACTGTGCCTACGCCGTGGAGAAGCTGAAACACATGGGTTTTTCAGAATGGATAACTGACTGGTTGAAGTTATACCTGACTGGTCGTAAAGCATTCGACCAGGTCAACTCTGCACGTTTCAAAGCATTCGAAATACCATCTGGAGTTCCTCAGGGTAGTGTGTTTGGCCCTCTTATATTCGTCCTCTTCATAAACGATCTGTGCATTCGTATGTCGTCCGGGAAGCTTTAATACGCGGATGATCTAAAGCTGTTCCGGGTGATCAAGTCCGCACTGGATTGTGCGACTCTACAAATGGACATCTACATGCTTTCACAATGGTATGAGCGTAAACATCAACAAGTGCAAGGAAATCACGTCCAGTCGTGGCTGGTCGCCTATTATTCACGTTTACTCCATCGATAAAACCCCTCTGGAGCGTGTTCAGTCCATTCGTGATTTGGATGTTATAATTGACCACAAACTGAGGTTCAACGATCATATTGCTACCATAACAGCTAAAGCTTTCTCTGTTCTTGGATTCATCCGTCACAACGCTTCGCAATTCACTGACGTTTATGCGTTGAAAGCACTTTTGGTGCGTAGTATTCTCGAATACGCTTCTCTGATTTGGCCTGAAGTGATCCACATTGAACGTGTACAAAAACAATTCGTGTGATTTGCTCTCCGTCATCTTCCGTGGAACGATCCTGCTCATCTTCCTGAGTATGCGGCACGCTGTCAACTTATTTACCTCCAGTTTCTATCAGCAAGACGCCTCTAGACAAAGCAGATGTTCATATTTGACCTTCTAAAGAACAACTTCGATTGCTTGGACCTAATTCAGCAAGTTTCAATGTGCCTTCGTCAACTTGGAAACTCGAACTTAATTACTGCTCCACGACATAGGACTATTTACGGGTAAAACAGCCCATTTAGCTCTTGCCTCAGGGCTTTTAGCAACATTAGTAACTGTTTTGACTTTAGTATAGCTAAAGTCGAAGGCGAATGACAATAAATAAATAAATAAATCACCAGTACGCAAAACAGTCAGGTTCAATGAGTCATCTGCCATCTGCCTCATCATTCACTGCCTCGTGAGAGTCTGAATGATAGAGAGGTGAACGAGTAACTGACAGCCGAGCACTCAGTCAGTAGCTCAGTGAGAACGTTTATTCTTCCGTGATGGTACCCAATCCTTGTTTTGAATGACTGAGCGTACATTTTCTATGGAAAAATGCCTCAATTGCATGCTGTTTGAGCGTACACAGTTTGAAAAAGTAGTGTAAATTTCTGTCACTATGATGCACATAAATGGAGCGTCACATATCATACAAATTCACATTACAGATCGTGTAAATGTATGAGTCATTTAATGACTCATATTCTAAATATTGTATGCAACCAACGATTTTTGTAAGCAATATTTCTTGCCAGTTGCTAGTTTACGTGAAAAGGAAGTTTACATGCTTCAATTTTAGCATGCATGGATATTTACATCACCATTGAAATTTATAATTTTTTGGTGTGTAGGCAAGCTGTGTGAGTCGCCTGTTCGTGAGTGACTGAATGTTTTTGTTGGCTCTTTCATTGCCCTGTCCTTTACCGTTTGGTGCAAACTGTCTGGACAGAGCAATGGATTGAATAGTGCAGTGCTTTACATTCAACCTAAGCAGGCAATAATTTCGCAGCTTCTCAACTCTTTTCATCTAGCTTCCTTCTCAACTGATTAGGCACCCAGGCAAAGGCCTTGCACCCAAAAACTCGTAGCTTACCAATGTCTGGTTTGACTTTCGTCCAACATTCGGCTGGTGTTCTTCTCTGGAATGGTAACTGTTGGACTACTGTTGCTCAGGTAGGTAGCAGTCATAGCAGATTCACACCACCTATTCTTAGGCATTCTTGCATCAATCAACATGCTACGAATCTTCTCCACCAACGTGCGATTGAATCTTTCCGCCACGCCATTCTGTTGTGGCGAATAAGCAACGGATGGCTGTATTTGAAAACCTTTTTGTCATTTGAGAAATTCCAGTAAGACGACACGAGGGCTTCGTAATCTTTGAAGCATTCAAACACCTGCGACTTCTTCTTGATTGTGAACATCATGGCAAAATGGCTATAGTCGTCTATAAAGGACACGAAATACCGCGAACCATCCCAGCCTGGATAGTCAATCAGTCCACAGACATCGGAATGAACTCTTGCCAGGGGACGGGTCGCTCGTTCATAGCTTCTGTAAAACGGATCTCTGCACTGCTATCCTTTTACACACGTGTCACAAAAACCGTTGTCCTTCAGCTTCCCTTTGATACCGGTAACCATTTCATGCTTGACTATATTGTTCATTGCTTGTTGGCTCGCGTGACCAAGACGACGGTGCCAAATAGAACTTACCTCCGCCGCACACAAATTGATTGTTGGTGTAACAGGGTCCGCAACCAGCTCGAGCTCCTAAAGATTACCCCTCAGTTACGCTTCTGCTATGACTAGGCCTTCATGCTTCAAAACCGTCTTATCTCTTCCGTTCTGTTTCGTAAACAGTAACTCGATTCCTGACTCGGATAACTTCTTCACTTACAGCAAGCATTTTTTATTTCGAATCGCACTCCAGCGTTGGTAACGCTTCGAACTTCCCCTTCATATTCACCGACCAATGATACGCCATCCACTACAAACGGCTCATTCATCTTCCTTAGCTACTGTAGATACTCTTTACAATTCACTAAGTGGTCACTGCAACCCGAGTCCACATAGAACACTAATTCCTTGGATGCTGATCGGTTGACCATGAACGAGGTCATCTTAGATTCACAAGCTGAATTCGTTTCACCCTTGGTTTTCTCCTGTCGGCAATCACGTTGCATGTGTCCGACCATGTCACACCGGTGACACTTAAGGGCTGTTCATTAACTTCGTAGACAGTTTTTTTGGGTTCTTGTCGAATCCACCCCCTCCAACAAATGCTGCAGCCGTTTCATCAATTGGATCTTCACGACGATCGCATCGCGTCATCTTCTCGACTAGCAACCTCTGCTTCACCTTCTCCAGAGTAAACTCATCCTCATTCCTGTTCTCCAACGCGGTAACGAGAGGCTCGAAAGTATCGGGCAACGTGAGGAACAGCTTCCAGCTTGGCACCTGCCGATTTTATTTACCCCCCAAGCTCATCGAGTACCTGGAAATGACTCCGCATCGGCGATCCTTCTCGCATCCGAAGCCTTGCCAACTGCTTCCGAAATACCGTCTGACTTGCCACAGACTTCTTGGCAAAGGTTTCCTCAAGCGCCTTCCACATAGCCTTTGACGATTTCTAGTCACAGGCTTCCGGAAATTTCACGCATACACAAATGCGACAGCGAGCTGTGAGACGGAGCGTCGCATGACTCTCAAATCCATGGTGTGCTACATTATTGTACAAAAGAGAGACCAGAACGATGCGCGCGACAAGCTACACGCTCTCAACAAGTTCGAGCGTTTCAATTTTTGTTTGTCTCATCGCATTGCTCTCTCAATGCGACGCATGTGTTCAATCACATGCGACTGTTTCATTGAAACATCTCAATGCGCTCTCTCAGGGCGCCATCACCGTGCGCTGTTTCGCATGCTTTGCCTCTCGCGGTCCCATCATAAGTGATGTTGTCGGGTGACGAGATAAGGGACTGCAAGGGTTTGTTCACAGAAGACTTGTGGGCCTTTGCACATGTGGATTTTGAAATGGGGTTAAATTTTTAGATGGTTCCAGAAATATCTTCTAGTATAGATTCAAGCAGACTCAACTCATGGTTCCAGAGATATACTGGAATCACCGTAAGATCACCACTAATGATCCTAGGAAGACGCAATTGCTTGTCGAAAGGATGCTAAAGGAAGGTAAAGGAAGGCTACGTGAGCGGTGGATGGCAACCTTACGGTAGTTGGGATACCGTTAGCATGTTAGCACCCAAATAATACCGGAATATCTGTGGAACTATGTGTCCTTCAACAAGTCCTTATGCGGAAATCTTCTGAAATACATTTTTTTGGAAGCCTCTGAAGCTTTCAGCCCATTTGGTGGAAAAATAAACAAGTTATTGCGCATTTGCACCAAATTAAACTCAAAATACCTCAGAAAACTTTTACTCAGACCAGTAAAAATAAATGGACGATTTTGAATGTAAAACAGCACTATACTATACAAGATCATATGGTCGGCCTTAAGTCAGAAGAGACTAAGTAGCAAAATAAAAACAAAAAATGAATTAATGATATCATAAGATCACGAATTCCCTCAGCTACATTTCAATTTTTCAGCCAGATTTGAAAAATTAGAGTAGCACGAGAAAATGGTCAAATGATTTTTCCCATTACATAAGACACAATATTGAACAGCCAACTTTAAATTCGTTTTTCTCAAAATCAAATAAAAAATTCACATTTCGGTCTGACTTGACCGATCATATCAACACGCTAGTAATGATAGAACTCTGAAGATTAATATTTGTATTTTGTCTGGCTTGAGTGAACACTATTTTAAGGGATTATTTTCAACGCAGAAGTGTACTTTGCTGCAAAAACGTTGGTGGTGACTTCTCATTGCATACACACAAGTCTGCACTTAAAAATTAACCAAGTTTAACATGTTGTAAATGTGTTCTGTCAGATCAATTGAGTTGAAATTTTTGACACAAAACTTGCTTTTTCATTGACCTTTGTCCGATCAGCTATGCAAAATTTTTATTTTTATTGTCACCTTCCAGCAGGTGCTTCAAAAAATTTGGTATTTCTTACACGTGAAATTCAACATATTTGTAGTTTTGCGTCAAAATTTCAGCCCAATTGATCATAACAGAACACATTTATAACATGTTAAACTTGGCTAGTTTGTATGAAAACGACCTTTGTCCGATCAACTTTGCACCACAGTATACGTACACTTAATCACGGTTTCCTTGTTCGGTAATTTTTTTACAGTTCTCGAACTGTAAATCACAAAAACTACCGAACATTCAGCTGTTCTCAATAAAATTACTGACGTTCATTAGTTTTTGCAAGAAACTACGGAATGCGGCAATAGTAATCACTGAATTGACCGTTAAATAACAGTTTTACGGGAAATGACTAAAACTCAGTAAAATAGAACACCGAGTTTTCAGTACTGATTATGTTTTACTGAAACAATCATCAAACGAAATTCCAAAATTACTGATCACACTTGTAAATTGGACTCCTTTACGTCATTCTTCTACGTTCCATCTAACGCACTTGACTTCAGAAATTTGTGTGTGAAAACAGCAACATGTTTGTGAAAATTAGTTAAACGACTGGAAGTCACCGCAGGAGTGCAAAATCATACGAAATCGGGCAGTTTCTGCACTCCTGCATCGGCTTCCAGATGTTCCATTGAATTTGCAGCAAATTTCAATTGTGTGTAGCAGTGCTCTAGACTTACGCACGCAATCCGGCACTTCAAGAAAGCAACCAGCCGGCTGAACTACGAGGAAGTATTAAGCTGGACTATAGCTCAAGATTAGTTTAAACAGCATCATTGCTATTATGCCTCTAAACAAATAAACCTGAATCCTCTAATAAATATCTTAAAATATCCGAAATATTTTATTTATTACTCATTGATTTTTATTCATCAAAATACTGGAAAACTCACCAAAAATAATGTAAACAAATAAATTACTGAAAAAATCAGTAATTTTTTTACTGACTAAAACACGGTAAATTTTGACATTTCAGGGATTTTTCCATTTACCGAGTTTTCAGGTAAACCAAAAACTACTGAGTTGATTGCTGAAAACTCAGCTGTTTAAAAACCCAGTTAAATTTTAGCGACGTCGGTAATCTAAACTCTGTGTGTAGGTACGAAATGCTGGATTAAGGTTAAAGTAATAAATTTAGGAACAATTTGTGTCATATCTGTATTACGGATTGTTGCTTGGCTTCTTGTTTCAGGAATTGTATTGAATACCTGTCAATCAACAAAACTTACTACGGCAGCAACTGAATTCTTCAGATGTGTTAGCGCTCACAGGATAGTTCATATCAGCCACCATGATGCTGAATTGAAACAATCAATTTGCGACGACAGATTTCTAAATAGTCCTAGTGTTAGAACCGTGGACCCTCGGTGAAATTAAAAAAAAAGCATATTAACGAGCAAATAAACCACAACTTGATTGTACATTTCGCTTACCAATGCCACATCTCTTACTTCGTTCGTTATCAATGGGCTATTTTTCAAGTAAATCCTATCAACGAAAATTGCCGCTAGGAAAACTTTGTTGGTCATAACCATCCGACACCTCTTCTCCATGCTCGATAAGAGTGTAGTAGCTAGGTCGCTTTCCATCGATTCCAAAACAAAACAACACTTTTCCCACATCAAGAACACGAGTTGGTCTTCCAGTTGAGTTTGTTATTTCGATGTCGCATTGAAACGTCGCTTAGCGACGTCTCATTGCGAAAAGCGCATGAGCTTCGGCTCACGCGACGTCGCATGATACTCGTTCTCATGAAACGCATACATCCGGAAATGTGCTGTGCTTACAAAACAGTGCGACACACAAACATTATGAGAATGTGAGATGCGACAAAACTGAAGAGAGAGAAACAGAGTGCTACAAATCTCTTGCGCATGAGACTGCTATGATTATGAGACTATTCGTATTGCGTCTCGCATACGGTAGCGCGCGCACTGGAAGCCTGTAGTCATTCATCCGAAACGAAACTCACTACTAGCATAGATTTTGCCTTCCGATCCGTCTGAAGGAACTTCTTCGGCTCGGAATCCACAGCAGGCACATCCTTTCCCAGTGCTTCAGACACTTCCGCAGCCTCCAGGTGTAGCTTGACTCTATACTGTCAGTTCGCGAAATTGTCCCCTTTGAGCTGAGGAATTTCAGAAGCCTCCTTCATCGTGATATGCCCATAACCTGAAAATATCTCTCTAGAACTCATTGAAACGACACAGGAACTTAACGAACAGGAACAGTTTTATTAAAGCAAAAAGAATACACGTCTACACTTCTTGAGGGCTTGTTGGTGAGTCGCAAGCAAGTTGCTAACGATGGCTTCTTCGATTACAAAGCTGCCTCAAAAGAGCAATCCGCCATTTCTTGGAACCATTATTGGTGTAGTTAACGGGGTGACAATGCACTCTCCAGAAATTGTTGGGTGTTTCTTTTATACACTGATATTTCGTCAAGCAGTTTCGAGGTTACTATTAATTTTTATTGATTTTTATTGTTGTAGACTAGAAGACGTCTTCAGGCTCTACAAATTGGGATTTTTCTTTTACCTCAGGGAGCTCTGTAAAACTTAAAGGACTTCTAAAAAGTTTAGGGGAAATCGTAAAAATTCACGAAAAATAGGAGAAAATCTGGGAGCTTCATAGAGCTTCAGAAAATACATTGCAAAGCTCAGTGAGCTTCGGAATAGTTCCGAAAACTGCGTAGAAGTGAGAACTCTGTGTAAGTTTTGGGATCTTCGTAGAAGTGAAACATTATTTAATTTCAGGGAACCTCATCATTGTTCGGGGATCTTCCTTTGATTTCAGGATAATTTTTTGAAGCCACTTGAGTTTTTTGAAGCCACAAAGTTCAGGAAATTACGAACAAGTTCAAGAAATTCCATAAGTGGAACTTCGCGAAAAATCAACGAGAAAAATAGAAGTGCAGCAAACTTTGTAGAAGTTTTGAGAATTTCGTAGCATTTTGAAAAACTACATAAAAATTCATATAAGTGCAGGGAATTTTGAAGAAGATCTAAAAATAGTTCAGCAAATTTCTAAGATATTCTGGGATCCTCACTTCAGTTTAGGGAACTTGGTTGCAGTTTGTCAGAGATCTTACTTCAAAAAAGCTCAAGGTACTTCTTGTAAGTTTTGGGAACTTCGTTAAATTTCAAGGAACCTTGTTGGGGGTCTTTCCAGAAGTAATAGGCCTTCTAAATGCACCCCCAACGTAGAGGGCACCACGCGGAAACGTCAACCAAACCGTTTGTTTACATCAGAAGAAGGATGCGTGTTGATAGCAAATTTATTTTTCTTCGATACACGAACAATGTTTTCATAGTCAGCTTCATTGTGGTTTTATAGCATTCTACAAGTCTGAATCATGATCAACAACTGTTGGACAAATTTTGAAGAATTCCCACAGAAGACCATGTTATGAAACGAATTGGATAAATAGCAATGAAATTCCTATGTTAGTGTAATAAAATTATAAAAATGAACTACTAAATACCGATGGATAATTCTAAGATTATAAAGTATTTTCAATTTTCCTTGTCTGTCACTTATCATACGCAGGAAAATATCATTTGTGCATCTTCGTCTATCGCACTAAATGTACTACACTTCTCCATTGCACAGTGGTACAGAATGCAGATTTAGGTGGAATGATATGTTTTGAGCCTGAAATTGAAACTTTAGACTAAAAGTCTCTTCTACAAAGTTGTTCCTTATAGTTAGGCTCTCATTTTTATGCCAATGAATTCTAGGGTGGCTCCTATTATCATTAAAATCAAAAATCTAACTTTTTTGTTTGAATAAATTAAGGTATACATTCTTCAGCAAAGCTATAGCTGAGCTAATTTCAAGCAACTTTGTTGAATTTTTTTTTTGTATCTCTTGAATTGGCCGATTTAGAACTATTTTCTTGAATTGAGTTAGGGTGACTCTTAAAAGAACAGTTTTTTTGCTCTATTTTTCTTATTACGAATTTCTCAGCAAAGGTGTTTTTAGATAGCTTTTAGATCTTATGAAGGCGCAAATTTTTGCTGCACAAAGCTTGTCAATATCTTACGCCGATCAAGAGTTATTAACGTTTTTATACTAAAAATATGCACTTTTCAAATGTTAATATCTTTGGTTGGGGCAAACAAAAAAAAAGTTTTTTTGCAGTATTTGAAAGGGCGTATGTTATTCTCAATAATATGAAAAAATTGGAGGTATGTTATTTTTTAAACTCGTATAAAATCAATTTGAATTTATTCATATTTGTTACTATATTTGAGTATATCTTTTTTATTAGAAGAGATACAGCCAACAAATTCAGTTATAAAACATTCGTTTTAAAGAGTTTTAAAAGTCTCTAGAAGACAACTTTCATGAAAATTTTCAAATAAAAAAGTTGCTTGAAATTAGCTCAGCTATAACTTTGCTGAAGAATGTATACCTTACTTTATTCAAACAAAAAAGTTAGATTTTTGATTTTAATGATAATAGGAACCACCCTAGATGTCATTGTCATAAAAATGAGGGCCTAACTATAAGAAACAACTTTGTAGAAGAAACTTTTAGTCTAAAGTTTCAATTTCAGGCTCAAAACATATCATTCCACCTAAAGCTGCATTCTGGACCACTGTGCATTGGCGAGCAATAACCAATGTCATAAATTCGCATCGACTTTCAACAGCCCACCCAGCACACAACAACGCTTGATCGAATTTGATCCGAGAAGCGATATGACGTTGATAAACCTCCAGAAAGGTCAGGAGCTTCCGCAAGCGGGCCCGACTTTTGCACCCCCACTAATTCAACTCGACGTTCGTAGTCGTGTCCCTTTGATCCTGCTGCTGCCAGCTGAGCCAACGACGTCCGTACCTTTACCAACTACCGACTATGCTCTGTACATCGAAAGTTATTTATCCGCGCCGCATCACATAGAGGAGCAACTTGGCTTCCTTCGCTCGTTAGTTTGCCCCCGTCCCGTGTTTGCTGATCCGACACGAACAACTATAGCGCAAAGGACGACGACGATGATGATGGTGCTGGCAATCTTCTGCGAAGTTCCGCGCCAAAGTGCAGTGCATTTCCGAGTGTCGAATTACCGTGGCCGTGTTGGTGCACATGGCCGCCAAGAGAAGTAGGTAACAGTTGACCTGGAAGATGAGGATGAACTTTCGTTCATGATGATGCTGGAGTTGGAGTGCTTTCTTGTTTACTTCCACCCAGTTCGAACTGGGACTGATGTTGGCTGTAAGCTGGTGAATCAAAGAAAATTAGGTTCCATTTTTGAAATGGACTGGGCCAGCTGTGAAAAACGGCAAACGACAATCGGATGTAACAGGACTTTTCGCTTCTGCCAATAAATCAACGTCTGCGTTCTGGAAGTCCTCGTTGAAAGCCTATCCGGTTGTGTGGGTGTGGATTTCTGGTAGAAGAGAGAGTATGCGTACGCCGAAAGTGCACTGCTTCTGGTTCGTTGAATCGGACAGGTGATGAGATCTGCGTTGTTCGAGACCAGGAGAGCCAAAACTATCGGATTTCAATCGGTGGAAATAGATGAGGAGAGGCTGGCGGGGAACCGCACATCACCCACCCTGATTTTAGAATGATGGACGCAAACTCCGTACGAGAGAGACAGAGATCAATGATCGGTGTCCAGTTTGAGGGAGGGAAATTGGACACACTTGTGCTTGTCAAAAGCGGGGTTCTTTCGTTATTGGAACTTAACAGTTGATACATTGTGATGATAGGAATTCTAGCATAAACCACAAAGTGAGAGCGACTGAACTACAATTATGAAACTTGATTAAGATTAATTTGCTATTCAGGGATGCCAGCCCGAGTAACAGTTTTGGTTTTATGAGGGTACTGTAGAGCATGATTTAGACTCCGAGAATGATTTAAAAGCTCAATAACAATAAACAAATGTTATTTGGGAGGCGTAATTATATCCAATATTCAACTAGATCGATGGAATGTCTTCAAGGATTAAATTTTGTGGGTGGTGAAAAGTGTCCAATACTTCCGATTTATAAAATTGAACTTCTTAGGAATTAAGGGCAATTAATAGAAGTTTAGAGAACATCATTTGATTTAAGAGAGCTTCGTAGAAACTCGGGGAACTCAGTAAAAATTCAGGGAAAGTTGCAGAACTTCAAGGAGCACCATAGATCTTCAGAAAACTTGGTAGAAAATCGGGAAACTGCGTAGAAGTTCTGAAAACTTTCGACAAGTGCAGCAAATAGGAGTTCAGCTAAGTTTGTAAAATATCAGCGGAAATCTGTGAACATCGTACGTAGTAGACCTTCATCGGACGTTGTAAAAATTGGCTCACTTTAGAGAAATTTACTATATTTTGTAGAAGTTCAGAGAATTTTTATTCAACTTACCTTAAAAAAAATATAACTCAAAAACGAAATAAACACATGGATGATTTTTTGATATGATGTGTAAAAAAGCATAAATTGTCTAAAGAAAAATATAAAAAACGTATTGCGTCCTCTGTCTACTTTTAATTGATATTTCACCCTTCAAATCAGCCCAGTGGTTCAAAAATAATGAATTTTTTAAAAACGTCAAACCACCCTATTATGGAAATGGTCACTCTAATCACAAAATAATAAAATAAGAGTCTAATGTTTTGCGATAAGGAACAAAACTACCAATTTTTACGAAATTCTGAGAACCACTATATCGTTTTGCTATGGAATGGCATAATGTGTGTTTCATTGAACGTTCTGTTTTACATAATACTAGAATCCCTTACACAGATTTCAAAATAGTGTACCTACTATCGGAAAAAATTACTAGTTCCCTTATTTATAACCTTAAATTGGTTCTCCAGGCCCCACCTATAGAAAATGAGCACCAGTCATGTTGGGCAGTCCTAATGTCCGAAGTAACAATCAGGTACATATTATTCCAAACTGAAATGAATCCTAAAGAAATGAAAGTAAATTTGAATGTGTGTTTTTGTATCATATATAATGATAGAAGAGCAATAATATAGTAATTGTATCGATTAACTCGATTTGTTTGCTTTTGTTACACGAAATTTGTTGAAACCTTTTGAATTTTTTTTTATTCGACATTCAAAACGGCCAAATGTTTACTCTAATATGTATGATTGACTATTGCATGCAAAAATGCAAAGTCCCATGCAAACCGGAGAAGGTTGCGTCAGATCGATTCGTCATTCGGCGTGGAGCTGTTTTGTAACTTTATAGAATTTCGTGGAAATTCGGCAAGGAATCTTCGTATCAGTTTAGGGGAGCTTCGTATCAGTTTGTCAGATACCACATTAAAAAAAAGTCAATAAATTTCCTTTCAACCAGAAACTGTTCAGAATCTTATCGGAAGTTTGCAGATCTCTGTCGAATCAACCTGCATAATGCATAAGGAAAATTTACATAGTGGTGTTTCCAGGCTAAGTGAGCTTGGAAAAAATATGGAACTTGAAAGAAGTTCAGGGCACATTCAATGAGTTATAGGAAATTGGTATAAGTTAGGCAAACATAATAAAAATTCTTTGTAGTTTGTTTAAGCTATAGTCACATGTAAGTACCATAGGAAACTTCGTAAAATTCGAGTTAAAGTTGACTTCGCTTCTCGTAATTCTAATTCAATTTTGCTTTTCTAAGTGAAATTTGATTTCGCTTCTCGTTATCGAAATTTGATTGTGCATTGCCAAGTGATAGTCCACTTCTCGGAATCCAAATTCGATTGCACATTTCCAACAAGAATTTGACTTCACTTTTCGAAATCCAAATTAGACTTTGCTTCTCGTAATCCAAATTCTATTGCACTTTCTAAGCAAAATTTTACTGCGCTTCTCGTAATTCAAATTCGATTGTCCTTTTCCAACTAGAATTTGACTTCGCTTCTCTCAATCCAAATTCCTGCTTTTTCAAGAATTTTTTTACGTCGCTTCTCGTAATCCAAATTCAGTTACACTTTCCAAGCAGAATTTGATTTTGCTTCTCGCAATCCAAATTGATTTTTCAAGAAAAAATTGACTTCGCTTCTTGTACTCCAAATTTGATTGAGCTTCCCAACTAAACTTTGATTTAGTTTCTCGTAATTCAAATTCGATTGAGCTTTTCCAAGTAAAATTTGACTTCGTTTCTCGTAATCCAAATTCGAATTCGCTTTTCCAAGTGAAATTTGACTTCACTTCTCGTAATCCAAATTCGATTGCATTAATCCAAGTACAATTTGACTTTGCTTCCCGTAATCCAAATTCGGTTGCACTTTTCAAGTAAAATTTGACTTCGCTTCTCGCAATCCAAATTGATTTTTCAAGAAAAAATTGACTTCGCTTCTCGTAATCCAAATTTGTTTGAGCTTCCCAACTAAACTTTGATTTAGCTTCTCGTAATTCAAATTCGATTGAGCATTTCCAAGTAAAATTTGACTTCGTTTCTCGTCATCCAAATTCGACTTCGCTTTTCCAAGTGAAATTTGACTTCACTTCTCTTAATCCAAATTCGATTGCGTTATTCCAAGTACAATTTGACTTTTCTTCTCGTAACACAATTTCGATTGCACTTTTCCAAATGAAATTAAACTCCGCTTCTCGTAATCCAAATTTGATTGCACATTTTCAACAAGAATTTGACTTCACTTCTCGAAATCCAAATTAGACTTTGCTTCTCGTAATCCAAATTCTATTGCACTTACTAAGCAAAATTTTACTGCGCTTCTCGTAATGCTAATTCAATTTTGCTTTACCAAATTAAATTTGATTTTGCTTCTCGTAATTCAAATTCGATTGTCCTTTTCCAACTAGAATTTGACTTCGCTTCTCTCAATCCAAATTCCAGCTTTTTCAAAAAAAAAATTTACGTCGCTTCTCGTAATCCAAATTCAGTTACACTTTCCAAGCAGAATTTGATTTCGCTTCTCGCAATCCAAATTGATTTTTCAAGAAAAAATTGACTTCGCTTCTCGTAATCCAAATTTGATTGAGCTTCCCAACTAAACTTTGATTTAGCTTCTCGTAATTCAAATTCGATTGAGCTTTTCCAAGTAAAATTTGGCTTCGTTTCTCGTAATCCAAATTCGACTTCGCTTTACCAAGTGAAATTTGACTTCACTTCTCGTAATCCAAATTCGATTGCGTTATTACAAGTACAATTTGACTTTGCTACTCGTAATACAAATTCGATTGCGGTTTTCCAAGTGAAATTAGACTTCGCTTCTCGTAATCCAAATTCGATTGCACATTTGCAACTAGAATTTGACTTCCCTTCTCGAAATCCAAATTAGACTTTGCTTCTCGTAATCCAAATTCTATTGCACTTTCTAAGCAAAATTTGACTGCGCTCCTCGTAATGCAAATTCAATTTTGCTTTACCAAATGAAATTTGATTTTGCTTCTTGTAATTCAAATTCGATTGTCCTTTTCCAACTAGAATTTGACTTCGCTTCTCTCAATCCAATCTCAATTCCTGCTTTTTCAAGAAATTTTTTACGTCGCTTCTCGTAATCCAAATTCGGTTGCACTTTTCAAGTAAAATTTGACTTCGCTTCCCGCAATCCAAATTGATTTTCAAGAAAAAATTGACTTCGCCTCTCGTAATCCAAATTTGATTGAGCTTCCCAACTAAACTTTGATTTAGCTTATCGTAATCCAAATTCGACTTCGCTTTTCCAAGTGAAATTTGACTTCACTTCTCGTAAACCAAATTCGGTTGCACTTTCCAACTAGAATTTGATTTCGCTTCTCGTAATCCAAATTCGGTTGCACTTTCCAACTAGAATTTGACTTTGCTTCTCGCAATCCGTATTCGATTGCACTTTTCAAGTAAAATTTGACTTCGCTTCTCGCAATTCAAATTGATTTTTCAAGATAAATTTGACTCCGCTTCTCGTAATCCAAATTTGATTGAGCTTCCCAACTAAACATTGATTTAGCTTCTCGTAATCCAAATTCGATTGAGCTTTTCCAAGTAAAATTTGACTTCATTTCTCGTAATCCAAATTTGACTTCGCTTTTCCAAGTGAAATTTTACTTGGCTTCTCGTAATCCAAATTCGAGAGAAATTTGCTTCGCGTCACGCAATCCAAATTCAATGTTGCTTTTCCAAGAGAAATTTGATTTCAATTCTCGTAATACAAATTCGATTGCACTTTCTAGTAAAATTTGACTTAACTTCTCGTAAACCAAATTCAATTACACTTTCCAAGCAGAATTTGACTTCGCTTCTCGCAATCCAAATTGATTTTTCAAGAAAAATTTTACTTCGCTTCTCGTAATCCCAATTCGGCTGCACTTTCCAACTAGAATTTGACTTCGCTTCTCGTAATCCAAATTCAATTACACTTTCCAAGCAGAGTTTGACTTCGCTTCTCGTTATCCAAATTCGATTGCGCTTTTCCAACTAGAATTTGATTTTGCTTCACGCAATCCAAATTAGATTTGGCTTTTCCAAGTGAAATTTGATTTCGATTCTCGTAATCCAAACTCGATTGAGCTTTTCCAAGTAAAATTTGACTTCGTTTCTCGTAATTCAAATTTGACTTTACTTTTCCAAGTGAAATTTGACTTCACTTCTCGTAATTCAAATTTGGTTGCACTTTCCAACTAGAATTTGACTTCGCTTCACGCATTCCAAATTAGATTTTGATTTCCCAAGTGAAATTTGATTTTGTTTCTCGTAATACAAATTCGATTGGACTTTTCAAGTAAAATTTGACTACACTTCTCGTAGTCCAAATTCAATTTTGCTTTACCAAATGAAATTTGATTTCGATTCTCTCAATCCAAATTCGATTGCGCATTTCCAACTAGAATTTGACTTCGATTCTCTCAATCCAAATTCGATTCTGCATTTCCAAGAAAAATTTAACTTCGCTTCTCGTAATCCAAATTCAATTACACTTTTCAAGCAGAATTTGACTTCGCTTCTCGTAATCCAATTTCGATTGAGATTTTTCAATTCTCGTAATACAAATTCGATTGCACTTTTCGAGTAAAATTTTACTTCACTTCTCGTAAACCAAATTCAATTACACTTTCCAAGCAGAATTTGATTTCGCTTCCTGTAATCCAAATTCGATTTTGCTTTTCCAAATTTGATTGCGGTTTCCAACTTGATTTAGCTTATCGTAATCCAAATTCGGTTGCACTTTCCAAGAGAAATTTAATTTCACTTCTCGTAGTCCAAATTCGGTTGCACTTTTCAACTAGAATTTGACTTCGATTCTCGCAATCCAAATTCAAATGCGCTTTTCCAAGTGAAATTTTACTTTGCTTTTCGTAATCCAAATTCGATCGCACTTTTCCAACTAGAATTTCGCTTCGCTTCACGCAATCCAAATTAGATTTTGCTTTTCCAAGTGAAATTTGACTGCGCTTCTCGTAATCCAAATTCTATTGCAGTTTTCCAACTAGAATTTGACTTCGCTTCACGCAATCCAAATTAGATTTTGCTTTTCCAAGTGAAATTTGACTTCGCTTCTAGTTATTCAAATTCGATTGTGCTTTTCCAACTAGAATTTGACTGCGCTTCTCTCAACCCATATTCTTTTTTTCCTTTTCAAGAAAAAATTTAACTTCGCTTTTCGTAATCCAAATTAGATTGCGCTAGCAAAATTTGACTTTGCCTCTCGTAATCCGAATTCGATTTCACTTTTCCAAGCAAAGTTTGACTTCGCTTCTCGTAATCCAAATTCGGTTGGACTTTCTAACTAGAATTTGTCTTCGCTTGGCTTGATTGAAGAAAATTAATCAAACACTGGATCTTGGTGGATGCGCATTTTAACGCTACGAATATTGAAAAAAACATTGTACATTTCAATTTTCAGTTTGGCTTAATTTTTCATTTTCGTATGCTCGTATTTTTTCAAATGTGGATTTTCGATTTATTATATTTTTAGTAAATATTCAAAACCTCACTATATCAAAAGTTACACCACAAATGCCTTAGTTTAGAATCTTGAAAATGTTTCTTAGTCTAAAGTCTCTGGGATCATGATATTTTTTCGAAGACCTGAATCAAAATTGGAAAATATAAGATATTGAAAATTCTAGATTACGATCATTCTTCATAATTTGCATAATTTGAAATTTGCGTGTTCGAAACTCTTCAAAATTGATGCACGCTCGAAATGTTGCTATGGCTAGAATCTTTTCAATATTTCATTGCTTGTGATTTTGATTTATTTTTAAATACAGGATTCTGATTGTAATACTTATTTTACTTTGGGCCTAGAAGCAGATCAATTTTGTCATTTTCCTATGCCACTTTTTTTTTTAAATTCGGGTTCTAGATTTATTAGAGTTTACGTAATTTTTCAAGACCTTACGATATCAAAAGTAAGATCATAAATGCCTTAGTTTAGCATCTATAGGCCGTTCGTAATGCTGTTGTATTGCATATGGGTGGTTTCAGTTTGAAACTAGAACAGAAACGCACTCCTCGCAATGCTGAGTTTCAGTTTCATTATTCGAGTACTTGTTTGCACCATATTTGCAACTGTTCGACTATTCGGTTTTATTTATGAGCGGGTTTGAGATACGAATGGAACTCTGTTTAAAATGCCTATGGATGTATTTGTGGAGCTTCTAATCTAACAGATGGCAGACGACAATTGGAAAACGAGGTGACGAAACGAAGTCTCATTCTGTTATTGTTCGGAGTCGACAAATTGATCGAACAAATAAATTTGCTTTACATCATAGACATCTCTCTAGAAAATGCTATTTTTTTCCAAAGATCCTCAGGTGATAAGAGATTTTCAAAAACTTCTCTGGATATTTTGTCAATACTTCTGGTTCATCAATTATTCTGAAGATCATCTATTGTCTAAAAATTCAAATCGCGTATCTCTTATGATACCAGGTTGCTCAGAAATTATTCGAAAGGCCATCAGGTGATCCGAGACCTTCATTAAATCCTCAGGGTAATTTGTCATGCCACCAGGTTAAATAGCTACTATTCTGAAGGTATCCAACGATTCAAATTGAATCTCTCAGATATTTTCTTATGATACCACGTGACTCAGAAATTATACCATAGACCTTCAGGTGATCATAATAGCTCTCAAAAAAAAAATCTTTTGAAATTTTTTCAATACTTCTGAATGATCAACTATTATTCTAAAGATCTCAAATAACGTGTCTCAGAATTTATTCCTTCGGGTGCACATAGGTTTTCAAAGACTTCTCAGGATATTTTCTCAATACTACAGGATGATCAAATATCAGAGATTCTCTAGGTGTCTCAGAAATTATTGCAAAAACCTTCATGTGCTCACAGGTCTCCAAAATCTTATCAGGATATTTTGAAATACTTCAGTATGATCAAGTGTATAACTGTCGAACAATTCAAATACCGTCTCTCAGAGATACTCTCGTGATATCAGCTATCTCAGAAATTCGACCTTCAGGTGCTCATATGTCTCCAAACACATGTTTTTTTTTTTCAATAAATCCTGGTTTAGTGACCACCCTGCATGTTTTGACAGCAGAATCGTCCGGGACCTTTTATCGTGGTTTGAACTTGTTACCTGACACAGGATTACGTTGCTGTAATCACCTTGTTGCGGGAAACTTTTTGTGAATCAGAATCACGTTCGTACTAAAATCACCGAAGTAAACAAAATTTGCACACGAACACATATGTAGGGATGAATACCAAACACCTTTTGAAACTGTGTGTTGCGCTGATCGTGCTGCAGTTTCGTTTTTGACAGTTTCAAATTTTAGAACTGTCGAGTAGTTTGAAACAATTTTGAAACTCAGCATTGCCTTAAAATGTTTATTAGTCTAAAACTTCTGAGATCATGATATTTTTTCGAAAGCCGAGAGCATTCAAAACTTAGAAAATTCAAGATATTGAAAATTAAATTTATTGAAAATTAATCATCAGCTAAGATTTTTAAATTTTTTGCAAGTTCAAAAATCTATTAAATTTTACGAGATTTGTTTGATTTATTTTCAAATTCAGGATCTTGATTGAAAAGTTTTTTTTACTCCTGGGTCAAGATTTTTTTTGAGTGGGATTACGTCTTTCGGCAACATATTGGGGGTGCAATTTAAAAAAAAACCAAAATCGACCGCGTTACGAAAAGTGGTCAGGTTTTGACAACTCATAACTCTGTCAATAGCACATGGATTTTACTTCTTAACAAGCCTATTGATTGGAAATTTTTCTACAAAGCTGCTTAAATGAATACTTTATCAATTTTCAATAGGTCACTATTGAAAACTACAGAAATGTCCAACTATTGCAATGGTGATCAAAATTATCACTGATTGCATGTAAAAAGTGGTTTCCCTAACACAGTCGCCAAATATTGAAACCAAGCATGTAATCCTACGTCAAATCTACGGTCGTGTCTTGGATACAACCTCTTACTTTTTTCCATATTCCAATATCTTAATAAACTGTTACCAAGTCCAAGATCCAACAAATTTGAAATGAACCACAACCTTGGTTTTTGTTGAAAGACTGGCACTAGCGTGCGCAAATGTCATACTGATACCGTTGGTTATTTTAACACCTTAAATGGATGTGCATGGGATTTAAGAGAAGTCTAAGAGCAATCTAAAGTGTGTTTGACACCGCTAGCCTTCCCCAAAATTGGCACATAGCGAACTCTAGTGTTGACGGGGATCATAAATAAACCTAAATTCAAAATGAAAATAATGAATAATATGAACGAAATCTTGCGAATCGTTCTGGATTTGAAAATTAATATTACATATAAGGAAAATGGATGTAATGTCGGTCTAAATGCCCCTAATTTGGGCCCATACATAAATTCAGCAATCGACTAGATTTTCAATAACGACCAAAAATATCCATTACTACCGTCCCAATAACTCGTTCATCTAGGTAAAATTAGTAAATATTAGATTTTAAGCGATGGGCCCAATCTTAGATCCATATGCCAACATTAGAGCCATTTTCCTTAAGTTATAGGAATTTGTCGAAACTCAAATGATCCAGAATCTTGGGGTTTAATGAATAGTTAGGACCACAATTTTCAAAATTATGCTAAGTACGAAACCTTGAAACTGTAGAACCTTGAAAAAAACGGTCCATGTCTTGGATCTTTAAAAATGTTTCTAGTCCAAGGACTTTTCCCTGGCTTTAAATTGTTCAAGTCTAAGCCTTCTAAAAAAAATAATTATTTCATTTTCCTACATGATATTGTTATAGTTTGTAGTGCAGTTATGACAAGATCGACGGAAAAAACAAACCAAAGGTAGTGCAGTTATGAATGAGGATGTACCTGCATGTACCCGAAGCTATCGTTTTGTTAAAGTGATATGGGGTACTCGGTGGCCTAATGGTAACCGTTTTTGCTTGCATCTCTTTTCAAACATGATGGATTATTAAATCAATTCCATTACCGGAATGGGTTAGTAGTGGTTGGTTGTGATGATATAAAAGCTTTTTTTTTTATTTGTTTTCTGATTGATAGACGAGAACATGGAAAATCACTACTGATAGAACTCTGTCGGCCGTTGTTAATTTCTATCCGCTAACAAAAAACATCCTTTCCGTGGCAGTCATGAACATGCAGAGGTATATTCGGTCTCATGTCGAACAAACAATCCTCCTCTCCACCAAAATTTATCCACTACGATTGGATTGCTTATTCAAAGCCTCGCATTCATTTGCTATTTGATCGAACTAAGAATGCTTCTAGTTAAACACGGAGTAGCAACTAATAATTCTACGGTCAAATGTTCAAAATTGTCGAACAATTAAACTAATCTTGGATATTCGCAACACAGCAAAGCCACAATACGTTGTAAATTAAAGCTTATAGCTGAACACCAACATCGCAACATAATTTCTCAAAGAACCACCCTCAACTCGTTCCAAACATTGTCAAGACCGCTGCTGGCCTCATCGAAAGCCACCCTTCGCGACTGTCGTCTAAACTCACCTAATGGCAGTCATCGTACGTCGCATTGCTTTAATCTGTACCCCAACGCGAATTTCCTCGAGAAGAATTCATGTCCCACGTTTAGTTATGCGAAGAATTCAGTGGGGTGGGTCCAACAACTTTTCTCTCCCATCAGCCATGACGTCACCTCCACCCCTTGCACCCAAAATACAATCTTGATCTAATTTTCAAACACAATCTTCCGTGAAATGGCAAGCATTACATCGTATCTGGCACTCACATTCAGCAGCACCGAAAAAAAATACTCTAATTACCAATGACACCCCCGGTCCACCCCCTTCCCCCGACCTACCGGCAGGCAAACAAAATTTCATTTCCCGAAGAAACGACCATCTGCCGCAGCATCACCCAGCGACGACAACGACGACGGCGACGATGGCGTGAATTCAACGTCACGCTGTTGCCTCCCCCACCCACCCCCTGCTGCTGGTGATGCAGTGAGTCAGTGCGACAACTCCGCTCAAAACGCCCCCTTGATCCACAAGGCAGGACCTCCTCGCTCATGTAGCGCTCATCCTCGCTGTTTGGTGTGTGTGTCTGTATGTATGTTTACGCCCTAGTGACTGCGTTTCCGCTTCGGCTCGACGGCAACGGCGGCCGTGTGTACTCACCAGAGAGCAAAGTAAATTAAACAGAAATAATTAACTTCTCTCTTCATGAATAATTAATTTTATCAGAGATTAACTTCTGACTCCGGAGCGCTAGCCGGGGGAGTGAGGAGTGCTAGCGCCGTGCGAGTTCATGGACTTCTTTTCCGGCCTTTCCGTAGCTAATTGGACGCCAAAATAGAGGCGTCGAAGCCCTTCCAATACCGGAAGCCTAAAATGGCTTTAAAATTGAATCAATCGATAGAGGGTTTTTTTTTTATCCTCATCAGACTTTGTCCAGCTGAAAATGACCACCATCGGTGGCACCAATGAGCACCGGGTGTGCTTTCGATTTCGATCCCAGTAGCACAGCTATGTTCTGCTTTTCAATCCTTTCGAAAATTCTGGTAAATGAATCGTTCGTTTCTTTGCTTCGAACGTTTGTTTTTTTCTTCTGTCTATGTGTGTGTGCTGAAATCTTAATTAACAGAATAAATGACTATCATCAAGTTCACTTCAGACTCACACCCCTACAGGGCGCGCTGTTCGGTCGTTCGAGCAGATGCTTTCTTTTCCTTTCACCGTATATCTTCCAAACTTTAGTGCTTTTTTGTGTGAAGCTCTCCCATTCAAGTGGCATTAGTGCTGAACAGCGGTAGAACTCTTTGGATAGTGTGAAAATAAAAAAACTGAGCAAAAGTTGAGAATGGCAGCTGTATCGATGTGCTTCCGGTGAATTTTCGTGGTAAGCGGAAATTTTGATTTGACTTTGAGCGTCAAAAAATTATGAATTTTGGTACTTTTGCTGAAAAATATCGTGCCTATGGAACCAGAAGTCTTGGATCCTTAACTCATCTCATGCTGCTTAAGGTGATTTCTTGAAGAGTTCAAAAATGGTCATCATGATGAATGATGCGTCCTACCACTTCAAGTTTTCTAGAGTACAAATTCCAGACGATCCTGCCGGGGGTTCTTAGATGTATCCGAAGTTGATTCAAACGTTTTTGCCGGGTATTCCAGAATATTCCGAAGGATAATCAATACGTTTCCGACTTAGATTCCAGATATTATTAACTTACATTTCCCAATCTCCGATTCCGTTGATTCCAGACATTTCCAACGGAGATTCGAGACGATCCCAACTTGGATTTTAGATGTTCTTGACTTAAATATACCGGTGGAGAATTCAAACGTTCCTGACGGAGATTCTAGTTATTCTCAAAGGTTATTTCAAACGTTCCCGAAAAAGAATCCACACTTATTTATTTATTCTTCAATCAATCAAATCGTAGACTACATATTAACATTAGGACTTAAGTTCTATGATGTCGTAGGGTTCTAAAATATATCTTTAATTCTGTTGAGGGCATATTTAGGTCAATCATTTCACAATGATGATAATAAACAGTCATCATCTGATTTACCGGTTCAAATTTAGCTTAATTGGTCCGCTAACGGGGATAACATACTTTCCCGACAAAGATTTGAGGCGTTTGGATTTTTGGATTCAGACGTTTCAACGGAGTTTCCAAACGATCATGCCGTAGATTCCAGACGTTCCCAACTTGGTTCAAGACGTTTTCAACTTGACTTCAAGCCGTTCCCGATGGAGATTTCAGATGTTGCTGAAGATGGTTCCAGACGTACTTGATGATAATTCCAAACGATTTGAACTAGGATTCCAATCGTCCCAAACTTAGCAAGTATGCAGTCGCCGAACAAATTCCCCAACGAAAACAACAGAGGTTGTTACCACCACCGGTCTTCACTGATGACATTTTTCCTACGTTAGCCTCTACCTCGACTTCGCTTCACCCATCGGATAGCGGGCCGTTGATCCCCTCTACAGGTCAACAGCCCCCTGCTAGTGGTGGAGTGGATCGCAAAACTGCTAGTGGTAAGTCCGATGGAAACGAGACAGATTCATCTGTCGGCTCATCCAGCTCCAAAAGGCATCTCCGCACTCGTCCTCCAGGCAAGAAACCTCGAGTGGAGAACGACGACTATATGCGAGATGGGAGTAACCGACCGTCCTAATGGCTGAGTTCTCCAGTTATAACCTCGCATGTATCAACAACATCACGAACGCAACGAAGATCGACGCACTTCGGTCTTTCGTACGAACGCTGCAGCTGGACATCGTTTTCCTTCAGGAGGTGGAGATTGAGCAGCTCTCTCTCTCCCTGGCTTCAACGTTGTCTGTAATGTGGATCACGCGAGGTGGGAAACGGCAATCGCGCTAAAAGACCACATACAATTCGCGCATGTCGAGAAAAGCCTGGATGGCCGCCTCATTGCTTTGAGGGTGCAAAATACGACTCTCTGCAACGTCTACGCACCATCGAGAACAGCTTTTCGTGCGGAAAGAGAGAGGTTTTTTCAACGGCACGATCGCTTCTTCGCTTCAACATGCAACACGTCATCCTTGACGGTGATTTGAACTGCATGCTACGTCCGAGTGACTCTACGAGTGCCAACTCAAGTCCAACTATACAAGCGACCGTACGACAGCTGCAGTTACACGACATATGGTTAAAACTGTACGCCACAACCCCCGCACCCACGTACGTCACTCACAATGCGGCATCCAGGCTCGACTGTATGTATGTCAGCGCTGAACTATGCGAGCATCTGCGAAGCACTGCCACGCAAGTATGTTCATTTTCAGACCATAAGGCTCTAACAGCACGAATTTGCCTTCCCGACCTCGCCCGCGAACAAGGACGCGGTTTTGGTCCCTCCGCCCTCACCTTTTGACTGCCGCAAACATTGAAGATTTTCAAGTTCGGTGGCAGTTTTGGACCCGCCAACGGAGGAATTTCCCCAGCTGGATGGCATGGTGGCTTTCATACGCGAAGCCAAAAATCAAGTCGTTTTTCCGCTGGAAGTCGAGCGAAGCATTCAGCATCTATAACGCTGAACACCAACGTCTGTACACGCAGCTACGACTCGCATATGATGCGTACTATCAGAATCCCACCATGCTGGTGACTATCAACCGCGTAAAAGCGCAAATGCTGATGTTGCAGCGTCGTTTTGCACAAAATTTCATCCGCCTCAACGAGACGAGACGTTCGTTGCGGGCGAGAGCTTATCCACCTTTAAGCTGGGCGACAGACGAAGGAAAAAAACAACTAAAGGGTGATACGGCCAAAATTTGGTCAATATCAACTTGACGTATTTCTTTCAATTTTGCATTTAAAAAACCTGAACACCCCTCATTTTGAAGGTGTGTGTGTGTAGAATGTTGCTCCTATTTTGATTTTGGAATTCACTCTTCAGTTGTCAAAATGCCGTCCAAGCAAGAAGAGCAGCGTATCAAAATTTTGCTCGCGCATCTCGAAAATCCGAGCTACTCGCACGCAAAGTTGGCAAAAACGCTAAAAGTTGCCAAATCAACCGTTACAAATGTAATTAAAGTGTTTGGGGAACGTTTGTCGACAGCCAGGAAGTCTGGATCGGGGGGAAATCGAAAACCGGAAGCCGCTGAGACGACAAAGAGAGTTGCCGGTAGTTTCAAGCGAAACCCTAACCTCTCTCTCCGAGATGCCGCAAATAAGCTGGGTGTATCGTCTACAACCGTGCATCGAGCCAAAAAACGAGCCGGACTATCGACTTACAAGAAGGTAGTGACTCCAAATCGCGATGATAAACAAAATACGACGGCCAAAGCGCGATCCCGGAGGCTGTACACGACGATGCTGACGAAGTTTGACTGCGTGGTAATGGACGACGAAACCTACGTCAAAGCCGACTACAAGCAGCTTCCGGGACAGGAGTTTTATACGGCAAAAGGAAGGGGAAAGGTAGCAGATGTTTTCAAGCACATGAAACTGTCAAAGTTCGCAAAGAAATATCTGGTTTGGCAAGCCATCTGTACCTGTGGCTTGAAAAGCAGCATTTTCATAGCTTCCGGGACTGTCAACCAAGAAATTTACGTGAAAGAGTGTTTGAATAAACGTCTGCTGCCTTTCCTGAAGAAACACGGTTGTTCCGTACTGTTTTGGCCGGATTTGGCATCTTGCCATTACGGTAAAAAGGCCATGGAGTGGTACGCCGCCAACAACGTGCAGGTGGTTCCCAAGGACAAGAACCCTCCCAACACGCCAGAGCTCCGCCCAATTGAGAAATACTGGGCTATTGTCAAGCGGAACCTAAAGAAGACCAAAAAACTGCTAAGGGCGAGCAGCAGTTCAAGGCAAACTGGCTTTCTGCGGCGAAAAAGGTGGACAAGGTGGCTGTACAAAATCTGATGGCAGGGGTCAAGCGTAAGGCCCGGCAATTCGGATTTGGAAAAGCGGAAGCCTAACTGAATATTTTTCCTGAATTTTATACTAATTGAACTTGAAAAAGAAATTTAATTTGATTTTTTAAATAAACGATTTCACCGATTTACACGCGTTTTCCCTTGACCAAATTTTGACCGTATCACCCTTTATAACAGAACTGCAGAACGAGCGAGGAGAACAAATACAAGGCTCCCTGGAGATCGAACAACACATGTTCCGATACTTCAGGGACCTGTATGCGGCTGGAGAGGCGAGGCAGGTTGGGGAAGACACGTTTATAAACGAGAGAGTCGTACCAGAGAACGACTATCAAATCACTATTAACGATTTGAAAAATGCCATCCGCACATCGCAGAAACGAAAATCGCCTGGTACCGATGGCCTGCCGGTAGAGTTCTACCTACGAACACTCGACGTCATCTATCGGGAGCTGTACTTCGTAATAAATGAGGCTATGACGAAGGAGCTCCCCTCGGAATTCACCGATGGCACAATCGTGCTGGTCAAAATGAGAGGTGGCGATGGGACAGCGAGAGCATACCGTCCGATTAGCCTGCTAAACGTCGATTATAGAATTCTTAGCCGTGTGATGAAGGCCCGTTTGGAACGCGTGCTGCAGATACATCGAGTTCTGAGTGACGCTCAAAAATGCGCCAACACCGACCGCTCTATTGTTCAAGCTACACTCTCGCTCAAGGATTGTGTGGCCCAGCCTATCGGAAGAAAACAGAAAGGGAAGCTGATCTCGTTCGACCTAGACCACGCGTTTGATCGGGTATCTCATGAGTTTCTTTATCGAACCCTTCTCTCTCTGGGTATCAATCATGATTTCGCCGATACCTCTTCATCACGACTGTTAGTGGATGGGCACCTTTCACAGTCGTTCCGCATAGAACGATTCGTACGTCAGGGAAATCCGATGTCGATGCTGCTTTTTGTGCTCTACCTCCATCCCCGCCGCACACGGGTGGAGCGTGTATGTGGCGGGGATCTGTGCGTTGCGTACGCTGACCATATCACGGTGTTAGCAACATCAACGCAAACAATTGAACGGATCTTTCAGCTGTTCGACAGCTTTGAAGTCGTTGCCGGGGCAATACTAAATCGCCATAAAACAGTGGCAATCGATGTCGGATTCATCCATGGGGATCCACTGTTGATACCAGGACTACAGAATACAGAGAAGGTGAAGGTTCTGGGTGTTATTTTTGCAAACTCAGTGCGGTTGATGGTGAAGCTTAACTGGAATACGCTAATAAACAAAATTCTGTAGCTTATATGGATGCATAACATGCGCTCCCTTACCCTGCAGCAAAAGGTAATATTACTAAACACCTTCATCACAGCGAAGGTGTAGTACCTCTCATCCATAATACCACCGCAATGCATCCACACGGCAAAGTTGACAGCGATAATGGGGACTTTCCTGTTTCGATGATTGGCAGCACGTGTTCCAATGCAGCGCAGTAAAAAGCATAGAGGACTAAAACTGCAATTGCCAGCGATCAAGTGCAAAGATATCGATTCCCTTCCCGATTATCAGTCCCTTCTCGTCCAAAATATTCCTCCCCCTGCCGATCTTCCCTGCTTAAAACTCCTCTCTCAGCAATTTTCCTTGTATCCCCACCACATCCAACAAAACCCCACCAGCGATCAAATTCACCGCTTCTATCTGGGGCCTCCCTTAGCTCAGTCGGTAAAGGCGCAGCTACAAAGCAAGACCATGCTGGAGGTGGCTGGGTTCAATTCCCGCCCCGGTCTAGGAATTTTTCGGGTTGGAAAATTTCTCGACTTCCCTGGGCATAGAAGTTATGATTGGACTTGCCACACAATTATACCAATGCAAAAATGGTACAGGCATCGAAAGCTCTCAATTAATAACTGCCGAAGTGCATCTAGAACACTAAGTTGAGAGCACGCAATAAGCTAATATGCGATATGCAATAAGCTCGAAATGCGAAGAAGAAGCAGAAGAAGAAGAAGAAGATCTGGAGCAAACCGAGATACCAAAAGTGGCACGGAACCAGCCAGACCTGAACTGGAAGAAGATATGGGCAAACATTTCATCAAGAAGACTGTCATCGAGCCAGCGCAGCAATCTCTACTTTTTTTTTTTTTTTTTTTGTTAATTAATTTATTTGATAAGGCTCAACCGAATTAACTTTACAGAGCCGAGGATTCTTGGTCACTATACAATACATCTTAAAACTATAGTCAAAAGGTACAACACAATAAACACTTTATCTTCCGCTATCCAAAAAGCCTCCTCCATCAGAACTGGAGCCGCTTCCAGTAGTTTCATTGTATGGCAAATTGTTGTACGCCAACGAGGGTCAGAGCGCGTCCATTGCAGCAATGGACGCAAAACGTGGTCAGCACTCACACACTCATCACGAAACGGTTGCTTTCCAAAGTCGATGACGCATCGACCGAAAGAACTGCTGATGAAGAACAATGAGGAGGACCACACAATGGTTGCTGCCGAGAAAACAGACGATCGCGTAGCACACATCGAGAGTGGCCTGCTTTTGTCGACAGCCGAGTGAACACTGCAATCTCTACTTGTTAGTGAACAAAAAACGGAGCACCGCAGACTGATGAACATCATCGGCCGTGCAAACGACCCGCATTGTCAGCACTGCATGGTGGTCGGTCGTCGAATCTTTGCAACACAAGTTCAGTGAGTGCCGCCGAGTAACCGCGGCATGGGCCTACGTGCAACGAAGGATGACGATGACTCTCGGTGGGTGACAAAGGCCTACTTTCGAAGACCTTCTACGCCCGATCCTGGGTACAATTGCAACAGAGACAAGAATCAATTTACTTAACATTTTCATAAAATACATCAACTTTATTAATGTCAATGTTAATAGTAAAATCGATGTAGGTGAGCTAGAGTTTATTCTAAATCTAGTAGAATAATGTAATTTTTTTATCTGTTTAAATGTGTTATTTATTATTAAAAACTAAATAAACAATATTTTACAAAAAAAAAAGAAGACCTTTCAAATAGCAAGTTATGGTATTCTGGCATAAAAAAAGCGTATGTTATCCGTCAGTTATTATAATAACTAAATTAATTATTAGCTCGTTATTCATATAACATTTTTTAGGTATTATTTTTGGTATTTTACCTCTTATGTCAGCCTCGTAAATACCATATTTAGGTTGCCAGTTATTCTATTTTCAAACCTGTATTTGGTATACATAAGGTATTTTCTTCTGCTCGGGCAGCCATGATAAAATGAAAGAGGTATGGAGGAGGTGTTAATCATGTCTATTCATCGTGCTGCTTTGGAATTGGCTAGTGGAAGATATGCGTTGAAGATTCTGTGATTCGCACCCAGTTATCGAATATGGATTGTTTTTGGTGAGTTGGATCCAGTGGATAATTATTTCTTAAATGTTTTTCTCATTGTTATTGATGTTCTATTGAGAAAACGTAATGGTATTCGGTCTTTCAGAGGAAAATACATTACGATTTATCCCAGGCCACTTTTGTAGAAAATTTAACCTATTAGATCTTGGGTGAAACACTCCGAAATATTTAGAAAAATAGAGTACACGCTTGATCCAGTTTGGGATACATTATTGACTGCTCTCGAGAATATAATTTCATTTTAATATATTGTTTAATCCGGGCCTTAACAATCGTTATGTCGGTCATAGCTTGTTATAATGTAAGAGGCACGATAGCCTGCGTAAAGAGCAAATCGAAACATTGAACGTCGTGTGAAACATAATGAAGGCCTAAATGCTTTCTCGTAGCTTTAAGTTTTCGAATTTGAATGATAGTCGGTGGCAGTGCTTACTAAGCAGAAAAATGAGATCCCAGGTCCTTTCATATTAAATAGAGTTATGATCAAATCGCTTGGTTATCAAGTATCTTGCAAAACTTGTCGTCGTCGGTGCCGGGTTTGAATGGTTACAACAACTCGAGTAAAGGTATGATATGATATGATGGGCTCGGTGGCCTTAGAGCGATCGATTTTGTTTACTGAGCAGAAGATCATGAGTCTAATCTCAGGCACATCCACATTCAATATTCGTCAATTGCTTTATTTATTAATATGACTACATGGCAATAACAACAACTCGATGATTAATTTGGAGCTCGCTTGCCTAGTGGCAAACGTTTTTGCCTACTGAGCAGAAGATCGTGGGTTCAATCCCAAGCTCCTTCGCGTTATATGATCGTTAGGACATCAATTCAGCTTATGATTTACCAAAACGAATACTGCTGCAATCCCAACCCTCTTACCCAATATCCCAGTGACTCCTCAGGGAAGTGCAGAGGCGTTCTCGGCTTCCATCGAAGCGAGTGTCACGTCAACACATTCCTACGCATTCCTTTCTTGAACTGCGTTTTGGCGCAAGACAACTGTAGGAGCTATAAAGTAGCTCTGAGAAATTCTGGTAACTAGTTTCGAACTTTAGGACAGCTTCATAAGCTTCAAAGATATACTGAGCACTTTAGGGTATAGCCAAAATATTCAGTGATGAATCAAAAATTTCAAGGAAGTTTAAAGATCTTCAAGGCTAAATTCCGAGAGCTTCAGAGCCATTCTATTAACTTCAAGAAAATTTCGTGACCTTGATAAAGACCAGAAAACATCAAGACAGTTCCATTGACTTCAAGAGCATTTCCGGAACTTTACAAGAACTTCGACAAAACTTCACGTTCTAATGTCGGAAAATTCTTCTCCGACATTATCAACGTCCGCACGTACCGCAGTGCGAACATAGATTCGGACCACTACCTAGTTGCAGTATGCATGCGCTCAAAACTCTCGACGGTGCATAACACCCGTCGAAGTCAAACGCCGCGACCCAACATTGAGCAACTACGGGACGCCGGAGTTGCCCAGGACTACGCGCAGCAGCTGGAAGTTGCACTACCCACGTAAGAGTAGCTTGGCGCAGCTACTCTTGAAGATAGCTGGAGGGACATCCGTTTCGCTTTAGGTAGTACTGCTGCAGCGGCACAAGGTACTGCGATCCTGGACTGAAGAAATGACTGGTTTGACGGCGAATGCAAACTGTTAGTAGAGGAGAAAAAGGCAGCACGGGCGAGAATGCTGCAACACCGCACGAGATTGAATGTGGAGCGATACAGACAAGCAGGAAGACAGAGATCGCGAGACGAAGGAAAATCTGTACCGCGTAAACGACACACGGAAGTTCTACGAGAAGCTAAATAGTTCGCGCAAAGGTTACGTGCCGCAAGCCAATATGTACAAGGACTTGGACGGTAACCTTCTCACGAACGAGTGTAAGGTGATTGAGATGAGAAAGCAGTACAATGAAGAGCACCTTAACGGTGATGCAGCAGAAAACGAAGGTGGCACGGCAACAAACCTTGGAGCACGCACGACAGGCTACCAGCCTCTGATCTTCAAGAAGTTGAGGAGGAGATCGGTCGGCTGAAGAACAATAAAGCAACTGTTGTAGATCAACTACCAAGTGAGCTATTAAAATGCGGTGGCGAAGCACTGGCTAGAGCGCTGCACTGGGTAATTGCCAAGATTTGGAAGGAGGAGATATTACCGGAGGAGTAGCGACAAACTGGATTGCTGCAACTACCGCGCGGTGACACTGCTGAGCGCCGCCTACAACGTACTCTCCCAAATTCTATGCCACCGCCTGCCACCATTGGCAAGAGAGTTCGTGGGACAATACCAGGCGGGATTCATGGCTTTCCACGCTACCACGGACCAACGTGCCCACACGCCATTTGTTCATCGATTTCAAATCCGCATACGACACAGTCGATCGGGATCAGCTATAGCAGATTATGCACGAGTACGGATTTCTGTATAAACTGACGTGATTGGTCAAGGCAACGATGGATCGAGTGATGTGCGTTGTTCGAGTATCGGGGACACTCTCGAGTCCCTTTGAATCTCGAAGGGGGTCACATCAAGGTGATGGACTTTCGTGTCTGCTATTCAAAATCGCGTTAGAAGGTGTGATCAGAAGAGCTGAGATAGACACGAGTGGCACGATCTTCAGGAAGTCTATCCAGCTTCTTGGCTTCGCCGATGACATCGGAAACGTACATCAGACTGAAGCTAGGCGGATTGGACTTGCCATCAACGCATCGAAGACAAAATGCATGAGAGGAAGAGATTCTAGGGAAGACATCCCGAGTTCAGATTGACGGTGACGAAATCGAGGTGGTTGATGAGTTCGTGTATTTGGGCTCACTGGTGACCACCGAACATGACACCAGCAGAGATATTCAGAGACGCATTATGGCAGGGAATCGTGCCTACCTTGGACTCCAGAGGAAATTCGCCGCCGCACGAAGTTGACTATCTACAAGACGCTGATTAGACCGGTGATCCTCTACAGCCACGAGATCTGAAAGCATAGAGTTGATAGTTCCATTGGAGTACGGCAGTGTGAAGATTGTATATAGATATTAGAATAGCGAACTAGGACAACTTTTAAGGAAGGTACAAATCGGTTTTTTCATCTCTCTTTACCAAACTCCCCCTTTGGAGAGGGATGGTGAGGGGTGTCCCCCCCCCGCCACCACTGGCAAAAAGAGATGAAAACCGACCCGTTCAAGTACCAACTGTGTGTTTGAAACAGTTCTACCGATTTTTACCGCACTTCAATTGTTATTTGAAGGAAAGCATCCAGTCGTAGGTTTGGAAATTGCAACTATTGTTTACCCCTACCACGATATGTGCTCCTGTCATCGTCGACTTGACGATCTCGAGGGGACACGGGTGGGGTAGGTGTTGCTACTGTACCTTTCGACCATTGACAGTAATTGATGGTATGCTCCCATCCAGAGTTATGTACTTTGACTATATGTTTTTAGTATTACTTCTACGTGAAGTCAACGATTTACATAGTTGAAGATGCTAATTTCAAATAACAGACTGTAGTGGTAATTTTTATACGATAGATGGAGTAGATGAAAGCATAGAGTTGATAGTTCCGTTGGAGTACTATGCTATGCATCTACTCCATCTATCGTATAAAAATTACCACTACAGTCTGTTATTTGAAATTAGCATCTTCAACTATGTAAATCGTTGACTTCACGTAGAAGTAATACTAAAAACATATAGTCAAAGAAGAATTTTAGGAAAATTTGAAGAACTGTTTCATTAAATTTTGAAAAATTTCATGAAAATTACGGAGGTTAACAAATCTTCAATTTAGTTAAAATGTGTTAAGGGAAGTAACGTGAACTTTGTGACTGTTCTGACCATTTCAAACCCGTTTCATGAATATCAAGACAGTTTTGAAAACTTCAGGGAAGTACCCGAGTAGTACATTTCCGTTAATAAAAGTTGCAGCAACTTGTTTATGACTGAAATAAGTCGTAAAAAAGATCCAACAACCGATATGTGACAAGCGTGCTACTAGGGTACTGAGAGGCAAAAATAAATTTCCAGAATTAAATTTAAAAAAAATAACGAGAAATTTCAAGAAGATATTCCACAGAACATAAAGGAAGTTTAGAGAACTTCATAGAAATTTCAGAAACTTCTCAGAAACTGCTAGAAATTCAAGGAGCTGCAGAAAACGTGGAGAAGTTACGAGATCTTTAAGACGGTTTCATTAATTTTGGGACAGTTTCTGTAATATACTCAGAAGAATAACGAGAACTTCATGAAAATGCTAAAAACTGTCCAATTAAATTTTAAAAATTGCAGAAACTATACGGAAGTTGATAAATACAATTTAGTTTAAAGATATTAAGGGAAGCTTCGTGATCTTTGGAACTATTCTGAGAACTTTAAAGCAGTTACATGGATATCAGGAAAATTGCAGAAATTTCAGGGATGTACTGAGATAAATTCAGAAAAAATAACGATACATTTAAAGAAACTTAAACAAGACATCATCAGAAAAGTTCAGAGAACTTAAGAACAATTTCGAAAACTTCTCAAAAATTGCGAAATATTTAAGGAGCTCCAGAGAACGTGGGAAGTTAAAAGATCTTAAGGACCGATTTCTGAAACATCCTCAGAAAAATACATACCAAGAACTTCAGGAAAGATACGAGAACTAAGAGGGTGTTTCACACATTTTTTTTCATAAGGCAGTTCCGAGGAATTAAGGGAAATACCGTGGAATTCGGGGAAGTTTCATTAATAGACTGCGGAACAATAAAGCAAAATCTGAGACCTTCTTTAACACCTCAAAAACTTCAAGGTGGTTCCAGGATTCAATCCCAATCGGCCTTGTCGGGATTTTCTGAGGCATACAATCTCTGATCACGCCTTCCTTCGAAATAAAAGTAAAGCCGTTGGTCCCCAGACCATGAGTTGATGGGTCGATAGGTAGGGTACCAAGAGTGGGAGCTGCCTCCCTGGCGTCAGCAGCATTGGTACACAGTACGGAAAACACATCAAAGAAAAAAAGGCGATTCCATCTGCTTCAAGAATACTGCAGAAACGTTTAATATGTTGTGCGAGGTCAGGAAAACTTCAGAAAAGTCCAAAGATCGTGAGAAAAACTGTGGATACTTTATATACATTCCATGAGCCTCAGACATGCTAGGTCTAGATATCTTCAGACCAGGTTAGAGATTTTAAGGACAGTCAAAATAACTACAAGAAACCGCAGACTTTTTGCAATTGTATGACTCCAGAATGTTCTGGGATTATCTTCAGGTGCAGAGCTTTATGAGAATTGTGAAAACTTAGACTAGATATTTAGGAAATTTCCTAAAATGTCAGCATGGTGCAGAGAAGCTGTGAGATTTTTAGGTGCAATATTTTCAGGGATGTTCAAATGGATAGTCAGAGGACTTCAGAGCAGATTAATTAATTAATTGCAGGAACTTTCAAGAAGTACCGAGATATTATGGATTTATGGGTCTTCAGGGAACTTCCATGAATATCAGGAAAATTGTTAGCTCGTTAGAGAAGTTCCGCGAACTTCTTAGAAATTACGAGAACATTACCATTCAGGTACATACACTTCAGGCAAGACAGGTACAATTCTGGTAAATCTCTGATGGAAATTCAGATGATTCGCAGAATAGAACCCAGCCGTTCCCATCCTATAAATGAGTGCCAGGCTATTTCCAAATGGAAATTAATCCCCAGAACGCCAGTCTATTAATCTAAATCCGAAAAAAAGCTGATTCCCAGGACAACCGAACCCACCGCTGCGACACGTCGCCGGAAACCAGCAATATCACTCCGAACGAACGATATGAAAGTCAAGCAAAAACGGGCGAAAGTTTATGGTTATGGCTATTTGCTTGTTAATGAGATTTTATTCCGGCCATTTTCTCCCCAGACATCGTCGTCGATTCATCTTGGACATTCATCTTCCTTGCTCTGGTAGCCAAATCTAGCCGGACCCCCGTCCGAAGAAAAAGCTCTCAATCAAATCCAACATCTAGGAACACCCTGCTGCTGCTGCTGAAATTGTGGTCAAAGTGGAACAGAGAAAAACGGAAAGGTGATAAAAATGTGAATCTCTTTTTGTGCTGAACTTCGAACCACCCCCCGATACGGGGCGAATTCTCAGAGAAAGAATTCCGGATCGCTGACCTACCGGACGCTTTAAGCTCTTTAAAATCCAATTCGAAGTTTATATCGGGGAATATGTGCACGACGACAACCGGAAGCCATGCTCGCAATGTGGAAACCAGAAATGTTCCGAAGGGAGCAGAAAAAAAACCGGTCGTACATTAATCTCTATCTCTCACTGCCTGCGATATACGAACCGAAATTCAGCAGCAACTTGCATTTCAGTCCCTGGATGCAGACGACGAACAGACGGAAGCATCCTTGAACTATATGTTAGACTGCTAGCAGGACAAAACTCAAAATAGGAGAACGATCCGAAGCAAGCTGCTTCAAGTTGAATTTCCTACATACCGACGACGACGACGACGACGACGACGACAATGGAGTCCATGTTTGAGCGATTTGAATTTGAAAACTTTTACCCGGAGAAGGAGGCAGTCATTGACTTTTCGAGATGCAACTATCAGAGGAGAGGTCTTCTAGTTCGTTTTTGTTTTCGGAAATCGAATTAGGGCCACCCCCCGTTGCGTTTTCAATTCAATTGTCGTTAGGAGCTCGCTCGACAGGAGCCGATCCTAATTCGAGGGAATTAGTTTTTATATCGAAATGGCTGCCGAAGAGAGAATGCGAGAGAGGGACAGGACAGCAGCATGGGGCGAGGAAGGTTGTAGGTCTTCGGGCTTGTTTGTCGATTTTTGTTGCCCCTTCTCGGGTGGTCGGTTGATAACTAATTCGATTTTGAGTTGTTCTGTTAATGCACCGGGGGGCATGGGAGGAAGGAAGCTTTTATTTTCTCGTTGAATCAGATAAAGTTCTGATCAGAAAAAGGAATGCCCGTGAACGTTCAAAATTTTTAAACATTAAGTGACAAATCGTACTTACATAAATTCTTGAAGCAAACTGAAATGAGAAAAATAATAGGCTTTCATTAGGAGGGTTTCGATTCATATCTGTCGTTAGCACAAGATGACCAACAGAACGGGCGCTGGTAGGTTTTTCGGCGCAAGTGGCGATTCCGATCCTGATTATTTAAGGTTTTAACTACACACTTTTGGACCTTTTTTGCAAACCTACTTTATTTTATCCTACTTAATTCATCATAAATTCATTTTCCTCGTGCAATTCTTCTATTCTTTTTCACAATAATCGTCATCCACTGTAATTTTCAATCTAGTTTCACTAGAACTTCACTATTTACATTTTCATTCCGCTGACGTCCAGAAATAAGAGAGCACACTCACGACAGCTCGACTTTTTTTTATAGCTGAGGGGTGATTTAAAGTGAAGGGCCGTTAATCCGACGTAGACCAACATTTGATATTTTTTAACCCCGCCCCTCCCTCTCCCCTCGTAGACTATAGTAGACTTTTCTAACACCTCTCCACCAACCCCCCACCACTCATAGACTTTGTTTATTTATTTATTTATTTATTTATTCATCTGACATATGTGGTCTTAATGAATATGAGAATACATTTTCAAAACAGCTACAAAATTGACAAACTAGTAATTCTATTTTTAAAACGACCAGAAGTTTCGCCGAACTCAAAGAGATCCTCCACCACCGAAAAAGCTCGAATCATCGACGATATTGGTTCATTATATCCAAACAACGTACGGTGAAATCTGTCCTGTAGTAGTCTTCGCCTTCTTTCAAGGGTGTCCATTAGAGTGATGCAAAATTTGAAATTTTCGCTCCACAATACTTAAACGATTCCAAATCGGATCCTGACTAACCTCTCAAAATTTGAACCCATTTGGTGAGAAACTGAGATGGCACAAACCATTTGAAGTTTGTATGGGAATTACTACATGGTAAAACCAAGATTTTTGTTCATGTCTATATAATAATTCACTATATCTGTCTGCTTCAAAAGATTTCAACTGTACTTGTAGGAAATTTTCCCAGCTACAACTTTGCTCAAGACCACTTTTTGATTAAATGCAAGGATCGAAAGTTATCAATGGTTCAATGCACTGATGTCTTATGATCATGCTCAATCAACTGCTCAGCAGGCAACATTGGTGTTTCTGGGACGTTGAATAGGACACAAAAATCATGGCAACTATGTCACACTGCAAAATACAGTGTTGCCTACAGAGCAGCTGCTTGATCATGTCATAAGTTTACCAATATCTTAAATAATTAATAACTTTTTCCTGTCTCGTTTTACATAGAAAAGTTGTAGCTGAGAAAATTTTCTATAAGAATGGTTATCGAACTGTTTTGCAGCTTAATATGAAAAAAGACTAGAAGGCAATGAACAAAAAGTTGAGATTTCCCATAGTAATTTACATGTAAACTTCAAATGGCTTGTGCGAAGTCTGTTTCTAACCAAATGAGTTGTAACTTTGGGAGGCTAATCAGGACCCGATTTGAAACTATTTAAGCACTGTGGAGCGGAAAAGTCAAATTTTGCATCAGTCTAGTGTCCATGCCCAACAGTCTACATCGATCGGGATAGACAGGGAGGTTCAACTGATCGCGCCAAGGTAGATGACGCAGTGCTGGCCGGATGAATCGTCGCTGGACACGTTCAATCCTTGAGGTCCAGGAAACATCATTTGGAGTCCAAACAACAGAAGCGGTTTCGAGAATTAGCCCAACTGTCGATTCGCCTTGGCAATTATCGAAGTGTAGTGAGAATCGAACGTCAGTTTTTGATCCAGCACAACTCTGAGATCAGTAATCACTTCAACTCGTTTAAGTGAAGTACCCTTGATGCGATAATCGAACAATATCGGTTGTTTTGAACGATAAAAGGTCATAACAGAGCACTTCGGTACGCTAATAATTAACTTGTTCCGATGGTACCAGTCAGAAAATAGGTCTAAAAGATGTTGCAAACGGTGGCAATCTTCAGTTGAGCGAATAACTAAATATATTTTCAGGTCATCGGCGTAGATGATCACGCAGTCCAAGCCTAATTTCGAAGCAACGTCGTTGAAAAACAGTGTGAACAATAATGGTCCCAAGTTGCTTCCTTGGGGAACACCGGATGTATTGCAGAAGGTCGAAGAAACACAGGAGTCGAATTTAACGCGGAGTTTCCTTCCCGGTAGGTAAGAGTTGAGCCAAGACACTAGCTTAGAGCATGATCCGAGACGTGACAGTTTAGCCAACAGCACATTGTGATCGATCTTGTCGAAAGCCGCCTTCAGGTCAGTATAGATGACATCAACTTGAGCCTTGCTTTCCATAGCAGTTATGCAAGTGTTGGTGAAGCTTAGTAGATTCGTCGTGACCGATCTTCCAGGCATAAAACCGTATTGAACGGTAGAAATATAGCTGTGCGACTGGCGTAGAATCATATCGCTGACAATTATTTCAAACAGCTTTGACGCAGCTGATAAGCTCGTTATTCCTCTGTAGTTCCTGACGTTTTTCTTGTCACCATTTTTGAAGACGGGAAACATAAATGACTGATTCCATACCTCAAAAAAAACCCCTTCATCGAGTGACCGGGTGAAAATTGCAGACAGTGGCTCAGCTTAGTCAACAGCACAGCGGCAAAATGAAATCGATGGTATGCCGTCGGGACCAGCAGAAAGCGAACTTTTCAACTTTTTGGCAGCAGATATGATCATTGCAGGAGTAACTACGAATGTCGACAGACTAATTAAGTCCATGGGAATGTCTAAAAAACTGGTGAGCTACAAAATGGTGAGTTGACAACCTGGAAGGAGCGGAATACCTAGCCCTGGTCCTCACAAGTTTCTACTTCACGCCTCCTCGAGTGATAACAAAAGACTACCAGCTGAAACATGGACACAGCTGGTTGGCGTAGCCTGGGCAATGTTGCCAGTCCGGCAATAGCAAAGTGAAGAGGTCCGACGCGAACACTGGCGCGGTAACCATAGTACGGTGATAGAGGAAATGCTTCACCAAACCTGAGCGTCTGCTCACCATGGAGGTGCGGCTCAAAACGGCGTCTGTTCTCCATGTTAGGAGCGGCTGATCACCGTCCTAGTGCCAGCGTGGGACTCTAAACAGAGCTGTGCACGATGGTCCCCCGGCGAGACAGGGGGTTGGGGCAGGCCCAACAAGCCGCCCTGGAAAAAAACAAAGTTGCAAAAACCGAAGAAAGAAATACGGATCGGAACAATCGGCACAGACCTACGCGACGAAATAAGGACTACGATTGGAAACTCGGAACATGGAACTGCAAATCGCTCGGCTTCCCGGGTTGCGATAGGTTAATCTATGACGAACTTCAACCACGCAACTTCGAAGTCGTAGCACTGCAGGAACTTTGCTGGACGGGACAAAAGGTATGGAAAAGCGGGCATCGAGCGGCTACTTTCTACCAGAGCTGTGGCACCACCAACGAGCTGGGAACCGGCTTTGTAGTGCTGGGTAAGATGCGCCAACGCGTGATTGGTTGGCAGCCGATCAACGCGAGGATGTGCAAGTTGAGGATTAAGGGCCGTTTCTTCAACTACAGCATCATCAACGTGCACTGCCCACACGAAGGGAGACCCGACGACGAGAAAGAAGCGTTCTATGCGCAGCTGGAGCAGGTGTACGACGGCTGTTCGCAACGGGACGTCAAAATCGTCATCGGCGACATGAACGCTCAGGTAGGACGGGAGGCAATGTATAGACCGGCAATCGGGCCAAACAGCCTGCATGCCGTATCGAACGACAACGGCCAACGATGCGTGAACTTTGCAGCCTCTCGGGGTATGGTAGTTCGAAGTACCTTTTTCCCCCGCAAGGATATCCACAAAGCCACCTGGAGATCACCTGACCAACACACAGAAAACCAAATCGATCACGTTCTAATCGACGGGAAATTCTTCTCCGACATTATCAACGTCCGCACGTACCGCAGTGCGAACATAGATTCGGACCACTACCTAGTTGCAGTATGCATGCGCTCAAAACTCTCGACGGTGCATAACACACGTCGAAGTCGAACGCCACGACCCAACATTGAGCAACTACGGGACACCGGAGTTGCCCAGGACTACGCGCAGCAGCTGGAAGTTGCACTACCCACGGAAGAGCAGCTTGGCGCAGCTTCTCTTGAAGATGGCTGGAGGGACATCCGTTCAGCCATAGGTAGTACTGCTGTAGCGGCACTAGGTACTGCAATCCCGGACCGAAGAAATGACTGGTTTGACGGCGAATGCAAACTGTTAGTAGAGGAGAAGAATGCAGCACGGGCGAGAATGCTGCGACACCGCACGAGATTGAATGTGGAGCGATACAGACAAGCGCGGAACAGACAAAACTCGGTTTTCCGAAGGAAGAAGCGTCAGCAGGAAGATCGAGATCGCGAGGCGATGGAAAATCTGTACCGCGTAAACGACACACGGAAGTTCTACGAGAACCTAAATAGTTCGCGCAAAGGCTACGTGCCGCAAGCCGATATGTGCAAGGACTTGGACGGTAACCTTCTCACGAACGAGTGTGAGGTGATTGAGAGGTGGAAGCAGTACTATGACGAGCACCTCAACGGTGAAGCAGCAGAAAACGAAGGTGGCACGGCAACAGACCTTGGAGCACGCGCAGAAGACGACAGGCTACCGGCCCCTGATCTTCAAGAAGTTGAGGAGGAGATCGGTCGGCTGAAGAACAACAAAGCAACTGGTGTAGATCAACTACCAAGTGAGCTATTGAAATACGGTGGTGAAGCACTGGCTAGAGCGCTGCACTGGGTAATTGCCAAGATTTGGGAGGAGGAGATATTACCGAAGGAGTGGATGGAAGGTGTCGTATGGCCAATCTACAAAAAGGGCGACAAGTTGGATTGCTGCAACTACCGCGCGATCACACTGCTGAGCGCCGCCTACAAGGTACTCTCCCAAATTCTATGCCGCCGTCTGTCACCATATGCAAGAGAGTTCGTGGGGCAATACCAGGCGGGATTCATGGGTGCCCGCGCTACCACGGACCAAATTTTCGCGATTCGGCAGGTTCTGCAGAAATGCCGCGAATACAACGTGCCCACACATCATTTGTTCATCGATTTCAAATCCGCATACGACACAATCGATCGAGATCAGCTATGGCAGATTATGCACGAGTACGGATTTCCGGATAAACTGACGCGATTGGTCAAGGCGACGATGGATCGAGTGACGTGCGTTGTTCGAGTATCGGGGACACTCTCGAGTCCCTTTGAATCTCGAAGGGGGTTACGGCAGGGTGATGGACTTTCGTGTCTGCTGTTCAACATCGCGTTAGAAGGTGTGATCAGAAGAGTTGGGATAGACACGAGTGGCACGATATTCAGGAAGTCCATCCAGCTCCTTGGTTTCGCCGATGACATTGACATTATGGCACGGAACTTTGAGATGATGGCGGAAACGTACATCAGACTGAAGGCTGAAGCTAGACGGATTGGACTTGCCATCAACGCATCAAAGACAAAATATATGAAAGCAAGAGGTTCTAGGGAAGACAATGTTAGCCTCCCACCCCGAGTTCAGATTGACGGTGACGAAATCGAGGTGGTCGATGAGTTCGTGTATTTGGGCTCACTGGTGACCGCCGAAAATGATACCAGCAGAGAAATTCAAAGACGCATTATGGCAGGGAATCGTGCCTACTTTGGACTCCGGAGGACGCTCCGGTCGAATAAAATTCGCCGCCGCACGAAGCTGACTATCTACAAGACGCTGATTAGACCGGTGGTCCTTTACGGCCACGAGACCTGGACTATGCTCGTGGAGGACCAACGCGCCCTTGGTGTTTTCGAACGGAAGGTGTTGCGTACCATCTACGGTGGAGTGCAGATGGATGACGGAACGTGGAGGAGGCGAATGAACCACGAATTGCACCAGCTGCTGGGAGAACCATCCATCGTCCACATTGCAAAAATTGGGCGACTACGGTGGGCTGGGCACGTCGTAAGAATGCCGCACGACGACCCAGTGAAAATGGTTCTAGAAAGCGACCCAACAGGAACAAGAAGAAGAGGCGCGCAGCGGGCAAGGTGGATCGACCAAGTAGAAGGTGACCTGCGGACCCTTCGCAGACTACGAGGCTGGCGAACTGTGGCCATGGATCGAGTAGAGTGGAGACGACTTCTTCGGACAGCAGAGGACAACAAGGCCTTAGCCTGATTGGTAAGGTAAGTAAGGGAATGTCTAAAGCAGCAGACTCAGCTTCGATTTCAGAGGCAGGAGTTTGGTCAAACACAGAAGCAAAAAAATCTGGCAAACAGTGCGCAGCTTTCCGGTAAAGGCTCGTAGACCTTTTATGCATTTCCAACAACCGTGGTGGAATCCGCAATTGCGTAATCTGCGTAACCGTCTGCGTAAGGCCCGTAAACGTTACTTTCGCTTCAGGACTGCAGAAAACAAGTATGGTGCGCAGCTTGCAGAAGCCGAGTACAACAGTTTGCATGAAGTTTGCTTTCGTGCGTATATCGATAACCTTCAGAGTGGCTGCGTTGTTCTGGTCTTTCGTAAACGGTCGCAAAAGATCAGCTGGTATTCCGGCAGACGTCATCTACTGTAATCGGAGCTCCCTCACCGATGCCACTTCTGCAAACCTCTGCGCTGATTTCTTCCGAAGCGTTTTCGATCTCGATCAAACTCCTCCGCTGCAGCAGTACATCAACTAGACAAAATCTCTTTGCTCGGTGGATGCATCGAAAGGCCCCGTATTCCACTGTGTTTCATCAAGAACCGT
The DNA here is from genome assembly GCF_037179485.1 of Ochlerotatus camptorhynchus. Classification (NCBI taxonomy): domain Eukaryota; kingdom Metazoa; phylum Arthropoda; class Insecta; order Diptera; family Culicidae; genus Ochlerotatus; species Ochlerotatus camptorhynchus. The sequence continues at coordinate 581,862 of NW_027040781.1, forward strand.
TATGTCTATCTTCAATCGTTCACTCCTGGATGGCGTTTTTTTCCGGATTCCTGGAAGATTGCATCAATTACACCGATCTTCAAGTCAGGTAACATTGACAGCGTGGAAAACTACCGATCTATCTAGATTTGTGGATTGTTTGGCCAAAGATCTCGAAAGTCTTTTGCATGACAAGTTGTATCCAGCTGTGCAATGTATAATCTCAGAGTTCCAGCATGGATTCATGGAAAAGCGCTCGACGATATCCAACTTGATGTCCTACACCAACACTCTTACTGGTAGTATAGAAAAACGTCAGCAAGTAGACGCCGTTTACATTGAATTCTCTAATGCTATCGACAGAGTCCCGATATACCTCGCTATCGCAAAGCTGGTTAAAATCATATTTATCCTCCAGGAAGGCCTTCGCTAAGGTTTATGATGCCCGTTCCGATGTGTTTGATATACCATCGGGAGTTCCACAAGGGAGCCACTTTTAAGACCTCTTATTTTCGGTTTTATTTATTAACGACGTGTGTGATCACTTAAGTTCCTGTAAGTTGTTACATGCTGATGATTTGAAAGTCAACGGAGATCGAGGTAGGCCGTGCATTGAAACTGACGTGTTTTGAATTTGCTGCTGCTTTATTTTCCGAGATGTTTATTGAAAATTTAGTGCAATAAGTCCTTTAGCTGGTGCATTTCGGACACCTGAAAACTTTCTCAATAATTTCGCGTGTGTTTATTAGTGTTGTGTTTGGTTAACTAAAAAAAATAGGATCGAAAGAGTTTTCAAGATTACCACGAGTGAACAAACCGGGTTTTTTCTTCCTTCGCCGCCGCCGTGAAACGTTGCGAAAAAGCAGATCTCCACTGAATTTTCTAATGTACGCTGTTGAATCGTGTCCGTTTGGGTTTAGTTACAAGTGCATAACGATCCGAAAGCCGGAAGTTACAAAATAAGTCCAGGAGGTAACGGTGATATCCAGTGGAAGTAGGTTAAAATCGAACTGGCAAATTTTCTCCTGCAAAGTGCTGCTGCCTGCCATCTATCGGAACCACTCACAACGAAGGATTCGAGCGAGGAGGCAATTGATTTGCTTGCTTGCGGTTCCAGCTCGATGCAAGGCTGGTGGATCAGCCAGGAGCAGTAGTTTCTAGTGAAAGAAATGATCTCCATCACATCACTAAACATAACCATGAGCAATGACGAGGAACTGCATCCCAAACCCCATGATAAACAAGGAGCGGATGCATCCAATGAAACTTTTAAGCGCAAAAGAATCATTACCAACATAGGAAAAATTCGGTAAGATCCTACAATTGTATTATTTTATGATTCTTCAATATTGTACAAATATTTACACATTACACACAACTACACAAAGTAACTCGGAGCGTTTGGTACGGTATGTCCACGCATCCTTCCACCTTCCAATTCATTTCCAAGAATCATCTTTGCGGCAAATACAACGCAGTAGGCCTGGCCGTATTGATGTTTATATCACATCTCAGATATGCTGTAAACATCAATTAGAAAAGAAAAATGATTAGACCTCATCTAACCTAATCATTTTCCAGGATGCTTTCTCGTACTGGCTGCGTTTGTATTAGATTAGATTGGATTAGATATGCTGATGATTTGAAAGTCTACCGTGTGATCAAATCGATCCTAGATTGTTGTGCTCTAGAAACTGACATCGACTGTTTAACATCGTGGTGTCAGATGAACAAAATGCAAGCAAACACTGCCAAATGCAAAGTCAATACCTTTACCCGTAGTCACTCGCCGATCAGATTTGATTATTCGATGAATCAATTGCCGTTTGAACGAGTTGATTCTATTAAAGATGTTGGATATATCTTGGATAGCAAACTTAGATTCAACGATCACATATCTACGTCAATTGTAAAGGTCAATTCCTTGCTTGGATTCCTGCGTCGCAACGCTGCCCAATTCGATGAACTCCACGCTTTCAAAACATCTTCAATATGGAGTACAAATCTGGGCTCCATATCATGCTGTGCACATATCGCGCATCGAAAGATCCAGAAACGTTTAGTCAGATTCGCCTTACGACAGCTTCCATGGACCAATCCCAATAACCTTCCACCATACGAACACAGATGTGCGCTTATTGGACTGCAAACACTATCGAGTCGCTGAATCTTTCTGCAGAGGCTATTTATTTTTGACATGATTTGACTACAGTAGTGTACTCCGGGATATCAACTTCCACGATCCAGTGTGTCATCTCCGCAATACGTACCTCTTGTGGACACCGTACTGCTTATGGATATAACAAACCACTCGACAAATTTCTCTATAAATTTCTTCTTTACTTCTTCTATAAATATTCACCATCTTGATTCTTCAAGATCTTCCATATATCTTCTCCACATTATTTTTCGATTTCTCCGTTCCTTCCTTGCGCTTCATCTTTATCTTCATTCTTCTGCATCCTCATTCACATCTTCTGTCGTACTTTCGTTTTCTGCTTCATCTTCATCTTTTTTCACTCCATCTTCCCCGATTTCCTCCAAGTCATCTTTTGTATTTCTATTCAGCATCTTCTTCATGAACTCACTTGCTTCCAACATTCATCGGTAACTTTCTTCCGCTGCATCTTCTTCCATTTCCTGTCCGACATCTTCTTCCATTCAGACTTCGTTTCTTCTCCTGCATCGCTAGCTTTTTCTTCATTTATTATTTCAGCGGTCTCCCTCCGCTCCGTTTTCTTCCTACATCCTGTACTTTCCTTTCTTTTGTATCTTCGCCCTTCAATGCATCCGATAAATGTTGGTTTCATGCAGAAACTTCAGCAACCGGTTCTCAGTATCCTCGTCGTTGCGTAACGCCGTAAAAGGCTTGTGGAGTTGATTCCGTATTTCGTCCTGGCCGATTCAAATTTCCTGCAGTGCAGGATAATGTGACGAACGTCAACAACGGAGCTGTTTTCTTCAGCAGAATTTCATGCGTAAACCTAGTATGACCAATGCGTAGACGAGTGAGTACGCGTTGATCGGCAGAGTTGTATTGATCGATCCACTTCTTCGTTTCCCTTTTGACTTCCTTCAGCTTGACATCTGTCAATTGTGCCCAACGTGCTTCCCATAGCTGACGAAAGACTTGGTTCATGTGCTTGATGGAATCAATCCTTGGTACGGTGATGTTTATTGGTGGACTGTTTCGTGCTTCACTGGCTAGACGGTCTGCTTCTTCGTAGCCGCGAATTCCGGCATGACCAGGGATCCAACAAAGATGGATCGGCCGTCCACGTAATATGCTGCGAGTCAGACAGAATGGTAACACATTCATTTGATGCTCTCGCAGCGATGACGGCCGACTTGATTGCAAAGGCCTCCACCTCCGCACAGTGGGCAAAAATTGACAAAACCACGACTAAATTGAATATCTCGGCTGCCAAACGGTTTCAGTCAACATGTTATACATATTCTCAAAGGAAAAATTTTGATTGGTGGTGGTCTCATTGACCGGAGACATTTGCCTACCGAGATAAAGGGCCGGGATCAACCTGAATTCCCGGTAAAGTAGGAAATGCCACTATCTATCGACATAATTTTACACTTTACTTAACGTATATTACTGGAAATTAATAGTACTAAGTATATATTATGCAAAGACACCAAATACGCCCTCAGGGAAACTCTACTGGCCTAAAGAAGGATCCGGAACGACCGATAAAAATTGTCGGCCACATTATAAAAATTGTCCTAGAACCTTGGGCATTTTTCTATGATGTTCAGAGTCAAGAGATCAAAGTGTATTTAATATGGAAACTATATTTTGGGGTATAGTGGCCATATTCTAGTTCTCCGGATAATCTGGATTGATCGATAAAGTGGCCACATTATAACAATTGTCCTAGAACCATGCGATTTTTTTATGTTTGTTCAGAATCAAGAGATCAAAGCGTATTTTATATGGAAACTATATAAACTATATCGTGGCCATATTCTGGTTCTCCGAATAATCTGGATTGATCGATAAAGTGGTCACATTATAAAAATTGTCCTACAACCATGCGATTTTTTCCATGTTGTCCAGAATCAAGAGATCAAAGCGTATTTAATATGGAAACTATAATTTGGGGTATAGTGGCCATATTCAGGTTCCCCGGATAATCTGGATTGACCGATAAAGTGAATTCCGTTATGTGGGCCATCCGCTCAGCAGCCAAAAAATCAGTACCAGGACATCCTGCCCTCACTCACCTGGAAGTGAAGTTGGAAGCCAGACGAATTGCAGACTGCCTTGAACAACATTTCAAAGTACAGGTTAACAGTCCGAAACCAGGAGGAAGTGGTAGTTCCAATAACGGCTACTTTGCCCGCCGTTTGCTTTCAGAGCCTGACATATTTGCCGATATTTTGAATGTTAGTAGGAATATGATGCAAAATTTGAGACTGATCAGCAATTTGGCGCTTATTAGAGGCCCAGATGGGCCTAGATAAGCCTTTTAATTGTACACGTATCACAATACTTGAAAATTTTCCCCAACTTGTGCGGTAGACAAATGCTGAACAGTTTAGATTATACGACCTACTTTATCGGTTCTACCCGGATTATTCGGAGGACCAGGATATGGTCATTTGATCCCAAACTATAAATTCCATATTAAGTACGCTTTAACCTCGTGATTCTGAACAAACAACAGTTCTAGAACCATTTTTATAATGTTGCCACTTTATCGGTCAATACAGATTATCCGGAGAACCAGAACATGGCCACTATAACCCAAACAATAGTTTCCATATAAAATACGCTTTGATCTCTTGATTCTGAACATCATAGAAAAAATCGAAAGCTTCTAGGACAATTTTTATAATGTGGCCACTTTATCCTCGTTCCGGATCCTCCTTTAGGCCAGTAGAGTTTACCTGAAGGCGTATTTGGTGTCTATACACCATATATTCTTAGTACTATCAATTTCCAGTAATATACGTTAAGTAAAGTGTAAAATTATGTCGATAGATGGTGGCATTTCCTACTTTACCGAAAATTCAGGTTGATCCCGGCCCTCTATCTCAGTACGCAAAAGTCTTCGGTCAATGAGACTAATACCAATCGATTCAGCAGAATTTCTCCTTTGAGAATATGTATAACATGTTGACTGAAACCGTTTGACAGCCGAGATATTCAATTTAGTCGCGGTTTTTTCAAATTTTGCCCAGTGTGCATTGTGACGGAATACGGAATACCTATTGCTTGCTGAATTCTGCTACTAAATACACCTGCTCCAACTATGTTCTCGCATTTAGAACCATCCGTATAAATAGCCAAAGCACGGTTAAACCGGTTAGCCAGCAACTCCTGCACGCTGGGACGCACTGTATTCGGGGGATCCCCAGCTTTCACCTGCCGTTTCACATCCCAAACTATATGCAGCCCTACATCAACCGCCGCCAGGCGATCGGACGCTCGTTCCACAAATGGAAGATCGATATTCCTTGAATCCTTCTCCATCAAACGAATTGTAGCTTGCAGAACCATTAGATCGAATGGCAATATGCCTGCTTCAGCCATGATCGCTGGAATCAGACTGATGACGTACGCCCCTGAGGCGAACCGGACCATCCGGTTGTAGATGGGTGCAAGAGTCTGCACCACCGAATCCTTCGCTCTAGTGACGAACCCGATACCGTAGATAAGTCGCGACGTGACGATTGCCGATCCGATACACAACAGCCCCGATCATCTTCAAGATCCGCCGCCTAGAGTCGCACGTGGTTTTGACTATCTTGCAATGGTTTTTTGAAGGACAGCGACCGGTCAAGGTTTTTTTTTTTTTCCTTTGGTTTGTTTTTTCCGTCGATCTTGTTTTCCGTGCTGAGCACCAATGCTACCGACGTGCCAGGAAGGCAGCTCCCACACCTGGACCCTACCTATCGACCCATCAACTCATGAACCGGGGACCAACGGCTTTACTTCCCATCCGAAGGAAGGCGTGATCAGAGATGTTATGCCTCAGAACATCCCGGCGGCGCCGACTGGGATTGAACCCAGGCCTGCTGGGGTGAGAGGTAATCACGCTTACCACTTCACCACCGGCGCCGTTGACCGGTCAAGGTTGACGCCAACAACTTTCAGTTGATTCGTCCTCGGTACAGCTGTACGGTCGGTTTGTGATGCTTTTGTTTTTATATTAGTAAACTTGTTTTTAAGAATAGAATTGTGTCACGATAATTCTGTCTGTGTGGCTCCAATGCCAAAAAAAATCCAGCTTTTCTTATTCTAACAAACTTTGTTAACATTTATAACTATAAATTATGCAGATATTGTGCAATTTACTTGTAACAAAATGTGCTATAATTTTGCTTCAGATATTTTTAGATTGTTTCGGGGGATTTTTTTTTCGCATCGGGCACCTGAAACAAGATTTTAGTATTATTTGTTAATAATAACAGAATTTGTTATAATTTTGTTATAATTATGTTATTCTTTTCTGAATGGGTTATTTTCAGCGCAGGAGAATAAACGCTCTATAATACCCGTTACAATAATTATTTCTACAGATCAACGAATTGAATGAATATCAAGGAAAAATTCAAGCGGCGCCAGTGGTGTAGTGGTAAGCATGATTACCTCTCACCCCAACAGGCCTGGGTTCAATCCAAGTCGGCGCCGCCGGTATGTTCTGAGGCATAACATCTCTGATCACGGGAAGTGAAGTCGTTGCTTCCCGGTTCATGATTTGATGGGTCGATGTAGGGTTCAGGTGTGGGGGCTGCCTCCCTGGCGTCGGTAGCATTGGTGCTCAGCACGGAAAACAAGATTGACAAAAAACAAATTAAGGAAAAAAAATTAAAAAATTCATTCGCATTTTACCGAAGACAACAAATCCAGAAGACTGGCAACTTTGCCAGAATCCAAGCGGCAAAGTTACAATAGCGCTGCGCTTGAGTGAAGGTGGAAGCAACGCATAGACAAATGAGCAAATACACAAACCTTTCTTCTGAGGATGTAATCTTTGCTATCAAATTCGTTCGAAGCATTTACCTTTGAACGGAAGATGACGCTATTGTACCTGTCTCATAGCATTCGTATGAGAAAATGGAAGAGTTGCCAGTCTTCTTGATATGATGTCTTCGATTTTATCTAAGAACAAAATATTCACTAAATGTATCGATTGTATCTAAATGATAACAGTCGTATAAACTGTTCCATTGCAACCATCGCAAAGTCATATGATTATACTTCAATCGAATCCAAAAAAAAGCATAGTTCCATTGTCAAACACAAATGCACCTGGCCAGGACCGGAATGGATGACATGCTCACGTCTAACACCTGCCCGAAAGACAAACATACGATTGTTGTTGTTGTTGCTGTTGTTCGACGTTCAATACCAATTTCCACCTTTTGGCACACGGAGGTATACTGTCAATACAAAATACATCATTCACCATGTTTGCGGCGCCGAAGTGCTCTTGTGTTCGCTTTTCGCTCGCAGTTGCACAGTCCGCTACATCTGCAGTAGGTTGGCATTGTTGTGCTATCATTTTCAGGACAAACATTTTCATTCAATTTGTAGCTGGGGATGCTCACCGTGTGTGTTTGAGTGGGGGGTTGTCATTTAACCTCTCTCCAGGCGACAAAGTACGTTCGTGTAAGCTGATCATCAGTCGATCATCATACTGTCGATACGATGGAATTGAATTGTAACATTTCAATCATTTCAACATCAAACGTGAGCGGGTGAGGGGGGAAGGGGTATTACTGTTTGGTTTTACATTCACGGTGAGTGAGTGTTTGCGAATTTGTGCAACGATGGGGATACGACTGGAAAGGGTGCCTTTCCCTCATTCGCATGGATCTAAATTGTTTTAAATTACAAAACACGATACGAGCAGCAAATTTCAGATCTAGAAAACCCGCTAACACCGGATCGTCCTGGTGAAATTCAGCAAAACATTTATGACCGAAAACTTTCACCGTGAAATCCACGGCGCTTGAACTTGCGCCACACACGACCAAAGCCCGTGTTGAGCCCTTTTGTGGTGCTCATGTTCATCAAAAAGTACATATTGCACTCAAACACCCCCGTCCGGAAGTACTCGGATTCCCCAAGCCAGAGTTGCGGAAACATTTTGCGAGCTAGGCAAACTTTTCTCGTCACTCATCATCAGCACCAGCAGCGTGCAAGTCGTCGTCAACCTCGCCGTAGTCGTTAGAACAATATGTTCGTCCGTCGGAGTCTTAGTTCTCTGAGCTTCATCTGCATATAGCTTTCGGCAGTGCATTGGAACGTCCTTCTACGTACGGCAAGCAACAGAGCAACAAATGGTGCTCTGATGTACGAACAACATTTTTCCCGTAACGGAAAACTCCGACGGGAGGGAGAGAATCAAACGGAACGAGACCGAGAACGAGAACTCGAAGAAACTCCATTACATTTCAATTAGCGTGCCCCATGGCTGCATGGGGCGCTCGAGAGTCCAATTCCAGTATTACCAGGCGAAAAAGCAAAAAAACATGAATTTCAGACTCGACCTTCTCCGATTTGTACATTCCACCATTTTGATTACCGTAAAAAAAGTTCAAAAGTTGAAATGTAAGTTAGGTAACTTTATCCGCAATTACTCAAAAAAAACTTACCGTCCATCGTTTTTCTAAAAAGGACTAACTTTTACCTACAACTAAGTTCCAGACGGCATTTCGATTGGAAGTTACGTTTTCGAGTTGTGATTTGTTTAAAAATATCAAAAACACCATTTTTTGAACAATTAACGGAATTCAAAATGGCCGAACCTTACCTATGACAGGAATTATTGACCAAAACAAACAATTTTGCAAAGTTTCATGCAAAGCGGAGAAGGTCGCGTCAAATCGATTAGTCATTTGACGTGGAATTGCTCGAATGCAAGTTGCCGGTCGTCAAAAAAAGGTAGCACAGTGACAGGGGTGAACTTAGACTTTGGACATGTTTTAGGATGTAAATAAGTGAAATTGAATGAAAAAAAAAATTCAAATGTATAATGTAAAGTAATGTTAATTCCCAATCAAGTGAATTTGTGTTATGCACATTAACGGAAAGCATAGCACCCAACATGTTTTTTATGCGCGTTTTGATTTATCATAAAATTTTGGAAAAAGACATCCAAAATCTAAGAAAATCAAATTTTGCCTGCAATTTTTAGAAAAAAATTCAAGAGAAAATATTTTTTTTTTCTATTGCATTATTAAACAAAGTTGGACTTGAACCGAAAGGTCGATTTTTCCGGTTTGCCATGATTTCCAATATTTTAGAGTTTTGGTATCTTTTTCCAATATTTTTAGAAAACTCGAAACATATTTTCCTACAAGTCGGTAGGCTTTCCAATAACAAGACGCGTGTAATATAACATGCAAGATACAAGTTAAATTGTGTGACACTTGCGCTCCATGATTGAGAATAGTATAAAATCCAAGATGTAAAATTACATCGCATTGCATCCTCTAAAGGTATCCATTCAGGCCGTTAGGATTTTCTTTCGCCCACCATTCAGCTAAGTTCAACCCAACCTCGACGACTGCCAACATTCACTGGTACCGAAAAAGTTCGTCTCAGTATGTAAAACAACACCTAAATCCGGTCAGGCCCCACCAATCCCGTCCACTTGAGGGCACCACTGTACGGCGCGTGGGAAACTTCTCCTGGACGTCGCATCGCATCGTCCGTTGCACATTTGGTCTGCATCAGCTCGGTTTGTTTGCAGCAGCAGCAGCAGCAGCTCTCTGCAAGTAATCGGAAACTTCACAACCAACAGCCAACATGAGTTATTTTCCGGAACAAGTTTGTCTTGCTTAATTTCGAGTTGAGTGAATGGTGCCGCCGCACACATCGAATGCAAGTTGCGAGTTTTCATCGAGTGTCTGTTTTCCTATTCGTCCGTGTTGCTGTGGGGTGGGGTTTGTTGGGTTGTTTGGCTGCGAGAGGGAAGAACAACAGAAAAGTTTTTCCATTTGACGACTCCCCGAAGCTCGCACCGTCGTCGTTGTCGTAGTCAGTCGTTGGCGGTGCCCCACTCAACTGGTGCGGAATTGATTGGACTGGGAAGCTTCGCTGTTTTTGTTGCGGAGATTTTTGTCTGTGTTTCTGAGGAGAGCATTGAACTGAAAGGGTTTACCTATGAAGAAACATCTGAGTTGATTCACCTATAGTGAGATCTGACTTTTCTTATTTATTTGAATTTTAACAATTGTCTACAGACATATCTATTTCAAATGAAGCAATTCCGCGCCACATGACGGATCGGAAAAATTAGACTTTCCCCGATTTGATCAATGATTCACAGTTTTGCTAAAATTCGATTAAAAATATGTTCAAAAACTAAATATCTTAAAATACCCCAGGTAGCAATTTGATGCTTAACAAGTGTTGGTCACAGCCAACAGACATTTCTTAACACGGTTCTTAGAAATTTTCGTTCGACTGTTATTTGTGAAACGCTGTACGTACGCTAGTACACGTTGTAATTTACGGAATGAACTAAATTTCTTGAATAAAGGAAGATCGTCAGAATTGAGAACAGGCATCACAACTACCGGAGCGGTTTTAAATTTTGGGAGTTGTTCATCGGGAATATCTTCAACCTCAGGTTGGCTGAAAGAAATGGATCTCAAAAAATCAGGACCGTCCCACCAGAACGAATTCGATTTCAAAACTCCTGGTAACTGTCCCCTGGAAACCACATCAGTTGGATTGTCTTTAGAACATACATAATTCCACTCATTGTGACCATTCTCGACCGTGATTTCCAAAACACGATTGCGTAAAAATGGTTGCAACATCGATGGGGGTTTACGGAGCCATGCAAGAACAATTTGGCTATCTGACCACAAGAACAGAGATGAGAACTTAACACGCATGGCAGGAATAGTTTTTTGGACAAGCTTCGATAGCGGTAAAGCAGCACAAAACTTTTTACGATGAATCGTCAGTTCATGGATAGGGGCAATTTTCGACTTGCTACCAGAGGTGGCAACAGTACATTTTTTTTTGCAAGACTATCGTCCAGCCAGCACACGGACGGTCGTGTATTTCTACATTACAAGCAAACGGCGGAGATAGAGAATAGGAAAAATGTCGTAGCCCATTATTTTTCAAAAAGTTTATGAAATTACATTTGAGCTGCAAGCTTGCGTATGCCTAACGTCCGTATGCCTAACGTCGTGTACCCCTCACAGCACCTTCACAAGCTCGTGGCCAACATTTCACACTAAGAGCGGTATTTGAGGATTTTCACCGACATGTGAAAATTCTAGAGCAACTGGTTGAACCTGTGCACGGGTGGAGTACCCTCCTGCACAGATAAAAATTCTGAATTTTAATTGTGATGTAAACATTCATTCACGTAAACTTAAATTTAATTTCACACAACCGAGCAACTTGTAAACAATGTTGTTTACAAAGATGGGCTTTTGTAAACAATATTTGCTACATTGCATGAATTGTGCTAGAACTTTACATGATATATAATGTAAACTTATATGATATATGATGCTCCATTTGTGTGCATCATATTGAACAGAAATTTACACTACTTTTCGAACTGTGTGGTTCACTTATTAAGTATCAAGTTGGATACACGCACCCTCCGTTGTAACCCGTCAGCCTGACGAGCTTTCCGTTGAAAGTAAAATGGCTTAAACGCCACTCCCGAGGGAGACCATTTACCAATTTTGATGTTGCCCGACCGTATGAGACCTTACAGGATTAGGTTCCTATTTTTCCCAAATTTTAGGCGGAAAGCGAGTTGACCGACTAGAGCTATTCGATTAGAAAAAGTATGTCACAAATAGTGAAGTAAATGCAACTGAGGAGAAAATGCTGCCAATAAAACGCCCGGGCCAAGATTAACCAATGCGAGTGGTTACCCTGAGACAACCCGTGTTAGATTTGGAAGTTTTCCAGTTGCTTTCGGAGCCAACCGGTGACATGAAAATCTTCCAAACAGATTCACTTCTATCTCATCAAGGTAGATCTATAACAACCTTTTTTGGCATAACGAAATTACAGGACTTTATTGCATATTTGCCTATCCAAAACCAAAGAGAGCTTTATTCCATAATGTTCATTGTCTAGTCTACTTACAGGCGCGAAAGTTAATGTTCTGCTCATTTTGTTTCCTTTGTCTACCTTCTGCCTAATTGCCTCTACCTTTCCTTCTTTATCCACCTGTCTATCGAGCGTGTGTGTGTTGGGTTATGTTCTGGTATGTTTCATCCTCCTGTGCGTGTTCAAACGGCTCTCATTTGGGTTCACGTGCAAACGGTTAGAATGTATACGCCTCGCAAGACCGGAAAAGTGCTACGGTTGCGGGCTCTCAAGTTTCAAGTCAACATGCGCATGGACGAAACATTTCACAAGGGATTCATACAGTACTCACGGACCATTTATGCTGCAATACAGATGACGGCGGTGGATGAACGGAAGGGGTTAGCGGTGAATCATCCGGTGCCTTTCCTTCACGGATACAGGTGGAAAATGCTGCAGATGAACGTGTTGGTCGGTTTAGAAGCTCCCGATGCTACTTAGCGTCGACACGTGGCTTGTGTGACGCGGTACGATCGCTGATCGCGCTTTGGTCGTCCCCAAAAAGATGATCGCGGGTTTTGTTACTAATGTGGCCGTTTCGCCCTGCCTAGGACGCGTTTCTAATGGTCGCGGCCCTCTTCCGGCGTACCCCGGGCTACCTTCGAAACCGATGGTGGGGTCAGAAATGGTCACTAGCTGAATGAGTGGTGTGTCGGGCGTGCATCGTTGCACAAGCACGTGTTAAGCCTCTATCGCCAAACCAGAAATTGTCACCAGTTTTACCTTCTTCCTCCAAAATCACTACACACGCTTCACACACTGCTCGGAACGAATAATGCCTATCGAAATAACTAATGGGAAAGGATTCTAAAGTTTCACTAATTAGAAAGAACCTCATGTCACTTCTACCTTACTAAACACACCACGGCGCGAGATTACGAGTGGACCACTCCTGCCTCTTCCACTGATCAGTCCAAAGTGATCGATACATTCTTGGGGATCCTCAGATTAAACGCATTATCGTAATCTTCGGCACCGGAAATCACGTAAATCTAACGAAGTGAGATATTCGTGATACAACGAAAATTGTTCTCATGCTCTCATCAATTGCATCCCCCGCTATCGGCATCTTGCTTTAACAAACAACTCCAATCATCCAATTCGCTGCTCGACTCAAAATTCAGGGATAGGAGAGAAATTCGAGAAAGGTTAACAAATCATCAAAGGATCTGTACCGGGTCGATGTACGTACGCGCTAAACGACGATCGAGCAACGTACCGCCTGCTTGCAGCAATTGGACATGAAAACCACCCTGGCTCTCACTACTGAACTAGAACTCATTTACAATTTCATTATGCCAATTGGTGGATATCTGCTTCACTCTCGAATTCATTACCTACTAATAGAATTCACTCAACGACTGCGGTGATTATTTATAAGATTTATTTTAAATTCATGTTCCTAACAAATATTGATGAAAATTGAATTCAGAAATATGGTACTCGTTACACCGTGACTGGGCGGAACAAGGCCCAGAGGAATCCAATTACGAACAATTGGTGGAATTCCTACAAAAGAAAATTAGAACATTTGAAGCAATGGAAATGGCAGCACCCAAGCCTGCACTCCTTTATAAGCAGCCACGCGTCGGCTCAAAACTAACTGCACACGTAGCAACGGAGAAAAGAGTCTTCAACTGCGTCATATGCGATGAACTACATCCCTTAGCAAAATGTGGCGCATTTGAAAATATGCAATTACGAGAAAGGTTGCATATCATACAAGCCAAAAAAAAACCATTTTGCGCGAAACTGTCCGTCCAAGTTCAGTTGTCACACTTGTAGTAAACGCCATCACACATGGCTACATCCTGGCTTTGAGGGCCAACAAGGAAACTCGAAAGGAGCAAACAATCTTGTAAAGTCCCCACGAGCGGGCAACACTCATCGAGAAGAAGTATCAAATCAAACTACTAATGCCGAGGCATCAACGTCGTCGACTTCACTCGCCACACATGCGGCAACACAAAGCGTGAATATTTTCCTATCTACGGTCGTGCTAATCATCGTAGATCGGTTCGGAAGGGAATATATGGGACGGGCATTACTCGACAGTGCATCCCAGGCTAATCTAACATCTGAACGTCTTAACCAGATATTGAGGCTCATTACGACAAACGTCGACATTCAAATCACTGGTGTGGATAGTGTAAATACAAGAATCAGCAAGGCTGTTTACAAGCACATTCGTTCGCGTGCAACAAAAATATCAATACCGATAGATTTCTTTGTGGTCAACAAGGTAACCAACCCACTACCAATCTCGACCGTCTCTACGGTGAATTGGAATGTGCCATCGAACATAGTACTGGCTGACCCTAACTTTAAAGTTAGCGGTGATATCGATATGATAATTGGAGCAGAACATTACTACAAATTTATCAAAAATGATAGGATCAATCTCGCAGAAAACTTACCAATACTCGTTGGAAGTAAATTTGGTTGGCTGGTCTGTGGAAGAGCAGAAACCAGCATGAGAACATTAAGCATCGTTTGCCATGCTCATACGACGCAACCGCCTATTGAGGATCAATTTGAAAAATTTTGGAGCATTGAGACTGAGGTAACTAATAATAACAATGACCATACTTTATCAACCGACGTATTTCCAACAATTTCTTCACATAGACAGAATGCGACTGAAATTTTGATTTATTGTCAAAATTTCAATCGCATGAAAAGCCCAGCTAAAATGAAGGAAATTTATCAACATTTATTATGCTCATCCTTTTCGGTCATTCTGGCAACTGAAACAAGCTGGGGCGAAAGCGTAAAAAGTGAAGAAATCTTTGGAAATGCCTTTAATGTATTCAGGGACGACAGAAATTTTCATGCAACACAGAAGAAGTCAGGTGGTGGAGTTCTTATAGCTCTTTCGGCCAATTTTAACTCAGAAATTATCTTTACACCAAAATTTACAGAATTTGAGCATATTTGGGTGAAATCACACATAGCCGGTGAAACGCACGTGTTCGCCTCAGTGTATTTTCCACCAGACCATGCTCATAAAAGCACTTACGAAGCCTTCTTCCAAAGTGCTGAACAAATTCTATCTGAGCTTCCTCCTGAGGTTAAAGTTCACATCTATGGAGACTTTAATCAACGCCATGCTGACTTCATTCTGGACTCTGAAAATGAATGTATCTTACTCCCAGTCGTTGGGGATAATGAAACATTGCAGTTCATTTTTGACAAAACTGCTAATTTAGGACTGAACCAAATTAACCACATCAAAAACCAACAAAATTGCTATTTGGACTTTTTACTAACGAATATTTATGAAGATTTCTGTGTGACCGAATCATTAAATCCACTGTGGAAAAATGAAGCGTTTCACACAGCAATCGAATATTCTTTATTTATGCATGAAAACCAAAGACCCAACGACTGCGAATACGAAGAAGTCTTTGAATATAAATTAGCAGACTACGAAAAAATAAAATTTAAATTAAACAGTGTCAATTGGCAATTAATTTTAAGGAATGTAGGAAATGTCGAAATTGGTATAGACGTGTTCTACAAAATTTTAACAGAAATAATTTCGGAAGAAATACCTTTGAAGAAAAAAAGACGTAACAGAAACACACAAAATCCAGTCTGGTTTAACAGACAAATAAAAAACTTGAAAAATCGAAAGCAAAAAGCACATAAAATTTATAAAAAACACAATAGTAGTAATAATTTATTAATTTATTTGGATCTATGCGATCAACTGAATTTAGCTATCAGTACTGCATTTGAAGAATATAATGCAAAAACTGAACGTGAAATAAAGTCCTGTCCGAAGAACTTCTTTAATTACGTAAAAACGAAATTAAAATCTGACAATTTTCCTTCAATAATGCATCTAGACGAAAATGTCGGTGATAGTTCGGAAAAAACTGTAATCTATTTGCAAATTTTTTTCAAGAAATTTATACGACATTTTCTGAAGAAGATCGTGACCGCGATTATTTTGCATTTTATCAAGAATTTTCAAGGGACATTGGCCTCAATCAACTTCAAGTGCAGGACATTTTGCAGGCTTTAAAAAATTTAGATGCCTCAAAAGGTCCTGGACCTGACGGAATTCCTCCAGTATTTATTAAATGTCTAGCAATGGAACTCACTGCTCCATTGTTTTGGCTTTTTAATATGTCCCTAGAATCCGGAACCTTCCCTAAAATTTGGAAAAGCTCATTTCTAGTACCTATCTTTAAATCTGGTCGAAAATCTGACGTACGTAATTATCGTGGTATAGCCATTATCTCTTGCATTCCTAAGCTTTTCGAGTCAATTATCAACGAAAAATTATTTCTCCAAATCAAAAATAGAATTACTGACATGCAACACGGCTTTTTCAAGGGTCGTTCGACCTCGACCAACTTACTTGAATTTATAGACTATTCATTGAATGCAATGGATAATGGAAACCACGTAGAAGCTCTCTATACAGACTTTAGCAAGGCATTTGACCGCATTGACATACCAATGTTACTCTTTAAACTGCAAAAAATCGGAATTAAGTCAGGGCTCCTGAAATGGCTTGAATCATATTTAACTAACCGCCAACAAATAATTAAATTCAATGGAAAGAAATCGAGCCCAATTCAAGTCACTTCAGGCGTCCCCCAAGGCTCTCATTTGGGACCTCTTCTTTTTATTCTATACGTAAACGACATATCTTACATTCTCAAAAAACTTAAATTGCTTATTTATGCCGACGACATGAAGCTCTTTTTGGAAATAAGAAATGAAGAAGACATCAATATATTCCGGAATGAAATACACATATTCTACATATGGTGCAAAAAAAGTCTACTAGAATTGAATGTAAAAAAATGTAACTTAATATCATTTAGTAGAAAAAGAACAACTTCAAATATTTCAATTGCATTAGGAAATCAAACTGTAGACAAATGTGAAAGAGTTAGGGATTTAGGAATTATCTTAGACTCTAAGCTAACTTTCATAGACCATTACAATACAATTATTCACAGGGCAAATAACATGCTAGGCTTTATCAAGCGCTTTTGCTATAACTTTCAGGACCCTTACACAATTAAAACACTATATATTGCCTATGTGAGGTCAATACTGGAATATTGCAGTATTGTATGGTCTCCATTTTCAATCACGCACGAAGAAAGATTAGAATCAGTACAAAAACAATTTCTATTATACGCTCTTCGTAAATTAGGTTGGACTTCATTTCCTCTTCCATCATATGAAGCACGCTGCATGCTTATAAACATACAAACATTAAAAGAGCGTCGTGAATATGCAATGGTTTCATTTGTAAATGATATCGTTTCGCAGCGAATTGACTCAACAGAACTTTTATCAAAATTAAATTTCCATGCACCCACTCGGCAACTCCGAAATCGAAATTTATTTGCCATAAAACATCATCGCACAAATTATGCAAAATATGGGCCATTAAACCGCATGATGGCCTCTTACAATAAACACTGCGAAACCATTGACTTTACAATGTCTCGGCATAAACTAAAGCAATATTTTCATTCCATAAGAAATAACAACTCATAAAAGAAAAGACAAGAAAGCTGACACTACTTTTTTATATAAATATATATTTAAGAAAACAAAACTGTATTAATTGTACTAGTCTACGTTGGTTGACGAAATAAATAAATAAATAGATCCAGTTCCAGCTATCATAGAAGCAAAATGAAGAACAATTTGCCAGCAATTACCAAAACTTAAGGACATTAGAATTGAACGGTATGCATTATTGCTAAATAGCTCAGTTGAAATGCAGGGTTTCGTTAGGATATGGAGCATCTATCTACTGCAGGTCTGAAACCTCTAACGGGACCGTCAAGGTTCAATTAATTGCTGCCAAATCAAGAGTAGCACCACTCAAGCAAATCTCGTTACCTAGATTGGAACTGTGTGCTGCCTTACTGGGTGCTCGAGTGTATGAAAAAAACGCTCCAGCTTTGGACATGAAATTCCAGAATGTAACTTTCTGGTCGAACTCTACGGTGGTTTTACATTGACTTAAAGCACCACCAAACAGTTGGAAAATGTACGTCGCAAATCGGGAGTCTGAGGTTCAATCCACCACTCATAATGCAAAATGGTACCATGTAGACGGATTGGAAAATCCCGCAGACTTAGTTTCAAGAGGTCTGTTACCTGACGAAATAGTACACAACAGAAAATGGTTTTAAGGACCTGAATGGGTAGTAAAACCCAAGGAACACTGGCCGTACGTGCATCAACCCCAAGGATTACCCCACGGAATCGACTTGGAAGTTAAAGTTGCCTCATTGGAAGTTTTCGGAAATCAACCTGACATTCCAGGAAATTTTCATCATACCACAAGTTGATTATGATTTCTGCATATTGCTTGCGATTTATACATAATGCAAGAACAAAAACAAACAGAATAAAATCGCAATTTGTAACAGTGGAGGAGCAAAGTAGTGCCACTAAAACCCTAGTGCGGTTGGTACAATCAGAAGTTTTCGCCGAGTTCAAGTAGCTTAGAAAAGGACAACCAATTACCAAACACGCAAATTTGAAACTTTTGAATCCATTCTTAGATAAAAATGAATTGATTCGCGTTGGTGGCCGGTTAAATTTGTCAGCGGAGACATTTTCAGTGAAGCACCTCATGATTCTGCCAGGATGGCATCCATTAACAAAACTACTAATAATCATTCGTCATCGCAATTTATTGCATGGAGGGTTGTCATTAACACTCTCAAACATACGCGAGGAATTTTGGTTGCTAAACGGAAGGAGAGCCGTTAGAAGCATCATAAGAAAATGCTACAAATGTAATAGAGCAAACCCGCGTCCAATGCAACAGCCGATTGGACAACTACCTGTATCACGAACGCTTTGCAGTCGACTTTCTCAAATACTGGACCAGTATTTATAAAGGCCGCACTAAGAAAGTCAACAGAAATCAAGGCTTACATAGTCATCTTCGTATGTTTTAGCACAAAGGCGGTGCACATCGAACTCGTGAGTGACTTATCATTCGCTACATTTATCTCTGCGTTAAGGAGATTCATCGCTAGAAGAGGCAAACCTGAACATATTCGTTCTGACAATGGAACAAATTTCATTGGAGTCAAGAACGAGCTTCATGCTCTATACAGAATGTTACACTCAAAGAACGAGGAACAGAATATCGGACATGCATTGGCCCGCGAAGGGATCAAATGGCATCTAATTCCACCCCGCGCACCTAACTTTGGAGGACTATGGAAAGCCGCAGTAAAGGTACACACTTAGAAAAATTCATGTAATTTTAGGTGCTCTGAGAGTGACATATACGAGCGTCAATTTTGACATAAATTTGAGTCATAACAGACGCAAAATATAGCTTAATCAAACGTATTTTTCATCTAGCAACAAACTTTTCAGTGTACGAGCACTTAATTTTACAGGACATGTTTGTTTACGTATCATCTTTTATGTCAAAGATGGATTCCGTCACGTGTAAAATTAGTTATTTCTAAGTGTGTAGCGAAGACTCACATGCTGCGCCAAATCGGCAATACATCATTATTGCATGAGGATATCATTACGCTTCTTGCGCAAATAAATAGAAGCTTGCATGAATTCGAGACCGTTGTTGCCAATGATTGAGGAGAGCAGCGACTTAGTGGCTTTAACGCCTGGACATTTTCTGATCGGTTCATCGTTACACGCCATTTTTGAACCAGACTTAAGGGGGTATTCCCAATCTTTTGCCTTTTTTCGGCCTGTTTTTCAATTAATTTTTTTTTCAATGAAAATGAATAGTAATGCGCCTAACTCTTTGGGATTCTTGTTTATTGAACATTAAAGTTTACAAATAAATTTTTTTCGACATAAAAAAAGACATTATTGACGTCACAAAATGGCGGCAAACAGACCCCTGTTCGCCGCAAATGCCTGGACGGGCGAAGACTTTTTTCTGGAACGGCTTCATCTGAAACAGATTTCGTGATGAAATTAATAATCTGCATAAGATTCTCTGGAGCTTCTCCCGTTGGCAGCAAAAAATCTTGTAAATTAACAAAATGGCGGCCATTTGAAAAAACAGGCGATTTTTAGCCCGCTTTTTTGCAGCTTTAAGGTGCTTCAAACAATGTTAAATGTTAATATTTTTGGCTGAAAGTGGGAGAAGCTCCAAAGAATTTAATAAGGAACAAAATGCGCAAAGATTCAAGTCAATATCTCTTATAGTAGTATAGAAAAATCTTCGCCCGATAAAAAAAATGTGGTTTCGAGAAAAACGCGTTTAAAGTTTTGATTTTAGTTAAAACCATTTGGGGGTTCTTACCATTAGTCAGCTATGCCTGGACACCGAATTTGCTGATCGGAAAACGGCTTGGGGGGATGAAAGTATATAGTCTAAAGTACAAAAAAACGTGAAAAAAAAAAATTGATTTTTTGAAAAAAAAAGATCGGGAATACCCCCTTAAGGAATGTAAAACTCAATCGACTTAACAGGTTTCAATCTATTCAGCAGAAAGTTCAGCATTTTTGGGACCGTTGGAGAACGGAATATTTACGGGAGCTACATCGACATGCACTCAAAATTGGTCAAATGGTAATTCTTCAGGGTCACCTTCTTCCCCCATGTCGGTGGCCAATCGCCCGCATCCTAGAGTTACAACCAGGAAACGACGGAATTCAACGTGTAGCTACCATTCGCATTGCATCTGGAACCTTTAAACGACCCATATCCAAAGTATGACCGTTACCTTCAGCCGAGGAGGGTAGCGCAGAAGAAGATGAAGCATCGAACACCGCAGGATGTCATCGTATAATTAATTAAGGAATCTATAGGTATAAGATCCAATTCAATCATTTGCATATAACATACATTTATCATTGATTTTTATTGAAACTAGTTTTTTCAAGGTGGCCGTTTATGCTGTAGTTTAAATAAATTACATTTTTATTCGCTTAAAGTAAACAATTTTAATATGCACTAAATTTATTCGCTTTAGGTCCATTCAACTGCTAACCATGCAGTTTCGAATGTTGATAGAATAAATCACTTCTGTACATACCATCTACTCGATCGGTTATATTCTTTGTCGGTCCGGAAGTCATGGGAGGAAAGGAGTCCAAACACGAGGAGGAGATAGTAATTCAACAGCAGCAAGAGCAGATCCCTGAAGCATCAACATCAAAATGATGAATTTCACCTTCAAGGGGCGTATTCCAACCAGAGTCCAGAGTCCAGAGTTCTCTGCATGAGATGCTTAGCAAACACGATAACTGGGGACAGGAGCCCGAGTTGATCAAACAGTTTCGCGATTTCTGAAAACATACTTCGTTTTGTAACGGGTGACATCTCGGAAAGATCTGGATTGATCGCAAATAGGAATCCATCGCTATTTGGACACCAAAGAAGACCTAGGGTTTTTTAGGACTTCATTGGCGCATATTTCGTTCAATTGGACAAGACTTTCACGTTCAGATTCGGGAACACCCTCGAGAATCCTTTAATCATTGGCACACAATTTGTGCACTGGGAAACCTTCTTTCTGCAACAAATTTTTTTGACGACATTCGATGGTCTTCTCGATACTCACAGAACCTGACAGAACATCGTCAAAGTAGCAATCCTCTCGAATAATATGCGCTGCCAGCGGAAACTCGTCACCCTCATCAATACACAACTGAAGCAACGTTCTGGTTGCAAGAAACGGAGCAGCGGAGGTACCGTAAGTCACGGTCAATAGCTCGAGAACTCTGAGAGAACTGGTAATGATCAAGAAAAACCTGTCTGAACATTTTAGCAATGTCAGCAGTGAACACGTATGTGTGTTTCCGCAATCGCAAGATAATTTTCTCAAGGTCAGATTGGACGACTGCACCGACCTGCAAAACGTCGTTTAGTGAGGTTCCGGAGGGGAGCTTTGCCGATGCATCGAAAACAACTCGTAACGTGGTACTTGAACTCGACGGCCTAAGGATAGCATGATGTGGCAAGTAATACTTCAACATGCTGGGAAGGATCATCTGACTCACGAACTTCTCTGCAATGCCGTAGCCTTTCATATTCCTCGATAAATTTTGAGTATTGCGCGTGAAGCTCAGGCTCACGAAGGAGACGCCTTTCAAGAAAATAAAAGCGACGAAGAGCCAACGCACGATTATCATCGAGCTGAGAAACATTTTCGCGGAATGTTAATTTCGCAACATATCTACCGGCAGGATCACGACGATGAGTTTTGCAGAATGTCTCTTCACACTTCTCTTCTTCAACAGCACGCTGGGAAACATTGCTGATTTCTTCAATTGTCCAGAAACTTTTAATCATTTCGTTGATCGATTCGATAGTAACGGTGTTGATTTGCTGGGGGCTTTAGCATGCTATAGACTCATCACGAATTTCACCGGAAACCACCCAACCCAGTTCGGTTTCACGCAACTCTGGAAGACCATCACCAAGAACGAGATGTCCAGTCCTCAATAGTCTGAAAAAACTACAAGCCCTATGGGGTTGTACGCAATGGTGACGTAAGTTTACGTGGTCTTATATAATAAATCTTATTTGTTAACTGCAGCAGGAACTTGTGTTTAGTGTAGGAATAGGAATTTGAGTGGGGTCCACTCGGTTCTTTAGTATGACGCGCTTGACATAGATGACCCACAGCGACTCACGAAGAGCTACTGATTCCGATCAATAGCGATGTGGCTTCTTCCTCCTTCTATGGATGCTCAAGTGGGCGTTGTGTACTGGAGAACAATGTTCAACACCACCACCACACACGGTGATTGGAACTGAATCCGATCAGCGGTTAAAGGGGCAGCTTTGATAGCTAGCTGCTTGCGGAGAGCCTTTCGTTGTATACTGGAGAACACCACCACTCACCACGCGGTGATTGAATAAACACCGTTTGGTGAGACCGGATGGAATCCAACTTTGAAATCTGTGTTAGGGAAATCGCTTTTCGCAGGCATTCGGTGATAATTTTAACTATCATAGCAACAGTTGCACATACGTGCAATTTTCAATAGTGACATTTTGAAAATTGATAAAATTTTAAATTAAGCAGATGCGTAGAAATATTTCTGAACGATTGGTGATAAAATTATTGAAATTGATCCAGGGGTAGCTGAGTTATTAACGTTCAAAATCTTTCATAATTTTGTTACATATTCCATTTTCAATTTTAACAAAGTGTACCCCCATATTGAAATCACAGACGTAGTACTACGTCAAAATGGCCAAGTCCAATCAACAGATCCACATCAGAAGGTACATAGAAATTAGGGTCAGCCGTCTGAAATCCAGAAGGAATGGTCCACTGACTGATATTAACAGGTTTCGATGGGAGAGCATTCGTGATCTTTGGAGTTACCAAACATTTGAGATCTACTTGAAAGTCCCTGTAGAGGGATTGGAGGCTCACGGTTACTAGACGGAACAGGAACTACAATGGAAATAGGAATGTTCCTCGAGACCAAGCTTTTCGTACATGGGAAGAGAAATCAGATTCGTTTGAGCACCACAACACAGGAAGGCACGGCTTGGAATATGCTTATCATTTTTATCAACCAAGCTCATCACAGCAGTTAGAAGATATTAGGGACGGCAACACTCAGAGAACAGACGGACGGATGGGTAGACACAGTAGAAGAATTTACGGAATCATCACATGGGGTTTGGGGAGCTACCATAAGGGAAACCCATTCATTCTCACCTTTGCTCTGGACGGGATGTTTGTTGGAGTTCACATTACTTTCACGTTTGAATCCATCCTCATGCAAAAGAGAATGGTATCGCTTGTTACACTTGCTGCAGTTTCTCTTAGACGAACAATCAATGGATCTATGTCCACGCCGCAAACAGTTAAAACACAAATGGGACTCTCTCACCTTTGTTACTCGATCCGACACAGACAGTTTATGGAAATCGGGACATTGGTAATTAAAGGGACTCTTAGCACAGAACTGACAAGACTCACTATTATTGTCGGATGTAGTAGCGTGGGGGATTAGCGGTTGGTTGAGATGATTTAATAGGATGGGATTTTACGACTGTAGGATGATTCGCTTCACAACGTTCAAGGACACGACACTGGTCCTTTAGGAAAGTCAAAATTTGGTAGTTCCCCATGGGCCAGAGAGCGTTCCCATTGCTAACGTGTAGAAGTCAAAATCTTATTGATATTTAAGTTTTTCTTTGTGCGACTCTTTGCACATCTTTCTCATAGCTAAAAGCTCGTCAATATGGTTATCGAAAATAATCTTCGAATTTACAAATCTATCGGTTAGTATTTCCCACGCATGGTTGTAGTTGTTATCAGACAGGGTTTTGGCATCAAGAATACCGGAGGCAGCACCTAGATAATGCAGTTTGATCGCATCCGAATCAGAACATCGGCTGACGATGTCTTGGAACATGGATTTAAAACGAGGTCAATTTTCGTAGCGCCCGTCAAAAGTGGGGATTGGGGCCTTGAGCGGCCGTTGTTGTACTATCACTTGGGTGGCACTAGCTGGCGTAGCGGCGTTGGTAAAGGAAACACTGGTAGGAGTACTTAAACTTTCCATGAGAAACTCCAACCGAATTAAACAATCGGTATAAAGTTTGTCGAATTCGTTTAATTTTTATCTTGATCGTCCGTTTTACCAGAGATTCAAAAGGAAATCTGAAATGAATTCAATGAAAATTCGGATATTTTGAGGAATATTTCCTAATTTTTTCCTAATTTTTTTTCCTAAAGTTCCTAATTTTTTTCCAGATGTTAATAAAACTGCCTTGAAGTTCTTTTGTAGTTTGAGAAACTAGCCTAATGCTCATAATACTTCTCATCAATTCTAAAGCTTCCCTGGACTTTATAGGACTTCTCTAAGTTTCCTCAATTATTCTACCGATCATGGATCTCCTCTAAAGGTGTAACAATTTACTGAAGTTCTCTAAACTTCTTTGAAATTTATGTGACTTCTCTAATGTTAACGGAACTGCTGTTCTTTTCTGAAATTCTCAAAACTTCTCTATAGTTTTTTTTTTCAGTTCTCATGAAGCTTGTTGTACTGAACTTCTGAACTCGTGCGAAGATCTCAATTAACTTTTTACCGTCTCTGAAGTTATCTGAAAATCTGACAACTGCTTTAAACTTCCCACTGATTTTCTGAAACTAATGGAACTGACCTACCCCTGAAATTCCTCCAATGTTCGGAGCTTACTAGACTGCTTATAAATGCTCCGGCATTTTGCTAATGTTCATAGAAATTCCTGAAGTTTGCGGAACTCTCCTTAAGCTCCATAGATGTCTATGAAGTTCTAGAAATGTTTCTGAACATCACTGTCCTTCTGTAAAGTTTTCGAAGTTTTTCTAAATTTCTGGAACTTTTATGCTCCTGCAATTTTCATGGAATCAGAACGAAATAATTAATATAGTTCTATGATTTTCACTGAGGTTCTCAAGATTTTTCTGAAGTTCATGAAACTTCTCTTAAATTACCGACACTAATACAAAACTTCTTCAATAGAATATAGACTTTCCTGGTGTTATAAAAACTGCCTTAGCGATTGTTGAATTTCTTTAAAGTTTTCTAGACTGCCCTGAATTTATCCGTATATCTTAAGAACCCGCAACTTTAATGAAATTAATTGATTTGCATTGAAGTTTCGACATCTTACCTTAAGTATTATAACGATTATGAAAGCTCACTTATTTTCCCTGAACTTATCTGTGCTTACCTGAAGTTCTCTAAATTTGTTTAATAATCCGTAAAAATTTTCTGATATGTATTCATAATTCTCTGACGTTTCTGACGTTTTCAGATCAATCATAGAATTCTTGGAATACCCCATCATTCCACGGAACTCCTTGTAAGTCGCTGCAAATTTGCTTAAGTTAATGGGATTATTCTGAAGCTATCTGGTCGTCCTCGAGGTACTCGAAACTTTGCTGAATATCATGAACTATCTAAAAATATCTAAATTTATTAGAAGTTCTCTGAAATTTCGTGAAGATATCGCTGCTTGCTAAAAGTTCTCGCATTTTTTTTTTTAATTAAAGGAACGTCGTTGATGTTCTCTAATCAACTTAGCCAAATTTTCGCATTTGTTAAAGTTCTTGAAATCTCCATGATTTAATACCTTTAAAATACTTTCACATTTTCCGGATGTTCATATAATTTGTATAACGTTCCAGAAATTCGTTCGGAACTTACTGAAGTTTCCAGAAATTCCCTGAGATTCTCGAAACTTCTTTGAGGTTTGTACAATTTCCTTGAAGTAATTTGAATTGCCCTTTGATTCTCTGAACTGTCTTGATGTTTTCGCTCTCAATTCTATTGAAGATCTTGGTTCTGCACTTCGTAAAAAGAGGTTTTTTTTTTAATATTGTCAAATATTCCGACCGGAAATCGATGGTTGACGCCATTTTGAAATCCAAGATGGCAGCTTCCGGTTAGAGGAAAAACGAAAAATACTTTGACTATATGTTTAGTATTACTTCTGCGTGAAGTCAACGATTTACATAGTTGAAGATGCTAATTTCAAATAACAGACTTAAGTGGTAATTTTTATATGATAGATGAAGAGGAGATGAAAGTATAGAATTGATAGTTCCGTTTAGAGTACGGCAGTGTGAAAATTGCATATAGAGAGTAGAATAGCGAGCTGGACAACTTATAGGCAGGTACAAATCGGTTTTATCATCCCTCTGTACCAAACTACCCCTTGGGAGAGGATGGTGAGGGGTGTCCATTAGACTGATGCAAAATTTGAAATTTTCGCTCCGCAGTGCTCAAATGGTTTCAAATTGGGCCCTGATTAGCCTTCCAAAATTTGAACTCGTTTAGTAAGAAACTGACTTGGCACAAACCATTTGAAGTTTAAATGGGAATTACTATGGAGAAACCATAATTTCGGTTCATATCTATCTCAAAATTCACCAGTTCACTCTACTTTAGAAAATGATAGCTAAGCTTGTTGAAAATTTTCTCAGCTACAACTTTGTTCAAGACCACTTTTCGATCAAATTTAAGCAACAAAAATTATTAATGATTCAAGTCACTGATGTCTTATGATTATGGTCAATCAACTGTTCAGCAGGCAACATTGGTGTTTATGGCGCGTAGAATAGAGGAAAAAAATCATGGCTACTATGTCACACTGCAGAATACAGAGTTGTCCATAATACAGTTGCTTAATCTTGCCATAAGATTATCAGTCTCTTAAACAATTAATTACTATTTAATTTGACGTTTGGCTGAAAAATGATTTTCTGCAAAGTTGTAACTGATAAAAATTATCATAAGAATAGCAATAGAATTTGTTAACAGTACAATATGTAAAAAGGCTAGAAGACAATGAACAAAAAGTATGGTTTTCCCATAGTGATTTCCATATAAACTTCAAATGGTTTGTGCCAAGTCAGTTTCTAATCAAATGAGTTTAAACTTTCGGAGGCTAATCAGGACCCCATTTGAAACCGTTCGAACATTGTGGGACAAAAATTTCAAATTTTGCATCAGTCTAGTGTCCATCCATCAATTCTATACTTTCATCTCCTCATCTATCGTATAAAAATTACCACTTTAGTCTGTTATTTGAAAATAGCATCTTAAACTATAAAGAAAAATACTGTTTAATATCCAACAATATGGGTATTTTTGGAATCGGGGTGACGTGTGAGAACCATAAATCCATGTCAGGCATCGATTTCCGGTTGCAACACGTCACTATGATTTAAAAAAAACCATATTGTTGTTTATTAAACAGTATTTTCTTTAACTATTTGTTTTACATTACCTCTGCGTGAAATAAAAGATTTACAAAGTTGAAGATGCTGATTTTAAATAACAGAATAGAGTGGTAATCTATCGTATAAAAATTACCACTCAAGTCTGTTATTTGAAGTATTATTATTTATTATTATTTAGCTTTATTAAGGAGGCTTTCAGCCTTGGGCTGGTTCGCCTCCAATAAATTGAAGTAAGCATCTTCAACTAAGTATTTTTCTGTTTTTCTCTAACCGGAAGCTGCCATCTTGGATTTCAAAATGGCATCAGACATCGATTTCCGGTTCCTATACATCAGTCTGATTAAAAAAACTACCCATATTGTGGGGTATTTTACAGAATTTCCAAGTTTTTCTGTAACCGGAAGCCGCTATCTTGCATTTTGAAATGGCGTCAGACATCAATTTTCAGTTCCGACACGTCACTCTGATTCAAAATATACCCATATTATGGGGTATTTGACAGAATTTCCATGTTTTTCTGTAACCGGAAGCTGCCAAATTGGATTTCAAAATGGCATCAGACATCGATTTCCGGTCCCTACACGTTACTCCGATTCCAAAAATACCCATATTGTGGGGTATTTGACAGAATTTCCAAGTTTTTCTGTAACCGGAAGCTGCCAAATTGGATTTCAAAATGGCATCAGACATCGATTTCCGGTCCCTACACGTTACTCCGATTCCAAAAATACCCATATTGTGGGGTATTTGACAGAATTTCCAAGTTTTTCTGTAACCGGAAGCCACTATCTTGGATTTAAAAATGGCGTCGGACATCGATTTCCGGTCCCTACACGTTACTCCGATTCCAAAAATACCCATTTTGTGGGGTATTTGACAGAATTTCCAAGTTTTTCTGTAACCGAAAGCCACCATCTTGGATTTCAAAATGAAGTCAGACATCGATTGGTTCATATACGTCAGTCTGATTAAAAAAATACCTATATGGTGGGGTATTTGACAGAATTTCCAAGTTTTTCTGTAACCGGAAGCCACCATCTTGGATTTCAAAATGGCGTCGAACGTCGATTTCTGGTTTCTTTACGTCAGTCTGATTAAAAAAATACCCATATGATGGGGTATTTTACAGAATTTCCAACCGGAAGCTGCCAAATTGGACTTCAAAATGGCATCAGACATCGATTTCCGGTCCCTAAACGTTACTCCGATTCCAAAAATACCCATACTGTGGGGTATTTGACAGAATTTCCAAGTTTTTCTGTCACCAGAAGCTGCCATCTTAGATTTCAAAATGGCGTCGACATCGATTTCCGGTCCCTACACGTTACGCAGATTCAAAAAATACCCATTTTGTGGGGTATTTGACAGAATTTCCAAGTCTTTCTGTAACCGAAAGCCACCATCTTGGATTTCAAAATGGCGTCAGACATCGATTTCTGGTTCATATACGTCAGTCTGATTAAAAAAATACCCATATGGTGGGGTATTTGACAGAATTTCCAAGTTTTTCTGTAACCGGAAGTCACCATCTTGGATTTCAAAATGGCGTCGACGTCGTTTTCTGTCGTTGACGTGGTGTCGACGTCGTTGATTAAAAAAATACCCATATGATGGGGTATTTGACATAATTTTCAAGTTTTGCTGTAACCGGAAGCCGCCATCTTGGATTTCAAAATGGCGTCATACGTAGATTTCTGGTTTCTGTACGTCAGTCAGGTCAGGGTATTTGACAGAGTTTCCAAGTTTTTTTTAGACCGGAAGCTGCCATCTTGGATTTCAAAATGGCGTCAGATATAGATATACGGTTCCTACACGTCACTCCGATTAAAAAAAAAATTATTGGGGGTATTTCACAGTATTTCCCAGTTTCCCAAAATCGCAAAAAAAAACTCGTTATTTGGAATTCACTTCGTAAAAAAAAACTCGTTTTTTGGGATTTACTTCGTAAAAAGAATTACGCCCTTGAATACTGTCTTGAAAAAAAGACTTCTAAACGGAGGTTTCAGTGTACCCGTAAACACCTTTAAATTTCCCTGAAATTCTTTGCACTTCTGTAAAGTTCCTGAAATATGTCTTAAGTTTTCATAAATTCTCTGAAGCTCTTTGTGCTTCCCTGAAATTCTCGGAACATCTTAAGGGTTCTCGATTTTTTTTTCTTCAGTACATCATGGAACTATCCTGATTTTTTTTTCAAAAGTTACGATTAACTGCTTTAAACTGCTTCAAAAGTCTGAACCAAAGTTACGGGAACTGCTCTTAAGATCTGAAATGCCCCAAAGATCTTTAGATCCAACTAATTCTCAGGTGATTAGAACTTCTTAAAAATTTGCTCAATACCCCTCAAGATTTCTATGTTTCTCAAATTCGCTTGACACCTGTGGAGTTCTTTGAAATTCTTTTTTTTTTATTAATTTATTTGATTAGGCTCAACCTAATTAACTTTACAGAGCTGAGGATTCTTGTTCACTATACAACACATTTTAAAGCTATACTCAAAAGGTTCAACACAATAAACACTTTATCTTCCGCTATCCAATAAGCCTCCTCCACCAAAACGGGAGCTGCTTCCAGTGGTTTCATTGTATGGCAGATTCGCCAACGGGGGTCAGAGCGCTTCCATTGCAGCAATGCACGCAAAACGTGGTCAGCACTCACACATTCATCACGAAACGGTTGCTTTCCAAAGTCGACGACGCATCGACTGAAAGAACTGCTGATGAAGAACAATGAGGAGGACCACACAATGGTTGCTGTCGTGTAAACAGACGATCGCGTAACACACATTGAGAGTGGTCTGTTTCTGTAGACAGCCGAGTGAAAACTGATTTGAAATTCTAGGAACTTCATAAAATTTCCTGAAAAATTTCGGATGCTAAAAGAACCGTTTTGAGGTTCTTAAAGCTTCCAGTAAGTTCCTCATATTTTCAGCTTGTTAACTTCCCTTATGTTCCCGCAGTTTGTTTATGGAGCTTCACAGAAATTTTCAGCATTTCCTCTCATTCGTCAGAACTTCTCCAAAGTTCCAACAATTGTTGTGAAGTTAATGGGACTGCAATGAAGACCTCTAATCTTTAATAAAGTTAATTACGAACTTGAAATAAATCATTTATTTTTTTCCTTAATTGTGGAACTATGAACATCATCAATATCAACTTGTACATGAAATATTAAACTTCAGGACATTCAATATTTGAGATCTTGGACTTACTCAAATTAAGTAAGTTTCTTAAACTTTTTAAAGCAGTTTCTTTAAAACGTTTGAGTTAATGCTGTTTCTTTTTGATTTTCAAAAAAACATATTTTTAACTCATTAAAAAAAAAGCTTTCTTATTATAAGTCTGGAATTCATCCGTTAAAGTTCTGGAAAAACCTGAAAAACTCAATCTTGAAATAAATTAACGCTAGAAAAGTTGAAAATAGTTACTGAAAAGTGACTCGCTACCAGCCCTGCATTCGGCCTCATGACCTTCGGTCTAATTCGGCGGACACTCGGATAAATTTAGAACACAAATTTTCGGACCAAGCAGTGGGAATTAAGTGCAATCTAGCTGGACAAAATTATTAATTAAAAAACGAAGCATTTCCGTAGCTTGGTGTATTCAGCATAGTAACTCATTATAATTTGGACCATCGATTTAAATGCATCATACAGTATTTAATCGTGCAGAATTCGTAGGTTTCAGTTCTTTTGTTAAACTCACACCACAGTATACATTGAAGTACCAAGCCAAACCAGTTCATCCAAATATTAGGAAACCTTTTTCCACATCAGCTGAGAGACACTCTAACAGTCTTACATGATACATGGAATACCATTCTGACCTTGGAGGTCGTGCTACTCTTCTTCACTACAAAATGGTGAGGTAGATAATACCGGTTTACATCTCCTTCTGTCCTAACTCCAAATATCGATATTGATCATTTGAATTCTCATCATTTTCAAACAGCTAACTCAAAATATTCTCCCTATTCTCTTTACTCTGTTAAATCAAGCAAAAACCATTCCTGAACCCCATCCCAAGAACAACAACCATAAATTCCATCTCGAAAATAAGCACCAGCCATACAATTTGAGCACGCATTAGAATTCAGTCCATCGGTCCATCAATTTAGTTGCATTCACCGAACGGGTTAGACTTTTCCGGAACCGCAAATTATGCACGGTCAACCGAGTTGTGCACAACATTCCAAGCCACATGTAATATGAAACCGCTACTATTTACCAAACCTCGTTCCGATATAAGGAGGTGCACGTTTATCACCGACTACCAATTCCCAGCTCAAATTATAAATTTTATAATTGCAACCGAGAAAGCATTTGCAGAATTTCCCTATCCGCAGATATCCCATTTTGCATGCGATAATTTTAAACCACTGTGCATTTTACATATATTCAGGCGTGCAACCTCCACCCATGGCTGATGCCTGGGATGGAAAATATTATCGCATGCTCTCTGCAAACAAAGTAGCTCCATAGCTGAATGCGCTGTTTCGAAATCGATCCCTGTCTGCATTTAGTGGAGTGAATGCTGATTTCGAACGGAAAAATTATCCATCCACCCACGCGATGGTTCGTTTCCGTTGTATTATTCATATCGAAATCATGCAGCTTTCTGAGATATTTTCCATTCCAGCTCACTAAGGGATAGCCGTTTTTCGGTGGAGAAAACTCAAAGCTTCCAAAAGTGTGAGTTTATCAAATTTTCCGGAATGCAGTGACTGACTGTTTCTGCTTCCGGGGATAATGTTACCCGTTGAAAGTTCGACCCGGAGTTAACGTCGCTGGATGCTGCGAACACAGAACGAAATTCTGCAGATTGTAGAATAATTGAGTGGTGAGAATGTGACCCACTTGGAAGCGACATAGATGAATGGAATGTGCAAACGACACGGACGTGGGTCGATGTGTTCCGGACTCATGTTCTACGAAGTTTATAAACTTCATTCGGAATGCGAAATTATTAAATTCGGTTGTGATATGAGACAGAAAGTTACAATTTAGCAAAAATGGTCCACAAATGTGTGAATTGGTCAAGATTCTGTGACTAGTTTACTCGAGTATCGAACTGAGCACCTCTGAGTCTAAAACTGAGCACTTCTGAATTCTCGGCTAAAACATTATTAATATTTAACTCATTGACTCTAGTTTATGACTGAGCAACTGTAACTTGCTGAAAGAGTATTTTGCAGTCTATTACTTCGCTACTCTCAGTCTCTGACTGAGCAACTTTTAGTCTCTGACTGAGGAAACTTTTAGTCTCTGACTAAGCAAAGCTCTCTCTATTATAGAGAAACTCTCAGATGCTGAAAGATCAGCTACCAGTATATAACTGAGTAATTCTCAATATTTAACTAAACAACTTTCAGTCAATGACCGAGCAATCTTCAATCTCTGACTGAGCAACCCTCAGTCTACGGCTGAGCAACTATCAGTCGCAAAAATAGCGCCTGTCTGTCTATTACTGAGGAGCTATCATTCTCTGACTGAGCATCTCTCAGTCTTTTACTACGTAACTCTCAGTCTACGACTGAGCAGCTTCCAGTCTCCAATTGATTAACACTAGCTTCTGATTTGTAAAAGCTTTTTTTTCTGACTTTCAACCCCAGAACTGAACAACTTCAATCATTCGACAGTAGAATTTTCATCGCTCCAAGTAAACAAAAAGTAAACTGCATCGAACGGAAATTACATCACCATATTCCGGATATAGCACGCAAAAAGTCTAAACAAATACATTAGATCGATAGACGCTCGTTATACCAATGGCACCTTTTCTACCCGTGTCAAAACTTCGAACAAAAAAAAAATACCGTCATCGAATGGTTTCCTTGGAAAGTAAATTGAATTCAAATTAATTTTGAATTTGATTGACTCTGCTTCCTCTCGTTATCCCGTACTCGTTCCTTCGATGCAAAAGTACAATGATGAGTTTTATTTATTGAGTTTGGAAATTGCTTCCATTCGACGACGACGACGGCTATGATGATCGACTAGATTGGAAAGTTGAGTTTAGTAGAGAAAAAGAAAGGTTAAAACAGAAGCAAAAACACATCCCGGGTACAGTTTGATTAGATTCAAATAAGCTGACCATCATTGCGGAAAAGAGATAAGAGAATCGTTTAGCGGGCGTTGGAAGGGTGACTGCGTCCGGATATGGTGATTGGAGATTCTCGACGATTTAAATTAAAAATTTAAAAGATTCAAACTAAAAAAATACAATTGTCGATATTCAACTTGTTTAAAGTTTTTTTTTTAAAGATGATCGATTTGCAATTGATCAATTTAAGATGAAATTCGTCATTTTTCTTCCATCATCCTATTTTCAAATCAAAATGGGTGAATTTAGAAATGTTCATTTTTTTATTGAACAGCTTTCAATTGGACAATTAAATCATAGTCAATTAACAAGTGGTCAACAATTAATTTTACATTCATCATTAATTTTTTAAGTGGAAAATTTTCAAATGGCTTAATGATAATTCGTTTATTTTCAAAAGGTTTACAAGTGGTCAATTAAACCATGAACCAAACAAAGGCTAAAAATTTCTCTAACAAAGGAAACAAACTAATAAGTCATTTTGCAAGTGGTCAATTAACAATTGGTCAATTTTCAATTGGTCAATTTTCAATTGGTCAATTTTATATTGGTTAATTATCAATAGGTCATTTTTCAATTGGTCAATATTCAATTGGTAAATTTTCAACTAGTAAATTGTCAATTGGTCAATTTTCAATTCGCCGATTTCCAAATAATCAATTTTCAATTGGTCATTTTCCAACTAGTCAATTTTCAATTGGTCAATTTCCAATTGGTTAATTTTCAGTTTGTCAATTTTCAAGCGGTAAATTTTTAATTGGCCAATTTTCAATTGGTCAATTTTCAATTGGTCGATTTTCAATTGGTCGATTTTCAATTGGTCAATTTTCAATTGGTAAATTTTTAATTGGTTAATTTTTAATTGGTTAATTTTCAATTGGTCAATTTTCAATTGGTCAATTTTCAATTGGCAATAAACAATGGGTCAATTTTCAATTGGTAAATTTTCAATTGGTAAATTTTCAATTGTTTCATTATCAATTGGTCAATTTTCAAATAGTCAATTTTCAATTGGTCAATTTTCAATTGGTCAATTATCAATTGGTCAATTATCAATTGGTCAATTTTCAATTGGTAAATTTTCAACTATTAAATTGTCACTTGGTCAATTTTCAATTGGTCAATTTTCAATTGGTCAATTTTCAATTGGTCAATTTTCAATTGGTCAATGTTCAAGTGGTCATTTTTTAATTTGTCATTTTTCATTTGGTAAATTTTCATTTGGTAAATTTTCATTTGGTAAATTTTCAATTGGTCAAATTTAAATAGACTAATTTTCAATTGGTCAATTTTCAATTTATCAATTTTAAATAGTCCAATTTTCAATTGGTCAATTTTCAATTGGTCCATTTTCAATTGGTCCATTTTCAATTGGTCAATTTTCAATTGGTCGATTTTCGATTGGTCAATTTTCAATTGGTCAATTTTCAACTGGTCAATTTTATATAGGCCAATTTTCAATTTCTCAATTGTCAGTAGGTCAATTTTCAATTGGTTAAGTTTCAATTGGTCAATTTTCAATTGGTCAATTTTCAATTGTTCAATTTTCAATTGTTCAATTTTTAATTGGTCAATGTTCAATTAGTAAATTTTCGATTGCTTTATTTTCAATTGGTCAATTTTCAATTGGTCAATTTTCAATTGGTCAGTTTTCGATTGAAACATTTTCAAATGGTTAATTTTCAATCAATCAATTTTCAATTGGTATATTTTCTATTGGTCAATTTCCAATTGATAAATTTTCAATTGGTCAATTTTCAATTGGTCAAATTTCAATTGGTCAATTTTCAATTTTCAATTGGTCAATTTTCAATTGGTCAATTTTCAATTAGTCAATTTTCAATTGGTCAATTTTGAATTGGTTTATTTTCAATTGGTCAACTTTCAATAAGTCAATTTTGAATTAGCTGAATTTCAATTGGTCAATTTTCAAATGGCAATTAACAATTGGTCAACTTTCAATTGGTCAAATTTCTTTGTTTCATTTTCAATTGGTTAATTTTCAAATGTTCAATTTTCAATTGGTCAATTTTCAATTGGTCAATTTTTAATTGGTCAATTTTCAATTGGTCAATTTTCAATTGTTCAATTTTCGATTGGTTAATTTTCAATTGGTCAATGTTCAAGTGGTCATTTTTCAATTGGTCAATTTTCAATTGGTCAATTTTCAATTGGTCAATTTTCAATTGGTCAATTTTCAATTGGTAAATTTTCAATTGGTCAATTTTCAATTGGTCAGCTTTCAATTGGTCAATTTTCAATTGGTCAATTTTCAATTGGTCAATTTTCAATTGGTAAATTTTCAATTGGTCAATTTTCAATTGGTCAGCTTTCAATTGGTCAATTTTCAATTGGTCAATTTTCAATTGGTCAATTTTCAATTGGTCAATTTTCAATTGGTAAATTTTCAATTGGTCAATTTTCAATTGGTCAGCTTTCAATTGGTCAATTTTCAATAGGTCAATTTTCAATTGGTCAATTTTCAATTGATCAATTTTCAATTGGTCAATTTTCAATTGGTCAGCTTTCAATTGGTCAATTTTCAATTGGTCAATTTTCAATTGGTCAATTTTCAATTGGTCAATTTTCAATTGGTAAATTTTCAATTGGTCAATTTTCAATTGGTCAGCTTTCAATTGGTCAATTTTCAATAGGTCAATTTTCAATTGGTCAATTTTCAATTGGTCAATTTTCAATAGGTCAATTTTCAATTGGTCAATTTTGAATTGGTTTATTTTCAATTGGTCAACTTTCAATAAGTCAATTTTGAATTAGCTGATTTTCAATTGGTCAATTTTCAAATGGCAATTAACAATTGGACAACTTTCAATTGGTCAAATTTCTTTGTTTCATTTTCAATTGGTTAATTTTCAAATGTTCAATTTTCAATTGATCAATTTTCAATTGGTCAATTTTCAATTGGTCAATTTTCAATTGGTCAATTTTCAATTGGTCAATTTTTAATTGGTCAATTTTCAATTGGTCAATTTTCAATTGTTCAATTTTCGATTGGTTAATTTTCAATTGGTCAATGTTCAAGTGGTCATTTTTCAATTGGTCAATTTTCAATTGGTCAATTTTCAATTGGTCAATTTTCAATTGGTCATTTTTCAATTGGTCAATTTTCAATTGATCAATTTTCAATTTGTCAATTTTCAATTGGTCAATTGCAATTGGTCAATTAACAATTGGACAATTAACAATTGGTCAATTTACAGTTTGTCAATTTACAATAGTTCAATTTTCAATTGGTCAATTTTAAATTGGTCAATTTTAAATTGGTCAATTTTCAATTGGTCAATTTTCAATTGGTCAATTCACAATTGGTCAATTTTCAATTGGTCAATTTTACGATTGGTCAGTTTTCGATTGATAAATTTTCAAATGGTTAATATTCAATCAATCAATTTTCAACTAGCCAATTGAAAGTCAATTTTGGTTTGGTTTATTTTCAATCGGTCAGTTTTCAATGAGTCAATTTTGAATTGGTAAATTTTCAATAAGGCAGTTTCCAATTGGTCAATTTTCAATTTCTCAATTTGCAAATGGTCAATTTTCAATTGGTCGATTTTCAATTGGTCAATTTTCAATTGGTCAATTTCCAATTGGTCAATTTTCAATTGGTCAATTTTCAATTGGTCAATTTTCAATTGGTCAATTTTCAATTGGTCAATTTTCAATTGGTCAATTTTCAATTGTTCAATTTTCAATTGGTCAATTTACAATTGGTCAATTTTCAAATTGTCAATTTACAATTGGTCAATTTTCAATTGGTAAATTTTGAATTGGTCAATTTTCAATTGGTCAATTTTCAATTGGTCAATTTTCAATTGGTCAATTTTCAATTGGTCAATTTTCAATTGGTCAATTTTCAATTGGTCAATTTTCAATTGGTCAATTTTCAATTGGTCATTTTTCAATTGGTCAATTTTCAATTGGTCAATTTTCAATTTTTCAATTTTCAATTGGTCAATTGCAATTGGTCAATTAACAATTGGACAATTAACAATTGGTCAATTTACAGTTTGTCAATTTACAATTGGTCAATTTTCAATTGGTCAATTTTAAATTGTTCAATTTTACGATTGGTCAGTTTTCGATTGATAAATTTTCAAATGGTTAATTTTCAATCAATCAATTTTCAACTAGTAAATTTTCAATTGGTCAATTTTGGTTTGGTTTATTTTCAATCGGTCAATTTTCAATGAGTCAATTTTGAATTGGTAAATTTTCAATAAGGCAGTTTCCAATTGGTCAATTTTCAATTTCTCAATTTGCAAATGGTCAATTTTCAATTGGTCGATTTTCAATTGGTCAATTTTCAATTGGTCAATTTCCAATTGGTCAATTTTCAATTGGTCAATTTTCAATTGGTCAATTTTCAATTGGTCAATTTTCAATTGGTCAATTTTCAATTGGTCAATTTTCAATTGGTCATTTTTCAATTGGTCAATTTTCAATTGGTCAATTTTCAATTTGTCAATTTTCAATTGGTCAATTGCAATTGGTCAATTAACAATTGGACAATTTACAGTTTGTCAATTTACAATTGGTCAATTTTCAATTGGTCAATTTTAAATTGTTCAATTTTACGATTGGTCAGTTTTCGATTGATAAATTTTCAAATGGTTAATTTTCAATCAATCAATTTTCAACTAGTAAATTTTCAATTGGTCAATTTTGGTTTGGTTTATTTTCAATCGGTCAATTTTCAATGAGTCAATTTTGAATTGGTAAATTTTCAATAAGGCAGTTTCCAATTGGTCAATTTTCAATTTCTCAATTTGCAAATGGTCAATTTTCAATTGGTCAATTTTCAATTTTTCAATTTTCAATTGGTCAATTGCAATTGGTCAATTAACAATTGGACAATTAACAATTGGTCAATTTACAGTTTGTCAATTTACAATTGGTCAATTTTCAATTGGTCAATTTTAAATTGTTCAATTTTACGATTGGTCAGTTTTCGATTGATAAATTTTCAAATGGTTAATTTTCAATCAATCAATTTTCAACTAGTAAATTTTCAATTGGTCAATTTTGGTTTGGTTTATTTTCAATCGGTCAATTTTCAATGAGTCAATTTTGAATTGGTAAATTTTCAATAAGGCAGTTTCCAATTGGTCAATTTTCAATTTCTCAATTTGCAAATGGTCAATTTTCAATTGGTCGATTTTCAATTGGTCAATTTTCAATTGGTCAATTTCCAATTGGTCAATTTTCAATTGGTCAATTTTCAATTGGTCAATTTTCAATTGGTCAATTTTCAATTGGTCAATTTTCAATTGGTCAATTTTCAATTGTTCAATTTTCAATTGGTCAATTTACAATTGGTCAATTTTCAAATTGTCAATTTACAATTGGTCAATTTTCAATTGGTAAATTTTGAATTGGTCAATTTTCAATTGGTCAATTTTCAATTGGTCAATTTTCAATTGGTCAATTTTCAATTGGTCAATTTTCAATTGGTCAATTTTCAATTGGTCAATTTTCAATTGGTCAATTTTCAATTGGTCAATTTTCAATTGGTCAATTTTCAATTGGTCAATTTTCAATTGGTCAATTTTCAATTGGTCATTTTTCAATTGGTCAATTTTCAATTGGTCAATTTTCAATTTGTCAATTTTCAATTGGTCAATTGCAATTGGTCAATTAACAATTGGACAATTTACAGTTTGTCAATTTACAATTGGTCAATTTTCAATTGGTCAATTTTAAATTGTTCAATTTTACGATTGGTCAGTTTTCGATTGATAAATTTTCAAATGGTTAATTTTCAATCAATCAATTTTCAACTAGTAAATTTTCAATTGGTCAATTTTGGTTTGGTTTATTTTCAATCGGTCAATTTTCAATGAGTCAATTTTGAATTGGTAAATTTTCAATAAGGCAGTTTCCAATTGGTCAATTTTCAATTTCTCAATTTGCAAATGGTCAATTTTCAATTGGTCGATTTTCAATTGGTCAATTTTCAATTGATCAACTTTCAATTGATCAATTTTCAATTGGTTTATTTTAAGTTCGACAATTTTAAATTGTTCAATTTTAAATTTTTCAATTTTCGATTGGTCAACTTTCAATTGCTTTATTTTGAATTGGTCAATTTTAAATTGTTTATGTTCAATTGTTCAATTTTCAATTGGTCAATTTTCAATTGGTCAATTTTCAATTGGTCAATTTTCAATTGGTCAATTTTCAATTGGTCAATTTTCAGTTGGTCAATTTTCAATTGGTCAATTTTCAAATGGTCAATTTTCAATTGGTTAATTTTCAATTGGTCAATTTTCAATTGGTCAATTTTCAATTGGTCAATTTTCAATCGGTCAATTTTCAATTGGTAAATTTTCAATTGTTCAATTTTTAATTGGTCAATTTTCAATTGGTCAATTTTCAATTGGTCAATTTTCAATTGGTCAATTTTTAATTGGTCATTTTTCAGTTGGTCAATTTTCAATTGGTTAATTTTCAATTGGTCAATTTTCAATTGGTCAATTTTCAGTTGGCCAATTTTCAATTGGTCAATTTTCAATTGGTCAATTTTTAATTGTTCAATTTTCAATTGGTCAATTTTCAATTGGTCAATTTTCAATTGGTCAATTTTCAATTGGTCAATTCTCAATTGGTTTATTTGGAGTTGAACAATTTTAAAATGTTCGATTTTAAATTCTTCAATTTTCGATTGGTCAAGTTTCAATTGGTTTATTTTGAATTGGTCAATTTTAAATTGTTTATGTTCAATTGTTCAATTTTCAGTTGGTCAATTGGTCAATTGGTTGATTTCAATTGTTCAATTTTCAATTGGTCAGTTTTCAAATGGTCAATAAATAATTGGTCGATTTTCAATTGGTCAACTTTCAATTGGTCAACTTTTAATTGGTCAACTTTCAATTGGTCATATTTTAATTGGTCAATTTTCAATTGGTCAATTGGTCAATTGGTTAATTTCAATTGTTCAATTTTCAATTGGTCAATTTTCAATTGGCCAATTTTCAATTGTTCAA
Source organism: Ochlerotatus camptorhynchus (assembly GCF_037179485.1). Lineage (NCBI taxonomy): Eukaryota > Metazoa > Arthropoda > Insecta > Diptera > Culicidae > Ochlerotatus > Ochlerotatus camptorhynchus. Next base: position 622,729 of record NW_027040781.1, read on the forward strand.
TTTTCAATTGTTCAATTTTACGATTGGTCAGTTTTCGATTGATAAATTTTCAAATGGTTAATTTTCAATCAATCAATTTTCAACTAGCCAATTTTCAATTGGTCAATTTTCAATGAGTCAATTTTGATTTGGTAAATTTTCAATAAGGCAGTTTTCAATTGGTCAATTTTCAATTTCTCAATTTGCAAATGGTCAATTTTCAATTGGTCGATTTCCAATTAGTATATAGTTTTTCAAGTGGTAATTTGGTCAATTTTAATGTTGAAGGGTTCATGAGACTTGAAGGTTCAAGGGGAGATTCGCTGTAGACAAGTGATCAGTTTTAAAGTGGTCAATTCACAAGCGGTGATATATACAAGATTGTATGACAAAAGCTCGAATGGACAAAGGTCTTATGAAAAAAGGTCTAATCTACTAAATTTCGAAGGGAAAAATGTTAAGGAGGACACAAGGTCGAATAGACAAATGTTCGAAAGATGAGAAGTGGGACAAATGGTCAAATGAACAAAAGGTCAAATTATGAGAAAGGGGACAAAAGGTCGAATTGAAAAAAGGTCGTATGATGAGAAGGAAGACGAAAGTTTGAATGATTCAAAGAGGGACAAAAGATCGAACCTTTCAAAGAGAGACACAATAAAAACATCGAGTGAATGACAAAATGTGACAAAACGTCGAATGAAAAAAAAGTCGAAAAAACAACAGGTCGAAAGAACAACAGGTCGAAAGGCGAAAAATTAAACTTTTGAACTAAGAGCGAAAAATTTACTTTCCAGGAGAAATCGGATGAAATTTTCGGGGTATGTTTGAATAAGCTACCGGAGGAAGCCGAAAAAAATTCCAGACAAGGAAGAAAGAAGCATTTCTGGACGCAGCCTGAAAAATTTTCAGAAAGGCAAGTCGGAAAAACAGCCAAGAAAATATTGAGAAACTTCTGAAGCAATGCAGATGGAAACTAGAAAGGCATAAGTAATGGGAAGAAAATTTCATGAACAGCCATTACCAGGGGAATTCAGAAGAAACTCGCCCGAGTAGCACACTTCTGTCGTGAAAAGTTGCAGCAACCAATTTATGACTGAAATAAGTCGTTTAGAAGTTTCAACAACCGATTTGTGACAAGCGTGTTACTAGGGCGGAAAAACCTCCAGAGGAAGCTTATGGCGAACCTTTCAGAAGAAGATGAAAGAAGCCTCTGGGAGAATTCGATACATGCTTCTGATAGGTTCCGGAGACGCTGTGAAAAAAATCCTATGGTAGTTTGTAAGAAACTTTTGGAGAAAGTCAGAAGCTGTGAAAGAACAGACAAAAGACACTTCTAGGAGAAGATTGGAAAATAATTCCGGAAGACAAATATATTAGGGCGATGTCAAAATAAATTTCTGGTGAAAATAGGAAGCATATCCTAGGGATAGTTAGCACAATATTTTGGGAGAAGCTGAAAAAACAGCCAGGAGAAGACGGAAGAACCTTCTGGGGGAAATCAAAATAATATTCTGGGATGAATTCGAAAATAACTTGGAAAAGGTGGAAGAAACTTCCAAGGGAAAATTAAATAAACTTCAGGAAGTTAAAAAAAACAAAAGTATTTCTCGATTCCCAGGAATTACCTGGAAGAGTCATCGGCTTCTCGATTCCTGGGTATCCGAAAAAGGTGAGAAAACGGAAGTTGAAAGAGTTTGAAACGTCAGACATTTTCAAAAATGTTTCAGTTTTTCATAGAGATAAAAGTCTCTTGCAATAGTTTTCTCTAACATTTAGCCGGCAGGAAATAATCATTTTGATTATCACAAAAATAGGTATTTTGTGGAGCTTTATCAGGATATCGGTGTTAATTTCGAAAATCTGTATATCTGGCAACACTGATCCAGATTAACCGCAAAAGTGTCCATTTCCGTAAAATAGTCCTAGAATTTTTTTTTAAGTAGTCCTAAAAAACTTGAGCGTAGTGGAAATATACCCGAGTGTCCAATAAATTGTCCGTTGGATACCTGGATTAACAGGTAAAGGGATCATTTCCCGAAAGTAGTCCTAGAACTCCGTGTTTATTTCAAAAGATGCATATTGGAAATATGCATATCCATCACCATCAATCGGACTTTAAGATATCCGGATTCATCGGGAAGACGGCCAGTAGTCCTGGAAATTGCGATAATTTCCAAATTGTTAAGGATTTTCAGCATAATAGAAATATGGCATCAACCTGTGAACTCTACCTCCGAATGGCAGGTGAACATTTTACCGGAAAAGAGTCCATTTCCTGAAAGCAGTTCTTGAGCTCCAAATTTTTGGTCATATTGTTTCTAATCAACAAATTTTAAGGATAGTGGCAATATTCCAACACCATACGCGTTCTGCAACAGTGTACAGATATACGGATTCACCCGGAAGATTTCCATTTCCTGACATTTGTCCTAGAAATCAACGAGTTTTTCTCCATATTGGCGTAGCTAATGGGGATGCCTAGGGGACCAGGCCCCTTTCAGAACAATCTAGGTCTAGTCCAGTATTTTGAAGATTAATATAGCTTAAATTATCGGAATTAGAATCACAAAAAAATCTGGAGGTGGCCTGGATCATTCTGAAGGGGGCCAGGCACCCCTCATTATCTACGCCAATGCATATTATATACTGCATTGGGCATGAATCTTGTGACTCTGCCTTCAAATTCCTATGATTTTTCCTCGAGGTCCTCTTGAGATACTCATGCCTTCGCACAGATTCCACATGTCTTTAATGATTCTTCCATCGAGCCTACCAACCTTGGTTTGTTGAGCGCCAAAAACTTCATTTACACGTATATTAAAATTGTTTAAAGAGCTCAGTTTATCAAGCAATGCTAAAACGCTGAGCAGGATTAAAAATTTAAACGCTAGAAAATAAAATCTAAAAAGAACTCATAAAACTCGCAAACGAAATGAAACAGCTCTAAGTGAAGCACTACATAAGCATCGATGCGATATCAATTTCCCATTTACCAACCACCATCCATTGGGAACAGCAAAAAGTCCTCAATCGCAACCGGACAAATTGGTGATACATAGATTGGCCCTCGCTGGACTAGTTTTTGTTGCCATTCCATCACCACCATGCCACACTACAGCTCGAGCTGACTGTGTTACTGTTGTTGTTGTTGAAAAAGGAACTTATTAAATAAATGCTATGTGTGGATCAATTGTGAAACTCGTGATAAATTTGGCAAAATTAGCCAGGTTTTCCAATTTCATTTATATGCTGCCGAAGGCGTTTAATAAATGTTCATTCAACGTGTTGAACTCGCTGGAATGGTCTACTCAATAAATTCGATTTGGCGTAGTGATTCGTGAAATTTTCAGGATTTGAAAGGAATTTAAATTCAACGACAATCCCAGATAAAAAGCTCTAAGCGAGCAAATAATAATCAATCCTACCCCCCTTAATTAAGCGGTTACAAATAGGATTGATAAAACGAACACATCAGTTAGTCAACTACAACGTTTTAACTACTCAATATTATAAGATTTTCCATAAACAAAAGTGGCAACTTCAAGCTGCCATCGTTTTGGACACTGTTTAAGTTAAACCAAGAGACTCTTGGGAAACCAACTCGAAAGCACTGCAAAACATTCTCCGCATGATCTTGAGGAAAACTCTTTGACCATCGTCGTAATTTTCCAAGCACCATCCTTCCCCACCCCCATTTGGGGTGCGTTGCAAGACGTCAAACAAGTTTTGAGAGATGTGGTCGAGAGTCGATTACCGTGTCAAAGTTGCGCTTTTGAATTTTGGAAGCATACTTGAGAAATTTTCGGAATGAGTATCTAGCTAAGAGAAGAGACATTGTGTTTATTGCTGATGTTCAGAAGAACAAGTAGATGAGAACAATTGTGAACTGGAACGAAGGTGGACCGGGAGAGTCGAGGCAAGGGATGAGAATAAGTACACTCATCATCTGCAGCAGTGCCATCCCGTTGTGGTGGAGAGAGAGAAGTGTCATAGTTATTAAGGGAATGAGCAGCAAGCTGCTGAGGTAGATGTGTTGGTTTGTAGTGGAAATGTGAAGCATAGCGTTGGATGATGTTTTCAATTCTGATATTTTTTATCAAATAATTTGAAATGTAATCGAGGATAATTGAGTTAATTGATTGAGGGCAGCTTCAATTGGAATGGACGCAAATTGGCAAATATTTATTTCTAGTGTTGAAAGGATTTTTCAGCATACTGACAAACTCATTGATAATTTTGACTGAGGAAGCATTACTGCGCCTAAAATGGATTTTTTACAGAATTATTAATTGGCATGATTACTGATATGCTTAAATCTAACTCCATGTTTGATGCTATTCAAACTGGAGTAAAATTTGCGAACAATATCTTCATGACTTTGAAATTCAGTAATGGATTTTAAATCATTAAATATTTTGAATTGGAATGCTTGATCAATTAAAGCTCATGAGGGCGAGTTATATAGCTTTTTGGGAGTTCATAACGTGCATATTGCCGTTATAACTGAAACGTTCCTTAAACCTGACCATAAGGTTAAGAAGGACGCAAATTATTTCATTTATCGAAATGATCGTCTTGATGGAGCCTGTGGCGGCGTTGCCATCATTGTTCATAAAGGGCGTCCACGATGAAATTGCCACACTATGAAATTGCTCTAACTTTTTAACCGTTGGGTAGAATTTAATGAAAATTTGGGTGGATTTAGTTCATAGTGCATTATTTACATCCTGCAAGTTTTAAAGTCCTGTGATCAAAACTCGTGGAAATGGAGTTGAAAGAACAGCTCGTGCGTGATAAAATCTTGCGCATTCATCACGAGAACAAGGATCTCTCGCATCGTTCCATCGCTAAAACGTTGGGAATCGCGAATTCCACGGTGTCGCGAGTGATTAAGCGGTTCGAGGAACGGTTGACCACCGATCGGAAGCCCAGAAGTGAAGGAAAAAGTATTCCGTACAACACCAAAAATCACAACCGCGTAGTTGGGGCCTTCAACCGAAATCCGAACGCCTCCGTTAGGGATGTGGCTAAGAAGCTGCACCTAAACCTAAGTTTTGTCCAGAAGGCCAAAACTAAGGCTGGGCTTCGAACGTTCAAGGTACAAAAGGCCCCTAATCGCGACGAGAAGCAGAACAAGTCCGCCAAAACCCGTGCCAGGAAGTTGTACCTCAACATGCTGACGAAAGTTGAATGCTGCATCATGGACGACGAAACATATGTGAAGGCCGACTTCAAACAGATCCCCGGCAACCTGTTTTTCACGGCCAAGGATAAGTTCAGCGTTCCGGAGCATGTCCGCACTCAGAAGATGTCCAAATTTGCGAAGAAATTCCTGTTTTGGCAAGCCATCTGCACGTGCGGGAAGCGGAGTGCACCTTTCGTGACCCAGGACACGATGAACGGACAGGTGTACATAAAAGAGTGCCTCCAGAAGCGGCTGCTTCCTCTCCTGAAGGCCCACAACGTCCCAACAATCTTCTGGCCGGATTTGGCCTCATGCCACTACTCCAAGGACGTGCTGAAGTGGTATGCGGACAATAAGGTCAATTTCGTGCCGAAAATGTTCAACCCTCCCAACACTCCGGAGCTCCGCCCCATCGAGAAGTACTGGGCGATTATGAAGCAGCACCTTCTTAAACGACCTAAGGTAGTGAAGCCAGTCGAGGAACTGAAGAAAGTATGGGTTTACATGCAAAAAACGGTTGATTCACAGGTTGTGCAGAATCTTATGGCCGGGGTTAAGGCCAAGGTGCGGGAATTTGCGTATGGACTGTAAATAAAATACGAGTAAAATGGTAAAATGAAGTTTAATAGTTATTTCTCAATCCCTGAAAATTTGATGGCAATCGGATGAAAACTCGAATTTTGCGAATCAATTTTGTGTGTGGCAATTTCATCGTGGACACCCTTTAGATGAATCAAACGTAAAATTCTTTCTACATTTGAAACCAAATTTTTTTTTAACTTTGGGAGTTTCTGTTGAAACAAAATTTGGACAACTTACTTTAATAGCTGCCTATTTGCCATTCCAATGCCTAGGCCAGGATAAGAATTTCCTTAAGGGTGACCTTCAGAAACTTACCCGTCATAGGTCTGAATTCTTCATTATTGATGATTTTAATGCAAAACACCGCTCATGGAATAATGCTCAAAGCAATTCCAATGGTAATATTATGTTTGATGATTGTTCTGCAGATTATTACACTATTTAATATTCCAACAGCCCAACATGCTTTCTTCAGTAAGAAATCCCCCAATTATTAATTTGGCCCATGCAGCATTCGGTTCTGATCACCTTCCAGTAGCTTTTGAAATATCTCAACAAATAATTTCTTATCACTTATACTTTCAAATACCATAGAGCTGATTGGGAGCAATATCGAGCATTCATGGAATATAACTTTGATCCAAACATTCCTTTACAAACCAAAGATGAAATTAATTATTTTCTTGAATCTCTGACTACTTCTATAGTTGAAGCAAGAGCTGCCTCAATACTAAAATGCGACTAAATTTAATTCAACTATAATATACGACAATCTTCAGCTCTTGAACCGTCTGAAAAATGTCCGTAGGAGGCAAAATAAAAAAAAACTCGCGATCCTGCCATGAAAGTTACCTGGCGGGATTTGCAAAAACAAATTTAAAAGCGATTCTCTGCCCTGAGGAACAAACCATTTGAAAATAATGTTTCGAAATTAGACCCGAGTTCCTAATTTTGAAAAAAAAACGCATCAAAAATCTTTTCCTTGAAGCGTTGAAAGGGTGAAGGTGGTAAAATTTTGATCACAAATTCAAAAAAAAGCCAGAAACATGCTAAGCAATTCAAGAGCTCCAATAATTTCAGTTTGGGTCTTACTACCCAAGTACCAATGTTGGTTTTATGAGGGTTCTGTAGACCATGCTTAAGACACGTAGAATGCTTTAAAACCTTGATAAAACTTGCAATGTTACTTGGGTAGTCCTATGGAGAATCAGGTGCCTCGGGATTATCTGAATATTTACTCTCGAGAAATTATTTTTGATGATTCCTGGGGGACTGATTTGGACCAAGTAAGATCTATAACTTAAATGTTTCACATTTGAAAGCTTCAGGTGATAATGGAAATAATCTCATTGAAGAAATGGTAGGGTTGTGTAAAAGACATGACCGCATGGTTGACGTAGACTACGTTGAGATGTTTCTTGATATTGATTTAAAATACAGTAGTAAGTAACTTATTTCCTTAATTTACTCCATTTTCTCTCCTTGACATGTCAATTTCCTCTCCCTTATTAGTTATTGTTCTGACTGTTTCTGGACTTTCCGTTAGGGATATTTCCGCATATGAAACACTTGTCTTTAATCCACCGTTATAAAATATATTCCCCGTGCACACTTCAATGCCCATCCCATCTTCGTTGAACACTTGTTATGAATAACACGTTTAACCAAACGCTTGATTGCAGTGGCATACCTCCGGTGGGAAATCGTCCAAGTTTTATTGAGAGTCTAAAGCACTCTAAAAATCTAAATCGTGGTCTACAGTACCCTAATAAAACCCAAACGGCCACCACCAGTGGTCCGAGCTCAGCTCCTGGAAGGCCACAGGTTGTGAGATGTCGTGCCGCATGTTGCTGACGAAGATGTCGATGGTCGCATGGACCCCAGACCCACTCAACCGGGTGGGAGTGTCCGGGGCCAAGATGGTATAGTGGCCCTCTTGCAGGATGGTGCCGTTTCAATTGCTCCGACCGTTGCCCCATGCTTGGTGTTTTGCGGTCAGGTTGCCAGCGATGATGAAGTTCCCGCATCTCCGGGTGAGTTTTATGATGTCTTTCCGGAGGGCCACTCACGACCCATCCCTGTTGACGGTTTGCTTGGGGCAGTAGGCGACGATGATGGTAATTGGGCCAAGTGATGTGCTCACCTCCACTCCGATGGCTTCGATTGTTTTCAGCTGGAAGATTGGTAGCAGCCGACAACTGATGTTCCGCCTTGCAGTGATGGCCACTCCCCCACCCCCAGAGCAGTTGCGGTCACGTCTGACGAGCTGGAAGTCGGGAAGGAATACTTTCAGTTCGGGCTTCAAGTGCGTCTCGGTGATGATAGCAATGGTGTTGAGGTAATCGAGTCGCTCTCTATGCTTGTTCGTCAGCGAGCAAGCGTTCCAATTTGCAATTTTTTTTAGCTTCATGGTCCGTACTTGGTTACGAGAGATAAGGCAGCATGAAGTTGTTCAGATCGAGTCTTGCAGGTGCGCAGGATGATGGTCGCCTCTGCAACCAGCGTTACTAGTTGCTCCGATGTTAACGGAGATTCGTCAACTGAATCGCCCTACGGGCATACGATATTCCAAGCGCCGAGCTAGAAACTTGATTTGGCAGGGCCGCTGCAGCAGTGAGGTGATGCTGAGCTGAGGGGCGGCTCGTTCATTGTTGAGGGGTAGCGGTGGGAGATTTGGGACCAGACAACGTGGCTGGATTGCCGGGTTTTTTTCATCCGTTTGTGGGGTGTGGTTTGTAGGATTACCAGTAGATAATTAGCTGAAACAGGTTACGTATGTTGCGCGCAGCAAGGAAGGGGGAGCCCTTCGTGAATTGGACGAGAAACAGTTGGTCACGAAAGTTAGTATTGGGCATAGGCCGTCGATTCATTGGGTGGAGTGCCTCTGGTTTCAATATGAGCAGTACCAGTTCGTCTCTTACGACAGCCGCTTCGTACGACGGCAGTCCCCGTAAAACAATACTGTTCTTCACCGACCGACTTGTACTGCTGTAGGCAGGAGTACATGGTCTTTGTTCCTACGTTACAGATCTTAAGACGCGGGAACAATTTGAGTTTTTCCAGCTCATCCCTAAGCTTGGCGACGTCCTTCATCGGGGTAAACAGCGGGGGAATCCGCTCCTTTTTGGCAATTTCAGCGGCGTCACCACCGCCATTTTCAACTCTGAGCACCGAGAATTGGTTGCTCCGTAGCAACCGATTAGTTGCGTCATCCGAAGCAGCGCTGGCGTCCATTTGGGCCTTTTTACTAGGGCCCTTTGATGCAGGAGTAGTAGAACGCCTCCGTGCCATGCTTTGTTTAGTGGCAAGTGCAATTAGACTTGCCAATGTGCCTGTCAATGACGGCACTTCCACGAAGTGAACGTAACAATAAAATTAATTAGAAGAAACTCGATAGTGGAGCGAACGAACGAACGAACGAACTATACTGCTAGGCGGTCTAGCAACCAATCACCATGAGCGGAGACAACAGCAGAGCTCATATATAGTTTTACAGGTTCGAGCAAAACGATGCAAACCCAAATGGTATCACATTTTTCAACGCTTTTTTTTTAGACCATTCGAAAAGCATTTTTTGTAGCAGATTGTGAGAGTTATTTCCTATCGATTGGTGTATTTGAATTCTATTTTCATCTATGAACGACACAGTTATAAGCGTTCAAAACCTTACACCTTTTCGTGATGGTCGCAAATTTTTAATTTTCAATTTACCTTCCAATAATACGTAGTCTACGTCAAAACTCCCAAAGAGTACATTGTCTTTTTTGGTAAAATTATTTAACACATGTTACCACTTGGAATACTTTCCTGATAAATGCAAAAATGCAAAAGTTGTTCCATTTTTAAAGCTGGATAAAAATTCAGCTGAAGCTTGTAGCTACCGTCAAATATGTTTGCTTTCTTCAATAAGAAAACTATTTGAAAAAAATAATTTTGAATAAAATGATGCTTCACATTAATACACGCAAACCAAAAATGTATTACAATGAATGTTAGTACCATTTCATATCATCCTCTGTTCATGAACATCGCAGCGAATGTTAGAAGTTGCCCTTGCAGGCGATGTAATGGTTTTTTGCCTTTTTTATTTAGTGTTCTGCCTGTGCTTTCACCTACACAAGTAAGCATTTGCCTTGATTTTTATGTATAACATTGTAGAAAGACGCGCACACTTGCCTCGAATCTCTCCAGCAGAAAAAGCATACGAAGTCGAGTGTGAGAGGAAATGAGCGCTTCTTGTTTACTGTTAGGCTATCCATATTCAGAAGCATGGAGAGAGTAGTGATAACATTCACCTTCGTGGTGTTTAAACGAAGAAAAAGCTTTTTATTGAATATTTCTGGTGTAAATATATCATCAAGGTGGTGCATGGAGGAACTAATCAAAATGAATAACTCTGGTGAAAAAATTGAATCACGCTAAAAATTTAGAGGTACAAATTTAACTAAAAATTTCTGGTGGAAAGTTCGCAGCACTGTGGTGAATGTAGAAGCAAGGTTTATTCATTTTACTGGTGCATAATTTGCATCGTTCTGATGAATGCAAGCTTCACTGAAAATTGCACCACAAAGGTGCATGGTGAAACAAACTTCACTGACAAGTTTTGGTGCACCATTCTGGTGAATGGAGGATCATGTTTTACTGAAAATTTCCTGTCCATTTCATTTATCGCCGTGATAAATGAAATGAACAGAAGATTTATGGTGGAAAACTTGCACTGGTAAATGCAGGCACAAGCTTTATTAAAAATGTAGCTATATTGAAAATTTCTGGTGGAAAATCTGCACCGTTCTGGTGAACGGATGGGCAAGCTTTTCGGAAAAAATTGGGTCTTAAATTTGCATCCTTCTGCTGAATAGAGATACAAACTTTAATAATAATTTCTGGTGTAAAATTTGCACCATTCTGATGATTGGAGGGAAGCTGATTTACTGAATATTCTCAAAATATGAAAATAGGAGCAAGCTTTATTTGGTGGAAAACTTACAAACATTCTAATGATAGGAGAAGCAAGCTATATTGAAAATGTCTGGTGGAAAATGGAAAAAGGAAATCTGCACTAATCAGAAGATTGGATAAGCAATTTTTATTGAACATTAACGGTGGAAAATTTGCATCGTTCTGGTCAGTTGAAATTTTATGAGGGCAAGTTTGTATTGAAAATTTCTGGTGTAAGATTTGCAACAATCTGCTGCATGGAGTGGCAAGCTGAATTGAAAATTCCTGATGTAAAAATTGCACAGTTCTGATCAATGAAGGGGCAAGCTTTATTGAACATTTCTGGTAGAAAAACTACAACGTTCTGGTGAACTTAAACTTGACTTCCGAGAAGAACCTCAAGGGTATTGAATTCTGAGGACAGATCTAAAAGAAAAGATTTCTGGGGATGATTTCATGAAAATTCTGCGAATAATTTCTAGTGAATCCTGCAGATAGTTCTAAGATAATTTCAAAAATAATACCAAGAGAATCAAATTTTGAATGGGAAAATTTCAAGAAAATTCCGAGGATAATTTCAAGCTCATTTTGGGAAAAATTTCTTGAGAATACAGAGGAAATTCTTCTGAAACTTCAGGGGAATTTCAGTTCCAAGGTGTTCTGAGGAAAAAAAAAGTTCTAAAATATTCCGAAAAGAACCTCAAGGATATTGAATTCCTAGGACAGTTCCAAAAATTTTCTGGGAAGAATTCAAAGAAAATTCTGCGGATAATTTCTAGTGCATCTTGCAGATAGTTTTAGATTATTTCGAGAAGAACTCTGAGGAAAACAAATTTTGAGTGAAATTCCAAAGGAATTTTAACCAAAATTTCAAGCGAATTTCGAGGAAACGGGAAAGCATTTCCGAAGGAATTTCAATTATAAGGTGTTCTGAGAAAAAAATCATGAGGAGTTCTAAATATAATAGCAGTGGACTTCTGAGAAGAATTTCAAAAGAGCTATTGGGAGAATTCCTCAAAATCCGAGAAGAACCTCAAGGATATTGAATTCTGAGGACAGTTCCAAAGGATTTCTGGAAAGTATTCCAAGAAAATTTAGCGGGTAATGCCTAGTGAATCCTGTACATAGTTCTAATATAATTCCGAAAAGAATACCGGCCAAATTAAATTTTGAGTGAAATTCCAAAGGGATTTTGAATAAAATGGCAAAGGAGTACCAATAATTTCTAGCTCATTCCGGGAATAATTTCTGGATAATACTTAGGAAATTCTTCTGAAACTCTAAGGGAATTTCAGTTCCAAGGTAGGCTGAGTAAAAGTCATGAAGAGTTCTAAAAATAATTCCAGAGGACTTCTGAGAAGAATTTTAAAAGAGTTCATAGAGTTCTAAAAACTTCGAAAAGAACCTCAAGGAATTCTGTAAATTCGCAACTGTACAAAGTTTAAAGACAGCTTTTGGATTCCCTATTTGAAAAGAAGGTATTAGTTGGCCATTGAACCCTGGTCGATTGTTGTCTCACTAAAAATTCGTGCAAGCATCTTCTCTGAAAATTTCAAGTCATTTGTTACCGAGGTTACAGCTTTACAGCTGTTTATGTGCGTTGCAATAAATTCGGGTTTGTCCTTTATATCATCTCTAAAATATGTTGAATGTTCGGCATCATTTTCTGTCACCCAAACTGGCGGTACTTAGGGACAGGGATGACATGCTCAATCCTTCGCACATGTCGTCATTCCGTTAACAATCCTGTACTCGCTTGTCAAAATAGTTTTGTGCGCTTTCGTTCCGATCATTACATATTTTTTAAACCTTTTTAATGATCCTCTTAGCCTTGGCATTTAGGTCAAAATTTGAAAAAATTATAACTTCAATTTTCGCTGAAAATGGCCAAGTTTAACGTACTCGCGACGGTAATAGTAAAGTGTAACTACAACAGCATATAGGGCTTAAAAAACCTTGACCTTGAACTTGTCAAAAATAAACTGTAACGATGCCTTCAAAATATACAAAAACGTACTGCACAAAATTTCAGAAAGGTAACTGAATAAAAGATGATACCAGTACCTTGAAGAATATATTTTCTTTGGTTTATATTTTTAACCTGTAAAGAAGAGCATGACGCAAAATATTATTACAACATTTTTCTATCAAAATATTAATCGAACTGTAACTTAAACTTCCAAGAAATCTTAGAAACTTTAATAACTATTTTAAATTATATTCTGGATTTTCAAAGCCAATTATACACAAAAACATTATGCTGCCGATCTTTTCGGGCGATCCAAGCTGTCCGATTCTTACAGGGTCCAGAAATTGGAAGAAAACGACCGAGTTGCTCACCCCCCGAGCATCTAGACAGAAAACCTTAGTTTCACGTACCCACTTGCAAATTGTAGATGTCTCCACCGTACGTAAACAATGGGGTCAGCCATCGTTGCACAGTGGTCGGAGATGCCAATTTGGTGAACTTAATTGTTTTGTGATCAAACCGTTGACTTAATCCAAAAACTGTCTTCAGAAGAATTGTTCACAAAAACATTGCGCATATTATGACAATTACCAATATTTTTCATGGCATACTATGAAAAAAATAAAAAAAATAACTTTTTTCGCAAAAGAGATAGAAGAGTAGTTTCTTCAGCAAAGTTGTAGTACTTGTAAAAATATGAAACTTTGCTAAAAACATCAAATTTGTATGACGAATACTTGTGAAGATATGAAGCGTTTTTGATGGAAACCCCCTTAAATTCAATTTTTTAAGTATAACTTTTTTTATAACAGTTTTTTAAGTGAACAATGTTCTAAAAAAACGTTAACAACATACAAATACATGTTTTTGCTGGAGACAGTATGTGGCTAAAATCATCCCTTTCAAAGTTATAGTATTTTTTACATTTATTTTTCCTTAATTTCAGCTGCATATAGGGGAGAAGGTGGCAAACCGGGACACAGCACCAAGTACTCTTTTTAAAGCTTAGACTCTGTACTACAAAGTAGTGAAGGTTTGGTTAGCGCCAATTCATAAATGAGTGAATAAGGACACGTTGAATGTTCACGTGTTTGGCCTTTTTCTATATAAAAATAACCCTGCCTCCTCATTTATGAACGGTAAATTACGGATTATAGAAACAGATATTATCAAACTCATCCGTGAACAAAAAGGAAATTTTCTGTATGTATGCATTAACAAAAAAATGATTAATTTGAACAAAACATTTTCTAAGACAAGCACTTTGTGTGCTTAGTTTACTCCAGTTGTCAATATAAATTTTGGTTAGAAAAGAGTTAAACTAAAGCGGTGGTGAACTATTTTCCATCCTTAACAAATCCTTTACCATCCTCAACAAGATACTGCTGACCCGTGCGAATTCAGTTGGCTAGTGAGACGACTGAAGTTACCCTCAAAGAGCATGTGGATAATAAGATCCAAAATCTTCGGCCAACGGAATTCGAAATCAATGGTCGTCGGATCCGAGTCGAATATAGGCTACATATGATCATGGTTGCAAATACTCATTTCAGCTAAAATAACGATTTTTGGAATAATAAAACCAAAAGATGGTATGATGACATGTTTTACTTGTAACTTACAAGAAGAGGTTACAAAGTATGCGTTTGAAACATAAAACCTGTAAATTTTACTTTCTATGAGTCATAATCAGCGATTTGCTGATCGCTGAGTAAGTGGGGGGGGGGGGTGAATTTCTCCTCGATTTAGCGTGACATAATTAATGCATGGGCCCTTATCTGTAATTTAAAAATAATAATTTTTCTGAGAAGTTATCATGATAAAAAATAAAAAAAGTTTCGCTCTTCATCTGTTTCCCCTTCGCTATCTGAAAAATCTAACGAAAACTGTGCATCTTCGGAAAATTCTTTGTCTTTCTTCTGAGATTTTACACGGAAACCAGCAACAAGTGGATCTGAAGAAACTAATAGTCGCCGCATGAGATCACCGTTTGTTGTAGCTCGTGATGATTTTCGAGTGTGATCTGAACCTTTTCATTACTTTATTTAGCGACTTTTGTGTCTCTTCAGACAAGTAACCACTTCATTCGAGCAGTTAAAATGACGTTTACTACCACTCAAACTTTGAAATATAACATTATTTTGAGATTTTTTCTTCTAGAACCACAAGAAAAGTAGCCCACATTTGTGCGTTTCATAAAAAATGGAATTTAGTTGGTCCCGTTTTGTGAAATCGCTGGTAGAAAGTCAAAAAAATTTCCTTTTTGTTCACGGATGAGTTTGATAATATCTGTTTCTATAATCCGTAATTTACCGTTCATAAATGAGGAGGCAGGGTTATTTTTATATAGAAAAAGGCCAAACACGTGAACATTCAACGTGCCCTTATTCACTCATTTATGAATTGGCGCTAACCAAACCTTCACTACTTTGTAGTACAGAGTCTAAGCTTTAAAAAGAGTACTTGGTGCTGTGTCCCGGTTTGCCACCTTCTCCCCTATATGCAGCTGAAATTAAGGAAAAATAAATGTAAAAAAATACTATAACTTTGAAAGGGATGATTTTAGCCACATACTGTCTCCAGCAAAAACATGTATTTGTATGTTGTTAACGTTTTTTTAGAACATTGTTCACTTAAAAAACTGTTATAAAAAAAGTTATACTTAAAAAATTGAATTTAAGGGGGTTTCCATCAAAAACGCTTCATATCTTCACAAGTATTCGTCATACAAATTTGATGTTTTCAGCAAAGTTTCATATTTTTACAAGTACTACAACTTTGCTGAAGAAACTACTCTTCTATCTCTTTTGCGAAAAAAGTTATTTTTTTTATTTTTTTCATAGTATGCCATGAAAAATATTGGTAATTGTCATAATATGCGCAATGTTTTTGTGAACAATTCTTCTGAAGACAGTTTTTGGATTAAGTCAACGGTTTGACCACAAAATAATTAAGTTCACCAAATTGGCATTTCCGACCACTGTGCGTTGGTGGCACAACTTTTTTCACATCAGAAAACATGTTTTTGTTTCACTTCATGTGGACGTCGAAAGCAAACCAAGAATAAATTTTGAGTGAGACGTATTACTGGTGTTGTATTGTATCTTGGAATTCTATCGATTTAATTATATCAAAATTCATCATCATCGCTTGCACTTTTTATGGTTATTTCTTATGTGGGCACTGGGCAGTAACCCGATTAAAGGGTTTCGTTTATTTCGGTTATGTCGTTGCCGACAAACATCACTTAGTTCCCGGATTTTAGGGTCTTGTTCCGTCCATATATCCGGAACCAGTTAATCGATTGAAAGTCTATTAATTAAAATTCTATAGAATCATGGTAGCTTTCATTTGGTTGTTGTTGCGATCAATTCGGTAGAGTGGTTGCCGAGAAATACATATAAGAAAATTGTCTTACGCGCTCTCTCACACACATAAATAGAGACTCATGCTGAGTCGATTGGAAGACTATTAGAAAAAAATATCAATGTTTTTATAAAAAGTTAAGAAAAAAAACAAAAAACTTAAAAACGGGGAAAAAAAAGTTGAAAAAAAATAAGACCAATTGTAAATTTACTCCACCATTATTCGATTTGACAGAACCAGAGTACCAGAATTTTCGGGGTACATTAGCATTACACTGGAGCTGTTTAGTTGCTCCCGGGGTGGAGTTGCTGGACAAACACAATGGCAGTGATACCCATGTTGTTAGTATGGAAGCGTGGAAGAATTTCAAAACCAGGAAGGGTATCGACGAAGCACTGGATCACCAAAAATCAAACCAAAAATTGCTGCTAGAGAGGCAAAGCGGCTACAGAATCGCTTTATAATGGAACGTTTCATCGATATTGTGCGCATACTTTGCAAAGGACATTCGGAAGGAGCGGAAAGTGTGTCACTCAGTTGGTGGCTAACTACGATCCTGTGCTGGAAAAACACTTGGCGGACGGTGCCTCAAATAGCCAGTACACAAGTACCGTATTCAAAATGACGAACCGATCTTCATCGATATCGTCGATGGGATTAAATTTCCAATTTCCATTGGCTGTCTGAACCTAGTTTGCATTGAAGAAGATGAACCACTTCCGGAGCAAAAAATAAATAAAATTAGCTAGATTGAACAGTAGGGAAATAGTGGGAGGTGGACACTATACACCACGCACTTTGGAGTACTCCCCATCCCCAGATTAAATGCACCATAGAAAAAAAAATTGCCCCTCCTTAACAAGATTCCTGTGCACGCTAGTGCTACCGAGGTACATAGAATATCGAATGTTGAGACTTTATAACAAATGTACAGCAAAATAATTAATAATTTCAGGCAAAGATCGTGGCAATCCTCAATTGCAACGATTAATTCCCTTTATACTTAGATAACATTTAGTTTTAATTTTTAGTTTTAAGATGTCAATTGTTATACTTACATGCACTGTTTAAAATACTGAATACTCGTACAGGCAGAGCTGGACCACCTAGGCTATAAGGAAATGTAATGTATGTTCAATTTGGAACAAATACAGAGTTAGCAAAAGGGACTTCAAAAGCATTAAAACTTCACTCGAGCCAAAAAAAAACGTCTAAATACTAAAACAAAAGTACAAGCACATTTTATTTAAATTGGGCTTTAGGGTGGCCCTCTGAAAACCATCTTAGACATCTTAGGGAACAGCTTAGATTTAACATTGGAATCAAACATTCGGATTTTGGGTTAACTACTAAATCTGGTTCACCGACCAAGATCATTGAAAAATCGGAAGCACAAGCCCCAGTAATAGCTAGAAAAACCTAATTACGAGCATAAACATCCCTCAAATACCGTATGAATAGTCCTCTTAATCAAAATGCATAATTTCATAACTGTACACAATGCATATTCCAAGCAAATGCACTGAAACACACGTTATAAGGGGAGCGCATTTGCATAGCAGCTCAGCACAGAAATTTTCCGCCCTGATACCTCGCAGGGAGGCAGCCGAAAGCGTCCTCTCGCCACCCACCTGCTGCCGCCGTCGTCGTTCTGGGTGAAAACGCACACAGCAGGACGACGTAGAACAACCACGGCATCCCCTCGGTCAAGATCCCCGCGTTGCCCGCCTGCTCACATTCACTTTTTTTTTTTTGGGTAGAACGCCCTACCTTTTTACCGGTTGGGATGCATAAATTATGTCCGCTGCAGCGTCACACGCCCCGTCGATGTTTTGAATATTTCAAGGCGTGTGGGTGCAAGATGGATGGGTGGATCGGTATTTATTTATAAGCGTATTTTTTCCCCTTCTGTTTCTGGGGGGGGGGGGGAGTGGGCGGATTTTTTATGGGATTATTCTTGGCTTTGGAAGGACGAGAATTGTTTGTTTTCGCGCGCGGTTTGCAACTTCCCGACTTTCCCAACTTTAGCACTTTGGTGGGAGGTGGAGGTTTCGAATACCAAATTTAACAGCTGAGACCAGCATCGCGGAGAATGCCGGGAAGGGATCCCAAACGGAAACCGCAGCGTAAAGTTACTTTTTGCCATTTTTTTCCCCTCGACCGGAGCAAAGATTGCGTGCAGGTGGGGACTGGGGAAACTGGCCGGGACGATGAAGGTCACCAGAGGGGTCCGGCAAATAATGAGATTATGACGAATTTCTAGTGGACTGTGGGGCCAGCTGATGAAAAATTCATGCCCTTCTTATGGGATTAACGGCCAGGCAAGGCAAGGCAACAAGTTGAGCGGGGTCTAATTAGGATGTTTGATTCCGTTGGTGGTTGATTTATCACTAGTTGGGGACGGTGGAGTGAGGGTGGTACCATTACGTAAGGTAGGTGGTGTTATTCGCAAATAAAAAACAACGTAAGAATCATTACAAACGGAGGAGTAAAAGTTTAATCCTCACGTGGGATGATGGGAAACGAAGTATGCAATGTAGCCAAAACGGAAGCATGAAGCGGGAAAGTTTTGGAGGGCGCAATTTTCTCGCGCCCACCAATGCCCTAACCACTAATCCAACTTTGGCGGAACGGAAATTTGAGCTGAGTTTGTAACAATCTTTTTTGCGGTGCTGCCACTACCATCACCACAACCACCAGGGAGTTGTTTATGTGAAGCAGTTAGAAGTGATACTTGCGAAATTGCTGCAATGGGTATTTTCTTCCAGAATGTGTTTGTTCGGATTTGGATTGCCGTCATGAGCAACCGTCGTTGGAAGACCCTGAGTGTACTTAAGACTAAAACTGGTCAGAGAATTGAACACGTGACCTTCAGCGTGAGAGACGTCTTGTGAAATCACCATTAGTAATGTTGTGTGCGTTCCAGATTCGGCGTTAAATTTGTTATCCGTGAGCAAGATGTGCCAGAACGGGTATCAGGTCATGTTCGACAAAGATTCTTGTAAAGCTGTCAGCACTACGAATGAAGTTGTGGCGATCGGACAGCATTCGGATGGACTCTACAAGTTGGCGTTGGCTAAAAGTTCATCAGTTCACTTGGCTCGAGGGCAGAACAGCTTCCAACTATGGCATCAGCGGATGGGGCACCTATCGGCTAGCACCAAGGCAAGCACCAACGACAGCCGTTCAAGGCGATGGTCACAGAACTGAACGTTTGCTTGAGCTGACCCATTCTGATCCCTGTGGGCCGATGGAGACATCGTCGATAGGAGGACGTCGATATTTCCTAACGTTTATCGACGATGCTAGCAGGAAGGCGTTCGTCTATTTCCTGAAATCAAAAGCAGATGTGTTAGAAGCGTTCGAAGATTTCAAGTCGTATGCAGAGAACCGGACGGGTGAGCAAATCAAGCGGATCAGAACGGACAATGGCAAGGAGTACGTACCACGGTTCCGTACAATCCGGAGCAGAACGGGCTAGCAGGGCGGATGAACCGCACGTTAATGGAGTGAGCAAGAAGCATGGTATGCGATGCGGAACTAGAGAAGCGATTCTGGGTGGAAGCAGTAGCCACTGCTTCTTACGTGGTCAACCGATCACCGACAAAAGGCCTACCGGTCACTCCCGAGGCAAGGTTCACGTCCCGATTTATCGCACCTTCGTGTGTTTGGAAGCGAGGTAATGGTGCACGTTCCCAAAGAGAAGCGACGGAAGTGGGATGCGAAGTCTGAGCGGTGTATATTCATGGGCTACAGCGAGAATTCGAAAGCGTATAGGGTGTACAGTTTTGGGGCGCAGAACGAAGAGACCGAATAATGCTGAAAGAAGCTGATCCTGTCGCAGAGGCAACTCCTATCGAAATAGTTGTGCGGAACGAACAAGAGGATGCGGGGGAACAGAGCGTTGACGAAGGTGATCACGAATCACTAACGGATGAGGACGAGCTCAGTGACAGCAACAAATCCGAGAATGGCGTCAACGATGATACTTTAATTGATGCGGATCAACAACCTTCTGTGCTCCCTCCACAAACAGAGGACCCACAACAGCTGGTTAGGCGCAGTGCGAGGGAGCGCGTAACTCCAGGCAAGTATCACGATTTTCGTTTGGGTTTTGGTATTCTTCCTTACGAAAATTCCCAAATTTCCCAGTTACCCGAGGTCCCGGAAAATTTGAATGTCGAGCCACAGACGTTCAAAGAAGCGATTACGAGCGATGAAAGCAACCGTTGGAAGGACACAATGGTTGAGGAGTATCGAACGTTGCTGAAAAATCCAACCTGGGAGCTCACCGATTTGCCAGAGGGAAGGAAAGCACTCCGCTGCAAATGGGTGTTCAAGATCAAGACGAACCCCGACGGATCCACAGAGCGATACAATGCCCGCTTGGTAATCAAGGGCTATCCTCAAGTCAAGGGCATCGATTACGAGGAGACTTACTCACCCGTGGTCCGGTATGCTACCATCCGGTACTTGATATCGTTAGCTGCCAGAATGGATCTCAAGATACATCAGATGGATGCAGTCACAGCACGTCTGCAAGGTGAGCTGAAAGAGGAAGACATATATATATGGAGTAGCCGGAAGGATTTATCACCAACGGAAGTCCGAAGAAGGTTTGCAAGCTGAAGAAAGCGCTGTACGGACTGAAACAAGCCAGTAGAGTATGGAACCAGAAGCTGGATGGTGAACTCAAGCGCTTTGGACTCACGCGGTCGAAGTTTGACACGTGTTTCTAGTTCAAAATCGAAAACGAGAAGATTCTCATTGTGGCGGTCTAACAACCAGCGGTGGGTGAATGCTTTGAAGAAGCAGCTCACAATGAAGTTTTTGATGAAGGATCTCGGATTGGCCAACAAAGTCCTTGGAATCCGAGTCGGGCGAGGAGACAGAACTGTGTGTGTTTGGACCAGGAGCAGTACATTCAACAGCTGCTGGAACGATTCGGCATGAGTGATACAGTAGCAACCCCGGCAGATCACAATCAAAAACTGTGGGATACACCTTGATGTGTACTACATTGTTCCCCTAGATTCCACCCCTTGCGGAACGAATAGTTGAGGGAACACACTCACACAACCACATACCCTTCACCGAGCCAACGGCACAAGAGACTAAGCATCGTGTCTCTTGTTCTTTGTTCCCCAAACCACAGTGAGAGTAAAGCTGGGCTTAGATGATTCAAGTCAATTGATCAACTCAGTTGAATTCAATTGGCTTGAAAAGTTGAGCCTGGTCCAACTTTTTTCAATTCAAGTGAGTTGATCAAGTCAGTTGAATAGCATGGTTTACACGTTCAATTCGCGTTCAAGTCAGTTGAATTCAACTGACTTGATCAATTGACTTGCCCTGTCTAAACCCAGCTTAATTTGTGCTTCAGTCTGTCTCCTGGGCTGGGCGATTCCTTCCGGCTGCAATTCAGGATTCCACAAAAACTATCGAAACAGATGAGCCCTAGAACTGAAGAAGAACGGAAGCAGATGCAGAAAGTTCCATTCCGGGAGCTGGTAGGAGGTCTCCAGTTTCTAGCGCAATGTACCCGACCGGACATCAGCTTCGCCGTTAACGCATTCAGTCATTTCTGCAGCGACCCCGGTAAGTCACACTGGATAGCAGCAAAACGTATTTTGCGGTATCTGAAAGGGACGAAGGATATGAAGCTTACCTACCGCAAGCAAGCAGATAACGGTTTCGTTGGATTCAGCGACGCATATTGGGGAAACGACGCTCTATCACCGGATACGTCTTCATGCAGTCAGGTGGACCGATTTCGTGGAACTGTCGTAAGCAACCAACCATGGCCTTATCAACGACGGAGGCTGAATACATGGTGGTATCAGCGGCAGCACAAGAAGCCATCTGGTGGAGAGGACTACGGCAGGAACTATCAGGGCAAGACGGAACGATATCCATATTTTGCGACAACCGAAGTGCGATTCACCACCTTGCTGAAAGAGAAGTTGGATATTCACCACGCAGTAAGCATATCGATATCCGATATTACTTTGTTCGTGAGAAACTGGAAGAGAAGGTAATCAAGTTCGAGCACGTTGGCAGTCATTTTCAAACAGCAGATCTTCTAACAAAGGCGGTGCCGGTGCCTAAACTTGAAGCTGGACGACGAACAATAGAGATTGGTAGAATTCTCGGTTAAGGGGGGGGGGGGATGATGGAGAAGCTGATGCGCACTCAGACTATCATAGCATGCTGTGTATCTTAACTGCAGGCAGAAGATGCCTTCTACCACTAGGTGCACTAGTAGTAGATAGAGTTAATGTTGAATAAATAATGAGTAGAATCGAGTGAGCATGAAGCGTGATAGTCCGTATGTAAACGGAATCTCATTGGTTAGAGAATTTTGATAAGTTAGCAGGTATAAATATGAGGTACCTAAGCTCGTTGAAGACATTCTTGTGACGAATTTTGATGGAGAAGCAGCAGCAGCAGTAGTAGTAGCAGCAGGAACTGCGGCAAAGCAGCCAAGGAGAGAGTAGCCGAGAACATCGCGGATTCGTGTAGCCGTGACCGAGGCTGGAAACCTCGGTCCGGTCATGACAATGGCGCAGCCGGTAGCAGCATAAAGTGTAAAAGTTAGTGTGGTGAAATGGAAAAAAATACACTGAGAAAATTTTCGGAGTTTTATTGCTATGACCTGATGGATGGTAAATAAGAAATACCATGACCTGATGGATGGTCAATAAGAATGACCATGACCTGATGGATGGTAAATAAGAATTACCATGACCTGATGGATGGTAAATAAGAATTACCATGACCTGATGGATGGTTAATAAGAATTGCCATGCCCTGATGGATGGTAAATAAGAATTTTCATGACCTGATGGATGGTTAATAAGAATTGCCATGCCCTGATGGATGGTAAATAAGAATTTTCATGACCTGATGGATGGTTAATAAGAATTACCATGACCTGATGGATGGTAAATAATAATTATCATGACCTGATGAATGGTAAATAAGAATTACCATGACCTGATAGATGATAAATAAGAATTACCATGGCCTGATGGATGGTTAATAAGAATTACCCTGACCTGATGGATGGTAAATAAGAATTACCATGACCTGATGGATGGTTAATAAGAATTACCATGACCTGATGGATGGTAAATAAGAATTACCATGACCTGATCGATGGTAAATAAGAATTATCTGACCTGATGGATGGTAAATAAGAATTACCATGGCCTGATGGATGATAAATAAGAATTACCATGGCCTGATGGATGGTTAATAAGAATTACCATGACCTGATGGATGATAAATAAGAATTACCATGGCCTGATGGATGGTTAATAAGAATTACCATGACCTGATGGATGGTAAATAAGAATTGCCATGCCCTGATGCATGGTAAAAAAGAATTACCATGACCTGATGGATGTTAAAAAAGAATTACCATGACCTGATGGATGGTAAATAAGAATTACCATGACCTGATGGATGGTTAATAAGAATTACCATGACCTGATGGATGGTAAATAAGAATTACCATGACCTGATCGATGGTAAATAAGAATTATCTGACCTGATGGATGGTAAATAAGAATTACCATGGCCTGATGGATGATAAATAAGAATTACCATAGCCTGATGGATGGTTAATAAGAATTACCATGACCTGATGGATGGTAAATAAGAATTGCCATGCCCTGATGCATGGTAAAAAATAATTACCATGACCTGATGGATGTTAAAAAAGAATTACCATGACCTGATGGATGTTAAAAAAGAATTACCATGGCCTAATGGATGGTAAAATAAGAATAACCATGGCCTAATGGATGGTTAAAAAGAATTACCATGACCTGATGGATGGTAAATAAGAATTACCATGACCTGATGGATGGTAAATAAGAATTACCATGGCCTGATGGATGGTTAATAAGAATTACCATGACCTGATGGATGGTAAATAAGAATTGCCATGCCCTGATGCATGGTAAAAAAGAATTACCATGACCTGATGCATGGTAAATAAGATTTACCATGACCTGATGGATGGTAAATAATAATTACCATGACCTGATGGATGGTAAATAAGAATTACCATGACCTGATAGATGATAAATAAGAATTACCATGGCCTGATGCATGGTAAATAAGAATTACCATGACCTGATCGATGGTAAATAAGAATTAAAACGACATAATGGATGGAAAAGTACACTGAAGAAATTAGGCAAAATAATTACCATGACCTGATGGATGGTGTTGTATGCTAAAAAATAGTGAGAATTGTAGAATTCTTGAAAATTTTCGGAGTAAGAGGTCTCCGAGGCAAAAATGTGAGAAGACTCGAAGGCAAAATAGATGGTATAAGTGAGGACTTCTTCAAAAAAAAATTATATTTTGAAAATTACCGGAGCGAGAGATTTCCGACGTTGAACATGAACAGCAGCAGCGAGAGGTCTTCTAGCCAAAGTGTTAATACAGGAGATCTTGATGTCTCAGTAATAAGATGCACCCATGATGAATATAGAGATTGAAAATTAATGAAGATGGAGATGTATAAAATGAATGTAAATTTATCGAAGATTGATTTTGCTAGCTTGAGATATTTTGACAAGCTTTGAATGAGATTTAAATGCGTTACACCTTCTGGTTGATAATGGTGTTGAAGATAATGGCTACGTTGAAGATGATGGTTTGTAAAATTTTAAAATAGATGGTAATAGCAATGTAGGAGCGGATAACCGTATTGGAGTTGATTATTATAGAATTTTGATGGCATTTTTTAAAGCGGATTTAATTGTGGGGATTGATATCGATGATAATGCAGAAGATACTGAAGTAGGTGGCAAGTTTGAAGATAATTATGACCTGATGGATGAAGATTCTCTGAGAGGGTAGTTGAAAGTTCCTCGAGAGAGTAGATGAAATTTCCCCGAATGGGGCCCCCTTTCTCAATTAAGGAGAGTAGAAGAGGGGAAGAATGTAGTAGATAGAGTTAGTGCTGAATAAATAATGAGTAGAATCGAGTGAAGCGTGATAGTCCGTATGTGAACGGAATCTCATTGGTTAAAGAATTTTGATAGGTTAGCAGGTACAGCTCGTAGCTACCCCAAGCGTGCCGAATACATTCGGATTCGACAACAAGCAACAACCTCAAACCAGCCGGGTCGAAAGAAAGTCAGAAAGAGTTCAGCTGCACCTGCACTGACTATGAAGGATTTTCCTGCGCTACATAATAGCTCGGTACCAGCTGGAGCATCAACTTTTGTGGGCTCACAGTCCGCAGTCAACGCCGGGATCAACCAACATAAGCATGAACGTAGTATCGATCCTCGCACCAGAGCGGGTATAAATGTTCTACAGTTCTGCCCAGCTGTGGTCCATCTTTACCGAGTTCTGCAATCGTTTGAAGCAGTGCAAAACCCGTTCGGACCAGATCTAGGTCCTAGGATACATGGTCTGCCAATATGGGGTCAACTGAGCCCCACAGCATCCGAATTGCCAATTGGAACTTTCGCTCTATAAGGGCGAAAAAGATTGAGTTGAGCAACTTCCTTGCCCAACAAACCATCGACGTGGAAGTTATCACCGAAACCCGGCTTAACCCAGCAACAAATTTCTCACTCCCAGCTCACATCATTATCCGGCTAGATCGCCGGGGTGTGGCGGTGTGGCTGTCATCATCAAGCATGGCATTCGCTATGAAATCCTACCACATCCGAAAACAAGCATCATTGAAGCAATCGGCGTTAAAATACATGCTCTTCATGGGCACATTACGCTGTTTGTCGTCTACATACCTCGGCAATATGTAGACAGTAATGGCACATCCAAACTCTTCGCGGAAGATCTCCAAAAGCTCACCAACAACAGAGCCGGCTTTGTGGTGGCCGGTGACCTCAACGCGCGCCATTCTTAGTGGCGAAATCACAACTGCTTCAAAAACGGTCCCCTCCTGGCAGACCAACGTTCCTCTCCCCAGCTGGAATAACATCCACCCTCGACGTGTTCCTGTTCGACCTGGCACTCTCGAAACCAGTCACCTACCACGAACTGAGCTCTGACCACTACCCGGTAGTGTGTGAACTAAATTTCAACCCAACAACTGGGTGGTTTTCAGGCGCCTGGTGGACTCACGTTTTCCCGAAAATATGGATCTGCCATCCATCGAATCCATCGACAACAAACTGGAAATATTCGAGGAAATCGTGCGCACTGCAGAAGAAGCTAGCATCCGCTGGGTACCGGTTAAACGACAATTCACCCTGATTGATACCTACACCCGGCAGCTTATCCAGCAACGAAACACAGTCAGAAGAATTTTCCAGCGAACCAGATGCCTCCTGAAAAAACAACAAGTCTCTCTTCTCAACTGCCTGACTAGGGATCGAATGATGTTGATCAGGAACCAGCAGTTCTCCAACAGCATCGAACAACTGAGCGACTACTCGAGGCCATTCTGGAAGGTGTCCAAAATCATGAAGAAAAGGCCACCAGTAGTTCCTCCACTGAAAGACGACGCCGGAGGTATATCGGTGTCCCCATCGGAGAAGGCCAACGCTATCGCCAACAAACTCATCGAAGCACACAACATCGGTGCAGGCATGGTGAGTCCCCACGAAGATACAGTGCAAGAAACAATCAACCACCTTGACGAGCAAGTCGACGATGCTCAGTTCGTCGGTCAAGTGACCGAAAATGACGTACGTGCAGCAGTGATGCGCGGCAAGAATATGAAGTCTTCAATCTGGTTCTGAAGAAGCTCTCCAGCAAAGCATTACGATTCCTGGGTGCAATATTTAATCGATGCTTCCAGCTAAGCTACTTCCCGACCAGATGGAAGACAGGGAAAGTCATCCCTATTCCTAAACCTGGAAAGGATCCAACTGCTCCATCAAGCTACAGGCCCATCACGCTGCTATCAGCAGTCAGCAAAATATTCAAACGGCTTATTCAGCATCTGATGGAACACGTCGAGGAACACCACGTCATCATACCGGAGCAATTCGGCTTTCGGAAGGGGCATTCTACCGTCCATCAACTAGTCCGAGTGGAGAACACCATTCAGCGGAACAAGTCACTCTCTAACAACACAGCCATGGTACTCCTGGATGTGGAAAAGGCCTTCGACAACGTGTGGCACGATGGACTTGTCCATAAGATGGTGCAGGCGAACTTCCCAAAATACCTCACGAGAATGGTAAGAAATTATTTGAGAAATCGAACGTTTCGAGTACATCTTTCAGGTGCCACCTCAGAGCTCCACGAAGTTCCAGCGGGTGTGCCTAATCGGCCCCATCCTATATAACATTTACACCTCCGACGTTCCACAACTCCCTGCTGGCTGCATCCTGGCGCTGTACGCAGATGACAGTGCCATCATGGCCAACGGTCGGACTCCCATGCACTACCGGTCACGGCTTCAACAAGGTGTAACGGCGTACGTCTCGTACCTGACCAGCTGGAAAATCAAAATACAACCAACCTTTCACAAGTCGATGTCCGCCACCTCGATATCGAGTTGAAGAAACATAGTAAAAACTTCAAGGGACAGCCCTATGGGGTTGTACGCAATGGTGACGTAGGATTACGTAGTCTTATATAATAAATGTTATTTGTTATGTTTTGTGTAGTAAAAGGAATTTAAGCGGGGTTCTCTCTGTTTATACTCTATAGTATGACGCGCTTTGCATAGATGGTCCACAGCGACTCACAAAGAGCTACTGATCCCGATCAATAGCGATGCGGCTTCTTCCTCCTTCTATGGATGCTCATGTGGGCTGAAGCTCGCTGCTTGCTGGCAGCCTTTCGTTGTGTACTGGAGAACACCACCACTTACATCGTGGTGATTGAATAAACACCGTGATGGGATGAAATTCAACTTTGAAATCTGTGTTAAGGAAATCGCTTTTCGCAGGCAATCGGTGATAATTTTATTTATCATAGCAACAGTTGCACATTCGTGCAATTTACAATAGTAACATTTTGAAAAATGTTAAATTCCTAAATTCAACAGATGCGTAGAATTATTTTTAATCAATTGGTGATAAAATTATTGAAATTGGTCCAGGGACAGCTGAGTTATTAACGTTCAAAATCTTTCATAATTTCGTTACATGTTCCATTTTCGGTTTTCATAAAGTGTACTCCCATATAGAAATCACAGACGTAGTCCAACGTCAAAATTAATGTCATAGGTGGTAGTGATTCTTATATGGAACATATCTATATCTCGATGGTCCCTTCATTATTGAGTTGCAGAGAGTTCACTGTATACATTTAATTGCATGACTAACCCTGCGCGTTTGATCCCCCTCAACCCAGAACACAACACAATAGATCGAAACACGGTGTCCAATGAATGCCGAAACGAAAATTGAATCCACTTGAAAAACACATGTTCCTGAACGAGTGGGACAACGTGATAACTATTGACAGAACTGCCCCGCTGAGGTGGTGAAACACATCGAGGCACGAACATAATAAATAAATTAAATTCATTGAAAATTGTACGCCCTGCTGGGCTGGTGGTCGATTGGGGTTAGACTGGTTCGCTGATGAATGTTTCAATGTAAGGATTTTTTGTGCAGAATTTGCAACGTTTCACGACATGAACATATTCTGTAATGTGGTCGCTGGAAGGTTTTCAAACAATTTTGTAATTATCGAATAAAGTTTGTTTCCCCAAATGCATTGCATCTGGAAAATCATCTCGTGAAGGTTTTATACAAAAATATGCATTCTGAAAAAACTTGCTTTTACGCTGCCGCAAGAACTGCCATTACATTTATTGTATGAACCATATGCATGCAGAGGATGTCCTAAATCCAACCTTACATTTGATGAAATATGACACTTCCGCTGATTTAATAAGATAACCAACTTTCAAATGTTATTCTCATGAGTTATGAACCAGTTCAGAATACAAAATTCACACACAACCAGACAAAATTGTGACAAAGGAGAAAAAAAAAATGGCAAACAAGAGTTGCATTCGCGGATCATGGCGTGTTGTGCCCTAGAATCAATCAGCAAAGAACTCATTTTCCCATGTCAGAGATAGTGTGCTGTAGCTGTTGTCGTACGCATTGAGCAGTTCCAAGCCATATCGAAAAAAAAAAATATAATAAAATGTTGAGTCAGCCTTCTTCTAATTGCATGAAACTTTACATAATTGTGTGTTACGGTAAATCATTCCCATTATTGCAAAAATTCAACCATTTTAGATTTTGTGATTTTTTGGCGTATGACATTTTTCAATAAATTGTAGCTCTAACACGTCAGTTCGGATCGGAAATAACGTCTGACACAAAGTTGTTAAGAAAAGTTAAGCCTTTCTTGGAACATTACACACGGTAAATTTGTTTTAGTAATTTTGAGTAAAAATAATAACTTTGTCTCAGAAGTCATTTCGACTCCATTAAAAAAACTATGATCCGAAATGGCTGAAAAATTTGTAAAAACTGTAATGATTGCCCAGTACACACAATTATTCAAAGTTTCATGCCAATCGGAGAAGGTCGAGTTTTTCCGATTCGTCATTTGGTCTGGAACTGCTCCGTTGTCACGGCCAGGTTAGATTCGGTTTACCCGATGTCCGGCTCGCTGCTCGTGGATGTGGTTTCAGCTTGTTTATGTTCGAGCAAGAAAAATATGGAACACATGTACGATATGTTTTTACTAAAGCAGGGTGTTTTTTTTCTGGTTGTGGTAAAATGATTGTCATCAAGGCTCGATTTCAATCTCTACTGTGGTGTGAAAAATTAAATTTTCAAGCGCGACTTGTTTGGATAAAAGGAAATTTTACGTAAGAAAACGAATACACTGAAACCATTACCTTTCACCCGATCAGACAACCGTTTCCGGAGATATGGTGGGAATGTTTTATTTGCCCGTACTTGTAGCATTAGAACAGTTCTAGGTCAAATAGCGAACAAATAAACAAATTATAGATTTTACCGGTCAAAATTCCATGAAACTTCGATAGGGGCAATTATCAAAGTTGGTGCCGAAATTCGGTATTTTGTCTCTCGCCTATTTTTTTCAAAATGCCGGCTTCAATATGCCGACAAGTCAGTTGCTTCGAGAAGTCAATATTATGAAAAGACTGCAATGGGCCAAAGATCACGAGAGCTGGGATACAAACCAGTGGGCGAGAGTACTATTTACAGACGAGTCCAAATTCAACCTATTCGGATTGCAAGAAGCGGTGTTGGGGATTTAATTCGAATCAGCGGAATTCTCAATAAAGAAGGATACCTCAACATACTGCAGCAAAATGCAATTCCAAGCGGAAAACGGCTTGTTGGACGGGGCTTTATCCTTCAACAAGATAATGACCCCAAACACTCGTCAAAGCTCTGTGGGGGATTTGTAAACGAAGAGGAACAAAAAGGAGAATTGGTCAACATGGTTTGGCCAGCGCAATCGCCTAATCTAAATCCCATCGAGTTGCTCTGGGATGAGCTGGATCGGGCCACTCGAAAAATTTGACCACAAAATCATGAACATTTTTGGGAATGCCTACAGAGCGGTGTTGGCAACAAATAGATGATGATGCTATAAGAAAATTGATCGAGCAGATGCACAGGGTGTGCAAGGCGGTGATAAATGTGAATGGAGTGTATTTCGAGGAATCTACAATCTGATTGGTTCAAATAAAAATGGTTTAAACGATCCAAGAAACTTGTATTCTGATTGTATCCGAAATAATTTTTAACTTTTTTAGAATTATTTAGCATTTCGGTATTTCCTAATTTTCTGAAGTGAAGTGGTTTCAAGACTTCTAAAAGTGATTTCAAAGTATCCTGAAGAGTTTTTTTTTATTTCGCTTATTCACTTCCAAATCAGTACTTCCCAAAGAAATTGCCATTTTACATATTGGTTTTAAAATCAATATATTTCCCCGTGATTCTTTACTTCTCCCGAGTCATTCAGTGTTTTTCAAATATTTCATCATCAAATTTCATGCATTCCTGAAGTGATTCTGTACACAACAAATTGAATTTAAAATTTCCTCAGCTGATCCAGTGCATAAAAAAGAAATTGGGAAATTGGGAAATTGGGAAATTGGGCTCTCCAAAATTTTCCAAACTTTTCAAGTCTGATTAACATTCAATTCAAGTGATTTTAAACTTTTCAGGTCTGATTCACATCAAATTCAAGTGATTTCAAACTTTTCAACTCTGATTCACATCCAATTCAAGTGATTTCAATATTTTCAGGTCTGACTCACATCCAATTCAAATGATTTCAAACTTTTCAGCTCTGATTCCAATCCAATTCAAGTGATTTCAAACTTTTCAGCTCTGATTCACATCCAATTCAAGTTATTCCAAACTTTTCAGGTCTGATTCACATCCAATACAAGTGATTTCAAACTTTTCAGCTCTGATTCACATTCAATTCAAGTGATTTCAATATTTTCAGCTCTGATTCACATTCAATTCAAGTGATTCCATACTTTTCAGGTCTGATTCAAATTCAATTCAAGTGATTTCAAACTTTTCAGGTCTGATTCACATCCAATGCAAGTGATTCCAAACTTTTTAGGTCTGATTCACATCCAATTCAAGTGATTTCAAACTTTTCAGCTCTGATTCACATCCAATTCAAGTGATTCCAAACTTTTCAGGTCTGATTCACATAAAATTCAAGTGATTTCAAACTTTTCAGCTCTGATTCACATCAAATTCAAGTGATTTCAATATTTTCAGGTCTGATTCACATCCAATTCAAGTGATTTCAAACTTTTCAGGTCTGATTCACATCCAATTCAAGTGATTCCAAACTTTTCAGGTCTGATTCACATCCAATTCAAGTGATTCCAAACTTTTCAGGTCTGATTCACATCAAATTCAAGTGATTTTAAACTTTTCAGCTCTGATTCACATCAAATTCAAGAGATTTCAAACTTTTCATGTCTGATTCAAATCCAATTCAAGTGATTTCAAACTTTTCAGCTCTGATTCACATCCAATTCAAGTGATTTTAAACTTTTCAGGTCTGATTCACATTACATTCATGTGATTCTAAACTTTTCAGGTCTGATTCACATCCAATTCAAGTGATTTCAAACTTTTCAGCTCTGATTCACATCAAATTCAAGTGATTTCAAACGTTTCAGGTATGATTCACATCCAATTCAAGTGATTTCAAACTTTTCAGGTCTGATTCACATCCAATTCAAGTGATTTCAAACTTTTCAGCTCTGATTCACATCCAATTCAAGTGATTCCAAACTTTTCAGGTCTGATTCACATCCAATTCAAGTGATTTTAAACTTTTCAGCTCTGATTCACATCAAATTCAAGAGATTTCAAACTTTTCATGTCTGATTCAAATCCAATTCAAGTGATTTCAAACTTTTCAGCTCTGATTCACATCCAATTCAAGTGATTTTAAACTTTTCAGGTCTGATTCACATTACATTCATGTGATTCTAAACTTTTCAGGTCTGATTCACATCAAATTCATGTGATTCTAAACTTTTCAGGTCTGATTCACATCCAATTCAAGTGATTTCAAACGTTTCAGGTCTGATTCACATTCAATTCACGTAATTCCGAACTTTTCAGGTCTGATTCACATCAAATTCAAGTGATTTTAAACTTTTCAGCTCTGATTCACATAAAATTCAAGTGATTTCATTATTTTCAGGTCTGATTCACATCCAATTCAAATGATTTCAAACTTTTCAGCTCCGATTCACATCAAATTCAAGTGATTTCAATATTTTAAGGTCTGATTCACATCCAATTCAAGTGATTCCAAACTTTTCAGGTCTGATTCAAATCCAATTCAAGTGATTCCAAACTTTTCAGGTCTGATTCACATCCAATTCAAGTGATTTCAAACTTTTCAGCTCTGATTCACATCCAATTCAAGTGATTTCAAACTTTTCAGCTCTGATTCACATCCAATTCAAGTGATTTCAAACGTTTCAGGTCTGATTCACATCCAATTCAAGTTATTCTGAACTTTTCAGGTCTGATTCACATCCAATTCAAGTGATTTCAAACTTTTCAGCTCTGATTCACATCCAATTCAAGTGATTTCAAACGTTTCAGGTCTGATTCACATCAAATTCAAGTGATTTCAAACTTTTCAGCTCTGATTCACATCCAATTCAAGTGATTTCAAACTTTTCAGGTCTGATTCACATCCAATTCAAGTGATTTCAAACTTTTCAGCTCTGATTCACATCCAATTCAAGTGATTTCAAACGTTTCAGGTCTGATTCACATCAAATTCAAGTGATTTCAAACTTTTCAGCTCTGATTCACATCCAATTCAAGTGATTTCAAACGTTTCAGGTCTGATTCACATCAAATTCAAGTGATTTCAAACTTTTCAGGTCTGATTCACATCCAATTCAAGTGATTTCAAACTTTTCAGCTCTGATTCACATCCAATTCAAGTGATTTCAAACTTTTCAGGTCTGATTCGCTTCAAATTCAAACCATACTAAACTTTTGTGTACAGAATCACAACGACTTCACGAGATTCTAAACGTTTCAGTTCTGATTCTCCGTGGAGCGATATTATTCTTATGGCGGGTAAAATATATTTAATGATTTACTGTTTTTCATAGTGATTTTAAACTTATCTACTAAGGATCAAATGAAATGACTTCTAGTTCGAAATGATTCAGTACTATCCATAGTGATAACAAACTTCTCTACCGTGAGCCATCACTTTGTGCAAAACATTCCTAGTCTAATTCTTAGCTTTTTGAATGTTTACCACAATAATTTAACAAATTTTAGTGAAAATATAAACTTTTCTTGGGTGATGCTAAGCTTTTTCAGGTGATGCAATATTCAAATAAGTGTTGCAATACTTTTCCACACGAGTCATCACTTATGACGGGTAGTGTATGAAGTTTTAAACCACCAGTAGGGAATACCGTGTGTGCTTTAGTAAAAGCTATAAATTACAGCAGTGAAATAATTCACGCATTCACTAAATTTATATTTCAAAACCATCCAGGACATTCGCCACAAGTGTAGCATAGTGCGATTAAGTGAAGCTTAAAAGGCTATAGCAAAGGTAACAATATACTGCAAATAGTTAGACCGACAGGTTTCCCTAAAAGTTTTCGTTACCGCCTGAAGAACCTTCAGGCGAAGGTTTTTTTATTGGGCTCTAGAAGTCACCATCTTCGTGATCGTGCCACGTGCGACTCCGATTAGTTCCTCGGCGGCGTCCAAGTCGAACTGGGCCCACGTTTGGACTTGTTCACCATCGACCGTTTGTGTGACGACAAACGGTGGCGATAGTCGCATCATCGACTGTGTGGTATCCGGAACGCTACGCTCCCAGACCACAGACCAGCGTGCGAAACGTAGTCATACCAGGCACCCCACGCTTCCAAGTCGAACTAGGCCCCCGAGTGGAGTTGTTTCACCGTCATCATCGACCGGCCGGGTAACGACGATAGTGAACGGCGTCGATAACAGCACCGTTGACTGCGCTCCCAGACTAGCGCTTGAAACGTGGTTGCTCCGAGTATTTCCTTGGCGGTGACCTAGTCGAACTAGGCCCACGTGTTTCATCGAGTGACACCATCGCGGCGTCAACAGCGAGCACCGTCGGCAACGGTAACTGCAGCAGTAAATACCAGGTTAGATCGAGCCAATTTTATAGTAGAAAAACGTGCACGTTTAGGGCCTTAGGACAAAAACCACCAGAATAATTTGAGTGCCAAAGTTTAGTCCTTGCTTCACGTTTTCTTGTCGACCGCCGGGTTGATCAGTGGAAGAATCTAGCCTATATCAGGAGATTTTGGTTTTGTTCGCGTTTTGGGTTTTGCCGGTAATTCTTACCTGACCTGCCCTGAGAGGACTAGCCGGGTACGGTATTTGAACACGCCCTCTCGCAGTACGATTTATCGTACTGGCGCTTAAGCGAAACGGTTTTCGAAAGTGTAGTTCGTTGAGGAGCTTGCCGATTTTGCGGACATAGTTCGAAGCTGTAAAAATAACTATGGTTTAGTACATTTATCTACTGTTTTCTGCTATTTCCGCCTTGCCCCACTGTTCAAAATTGTAAAATGCAAATTTGAAACTAGAAATCGGAGAACGTAAATTGGAAAATTTAA
Organism: Ochlerotatus camptorhynchus; assembly: GCF_037179485.1. Taxonomy (NCBI): domain Eukaryota; kingdom Metazoa; phylum Arthropoda; class Insecta; order Diptera; family Culicidae; genus Ochlerotatus; species Ochlerotatus camptorhynchus. The sequence goes on from NW_027040781.1 coordinate 657,826, forward strand.
ATTAGAAAATGGAAATTGGAAAATGGAAATTGAAAATTGGAAAATGGACATTACACAATGGGAATTGGAAAATGGTAATACACAATGAAAAAAATAATATGAACATGAGAAATGAGAATTGGAAAATGGAAGTTAGGAAACGGAATAAGGAAAACTGAGTATGGAAAATAAAGTTTGAAAGATGGAAAAGTTTTTAAAAGATTTTTTTTTTGTTGGAAAAGCAGAAGAATAAAACGAGAAAGTAGAAAGAATAAATGGAAGCAACAATTAAAAAAAATGGAACTTGAGAAATGGATATCGGAAAACGGAAGTTTTTAAAAAGGAAAATGAACAATAGAAAAGTAAAAAGGGAAACGGGACATGGGAATGGAAACTGGTAAGTATGGAATGGAATATGCAAAGCTGAAAATGGAAAATACAATTTGCAAAACAGAAAATGGATTGATAAAACACATAAAAGGAAAATAGAAAAAGAAAAATTGAAAAATTAAATAGAGAATGGAGTAAGAAAAATGGAAATTGAACCAATTTAAATTGGAAAATGGAAAATGGAATATAGAAATTGGAAATTGGAAAATGGCAATAAATAATGGAACATGAATATGAAACTTGAGAAATGAGAATAAGAAAACAGAAATTAGGAAATGGAATATATAAAACTGAGTATGGAAAATAAAGCTAAGAAAATGCAAAAGTAAAATGGAAAAGCAGAAAAAAAAATGAAATAGCAGAAAGAATAAATGGAAAAATATATCAAAAAATAAAAAAAAATAAACAAAAAATTTACCATGGAAATGAAATTTGAGAAATGGTTATTGGAAAACGGAACTTTTGAAAAAGGAAAATGGACAATGAAAAACAAACAATAGAAAAGTAAAAATTGAAAAGGGAAATGGAACATGGGACATGGGAATGGAAACTGGAAAGTATGGAATAGAATATGGAAAGCTGCAAATGGAAAATTTAATTTGAAAAATAGAAAATGGATTAATAAAACGCATTACAGGAAAATAGAAAAAGAAAAATTGAAAATTGAAACGAAAAATGAAATAGAAAATGGAACAAGGAAAATGGAAAATGGAAAATTGAAATTGGAAAATGGAAATTAGTTATTGGAAACTGCAATTTAAAAAAAGGCAATTGTTGAATAAACATTGAGAAAATGGAAATTGAAACATGGAAATTGGAAAATGAAGATTGGGAGATGGAGATTGGAAAATAAATATTGTAAAATGGAAATTGCAACATGGAGATTGGAAAATTGAAATTGTAGAATGGACATTGGAAAATGAAAATTGAGAAATGGAGATTGTAAAATGGAAATTGGAAAAATGAACATAGAGAATGGAAATTTAAACATGGAAATTGAAAAATGGAAATTTAAAAATAGAAATTGAAAAATGGAAAATCGAAATCGAAAAATGGGAATTAGAAAATGAAAAATAAATAATTAAAAGTGATGAAGAAAAATTCACAATGGAAAACAAAAAATGGAATGTGAAAATCAAAAATGGAAAAGAAATCGGATAAATAAAAATGGAAATTATCAAATTGAAGCTGGAAAATAGAAAATGAAACATAAAAATTGAAAAATGGACAATGGATAATGCAAAATTCAAATATGGAATATGTAAAATGGGAAATGCGAAGTGGAAAACGTTAAATAGCAAATTGGAAAATTAGCTTTGGAAATCGCTGGAAAAGTTAAATGAAAAATTGGAAAACGAAAATGGAAGAAAAAGAAAAAGCATACATAAAAACCCGAATTTATCCACCTATGGTGTGATCAGACCCTTCTTACTTATTCAAGTTTATTTATTTTATTGTCATTATGAGTGACCAAGCCCCCCACCCCCGTGTCATCCAGTGACGCTACGCCACTGCCTGGGGGTACCCGGAATATATCCGGGTGTAGTCTATTTGGTGAGGCTACCAATCACCTTATCATCGTATTTTAATGTGATTTAATGGGTTTTAATTCAATTCATATTCAAGCAACTTCCCCGGGGTACCCGGAACATGTCCAAGTGTGTCCAATGTGGTCTGGAACACTTAACCCGACTTGCATTGATCTTATTTTTGAATTCTGTAGTAATTTGATGTGTCGCATGATGGTTTTAATACGTTTTCCGTTAAATCCAGCGTGAAGGCCCATATTCACCGGATCTTATTCCGGCCATATCTCCGGAACCGGTTCACCGTTCAATAGCGTTCAATGGGACTCCAAGACCTATCATTTGGCGCCGAGTTTGTCCAATTCGGTTGAGCGGTTGCTGAGAAACGTGAGCGCATTCATTTCGTTACATACACACACACATACACACATACACACACACACACACACACACACACACACACACACACACACACACACACACACACACACACACACACACACACACACACACACACACACACACACACACACACACACACACACACACACACACACACACACACACACACACACACACACACACACACACACACACACACACACACACACACACACACACACACACACACACACACACACAGACATGTTCCGATCTCGTCGAGCTGAGTCGAATGGTATATGACACTCTGCCCTCCGGGCCTCGGATCGATAGTCGGTTTTTCAAGTGATATCTATACCCTTCTTTGTAAGAAGGGTAAAAAGAAATCGGACAAGCAAAATTAACAAACCAAAACGGCGCCGGTGGTGTAGTGGTAAGCGTGATTACCTCTCACCCCAGCAGGCCTGGGTTCAATCCCAGTCGGCGCCGCCGGGATGTTCTGAGGCATAACATCTCTGATCACGCCTTCCTTCGGATGGGAAGTAAAGCCGTTGGTCCCCGGTTCATGAGTTGATGGGTCGATAGGTAGGGTCCAGGTGTGGGAGCTTCCTTCCTGGCACGTCGGTAGCATTGGTGCTCAGCACGGAAAACAAGATCGACGAAAAAAAACAAACCAAAGGAAAAAAAAATTAACAAACCAAGGAAAAAATAAAATAATATGGATACTGAGAAATAATGAGCATTGGAAAATGGAAAATAGAAAATGGAATATGGAATATGGAAGAGTAAATAGGAAAGAGGAAAATTAGAAGAAGAAAAAGCAAAACAAAAAAAGAGGGAAAAATAAATCAAACAACAACAAAATGCAAAAAAAAAAAAGCAAAAATGCTACTATGGAAAATAGAATTTGGAAAATGGATAAGCAAACGGAAATTTGTGAAATGTGAATTGATAAATGAAAAATAAGCAATGGAAAAGGTTCAAAAGGGGGATGGGAAATGCGAATTGAAAATGGAAGGTATGGAATGGAATATGGAAAGCTGAAATTGGAAAATTAAATTTGAAGAATATAGACTGGCTTAAAGAAACGCATAGAAGGAAAATAGAAAAAGGAAAAATTGAAAAATCAAAATGAAGAATTACAAAATGGACCGTTAAAAATAAAAAAAAAATCGGAAATAAACAATGGATAACAGAAAGTTGGAAATGGAAATTGGAAAACAGAAATTGGAAAATAGAAATTAGAAAATAAAATTAGGAAATCAAAAATAAGAAAATTGAAATTCAAAATAGCAACAACGACGGGACAATGGAAATTGCAAAATGGAAATTGAAAAATGAAAAATTGTAAATGGAAAATAGAAATTTGAAATTGGAAAATGGAATTGGGAATATGTAAATAAAAAAAATCAAAAAATGAAGGAGTGATAAAATATGGAAAAATGAAAATCGAAAATGGAATAAAATTAAGTTGATTTATTAAAAAGAAATTGGACACATAAAAGTGCAACACATTAAAAAGAAAATGCAAATTTCAAAATAAGGATTGAAAATTAAAAAATTGACAACAGGCAAGGAAAAAATTTAAATGAAAATGAAAATTAAAAAGTCATTTAGAAAAAAAAAGGCATAGGAACTCGGGAATGTTAAAAGGAATTTCGATTATATAAATTATAATACGGAAATTGGAAAATGGTAAAAAAAAAACAATGGAAAAAGGAATATGGAAAATGAGGACAGGGAGAAGAAAATTGTAAAATGATACATAGGAATTGGAATGTTTAAATTTGGAAATCGAAAATTAAAAAGTGGAAAACGGAAAAGGAAAAAAAGAAATTGCGCAATAAAAAAAAATGGAAAATCAAAACATAAAATTCAAAAATTGGCCATGGAAAATGAATATTGGCAAATAGTTATTTGAAAAATGGAAAATGGGCAACACAAAATAAACAATGAAAATGGTAAATGGAAATTGTAAATGGAAAGTATGCAATAGAGTATAGAACGATGAAAATTTAAAATAATTTTTTTAAATATGAAATGCAAAATATAACGTAAAAATGGAAAAAGAATTACCTAAAATTCTAAAATATTTTTTTCCGTTCCTTTTAGTTGTTCCGCTTAAATGTAAATAACACTCCACGGAGCCGAAATAAAGGAATTTTACAGTTTAAAAAAAATGGGACATCAAAATGAAAAATGTACAGTGAGCATGAAAGACAAATTGGAAAATAGAAAATGGACAAGTGGTAAAGAAAAACGGATGTTGGAAATCGAAAATGGAAGCAAAGATAATTGAACAATTAAAAAGAAATCAGACAAAGAAAAATGGACAATATTTAAGGGAAATTGGAAAATTCAAATGAAAAAATAGACAATGGAAAAAAAGCAAGAAGAAAAAAGGGAAAAGGGAAAGGGGAAACATGAAACAGGAAAAAGTAAACAGAAAAATGTGAAAAGGTGAAAGGAAGATGAAAATGAGAAAAAGGAAAAAGGAAAATAGAGAAATATGGAAAGCGGAAGAACAAAAAAGTAAAATTGAAAATGGAAAACCGAGAAAGGAGAACGGAAAAGAATCGATAAAATAGAAAAAAGGAAACAGGAACAAGTTGCATAAAAAATCACAAATCGAAAATGAAGAAGAGAAAAAATTGAGAATCTAACTTAACAAAATTTCACTTGAATAGGAGTGTAATTTATTTAAATTCATTAAGATGTTTACACAGTCTATGAGTAAGCGTGGCTTTAATCGTATGTTGTATAATGGAAAATAGACTATGAAAGATGGACACCAAAAAATAAAAAATTAGGGGCATTTGGGGCATATAAAATGTAGGATGCAAAATGAAATATGACAAATGGGAAAAGAAAAATGGAAAATGTGTAAAGTGTGCAAAATGTTAAATGGGGAAAGGTGAATGGAAAATGAAATAGGATGCAAGAAAAACGATTCATAGTGGTAAAAAAGTTGTTAGTATGTTTTTTAGCAGTGGAGTAATATTCTGGTGTTGGAAAATGAGCAAATATTTTCAATTGACTGATGTTAAGGAGCATACAGGTATCATTAGGCGCTAGATTTAATGTATCGTCGCTCTTCTTACGTAATGGAACGTTGCAAGGTCAGGCCAAAATACTGCTTACAGTAATGACCCGATTTTGCCAGCCCCCTTTTTGAAAACTTTTTTCTAATGTTCTACGAAACCCATGCGCTTTTTCAGAGGTCTTATTGCACCAAAGCATACCTTAAATATCCCTCTTGAAGATGAGCGAGAAATATTTGGAATTACAGTTATGCTAAATTATTTACTAAATTAATACTAAATACATGAAAGATTTAGCATATGTTGGGATCAGTGCTGCCCAAAGAATCTCAACAATGTGTCCATTCTAGCTCAATTTTCTTTAGTAATACGGATTTTAGACCAGCATAATTATAACATATACAAAATGCAGATTGAAATATAATCATAGAACGAAGAAACATTCCAGTGGCAGTCCACTAATTTCACCAAAAATCACGTTTCCCAATTTTAGGGAAGCTAGTGAGCAGTTCTACGGCAAATGACAAACCGGAAATTGATGAGGAATAAGTCCAGATGTGGCTTTCACATGTTTGCTAATCTTTGAAAGTTTTCAAAAACTTGTAGTACGGAAACGGTACTGCTGACCTATGAAACCTGGTTGTACAGAAAAATAATAGCAAAATGCCTACAACAACTGATCTTGAAGATGAGAACAAACCTAATTTCGATGTAAATCTGTCATTGACGTCCAGTTTCAGCTTACCTGAAAGAAGAGAAAAACCAAAGATTAGTATGAAATTGAGTGGTTTGGATATTTTACAGACAAAAATAATGTAGTGCTAGTGAATAAAGTGAACAATTTCCGACTTTTGCCACAATGTTGAACTTTTATAAAGACACATGACCTGTTTGCACTTCTTTGCTCTCAACTAAGTGTTCTAGTTGCACTTCCACAGTTAATAATTGAGAGCTTTCGATGCCTGTACCATTTTTGCATTGGTATAATTGTGTGGCAAGTCCAATCATACTTCTATGCCCTGAGAATTCGAGACATTTACCAACCCCTAAAATTCCTAGACCGGACCGGGAATCGAGCCCAGCCCCTCCAGCATGGTCTTGCTTTGTAGCTTAGCCTTTACCGACTGAGCTAAGGGAGGTCCCGTTTGCACACAAAATCCATTAATCTGGCAAACATTTTCCAATTATCCATCACTGTTCAATAGATCCTTCCTCTCTACATCAAGCAATTCCATCACCAAAGCCACAGCGTAGTTTCTTCAACAAGCACACGGTCAACGCTGAAACCGCAGCAAATTGTAAATCAAGTCCAATTTAGATACCTATTTAATTAACCCAATCAACGATAACAACGGAACAGCCAGAGTCTACTAGTCTATCATCAGTGCAATTCAACCACGGTACTTGCGGTTCTTCGGTACATTTGCTGATCCCCATTCAAAGCGTTCGAGCACTTTGCGGTTAAACACCCTCCCAACTACGATTGATCCCCCATCATCATCATCGAGAAACTTCCCTCTCCTCAAGTGCTTACCGACCAAGGATGGGCAATCACCAAGTTTCTTCAAACGGAAACTCAAATCCTTCAACAGGTCCTCTGTCCTGACAGTTGGTGTAAAGGTATAAAACTTTTCCTTCCAAGATCCTACAACCTACGGATGCTACAATTGACACCCACTTGTCACTCCGGGAGAGTTTACCTAGCTCCGTTTCGGTCGTCGAGCCAAGGTGATTTATCGTGACAACACGATTGGAACGACATTCGCCACGGCAAGACAAGTAGCCACATGTGACTGGGCCTGGGTGGGAGCAAGGTCCTGGGTGAGGGTTGCAATTAGTTGCACTCCTCTCTCTCGATGTGAACCTGGGGTTGCAACTTGAAGAAGATTTCTGTTTGTTTACCGACGACGAATCAGGTCAATTGCTAGCGCTGAGGATGGTGATTGATGGCTCTTGAAGCGACACTCGAGCGCGGTTCCTGGTCCGGTCAAAGTGTTTATGATTTGCGCTTTGTTTGGTCAAGGAAATCTTACCGTGCGGGACAGTAACGTTATTGGGTAGGGCCCTTTTTTTCGGAGAGATAACCCACCAGGAAAGACTGCTTTTTTCAACCGAATTGTTAGCTGAAATAATAAATATTGAAGAGAGTGAAAAACACCAACATATGTCGGTGAAATCATCATCGTCATCATCAAATCATATGTCGGTGAAATCATCTCCAAGGATCATTTCAATAAATACTTGTTCAAGTGGATAAATCTACTAAATGATATAGCTTCAATTATTTTCTCAATATGCTTTTTTTTTCTTCGACGCCATTTCGCATATCAATTCATTTCGCTATAATAATAATATTCATTTAGTTTTGAAGGCTTTAGCAAATTTAATCGAAATCCCACTCAAATCCAACCAAATACGCCCTTGTCCCGCCCAGCCCCAGCGAAACCAGACCCGCACGGTAATCCGAGAGGGGATGATTATGATACGACTACTTCTAGTGTTTCTCGACTCAAGTCGAGCCTCCTCTCCACAGTGCAGTCGTCGACCAGCTGGGGCATGCGGTTTTTTGCTATTTACCACTCCGCTTCTGTTGACGGTGGCACCCGTCCCGACGCCGACGACAACAGTTTCGAACTTCTGGAGGTTTTGCGGATTACTACCGCCCTTCAACCTATCCATCACCATCCAACACCCACCACCGACCACCGAGTCATTATCATCCGTCCAACCATCCATCCTTCCATCCGGTTTGTCAGTTTTCGACTGGGCTTTGGCCCAAGAGTGCAAACATTACACTCTCAAGTGGAAGACGAAATGAGATCCACCAGAGCCGACTGGCTCGGGCGATCGGCCAAACAGCTGGAGGAAGGCTGCGAGAAGGGTTGGAGGAGCCGCTCGAACCTGGACCCGTCGTCATCGGTCGTCATGGTTGAAGTGGATACTTTCGGTTCATGGATATACAGAGACTAGTGGAGAGCTCTTGACCGGTTTGTTGGTCCTTGTTTTGTGACAACATATTTTGATCTGGACCTCGTTTCGCTGATGCCATTCGCGGTGGGTTCGGTGGAAATAATTGTTTCAAATTATCAACGTTTAACCGGGTGGAATTGAAGGATGCCAACTTTCCGTTCTAGTAGGATGAAGATGATGGTGAGAATGCAGCTCACCAGTGAAAGGGGGAAGAGCCCGACCTTTATCCACGAAATGTTTATGTCCTTCTTACCTGAAAGGTGAGATTTTAATGGAACTAACTCATTGTTACTCTCTGTTCGAACCTGATGAACTTCACAAGAGATCCCATCAACCTATACACTTCTCACACACATTGGACGGTTTTGGAGCTCAGACAGATATAATGATTTCAAGGAGCGATCGAAGACTTCCTTGAGCAGTTCCACGCCAAATGACAAATCGGCAAAATTCTATCTTCTCCGATTTGTATGAAACTTTACACAATTGTTTGTTATGAGCAATATAGTGAAAAATTGGGCAATAATTAACATTTTTGCTAAAATTCGGCCATTTAAGATCTTGTACAATTTACAAAATGGAATTTTTGAATTTTTCAGATAAATTTTAGCACGGAAACGGCTTTTCAGATCGAAATGACGTCTGAGACAAAGTTGTAGAGAAAAATATTAAGAGTAATGTTTTAAGTCAATATCTCAAAATGTCCTTGTCAAAGTCCAGAGATCTTCAAAGAGTAAACCAGGCATCATAAGAAAGTCAAAAGAAAAATTATCTGTAAAAATGCAGTGCCCCAAGTTTCCATAATAGTAAGTACGACCAGAAAACTTCCTGGGCAAGCCCAGATATTTTTTTGGACAAATTCATAGAATCTAGTGGATACGATCAGATAACATCCTGGACATGGAACGATTACTTCTTCAGCATGTCAAAAGGACTCTCTGATTAAGTCCAGAACACCGCTACAAGTCTTCCTAGAAAGCTACAATGAATTTCTCTGGAAATCAAGTTTCTTGAGTAAGTTTCTGAGTAGATCCAGATGAGTTCCTCAGAATATCAAGGCATCTTCAAGGAATCAGTAAGATCCGAGCACTTCCTGAGCAGGTTCCAAGGTTTTCCTACATAAGTCGAGAGAATTTCATGATTAGATTGTCTGAGTATGTCAAGAGGACTCTTTAACAGACTAGACAAGTCCGGAGGATTTTCTGGACAAGCTGAATAAACTTTTGGAAACGTCCAAAGAACTGCCTGGGGAAGCCAAGAAGACTTCTTAAGGATTTCAATTGTCTGAGAATATCGAGAGGACTCTTTAACATGTCCGGAGGATTTTCTGGACTTTTGGTTCAAACAAACTTTTGGAAAGCCCAGAAGACTTCTTAGAGATTTCCATGGAAATCAAAAGGACTGTCTAAGCAGGATGAGTTGTCTTGTTGCGTAAAGTCGTTGACGTTAGTTTAATATCAAATATCTCAGCATTTTCTGAGCAGTTTCAGATAATTTTCTAGACAAATCCAGAGTGCTTGCAGGAGTATGTCAAGCCAGATAGAATTCTCGAGGGGACTATTTGGAGAAGTTTAAAAGACTTCAAGGGAAAATCCAAGGGATTTTCTGGTCCAGACCAAAGAAACAGAGGGTTTTGGAGCGTACCTCAAACTTCCACAATTTTCCGGATATTCATGGATCTGCCAAGAACTTCTCAGAATTTTCCCGAAATTTCTCAACTTTCCTGAAAATTTTTGAACTAACCTGAAGTTTTCTGAAGTTTATTGATCGTCTTGTAAAGTTTCTGGAATTTTCTGGTAGTTAATTGAACTGTCGTGAAGTTCTCCGATCTTCATATAAGAGCACGAAAATTTCCTAAGGTTCATAAAACTGAACTGAGGCACTCGAAACCTACCCATAAAAATCTATAATACAGTCAAATTCCTATAGTACGGTTAATAGGGACCGCACTATAGGAACCGGCATTAACGAATACACGTAGCATATGGGATTAGAGCTAATTGGGACCAAACACTGATTATCGGGCAATTTGAAGAGATAACTTCCTGATGTCTTCTGAGAAGTTGTTAAGCAGAAAGTTGGTCACCTTTTGGGACGATTCAGTTTCCGGTAGGACACAATTCTGATCCTGTGGAAGATCCGGAATATCCGGTAAAGTGGCCAATTCATGAAACTGATCCTAGCGCTCCGCGGATTTTTCGAAACCACTCATAAACGTCTAATCAGAAAGAATTCGGAGTTGTGACCGGAATATGGGCCCTGGGGACCACGGCATGGTTCACCGGAGGATCCGGAACATCCGTAAAAGTGGTCAATTCACGAAACTGATCCTAGAGCTCCGCGGATTTTTCGAAACCACTCATAAACATCTTATCAGAATGAATTCGAAGTTATAACCGAATAATTGATCCTGGGGACTACGGAATGATCCACTATAATATCCGGAACAACCGTAAAAGTGGTCAATTCATGAAACTGATCCTAGAGCTCCGCGGATTTTTCGAAACCACTCATAAACGTCTTATCAGAATGAATTTGGAATTGTGACCAGAATATGGGCCCTGGGGACTACGGGATGGTTCACCGGAAGATCCGGAACAACCGTAAGTGAAGTCAATTCATGAAACTGATCCTAGAGCTCCGTTGATTTTTCGAAACCACTCATAAACGTCTTATCAGAATGAATTCGGAGTTGTGACCGTAATATGGGCCCTGGGGACTACAGGATGGTCCACTAGAAGTTCAGGAATATCCGTAAAAGTGGTCAATTCATGAAACTGATCCTAGAGCTACGCGGTTTTTTTCAAAACCACTCATAGACGTCTTATCGGAATGTATTCGGAGTTGTGTTCGGAATAAAGACTACGTGTATTCGTTAATGCCGGATCGACCGTACTATAGGAATCCAGTGGTATCAGTACTATAGGAATCCGGCAAGAACGAATCCGCACTATAGGAATCTTGACTGTATACTCAAAAGCTCTGAACTTTCCTGTTGCTCTCAGAACTTTGCTGAGGTTTCAGTAATCTTTCGTAAAATTCCCGGAACATCAATGAAGTATCCGACATTAATCTATAAATCTTGGAACTTTCCTGATCTTTTCTGGAGTTTCCTGAATTTTTTGGAGCTTTTATAAAATTTTCTGTAATTTTCCTGAAATTAATTGATCAGTCACGAAAGTCTCTGATATTTACTACTGAAATAAAACGTATCAAAAGCACTCAACGAATCTTTATACAATCACATGCTAAATTATTTTTAAATGTTTGGATTTAGGTTTCTTATGTAAATTTAGCATGCTACAGTCAATATATTTTTTTAAACATGTGCAATTTCTTTTAAGCGTTTGTTTTAATCACCAGGGGCGGAGAAACAGTTCTCCACTCGAGAGTGCTGAGGCCAGAAAAACAAATCTCAGCAGAGGAATTCCTGAGCAGGACAATCCCGACAAACAATTTAAGCTGCAGACTAGCTTATACAGGAAAAAAGTAGGTATATAAGCCAATTGTTGTCTATATAAGCTAATCTGCAGCTAAAATTGTTTGTTGTGATGAGACTTCCTTAAAAAGTAAAACCGACTTCCTGAGCAGGTCTAATGACCATTCTGTCCTGTCCTGTCCTGTCCTGTCCTGTCCTGTCCTGTCCTGTCCTGTCCTGTCCTGTCCTGTCCTGTCCTGTCCTGTCCTGTCCTGTCCTGTCCTGTCCTGTCCTGTCCTGTCCTGTCCTGTCCTGTCCTGTCCTGTCCTGTCCTGTCCTGTCCTGTCCTGTCCTGTCCTGTCCTGTCCTGTCCTGTCCTGTCCTGTCCTGTCCTGTCCTGTCCTGTCCTGTCCTGTCCTGTCCTGTCCTGTCCTGTCCTGTCCTGTCCTGTCCTGTCCTGTCCTGTCCTGTCCTGTCCTGTCCTGTCCTGTCCTGTCCTGTCCTGTCCTGTCCCTTATAGACTCGGAAACTACTGGACCGATCAGCGTGAAAATTTGTATGCAGGGAAATGTTCTTATGTTGGTTCGAGACCCCTCCCACCTCTGTAAAGGGGGGGGGGGGAGGGCTCCCATACAAATGAAACAGACATTTCTGCATAACTCGAACTAATCAAGCAAATAGAACCAAATGTGGAGGTCATAGGGTCTAGCCCCTTAGATAAGAAGGGAGGGGGGGGGGGGCTACGAACAATATAGCATCCTTTTGTTTTTAATTGGCACATAAACTCAAGCTAACATTGAATCCCGAGCAAGACCGGGCACATAGCTGAGTTAGCCATAAAACTTGAAAGAGCGCAATTCATAAAGTGTCATAAATTCAATTTGTTTGCTATCGATATCTTATAAATAAAGGGGTCATGTATTGATTATGTCACGCAATATTGAAGAAACATTAAACCCCCTCCCCCTTAGACCGTGTCATAATTTTGTATTACCCAAAAATACTTTCACCGATCCTGCCATGCTTGTTGCTTTGTCTATAGAGTTCCTGCTATTTTCCAAATGTTCATAGAATAGCTGTGAAGCTCCTGGAAGTTTTCTGAAGTTCTCAGAACAGTTCTGAAGTTCACGTAATTTCACTTAGAATCTCTTCACCTACAAGAATTTATGTGGAAACCCTGAAATTTTCATGGACTTCAGGGGCCACTCTAACTTTTGTCTATAGAATTCTCTGAATATAAAAATAGTAATAAGTAAGACCGGAAAACTTCTTGGGCAAGTCCAGAGATTTGTTTTGGACTAGTCCAAATAATTTCGTGGACGCGATCAAAGGACATCCTGGATTATTTCTTGAGAAACTCCTGGGAGACTCCAAAATTCTCCCAGAATCAGTAAGAGCAGAGCACTACTGAAGCAAGAGAGAGAACTTCATGGAATGGGTCAGAAGACGTCCTGGGATTTTCGAGAGGACTCATTAGGAGAAGAATTTCTGGACAAGTCCGGAGGATATCCTGGACAAGATCAAAGAAACTTTTGGCAACGTCTAGAGAACTCCCTGGGTAAACCCAGACGACTTCTCAAGGATTTCCTTGGACTATCTAAGCAGGTTGAGCAAAGTAGTTGAGCTTAATCCAGAGGACTTGTTGATAGTATTTACAGCACTTTATGACCAGGTAGGTATTGAAAGAGACAGCAGCCCAAGCTGGTATACAGCATTCGCTCACACACATAAAAAATTCCAATAAATCTTAAGGCACCATATTCCCTCAATACCGGATGTGCCCACGTTCGCCAACATATCCATCAATGAGCGAAATGGTTTTGGATTCGTCCCATTCCCAAGCACCCTCTAAACGACCGATAACATCCTCGTAAAAGGCGGTGGTATACTCATCCGGTCGATTTACGATACAAATTTTATGCACCTCTACCGCCGTCGCCGCCACCGTCTCCCCCACTGCAGCATTCCGCTGAACCGGGTGCAACGCCAAGTAGCTATAATAATCGCAGCTAATGGTAGCGTTTTATGCATACGGTAATGCCCCGGCATATTTCACCTGACCACTTAACCCCGCCGGGAGTTTCTGCAGCCGTGCGTCGGTCGTCGTCGTCGTTGTAGCAAGAAGCAGTAGTAGCTCGGGTAACAAATCTTCCGGTCGTCCGGGACATTAAGGACGCTGGAGCTTTCCACGTGTGGTGCTCTGCCTGCTCTACCTTCCCCATATAAATATTTATGACTTTACCAGAGTCCCATCATCATGAAGCTACAGTCCTGCTCCTGCTGCTCAATATACGTGTGCGTGTGTCTGTGTGGTGTGCTTTTTCCAAAAGGGTTTCCGGCACAGGAGATGGGGAAAGAGTCGTAAGAGTGTAAACATGGGCTTTATTTATGCAAAATTGCTATTCTGTTGGTATGTACCTAGGAAGCGACCGACTGCTTGGGAGGGTGTTTCGCGACCAGCGAACGAACGCTGTAACATCTGTCGACCACAGCGACCCGCAAATGGCCTCTCTGTCACCGGATGTACCCGATGGGGTTCAGCAAACAACGAACGGCATCGGAGGGGCCCAAGGAATTCAATCACGTACGGTTTATTATCGCTATTAACACCAAGTGGTGCCATATTTTTATTGGCCGACGAGTTTTACGGGGGCGGTTTAGTGAAGGATAACTGCCGATGGAATTGCTCCCTCATAATCTGCCTTACATGGGGCATGGTTTCAATTAGCAGAGTGAGTGCACCTTTTTACGGGTTCATTGTATGAACGAAAAGAGCGATTTGAAAGGTCGGTAATTAACCCATCGGAAGAGAAAGACGGAATCGACGGGAAATTTACGACCCGGTGAAAGGTTGGCTGAGTTGGCCCAACTAGGAGCCAAACAAATTGTTATTGCTCGACAAGTCATAATGTTCGACACGCTATCGGATGGGAGAGGGCGGGGTCGTGAAAACAAGCAACATTGTAATTATCGCGTTTTCTCTTCCCACTGGGAAGAGTAGTTCAGGAGGAGCTCCTTTGCACCACGGCTAAAGAAATCAGAACTGAAAACAGTCAATACTTTCAAACCTAAGATCCGAAATGAGCCCATACCGCTAATGAGCTTTCAAAACTATACCCACACCCGACCGCAAGTTTAATTGATTCTACCAAATTCGTTCGAATTGCAAAACCTTTTTTTTTTCCAAAAGTGAATTCGCCCGGAAGGCTTTTCCGAAACAGCGAACCGAGTTCGGCTCCATTTCCTGACAATAACAATACCCCGAAAGCGCTCGCCCGAAAAATACGCCACCGGAATCTCGCACATCGGAAAAACATGAAAATCAATCCTCCTCTTTCCCATTTTCCACTTTCAAACTGCCGGAAAAACCAATTTTAACTTTCTGGACTGCCTTTAAAGCATCAATTCCAGACCCGCTCAGTCCCGTGCCGAGCGAGAGATATCCTATCAAAACAACAACTCGGCGAAACGAGCCTCTCGTCTTCCGCTGTCCGGGAAACATGGAAAGTTTTGATGCGGCAATTCCGCTCACTGACTGGCACGCCGCATGTTGTCCGGCATCGAAAAGTTCGGAAAATATTTCGACATTTTCTGTGTGGAAACCATTCGACGATGACGACCTGTGGGCAGCGCTCGGGCCATATATGACCAGCCCTCATCCATCCGGGTTCTATTTTATCGGAGCAAAGCGGAAAACATGGTCAACGAACATTTTTCCCCTGTTTTACGCTGTCGTCGTCGTCGCACACCATAGCGGAAAAAATACAGTCATTTAGAACCGGGTGTGTTGGCTCAATCGAGGACGAACGACCATTTACACGGCCGATGAAAATAGCTCAGAAGCTGAGTAAAATTGTATTGCAATCTCTTCTTTTGACGTAGAACTACGTCTTTGTCGACTATACTGGGGTGCAAATCAGAAAATATGTGTGTTGAAATAGTGTTAGGTTTTGAACGCTTGTAACTTTGTCATTTATAGATGAAAATAAAATCCAAATACGTCACTCGATAGGATATTACATTACGAATCTACTGAAATAAATATTTTTTTTTTTCATTTTTCTACAAAAAACATTTGAAAAATGTACAAATAATAATTTATTCTGTTTTCATGAAATAAACGATTTCCCTAACCCAGTCATCATAATCGAGTACCATTTGGTTGTACATCGTTCTGCTTGAACATGAAAAGATAAAAAACAGCGCTGCTGTCGGGCTTTTGCTCATTGCTGCTTCTGACGGTGTGGCACTTGGACCTGTAACAAGCAGGACCAAGTCAGCGGCTAAAGGTGGACGCCACCTTTCACAATTAAGAATGAACCTTTGGCGTCGGTAGCATTGGTGCTCAGCACGGAAAACAAATCAAGGGAAAAAAGTGAGCCATAACCTAAACATTGAAATACTTGAAACATTTAAGTTAAAGTATAATAGTAAAAAATGCATGACATACATCAATTTTGCGTGATTCTACGTCATACTGCGGTCGTGTATAGGACACAACTCTTTAATTTTTGTTTTCTTTTTCTCACGCAAATTTTCCTCAGTTTCGAAAAAAGTTGAGTTGCTCAGAGCTCTGAGTAACACCACTTTTTACGGGACTGAGTTAAATTTGCGTGCGAAAAAAAAGCGATAGCAGTACAATTTTACTCAGCCTCTGTGTTGCTTTCATCGGCCGTGTGAGCTTCTTCTCAGAAACGACAACAATGTCGAAAGGTGCACGGACTGTACGGTGTTTGACGCAGTGGAAAATAGGAGAATGAAAATAATCAAAGAGTTGCCACAAGGGTCAATCGTTCAATGTTTATTCACAATTCAGCGGAAGTCAGCCTTTAGTTATGTCGCAACTTCGGTTGTATTTCCCAGTAAGAAACCTTTTTCGGATTTTAGGGTAACATTGATTGAAGAGCGGTTCCAGGAACTGGATAAACTGCTTTAAAAATGTCTCAATTATTGATTCCTGTAACCAACCAGTGTTAGGAAAATCATTCTCAAATCTTATTTATTGAGTCTCCCTGCGAGAATAAATAAACTCGCGTGCGAATGCGGCAAACAAAATTCACCCTTGAGATTCTCATTAGGATTGGGCGATCTTGGATCGATCTTTGGAAGATCGACCTTTTTCATCCCGATTTCCGATTTTTCGGATCGATTCTTTGTCGACGAAAAGATAAAGAAAAATTGATTTTTTCTTTCGATCTTAAAAAAAAAGTTTAGATTTTGTAAGTGTTTTTACACGAATACAGCCAACATTTGAAAGGTTTGCGCTTTAGAGCCTGGATTTATAAAGAGACGACAAGTTAAAATTAGAAAAATCGATTACCGAACTGAATTAACACACACACATTGACAGTGAGCAAGTGTGACGTTCATTTCCAAACGAAAATGCTCGTTGCTTTGCGCTCATTTTATTCAAAGAAAAATTTCTAGCCAGTGATTTAGTTGTATATTATAAAGGAAATAATTTCCAACACAACAACGGGTACCAACGTAAACAAGCATATTAAAAAAATCAAAACAAATCGATCTACCAAAGATTTAATCAGTGAATCGATTCTAGAGCCAAATATAAGATAGATCCATCAAGATCGATCTTTCTCAGAAGATCGCCCAATCCAAATTCTCATGCATATTCACGCACTCACACTCACAACGCCGAAAAATCTTTCCAGCTTTAAACTCATAAAAACCACTCAAACGTCAATTGATATCATCGCTATGCGTGTCCAACCCCTGATGCACAAACAATTGTATCAACAATGAATAACGCCAAAATATAAAGCAATGAATTTTTGAACCTGAAAACTCATCGGTGATTTTTTGCGACGTTGAAACTAATAGGCGCATAAACTCATGCATGAGATTTGAGTTTTGAGTTTTTCCGAATAGGTATTGTTCGAAAATCAACACAAAAAGTTCGGAGATCGAAGTAGGTCGCGCTGAAGAAGTGACGTGTTTGAATTTTGCTCTTGTGTTTAACAAATAGTGAAGTTTCTTGCGAACATGTGTTTTTGCGTATTGGAATGTTTGAATCTGAGATTGGAACAGTTAGAGCTGATCGGAACGGGGATCGTGAGCCTACTTCTGGAGGTTCATCGACAGTGGAGGCGAACCAGCCCAAGGCTGAAAGCCTCATTAATAAAGTTAAATAATAATAATTCATCGACAATACTGCAATGACGGTGCGTTTATTCCAATGCACTTCTTCCCGAGGCCAGAGCAAGGGGAAACTGATTTTGTTATTATCAGGATCAAGGAGATGGAGCTCCATTTGCGAGAACAATTGATCTTAAGAATCACGGAGAGGCGGGCTAATCAGAGATCATTCGGGTGAGATCCTTCCTTTTTATTTCATTTGTTTGATTATAATTCCAGGGCTGTTACAAGATTTTCTAAATATGATCCGCGAAATCCACGATTTCTCAAAAGAAATCCACGACTTCAAATACTAATCCGCGCCCAAATAAAACTAAAAATACCATTTGTGTATTACTACATGTCATTTCAAGCTTATTGTTTATAGCATATTAGATTTTCTGCTCTCAACTTAGTGTTCTTTGAAGTACTTTCACATTTCAATTGAGAGCTTTCTATGCCTGTACCATCATATGACCAAGGAAGTTGAGAAATCTTCCAACCCGAAAAATTCATAGACCTGACGGGAAACGAACTCAGTCGCCTCCAGCATGGACTTGCTTTGTAGCTGCGCCTTTACCGACTGAGCTAAAGGAGTATCGTTTGTAACCTTTGAAAAAACAACAATGTATCATCTTCAGTTATTTATTTATAGAATATATTCTGAGTAATTAGTGAACATAATAAAACACCCTTACATTATGAGATTCTATTTAATAATACCGGCTTAGATTTGATGAAACATTATTTAAAAAAAATGCATTTTCATTTGAAATACAAATTTTCTTGAAAATTAACCTTTGCGTCTCTGACGTACTTTGCTGCCCTAAATGTTGTAGTAATTTGGCTCTAGTTTTCTCATTTTTTTACCGATTCAAACCAAACACCCTGCACATATTCGAGAAATTACTAGAGTTTCATAAGTCAGACTTGTTGGTCACGTCGCGGTTTTGTATTTATTCTTTATTCTAATATGAACCAAGCACTTTTTCGTTGTCAAATCATAACCGAATCGTATATATGCACGACTTCTTACTATGTATACCGGAAATTATAGGTTTTCCAAATCGTCCAGGACATCCGTTGATTTGTTCTACTAGATCAACCAAGACTGCAATAATGCTATTTCCGAGTATTCCGGATGTTCAAGGATCTTCAAATCATCCTGGAGTTCAGATAATTTGATCTACTAGATCAACCGAGATTGGGACAATGTCTTTAGTATCGAAATATTTCCAGACAGGTGCACAGTGTCTATGTGGATCATGCATGAACTATTGCTATGTATACCAGATATTTTAAGTTCTCTAAATCGTTCTGGAGTTCATTATTCTACTAGATCAACCACGACTGCGATAAAGTCTGTAGTATCGAAATATATCCAAACAGATTCATAGTGCCTTAATGGATAATGTTTAATTATTTCCGAGTCCTCCAAATCGCCCTGCAGTTCGGATGATGTTTTTTAGTAGATCAACAAAGACTGGGATAATATTGGTAGTATCGAAATATCGATTTGGAAATCCTAGAACATTTGGCATACACGGTGATCCACATAGACACTGCAAATTTGTTTGGGCATATTTCGATACTACCGATATTGAATTAGTCTTGGGTGATCTAGTAGAAACATAATCTGATCTCCAGAATGATTTCAGAACCTATAACATTTTGTATACGTAGCATTGAGTCGGACTCGATCCACATAGACACTATGAATCTGTTTGGACATATTTCGATACTACATACATTGTTGCAGTCCTGTTTGATATAGTAGAACAAATCAACTGAACTCCAGGACGATTTAGAGAACCTAGAATATCCGGTATACATAACAATTACTCGCACAGCTATATACGATTCGTTTTTGATTTGATAACGAAAACTGTTATGTTCATTCTGGAAATAAAAAAAAACATGAAAATGTCTCACATTGGACAGACCTCAGGCAATTTCCCTGTAAATCCGGTGTGACTTATGGGATTGAGAACATTTCTAGATTATTTGCAGGGTGTTTAGTTTGAACCGGTAAAAAATTGAGAGCCAAATAAACAACAAAATTGATGCCAGTAAAATAATCCAGGACGGAAAGGTTTCGCGACATCATTTAATGTTCGTTTTAAAATTTTCTAGTGTCTACCGGTTAAAATATTATAAAAGTTTGCATTTTTCTTGAGCTTTTCTAAAAACCAATTATGATAATTGAACAAGGTCATGAACAGGACCCAACAGAGTCACTTTCAATCTAAAACCGTGAAG
The DNA here is from genome assembly GCF_037179485.1 of Ochlerotatus camptorhynchus. Classification (NCBI taxonomy): domain Eukaryota; kingdom Metazoa; phylum Arthropoda; class Insecta; order Diptera; family Culicidae; genus Ochlerotatus; species Ochlerotatus camptorhynchus. Next base: position 677,922 of record NW_027040781.1, read on the forward strand.
CGACGACGAAGCTGTTAACCATCTTTTTCAATTGAAAGTGATTCTGTCTCCGCTTCGAGCAGATCCCCTTCAACATCAGCAGACCCACTTTCGAACAATTTTCATGCTGTATGCAGTGATGCAAAATATCGTGACACTCACTCAACACTCGTCAACGCATCAACCGACTATCGCTGACAGAAAGTTTTGTCACCCAGTGAGAGATAGAGCCATGGCAAACAACAATCACCAGTAATGGTCGCTGTTCACAGCCAAAACGTAGCACCCGCTGCTGATGAAATAAAGCACAACGAAAACTGTGAAGACCTCTGCAGTACGATGATGAGAAAATGCGAAACGTCAGAAGAAAATGAAAACAATGCCTACGTATTCCATGTTATCGCGTTATACAGCAGATGGTCAGGCTAGATCCTGCCTAAAAAAATAGGTTTCAATTTGACATTAATTAACTTGACGTATAACTGGCTCTGATTACCGAATGAGACAGGCAACATTTTAAAAACTTAATGTAAAGTGAGGATTACATCGGGGCTGTGGTGAGGACTGGGTACGCGAACAAGGTAGAGCTCCACCGTAGGAGACAGTGCCTGGTCCGGTGGAGAAACCCCGACGGCAGAAAAAATAGAAAGGTGAGGAAAACACGATCAGTGCAGCCACCGACGGGGGGCTAGATTTGATCATACAAGTAGGCGTCATTCAGAAAGGCGATCAGCGCAGCCAACGTCAAGGGAGTCCATGTTGTTCGCGTAGCTTCTGGAACTCCGGGCAGACACACAGCACGTGTTCCACCGAGGCGGGGATGCTGCAAATTGAACAAACCTGTGACCAACCGGAATTACAGGAAATCCTTGCATGGGCAGTCCAGAGATGATCCGCTGGTCCTTGTACTTTTGGCTGTCCAGCCAGGAGCGTACGGTTTCCTTGATCTTCCTCAGGAAAGTGATCCGCGATTGGAACCATTCCTGCTGCCAGGCTTCCATAATAGTATTCACAATCCAACGCCTGACGTCGAAGAGGGGTACGTTCCTGGTCTAGCGGGGACGGGATGCGCCAGATCCCGCCAGTCTGTCCGCAGCCTTATTTCCGGGAACACCGCAGTGTCCGTGGATCCACGTAAAGACGGTTGAAGGTGGGGTGTACCGTGTAATGGCTTGTATCCAGGGGTGACCTGGGGCCTTGGCTTCCAGCGCTTGGATGACGCTGTGTGAGTCAGTTAACACGAGGATCGGTTGATCTGCCGGAGTGATGGCTACGTCTAGAATAGCTGCGGCTTCAGCAAAAAAGACGGAACACTCCTCCGGTAGACTTTGACTCGTTGCAGTGTTCGGTCCTGCCACTCCAAGTCCAACTCCAGCCCGTGACCGCGAGCCGTCTGTAAAGCGATGAACGTGCCCCGGATACATCGACCCGAAAAGCTCTGCAATAGAACGTCTCAAAGCTACAGAGTTATCTCCGGCTTGGAATCCACTCTTAATGCGCTTATCTATTTTGACGACGTTTGATCGCCAACTCAGCAGCAACTGCTTCAAAACGAGCACAGATTTGTGTCGTGATTGTCAGGAATGACCAGATCGGTGATGGATCACCGCCGAAACGACGTTCACCAGTTGCTTTTTACTTCTTTCGTCAACTTGATAGATGGTCATGGAGAGAGCTTCGACGAGCACATTGATAGGAATGTACCAAGCGTTATTACCATCAGCTGTTTTAAGATCGTGATTGTGATAGGCCGCAACTCTGCAGGCTGTATGAATAGGGGTTCTACGTGAGATCGTCTTGCGCCGTATCGATATCAGCTCAGAGCTTCCCATCATAGAAAATTCCTCTAGCATTGCCGTAGCCTGTGCGGGGGGGAGAGGTAGCTCATCGATTCTTCCGGTTCGCCTCCTAGCATCGTGCTATAAGGTACCAGGCGATAACCAGGGTAGTTGATCGATAGCTCGATGACGTCATTTCGTTGGCGTCTGCAATGGGAAATTCTCATAGCAGGCGTTGACGATGGGACGTTGTCGAGTTGTTGAATAGCAACTATCGTGGTAACTCACCGAATACCTGTCGATCTGCCAAATTTGGAAAGACGTCTGCATTGAATTGTCTCATATAATAATATTCCGCCCACTATATCACAAGAAATTGCGAGTAGCTGAGTGGAATGGAGATAAGTTAAGCATTGGGTACAGAACCAAGTCTCCCCTGGGTGGTGCCAAAAGATGAGCGCAATAGAATCATCAAGTTGCCATAAGGCACGGAATGAGACTATTGCATGGCTGGGTAGTCAAAGTCTTCTATTCGTTAGTCATTTCAGGTGGATTAGAACAGGTTTAGGTGGGCGTTGGCCAGATTTGGATTTTTCAGATGTAATCCAGGATAGGACCCTGTCATTGAACGTCGCGTGAAAGTGGAACTTAATGAAGGCCTAAGTACTTTTTCGTAGTTTTTAGTTTTCGGATTTGAAAGATCGTCGGTTACAGTGGCCTGCTTACTGAGCAGAAAAACGCGGTCCCAGGTCCTTACATTTCAAAGAGATTTATGGTAAAATCGCTTGTGTATCGTGTATTTTGAGAAACTCGTTGTTGTCGTTGGTTCCGGGTTTGAATGGATACACAAATTTGAGCAACGGTATTATGTGATATGAGGGGCTCGGTGGCCTTAGAGCAACCGTTTTTACTTACTGAGCAGAATATCATGAGTCTAATCTCAGGCCCATCCACATTCAAGATTCGTCAATCGTTTTATTTGTTAATATGACTGCATGGTAATAACAGCATCTCGGTGATTAAAAAGGTGCTCGTCTGCCTAGTGGCAAACGTTTTTGCTTACTGAGCAGAAGACCGTGGGTTTAGTCCCAAGCTCCTTCGCGTTATATGATCGTTAGGACATCAATTCAGCTTATCGTTTACCAAAACGAACCCTGCTGCAAACCCAACCCTCTTATCCAACATCCCAGTGATTCCTCGTGGAAGTGCAGAGGTGTTCTCGGCTTCCATCAAAGCGAGTGTCATGTCAACACAATCCTTCCCATTCGTTTCTTGACCTGTGTTCGGGCGCGGCCGGCGCTGGTATTGCCTAATTTAAGATCACCAGTTTTTACACATTGAGGATGATTACTAGTCCCAAGCATCGTCTATTGGTTCTCTGTGTAATTACAGCTGATCTGGCAGTAACAGAGTAGCAACCGTGGGCGGTCAATCAAGCTCAAGCTCAAGCTCAAGCTAGCATTGCCGTAGCCTGTGCGTACCTACCTTGCGGCCGCATTCCCAACCTCGAAAAACAAATAAACGAAGCTCTCAACAGGCTGCCCGAACTGCGGATCTTCGTCGGTGACCTGAACGAATCTCCATCCCAGTTGGTGGACGTTTTTGAGAGGAAGGACTTTGTACCTCCTCAATAATGGGGCTCCCACCTATTTCAACGGACGTTACGTTTCTGCAATCAACATCACAGCAGCTAGTTGGTTTTTTTTTTCCGGAAGTCTGCAGTCTCACCTGAAGACCCCGCTAATGATACGAGAAAGCCGACTGGGCAATTTACGACGCCAGTTTCCTTTAAGAGCAACGCAACCCGGATAGCATTCTAGGATTTACGGAAATGATTCAAGACGCGGCCGCCTCCTCCGTTCCGAAGACGAGTAGCGCAAACCAGGACGAAAAGCCCTTCGCTGGTGGAATGACGACACTAAAACAGGCTGTTAAGGCACGTCGAAAGACAGTTTGAAAGCTCAAGCGCCTGCGCGACGACCCCGACTGCTAAGCTGCCCTCGGCAACTACAAGCTCCACAACCAGTGTCGCCAAGAAGTGAGCTGGATGAACTTTCTTGACAGCATCAACGAGTCGCGGTCTTCGGCTGAGCTTTGGAGTCGAGTTAACGCCCTCAATGGCAAGCGGTGTATGGTAACAATGCATCTGCAAGTTGATGGCTCCGCAGTATCCGACCCTGACATTGTAATAAGCGGTCAAAATCTGACCACTTTTCGTAACGCAATCGAATTTGGTTTTATGAAATTGCACCCCCCAAGTACAAAAAAAAAATCTTTTTTAAGAAAAATTGTTTTTTAAATTTCATTTGAAATTTAAAAAAAAGTTAGGTAATTTTTTTTGAGTGCATATTTTTTTTTCAAATAGTATCATCCATTATCTGCAATATTGCCGAAGACACCTAACCAATCGGGCAAACAATTTTCGAGTAAAAATTTTCTGAATATAAGCTTGATATTTTTCTATATGCCCTTTTCAAAAATAAGGCTGGATTCAAAATGGTGATATGAAGATGCAAAATGGAATTGTCGTTCATAAGGAACGTTTCTGCAAATTATCAACCAAATCAAAAAATACAAATATAAACCGATTTGCGAATTCGTCGGGAATTGCTCCAAGAGCAACAACAGCCACATTGAGATGGTCTTTCTTGATATCTCGAAGTCTTTTAACAGAACGTGGACGCCCCTTGTTCTCAAGTAACTCGTCGGTTGGGGATTGATAGTCCACTTCGTTAAAAACTTTATCACCGATCGTTCTTTCCCAGTCACGGTGAGGAAATGGGTGTTCCCCAAGGTTCGGACATTGCTGTGACGCTTTTCTTGATCGCCCGGATCAGGGCCCAGGCTGCCGTCTCAGCTGTCCGCCGCGAAGAGTGTCATATTCCACGTCTGCTCCCTCTTCATCGAGTAACCGAACCAACGATACATATATAAACAACACAGCCATACCACTGCGGAAAACCGCAAGCTTTATTTTGAGCCCCACTTTCAAGCCGTCAAGTAGAGCTGCCGTAGCAGGCTAAATCTGGTGCGGACAATCTCCAGGCAGCATCGATCCAACAACCGCAACATTTGGTTTAAATTTGCACGTATAATCATCGCCAGTCGCCTGTTCTACGGCCTTGAGCTCACCTGTTAAGCTGATTAAAACCCCCAGATGCTGATAGCATCTTTCTCCTCGAGGAGGGGAAAAGATTCCTCCACACGGCCGCCAACGTGGAACTCCCCCGAGTGAACAAAAGTTACTGGCTCGGAGATAGAAGTTGGCAGCTTCCCCGAATCAAAATCGACAACCGCATAAAGGACAATTTTAAAGATGGAAATAGCTCCGAGGCTTTGAGAAGGTCGGTTACAGAACTAACTACACAAATGCACTCACCGGTACACTGACGGGTCAAGGTCTCCAGCAGGTGTAGGCATCGGCGTTTCCGATCCAGGTGAGGCGATCAGTAGCAGCCTAGCCTCGCAATGTTCGGTATTCCTGACCGAAGTCACAGCCATCCAAATTGTGGCAACCACTCCGTCCGCTCATCCAGTGCTGGAACTCACGGATTCTCACAGTGCTATCCAGGCTCTCCAGCCTGAGGCCCCAGTACATCCATGGGTACAAAGTGTAATCCGGATCAGCACTGTATACGCTTGGATTCCTGGCTATAGCGAACAGGTATGCCAGGGCGGAACCTTCCATGGCCCGCCATTCTAGCAAAGTCCCACTTCATGACATCAAACGCTGGATAGACAGCTTAATTAGCAAGGCCTGGAATACCGAATGATCGCAGTCTCGGTCCCAGGTCATTTGTAAAATCAAGGGGACCACGGACACATGGGAAGGTTTATCCTGTCATCGTGACCAGAAAATAGCATCGCGGCTGAGGACGGGGCACACCAGGTTGTGCCATAACTACAGAGGAAGTGTGTCATCTGCGGGGTTCTCCTTTCCTAGGAACACTTCCTTTGCGTGTGTCCACAACGCCATAACCTTCAAAAGCCGTACGGAATTCCGGCCATCATTCGCGATACTCTCGGTGACGAACGATCCAACCTGGCTCCAGTGATGGTTTTCCTCAGAGACGCCGAGCTCTACCACCAAATCTAGCGTACAGCACACTTTAAATCTATTGCTTCGGCTGTCGGGACATCTTTACTGGGTGGAGGCTTCCTTCTCCTCCTCCTGTGGGGCTCTGTTTGGCTCAGATTACGTTAATTGTTGGTTTTTATTAGTCTACTTTTCTATTTGTCATTTTGTATATAGTCTCTTACTGTCGCGCAACGATGAAGCCAAATAGTAAATAAAGTGCATTGTATGTATTTTAAACTCTGTTTTCAAAACACTCCGTTGAGGGCCCTCATTCTGAGGCCCTTTTTTGACGTAGGATTACGTCTTTCAGCAACATATTGGGGGGTGCAATTTCATAAAACCAAAATCGATTGCGTTACGAAAAGTGATCAGATTTTGACCGCTTATTACTCTGTCAATAGCGGATGGATTTTAATTCGAAGCAAGCCAATCGATTGGTAATTATTCTACAAATCTTCTGAAACGAACACTTTATCAATTTTCAATAGGTCGCTATTAAAAATTACACAAATGTCTAACTGTTGCAATGGTGATCAAAATTATCACCGATTGCCTGCAAAAAGCGCTTTCCCAGTGCTTGCGGCGCGTGACGTTGTTCTCCAGTACACAACGTAAGGCTGCCCACAAGCAGTGAGCTGCAGTCCACATGAGCGTCCATTCACCTAAGAAGGAGGAAGAAGCCGCACCGCTACTGATCGTATTCAGTTGCTCGTCGTGAGTCGCTGTGGGTCATATATGCCAAGCGCGTCACCCTCGTTCCAAACAACATACAGCTCGCCAGTCTCATCCGTGCTGAAGACCCTAATAGCTCAGCATTACTCAACCATCAGGAAAAAACAGTTCTTTTCAGGACCACCATAAATTATGTCAGCTGCCAGCCACATCACCCCCAAAGCTCTTTGATAATGTACCCAGCAACCAAACGATTGTGGTCAAATGCGTAACAGTATTGAGTGGTACATACAAATACTCGCAATGACCGAATACCACATGACCTTGTCAATTAACTAGAAACACTTCGAATTAAGGTAAGGTTTTGTTCAGGACGTTTAGAAAAAGCAAAAAAGATCTCAAATTGATAGGATTGATCGCGAATATCTCAAGATCGAAAAATTTTAGCAAGAAATTCCTCCAATCAATTTTCACTTTATTTATTATCTATAGAATAAACCAAAAATTCTGTGCGTTTTGTGAAAAAGAGGTTTCCCTAACACAGTCACCGAACATTGATACCGAGCACGTAATCCTACGTCAAATCTACGGTCGTGTCTTGGATACAACCTGTTACTTTTTCCTATACCTAATCCCCACCCACTAGAGCGTAACGCCCCTTTCTAAAACATGACACCCATTGCAACAAGTTTAGTTTCTAATTCGAGCATAATCCTCACATTGAGCCTAATTAATTTTTCCGCATTGATTTCGATACAGTTCTCTTTGCAAATTTCCAGCAGTCAAATCAACCACCATAATGCGGAACGTAAAGCAGTCCAAACTGTCCAACTGTTGTGACTAATGTCAGTCTGCTGGGGCGGCGTTAGGCTTCCACGAAATCCAATTAGGTCCAGATTGAACGCCCGCCGGTAATCGGAGAATGGGCACAAAATTAACAAAACTTGATCCTCCGAAATTCATCCGGTTCGAATGCTCCCGCATCGTGCCACACGACGCCACACGATGTAATGAAATATTTGCTGTGATTTATCATCGGTTAACCGTGAATGGAGGCTCAGAAGAAATCAAAAGTTGTCTTATGGCGGGGAGGAAAAAAAGGCGTTCGACACCGAGCCGAGGAGGAAGGAGGAACAATAAAACTTTTCCCACCCAGCCCCCCGGGTCCACGCCATTCTTTCGCAGTGGTGGCAAGTGGAAGGATGAGCCCTGATGGGACCCATCGTTCGTCATCGTTTGAAGTAATTTACGACACAAGCGACGACGACGACGACGACGGAGAGACGACGAAGCGAGGCCCATTGTGTATTATGTCCGATTGTTCCTCCATCGTGGAAATCAAGCATGACTAAAAGGAGAAAGAGGGGGGGGGGGGCGAATGGGAGGTTGAGAACCGAGACTTTGTTCATCAATTACAACCGAATGAAAAAGAAACCAGAGTAGAGGGAAAGTCAAAAGTTGTCCTTGTCCGAGATTTTTCTTCGCAGTTGGTTTTTCGGATGAGTACGATGAATCGTCGCCGCCCATTGGGGTGAGGAGGCAAGACAAAAAGCAAATCTTTTTTCCACTGCCAGGAAGTGGACATAAAACTGAGCGGGAAAACAGCGACGAAAAGCCGGAGATTTCGTGTTGTGTCGATCCAATTTAATCGCTGGTGGTTATAGCGCTAAATACGACACTTTAGCGGAGAATAACTAGATGACGAAGCGGACAAGAGAATGGATTGGAAGTTTTCCTTTCTTAGCAGTTAAATATGACATTCAACAGTTTGGGATCGAGTTCTGGTAAGCGACATCTGTGCGTCAAAAGACGATCTTGTTTCAAACATTGCATGCAAATTACATAATTTAGTGTGAGTGGCACGGCCGTTAAGTCTCACTCACATTTGAGTTCCGTTCACTCAAATTCGCAAGCACGTAGATCACTTATAGATTGAGATTTTTTTTTTGAGTCAATACTCAAATATGAGTAAATTTCACATTTGAGTGACCTTTACTCATTTTTTTTTTGAGTAAATATTTACTCAGTCAATGAGTCACCTACGTTTTTAACGAATTTGATTTGTGTGTGTTTCCCAGCTGAGCCGCACCTCGTGTGGAACTTTTCTGCTTGATCCATGATTCAACCAAAAAATACGGAAAAGGAGCCTTAAGAAACTTTTTTTTTCGACCGATCTCCGTTCGTCCGATTCGAAGTCAATCGAAGCGGTGATTCGGGGAAGCAAATCCCACCGGACTTATAAATGGATTATTGCTGTTTGCGGACACGCGAAGCAACAACACAAAAGTCTGGCGGTGATTCTAATGTCCCTATTGTTGCCGACTTGGAAAATTGTACATGCGCCGGGGTTCGGGTATTTTTGTATTTCCATGGAGTTGCGGATTTGAGTGACGTGATGAATATGTTTTTGCCTTTATTTTCTGTTGAGGGTGTTTACTTCTTGGCATTGATGATCTTGATAATGATGAGAAACGATGTTATGCTGCGGCCGAGGGTAATCAAATTGAGTTCGGCAGAATTCCCCATTTTCCGAAGGGAGATGGTAAAACCAACGGTGTGATCAATTCGTTCGGAGAAGGACTTTGAAGATTGACACGGGAAGTAGACACAAGATTTGTTTCAACATTGACGGTTCGCTGTCTTTCAAGCCTCTTACCACACTCACCTACTTTTCTCGAAGATGGGATAACCAATGTTAGCTTGGTGGTACTATGGTCCCATTGAATATAATATTAATATATTGACTTCAGAAAAATGCTAATTAACGAAGTAATGAAATTGGGTTGTTAGCGGAATGCTGAAATAAAACAGCAAAAAGGGTTATCTTCCATTTAATACCACTTAATTAATGTTGGTATCCATGACAGATACGTATTTCGACTACAATGTGCAGTCTTCATCAGTGTCATTCCCACTAAAGAACTTATCAAAATCTAACCCCCTTAAGTACTCATCTCCTAGGTAAAAAAAGTCAAATCAAATCAAAATTAATGAAGTGGAATTAAATGGAAGACAAACCTTTTTTGCTCATTAACGTCATGTGCCACATATAATCAAAAGAAGAGAGCACTAGTTCAGGAATAAACATATACTGATGCATTTTCAGTGTACAGAGGTGGACTGCTCATCTTTCGCATGGTCAAATAAGCAGCATTTCACGACAGATCAACTCGAATATTTTTGAAACGAGCAATACGTGTAGAAATTAAAGTCCAACTCCATTTTAGAATCCAAGTTGGCATCATTCGGCTCCCGAAAAAGTGTCAGATACTCTACAAAATGGTTATTTTCAGAAAGGGGACGAAGTGTAAGGCCGGACATGGGTTCCAATGTCATTTTGGAATCCAAATTGGTGACATCCTACATTTTAGGGGAGGAGGGATATATACGAAAAGGGAACACGGGTAGGTTTTTGCAATGGTTGTCCAATATCATTTTTGAATCCAATATGGAACCAACCGGATCCCGAAAAGAATAGAGTATGTAAGCAGTTATAGGCCAAAGCAAAGCAACTTTGTGCATGCATATCACAACACTCGACAAAGAGTATGTGGTTCTCCTATTTACTCCGCACACTCTTTTCCAACTGATCTGTGAGAAAGCGATCCACACAATGAGCGGTACACTCCGTGCGGCGCAGGGAGCAAATATAATACAACAAGCGCTAATGTCGGCTCAACCGAATTAACTTTACAGAGCCGAGGATTCTTGTTCACTATACAATACATCTTATAACAATAGTCAAAAGGTACAACACAATAAACATTTTATCTTCCACTATCCAGTAAGCCTCCTCCACCAGAACGAGAGCCGCTTCCAGTGGTTTCATTGTATGGCAGATTCGCCAACGAGAGTCAGAGCGCTTCCATTGCAGCAATGGACGCAAAACGTGGTCATCACTCACACACTCATCACGAAACGGTTGCTTTCCCAAGTCGACGACGCATCGACTGAAAGAACTGCTGATTAAGAACAATGAGGAGGACCACAGAATGGTTGCTGCCGAGTAAACATACGATCGCGTGACACACATTGAGAGTGGTCTGCTTCTGTCGACAGCCGAGTGAACACTGCAGAAAAATTAATGCGAGACAAGATTTTGAGCTCCAAAATACGCAAAAACATTAATTAGACTAAAATCATCTTCATAGTGGATTATCACTAAACCTACCCCGTACATGGTCCACGTTAACTGTGCTGAACTAATACGAGGCTGTCCATAGCCACTAAATGTCCCTTCGAAAGCCAATCGATTTTGGGCCTATACACGTCGTCCCCATTTTAATAGTTTACGTTAAAGCAAAGGCCGCCCTCTTCAATTTCAAAATGGCGTCTGGCATCGATATCTGATCTCTACACGTCGTTCCCTATCCAAAATCAACACCCATAATTTGGAATTGGACAGTTTTTATTGAACCGACGACCGCCAGCTTTGATTCCAAAATGACTTCTGGCATCTATTTCCAGCCTCTACACGTCATCCCCTCTCCGAAAATACCCATATTGTAGGGTATTCGACAGTTTTTCTTGAACCGAAGGCCGCCATCTTGGATTCCAAAATTGCGTCTGGCTTCGATTTCCAGCCAGAGCTGGTAAATATCACGGCTGTCATATGACAATGAGAAAACAGATCCTCTCACTATCACGAGACGAAGCGACCGATCATAAGCTTTCTTGTCATTTTCCAATGATTAAGCACTGATGATAATAATTCTTATGCAGTTTTGGCATGAACATTTCTAACTGATTTAGATGAATTTAAGCAAGTAACCGTATGTAATCGGTAGAGTGCATATATTTTTAGGATTTCCTCGATACAAGTAACTTTAATAGCAATACATGAGCTATTAATCACGATGATCACAACACTGTCACGTTCTGTCATGACAACAAAAAATCGTTGAGATTTTGAAGAAAATCTCTGTCATCGTTTTCTCATTCGATGATAGTGACAGAAGTTTCCTGTTTCCAGGCTCTACACGTCATCCCCTCTCCGAAAATACACATGTTGTAGGGTATTTGACAGTTTTTCTTGAATCTATGACCGCCATCTTGGATTTTAAAATGGCGTCCAAAATCGATTTACAGCCTCTCTACACGTCATCCTTATTCCGTTTTGTGTCCTCACATTGCACAGCAACATGTTATATGGAGAAGCTTTCCAGACATAACAAATTAAGGAAGTTCATGTGCACACTAGCACCGCGTACTGAGAGAGTTCTTAAATAATATGACCACCATCCGAAAGGACTTGGTCACCTGAACAACTTTGCTCAAGACAACGTTCTATATGGCCAGGTTCTCGAGATAAAGTTCATATAGGAAGTTCACATGCACACTAGCGCTGCGTAGTGAGAGAGTTCTGAACTAATATGACCACCAACCGAAAGGATTTCTGACTGTACGTATTTTCTGAACGGGACCGACGCGTAGAGGCTGGAAATCGATCGTTGATCTAATCTAATCTAATCTAATACAAACGCAGCCAGTACGAGAAAGCATCCTGGAAAATGATTAGGTTGGATGAGGTCTTATCATTTTTCTTGTCTAATTGATGTTTACATCATATCTGAGATATGATATAAACATCAATACGGCCAGGCCTACTGCGTTGTATTTGCCGCAAAGATGATTCTTGGAAATGAATGGGAACATTTCTTGAATCTACAGGGGTGGAAGGTTGCGTGGACATACCGTACCAAACGATCCGAGTTACTATGTGTAGTTGTGTGTAATGTGTAAATATTTGTAAAAATGACATTGTCCTAAAACGCGGTTGAGCGGCAACCTGAGAAGTGCTCAATGTTTTCAGTTGTATTTTTCGTAATTGTGAATTAACCATAACCTTCAAGACGTGAACCAAATAATCATCCAAGGTCGTTGTAAGTAGTCAGAATCATGCATCCGGGTATGTTCCGGGTACCCCAGGGGAAGTGGTTACATTCTTCTTGGACCAACATCCTCATGCGGCACATCAAACTACATGAGAATTCAAAAATAAGAACATTTGTAGCCATATTAAGTACTCAGAACCACGCTGGCCAGACATGTTCCGGGTGCTCCCGGGGAGTTTCATAAATTTCCCAAAACTTTCCTGAAACCTATGAAACTTCTCTGGAGTTCTCGGAACTTCTCTTCAGAACTACTTAAAAGTTCTCCTCAGATCTACTTTGAAGTTCTCCTCAGAACTACTTTGAAGTTCTCCTCAGAACTACTCTGAAGGTCTCCTCAGAACTATTCTGAAGTTCTCCACAAAAATACTCTGAAGTTTTCCTCAGAAATACTCTGAAATTCTCCTCAGAATTACGCTGAAGATCTCCTCAGAACTACTTGAAGTTTTCATCAGAACTAAGTTCTCTTCAGAACTACTCTGAAGTTCTCCTAAAATCTACTCTGGATCGTCGATAAAGTTTTCAACATTTTCCTGAAATGTACGAATGTTCTTCTTAAACTTTCCCAAAGATTACTTTACTACACAGAAGTTCTTTGAACTTCTCAATAAATTAACGTTCACTGGAATTCCCTAAAATTTACGGAACTTTCCTTACGCGCCCGCAGTTTTCCTGATATTCTTAACTCTTCTACGAAGCTCTCGATACTTCCCCATGGTTAATGGTGCTTCTGCAACGAGCTCCCAATTTTTGAAGTTAATGCAAATTCAGAGACGATTACTGAACTTCGACGAATTTCAAAGCCCCTTGGATATTTTTACAAGGATTCAGATTGATTAATTATTTCGAAGGCCTTCCACTGATTAACTATTCAATGAGAGAATCCCTCACACACTCACAATCCTTCACTATGTCAGCTGAATCAGCGGCTATGACCTTCATGACGATTAGCTAGTTTGAAGATCTCCAACTGATTGGAGGTGCAAGAGACGACCCTCGAATATGAGTAGATAGCCTTCAAGTAGATCAAGTATTATTCTGAAGATCTTGGACTGATAGAAAAAATCAATGACGTCTCGAAAGCATTCTTATAAGATGCAAGCTAGATCAGGGATTGTTCAAGAGAACCTCAGATGATCGAAAATTATATTCTTTCAAGACAGACACGTATTTCGACTACAATGTGCAGTCTTCATCAGTGTTGTTCCCACTAAAGAACTTATCAAAATCTAACCCCCTTAAGTACTCATCCCCTAGGCAAAAATGTCAAGATCACTGTGATTTTGCTGTTTTATTTAAGCATAATACACATAATCTACCCCTGTATGCGGCACAATGCAAACTTAATTACCATGAAAATCTCCTAGCAAGTAGTAACCAGAGAGATGCGTAGAAAATCGTAAACAATGCTCTGGGAAAAGTTCATGATCGGAGTCAGATAACAACCAGGAGGACATTAAAAACTCTGATATGACACGTATCTGTACGTCCTTCAACCACTTTTTGACGTAGGACTACGTCTGGGATTTCTATATGGAGGTACACTTTGTGAAAACCAAAAATGGAACATGTAACGAAATTATAAAAGATTTTTAACGCGAATAACTCAGCTACCCCTGGATCAATTTCAATAATTTTATCACCAATCGATCAAAAATATTTCTATGCATCGATAACAATGCTTCCAACTGTTGCTTTTATTCCATAAATTATTGAAAAAGTGGTAAATGTCAAGCATGGTCCACAAGCGTCGAAATAAGTAACGGATACACCAATTACGTACATTCATATGCTGCTTTAGTCATCAGAAAATCATTTCTAGACGAAACATGTCGCTGTAGCATAGCTGCTTGCCCAACACTGTCATCAGATAGTCGTTAGTAGACGAAACAAGTCGAAGTGGCATTCGCCTCCGATCGTCGATGTAAAAAGTCCGTGGAAGTTTTCAATACACGATATGAAACTTGGCTGAAGCCAAATGCATTAGTAATACCAAAAACGGAACCGAGAGGTAGGCCAAAGAAAGCATTTCAAGATTTAAATACTCAAAACAAGCGCCGAATAGTTGCATCTCTAAGAAGCATGGGATCTGCAAAGAAATTGTCGTTGGCTGCTGAAATGAAGGCGCGAAGTAAGGGAAATGAGGATGCGGCTAAACTTCTCAACGAAATCTTGCAATCCACACCGAAGCGGGCGTCAAAAATTCGAAAAGCCTACACCACCATCGGGAAAAATGTCAGAAGATGAAGGACTTTCGTTTTTCATTGAAGGCGATTTCTCTAAGCGTCAGTGGTTACTTGTAAGGAGTCAAGCTAAAAAATTCAATACACCCCAAATATATCCATCCTTGCTCAAAGTTTCCATTGCTTGAGAGCGTTGTATTCTTGATGGGATAAATATAACTGAAACGCGATTTGAGGTGAGGCTCCAAAATCTTCTGGACCATACCGCAAAGCGTTTGATGAGTTCTATGGATGATAAATCTGATTTAATTGCATTGGAGCTAATTTCAAAATGGCGCCTAGACGGCTCTTCAGATCATTCCAACTACAAGCAAAATTTGGAAAATTAAAACGCAAATGACAGTTTAATATTCGCAACTTCATTGGTTCCTCTTCAACTTGGAGATAAAAATAATCCTTTTAAAAACTACTGGCGTAACCTGAAACCTTCATCTACCAAATTATGTCGGCCAATCAATATTCAGTTTGCAAAGGAAACCACAGCTTTAACTACCAGTTCATCTCTAGACTTTCAACCGACCGGTCGTGTTTGTCTATTGCGGAGCAATATTAGTTCGTTTGCGGTTTGTAGCTGAGGCTTCTGTTAGCGTGTTAGGTCTATTGTTCCTCGTGGGTCAATAGAATAATATATAAATCGGAACCGTTGTGGAAACAAAGGAGAAAAATGGAGGAAGCTCGTGCCAACTCGATGCGAGTTCACTTTGGACCTGGAAAAAAGGAGCCAACGGATCATGAAATATTCCAATTCATGAGGGTGAAGATGGGGCTGAACGCAGCAGGTCTCCTGTCCATGTACAAAGATCCCAGGGAACATTGTATTATCATCAAGTTTAAGGCGGAAGAACAATTGAAGGGAGCGCTGCTACGTCTTCCCTCGTCAATGGATTTTGACTACAGCAAGTATGAGTTGACCCATGTTACGTTCTCCGCTGCTTCTGCGGTGTTCAGGTATGTCCGGATCTTCAATCTCCCACCAGAGATTGAGGACAAAGAAATATCCACCGTGCTTTCGAAGTACGGTATCATTCAAAGGATGGTACGTGAAAAGTACGGTGCAGAGACAGGATACCCTATTTGGACATCGGTCCGCGGAGTCCATATGGAAATCACACATGACATTCCTGCGACAATCCATGTACGGAATTTTCAAGCACGGGTGTTTTATGAGGGTCTACAGAATAAATGCTTTGTTTGTGGAAGCATGGAGCATTTGAAGGTTAACTGCCCTAAACGTAGCAACATCAATCAGCGCCTAGTGCAGAACGATGAAACGGACACGGCTGGTTCACCGAAACCAGACACATCGGAGCAAGCGGGGCCAAGTGGGGCAAACAAAAAGAAACCAGGGGCATCAGGTTCAGGTTCATCCAATCGATTGTTCAGTGATATGGCAGCCGTTGGTCGGGAAGACCCACTCCGAAACCTAAAGTCGTGGAAAACAATGGAATGGTTGTGTTTAACAAAACCAAACCGGAAAAAGAGAAGAATGTTAAGGAAGATGGTGGCTCGACCGCCATTGCAGATTCTATGGAGGTAGACGCCAAGGTTGTTGGCGAAGCAGAGCAGCTGAAGGACATCCCAACGGGTGATCAACTTTCTGGACCGTTGTCTAAAGCAGAAGTCGATGATGATCTTTCATCGGGATCAGAAGCATTGGAGGAATACAGGGAGGAAGACAGGGAGGAAGAGTTTCAAACGGTCAAGGACCGTAAACGAGCACGTCGATCGTGTAAAGCTAATGCTGAATCGTCATCTGATGGCTCCATCGAATCCGAGCGCGTAAAGGTGGTTACCGGAGTGACTATTGGAGAATCACAAAGCGTGCTTACTCGAGGTAGGTCTAAACTGATCGTTCTCAACAACGACGGAGCCACATCGGATATCAAAAATATTGAAGCGAATTCGAAAGATAAGTAACACGTTCAACTCTGATGTTTTCTTTATGGAGCCTCTTAGTTTTTTCAGATAGTTCAATCTATGTTATAGCATTTAATTTTTAAAAATGAATCATGTAATGAAAATCGCGACGGTGAACTTGAACAGTACTAAGACGGTACTTAATCAAAATTTACTCAGGGATTTCGTATGGAATCATGAGATTGATTTGGTTTTCTTGCAAGAACTATGTTACGAGCCTTTATCCCATCTCATCATGCATTTGTGAATCTGAACGACAAAGGAATGGGTACTGGTATTTTGTTGAGGAAAATGTTTGAGTACAGGGATGTTATTCTTGATCCCAATGGCCGAATAATTTCGATTATTGTGAATGATATTAATTACATAAATATTTATGCATTTTCAGGAACAAATAAGAAGAAAGAAAGGGAGGATTTGTTTTTGAATAACCTTTCTGTTCATATAAACAAGCCAGTAATTAAGTACTCTGTACTAGGAGGAGATTTCAATTGTATTTTAGATTCACGGGAATTCTAAAAATATGTCATCCGGTCTTCAGCGAGTTGTTGAATCTTTCCAATGGAAAGATATCTTGTGGAAGCTCAAAAAGAATGAGTTCACTTTTTTTAGATCAGGTTCAGCGTCCCGTCTGGATCGTTTCTATGGACCAAAAGAATTTTCAAACTCAGTTCTGTTAGTTCCAGTTCCAGTTCCATTCTCACATCATTGTGCTGTAGTGTTGAAGGTTAAGATTGATCCAGATTGCTTACCTACCAAAGGTCGTGGCTATTGGAAAATAAACTCCACAATTTTAGAAAATGAACGCGTTGTAGAAGATTTTGCTAACAGTTATATTTCTTGAAAATCTCGATCCATGTATTGTACAAATCGCAGCAGTTGGTGGAACTATCTGGCTAAAAATAAAACAAAACAGTTCTATAAAGCAGAAAGTTGGTCTAACAATCTTAGAATAGCTCAAGAGAAAAGTTATTTTCATTCATTATTGATTAACTTACACATCAGATTGCGCTCAGGAGAAGACGTTCACAAAGACATCGGTATAGTAAAATTACGGTTGATGGAAATAGAAAATACTACTGCTTTTCATTTGCTCAAGAGGAAACAATCAGTATTTTCCAAGTATCTGCGCAAATACAAAGGCACTCAAAATCAAACAATTTAAAGCTTTTAGATGGAAATGTAGTTACAGGAGAAACAGAAAGATTGAAAGACATCATCTTTGATTATTATTCTACTCAATTTCAAGCGACTAACAACTTTTTGGTACATAACGCAAATGACGATCCAATTTATCACGTAACGAAATTTTTAACCTCTGAGCAGCAAAGAGTATTAATAGAACCTATAACGATCGATGAAATTTTTGATACACTTAAACTGTGCACTAAAAAGAAAAGTCCGGGTCCCGATGGACTAAATTACGAATTTTATTTGAATCATTTTGAGTTTATTAAAGAAGATTTAGTTTTAATTTTCAATAGTTATTTATCCGGTAACAATTGTCCCCCCAAAGAGTTTTCCTCAGGAATAATAACTTTAATTCACAAACAAGGCAGCAGACATGAACTAGATCAATACAGGCCAATCAGTCTCTTGAATTGCGACTACAAACTTTTTACTAAAATCATAGCTCTCCGCATCCAAGCGGTCTTAGGAAATCTGTTAGGACCGGAACAAACCGCCAAAGCATTCTTGCATAGACAACCTTAAAGACATTCGAAGAGTAATTTTGCGTGCTAAAGAATCAGTAAGATTTAAAGGAGCTCTCGTTAGCTTAGACCTCCAGAAAGCTTTCGACAAAGTTGATCATGAGTACCTGTGGAAAGTACTTAGGCATTTTAGGTTTCCAGATAGTTTAATCCAGTGTATTAGGAATCTTTACAGTGTTGCCACTTCTCGCGTGCTTTTTAACGGATTTTTCACTAACGAGTTTGAAATTGGCTGCTCGGTTCGCCAAGGATGCCCTTTAAGCATGATCCTGTTCGTATTGTACATAGAGCCATTGATTAGAAAAATTAATGATAGTATTTCAGGTGTACTTATCTACGATAAATTTATCAAAACTATTGCTTATGCTGATGACATTAATGTATTTGTTAAAAACGATGAGGAATTTGATATGCTCATGCAAATCTTACATTCCTTTGAAAAGTGGGGTAAAATTAAATTAAATTTCAACAAATCGGTTTTTATAAGGCTGAAGAGGTGTACTTTAGGACCACAACTAATTCATGAGGTTGACGCTACAAAAATATTGGGAATTGAAATAACAAGCAAAGTTTCTTCAATAGTAAGTTTAAACTACGACAGGATAATTCGCAACGCCAAACAGGTGTTAAAAATGCATAGTATGAGGAACCTAAAATTGATAGAAAGAAGCTGGTTGATAAATGCTTTTGTTTTATCAAAATTTTGGTATCTAGTGCAGATAGTTCCACCAAATCAGAAACATCTAGGTGAAATCAAATCCGCTGTAGGACAGTTTTTATGGGCCAAATATATTTTCAAAACAAACCGTGAACAGCTTTACTTAGATTACGATAAGGGAGGAATTCAATTAGTTGACCCGGAATCCAAAATGAAGGCGCTCTTCATTAAAAACATTTTGAGTAACGACAATGGCAACTCTTAAGAGATTTATCTATTGAAATATTGCAGAACGCAAAGTCTACCATTCAATTTCAAGAACTGGATTGGTGTTGCCATTAACATTGAAGAAGAAACTGATTTACATTCAACAGCATATATTTACAGATTTTTAATATCACAGAAAAACATTATTCCTAAAGTTAAAATCGATTTCCTTCAAATTGAGTGGGATATAATCTGGAAAAACTTCAACTATAATTTCATAGCATCTGAGGATAGATCGAGGATATTTGCATTTTGTAACAATATAATAGCTAATAAAGAAAAGCTAGTAGCTTATAATATTGGAAGGCTAAATGATAGCAATTGCGACACATGCTCACGACCGGATAATAATAAACACAGAATCGAAGAGTGTCCGTCAGCCAGAATAATTTCAAATTGGACAAAAATGTTATTCAAACCAAATGTAAACTAGTTTTAAACAGCTTGGAAGATATGCTAGCATTTGAAATTGAGACCAAGAGCCACCGTGAAAAAGCAGCATTATGGTTAGCTATACGAGGAATTTCCTTCTGTTTGAAATGGTACCCTAATCCCAGTCTGTATGTTTTCAAAAAAGAAATAAGAGAAATGAGGTGGAAACATAAAGATTTCTTTAGACGACATTTCGGAAATTGTGTAAATATTTGCTAGGAAAATCAATGAAAACAGTGATATGAAAAAGTAAAGAAAGCAATGAACAAAATGTTAGGTTAAGATAGGTTAAGTTAGGCTAAGTTTCCCTTCCTTTGTGTTCGTGTGTTCGGTTATATATGTATGGATGAAATAGAGTGAGTAAATATGAATGAGTGTACATGAGTGAATGTGTTAACCCCGAGTACGCCGCGGGTAATCGGTTTCCCAAGTTTAACGTAGGTTTTAGGTTAGTTTAAGAAACGTGAAAGGAAAAAAAAAAGAAAAAAAAGAAAAAAAAAGGAATGCCGGTACAGGAAAAAGAACTGCAGATACCTGAAGAAGAAATAACGGAAAATTGTTTGTAATTTTAGTTTTAAACTTTTTCAAAAAAAAAAAACTATCCTAAAGAAAGAAAATATTGAATTGCAGATCAGAAACCTAAATCCTACTCAAGAAAGATCAAATTCTCTTCATCACACATAGGTCTGCACTATGATAGATGGAAAGGTTTGTGGAGCTTTAACTATAATCAGAAATCAAAAATGTTACATATGTGAAGCATCTCCAAAGCAGTTTCCAGACCCACTAACATTTCAGCTGTAGAGTTTGGAATATCACCATTACAGGCACATATCAGCTGAGTATTATAATACAAATCAAGCTGGACATTGCATTAAGTCGACGAAAAGAATCTGTCAATGCTACTTAGGACCTAATGCAATGTTCAGCTTGAAATGAACAAAGAACTGCTTTCTATTTTGGTTCCACCTCAAAGCACTATAGAGGAAAAAATAACTACTTTCAAATGTGTTTCTACTAATGAAATTTTGTTTCACAAGACGTTTCTTCCAGTCTTGGGGTTGCAATAGAACTAAAATAGATGGTATGGTTAAAAAATGAAGTAAATGTAATGTAATTTAATGCAATGCGATGTAATGTTTTAAAGATTTATGAAATGTATCATCCACATCGCATACCGAATGTATTCAAGCGAGAAAACGATGTGATAAACAAAAAGTTGCAAAGAGAAAACGGATTCTGCAGGAGCAGTTTAAGAAGCAAATGGGATTGTTGATCGATGTACCGAAACATGGGTCAGAAACAACCAATGATGGCAACACTGCCATTTTTTTTTGTAAGTCCTGCTTCCATTGCTGGAATACGAGTAGATTTAGTTGAGAACTTGCTACCATTTAGATAATCTTGGCCAGTGGTCAAGCAATAAACGTGGAGGTCTTTAGACCTAAGATGTAGAAATTTGATGTTTTTAGCAAATGTTCACAAATCAACTGCTCTGCAACTTATGCAACACATGGATCCATTATCTCGTAGCTGGAAAAAGTTAGAGTTTGGATGTGTAATACCAGCTTAAAGATTATTCAGGTGTGTATTTTAAAGATGCGGGATATTATTTTGAGCAACTTCGCCGAAGACACCTAGTTTCTTAAACGTCGAAAAAGGGTAGAAAATATTTTTGACCGTCGGGCTCAGAAGTACAGACAACATTTTTAAGTATGCTACTAAGTTTTTTCACCGACAAATTTTGAAATAACGCCGTTTTTTTACAACGTTTTTTTTAATACCGCAGTTTTCTTTTTACACGGTACGTATCTCCCGTGCAAAAAAAGACTTGAGTGTATTCCGGACCGAGCGCCGTATCCACCGCTCCCGGTATGTAATGCTTCACTTCTATTGACAAAGCCATTAGGAGACCCCTAGGGCAGCTACCGCATCCCACATCCCATTCTAAAGCTCTAAACCACAAAACATCTCGTAATCGAATAGAACGCGCCAATCTTCCGAGGATAGTTCGAAAATGAAAACCCTTCACCCACGTCACCCGTCAGGATCCAGCAGTGGCTACAAAGTGGCAGCCCATCAACGTAAAGCAACAAAACCCGACTGCGTCCCAAGACCACCGACCGACGAGTCTTTTATTCGATGGCAATGTTGTGTTAAGGTGATTGAAGTGATTTATTTGTGTCAATATATTTTCCAATCTCGTTTGGGGTTCCGTCTGCTTGCCATCCAGCATATTCCATCCCTCGCACACCCGTCCGCACCCACATACTGACTCTGATGGCTGTCGCTCTTGTCGCTCCGTGACGGCGAGATTCGTTATCAATTGATGGTCCCCAGACTCTGCCACACTCGGCAACAATGTTGGGCAATAGGAATGCCAAAACGAAACGGAGGATCCCCCCGCAGCAGTAGCACCAAGATTTAGATAATCTCTCTTGGGGCGATAGACGTTTGAGACGATGTCGCTTGCTCCATAAAAAATGTACATAAACTGACTGGGAGGAGTCAATTTTGGAATATTGTGTGGAAAGGCAAATAAACTCCAGTCAAATTTATGATCATACTTTGGCGGAAACGGTACTTTCGCACTCCATTTGCGTGGGCCGTAATGAAGTGCTAACCGGCCTGGTATATTCCACCGGCTGGCTGCTGGGGCAGTGATCAGTCAAATTGTTGTCGGAAAAAATTGCACCGAAATTCACTTGCTTTAAGCTCAGGTCACAGTTTTCAGTGTGCCAGGAATAAGTTCAGAAATTTACAGCCAAACAACTCACGCGAAACGAATACCGCTACCGGGCGCATGGTCGCCAAACTGGCTGGAAACTTTGTTCTTGAACTCGAGCGAACTTCCATCATCATCATCATCTACGTCGTCCTCGTCGTCGTCCTTGCCGTTTTCCACCCAGTCAGTCAGTGGTCGGTTCAGCTCCGGAAAACAAAAATCTCACAACAAACGAAAAAAGCTCATTTCAACAATGCAAACAACTTCAACTGCCAAACAGTTTGCGTCTCGTGCTTCGAGCTTTGGTCTGTGTCCACTTGTCGTGTTTATGCATGAGTAAAGAATGATAGACCCCCGGCCGGCTGCCTCCAAACTCTCAACTGTGGTCGCGCATCAGTTGTCCAAAATGAGGCACGAAGCGAAGACGGTCGTTCGAGGAGAGCATCATAAATTTCTGTGCCAGCACGCGGGCAGGCGGAAAAATTATCGCCTGGGTCCTCTTTTCGTCGTTCGTCGCTGTCGTAATAATTAATTATCAGCAGGGAGGGAAATTTAATAACGGGCATCCTATTAGCAACAGAAGAAAAAGAAGAAGAAGACGGGAGGAAGGCGAACTAGCTTGGTGACAATGTGGCAGGAAAATGGTTCGGTGCAAATGAGTTGCCATTAAAATGGGACGTCAATTTTGCGAGTGATTTGGCAGCTAACTGAAGGCAAATGTAATCCAGTTGGACATTGTGCGGTGGGAAGTGTTGCGTTGGGTTTTTTTTTTTCGAGCTTGATTGAAAGGTTTGAGTTAGTATTAGCTTTGTATAGTGAGAGGTTTACAACACACAATTCATGTAAATACAGGTGATCTGAGACTGACATATACGAGCGTCAATTTTGACATAAAATCGAGTTATAAAAGACGCGAAATTCACCTCAATCAAACGTAATTTTCGTCGAGGAACGAACTTTTCAGTCTCGGAGCACTTAATTTTACATGACATGTTTTTTTACGTCTCATCCTTTATGTCAAAGGTGGATTCCGTCACGTATAAAATTATGTATTTCTAAGAGTGATCTAGCATGTTGCGAGCTCCTTTTTGGCGTTAACTCAGACGATTCTACTATGGACTTGTATTTTTGACACTACTCAAATGCAGACCGACTGGTTGAAAACCGAAAAAAAACCGAGAAAAAGCTGTTTTTGGCAGAAAAACCCGAGTAAGTACGGGCAAATTCGAGTTAGTGCGAGCATTATACAGACCTATTATGGGAAGTGAATTTTTGTTTTGAGTATCACGCGTTTATTTAACTTCTGTGGAAGCATGCACACACACACGAGTGGCTCCACTTGTCATTTGCGAACGCTAGCGCACCTAGTGGTAGAATGCATCTTCTGCCTGCAGTTAAGATAGGCAGCATGCTATGATAGTGTGAGTGCACATAGAAAGCTCATGTGGAACGCTACCACAACACATTGCTTGTTGAGCAGAAAAACGAACCAATGTTTGATTCATCGATTTGTTTGCCCTTCTCCTTCTGTTGTGTGATGCACACTTAGAAAAAAATCATGTCAATTAAGGTGCTAAAATCTTTCTCAAATATGAAACAAATCCAACTCAATTATGAATTGAATCTGCCTTAAATTTGACTTAAATCTGTCTCAAATCTGGATCACATTCAACTCAATTTGGAATTGAATCCATCTCAGATCTGACGCAAATTCAGTTGAAATCATTCTCAGATAAAACCAGGAACTTCAAGAAGATTTGTATATTACTCAAATTAGACACAAATTTGACTCAAATTTACTTAAATCTGTATAAAATCAGGTATAAATCTGAGCAAAACGGACTTGAATTTGACTTAAACCTGTTTCTAATCTTGGTCAAATCCAATTCAATTTTGATTTGAATCCATCTCAACTCTGTAGTAATTTCGTTTGAAATCATTCCCAAATCAAACCAACAGCTTCGAGTAGTAATTGAATCAAATTAAAATCAGACACAAATTTGAGTGAATTCTGATTCAAATCAGACCCAGGTTTGGCGCAAAACGGGCTTGAATTTGCTTCAAATTTGACTTAAATATGGAACAAATCGAACTCAATTCTGGATTGAATCTAACGTGAATCTACCTCAAATTTGACTTAGATCTGTCACAAATCTGGATCAAATCCAACTCAATTCTAAATTGATTCCATCTCAAATCAGACACAAATTTGACTCAAACCTGATTCAAATGAGACATAAATCTGACCCAGATTTGGCTCAAAATGATATTGAATCTGACTTGAGAATGCCTCAAATTAGACTCAAGTCTGTCTCAATGTGGATCTAATCCAACTCAATTCTAAATTGAATCCATTTCAAATTCGGTTCAAATAATTCTCAAATCAAACCGGCAGCTTCAAGTAGGATTGCATCTACCTCAAATTAAACACAAATGTGACTCAAACTGACTCAATTCTGTTATAAATCGAACATAAATTTAACCCAGATTTGGCACGAAAACGAACTTTTATCTCACTTTAACCTGACTCAAATTTGACTTAAATCTGTCTCAAATATGGAACCAATCCAAATCACATCTGAATTTAATCTGACTTGAATCTGTCTCAAATTTGACTTAAAATTGTCTCAAACCTGGATTAGATCCATCTCTAGCCAAATAAGGTATTTATTGGGAAATTCCGATGCCTTCTTCGTCCTGAAATGCTTAGCTGTAGGATTTTTGTCGAGTCTGTAATTTTGCTGTAAAATTCTGTTTGTCGTTGCGATTTGGATCTGTTTTTACTTTTAATGTTCCGAAAATGATTTGAGCACACCGTGAACAGTGGAAGTCAGTATTTACATTACCTCCGCACAAAATCCGCTCCCGCACGTGTTTTTCATTCGTCGCCATCTTGAATACAAAACATGGAATGTAAACACCAATCACTGTCTTTTTCATCAATGACTCCTTTTTCAATCCTACGTGCAATATTTCAAAAGTTACAGTGATCTGAAGGTGTCCAGATTAATGTGGATACAGACCTTAATTTCCAGAATTCAAAAAAGGAAATCTTTAACATTTGATACATTTAATTTTCGCAATCATAAAAACATATCGTTCTATGGGGGGTGACTCCGGCGTAATGGTTGACATCTATAACTCTCACGCCAAAGTCACGAGTTCAAATCTCACCCCTGGACAAGTCACGAATGACCCAAGAGTGCTAAAGTGACTATGATAAAAAAAAAACATTTCGTTCAGCATTTGGAATATTTTTATTAGTTTTGGTTATTGAAAACCTCTAATGTTCCAGAATCTTGGAAGTTCCATCATGTCCTGAATATTAAATTTAAAATAAAACTTCTTGGATCTGAAAAAATGTTTAGAATCATCTCGCAATACTTAGAATAATGTCTCTCAAGGATTTCCTTATATTTTTTCCATATTAAAGTCTGGAACACACAAAAATTGGTCAACTTAAAATTGGTGTATTTCTGTTGTAAATGCATAAAATAAAAACCCGAAATGCTGCATTTGGAAGTTGAGTGTATATACAATGGTTGCTATGATGAGTTTTCACCGTTTGCTCTCCAGTTCTCAAAATGACGCCCAAGCAAGAGGAGCAGCGTGTCAAAATTTTGCTCGCGCAGCAAGACAATTCGACGTTCCCACACGCCAAGTTGGCAAAATTGCTGGATGTAGCCAAATCGACCGTGACAAACGTTTTAAAAGTGTTCGGGAAGCGTCTGTCGATCGCCAGGAAGCCTGGAAGCGGCGGCAATCGTAATCCGAACGTGGCAGCGACGACGAAGAAGGTGGCGGTGAAATATAAGCGGAATTCTAACCTCTCCATCCGGGACGTCGCTGGCAAGCTCAATGTCTCTCATACTACTGTGCAGCAGGCCAAGAAACGAGCCGAGTTGTCGACGTTTAAGAAGGTGAAGGTGGCGAACCGAGATTACAAACACGTCGGCAAAGCAGCGGTCCCGAAAGCTGTATGCGAATCTGCTCACAAAGTTCAAGCATCTTCCGGGACAGAAGTTTTATACCGCATCAGGAAAAGGGAAGGGGGCTGAAATTTTCAAAACTATCGAAGTTCTCGAAAAAATATCTCGTCTGACAGAAGATGATTTTTGTGATATGAATTTTGACTGAAATAAACAATTTTTTTTGTCGACCAATTTTTGCGCGTTCCAGCCTTTACGAGCGTCAATTTTGACATAAATTTGAGTCATAATAGACGCGACACATAGCCCAATCAAACGTACTTTTTGTTGAGCAACGAACGAAGTCTCGGAGCACTTAATATTACATGACATGTTTGTTTACGTCAAAGACGGATTCCGTCTTATGTAAAATTAGTTATTTCTGAGTGTGTGTGTTCAAAGCTTCTTTTTCGTAATTATATGACTAAATATCAATTTTCAATCTTAACGCCTTCCAATATTGCCCGTAAAATGGTGTTCGATTTCGGTTTAGTATTGTCAGTAATACGACAGAAGTACAATCCATAGATGCCAACAGTTTTTCAAAACTGACAAAGTGCACCCAAAGTAAACTGGATCTTCGTTAAAAAAATTATGAGAAATTGTACAACATTCTGGAGGAACTTGTTCCACGTAGACGAAGTAGACCTTATTCGTTCAAGCATCCGGGGTGGACATATGAGTTACATCATCTCCGTAACGTCGTGTGCAAAACTAGACAATGCTATTTTAGAGCTTGGACTACTGAGAACCTACATTCGATCTAAACAGATTACAGCGATTACCGGACTGCTGCATTCCGTAGCTACATAGGACAAATGGAGCTGACCGCGAAGCAAGACCCGTCATTATTTTGGTCGTTTATACGTAGGCGTAAGCAATGCAATCGTATTCCTGTCGAGATGACTGTCAATAATTCCTCTGCTGATTCACCCCATGAGGTAGCTAATCTTTTTGCCAAATTCTTCGAGAATTTGCACAGTACAACATCGCCGACATTCTCTCCTGACAGTGCCAGGGCCTGCCCTGCATACAATCTGAACTGTCCACATCTAGTTGTGAGCCAGACCGAAATATTATCAGCTTTGCAAAAGTTAGACGTTCCGAAAGGGCCTGGCACTGACAACATACCGCCGTTGTTTTTAAGAGAATGTGCTGGTTTACTGCTGACGAGTATTTTTAACAGGTCACTCAGTAATAATACTTTTCCCGAAGCGTGGAAGTTAGCATAGATCACCCCGATCTTCACAGCTGGTAACAATCATGCTGTTGAAAATTACAGAAGTGTTTCAATTTTATGCTGTCTAGCTAAAGTATTCGAACAGTTGGTTCACAAAGCTCTGTATGACGCCTCCCGACCGCTGATATCGGACTTTCAACATGAATTTGTTAAGAAGCGATCTACGATGACGAACCTGATGTCCTACGTACTGATGTCAGAAATCGAGAATCGGCACCAAGTTGATGCCATATACTTCGATTTCTCGAAGGCGTTTGACAAGGTTCCTCATGACCTCGCAATTGACAAATTCAAACATCTGGGCTTTCCTAATTGGATCACCAAATGGCTGCGCTCTTACCTATCCGGTCGGAGGGCATTTGTCAAATTAAACGGTACTCGCTACCGCGATTTTTCCATCACATCAGGTGTCATTCCACAAGGAAGCATTCTGGGAACACTGATTTTTATATTGTTCGTGAATGATTTGTGCTTTCGGCTGCAATCGAACCTACTGCTTTACGCTGACGATCTAAACATATACAAAGTAATATCATCGCATCTCGACTGCTGTGCTCTTCAGGCCGATGTTGGCGAGCTTCTGCTATGGTGCTGTGAGAATGGAATGGAACTTACCATCAAAAAGTGCAAAGTCATTTCGTTTTCTCGCCAACAATCCCGAACAGGGTTTGAATACTCCATCAGCTCAGAGGCTATAGAACGTGATCAAGCAATACGTGACCTAGGGGTCACTGTGGACAGTAAACTCCTGTTCAACGAGCATGTTGTTCGCAGCATCATGGAATATGCTGTTAGTGTATGGTCGCCATATCATGCACAGCGGATCATCAGAATGGAAAGGGTTCAACGTAGCTTTATACGGTATGCTCTTCGACAACTTCCGTGGAATGATCCAGTAAATCTTTCTGACTATACAAAGCCGTTGCAGACTTATAGACATGGAAACTCTAGCTCAAAGACGCACTAAACTTCAGAGGTTATTTGTATTCGATCTTGTCAAGGGTAGCCTGGATTGCCCAGCACTGCTACAGAGTATTAACTTTTATGTACCTTCTCGACAGCTTCGTGAACTAGACTTATTTTTAGTCAGGCGGGATAGAACTACGTACGGGTATAACAACCCTATTGATAATTGTATTAGGGCGTTTAACAATGTTAGTGCTGTCTTTGATTTTAATTTGTCCAAGTTTGTATTCAAAAGTAGAATTAGAAGCATAGGTTAAGAATCAGTCGGTGGAGTTTTTATAAATTCGAGACGAAGAACAAATGAATAGGCAAAATTTGAAAACCTGATTTATGGCCATATTTATACTCGAATCCGTTGCAAAATGTCGAGAATTTGTGTGATTCACTCCATTGTACAAGGAATTCGAGTGTAATGTGACCCTCTAATTAGGTTTTCAAATTTAGTGCACTGGTCCCTGCTTTATATTTACTTAAGAAATTTTAGCATTTTTTATAATGTTTTTTTTTTTTAATAGAAGAAGTTTACTAAATTTCCCATAACGAATTAACCACTGATCTATAAAATTTGAAAAAAAAAGTCCAATATAGATCGACATGCTCATTTGCTAACAGATAGGACGCGGCAATGTTTAAAATCAAGAGTTCATTATAAAAAAAAGGAAGGCTTACATCACAGTTCATTGCTTAAAGGTGCGTAATAAGTTTTCATATCCTAAGCGTCATATTAACACTAAATACAAATTTATAATGGACTTCTCCCAAAATGTTCATCGAAATCGCTTTTAACGGCCAATTTAAATGTCTCTTAGTTGGTAGTATCATCAATTCCCTTTCATTTGACGTTTACACACTACAGCCATCTGTTGAGTGTATTGTCCTTCAAAGTGTGAACCAATAAATGCTGGGAAAGGGAGGGACCACCATGGCACCCAATTGAAGCGATTTGGATGGGGAGAGTGAAAATGTCAACTCCCTGTTGCTAAAATTTCGTGGATAAAGGGTGGGCTCTTCTTCCTATTCCTTGGGGCATCTTCCTGTTAGATGGCTCGTTTTCTGACCAATGACCAATGGAAGGAGATTCTTAACTGTCCCAAGGAGATGAATAGGCGAATTGCCTACCAATCCATTCGTTTTTGGCCCTTCATGCAGCAATTTGCTGATGTCAATCAGAGGTTATTAAGCTTGATCAAGTTCAACAGTGAGGAGAGCCCACAGCTATCGGACTAGTTTCCGTGCTACAATGAGTGTAGACCACTATCATCATCATCATCATCATCATCATCAGGAGAAACGTCAATAACTCTTGATCGCCAAAAGGTATCGACAAGTTCTTCGCAGCAAAAAATGGGGCTTCAAAATTTCTAAAAGCTGAGATGAGAAATTTTAAATAAAAAATAGTTTTTTTTAGGGACGAGAAAAATCGTTCTAAGTCGGTCAATTCAAGAGATACAAAAAAGTTTTCTTAAACAATCATGCTTGGAATCAGCTGGGCTACAACTTTGTAAGAGAATGTGCACCTTTATTTCTGCATATTAAAAAGGTATTTTTTTTTTGTATGTCAATGATAATAAGATCCATCCTGGTATTGATTGACAACAAAATGAGGGATTAACTTTTTTATTTGTTCTTTATTTAAGAGATGTTTAGCCATATGCTAGTTCATCTCTTGAGGGCTTAACTGTTAGGAACAACTTTTTAGAAGACAATTTTGTTTCTCTTGTTGCAATTTCAGGCTCTAAATGCATTGTTCCTGCTAAAAACCCATTTTGGACCACTTTGCATTGTTACTGCCAAGAAGATCGCAGTAGGCCGCGCTTGAAAACTGACGTGTTTTTCTTTTGCTGCGTATTTTTCGTCAGCGAATTAAACTTTTTTGCTTTGAATTTGTTGATTTGTGTGCTGAAATTAAGTTTCAAGTGTTCATAAAGCTATCATTTAGTAATATATCGCGTCCAGTTTTCAAGCCAAATTTGATTTAAAAACTGAGAAGAATATAGCAAGTGAAAAATAGAAACATGCAATGACAAAAGAAAGAATCAAGAAAAAAAAGTACGCCTTGAGTGATTCGGTTGACCTTGAATTTAACCTCTAAAATCTACGTCGCAGCTTCAGTTCCATTGTTTAGTGTCGGTTTCATTGCCTCCCGGGAGCCCGGTTCTCCGAGTTCTGATGCCACACTTTCGGCGTGTAATTCTATTGAGAGATTCGTCACCGTGGACGAGTTTTAACCCGGTCCGGTTGGTGAATTAGCCCGGGAAAGTGCTGATTCGGTGGCAGACGTTGCCGTGAATCAGCAAGTTTTCCGCTTGCAAAAGTGTTCGGCTGTTGGTCTCTTGCCGGTGTCGGAGATTGCGACTAATCTGAAAAAAATGCCTCGCTGGATACGCCCAAGACTGGACGGGGTGTAACTGGTGGCCGCAAACGGTTCCTGGGGAAAGCACTAGACGCGAACATCCTCACAGACACACACACACTGTGCATTGTTACTGCCAAAAAATGACACGAAACCCTTGAAGAGATTGCATCTTAGCAGAGATGCCAGATTTACATTGTTTTACACCTTTAATCAAATTGTTTTACACCTTTAATCAAATTAAACGTGCGATGCATATTGCAACATGCATTAGAAATTCGGTGCGTTTTCAAATCCACATTGTTATACACGGTAAGAAAAAAGTACCCAACGGCCAGTTCATTTTTACCTACTTTTGACTAGTTTGTCTCCTTTTCTCCTTCTAATGTTGTCAAAAACGGAAGGGGCAAAACCACCCAACAGAGGTAGTAAAGTGTGTGAACCCAACGTTGAGTATAATCAGGTTTACCTTCATTTGGGTACAAATAACTTACTTTTGGGTAGAGATCTAGTGAAAAGTTCCATTCGAATTGAACGCAAGTAAATGAAAACTACTTTGACACGCTTTACCTACTTTTTTTGACGGTTTGTTTAGATACGTCACCTCACGTTGGCCAGTCTATAACTTGACTGTCTATAGTCACTGTCACTGAAAAGTGACAGTGTGTTTCCATCCTATTCCATCTTTTTATTCGAGAACAGCCACCCCTGGATGCAGTTTTATTAGTGCTGAACGAAGCAGCTATTTTCGCCGTTTCGTACCTGAATTAGGTGAGAAAAATCATAGGAAACCCGAGAGGAAAACCCATAACGAACTAAGCTACAAGTTAACGAAAATCAATATAAGTACTTGCACTAATCATTAAGTTGAGTTCCATGTGATTTGAGGCATTGCACGATGCATTTCGGTGCATGTCAGAATCTGTCCACTTCCCGGGAGTACCCAGTACATCTGAAAGAGGCCATTGTGGTCAATGGATCTGAACATGTCCACAATTGATCTAATAGTAAAATTCTTTATACATCAATCTTTTGCGAATTCCCCAGTGGAATCTGGAATTTACATTATTGTTCTTATCTTCAAAACCATAATTCCGATCTGGAAAAAAAATTAAAAGCCTCTAACTTTTTTCTTCAACAGCAGGGTGGCCAATGACTTTTCATTTTTAAATTCCCGGTTTTTTTCCCGGTTTTCTCGGTTCAAATCTAAAAAATTTCCCTCTTGTTGATATTCAACGAAAAACGAAATTGTACGCATTTTTTAAAACGTGGCTAACTGTAAATTTTCAGTGATAATTTGTGGGAAAAATAAAAGCCAAATTAGAGAAAGTGTTTTCTAAAGCTATAGAAAAAATTCAACTTCATGTGTCATTTAATGTATTCAAAACAATACACTGTGGTTTAAAAGTGCAAATTCGTGAACTTAATTGTTTTCTGATATGTACGTACGTTTTAGCATTAAGGTGTCTTCAGAAGATTTTCATAGTTCTGGATTCCGCACCTTTTGGAATGTTCACCTTAATTTTTCTTAAGGTGCAACTGCACTTCAAAAAACTAACTTTTTTATATTAACAGATATCGAGATGATGTCTTCTACAAAGTTGTAGGGCTTTCAATTTCAAGAAACTTTGCCGAAGACATCAAGTTGCCATGACTTCATTGTATGAAGATATAAGAGATTATTTGCCAGTTGCACCTTAAAATCAGTTGTTTGAGTTTTTCTATGTCTTATTCACGTTGTATCTCTTTGGTGTATTCTGCAAAGTTTTAGATAATATCTAAACACACAACTTTTCTGAAGACACCAAAGTGCTATGATTTGATTGGCGAGAGATACAGTGATTTTTAAGCAAAAAATTACCCTTTTTCAAAAAGCTATAACTAAGCTGGCCGCAAATTGCCGCACTTGCAACAAGTTTCATTTGAAAGCTCAGAATTTGTACTTGAAATGTTGTGGAGATCATTAGTATCCGTTAGTATCCTGGAAACTGTGGTGGATTTTAGTAAACAAAGATTTAAGATTTTTGTATGGGGCTATTCAAGTAAAAACGATATTTTGCTATCTAACAATGGTCTCAATTTTTTTTTTTGTTAATTTCTAGTTTGTTTTTTATTATTCTAAAGTAACTTAAAAGTAAAATAACATGTAAGATTAATCAAAACATAACACCGAATTTAAAAGTGATGTTTTTAATACAAAAAGATTTTGACATCCTCTCTTACACAATGGACCCTTTGATATCGAGCTAGGGAGATTCGACTGTAATTTGTTTTTAAGGAGGAAAAATGATCAAAGCAAACTATATATTTTATTTGAAAAAAAAAAATAGTTTGTCGGCTGCTGTCGTAAGACCTGTTACTGCATTTCAAGTACCAAGAGAAGATCAGAACATCGTTTTCAAGAAACATCCATCGAAAATGTCCAATTATTCATCAGGAATTGATTTTAATCTTCGTAAAACTTATTGAAAATTGTGAAACATTGAAGGAACATGCTAACTTTTTTGTTCAGTTAAAATTGATAAGCGTAAGTTGCTGCAACTCTGGAAGGAAACCCAAGGAAGTGAAATTGAAAAAGTTCGAAAAATGAGTCAAGAAGTGTATAAAGCGTACAACATTGACGAGTCCGATTTAAATAGAGATGATGTGGAGAAGGCTCTGTTACCGATTGGCAAATATTTTAAAAAGCTTTATCGCAAGTTCCACCGATCCGAGACAAGAATGATCAAATGCAATATCCGCTACTTCGAAAAACCCTTCAATCTTCCCACTCTCTTGCTCTCTGAACTTCCTTCAACAAGCCGAGGTAGAACAACGACACCTTTCCGAGATAGTTCTGATGCTGTAAAACGCCGAAAGACTGCGTATCTAAGACGGGGTCATTCCGTTAGCAACTTGACTTACGCTACTCAAATGAAGTTGCATGAAGGTGGATCCGTAGATGCGGCAAAAGTAGTGAAGGAAGCAACAATGACAACCCCTACCCGAGCATCAAAGATACTTGTTTCGTGGAGAAATTCTCAGGAGAAGCAGCCCTTACAGTATTCTGACCTGGAAGCACTAGCAATGATCATAGATGCCAACTTGACCAAGTCACAATACCTCAAAATCCAAGGAGAAGCAAAACTGAGAAACGTGAATATTTACCCGTCGTACAACAAAATTGTCAATGCCAAGAAACAGTGCTATCCGGAAGATCAATTTATTATGGTTGATGAAAAAAATGCCGAAGTTAATCTTCAAAAGCTTTTGGACCATACCTCAAGTAGGATTGTTTTGGCAAACAAGGAGCATCTTGAAGATTTTTCAGATGACGAGCTCAAGCAGGTTGTACCTTTTTTATTTTCATTATAGAGACTTTGAACCAATAATTTATTTTCCTCAGGTTGTACTTTTGGTAAAATGGGGATTCGATGGCAGCAGCGGACATGCGGAATACAAACAAAAATTTGAGAATGACGACGGAGAATCTAGTGATTCAAATATGTTTATTACTTCCTTAGTTCCTATTAAGGCAGATGTAAACGGAAAAGTTTTGTTCCAAAATCCCCGACCATCATCAACCCGATTCTGTAGACCTGTGAGGATTCAGCTCGTGAGTGAAACTACGGAAGTATCAATCAACGAGAAGAAACATATAGAGAATCAGATTGACCAGCTTGTTCCAACAGTAATAACGGTAGAAGGCCGTACCATTATTGTGCGCTATGAGATGGTTTTGACAATGGTAGACGGAAAGGTCTGCAATGCTGTTACGGGCAACAAATCGTCACAAACTTGCTATATTTGTAATGCAACCCCGAAATTGATGAACAATCTTGATTCAGTAACTGAACGCGTGGAGGACAGATTGTTCAAGCCATGAAGATTAGAAAGAATCAAATCCAAAAACGGTTCAAAGTGGAAACTGGCCTGATTGTTGACAAGCCTAAGCCTGGAGGATCTGGAACGTCCAACGACGGCAATACTGCCCGACGTTTCTTTTCCGATCCCAAGAAAACAGCTGCAAAAACTGGACTGGATGTGACAGCACTGGAACGATGTGGTACCATATTACAGGTAATTAAATGGAATACTGAAAAACCAGATGTACATACAAACAATACAATATTCTTAGGTATTAGCGTCAGGGCACAAAATCAACACGGAACGGTTTTCAAGTTATTGCATTGAAACAGCAAAGTATCTAGTGGACCTATACCCCTGGTACTACATGCCAGCTTCAGTGCATAAAATCCTGATTCATGGTGCCCAGGTCATCAATTATTTCACGGTTCCTATCGGACAGCTTTCCGAAGAAGCACAGGAATCGAGGAATAAAGACCTCAAACGATACCGCCGAGACCACACTAGAAAATGTTCCAGAACGATCTTGAATCTTGATTTGATTCGCCGTTTGCTAGTGTCTTCAGATCCACTAATCTCAAGCATGCGGAAAAGCCCCAAAAAGGAGACAAAAAATTTGTCTCAAGACGCAAAGTTCTTGTTGAGCTTAGATGATAGAGAAGAAATGGATTCGGAGGATGAACATGATGTTTCAGATGATTTTGAAGTTTAATTTGTCAGAAATTTTTAATTGTTACTTTGGTTTTATGTTTGGATTAGTTTAACATGTTATTTTACTTTTAAGTTAGTTTAAAATAAGTAAAAACAAACTAGAAATTAAACAAAAAATCAAGACCATTGTTAGTTAGCAAAATATCGTTTTTACTTGAATAGCCCCATACAAAAATCTTAAATCTTTGTTTACTAAAATCCACCACAGTTTCCAAGATACTAACGGATACTAATGATCTCCACAACATTTCAAGTACAAATTCTGAGCTTTCAAATGAAACTTGTTGCAAGTGCGGCAATTTGCGGCCAGCTTAGTTATAGCTTTTTGAAAAAGGGTGATTTTTTGCTTAAAAATCACTGTATCTCTCGCCAATCAAATCATAGCACTTTGGTGTCTTCAAAAAAGTTGTGTGTTTAGATATTATCTAAAACTTTGCAGAATACACCAAAGAGATACATAGACATAGAAAAACTCAAACAACTGATTTTAAGGTGCAACTGGCTAATAATCTCTTATATCTCCATACAATGAAGTCATGGCAACTTGATGTCTTCAGCAAAGTTTCTTGAAATTGAAAGCCCTACAACTTTGTAGAAGACATCATCTCGATATCTGTTAATATAAAAAAGTTAGTTTTTTGAAGTGCAGTTGCACCTTAAGAAAAATTAAGGTGAACATTCCAAAAGGTGCGGAATCCAGAACTATGAAAATCTTCTGAAGACAGCTTAATGCTAAAACGTACGTACATCTCAGAAAACAATTAAGTTCACGAATTTGCACTTTTAAACCACTGTGCAATATATTGATCTTTCGAGATACTTTGATAAATCGAATTCTACCACATTTTATGCTCGATACATTCTATGATTTCAAAGCCCTAGAATTAATTAAGTGACAGAGAATAAGGTCACTGGGCCAAATGCTATCGGGATGAATAGGTTTTAAGAAAGAATTGTGAAGAATAAGAGATTTAATTTAAAAATGTTTCAGAAAAATGAACTTGATACAAATGAGAATTAGAGCAAATTGATAATGATATCGGATAAAGAAAATGTGTATTCACTCCATTGTCTAAACTAACATAAACATTAACCTTTCAGTACTCACGCTAATGTACAAAGATAGACACGAAAAAAAAATAAAAAAAAAAAATACTGAAAGATTATTTACTAAAAAGATAGATTCCCAAGATTTGTGTAGAGTCAAAATTTGAGATAAACAACAATTTTCGTGATGCAAGATTTGGAGAAAAAATAGTTAAAATGTGAGAGTTTAAAAATTTCCCAAGATCACAGATTTGAAAAAAAAAATCAAATTTATTAAATAGTCATGCAGTCATAATTGTCAAGGCTCTGAGAATTGGAAGCATTTTAAGGGTTATAACAAATTACAGAACAATCGATAGAATCTTGCGGACGAACCCTGGAATTTTCAGTAAAGTTTAAAAGTATTCAAAGTGTTGATTTCAAACAACTGTTGAAGAGGATTCCCACTTAGTTTTCGAAGGAGAAGTTCTGAGCAGAATTTCCAGAATTATTCTAACAACAAAATTAAATTTTTGAAGTCCTTAAAAATTGTTAGAAGAATTTGGAAGGATTTCTGGGGAGAAGATTGCAAGTTCTAAATTAAATTATTAGGTAATTTTTGAAGAATCCCAAGAGCATTATGGTTAGAATTCAACAAAACACGGAGTTCTAAGAGTGTTCTGGCGATAATTTCAACCCTAGTGTGAAAGAATCATCAAAGAGCTCCAACAAAAAATTTTACAAAAAAATTGCTAATAATTAGAAAGAAGTTCTTTAAAACACTCCAAGGGGTTTCTAAATGCTAAAGTAATTCCAAATTTCGAAAGATTTATGCTCTTTTGAATAGAGTTAAAAGAAAATTTTGAAAAGGATTTCAATGAAATCAAAGTCTCCGAATAGGTTTAAGGGAATTCTAAGACGGATTCCCAAAAATTTCTTAGAAGGGGTTTCAAAGAAATTTCAAAAAGAATTCAACGGTAATTATTACGCAGAGTGTTTTCTGATTACTTTTAGAAGAATTCTATAATAATTCAGAGCAGAATTTCTAGTTCATTCTGAAATTCATATCATGAACATTTTGAATAAAATTAAAACCCGAGAAAAAATAGTTCAGTTTCATTTTTACAAATATTTGTTTCTAAAGTCCAGCATCTTCAAAATTTTGTTTTAAGCCCCATGCACTTTCCATCTGAAATTGAATAGCAAAAATCAATTTGAAATATTGCTGAGTGATTCAATTCTAAAAACATATAAGGTGGAAATCTGAAGACAATTATGCAGCAAATAAAGAAAGACATTTATTTGGTAAAAAATCACTCTGTTTTAATGGTTAATTCTGAAATTCCAGAGTAAAAATTTATTCTTATGGTGTGGATAATATATTTTTCCCGGTTCTCTCATCGAATTCCCTGGTTTTTCCCGGTTTTCCCGGTTACTTTTAAAATTCCCGGATATTTCCCGGTATTCCCGGTTTTCCCGGCTCGCTGGCCACCCTGTCAACAGCATACCGCAAAATGATATATAGAGCTTTTGTAGCTTTTGTTATTAGTTACAACTTTTGTTGACAAGTCAAATCCGTATCTCTTATGCATGACGAAGCAGAGCGAACAGAAGCCACTACTGTTTTTCAGTGAATGTATTTTACATTCACTAAAAAACAGTAACAAGTTCTGCCCGCTCTTGTTCGTGATGCATAAGAGATACAGATTTGAGTTATGAGCAAAACTTGTAGCTAATAGCAAAACCTACAAAAGCTCTATGCATCATTTTGCGGAATGCTGTTGATGAAAAATGTTAGAGGCAAATGAATGTAAATGATTTTCGAACCTGGATGAGTCTATTGGTATACGTCGGGTTTTGGAACGAAATTGTGTTTTTCAAGTGATATCATAGCCTTTCGGTACACCTTGGTGTAGGAGAAAGGTAAAAATGTTGGTATCAGCTAATAGGGTTTTTCTCCCCCAGGTGTGTAATTATTTTGCACAACGTTATGAATATGTTGCTTGATATATCTTATTTTAAAACTGTATTTGTAAAATCGTTACTACAGTATTAGTGTTTAGCGCCAATTCATCGTACTTGGCTTCGTTGTACCATTGTGGAGAGTACCTCGATGATCTTTATTTCGATATTGCTTCCTGTCTGAATCGTTTCAGCAACCCTGATCTGATTCATCAGCACGAAGTGTTTAGAATCGTTTTTTTTTTTTTTTTTGTATAGTCACTTTAACGCTCTTGGGTCATTCGTGACTTGTCCGGGGGAGAGATTTGAACTCGTGACTTTGGCGTGAGAGGTATGGATGCTAACGACTACGCCGGGGTCGCCCCCTAGAATCGTATTAATAAGCTTATAAATTGCGCTTTTGATTGTCTATTTCTCCATATTTAGGAAAGTTGAATCTCTCTCTCAGATTTGCTCGTTCCCCCGCTGCTGGCGTGCAAAAGGACTAGTACTAAGTAGCTAAAGGATTTCCACACTACATGGCATATAAGATCGACTCAAATTTAAGTTTAAATTACTCAAACTCTAGAAAACGTAGTTTACTCGTAGACTGTATAAAATTTTCCGAGCCTCATATTTCATTTCGAATATGACAAAAATCGACGAAGTATACACTCAAAGAATAAATCCAATGGAAAATATTCATTAGAATTTCACATAACTTTCATGTGATATCATAATTGGGAATTGCATCACAAAATCACACGAACCTTATGTGTCAAATGAAATTTAAGTGATTTATCATATTGAACTCATGTGATCACATGCATGTTATGTGAAATTCAGATAGATATC
This sequence comes from Ochlerotatus camptorhynchus, assembly GCF_037179485.1. Lineage (NCBI taxonomy): Eukaryota > Metazoa > Arthropoda > Insecta > Diptera > Culicidae > Ochlerotatus > Ochlerotatus camptorhynchus. Next base: position 717,180 of record NW_027040781.1, read on the forward strand.
ATTGGTTTTGTTAATGGAAAATATGATGTGCATTCCCAATGGAAACGAGATGTTGCTCATATTAGAAAACAAATTCCTTTAAAAGTAAGGGAAGTTTTACTCACTCTATGAGTTAAATACGCTTACAAGAATATGAGTGAACTAATCTCAATTGTGAGTCGACCTCATTTGTCACGTAATCGTAATTTATTTTTCTTTTAATTGCTTTTAACGTATACGGCGTAAATGGATGCATTCCAAACTCCAATTAGGTTCAATTCGTTAAATGCAGGTCTTTTTTGTTCGAACATGACTTTTACTGACACTTCGAATTTCGCATCTATTTCAAGACCCCCCCTCTCTTACACGCAAAACTTCTGCTTATTTTATGCAGCTCAATTACAAAAATTTATAAAATTCACAGACATTTTTCGCAGACTTCTGAAAACAAAATCTGGCATCTCTGCATCTTTGAGTATTCTGAATTCAAATTTTTATGGATTTTCTTGTACATACCATTTGCACAATGTAGGTAATTCAATGCAACTAGCGTTTTTACAGGAAAACACAAATGGAAATAAAATGCAAATCAATAAATGTTTCCATAACTTCAACATTTCCCAGTTGCCATATCAGAGCATTTCAAAGGTAAAACATAATTACCTTCTAACGCTGCTTGCACTGACACACGCTGTCCGCTCCTCCTAACACACGAATCACAATGCAGATGACGAAAGCTCTCCTCCGTCGTCGTGCACCTCTTGACCTCCTGTATGTTTTTTTTTTCTACGAATCCTTTTTCCTAATAACGCTTAGACTCGAGCACTTGCGGAAAAATGGTTCTGCCACCGGGCCGCAACGTTGACGATGAAGGCGACCAACTCGACGATGACGACGACTCCTTTCGCATTCATATTCGTCGTTTCCGTCGTCGTCGTCGTCGTCGTTCCGCTTGATTTACAGTTTCGCACAACCTTCACCTTCCTGCACTGAGAAGACGAACGGAGGACGAACGTTGCTGCTGCTGACGATGCTTCTTCCTATCTGCGACCACACCACCGACACTGCGGAGGAGATCCACTGAATAAATCATCCACTTTTTCCGTTCACTTTTTGCCTCCTTGGCTTCTTGGTAGCAAGCTCGAATAGTAGCTTCTTTTAATTTCTTCCAACGGAGCTACCCCGTTCTTATTTTTTGCAACACTTTTTCCAACAAACACGTTTCAATTATATTTTCTTTATTCTCATATCTATTATGACTTCTTTGCTTTTCTTTTCTTTTTCTCCTCCTCCGGCCGGAGCAACTTCTTCAGCAAAAGGATATTATTTTCTTACTGCACTCAATCCCAACAATGACTGACAGCTACGTGAAGCACACTTGTCGTATAAAATATTCATGATATCCCGGCTCACTTTCTCGGAGGCAGTCGCAGAAAAATGGTCCTTGCTGGATTACCACCCACCAGCTACCGCATCCCGCATGACACCAGGATCACGGTACACCGGAAGAACTTTGCTCTTAAGGTAATGGTGTGTAGCTGCCGGCTCCGGCTCCACGATAACAACAACAACAACACCGACAATGATCACACCAAAGAACAACACAAACTCGAGATAAAGAATTAATAACGAAACTTTCGCCCGCCTCTCGTTTGGCGGCGGCGTTGGTTCATGAAACCACCCGCCACGGGTGCAACAAAGACGACGAACAGGTGTACCCCCACGATGGGAAAGCAGCTTCGAACGCGCACCCCGAACCGATCTAAGATTTCAACCAATCATTCCGACACCCACGCCCGGCTTACCTATTCTTTGACAAACAACCTCTAGCTCCACCAATCACCGTAAAATTGCGCCTATCGAATTTTCCTCACCCCAACACGGTAGATCATCCGGTTGTTATTCTTCCAATTCGTCACCCAAAGAATAGCACCACTTCTGATTTTCCACCCACAAAGAACACGAAATCGCCGTTTGAATTCCGTTGCTTCCGCTTCCGAAAAACGATCCAATCGGATTGAAATCGCGCCGTCAACTGCTGACTGGAGTAGGACTTTTTCCCTGGCTCCCCTCGGTGTTAGGAAACGACGATAACTGACGGACGACCGCGAGAAGGATTCTGTGATTCCGTGCCGTCGTGGTCGGGGAATATCATCAAAACATTACCCATACTGAGTGGTGCGAGCGGCGAGCACAACGTGCTTTTGGGGATTGGTTTTCTCTCTCTCTCTCATGCTCTGCGGAGAGAATCCTGGTACACGTTGCTGGTGGGCATTGATGGTGCTCGCACCGGGAAACCAGTGGAACTGCTCTTGCGCATGTCCCGAGCGAGACGGCAGCATGTCGTATTGGTGTTGTTGGGGAAAAACTCTTGACCGTTGCCGGGAAAAACGTGGCATCTTTGAAGGAAATCTAAAATTTCTCATAAATTTTCCATGAAAATTTAGTCAGCTGAAATTCTTAAGCATTAATCTGTATTTGAATCGAAGTTTATAGAACGAAATCTCATACAAAAACGTCAAATAATGAGTGACAACTGGCCGCCCAACGCGTGTCGGGCAACTGTCACAATCGAATGCCGCCCAAAACGGGGGCGGCGTGTTTTCGCACTGAAGCCGTCGCAACTAGCAGTAAACTTCCCCTTTCATCGGGCGGCTGCTGAAAATCAACGATGAAGGGTGTTCATTTCACTTCAGTCGACTCGGAAGAGCTCGAATCGAAGGAGGAGAGTTGTTGCACGATATTGTGAGAAAGGGAAAACTGATAGTCGGCGGTTGTTAGTACGGTTGGTAGTCTTTTGACACTGTAGGATGGAATTGGGTCATTTGAGTGAGCAGTAATGCTATTTGGAATATGGAAGGACGGATGGAGATGATGTGTTGTACTTACGCTTAGACGTTCACAACAGGTTTGCAGGACTCACCTGAAATGGAAATTAATAGATCGTTCAATTAGTACGCTAAACTTCTTTAAGGACAAGGTAAATAGAATTCACAAATAGTCGTTGTCAGGCTGATTAGCCTTTTAAATATCAGCCATGATTGGGGTCATTTGTGGCATCTAGTAATCATTTCGTTATGCATCATAGATCTGAAATACCAATACCCTTAATTACACGTTGTTTTTATGGAATGCCAATGCCTGATTCATTTTCAAGCGGCTCTGGCGTTGTCGGAACCATCTTGGCATTTTCAAAATAAAGGTATTCTTCGATACAATCGATGTAAATATTTACATTATTTGACAAATCTCAGGTAATCATAACAGCAGTTGGTCTCTTTTCTTCATAATCAAACGCAATTATTACCTGGGTTTTGACGTAGGACTACGTCTTTGATTTCTATATGGGGGTACACTTTGTGAAAACCGAAAATGGAACATGTAACAAATTAAGAAAGATTTTGAACGTTAATAACTCAGCTTCCCCTGGTCAAATTTTTAATAATTTTATCACCAATCGATTAGAAATATGGCTACGCATTGATAACAATGCTTCCGAATGTTGATTTTCAACAAGAAACTATTGAAAAACTGGTAAATGTTTAGCATTGTCCAAAAGCGTCGAATTAACTAACAAATCCACCAATTACCTACATACATATGCTGCTTCCCCAGCACAGTCGTCAGAGAGTAGTAAGTAGACGAAACAAGTCGAAGTGGCATTCGCCTCCGATCCTCGTTTCTGAAAAATGAGATCTGTGATGCTGTCACCTACACTAAACACGCCAAGCATAAGCGGCCATGGATGTCATCTACGTTTTGAAGTGACAGAGACGCACTCTGTTTGGTTTCAGAGGTTAAATCATCACCAACATTGGAAACAAAACGGCTCTTTTCAGGGCCACCAAGCTTATTACAGTAAAGAGTAGGAATAGAGTTCATCTGCCTGTTTGTCCATATTCAGAACCACCAACCACACAAAATGCTCATGTAATCAAACTGGAAGCAGGGATACAAATTGTTTTGATCAACCTTGATCAACTTTGAATCGCCACGGCCGGATATTTTCGATGGAAGAAGCAACAATCTAGCATCTCATTCGACGAAGACGGCAGGAAACATTTCTGGATCAACAATAGAATAGGGCCAATCAGCATTTGTAAGCAAACCGTTCCAAAGCCTCACAAATTGAAGGCCGCTCACACAAACCAACACCAACATCTTGTATCTTGTTTTCCGTACTGAGCTCCAATGCTACCGACGCCAGGGAGGCAGCTCCCAGAGATGTTATGCCTTAGAACATGCCGATGGCACCGACTGAGATTGGACCCAGGCCTGCTGGGGTGAAAGGTAATGACGCTAACCACCGGCGCCAATATCTATCACGGCGAATGAGAACGACCCAAATTTGAGTTTAGTTATCTCAGAAATAAGTGCAGGAACTCAGCGATGAGTAAATATTCTTCATGTTTTCCCAGGTTTTTCCAGGATTTTCCAGGGAAAAATTCCCGAATTTGAGAAAAGTAAAGATTGGATTCACTCAGTCTATTGGTTCTACTCCGAGACTGAATAAAATTTTCGTCAATTTCCTCATTTTCTGGCAGATTTTTTAGGTTTTCCACAGGAAATCATGAGACAAATTTACTCATCGCTGAGTTCCTACACTTTTGGCGATTATGAGTGAACTAAACTCAAATTTGGGGCGTTCTCATTCGCCGTGTACGCAAAAAGAAAATAGCCAGTGTCGCTACTTGATAGCAAACTACTCATAATGGGAGGAGTATTTGTAGCTTTTATACCACTTGGTTGCACATCATTCTGCTTTAACCTAAAAAGATATAAAGCAGCGCTGCTGTCTGGTATCAGCTCATCATCATTCGCTGCCAGACTGTTGAGCAGTTCAGTCGATTTGAATTCTCTCTAGTTTCGTTCGTTCGTTCGCAAGTCGAATTAGCTCCGCGTTGTGTAGTGACGCTCTCGCTGACCCAGCCATGGGTAAGAAATCGCGCGGTAACGCGAGTGCCGGTTTACCGGGAAAACAGACTCTCCCAGGAGATGGCGCGACCACCGAGCCAGCCCAGAAGAAGCAGAAGAAAACCCCATTGCCCATCCCGACAGGCATTGCGGACCCGCAGCCGGGGCCTCCCGGAACTAAACGACCCAGACCTGAAGACAGCAGCGCCACCGCATCGGCAGCAAAAAAGCTGCTGAGCAACAATCCGTTCTCCGCCCTGCAGAACGGAGCCCAGCCGCAGTCGGACCCTGAGACGGTGCCGAAAAAAGTTAAGTTGCCACCCTTCTATGTGAAGGGCTTCCCTCCCGGGCTATGGGAGCAGCTGGATTTCTACATTAAGCAGGGCCTTCGCTGCACCATTCAACGGTGCACGGAAGGCTACAAACTGATGGTCCCGGCCGAAAAACACTTTAACGCAGTTCAGGCCCTCTTGGACAGAATGAAGCTGGAGTACTTCTCCCACGACATCGAGGCCACCAAGCCGCTGAAAGTGGTGCTGCGCGGGCTCCACGACATGGACACCACCACCTTAATGGACGAGATTAAGGCGAACGGCCTCAAGCCGGTCGAAGTCCACAAGATGACCCGCAGCAAGGCCATCAAGTATCGTGACCAGCTCTACCTGGTCCATCTGGAGAAGAACTCCACAACCGTGAAGGATCTCCAGACGACACGCACACTGTTCCACATCGTAGTGAAGTGGGAGCGGTATAAGCCCACCCACCGTGGCGTCACTCAGTGCTCGAACTGCCTATTGTTCGGGCACGGCACCAGGAATTGCCGCATGGCCAGCCGCTGCATCAAATGCGGCAAAAACCACAAGATCGACAACTGCGACAGCATCGAGGAAGCCACTCCCACATGCGCCAACTGCGGTGCCGCCCACAAGGCCACGAGTAAGGCCTGTCCGAAGCGGGCCGAATACGCCGAGATCCGGAAGAAGGCCTCGTCCAACAACCAGCCCGGTCGCAAGAAGGTTCCAGAAAACAACGCGCAGAACTTTCCTCCGTTATCACCGGTCCAATCACGGCCAATTCCAGTGTTGCCGCCGCTCCCGCTCAACCAACAGTTGGCTGCCGCTGCAGTACCCGGTCAAGCCTCCGGGCCATCGACGGATCCCCCTGCTCCGGGATTGGCCGGTACAACCGGCGAAGCTACAGACGATTCTCCGCTGTCAACGGATGAGATCGTCACACTGTTGGCCCAGGCCATCATCATCAAGCGCACCTGCGCAACAAGAACACAACAGCTCCAAGCTATCATCTCCTTCGTCGCTAATTATGGACCGTGAACCCATAAAGATCGCCAACTGGAACGCTCGCTCCGTAGGGGCGAAAAACATTGAGCTTGCAGACTTCCTCCGCAAGCACGACATCGACGTGGGCCTTCTCACCGAGACCCACCTCAAGACCGGTGACAGCTTCTGGCTGCCCGACCACAGCATTGTCCGGCTTGATCGCACCAGCTCCAGGGGGGGCGGTGTCGCGGTCATCATCAAGAAAGGCATCAAGTACTGCACCCTACCCCACTACCGCACTTCCATCATCGAGGCCGTCGGCGTTGAGGTGGAAACATCGACCGGAAACGTCCGGTTCATCGTTGTCTACTGCCCCCGGCAATGTACCGTTAGCAATGGTACAGCACAGCAGTTCAAGAACGACCTTGCCATCATAACCCGCACCAATGCCCGCTTCGTAATCGGAGGGGACCTGAACGCCCGGCACGAGGCCTGGCGGAACTACCAGCAGAACCAAAACGGCCGCCTGCTATTCGACCATTCCCAGCATGGTCTCTATTCCGTCTGGTTTCCGGACGAACCAACCTTCACATCACCGGCGGGCAACCCATCGACGCTGGACCTGTTCTTGGCAAACACCAGATTAGCCAAGCCGGTTGCCGTCAACGACCTGAGTTCGGACCACCAACCGGTGCTGACCGAGCTGGGCTACAACGTGGCCCCTGCACCGTGCCAGCGGAAGGACTACCATCGAGTCAACTGGGTCCAGTTTCGACGCGTGGTCGACCGCCACATCGACGACAACCCACCACTCGACACAGTGGAGGACATCGACCGGGCCCTGGAGGGTCTCCATCAAGCCATATCCGTGGCTGACGAAGAGTGCGTTCGACGAGTTCCTGTGAGGGGTAAGTTTCAAGCAATTGATTCCCACACCAAACTCTTGATTCGGCTCAGAAATGTTCGTAGACGCCAGTTTCAGCGGACTGGGGATCTGCAGCGTAAATACGAAATGGTCGATCTGAATCGGCAGATCGCTTCCAGAATGGTCTCAATCCGGAACGAGAGTTTCGGGCGGCTCGTTCAGAACCTGGACGACCGTTCCAGACCATTCTGGAAGGTTGCCAAGGTGCTGAAGTCTCACCCCAAGCCCATTCCACCACTTAGAGTCAATGACGAACGGCTTATCACCAACGAAGAGAAGGCCAATGCAATTGGGGAGCACATTGCCCAATCGCATTTGCTTGGCTCTACAATCCCAAGTCCACTCGAGAACCAGGTTGTGCAGTGCGTCCAGACGTTAGATACCTACCCTTGTGCCGTCCCTCCAGAAGAACGGATTACAGAGGAACAAATTTGCTCAGCGCTGAAATATAGTAAAAACATGAAGGCTCCCGGGTTTGACGGAATATTCAACCTAGCGTTGAAAAATCTCAGCCCGAGGGTCCACTCGCTGCTGGCTGCCATCCTCAACAGATGCTTGGAGCTGCACTACTTTCCAAGCATCTGGAAGGTGGCAAAAATCAGCCCGATCCGCAAACCTGGGAAAGACCCTTCACTACTGTCAAGCTACAGACCGATTAGCCTGCTCTCAGCGCTGAGCAAGCTGTTCGAAAAATTGATCCTCAGCCGACTAAACAAGTTTGTGGAGGAACATGACATTCTTCTTCCGGAACAGTTCGGGTTCCGCAAGGGGCATTCCACCAATCATCAGCTAGTGCGGGTGATGAATAACATCCGAAGTAACAAAGCTGTATCCAAGTCCACAGCCATGGCCTTGTTAGACGTCGAAAAGGCGTTTGACAATGTCTGGCACGACGGACTTATATACAAGCTTTGTAACTCCAACTTTCCACCATACCTTGTGAAAATCACCCGTAACTATCTCCAGCAAAGGTCGTTCAGGGTGTCGTTGAATAGTTCCCTTTCGGGACAATTTCCGATCCCAGCAGGTGTTCCGCAAGGGAGTCTGCTGGGACCACTGCTTTACAGCATCTACACGTCGGACATCCCTCCTCTAGGAGACGGTTGCGTGTTCTTTCTGTTCGCAGATGACACCGCGATAGCCGTCAAGGGTAGGATGCCTCGTGAAATTACGAACAAGCTGCAACGATGCCTTGACACCTTTACTGATTATGCCACCTCGTGGAAAATCAAAATCAACGCCTCGAAAACCCAAGCGATCATGTTCCTTCACAGACAATCACCAAAACTTAAACCGTCTCCCTCCTGTACCGTAATAATGGATGGTACAAGGGTCGAGTGGTCCACTGATGTTACTTATCTCGGGATGTTGTTCGATGAGAAGCTCCTGTTCCGCTCGCACATATAGAAAACCCTAGTTAAGTGCTCCGCCTTGGTTAGGTGTTTGTATCCGCTCATTTGCCGCAGATCCCGCCTCTCAAGGCAAAACAAACTGGCTGTTTACAAACAGATCATAGCCCCCGCGATCTTCTATGCCGCCCCGGTGTGGGAATCGTGCGCTCAGACCCACAGGAACAAAATCCAGGTTGCACAGAATAGAGTGTTGAGGATGATCCTAGATCGTCCATTCGACACAAGAATAGCAGACCTCCATCAAGAGGCAGAAATTCCCAAAGTAGATTCCAAAATTGATGATATGACAACCAAATTTATTCAAAAATGCAATCTTTCTGAACATGCTTTAATAAGCAATTTGTACATAGTAGGTTAAGTGTATATAGTAGAGTAAGTTAGTTTTAAGCTGTAAATAGTAGTATTAAGTAGTTTCTCTTCAAATTCTAAAAACAAAACAAACCAATCCCACCAAGGTGGTCGACCGTGTACTAAGTCTAGGACTAATCCTGTAAAACAAATTTTAAATTTTGCCCATACCTAAAGATGAAGAAAGCAATTAAATCACTTAGTAAAAATTTATATGGTAATCGTCCAAGTTAAACTAAAATAAAGATCATTTAAACTTTAAAAAAAAGGTATCAGCTCATTTTCGCTTCGGACGGCGTGGTCAGCAATAGTAGCAGTAGGTCGTGGCAAAGGAGGTGCCAATCGTCATCGCAAATTCTTCGAGATAACCACAATCCGTCGTCTAACTCGCCGTGGCAGTGTCTGACGTATCTCCGGTCTGATCTACGAGGTGTGCTGAAGGTGTTCGTGGAAAATGAGGTCCGTGATGCTGTCACCTATACTAAACACGCCAAGCGTAAGTGGCCATGGATGTCCTCTTCAATAAAACGGCCCTTTTCAGGGCCATCAAGCTTACATCAGTAAAGAGTTGGAATAGAATTGATCTATGCTTGTTTGTCCATATTCAGAACCACAAGCCCCCAACGACCACACAAACTTGGAAGCAGTGGTGCAAGTGATTTTGATTGATTCTCGTAATCAACTTTCTTTTTGAAAAAGATTACTACAAATTTGGATCGCCTACAATTCAACACCGGAAAGAGTTGAGATAATAGATATTTCAGGCATAACATTTGATAACGTCACAAAAGCATTTGTAAACAAACCTTCTAAGGCCCTTTACACGCGAACCAAAGTACGCCCACGCAAACCAACTACATCATCGCATAGGGGCAACTATCACCTTTCCGTTTGGTTTGCGTGGGCGTACTTTAGTTCGCGTGTAAAGGGCCTTAGAATGTTTGTTTACAAATGCTTTTGTGCCGTTATCAAATGTTATGCCTGATTTGATCAATTAAAAGAACTTAATGCTCTTCACATTTATTCCGTCCACTAGCGGTCCTACGTCAAGCTTCCGTTCGTGCCCCTAGGCACAGACCCTTCTACTTTTGTCAAAAAAGGTAAATATTTACGTTGTTTGTACCAAAGAATGTTGATCATTTTGGACTTTTCAAGACATTTTTGCGGTTCCTGGCTATGCTTGGCTATGCGACCTTTTCAAACTTGAATGAAATTTGTGGCTTATATTATGGCTTATTTAAAAAAAATCGTAATTTGAAAACAGTATATTTTATCAAAATTATGTCTGAGAAGAAGTTGTAGGTAACGGTATGTTCTATCCAGAAAAAAACACAATGAGAGAAAAATCACAGAAAAATCGTGTTTAATAGTTAGATTATTTATTTTTTGACGTAGAACTACGTCTTTAATTTCTATACTGGAGTTCACATTAAAAAAATTTCAAAATTCAGACATGTAACGAAAAATCCCAAACACGGACGCAACGATAGAGCGCCAATCGAACAAACGCCACATTGCGCATGCTCACATGAGCGAGCTCAATGCTGGTTGATCGCTCACCATTGCACCAGTGAAAGGAAGGGAGGAGAAAAACAGCGATAATACAAACGCTTGCCAAATCGACATATGCATGAAACAGCACGTATCGCACCAATACGAAGCCGACGGACGACGACGAAAACGCCCACATCGAGCGGAGGAAAGGCTTCCCACAATAGGCAGCATAACTAGGCCGCCGTCATCCGGTCGGCATCGACTTGCACTGGTGTGGCCGCCAAAAACAACCGGCCACCTTTTCAGGGCCACCAATTCAAAAACGGAAAGAGTTAAGAACTAAATGATCAACATAGTTGTTCCGTCCACTAGCGGTCCTACGTCAAGCTTCCGTTCGTGCCCCTAGACACAGACCATTTTACCCTTCGATTTTTTAAATTAGTTTTGCAAAGAAAGCTCAATTATGCCTTCAATCCTCGTGCAAAGTAACGATTTTTTAAAATTAGTTTTTGATTTTTTTTTTATTTTATTTATTTGTTTATTTGTATATTGAAAAATTCTACTGACAACGGTACGGAAAAGGTCAAGTAACCGGTGATGAAACACGTCAGCTGATAATTTCGGCACCGTTGACGAAGAGGCCTCTCAAGGGCATACATATTTAGCTGAAACAGCAGTGTTGGACCCGTAAGCAGCTTTCTAGCGAACATATCTTGAGCGACCGTCCGTCTCACCTCTAATCGTTCGATTCCCAGGAAATGGCAACGCTCCTCGTACCGTGGCAAGTTTGTTGGGTCATGCCAGTTGAGGAAACGAAGAGCATATCTCACAAACTTGCGTTGAACGGATTCAATTCTAGTGATCCAGCTAGCATGGAAAGGGCACCAAACAACTGAAGCTGACTCCAATAAGAATCGCACAAGTGAGCAGTAGAGTGATCTGAGGCATAGCGGGTCACGGAACTCGTCGGCAATTTTGAAAATAAAGCCCAATTGTCGATTAGCTCTGGAGATGTTAAGTTAAGTTATGTTTTCTTTATTAGGGAGGCTTCAGCCTGAGGCTGGTTCGCCTCTGCCAAGCTCTGGAAATGATGTCATTGTAAGGGATTCTGAAAGTGAGTCTGCAGTCCAAGCTAACGCCGAGATCCTTCATGTGCTCTACACGAGCAAGACAGCGTCCGTAGAGAACATAGTCAAACATGATTGGTTCGATTTTTCGGTGATAGGTAATAATGTTACATTTTTCGATGCTTAGACTCATCAAATTTCTTGAGCACCAGTCCTAACATATTCTGGAGATCCTACCAGTCTGAGAGATTTTTAATATATTTTTAGATGATTTTCGAATCGTGTCCATAGAAAACGCGGCATCCTGATGGTATCAGAAAGGCGACGTCGTATAAAAAGATCGAAAACAGTAACGGTCAAAGGTTTTTTTTTTTTTTTTTTTATTATTATAGTCACTTTAACACTCTTGGGTCATTCGTGACTTGTCCGGGGGTGAGAGCGGTCAAAGGTTACTGCCTTACGAAACTCGAGTTGTTTGAGAAAACATCCGATTCCGACGCGCCAATCTTAACCCATACATAGCGATTCACCAAGTAAGATCTGAATCAATCCACAGCCGTTGACGAGATGCCAAGTATCTCCAGCTTGGCATGCAAGATATTATGGTCCAATATTATTGTAACAAAAAGGCACTGTGCTCCCTTTCCGTTAAGCGGGTCTTACACATTCAAGATCGGAAAAAGGTAAAGTTTCGTAGAATATGGTGACGATTTTCAATTCTACGCGGAAATTATAATGTATGTGAGTGGTTGTGACTAATGTCTCCCAACAAACAATTTGAGTTGATCAACAGCTGATTAAGCTATTTTTTAGCTGAAGAAGCTTGTTTTCGCCTGAATAAGCTCTTATTCAACATTCAATGTTTGTTGGGCTGTTTTAACAGGCCTGACTAGGCCTTTTTCCGTCCGTTGTTCATAAATCGTAAATGTTCAGTTTTACTCGCAACTTGGACATACGTGGACGTTCTACAATTCCCGGAGCCAGAAATCAACCCTGCGTGTACTCCCTTGGAGACAACGGAAAAAGAGGGAAATTCTCGACGTCCAAGTTGTGGATTCACGTTTGCCATCAATAGGGCGATTCAATAGACAATAGTCCATTGTCGTCAGATAGACGCATGGTCAGGGGGTTCCACATTGTTGCGGCCATTATTAGTCGCCATTCAAAGACGACATCCATCAGGCTGCAAGACAAAAGCCACCGTAAGCCACCATCACGGAAAGCCACCATCACCATCACCACCGAAACCGTAAGCCACCATCACCGATAGTCGGTACCACCACCGTAAGTCACCATCATCACCACCACCAAAACCGTGAATCGCGCTGGTTTGATTAGTAAAAAACACAAATTCGCATGCAAGAACAGAAGACAAAACACATAGGCTAGTTGACATGTATAGTAAAAAGGAAACAGATAAAAGACGTCATTTCGTAGGATTTTGTATGTTAGGTAAACAATCAATGTAAACTTTCAATTATCGAGGCATGATTTCTAAATTACACATTACGGCTTTTTTGATTTGTGAAGAAGTAGATGTTTCTAGAATTTCACACATTTCTGAGTTATCCGTGTTTCGATGATGAACATTACCCCAATGTTGGAATTTCCCCCCTCGCTTTCTGAAATCTTTCCGAGGTTAGATTTGGTGAAACTAATGTACCTAGTTGGATTCAACCCTGATGAACCTTTTAGCGTTCATGTTGTTCATGTTTCTTCTTTATGCTCGAAGGTGCAGTGTCAGAGAGAGTAAACATGAAACGACTCTGTGAGCTTTCCTTGATTCGTTTGAATTGAGGGAGGGTAAGAATAGAGTAACAATACACGCTTATTCTGGTCAACTCAAAATTGAGTCGAATGTACTCATCTCAGCGGCAAGTATGGCTACTCAAAATTGAGTAGCCTTATGTTGACTCACTTTTGAGTAAACTACGTTCTCACGTAGACTGAGTCAAATCCACTCGCCGGTATTTTCAGTTGCAGGGAGAGTTTTTGTTTTGATTTTTATTCAAGGAAACATTCAACACCGTTTTCCTAAGCAATTCGTACTTACCTGAAGGCATTTCAGCCGGTTTTGAGTTACATTTTCTATGAGGTTTCCTCCGACATGACTGGCATTTTTTCCAAGTCTAGGATTTTGCTGACTGAGTGGCTTTTACTCAGTTTGACATTTCTCGTTTACTCAATTTTTGACAACTCGATACATCGGACGAAAGTGAGTACGATCGACTCACCTGGTGAGTAAGCAGAAGTTAGCGTGTACTCAGCTCGGCGAAAGTCCAAAGAGTAGCACTCAGATGACGACGTAAAAACAATCGGCAAATCTAGATAAACATTTCAAAAGGTCCTATCTGCATTGATCGATTCTCTTCATCGACTTTCTCTTTCGTTAATAACGCACCTGGAAAACCTTTTCCTGTTGTATTTGATGTTTTGGACGCTAGATAAAAATCTCCGTTTTCAAACTATGCGGTAAAATCAGTGCGAAATCTGTTTGCATAGCAGATCGATCAACGCAGATAGGACCAGTTGAAATGTTCATCGAGAAATGACACGACGAGAGCGGGATGATCGGCATCTAGATCAATCAGTAGCTCGACCGGCAAGGAAACAGAAGTGCCCGGTAATGCGGAATCATTTGTCAGGACAAGATCTAGCAAACGTCCATTTCGGTTCGGAAAAGTATTCGCTTGTGTGTACCCGTAAAAGTTAAAACCGTCTAAGAGCTAACAGCAAGCAACCGGCATATGCGAACGCAGTGGATCAATTAATGGTGTGCCACTGTCTGTAAAGCGCCACTGCAAACCTGCTTGATTGTAGTTACCAAATACGAAAGCGGGAGAGCAGGGACTTAATTGAGAATAAATCGATCCTAACGATTTCACATGCTCACGGATGATCGTACAGTCGTTTTTGTGGTCGAGGGGCAGGCAGATTGCGCCTACACTAAGCTTGCTTTGTGTAAGTTCTACGACAATCCACAGCTGTTCCAGTTGACTGGAAATGGGTGACTTACTTACGTAGCTGGCTAGTCTCGTTGATACTGCAATCAGCACTCCGCCACCGCGCAATTTTTGACTGTTAAGGGGAGAACGGTCAGTTCTGAAGACGGAATAGAGTGAACCGAAAAGTTGCGATGAGTAAATTCAGTCGTCCAGCCACGTTAGCACAATCAAATCATATTCGACCTCGACAACAGCCAAAAGAAACGAGTCGATTTTAGTCCTCAGCCCACGCACGTTTTGGTAGCAGATCCGAAGACCATTCCAGGAGCAATCACGGGAGCTGGAAATCGAAAGGACATCAAGGTACCGAAAGCTCGGAATCGCAAACATACTCGCCTGAGGTTGCAGACCAGAAGCCCCCGATACCATCACCTACCACAAGACCGGGACGATGAAGATGGCGGATGTCTGTAGCAGTGCCTGTTTTAGGGTGTCCCGGATCCGAGGAAGAGCAGGTGGCGGCATAAATCTGCTGGCAGTTGGAAGGATGGATGCATGGACATGGTGTGGCTAGTGCGGAGGCCGCAGAACCGAAAACATAGCTAGAAGTTGAAGCGGTATCAGGCAAAGGAGAGGCTGAATCGTCAAAATACTTGCCAGTCATATTAAAACTTCGTTTGTATTAGTATGTTCATACCATGAATGGATTCTGCGTATAATTTTTAGTAAAATAGTGTTACAATTGTTTTCCTAAGTTGATCTGTTCTCAAGTTATTGCGAATTTTACAAATAGGGAAGAATATATTACCTTTTAAGAATGTTAGTCATGATATCCAGCTATAACATTCATACACCACATTTATACATATGAATGCATATTATATAACAATAGAATCATCCTCTGACACGGAGCCCGTCAGAATCACCCGTTCTCTTTTAGACTCAGTCGCAGAGAAACAAGCTGTTCTCCGGAAAAAAATCAGAACAACTCTTTGAAAATGTCGAATATCTGAGATTTTTTTCAGAAACTTATTCATTTAAAAAGATAGGGCCTGCAAAACTAACTACAGTAAAATGAATTATAGAAAGTTATATTGCACTCCGTCACTGAAAACAATAAATTTAGAAAAATCATGTAAGTGGTTTTGACGTCGACTACGTCTTACGGGAAGGTACAGGAGTAAATCGAAAATATAAAATTGCAAACGTCACAAAAAGGTGTTAGGTTTTGAACGCTTATTACTTTGTCATTTATACATTAAATTGAAATTCTAATACACCAATCGATAGGAAATATTTCTGCTGAAATAAATACTTTTCCTATAAATCATTTAAAAAATTACAAATAAAAAATTATATTTTTTTTTACTATGGCCCTTATTACCGTTGTCACTTCACGGTGAAGTGACAACTTATCACTCACGGTGAAGTAATTCCCATTTGATTTACACGGCAATCACTTCACCGTGAGTGACAACTGGTCGCTTCACTTCGTTTTCACCGTGAAGTGACACCCGTAATAAGGGTCTATATTCAGGAAAAAAACATTTTCCCTAACCCAGTCGTCTTAATCGAGTACCTCTTGGTTGCGCATCATTCTGCTAGAATCTGTAAAGTTATAAAATAGCGCTGCTATCGGATCGCTCAACACCGTCAGCGGCCGTGATGGCAAAAAAAAACCAAAATCAGGAACGGTCGAAAATCATTGCTGATCTTGAGATCAGCAAAATCACAAAGCAGAAAATCAAGGCTGATTTTAACCTTAGCTGATTTTGAGGTAACAAAGCACCCAACGGTAAATCAATAGCTTGGTATTACAGTCAAAGTAAAAAAAGTAGAAGGGTCTGTGCCTAGGGGCACGAACGGAAGCTTGACGTAGGACCGCTAGTGGACGGAATAAATGTGAAGAGCATTAAGTTCTTTTAATTGATCAAATCAGGCATAACATTTGATAACGGCACAAAAGCATTTGTAAACAAACATTCTAAGGCCCTTTACACGCGAACTAAAGTACGCCCACGCAAACCAAACGGAAAGGTGATAGTTGCCCCTATGCGATGATGTAGTTGGTTTGCGTGGGCGTACTTTGGTTCGCGTGTAAAGGGCCTTAGAAGGTTTGTTTACAAATGCTTTTGTGACGTTATCAAATGTTATGCCTGAAATATCTATTATCTCAACTCTTTCCGGTGTTGAATTGTAGGCGATCCAAATTTGTAGTAATCTTTTTCAAAAAGAAAGTTGATTACGAGAATCAATCAAAATCACTTGCACCCCTGCTTCCAAGTTTGTGTGGTCGTTGGGGGCTTGTGGTTCTGAATATGGACAAACAAGCATAGATCAATTCTATTCCAACTCTTTACTGATGTAAGCTTGATGGCCCTGAAAAGGGCCGTTTTATTGAAGAGGACATCCATGGCCACTTACGCTTGGCGTGTTTAGTATAGGTGACAGCATCACGGACCTCATTTTCCACAAACACCTTCAGCACACCTCGTAGATCAGACCGGAGATACGTCAGACACTGCCACGGCGAGTTAGACGACGGATTGTGGTTATCTCGAAGAATTTGCGATGACGATTGGCACCTCCTTTGCCACGACCTACTGCTACTATTGCTGACCACGCCGTCCGAAGCGAAAATGAGCTGATACCAGACAGCAGCGCTGCTTTATATCTTTTTAGGTTAAAGCAGAATGATGTGCAACCAAGTGGTATAAAAGCTACAAATACTCCTCCCATTATGAGTAGTTTGCTATCAAGTAGCGACACTGGCTATTTTCTTTTTGCGTACACGGCGAATGAGAACGCCCCAAATTTGAGTTTAGTTCACTCATAATCGCCAAAAGTGTAGGAACTCAGCGATGAGTAAATTTGTCTCATGATTTCCTGTGGAAAACCTAAAAAATCTGCCAGAAAATGAGGAAATTGACGAAAATTTTATTCAGTCTCGGAGTAGTACCAATAGACTGAGTGAATCCAATCTTTACTTTTCTCAAATTCGGGAATTTTTCCCTGGAAAATCCTGGAAAAACCTGGGAAAACATGAAGAATATTTACTCATCGCTGAGTTCCTGCACTTATTTCTGAGATAACTAAACTCAAATTTGGGTCGTTCTCATTCGCCGTGATAGATATTGGCGCCGGTGGTTAGCGTCATTACCTTTCACCCCAGCAGGCCTGGGTCCAATCTCAGTCGGTGCCATCGGCATGTTCTAAGGCATAACATCTCTGGGAGCTGCCTCCCTGGCGTCGGTAGCATTGGAGCTCAGTACGGAAAACAAGATACAAGATGTTGGTGTTGGTTTGTGTGAGCGGCCTTCAATTTGTGAGGCTTTGGAACGGTTTGCTTACAAATGCTGATTGGCCCTATTCTATTGTTGATCCAGAAATGTTTCCTGCCGTCTTCGTCGAATTAGATGCTAGATTGTTGCTTCTTCCATCGAAAATATCCGGCCGTGGCGATTCAAAGTTGATCAAGGTTGATCAAAACAATTTGTATCCCTGCTTCCAGTTTGATTACATGAGCATTTTGTGTGGTTGGTGGTTCTGAATATGGACAAACAGGCAGATGAACTCTATTCCTACTCTTTACTGTAATAAGCTTGGTGGCCCTGAAAAGAGCCGTTTTGTTTCCAATGTTGGTGATAATTTAACCTCTGAAACCAAACAGAGTGCGTCTCTGTCACTTCAAAACGTAGATGACATCCATGGCCGCTTATGCTTGGCGTGTTTAGTGTAGGTGACAGCATCACAGATCTCATTTTTCAGAAACACCTTCAGCACACCTCGTAAATCAAACCGGAGATACGTCAGACACCGCCACGGCGAGCCAGACGACGGATGGTGGTTATCTCGAAGAATTTGCGTTTGGTTCTGAACATGGCGATGAGTGTGTAAAATATTACGCAATTCCATCCTCCCTATTCGCACGCGCCCGAGGATCGGAGGCGAATGCCACTTCGACTTGTTTCGTCTACTTACTACTCTCTGACGACTGTGCTGGGGAAGCAGCATATGCATGTAGGTAATTGGTGGATTTTTTAGTTAATTCGACGCTTTTGGACAATGCTGAACATTTACCAGTTTTTCAATAGTTTCTTGTTGAAAATCAACATTCGGAAGCATTTTTATCAATGCGTAGCCATATTAAGGATCGATTGGTGATAAAGTTATTGAAATTGGACCAGGGGCAGCTGAGTTATTAACGTTCAAAATCTTTCTTAATTTGTTACATGTTCCATTTTCGGTTTTCACAAAGTGTACCCCCATATACAAATCAAAGACGTAGTCCTACGTCAAAAACCGACATCCCCCTCTGTTTTGGAATCCAAGATGGCGACCCAAAACCCAATATGGCGGCCCCCGGACAGGAAATATGCATCTATGGGTATCTGCGGAATGGGCTCGATATGTGGAAGTGGAAAATTGACATCCGCTTCCCCTCATCGGGCCCATTCTGTAGATAACCATATTGCATGGGTTTAGATGTATATTCCTGTCCGGGGGCCGCCATCTTGGGTTTAAATCCACCATTTTAATTTCATCCGGAATGTAGACTTGAATTTCGGAATGCCCCAAACTCTAGAATTTACATATCTTCTAATCCTATGAATTGCGATGATTTTGATCTTGGTTGATATTGATGCTGGTGGATTTGATACTGATATTGATGCACGTGTGATTTTCGTGGTGATGATGGCTTGTGATATTGGTGCCTGTGATTTTTGGTGAAATTGATCTTTAAAAATTGCTGATTTTAATTTTCTGATCTTGATTTTAGCCAACACTGCAAGTAGTAAATAAAATACGTATCTGTTGTAGTTTTTTAAAGTGATAGTGAAAGTGAATAGTGAATTAGTGAAAGTGAAAGTAATACAATAGTAGTGAAATTAAAAGGAAAAACAACGTAATAAGGTATAAGGTATAGAATTATAATTTGAATTTAAAGGGTGTTCTGAGGATATTTAAAAAGGTATCCTGAGTAAGGTTTAGAAGAGAATTTCAAGGAAATTCCAAGAAATATACAAATGAAATCGTATTCCGAGTTTAATTTTTAAAAAATGAGCAGAACATAACATAAATTTAAAAATAAATCAGAAGATAATTTCAAGGTAATTTGAGCAGAATTCCGAAGGAAAGAGTTTTGCGTAAACTTCAATGAAAGTTTTAAAAAGAATGTCAAATGTATCAGGTTATTTTGATTGATGGTTTAGCGACTTTGCAGTCAATTTAATTGTTTATTAGAAAGTTTGTACTTATTGAGAGGTAAGCACATATCATCGGTAAGAGACGTGTGTGTGAGAAAATTTGTGAAAAAATCTAAGGGCGCCGTTGGGACTCGAACCCACAATTCCCTTTCAGTACACGGGTGCATTGCCAATTATACAACGGTGGTTTTTGTTGCTATGTGATATATGCTTAACTCTCAGTATGTTCAAACTTTCTGATACACTGATAGGCAAAATAAAGTGCCCACCCCATCATTTTTGAAATTTCTCTCATTTATTTGGTTCAAATTCAAATAAACACACCGTAGTCTGTTTCGATGTCTTACCTTTATTATTCTTTTAAAGTTACACCTATGGAATACTGAAAATATAAAGTTTTACTTGAAGTAAAAGAAAATCAATTTGGAT
Source organism: Ochlerotatus camptorhynchus (assembly GCF_037179485.1). Classification (NCBI taxonomy): domain Eukaryota; kingdom Metazoa; phylum Arthropoda; class Insecta; order Diptera; family Culicidae; genus Ochlerotatus; species Ochlerotatus camptorhynchus. Next base: position 737,177 of record NW_027040781.1, read on the forward strand.
TGAAAAAGAAAACAGTGACAAAAAAAAGTGCCCACTTCAAAAATCGGTATGTTTTCGATAAGTTTCCATCGGAAAACCCCTCGATTGTTTTTGTTTTGAAAGTTTGACATGTATTGAAGCAAACGGGTGGAACTGGTGCATTTGTACACGTGATCGCATTTGAATCAGTTGAAAAAAATGGAGGACGTAGTGATTTCGAAAGCAATTCCCGTGTGTATCCGAAAATTGGTTGTTCGTGATGTGCAAAACGGTGAATCGCACCGGTCTGTCGCTAGGAAGTACAATATCAGCAAAACAGCGGTCGGGAAAATTCTGCAGAAAATGAAATCGTTCGGATCAGTGGTGGATCGCCCTGGCAGAGGCAGGATGCGCAAAACGGATGCGAGAACGGACACCAAGATCATGCGTGAAGTGAAGAAGAACCCGAAGGTAACTGTCCGCGAGATCCAGGAGGCTCTTCAGCTAACAGTTTCCAGTCGAACTGTTCGTCGCCGTCTCGTAGCACAGGGGTTGAACAGCAAAGTTGCTCGGAAGCGCCCATTTATCAGCAAGGCAAACAAAGTCAAACGGCTTAAGTTTGCTAAGGAGCATGCTGATAAGCCCCTAGAGTTCTGGAAAACGGTTCTCTGGACGGACGAATCAAAATTCGAACTGTTCAACCGGAAGCGACGGGTTCGTGTGTGGTGTAGATCGGGTGAGGAGCTTCAGGAGCGCCACATACAAGGCACGGTGAAGCATGGAGGAGGAAATGTGATGGTCTGGGGGTGCTTTTCGTGGGGTGGAGTGGGAAGCCTGGTGAAAATCGACGGGATAATGACGGCAGATTCCTACATCGACATCCTGCGGGAAAATCTGGAAGTTTCGCTGATCCAGACGGGCCTTGAGGAGAAATTCGTATTCCAGCAGGACAACGATCCGAAGCATACTGCCAAGAAGACTAAGTCTTTCTTCCGGTCATGTCGAATTAAACCACTGGAATGGCCTCCACAAAGCCCGGACCTCAACCCCATCGAGAATTTGTGGGCGATTCTCGATGCCAGGGTTGACAAAACTGGTGTTACCAATAAAAATAACTATTTTGAAGCCCTGGAGCGCGCCTGGGAAGAACTAGATCCACAGCACCTGAAGAATCTAGTGGAGAGCATGCCGAAGCGCCTGCAGCTGGTCCTGAAGGCCAAAGGAGGACACATTAACTATTAGGCTGGTATTCTTTTACTTTATTTTATGTTTTCTGGAGTTAAAATGCAGTGGGCACTTTTTTTTGTCACTGTTCTTTTTTACACCCATTTTGATTTTTTTTTCTTCGAGTCAGTCTCTTCTTTTTATCTGGTATTCTATAAGTGAAACTTAAAAAGAATATAAAGAATAAGATATAAAAAATACTACAGTGTATTTACTTTAATTTGAACCAAATAAATGAGAGAAATTCAAAAAATGATGGGGTGGGCACTTTATTTTGCCTATCAGTGTAGGTATCAGGATAGTTTCAAAGAAATATTAAGGAAGATTCAAAAGAAATTTTTAGAAGGATTTAAAAGGTATTCCAGAGTAATTTATAGATTAATACTATGGAAGTTCTTAAAAAAAATGCATGATTTCGAACCGGGAAAAAACATCTCGGAAAACGTTTAATTACGGTCCGAGTTTTACATGCTTTTCCGAAGTCCGATTTCTTTAATATATTCCTGAAATACATGCACATTATATCTTGATAGGATCTTAAACCTACATAAAATTGCCAATAACTGATCAAAAAAAAAAATCCGGTCATTTCCCCGTTTGCTGGCCATCGGAATTGAGAGATCTTGAAAGAAGTTGATGCAACTTCGTAAAAGATTATTTTTTTAAGAAGTAAACATAACAGAACTTTGTAAATGTTCAATGAACATTTGAGCAACTTTTCCACCCCTCAGGAAATTTGTGGTAGCCTTCGTCACATGCTGAGTATGGTGCCACCCCAACCAACCCTACTAGCAAGAACCGGAGGCGAACCAGCCTAAGGCTGAAAACCTCCTTAATAAAGAAAACCTAACCTAACCCTACTAGCAAGACCATTGTACTTATGACTTTTTAGATTTTGACGTAGGACTACGTCTGTGATTTCTATATGGGGGTACACTTTGTGAAAACAGAAAATGGAACACGTAACAAAATTAAGCAAGATTTTGAACGTTGATAACTCAGCTGTCCCTGGACCAATTTCAATAATTTTATCACCAATCGATCAGATCGATCGATTCCACGCATCTCTTGAATTTAAGACTTTATCATTTTTCAGAATGTCTTTATTGAAAATTGCATGAATGTGCAACTCTTGCCTTGATAATTAAAATTATCACCGAATGCCTGCGAAAAGCGATTTCCCTAACACAGATTTCAAAGTTGAATTCCATGCGGTCTCACCAAACGGTGTTTATTTATTACCGCGTGGTGAGTGATGATGTTCTCCATTACACAACGAAAGGCTGCCTGCAAGCAGCTAACTATCAAAGCTGCCCACAATCGCTGATCGAATTAAGTTCCAATCACCGTGTGTGGTGGTGTCCGATCGTTGGCATCAACAGCAGCAGTGCTTTTGGCGCGTGGCCAGTACACAACGAAAGGCTGCCTGTAAGCAGCGAGCTGCATCCCACATGAGCATCCATAGAAAAAGGAAGAATCCGCACCGCTGTTGATCGGAATTAAAGAGCCTGAATTAATAAAGAGACGACTTGTCAAAATTGGAACAATCGATTATCTGTAAAAGTCATAGAAAAATTTATTCCAATCGAGCAGAAGACCTGTCAAATGGATAAGATGTCGTCTCTTCATGAATTCAGGCTCTTTAATCGGAATCAGTAGCTCTTCGTGAGTCGCTGTGGGCCATCTATGTCAAGCACGTCATACAAAAGAATATAAACAGAGAGAACCCCGCTCAAACTCTTATTCCTACACAAAACACAAGCTCCTGCTGCAGTTATCAAATAAGATTTATTATATAAGACCACGTAGTCCTACGTCACCATTGCGTACAACCCCATAGGGCTGTCCCTTGTAGTTTTTTTAAAATATATTTAAGAAAAAAACTGTTTATGTATTTGTACGTCGGTTGACGAAATAAATATATATGCATCATAAATCGTTAGCAGAAACTTGTTTGGACTAACAAAAATATTTTGTGAATCGAAGAAATTCTTATTTGATTTGATTACATAATAAACAATTATGGAACTGAGCGAAATCAAATTTTATTCATCTGCACTGTATCAACTGTACTCCAAAATTTTTATACTCTCTCCATAAACGCATAGCAGTCCAATGTTGAAAAAAAAACAAGCCAAGAAAAATGATTTTTTTTTCTATCATTATATTTTTTGGCTGGGACAACCATGTTTTTGAACTTTTCACGATATTTTCAGAACAACACAGTTCACAGTTCAGGGAGTTAATGATCAATCCCAGATGATAACTCATTTTTGCCTAAAAGTCATATGGGACTGTCATGCATTTATGGGCAGATAGCGACATGATAGTTCTCTATAACGACAAATCTCCGCAACGACAGTTCCTTGCGATATCGTTATAACCCAAGTAACACAAATTCATGGCATTATGTTGAGTACATTTCTTTACAGCCAAAACTGGTCATAGAAAAGTTATATAAACTGCTATAGAACCTGTGTGTTGCTTGGGAAAGAGCTGATGCAAAATGATGATGAAAGCGTGGAATTAGGCACGCGCAGAATGATGTCACTTTTCGGTACTTACATTTGTTGTTGTCAAGGCAATTGACACTTAGTAAACCACGTATATGCATACAGGGTGATCCGGAAGAACTGTCACTTTTTAAAATGCATAATGATTGTACGCTTGCGTGATTTTTTGATATCAGTATATTCCTGATATACTACATACAAACCTTTAACTTTGTATACTTTAATTCAAATCTCTCTCCCTTTACCTTAATTAGTACGCTTTAGTTCCAGCACTTTTGGAGCCCTGGCGATGCCTCTGATTTTGAAAGGATTTTCCAAGCATGGTTCCTTTGTGCCTCTATAAAGAGTGCGAAAAATAAATGTTTCATGATAACACACGATTTTTTACAGATTTATGACTGAAACTTCAAATTAGGATTGGGCGATCTTGGATCGATCTTTGGAAGATCGATCTTTTTCATCACGATTTCCGATTTTTCGGATCGATTCTTTGTCCACGAAAAGATCGAAAAAATCGATCTCTTGTTTCGATCTTTTCGATCTTCAAAAAGCAATAGGTGTTAAATTTTGTAATTGTATTTACATTGAAAAAACGATTTACTCTCACACCAGACTGCGAGGTAAATTGACATCAGCAATGCTCCTTACAATGGCGTCACTATTTGCGTTTCCGATATTTATGGATTCAGCAAAATTTTAAGGTTTTTGCTACCTCTCCGTTACGGTAACATTTAATGAAATAAAAGAATAATTGATAGAATTTCTTGGGGTTCCAACGTAAACAAGCGTATACATAGTCCGAAAGAGAGGATAACAATAACAAACCAACATTTTTGGCTAGAGCAAAAGTAAGGATAGCAAACTAAGCACTTGGGATTATGCAAGTGTCCGAGTTATAAACGTCAGAAAGGTCAATTGAAATAAAACCCATAAGATCGATCTATCAAAGATCGATTTTTTGGTACCGATTTGATCAGTGGATCGATTCTAGAGCCAAATATAAGATCGATCCGTCAAGATCGATCTTTCTCTGAAGATCGCCCAATCCTACTTCAAATCCTACTACTAATACAAGCTGATATTTGTACACACTTTAAAACAATTTACCCATTGAGAATTGCATATTTGTGAAATCGATGACAGTTTTTTCTAAATCACCCTGTAAAGTGTGAATTTCGAAGTGAATAATGCACAAAAACTCAATCGTCCCATCTATGTATATATTTCGGTGTCCAATCTACTTGGGAAGCATCCATTTAGTACGTCACACTGAATGTGTGACATGCAATACAAAAACGGGAAAATAAGTGATAAGGGAGTTGATATGCCCTAAATTTCGCGTGACGTACTTAATGCATACTCCCTTACCTTATCGAGAGATTCAAAAATGCTTTCCTTTCATCACTGGTGATATAACATTATTATTGGCACCAGTTGACAGCAATTACTGACTCATCAGCTGATTATCGCAATCACGAGGTTGCCACTTCCCTATCATCCCCTTGAAGCTGTCTCTGTTTTTGTTTACATCGCTGGTGCGCATGGCTTTGGGATTTGAGATTGAACGACAAATCGAGGCCAACATTTCAAATGGGCGAAACTGCTTTCATAAACAATTACTTCACCCATCGATTCCCGCGTATTAAAGATTGCACATGCAAATTAACTATGCCATCGATTAGAGGAACGTTCCCGCTACCAGCTGGTGTGATAAGTATTTGGGAGTGAGCTTATATTTGCGACAAATAAACATTGTTTACAAAAGCAATTTCGCCCTTTTGAAATGTTTCCATCGATCTGCCGTTCAATCTCCAATCCCAAAGCCATGGGTGCGCTCCAGCGATGTAAACAAAAACAGAGAGGCGGCACTCTCTTGCTCTCTATCTCTTGAGTTCACGCACACCCACACACATCATCATCATCTATCGGCGCCAAGTCAGTACTCGTTGGACGGAGGGAATTGCGCCAATATGACCGGTACGTAGTCGTCAAACTGGGCAACGAAAAAGTTGCCCGCAATCGGTTGACCCAGACTGTAACGGCGGGCGAAATCACGCGTCGAAAAACGCAACCGTGGTGTTCGATTCCTGTTTGATGCAAAAAAAAATAGAGTCAAATAATCACACTGGATCTAGCTGTAAAAACAGGCTGCTCTGGTGGAGCAGTGACCTACTTCCTAGAGGCCCGGGGAGCTTCGGAGTAATCGTTGTGGCAGTGCTGCTGGTAGAGCAGGAATATGTACCGATGGAAACCGGTTCCGGCCCGAGGGAATGCAGGTAGATACTCGAAGAGGACTTCACCCTGCTCCACGTGCTTCCCTGGAATGTTACCCACCAGCCAGTGGGCGAATTCCCGGTTCAGGGGTTCCGTCCTGCTCGGAGAATCCGGATCAATCATGACCAGTGTGTAGTATATGATGGGATCGGCGCACCATTCGACCTTCGGTTCATCGCGCACGTCGGCCGGAGTCAGTTCCTTCCCCGCGTCGACGAGCTTCTTCGAACGGTAGCTGACCTACAAGTACATGGCACACAGCGGCGTCCTCCGGAAAAATGAATCCAATTGAACACTGATTTCACTGACACTGACCTTGGCAAACACCAACGGTGCACATTCAATCAACACTGGAACGATGTCGTGCTCAACGAACATATGGGAAATCAGAGTCTCCATTTCAACCGAGTTAAAAAAAAAATAGACAAGAACCCAACTTGGACGTAAGAGAGTGCTGCTCGCTCGAAAAGCCGCACTAGACTGCAAGTCCCCTGCGCCGACGCCGATGACGGGCGAAACTGATGGCGAAACAAAATCCAACAGCTGCGCCTGCCTGGCCCGATGTGATGGTTGGTTTGTGGATCATCGATTTTAAGCCGCACGACTGCTTTCATACACGAATGAATAGCCTACTGATAATAGGAGTGCAAGGTTTTCGAGAGCTCCTGGCATAGAAGAAAACACAAAACAAACCCCGGTCCGGTCGTCGTCGTCGTCGTTGTCATCGTCGAGACGCTTCACTGATAAAGGGAAGATGTTGCTAGCCGGGCGAAGGGCAATCAATTGTGAGTGCATCTTACTGCACAAGATGATAATGGGGAGTGGAATTTGTGAAGAAAAGGTACAAAGAAGCTCCTGCACGGCTAATGAAATCAACCCGAATTTGAGTTCAGTTTACTGATAATCGTAAAAAGTGCAGGAACTCAGCGATGAGTAAATTTGCCTCATGTTTTCCTGTGGAAAACCTCAAAAATCTGCCGGCAAATGAGAAAAACTTTGCGATCTATGAGTAAACTAAACTCAAATTTGGGTTGATCTCATTGGCCATGCGGAACGGACAATGGAACAATAATTATTGGAAGCACGCTTACGAACTGGGTGAAGCGGAGACCAAAATCGAACCAAAAATGAACGGTCTAACCGACAAAAATGACGAACTCAAAGCAAAGAGGACGACGTTTGATTTACGATAATGCTAATGCTATTATTGGTATGGATTTCTAAACGGTATTAGTTTGAGGTAGAGGGAAACAGTTCAAAATGCAACCCGGGACAAAACGCCCGATGCGAATTTTCACAGCATTCTCGCTTTTAATTCATAAATTTGACAAGCCACATTGCTAGGTTAGTAGGGTAGAGAACTACTTCGGCCTAATCGCCCATTTTGGGCCTATCGAGCAGAAAACTTCAAATAAATCCATGGTTTCAGAGTTAACAAGTCAATTATGCGTTTGGTACGATACTTTAGTTAATAAGCTTCCGAACGAAGTCAATTAGAATACGTGATATGAAGGTTTGCACCCATTATTCTCAAAAACAAAAGAAGCGTTCCGACCGAATCCATTTTTATCTTCATCCGATAGGCTGAAGTGAATTCATTGGCGTTTCAATGCGTTAGGCCGAGTTTAGAATCCGTAGGCCGAGTTTGGCGTCAAGAAGCAGTTTTAGACTTTTGAAAATATCTCAACGATTGGTTTTTCTTTATCAAATCTTACGGCACGTACGGAAAAGTTAATAAATTTGGAAGCCATCAGTAATAATAACATTCCGTTTGGTGCTAAACTGCGCTAGATTAAGAAAGACTAAGTGCCGGTTGTGCTTAATAGGCCTTTTTAATACACCACCAACGTAGAGTGCGCCACGTGAGTTCGAGAAAAAACGTCAACCAAACCGTTTGTTCACATCAGAATAACTATTTTTCACAACGCAAATTAAAGCATTTTAAATTCAATATCTTGCCAATTTCCATCGGTTATTGTCTTATTGTACGATTTCCCACCGATCTAAACTGATTTGTACCTTAACTACTCACACACAAGAAATCTGGAAGATCATAACCGCTAAGGCACTTGTCTAATTTTCCATTTTTCTCAACAAAAATATTCCTGAACACCAGCAGGATCTTTGCAAAAACGTTACAGAATTAAATGTTTCAACTGTAGATCAAGTTTTGGAGCATCTCTGATAAATCAATTGATCAGGAAAAGTAAAAAAGTGTTCCGTTTCCTGTCTCACGGTAGAAATTTCTGCTCACAACACTCTTTTTGACGTTTTCCTATTCATCACCAGAGGTTGAATCGATCGTTTAGTTTCTATTAAAAAGGTGTATAGGCCGGAAATGGGGTAGTTAACCCTACTTAAACTTGCATTTCTACCCTAAAAATTCCAGAATTAAAAGAAAGATATTAAGAGAAATATTATTATTTAAAGAGTGCCACCAAAATAAATGTGATAGCCTATGTTGGCAAGTTGATTAATTTTGGTTTCCTCCCTAGATATTCTACTTATTTACTACTGAGCTTTGTATCAAATGAGTTAATTTAATGAACGTATCAATCATTTCAAGATTTCGCGACCGTACCGAACAAATTCTATACTAAATAAGCTCAAAAGCGTTCGACAAGCTCTACCGAATTGCGAATCACTTCTGCGTAAGCTCCGTAGACGTAGGCGCGTTGATTCCGACAGCCGCGAAAATGCATCAATACCACATAAGGAAAGATCGATTTTACAGTCACGTAGGGTTTAGTTCATAGATTAACACTGACTGCTGTTTACAAATGTAAGTATTTGAACACTAAGAAATAAGTTAACTCAAATGCTTTAACCGCATAACGGGTGTTCAATAAAAAATTAGAATTTTTTCAATCATATGGCTTGCAAAAAATTTTTTTTTTTTCATTGGATTCAGTATTTTTTATTAAAAACATAATGTTTATTCTTAAAAAAAAAACGTCAATGAATATTGGAGAGAACTTAGTCGCGATGCTCTCACAAGAGCGCTGGACGGCACTGACGTCCATCTTCCGGATACAATTCCGGATCCTCGTGGTCAACTGCTTCGTATCCTTGGTCCGCCTATTATTTTTGTACACTAGGGTACTGAGGGAGCCGAAATAATCCTCAATGGGACGGCACTGGGGCAAGTTGGTCGGGTTCCTTTCTTTCGGCACGTACGGTATCTTTTTCTGCTCAAGATACTCCAGCGTCTTCTTGGCACTGCGATTTCACGGTCGCTATCGCTTCGTCCGTGTACTCGGGGAACCGAGTCTTCTTCCGACAGATGATGCCCTCCATCTTGAGGGTTCGGTGAATCAAGGTATGGGAGCAGTGATATTTTCGGCCAGCGTCACGCAAACTCGTCCCGTCCTTGTTGTCGAACAGCTTTTTCAACGCTACCTTCTTCTTCTTCGTCATTATCTTCGCCGGACGGCCGCTACCGGCCTTCCGCTCCACGCTCAGGGATGCCAGGATCCGGTAAACTGTACTCACGGGCACGTTTTCGTCTCGAAAGTGGTCTACCGTAAACTGTTTTTCCACGATGACCATGCGTTTCGTAAAACCGTACAACACGCTCGCGGAGTGCTTGCTGTTTCGACGCCATCTTCGATTGAACTGACAGCACCCGAGCAAAAAGAAACATGCCACCCATTTTTAGGGAGTCCAGAGAGCAATTCTCTTGGAGAGAAAAAAATTTACGCTCTTTACTTTAATTACAGAAAGGTATTGAAATCATTCTCATTATTATATGAGATATATGAGTATTAGGGCAGGATCGTGGTTTTCCGGCGGGGTATTTCGGGATCACACACGGACACTAGTCACTAAAAAACGGAACGGCAAAATCGGCGGAGTAGGCACTCAAGATCACCAAAACTTTATTTAATTGGAAAAAACGATCTTTATTTCTTGGCTGTTGGAACTTTACTAACTCACTTTTATTCCTTTACATTGTCTATTTAACCTACGTTGTGTTGGAAACATTTTATCTACAAAACTTGCATGCAACATTTGCAGTGCGGCAACAATTAGTTTGAGAACTGTCATCGCCGCCACCTGAAATTTCTGAATTTCACTATTTCTTAACGCACACAAATCTAAACACACAATCAAAAATATTCTAAGCTTCTTCAGTTGCTTCTTCAAATGGCAGCATACAAATCTTCGTAATCGGACGACGGATGATTCCCTTGCTGGTTTGCAGATCGACGACTCGGATGAGCCCATCTGGTCCGGGGATGGTGTTGACGATTCTTGCTAGTGGCCACTTCACGGGAGCGAGAAACTCATCGACGACGACGACCAATCTTCCGGGCTGGATTGCAGTGTTCGATGTGATGTGTCGGTTTTCCTTCTGCAGCTCCTGCAAGTATTCGGTCTTCCACTGATACCAAAATTGCTGGACTCTTTGCTGGAGACGCCGGTAGTGGTCCAAACGACTGGTGTCAATGTTGCTAACGTCGACTTCGGGGAGAGCGGTCATTGTAGTACCAATAAGGAAGTGTGCCGGAGTGAGCACAGCCAAATCATTCGGGTCATCAGTCAGTGGAGTCAATGGCCGGGAATTCATTGCTGCCTCAATTTGTGCCAGCACGGTGTACATATCTTCGAACGAGAGCATTGCGTTGCCGAACTGTCGATGTAAGTGCTTCTTCGCGATCTTCACTGCTGCTTCCCACAACCCACCAAAATGTGGGGCTTTCGGCGGTGCCATTTGCCACTGGATTCCCTGGTTAGCACAGTGGGTGGCTATTTCACCGGTCGTCTTCTCCTTCTGCATCAGCTGGTATAATTCGCGAAGTTCATTTTGGGCACCCTGAATGTTTTTTCCGTTATCGGAATGGATGTGTGCAGGGCAACCACGGCGAGCGATGAATCTTCGCAGTGCAGTGAAAAATGCGGGGGTGGATAAATCACTCACAAGCTCCAGGTGCACGGCTTTGGTGACGAAGCATACAAACACGCTGATGTAGGCCTTGGTTGGTGCAGCTCGTTTGTGGATTGGCCTGATGTATACTGGGCCGGCATAGTCAACTCCGGTGACTGAAAACGGACGGCTAGGAGTGATTCTGTCTTGGGGCAACTGTCCGGTTTGTTGCTTGGTGGGTACGGGTGAAGCACGAGCGCATCGAAAGCAATTTCTAACGATACCATTGACCAATCTACGTCCTTGAATTGGCCAGTATTCTTGCCGGATGGCTGCTAGGGTTACACGGCCGCCACCGTATAACAGTCTCAGGTGATAATGGTTGGCAACTAACCGTGTAAATGGATGGGAACTGGGTAGGAGAATGGGATGTTTGGTTATATAAGGCTGCTCTGAAAGACGTAATCTACCTCCAGCTCTCGGAATGCCTTCCGGGTCGACGAAGGGGCACAAAAGGCGTAAGTGCGAATGCTTCGGAACCACTTTTCCCTTCCCCAAGTACCTAATCTCCTCCTCGAAAACATCTGCTTGGGATAGTTTAATTAATTTTATGCGAACCAGTTCCATTTCGTCCACGGTGATCATTGTTGTCTTTTCTGCAGGGTCGCTTGAAGTTTGACGACGACAGGCTCTGATGAAACGAAAACAATACGCTGTCACTCGAATCAATCGATTGTAGGAGGATGAAGTGCAAAATATCGGATTCTTGCTGGGTTTGTTTTGGATCGCCGCCACCATCTCTCGCCGCTCTAGGATGTCCTCCGGTGCTTTCTGCCGCTGCATTGCCACAGGCCAATCCGCTTCGGGAAGTTTTAGCCACACTGGTCCATGATGCCAAAGATTGCTCCCAAGGAAATCATCAACTTCCCAACAAACAATTTTAGCTGCATCTTAGCTTATACAGGCAAAAATTAGCTGCATAAAGCAAATTTTGGCTGTATAAGCTAATCTATAGCTAAAATTGTTTGTTGGGTTTCATCCCCCTCGAGGCGAGATCCGCTGGATTCTGCTTGCCAGCGACGTGATGCCAACGTAATCCCGGAGTAGTGGTTTGGACTTCAGATACCCGATTCGCGACGAAAGTATTCCAGGTGTGCGGTGGTGAACGTAGCCATTCAAGTACGACGGTGAAATTCGACCAGAAATGTGAGGCCGAAATGGGCATATCCAGGGCCAGGATGACCTTTTGATGCAATCTAACAGCGAGAACCGCTGCCGACAATTCCAGCCGGGGAATGGATAATCGCTTGAGCGGGGCTACCTTCGATTTCGATGCAATCAGCTGGACGTGGATGTGACCTTCGGGATTGGTGGATCGGGCATAAATGCAAGCGCCGTATGGTTGCTGAGATGCATCCGCGAAAGTGTGCAACTGTACAGTGGAGTTTGGCAAGAATGCGTATCGGCTGACTCGGAAAGACAAAATTTTGGGTAGTTCGGTGCAGTAGGTGTTCCTTTTTGCTCGTATAGTGTCACTTACTTCTTCATCCCATCCGCAGGGTTGCAGCCACAGCTTCTGTGGTAGCATTTTTGCCCGTATGATGACCGGTGCTGTAAGACCAAGCGGGTCGAAGTGCTTCGATACAGCCGACAGAATGGATCGCTTCGTGGATGGTCCGCTTGTGAGAATTGGAGTGGAATCGAATCGTAGCTGATCTGTCCCGGGTTCCCAGCTAACTCCCAGTGCCTTGATGGGTTCCTCATGGCCTAATTTCAGAGCTGGTTGGGTTCCAATCTTCGAAGCATCGAGTCCTTCCAGTACGGTTTGGTTGTTTGATGCCCACTTCCTAAGCTCAAAGCCACCCTTAGCTAGCAGCTCGTCTAGCTCGTTGCGTAGGCGGATAGCTTCCTCCTCCGTGTCTGCTCCCCCTATGTAGTCATCAACGTAGAATCCTTTCTTCAACGCGGGACCACCGAGTGGGTACGAATCTCCTTCGTCCGAAGCAAGCTGCTGTAGGGTACGCGTGGCAAGAAATGACGATGGGGCCAATCCGTAGGTTACCGTTAGCAGCTCGTAGATGGAAATCGGTTCGTTGCAATTAAAGTGCCAGAGAATTCGGACCAGTGGGGTATCTTCTGGGTGGAGCAAGACTTGACGATACATTTTGGCTATGTCTGCCACAAGGGCTATTAGATACTTCCGAAAACGAATGACGAGGGTAAGTAATTCGTCTTGGATGATTGGTCCAACTAGGAGGGCATCATTTAGGGAATTGCCAGTGGATGTTTTGATCTTCCTTCTGGGGTGCGTGAAACGTTGGAAATGAAATGGGATTCACACTGCTGTTCTTCCACCGAGTAAATAATTGGACTGATTCTCTACCTCTTCGATGCGCCAGAAACGTTCAAGAGCTGTATGAAGTGGATCGGCAAGGGTAACATTGCATGCTACGGGGAGAGGTTTTTGTGGGTGTTGATTCCTACCGGTGACGAAAAACGAACCAAAGATACTGTCGATGAGGACGCGATTTTCTGCCTTTTCGATACGGGTACCTGGGTTCACGAAAGTAAAGAAATGCTCGGCTCCGAGCAGCATATCAACGGCACCAGTGTCTTGTTGAAGGTCGGGTCGGCCAAAAACAGATTCTGCGGGGCATTCCAGCCCTCAACAGAGGTGGATACAACCGGCAGCCTTTGTTACGAAGTAGCGGGTTTCATTATAGGAGCGGTAGTGGAGGTTTTGTGCCATACCTTCGTTCGCTGTTTCGATGTCCTCTAGCTGAGTTTGCACATCCTTCAGTCCCATCCACACAGTGTCCAAATTGGCGAGACGTAGTTGCACTTGTCCTCGATCTCGTTCTGCAGCGTAGTTCTCGACGAACTGCTCCGTTCTGCCCAAGGAAGCGATGAGGGTTGTCCGCCGGGTGATGAGTTGCTGCTTCGTGCGATCGTCCGCCATTTTGGACGCGGAGTGTCGATGAGTGCACTTCTCAAGGCTAGTATTAGGCCTTTTGATTTTATTTAAATTCTGGAACTGGTCTACGGAACGGTGATGCGGTAAAAACGGATGACACTGTGGAACTAGAAGCGGTTGCTTTCACTGGACCTAGTGGTGGTCACTTCCTGGACGGGTTAGCTCAACAGCTGGGCGTGTATCCTGACAGGTGGGTGGTTATGCGGTATCACGGAATCGGAATAAAAATCTAAAAGCACCAGCGGGAACTACTGCACACCTTGGAATACTACGTACCGTGTGCCTAAGGGTACTAGGCCTTGTATTTAATAAATCCAAGCACGAACTTTTACGGGTTTCGAAATTCTCGATGGCGGTGAAGCACAAGTGGATCCGAGAAGAATGGCGATCACTTGAATGCCGATGGGATCACAATAGATCGGGATGATGGCGAATGTAGCGCTAGTTCATAAGATCGTCCTCTGGAAGATCTGGAACATCCTTAAAAGTGGTAAATCCATGAAACTGTATTATAAGAATGAATTTGGGGTTGTGACATAAACATGAATCAGGTTGGCTATTGGACCGTCATTCGGAAGATCCGGAACATCCGTAAAAGTGTTTCATACATGAAACTGTAAAAAAACCGTGATTTTTTCGAAAACTTCACAGTTTGAAGTGTTCTCGAGAAAACCGCGAAGTTCTAGAATCAGTATCATCGATGCACCACTTTTACGGAACTTCCGGAAGACGCTTTCATGGTCATTCGGGTTTATGTTTACGTTACGAACCCAAATTATTTCTTATATCTCAGTTCCACGTGTTTTCGAAAAAAAAAAGTGGAACTCATGGATCAGTTTTATGGATTGATCATTTTACGGATGTTCCAGATCTTCCAGATGACGATCCCATGGCCATGCAGGTACATGTTTATGCCATGATCCCAAATTATTATTTCACAGTTCCTAATGTTTTTGAAAAAACTGCGGAGCTCTAGGATGAGTTTCATTGACTCAAGTTCTAGGATCAGTTTCGTGGATTGACCACTTTTAAGGATGTTCCGGATATTTCGGAGGACAGTTTCATAGCTATCAGGGTCCATGTTTGTCACGACTCCGAATTCATTCTATCATCACAGCCCCTAGTGTTTTTCTAAAACTGCGGAGCTCTTAGAATCATGAATTGATCACTTTTACGGATGTTTCGGATCTTCCGGAGGACGGTCTTATGGCCATTAAGGTTCATGTTTATGTCATGAACCCAATTTTTTTTCTTATATAACAGTTCCTACTACTTTCGAAAAAAAAACCGCGGAGTTCTAGGATCAGTTTCATGGATTGACCATTTTTAAGGATGTTCCAGATCTTCCGGAGGACGGTCCCATGGCCTTCTAGGTACATGTTTATGTCATGACCCCTAATTAATTTATATATGACATTTCCAAGAGTTTTCGAAAAAAAGTGAAGCTCTAGGATCAGCTTCATAGATTGAACAGTTTTACGGATGTTTCGGATCTTCCGGAGGACGGTCCGATGGCCATCCGGGTCCATGTTTATGTCATGAACCCAAATTCTTTCTTATATCACAGTTCCTAATGTTTTCGAAAAAACCGCAGAGTTCTATGATCAGAGGTTTATGGATAGACCACTTTTACGGATGTTCCGAATCTTTCGAGGACCGTTCCGTTATCTACAGGTTCCATATATAGGAACCATGACTGTATTCTGGCTAATTATAAACATCTTCTTCTTCTTATTTTTCTTCTTCTTGCTCGCATTTTCAAGCTTATTGCTTAGCGCATATTAGCTTATTGCGTGCTCTCAACATCTATTCTAAATGCACTTCCACAGTTATTAATTGAGAGCTTCCGATGCCAATAGCAATGCATGAATTTGTATATTGTGTGGCAAGCATAATGATATTCTACGTCCAGGGAAGTCGAGAAAATTTCCAACCCGAAAGATTCCCTCGACCGGATCGGGAAACGAACCCGCCGCCTCCGGCTTGGTAATACCGTGCCTTTTCTGACTAGGCTATGAGGCTCCCATAATTATGAACATTTGTGTCCATTAATCTAAATTATAGATCTTAAGCCACTTGCAAAACCCATAAACAAACCTTTTGAAAAACGTGTAACGACTCTTTTCGCATTTGAAAAAAGTAAACGACCCTATTTTCAATCTTTCTGCAATGAAAATAATCTTCAGAGCCTAGGAATTCTAGAGGTATCACCATTTTTGAAATTCATCAAGAAATGGCTAAGTTATGTCATTGCAAACTTGCAGTTACACGTTTTTCGGAAGCTTCGTAGTCGATGTAAAGTATTTTACCCACCGTATTCGGAGTGTTAATGCTGTTGGTCTGCTTGCGTTTTCTTATTAAAGTTCAAGACTAAATAGGAAGATTTATTCTACAAATTTAAAGGTTAGTTGCTTCCCTAAGCGGACCCACGCATCCTCATTCTTTTGTTAATCTACTTAATGTTATAAGACTTTCTGAAGGTTCTTATTTAAGTTCGTTTGATGATTATAATATAGCATTAGCCTAATTTACTAAATAATTGAAATCTCTCATTCACTTAATCAATCATAACCCATGCTTTATTGAGTACCTGCACTTGTGCTTGCAATCTAAAGTTAAAGGTGTTGGTAGTAACGCTTTGTACATTCCTATCAATGTGCTTGTCGAAGCTCTCTCCATGACCATCCATCAAGTTGACGAAAGAAGTAAAAAGCAACTGGTGAATCTCGTCTTCTGTTGTGATCCATCACTGATCTGGTCATTCCTGACAATCGCGACACTCATCTGTGCTCGTTTTGAAGCAGTTGCTGCTTTGCTTGCTTATGTGAGTGTGTTGGTGAGTGAGCCCAACAGCTTCCGTTTAATGTTGCCTGCTTTGTTTGTAACTCACACACTCACGCCTGCCGAGACGAACTTGGAATGCGAAGGCATTGTTTTCATTTCCTTCTGTCGTTTCGCTTTTTCTCACGATCGTACTGCAGAAGTCTTCACTGTTTTCGTTGTGCTTTTCATTATCAGCAGCGAGTGTAACGATTTGCTTGTGAACAGCGACCATTACTGGTGATTGTTGTTTGCCATGGCTCTAACTCTCACTGCGTGACAAAACGATCTGTAAGCGATAGTCGGTTGATGCGAAGACGAGTGTCACGTGAGTGTCATGATATTTTGCATCACTGGTTTCAAGTACTTTTGATTTTGGCCTATACCTATTTATTATATCTTTGTTCGACCCAGGTGACACCTTCAAGTGACTAAAATGCTTCACTTTGAAGTTAGTTTCCTAGCTGATTTTTAAATTATATAGGGTATATGCTCCAACTAGACTCACACGTGTCCACTATGTCGTCCCACAAAATAACGTATGAATATAGAAGCACGCCACAGTGGAAATCCCGAGCTATAGTTCAAACACTTATCCCAAATACAAATGAAGCACATATAAGATTAGTTACAATACCATGTACCAAAATGGTGTTTTACATTGTTCCCTGAGTAAAACTTCAATGAAAATAACAATGAAAGCTTGTCACGCAAATAGAAGGAGCACCGTTGGGCACTTTCTGAAATATTTCAATAGTATAATTCCCTTGCAAACTCAAATAAATCTATCTAAACCCACCAGTATCGCAACCAACGTCAGTACCTCTACGTAGGCGTACTACAGCGCGGCTCAAACAAAGGAGTAACAAGTGTGATACTATCACTGCTAGACTAGATCTTTGGTTTTCTCATGCAATGGTTCATCAGAGAGGGGAAGCTTAGTAATCCCCATCGTCTGCCCATGGCGCCATTCTATCGTGGCATGATCCCGCAACGCCGGCCATAAAACTACCGTCTCCAACACTTCACTATAAAGCATGAAATTAAGCCCGCCCACCAGCAACAAGGTGCAAAAACTAGCTAAGCGGAAGGGTAGTCCTACGTCAAAACTATTTATTTGAAGGAAAATTATTGATATAAACAAACACACAATGAGACATGGAAACAAAGGTTAAGTATTTTGAATAAAGTTCTTGATATAAATACCCCAAAGACATCAAAACTTGAATTGCCACGATTAACAGTTTCTGGGTTTAAAAGCATTCAAAGATTTAAACATGCATCGCACTTAACACATTTCAAATACCGCAACTATTGAACAGCAGAATACATTCAGCAGCTTTTCCATTTATAAACAATACACACACAGGCATTCATTGGTGGTTCCCGAACGCAAAACCACATCGCTTTCATCGCCCTGCCAACTAATCCGTTCGCCAGTGTTAATCCGGTCAAATTGGCTCCCATTCAGGCTAGGCCAAAAACCGAGAGCAAAAAGCCAATCTGCTCAATCAGCGGCCGCACTCACACACACACACACACACACACACACACACACACACACACACACACACACACACACACACACACACACACACACACACGTTCACACGCACTGGTAAGTGTGCACACATCCGAAATACAATGTTAAATCTTTCCTCCCGCAGCGCTAATTCCGGTGGCTGCAATCAAATAAATCCCAATTAAATCCGAAAATGCATACACAAAATGACTGACTCGCACGCTCTTTTCCCCCTCCTTTCGGAACCATGGTGTTGCTATGGAAGACACATGTGCGTGACCGAACCAGCCAACCAACCACCCACCCACCCACGAACATGCAACAGACCCAATAGCGACCAATATTGACAACGGATCGCGACGGAAATTGAACCGGTCGTGGAGGTGTTCAGTTCCGGAGCGGGTCCTCTGCCGATAACGGTGTCCTTGTGTTGCCAACCCGTTAATGGCGAAACCCGGGGGATCTCCCCAGCCGGTTGTCAATATTTATATCTACGAAAATTATATCGGATTAACATTTTGGATAATGTTTTAATTTTTAAATAATTTAACAATTCTCATTTCGCCGTTTATTTCGATTTCCCACTATTGTTCCGTTGAATTATGCGTCCAAGCATCGGCGTTCCGGGTGCATCGAAAACGTGACAACAAACACACTCGAATCTGGCTCAGTGCGTGCCCGCAGCTTTGCTCCGACTGACCCACATTTTTTTCTTTTTTATTATTTTCCGCTGATCAGAAAACCTAACTATTAAGCAATGCCTTTTCTTTTAAATTTAGAACCTCTGTAACAGAGCGGAAGATTCACACCCGACCGCAGTGCAGCGTTCTTCAATTTGATGATAATCGTGGCGTGCTGCCGTGGAATGACGACACACACGCCGTCATCAAATGACAGCACAGTAGTTAATTGAACAAAATTAGCCGGGGAGGGCACACGATGGCGACCTCTAGCCAGGGGTTATTCAAATATGACGTCCACTCTTAAGGGGGGGGGGGAGAGGGGCTCCTAGAACTTGTGACAGTACTTGTAATAAGTATGGCAAAATGCGAGACAGAGACGGGGGACAAACAAGTTGAAACATTTGTGGACGTAATATTTGAATCGCCCCCTCGGATGTTGTTCTGTGCTACTGCTCGGAACGGTTGGGACCAATTTTGTCAAGCTCCGGGTGGCAATTAGTGGCCTTTGTTGATTGCATCAATCGAACTCCCGGTGAGGTGGGCCGCCCGAGAGTGGGTTGAGATCAACGAGAATACAAATGTTGTTTTGTTTTCCAAAGCAAGTTTCAAGGACAAATTTGGCTAATCGGACTGGAGGTGGAATTTTCTTGGAACGGATGTATCTATTTTAAGTCGGATTGAAATTTCCATGGGGCGAACGTGTGAATTCCAACGAAACTTTTTCTATGTAGGATGTGGATGTTTTCCTAGAAATTTCTACACGGATGATGAGATCTACTTTGCAAAATAAACATTTTTTTTCTATCTGTTAACGTTCACAGATTAGAGTAATTTTTCTGAATTGACTTTGGTTGTTTTTAAATTTTTTAAAAGTTTGAAAAACTGTAACGTTAAGGAGATTTCTTCGACATATTAGCTTGAAATAATCTCAGCTCTGACTTTGCTGAAAAACATGCGTCTTTACACCGTCAATATTAAATACAAGCAACATCTCACACTATTATTTGATTCAACAAAGTTCAACTGAAACAAATTTAGTTTTGAATAAATATAAACTTCCCAGGAAATTTGGGAATCCCGGAAAATCTTAATTCCCGGGAAAACATTTTACTCATTACACAGCCTAAATTGAAATTTGATCGTTTCCTGACCCAGAGAGCACATTAACTACTATCTACCACAAGACAGGAGCCTTCTGAATGCCCAGCAAAGGCCGAACACAGCCAATGTGCCATAATACAGTCCGTAGGAAGACGGTTTCCACCAAACAGCGCATCCGGAACTCCCAAAACGAGCATAATCAATCAACTTCCGAATTGGTCCATTTCATGTTTTCCGCTTTCGCGTGCTGTAGAGGCGGAGCTCACCAGTAGTGCCAACATGATCAAACAGTTTGGCGGTTTGCACCGTGTGGGACCAAAATCCTTCCACCCAATCCAAAATGCATCAGGTGTACGGATTTCGGTGCCGCACGGTACCCGTGTATAGTGTTGGCACTAGTCCCAGCAAAGTAGCCAAATTGTAGAATTGTGTGCTCTTTTCATCTTTTGCGAATAATTGTGTCTAGAATGAGCGCTACATTATACGTCGAGCAACGACTGATAGGTGAAAATTCCATTCCATCCACCGTTTGGGATGCTATAATGGACGTCTGGGTGAATCCGATTCAACGATGGCTGCTATCGAGTCAAGATAATCAATACCTAAATTGGAAACTCCGACGAAGTTTTCGAAACTTTTGCGTTACTTTGAACATTTACAAAACGCTTTGGTGAAGTCGAAGAAATTTAAGAAATTTTAAAACAATGCACAGTGGGGTGTTGAGGAACAAAAAGGACTGCTGCTGTAATCCCAAATATGTTTTTTTTTACGTAGGACTACGTCTGTGATTTCTATATGGGGGTACACTTTGTGAAAACCGAAAATGGAACATGTAACGAAATTATGATAGATTTTGAACGTTAATAACTCAGCTGCCCCTGGCCAATTTCAATAAATTTATCACCAATCGATCACAAATATTTCTACGCATCGATAGCAATGCTACATAGTATTGATTGTCAACAGGAAGCTATTGAAAAAGTGGTAAAAAAGCATTGTCCAAACGCGTCGAAATAACTGACAAATCCACCAATTACGTACATGCATATACTGCTTCCCCAAAACAGTCACCAGAGAATCGTTTCTAGACGAAACATGTCGATGTAGCATTGCTGTTTCCCCAACACTATCATCAGAGAGTCGTTAGTAGACGATACAAGTCGAAGTGGCATTCGCCTCCGATCTTAGGGCGAGTGCGAATAGGTAGGATACAATTGCGTAACATTTTGCACACTCATCGCCATATTCAGAACCACACGCCCCCAACAACCACACAAAATGCTCTCGAGAGTTGTAGTCTTGTAACTAAACTTCAAGCTGAACATTACAAAAGGTCCTAAGTAGCACTGATCGATTCTCTTCGTCGACTACTTCGTTAATAACTTGAGCACAGAACCGTTTCTTGATGTGTGTCGTATTAGATGCTAGATAAAAACTAGGGCTCTAGGGATGCATAAAAGTCCATTTATTCGATTAACGATTAATCGTAAAGATTTTTTCCAGCTATTCGAATAAATATTTATCTAACTTTTTTTTTTTGACTTTAAATGTTCTATATTTCTTGAATTTGTGTAGTTTACCTGTATTACTTATCAAGTGACACAGATGCGTGTTTTCAACTTTAGTTCTTTTGATATTTCAATTATTATTAATTACAGTTCCTAGTCCTATCAGGCCTGTTTTGAGAATGACCACCTTGGTGGGATTGGTTTGTTTTAAATTTGAAAAAGAAGACTACTTATAACTACTATTTACAACTACAACTAACCTACAACTACTATATACACCTAATCTACTAAATACAAATTGCTTAACAAAGCATGTTCTGATAAAATACATTTTTGTGTAAATTTAGTGCTAATTTCGTTAATTCTGGAATCTATTTTGGCAATGCCTGCCTCTTCGTGTAAATTAGTTATTCTAGTGTCGAAAGGACGATCAAGAACCATCCTCAGCACTCTATTCTGAGCTACCTGAATTTTGTTCCTGTGAGTCTGTGCGCATGATTCCCACACCGGAGCTGCGTAGAGGATCGCAGGTGCTATGATTTGTTTGTAGACGGCCAGTTTGTTCACCCTTGAGAGGCGAGATCTGCGGCAAATCAGCGGATACAGACACCTAACCAAGGCAGAACACTTGACTACTGTTTTCTCTACATGCGAACGGAAGAGGAGCTTTTCATCGAACAACATCCCGAGATAGGTTACTTCGGCGGACCACTCAACCCTTGTGCCATCCATGATTACAGTACAAGATGGAGCCGGTTTCAGTTTGGGCGATTGCCGATGGAGGAACATGATCGCTTGTGTTTTGGAGGCATTGATTTTGATTTTCCACGTGGTGGCATAATCAGCAAAGGCGTTAAGGCATCGTTGAAGTTTGTTCGTTATTTCGCGAGGCATCCTTCCTTTGACGGCTATTGCGGTATCATCTGCGAACAGGAAAAACACGCATCCGTCTCCAAGGGGAGGAATGTCGGAAGTGTAAATGCTGTAAAACAAGGGGCCCAGCAGACTGCCTTGCGGGACTCCTGCTGGGATGGAAAACTTGTCGGAAAGACAACGATACTTTAAACGACCTTTGCTGGAGGTAGTTACGGGTGATTTTAACCAAATGTAAAGGAAAGTTGAAGTTACAAAGCTTGTACACAAGTCCATCATGCCAAACATTATCAAACGCTCTCTCAACGTCTAACAAGGCCATGGCTGTGGACTTGGATACAGCTTTGTTACTTCGGATGTTATTCATCACCCAATCACAGCTGGTGATTGGTGGAGTGCCCCTTTCTGAACCCAAACTGTTTCGGAAGGAGAATGTTATTTTCCTCGACAAACTTGAGCAAACGATTGAGAATGAGTTTCTCGAACAATTTGCCCAGCGCTGAAAGGAGGCTGATTGGTCTGTAGCTTGAAGGCAATGTTGAATCCTTACCGGGCTTGCGGATTGGAATGATTTTTTGCTACTTTTCAAATGCTTGGAAAGTAGTGCAGTTCCAAACATCGGTTGAAGATAGTGGTTAGAAGAGACTGCACTTTCATGCTGAGTCTCTTCAAGATCAAGTTGAATATACCGTCAAACCCGGGAGCTTTCATATTCTTGGTGCATTTCAGCGCTGATCAAATCTGTTGTATCTACTGTAATCATATCCGGAGGCACGACACAAGGGGAGACATCTAGGTTTTGAACGCATTGCGCAACCTGATCATCGAGCGGACTTTGGATAGTCGAGCCAAGCAAATGCGATGAAGCGACATGTTTGCCGATCGCATTTACTTTCTCTTGTGGGTGATTAAAAGCCGATCGTCATCATTTTCGACTCTGAGAGGTGGAACGGGTTTGGGATGAGTTTTCAGGACCTTGGCTACCTTCGAGAATGGTCTGGAGCGGTCGTCCAGATTCTGGACAACACGCCCGAAACTTTCATTTCGGAGTGGGTCCATTCTGGAAGCAATCTGCCTGTTCAGATCGGCCATATCACGTTTTTTGCCCAGGTCTCCAGTCCTTTGAAACTGGCGTCTACGCACATTTCTCAATCGAATCAATAGTTGGGTGTGGGAAACAATAGCAACAAACTTACCCCTCACAGGAACTTGTCGAACGCAAGTCAGCCTCGGATATGGCCTGTTGGAGTCCTTTCAACGCCCGGTCGATGTCATCTACGGTGTGGAGCAGTGGATTTTCATCGATGTTGCTGTCCACCATTCAGCCGTACTGCACCCAGTTGACATGGTGGTAGTCTTTACGCAGGCAGCTTCTAGCAGGAACCATCTTGACACCGACTTCAGTCACCACCGGTTGGTGGTCGGAGCTGAGATCGTTGTGCGCCTCCGGCTTGGATAGTCCGATGTTTGACAGGAAGAAGTCCAGGGTGGATCGCAGGATATCGCAGTAAACTGCGATAAACCGGACGTTTCCAGTTGGTGATCCCACCTCCACACTAATGGCCTCGTTGATAGAAGTGCGGATGTGGGGCAGAGTGCAAAACTTGATTCCCTTTCTGACGATGACCGCTACACCACCCCCCCTGGAGCTGGTGCGATCAAGCCGGATAATGTTGTGGTCAGGCAACCAGAAGCTGTCACCGAACTTTAGGTGTGTTTCGGTTAGAAGACCCACGTCGATGCTATGCTTGCGGAGGAAGTCGGCAACCTCAATCTGTTTAGCTCTTACAGAGCAAGCGTTCCAGGTAGCGATGGTTAGCGGTTTAGACACCATATTGGATGATGAACTTACCGAGCACTTGGATCTGTTCGGGCTTATTGCGGCACTTACGTAGAGCACCGGTCATGTTGATAAAAATCTCCATCAGTTCATCTGCTGAGAACAGATCGGGATTATTTGTTTGAGCTGTTGGTTGCCTCCAGAATCCAGGGGGGGATGGAGAACTTTGTCCAGCAGAAAATCCAGACGTTTCTTGAGGGGCGCGGATCGCACCCTTGGATTCGCTTGTCCATGAAGAGGCGGAAAGTCCTCCGTTCTGAAAGCCGGGGCCTTATCCTTCCTTCGTGCTGGTTGATTGTTGGTGGACGCTTGATTTCGGATGCGCTTGAAATCCTCGCGTTTAGGGCAATGCTTGTTGGATCCTTGGTGAGCACCAAGGTGGCATGGTCTTGAGCGCAATTTCCGCAGCGTGGCTTAATGTTGCAGTTCCGGGTACCGTGTCCGAAGTTCAGATACCGCTGGCACTGAGTCACATCGCGGTAACCGCCACGGTATGGCTCCCAGCGAACGATGATGGAATTGATGGACCGGATGGCTTTCAGTGCGTTGAGCGTCACCGTTCCCTTCTGGAAGTGTACCAGGAAAAGGCTATCCGGATACGCCTTCACATTCTCGTCTCTTCTTGTCATTCGATACATGGCACTTGGGGCCAGCTTGTACCGGTCCCTGATTTCATGTTCGATAAACTTCGGGTCGAAATTTGGTAGGCCCCTGATGACCGGGGATGTCGTGGGTGAAGAATTCCATCTTGAAAGTCCTCAGGTGGGTGATGACCAAGTCATACTTCGCTTTGGTACGGAGCACCACCTTGGTGCCGACTCTGCCCAATTTGAATTCGACTTTGACGCCCAGCGACGCCAGATCCGCGATGAGCTCGTTGAGATGGGCACTACCAGCGGAGGTAGCTTCACTCTTGCCGCGCTCATGTCGGCAACATTTTCTTTATGGGCAGCATCACCGAACTCTCCGTTCGTCGCAGAGGCATCGTCTCGACCAATCGTGCCATCGGACTGGCCTCGATTCTTCTTCCTCTTCTTGCTGCGTTTTTCCAACACAGCTGGCTGGATATTCCCCTCCATGGGGAGAACAGCAAACCTGTTCGAGGTAGGCACACCGGAGCTTCCTTCACCGGGGTTCTGGACCTTCGCCGGGCTTCGCGACCGATGCTTCCCCATTACGGGGCACACACACACGCACTACAAACCGCGAAAGAGAGAGCGCGAACACTATCGCCACGAACTTTTCAAACAACTCGAGAGAGCGAGCTAACACCGAACTGAACTGCTTGACGAACAAGCAGAGAATGAATTGTAATGCCGTTAACGAGCTTAGGTACCTCATATTTATACCTCTAGCTGTATCAAAATTTCCAAACCAATCACGCTTCACGCTCATTCGGTTTTTCTCATTTCTATCTACTACATTCTTCCCCTTTCTTACTCTTCTTAATTGAGGATCGGGGGTAATTTATCAACCCTCTCAGGGCATTTTATCAACCCTCTCGAGGGAATTTCTTCTACCCTCTCGGGGGAATTTCTTTTACCTTCTCGGAGGAATGTCTTCTACCCTCTCGGAGGAATTTCTTCTACCTTGTCGGAGGAATGTCCTCCTCTCGGAGATATTTCATCTACGGAATCTGATTGGTTCGGAAATTTTGATACAGCTAGAGGTATAAATATGAGGTACCTAAGCTCGTTAACGGCATTCTTATGACGGACTGTGGAAACCGATTGAAGTTGTGGGTGGTCAATCGGAACGATAAAACCCGTGAAAGGTGGCTCTGTGGAAATTCGGATTCACCGGGAAAATGGTCAATTCCTGAAAGTAGACCGCGATTTTTTCCTAAATTGCATACAATCATGAGCATAGAGGAAATATACCATCACCATATCGATTTTACAACCAAGTGGCCAGAAAACGGTCCTCTGGATATCCGGAATAACCGGGAAATTAGTCAATTCCAGAAAGTAGACCTAGAGATCCGCGATTTTTTCTAACTTGCATATAATCATTAGCATCGAGGAAATACGACATCACCATATCAATTCTGCAACCAAGGGGCCAGAAAACGGCCACTCGGAAGCAGCATAGATATGGTGATGGCATATTTCCTCTGAAATCATGATTGTATGCAATTGAAGAAAAAAATCGTGGAACTCTAGGACCATTTTTAGGAATTGGTGAATCCGGATATCCAAAATGGCACTTTATGGCCATCCGGCAGCAGAATCGATGTAGTGATGGCATATTTCCTCTATGCTCATGCTTATATGCAATTTAGAAAAAAAAATCGCTGGTCTCTAGGTCAACTTTTAAGAATTGACTTTTTTCCTGGTGATTTAGGGTATCCAGAGGACCGTATTCCGGCCACCCAGTAGCAGAGTCTATATGATGATGACAAATTTCGGACGACCAACAAAGGACCACCAGCAGAAAGGATAGCGGCACTAGTAGACCAATAGAGGGAGCAGCAGATGCAAGGAACCGTGACTGAGGCTGAAAGCCTCGATCCGGTTACTATATCGGACCACCAGCTGAGCGGCAGATTCGTGGACCCGTGACCGAGGCTGGAAACCTCGGGCCAGTCACGACAATTCGCAGACTCAAAAGTATAGCCTTAAGTAGTCAGTACTTCATAAATTAAATATGTTATACAGAAAATAATCATTTCTATTACACATTAACTATATCTACTACATTCATCTACAAGTCGTTCATGCATCTCTAGTTGGGAACTTTGACAGGAAAAAGGAGGGGCATAGAATGTTAATCTAATTGTTTAAGTAAGGGAAACGTAGAAAGTTTAAATGCAGTCATCGTTTGACTGCCGAGTGATTAACAGGGGTTTTCGTTGCGTTGTACACTGAAAACGAATCTTACTCAGAGAGTGAGTCACTTTTACTCATTCGTATGAAGAAATTTTAGAAAAACTTAGGTTACTCATGCGCTTTAAGAAAATTTTCCATACGAATGAGTAAGATTCGTTTTCAGTGTACAACGCAACGAACACCCCTGTTTATCACTCGGCAGGGCCACCATAACATTCTACAAGAGAGTTGAGTTATGAAATTCCCTCTATTCCAAAACAATATCCGAAACAACAAACTAGAAAATCGAACAAAAATTTCAACAACAATGCGGTCGTGCCTTGTACATCACACTCCAACTTTTTCATTGATGTGATGTGTAGGGTAGAGAACTACTTCGGCCTAATCAGCCATTTTGGGCCTATCGAGCAGAAAACTTCAAATAAATCCATGATTTCAGAGTTGACAAGTCTATTATGCGTTTGGTACGATACTTTAGTTAATAAGCTACCGAACAAAGTCAATGAGAATACGTGATATGAAGGTTTGAACCCATTATTCCCAAAAACAAAAGAAGCGTTCCGACCGAATCAATTTTTATCTTCATCCGATGAGCCGAAGTGAATTCATTGGCGTTTCAATGGCGTTTCAATGCGATAGGCCGAGTTTAGAATCCGTAGGCCGAGTTTGGCATCTAGAATCAGTGTTAGACTTTTGACAATATCTCAACGATTGGTTTCTCTTTATCAAATCTTACGGTACATACGGAAAGGTAAATAAATTTGGAAGCCATTAGTAATAATAACATTCCGTTTGGTGCTAAACTGCACTAGATTAAGAAAGACTAAGTGCGGGTTGTGCTTAATAGGCTGGAAATGGGGTAGTTAACCCTATGTATTGAGCTGCTAGGAATGCTACGATGTCTACGCAGCTGCGAGCAAGTTCGAGGTCGAACCGTCCAACGTGCAACGTTGAATGATTGTGCGGCTTCGGCTTGTGTCGTTAAGGATCAACTTTCTGATGGCTGTGTTAGGGGTCAGCACCTTGCGGTCAAAGAAAATGTTTGAAAAATTTAAATATGTCCATATTTCTTCATTGGGAACTATTTAAATTTTTCACTATAATAATGTGTGACATACCACACAAATCTTATAACACTGGTTAATCGATCGACATGCTAATCATCAAAATTCATGGATTATTGGCCAAGTTATTAGCATTTAAAGTCTTACCAATTTCCGTTGCAATCCCCTGAATTGGCACCCTTCCCGAAATACGAAGTCCTACGTCAAAAGTTGTTAAATGTCAAAATACACACCATTAAGTTCCCTTCAATTTAACGCCACTGCAATCTTCATAAAACATAAAATAACATATTTTCGGGTATTTGATGTTTAGATAAACGGTAGATCGGAATTCTACGATGTTCGTGTCTCAGTCTTTAGACTTCTACAGTGTATTTTTTAGGGTCATTCATGGCCTGGCGTGAGACGTATGAATGCTTTCAGCTAATATGTCGTAAAGGTTCTCAATAAACATTGCTTCAATAAAAATTGACTCAGAAAAGTATATTTTGTATATTAATTTTTTAAAACATTTTTAAAGTGTATTCGAACTTATTATTAATATACAAAAGACTGATGCAAAATTTGAAATTTTCGCTCCACGGTGCTCAAATGGTTTCAAATCGGGTCCTGATTAACCTTCGAAAGCTTAAATTCATTTGATAAGAAACTGACTTGGCACAAACCATTTGAAGTTTATATGGAAATTACTATGGGAAAACAAAACTTTTTGTTCTAGCCTTTTTACATATTGTACTGTTAAAAAATTCTATTGCTATTCTTATGGGATTTTTTATCAGCTACAACTTTGCAGAAAACCTTTTTTCAGCCCAACGTCAAATTAAATAGTTATTAATTGTTAAGAGATTGATAATCTTATGGCAAGATTAAGCAACTGTATTGTGGGCAACACTGTATTCTGCAGTGTGACATAGTAGCCATGATTTTTATCCTCTATTCTACGCGCCATAAACACCAATGTTACCTCTTGAACAGTTGATTGAGCATTAACAATAAGACATCAGTGACTTGAATCATTAATAATTTTTGTTCCTTACATTTGATTGAAAAGTGATGTTCAACAAAGTTGTAGCTGAGAAAATTTTCAACACGCTTAGCTTTCATTTTCTAAAGTAGAGTGAACTGGTGAATTTTGAGATAGATATGAACCGAAATTATGATTTCTCCATAGTATTTCCCATATAAACTTCAAATGGTTTGTGCCAAGCCAGTTTCTAACTAAATGAGTTCAAATTTTGGGAGGCTAATCAGGGCCCAATTTGGAACCGTTTGAGCACTGTGGAGCGAAAATTTCAAATTTTGCATCAGTCTACTGTACATTTCAAGAAAATCTCGGAACATCAGTAACGTTCCAATAACTATCCAGATATTCATGGAACTTCTCTTAGGACTGCAAAGTATTCCTGGAATATTTTGAATATTTCTAAACTTATCAGAATTTCCCATGATTCCTTGGGATTTATGAAAATTCCTAGAATTACTTTTAATTACAGTTAACGACTGGGCAGTCAATATTAATTGTTTTATGAGAAAGTAAGGAGATACTGAGAGGTAAGCACATATCATCGGTAAGAGAGAGTGAGTGAGAAAATTTGCGAAAAAATCTACTGGTGAGATTCGAAGAATTGGCTAATGTAAGTGCTCTGAAGTTCTCTGATCTTCTTTCAACTAATCGGAACATTCCTGAAAGTAATGAAAATGCCAAAAAATCTCAAAACTTCTCTGCACTTCTTGGGATTTCGTTATGATCGTGGTACTTTTCTGAAGTTTTCAGAAATTCCCTGAGTTTCTCGGACCTTCTGTAAAATTACTAAAATTTCCTTGAAGTTAATTGAACTAATCCAAGGTTCTCTAATCATCTCTGATGTTCCTGAATCATGTACCTGACATTTTTGGTAATGTCCTGTAATTAATGGTAATAATACTAATAGTAAGCATCTATAAACTTTCTTGAAACCCTCTGGACATCTCTAAAGTTTAAAATATACGATTAAAGTTTTGTGAACTTCTCAGAAGTTTTGATTTCGACTACCTCATCCTTGGGTGATACAAATGATCAGTTTTGCATTGCCCGACGTTTCGGCCGGTTATTGTGGCCATGCTGAAGGGTCAAACGTCTACTGTGAGAAAGGTCACAATAAACGGCCAAAACGTCGAGAAACGCAGAACTGACCGTTTGGACTGTGAAAATTTAATTTAGAAACCACCAACATACCAGTCACACAACCTAATCTAAATCTTCTCAGAAGTTCTCTGAACTTGCAAAAAATTCTCAGAACTTCTTAGTTTCTTTAAATTTACCGGAAATTCATGAAATTTCAGCTACAGAGACGAACCAGCCATTGCAATAGCTGAAAGCATCTTTAATAAAGTAACCTAACCATTGAGTTTCCTGTATTTATCAAAACTATTGTTTACCGAAACTTCCTCAAAAGTCTGGACTTTCCTAAAGTTATTGAGAGTGCCTTTAAGATCTATGACATACCTACTACTCTCTGAGCTTCTCTGAAAATCGCAAGACGTAACTTACCTGAGGTTCTTGGAAATTCTGTAAAGTATCCACAGTTTTCCTCATATTCTTTGCACTTCTCTAAAGTTCATGCTGTTGCCCTGATGCCGAAGTATCCACTTTGAAGTTCATAAAGCTTCCTTGAAGTTTCCGGAACTTTATAGAAGTTCTGAGAACTTTCCTTATATAGGGTGTCCCAGAATGTCTAAGCACGATTAAAAACGACAACGTAACTCTGTTTACTGCAAATTCAATTTTTAGTTCGTATTCATGTTCTCTATAGTATTCACTTACAGTTAAACGTATAAAATCCGAGATCCGATCAGTCGTAAGCCAAAGAGTGGATTTATGATCTCATTTCAGCACAGACGTCTTTTCAACAATTTGGTATACTTTTTTCCCAACCATTCGCAAACTTTGTAAAGGAATCCGTTACATACGCTTTGGTAAGGGCCCAAAAACTTTCGATTGGTCTGGTCTGCGGTCAGTTTGGCGAATTCATCTCCTTGGGTACGAATTGAACCTTGTTGGCTTTATACCAGGCTACCGTGTCCTTGGAGTAATGAACGGTTTAGAAAGCATACCACAAATGGCTTGCCAAGCCATAGCCTTTTGACGTATGACTACGTCTGTGATTTATATAACGGGGTACACTTTGTGAAAACCAAAAATGGAACATGTAACAAATTCATGATAGATTTTTAACGTTAATAACTCAGCTACCCCTGGATCAATTTCAATAATTTTATCACCAATCGACCAGAAATATTTTTACGCACCTACTAAATATATTGAATTTGCACGAATGTGCAACTGTTGCTATGATAATTAAAATTATCACTGATTGCCTGCGAAAAGTGATTTCCCTAACACAGATTTCAGAGTCGAATTTCATCCGGTCTCACCAAACGGTGCTTATTTAATCACCGCATGATGAGCGGTGATGTTCTCCAGTACACAACGAAAGGCTCCTCGCAAGCAGCTGCCCTCAACCGCTGATCGGATTCAGTTTCAATCACCGTGTGTGGTGGTGTTCGGTCGTCCGCATCAGCAGCAGCAGTGCTTTCGGCGCGTGGCATTGAACATTTTTCTCCAGTAAACAACGAAAGGCTATTTGCAAGTAGCAAGCTAAAACTAGGGTAAGTCTTCCTCTACCCGACGGTAATGTTGGTTTGCCAATTTCGCAAATTGATTCAGAGAAATGTTGGAGATAGTACATCATTTATGCAAGATCTGTTTGCGATTTTCTGGAGAAATGCTTCGCATTGTCACGAAACTGTTAGTCGATATGTAAAAAATGATTCAGCGTGATAATGAGCTGTTTAAACGTCGTCTGAAACAAGCAGGAGTATTCCAAAGCCGTGCTTAGACATTCTAGGACACAGTATAATCCCGTAGTCTGCTCTCGAAACTTCTTTAAAGTTTCTTAGAATGGCTTAGACCACCCTGAAGCTCTCATTATTGTTCTGGGAATATTCCATGCAATTGTCAATTAATCGGCTCTGAAGATCTCGCAAACTTCCCGAAGTTTTCTGCACTTCCGTGAAGTTTCCAACATTTTTCTTAAGTCTAAAATTTTAGATATGTTTTTAATCATCTTAAATTTTAAAAGCTGAATTGATTGGAACTGCCTTAAAGTTCTCAGAATTTAGCTGAAGCTATTAGAACTTCCTTGAAGCTCCCGCATTTTTCCCGATATTCATGGAATTTCTCGAAAGTTCTCAAAACTTCCCTAAGATCTTTTTTTTTTAAATTTCATTTATTGAAGAAAAAAATCAAAGGCGCCATTTAAAAAAAAATACAAGATCAAAAATTGCAATTGTATTGCAAAAATGTGGACGATTGCCAATAACACATAAAGGGTGTCCACGATGAAATTGCCACACTATGAAATTGCTCTAACTTTTTAACCGTTGGGTAGAATTTAATGAAAATTTGGGTGGATTTAGTTCATAGTGCATTATTTACATCCTGCAAGTTTTAAAGTCCTGTGATCAAAACTCGCGGAAATGGAGTCGAAAGAACAGCTCGTGCGTGATAAAATCTTGCGCATTCATCACGTGAACAAGGATCTCTCGCATCGTTCCATCGCTAAAACGTTGGGAATCGTGAATTCCACGGTGTTGCGAGTGATTAAGCGGTTCGAGGAACGGTTGACCACCGATCGGAAGCCCAGAAGTGAAGGAAAAAGTATTCCGTACAACACCAAAAATCATAACCGCGTAGTTGGGGCCTTCAACCGAAATCCGAACGCCTCCGTTAGGGATGTGGCTAAGAAGCTGCACCTAAGCCGAAGTTTTGTCCAGAAGGCCAAAACTAAGGCTGGGCTTCGAACGTTCAAGGTACAAAAGGCCCCTAATCGCGACGAGAAGCAGAACAAGTCCGCCAAAACCCGTGCCAGGAAGTTGTACCTCAACATGCTGACGAAAGTTGAATGCTGCATCATGGACGACGAAACATATGTGAAGGCCGACTTCAAACAGATCCCCGGCAACCTGTTTTTCACGGCCAAGGATAAGTTCAGCGTTCCGGAGCATGTCCGCACTCAGAAGATGTCCAAATTTGCGAAGAAATTCCTGGTTTGGCAAGCCATCTGCACGTGCGGGAAGCGGAGTGCACCTTTCGTGACCCAGGACACGATGAACGGACAGGTGTACATAAAAGAGTGCCTCCAGAAGCGACTGCTTCCTCTCCTGAAGGCCCACAACGTCCCAACAATCTTCTGGCCGGATTTGGCCTCATGCCACTACTCCAAAGACGTGCTGAAGTGGTATGCGGACAATAAGGTCAATTTCGTGCCGAAAATGTTCAACCCTCCCAACACTCCGGAGCTCCGCCCCATCGAGAAGTACTGGGCGATTATGAAGCAGCACCTTCTTAAACGACCTAAGGTAGTGAAGACAGTCGAGGAACTTCAGTTTCAGCAAGTATGGGTTTACATGCAAAAAACGGTTGATTTACAGGTTGTGCAGAATCTTATGGCCGGGGTTAAGGCCAAGGTGCGGGCATTTGCGTATGGACTGTAAATAAAATACGAGTAAAATGGTAAAATGAAGTTTAATAGTTATTTCTCAATCCCTGAAAATTTGATGGCAATCGGATGAAAACTCGAATTTTGCGAATCAATTTTGTGTGTGGCAATTTCATCGTGGACACCCTTTAATTGTGCAAAGTTTCATTCAAATCGGAGAAGGTTGACAGTTTACCTATTTTGTCTGGAACTGGTCAATTATTTTTGACGTAGGATTACGTCTTTCGGCAACATATTGGGGGTGCAATTACGAAAAACCAAATTCGTTCGCGTTACGTTTTTTTTTTTTTTTTTCTTTATTTTTGTGATTTTTAGCCGTAGGCTAGTTCATCACCTTTGATAATCGAGGGTCAGGCTTAGGGCCTGCCTCGAAAGAAAGCGTTTCAGTCTATCATTACATAACGTACAACTGGCTCTGATTACCCACCAAAAGGGACAGACAACATTTTAAAAAACTTAATGTAAAGTGGGAGTTACATCGGGACTGTGGTGAGGAATGGATGCGCGAACAAGGTAGAGCTCCACCGTAAGAGACAGTGCCCCAGTCCGGCAGAGATACCCCGACGGCAGGAAAATAGGAAGGTGAAAGAACACGGACAGCGCAGCCCACGACGAGAGGGCTAGATTTGGTTGTATAGGTGAGCGTCCTTCAAGAATGCAATCAGCGCAGTCAACGTCGAGGGGTCGTTGCCAAGTAGCTCCCTGATGCTCTCTGGGAGTCGGTGTTGTTCGCGTAGCCTCTGAAACTCTGGGCAGACACACAGCACGTGTTCCACCGAGGCAGGGATGCTGCAGATTGGACAAACCTTGTGGAAGGGTGTCCCACCAAAATTGTGGGAAATCCTCGCATGGCCGGTCCGGAGTCTTGAGATAATCCGCTGGTCTTTGTACTTGTGGCTGTCTTGCCAAGGTCGTACGGTTTCTTTGATTTTTCTCAGGAGGGTGGTGCGTGACTGAAACCATTCCTCCTGCCAGGCTTCCATCATGATAATCGCAATCCAACGCCTGACGTCTAGGAGTGGTACGTTCCTGGTGAAGCGGGGTCCGGATGGACCAGATCCCGCCAGCCTGTCCGCTGCCTCGTTTCCAGGAACACCGCAGTGCCCGGGAATCCACGTAAAAACGGTTGAGGGTGGGGCAAAACGTGTAATGGCTTGTATCCAGGGGTGGCTCGGGGCTTCGGCTTCCAGCGCCTGGATGACGCTGTGTGAGTCCGTTAGCACAAGGATCGGTTGATCTGCAGGAGTGATGGCTGCGTCAAGAACAGCAGCGGCTTCTGCGGAAAAAACGGAACACTCCTCCGGAAGACTTTGACTTGTTGCGGTGTTTGGTCCTGCCACTCCGAGTCCCACTCCGGCCCGTGATCGCGATCCGTCCGTAAAGCGATGAACGTGCCCCGGATAAACCGACCTAAGAAGTTCTGCAACGCCTCAACGCTACAGAGTTATCTCCGGCTTGGAATCCTCTCTTAATCCGCTTATCTATTTTGATAACGTTTGATCGCCAACGTTCGCGTTACGAAAAGTGGTCAGGTTTTGACAACTTATAGCAATGTAAATAGCGGATGGATTTCAATTCTAAACAAGCCAGTCGATTGGAAATTTTTCTACGAATCTGCTAAAATGAACACTTTATTAATTTTCAATAGGTCACTTTTGAAAACTACACGAATGTCCAACTGTTGCAATGGGGATCAAAAGTATCACCGATTGCCTGCAAAAAGCACTTTCCCTAACACAGATTTCAAAATCGGATCCCATCTGGTCACGCCGAACGGTATTTATTCAATCACCGCGTGTGGTGAGTGATGGTGCCCGGTCGTCATGATCAGCAGTAGTAGTGCTTTCGAAGCGTGGCATTATACATTTTTCTCCAGTACACAACGAAAGGCTCCTAGCAAGCAGCTAGCTATCAAGGCTGCCCACAAGAGCCCTCGATTCACCGAAGAAGGAGGAAGAAGACGCACCGGCACCGCCACTGATCGGATTCAGTTGCTCGTCGTGAGCTGCTGTGGGCCATCTATGCCAAGCGCATCACCCTCGTTACAAACAACATACAGCTCTCGCCAGCCACAATCTGTGTTGAACACCGTATTACGTATTACAGTATTACTCAACCATCACGACAAACCGGTTCTTTTCAGGACCACCTTAAATTATTGTTGCTTAAGAGTTTATTTTCATTGAACGTTCGCTCGCCTTGTTGCCAGCCACATCACCCCCAAAGATCTTTGATAATGTACCCGGCAACCAAACGTTTGTGATCAAATGCGTTACAGTATTGAAGTGGTACATAAAAATTCTCGCTATGAACGAAACACCAAAAACATTTCGAATTAAGGTAAGGTTTTCTCCAGGACGCTAGAAAAAAGCAAAAATTTCTCGAATTTAAAAAATATCTCGCGACTGGAAAATTTTAGCAAGAAATTCTCCCAATCAATGTTTGCCTTTTTTATTATCTATTGAATAAACCGGATATTATGTGTGTATTGTGCACAAAAATTGCGTAAGTTTGTCATTAGAAAACGAGGCGTTTCCGTGATGGAAAACAAAACTGGTTTCCCTAACACAGTCGCCAAATATTGATACCGAGCACGTAATCCTAAGTCAAATCAACAGTAATGTCTTGGATACAACCTCATACTTTTTTTTCAAAATCTTAATTGCTTGAAAATTAATTCAAAGGTCTCCAAGTGATCATACAACTCTACAAACTCCTCATGGTATTTTTGCAAGACTTCAGCTTGATCATGTTTCGTTTTAAAGATCTTCATCCGGCCAACAATTCAAATCTCCAAGCTCACTAATTATTTAAAATAACACCAAGTGATAAGAGATCACCTTCAAAATCTCAAATCACATCGCTCAGAAATTATTGCAAAGATCTCCAGGTGATCAAAGATCCCTAAAATTTCACTGCCCAACAATTCAAATCATATTTTCCATGCATTTTCCAAAATTTCAAGGATCCCCAGAAATTATTAAAAAGACCTCCAAGTGATCAAATGTCTCCAAAACATCCTCAAGATATTTCTTTTTAACTTCAGATTGATCAGGTCTGAAGATCTTCAACTACCCAACAATTCAACAAATCTCCAAGCTCATACATATCATAATCCATAATCCATATCGTATCTCTCAGACTTTCTCTTATATGAAACACCGCAGCTTAAAAATTATTCCAAAGTCCTTCATGTGTTTTAAGATCTCCATAGTCGTCTGGATATTTTCTCAAGACTTCAGGTTGGAATATCTCAAACTGTTCATCAATTCAAATCACATATCTCGGATATTCTTTGCTGATGCAAGGTGTCTACGAAAATATTCCAAATGCCATCAGGTGATCAGAGATCTTTGCTTTCTAGGCTTCTGGTTGATCAAGTTTTGTTCTGAAAATCAACTTCGCGAATTGATTTTGCGCAAGCACCTGGAAAATCCTAAACTCTCTCATCGGGACATCGGGAAACAACTCGGAATCGTGCAGTCAACGGTGAGTCGAATGATTAAACGTTACTACGAAACTCTGAGCATCGAACGGAAGGAGAAATCCGTCCAAGTCTTCCGTTCAGAGAGCCAAGGACCGGGAGGGTCTGCATACGTACAAAGTGCAGATGGCTCCAAATCGTGACGAACGGTGGGAAAATCACGGACCCGGAAACTGTACACCCAGATGCTGACGAAGCCTCATTGTCTCATCATGGATGATGAGACTTACGTCAAGTTCTTCGCCGCTTAGCACAAGGTTGATGTTCCGGAGAAAGTAAGGAAGCAGAAACTTTCAAAGTTTGCCAAGAAATACATGATTTGGCAAGCGATCTGTGACATGAGACAAACGGAGCGCATCGTTCGTGACTACCGGGACTGTAAACGGGGAGATCTACCTCAAGGAGTGTCTGCTTCCTCTGTTGAAGCAACACGAGGGCCCTACGATCTTCTGGCCGGATCTAGCTTCATGCCACTGTTGAAATGTTGTCCTGGAGTAGTACAAAGCCACAAGACTTATGTATTTTTACTCTGTCTACCTAAACTGGACTGACCGATTAATAGGAGTCCACGTCCGTTCAACGGTGCAGTTGTCATGCTGGGTTAGGAGAACTGCGCCCGGCCTGGTATCTTGTTGAGTCAGGAGAACCTATTGCCCCAATAAGCACATTAACTGCTGCTGGAAAGGATTCAGAAGCCCTCCTTCCCTGTCTGACATAGACCGATCACAGTCAACGTGCCACAATGCAGTCGGTTGGAATACGATTTTCACCCAACAGCGCGAAATCCCCAAAACGAGCATAATCAACCAACTGCCGAATTGGTCCATTTGCTGTTTTCCGGTTTTGTGGAACATTTGGTCGGTTGCAGTGCCAAAATGATCAAACGATTTGACGGTATAAGCGCTTATGTGTCGTGTAGTGGCATCAGTCGGTGTAAAATTTTGAGCTCTTTTTACAAATGCCCGTACGCCTGGAATGGGCACATCATGAAACGTTCAGTAATGAGTGGGAGGCTAAAATTGCTTCCCGCGAACCGTCTGAGCCCAAATTGTGGGCACTTCTTCTTTTTCGCATTTCAAGCTATTTGCTTATAGCATTTTAGCATATTGCGTGCTCTCAACTTAGTGTTCTAGATGCACTTCCACAGTTATTAATTGAGAGCTTTTGATGCATGTACCATTTTGTCAACTACAATCATACTCTATGTACAAGCAAATCGAGAAATTTTCCAACCCGATCCTAGACCGGACCGGAAATCAAACCCTGCCACCTCCAGCATGGCTGCGCCTTTACCGACTGAGCTATGGGAGGCCCACGCTGAATGATTAAATCTTGATTGGTTGAGAAACGTCATTGTTTTTTCAAGAAAAATAACCTGTTCGGAATTCGGATAAGGACGGTACGCTAACGCGTTTTTCCATTCATACATGATAAATGATCATGGGATTGGATTGGAAAATATCGCTACCGTCGAGTTTTTCGAGGAAGTTTCGGCACTACGCCGACCATCGACCATGGGGAAGCAACAGCTCTGCGGTATGATGATTAGCCTGTCAAAAATTTTAACGTGGCGTTGCTCGATGCGGGATGTTCGTGTTCGAGCGTTTATCGTGGTCCGATTTGCTTTGACATCACTCTGCTAGGCGGAGGCGGTCAATTTTCGTTAGTCAGACTACCGATGGTGGGTGTTGTTTGGTGCGGTTGATATTCACTTGGGAGGATTCGAACGCAAACAATTTACCATGCAAACGAAGCCCCGTGTACGATAAACTTAACTGTGGGGGTGTATCTCTCCCGGTGAGGTTACGTTGATATGAATGCTTTGGATTTGAATTTGAATTTGAAATTTAGACAAAGAAGCTAGATGAGCCGAACAGGGGAGTTCAAATATATTCCGGGAAGAGGAGATGCCAATGCCAATGCTATCCTGGAAAGGTCAGCTCGTGGATCGAGAATGGAATTGTGCTGAAGTGAGTTCAATCAACGTCCCCAGCTAAACGCTAAGGATTCACAATTCACCCACCATCTTCACTGCGGAGGCTTCACAGAACCAACCATCCTTGCCTTCAGAGTTAATCACCACCAGGTGGAACCAATACCGGTCAACAAGTACAGTGAGAAAAAGCGAACGTTAGGTTAATATATGAATAGATTGTGAGGTTGATTACATCATGAATTTTATATTGAAATTGAATTACAAAACAGTGCCAACAAGAGCGACCAACATTTCATCATCGAAATAAAATTTTAAAACGGAATCCTTCTGCATGACATGACCGTATCATTCCATCAACTCTGTTTACAAAAATTTCAATCACCGAGTACGTAAACATCACGAATGGAAAATAATGCATATTTTAAAATCCACCACCCATTCCAGCTTATCATTGATACTGTAGAGAGGGGTAGCACCCCTAACGAACCAAACAACACCCGCTGATGGCCAAAGGCAAGAGTAAACAGGCGGACAGACCGACAGATGAATCATTCATATGCTGCATGAACAACGATGCTTTCGCTTGCATCGCATCTACATAGGTAAATAGATTAAAAATCATCAGCATCATCATTATAACGCGAGCGAGGGAGGAAGGGAGGTAGGTGCCGAGCGGGAATAAATATCTCTTGCCTGTGGAGTAAAAAATGTACCAGAAGACATGGACTCATGTCCACAGCACAATTGGCCCTGAATGATGACCATTCGAACATATCATGACACACATGAAAATAATACAATTGGCAACATGCAGATGCAGTGAATGGAAAAATATGTGTTACAAGCATAATACTGTTTCGGATTACAGGGTGTATTGCTCCAATCAAAGTTGTGGTTTTTATGCAGTAAGTTCAACCACTTGTAACAATATGATTTCACTTTGAAAAGCCAATGAAATGTCAAATTTCAAAACAAGAAAAATGTCCTTTAGCATTGTGCTCATACGTTAGAGCACTCGAAAGCTTCCACACGTTAATTTCATCTACCCAAATTTAGGCAATCGAACTTTATTTAAAAACAATTACCGTATGCGTAATCGTACAAATAAGGTTCCCGTTTCACCTGTGCATACAATCCCTTGGTTTTCTTTGCATGCACGTAATCTATGGCTCATACCGTAGTAGGCTGTGTATAAAAGAAAATGATTTACTTAGTTTGACAGATGCCCCATGGCGAAAAGGCAGCATATTCGTGATTTGTCCCACGCGCAAATGTCGCAAAAAGCCATTTCAATCGCCGTGGGAGTGTCCCGGTGGACCGTCAAATGGGTTTTAGACCGAGAAAAGAAAGGACAACTATCTGCGAAGGTGGCCACACGTCGTCCGAGGTTAGCTCGGGTTCCGAGAGTTATCGCTGCTATCAAAAGGAAGATTCGGGTGAATCCAGTGCGTTCAATAAGGAAAATGGCAAAGGAACACGGGATCAGTGATTTTACGGCACGGAAGGTCGTAAAAGTCGAAGTCGAGGGTACGGAAAAAAAACTCACATGATTACCAACCCCATCCGGCGAGCTACAAGTCAAACGATGCAAGAAAATCTTGAACTTCCTTAAGCGAAAAAATCCGGTAATCCTGTTCACCGACGACAGCATGTTTACCGTCGATCCCGTATCAAATTCCAGAACCGACCGGTATATTAGTTCTCTTCCGGTAAAAGACGTGGCCGACCAAGCATCCTGCTAGCGTTATGGTGATTGGATTGGTGGCTTCCGACGTAAAAAAAAAATCGACCCGGTGTTCATTCCAGAAGGCGATAAGGTCAACACGGAGGT
The DNA here is from genome assembly GCF_037179485.1 of Ochlerotatus camptorhynchus. Lineage (NCBI taxonomy): Eukaryota > Metazoa > Arthropoda > Insecta > Diptera > Culicidae > Ochlerotatus > Ochlerotatus camptorhynchus. Next base: position 778,017 of record NW_027040781.1, read on the forward strand.
CTACATTCTGATTTTAAGTAAGTATGTGTTATATCCGTAACCAAGGCCAACAAGTAAAACAAGCTGTTGTTAAGTGCTACTATTTATTACGTCTATCTTGATTGGTGGTCGGATAAAAAATCAATCTCTAACTTATAAGATGATGATGGTCCCACCTCTTACCCCTACAAAGGTTTGAGTTGGACGATTTATCTTTAAGATAATTGAATATGACATTTTAACCAGGTTGGCAAACAAAATCGAACTGGTTTCAGTTACAGATATAGATTCCCTCTAAAGTTTACAGTTGCTTCACAGCGATATAAATGTGGAAAAGCTCAGGCGTCCACCTCTTAGTTCGCCTTTTTGTCCACCTAAAATATTCATAAGTATTACAAGCAATCAAGAGTTAATGAACAATCAACAAAGCATCCTATTACACTAGTAACCCCGCAATCTGATGCTATCATAATTTTCAGCAATGTCAGGAATGCTCACGAACCCCTAACATTTGCCAGAAAACTTACTACTAACTCAAGGTATCTTTCAAATAAGCTTCAAAATTGCATTTTTTTTTTATCAAATGTTAAATTCAGTCCTCTATATCCGTAATACGCGCGCGAGGCTCAAACCTTTGTAGACTACTTTTTTTTTTAATTAATCTACTATAAAATCAAATATTAAAAATCCATCATCACCCTCGTGGCGAACAGAAATAGTTTTTGCAGTGCTACAATAATTATTAAAAAGTCGTTATGACAGCTATCCATATAAAATAATCCGTTAGAGATAACTTCGTCAAGATACATAATTTGTCAATTCATAAAAAAAATCACTGGATAACTGTTCAAAAGACAGTTTTAACGTGTGAAATGCAGTGTCTTTTAAATTCTGTAAGTGTTGCTAAACGTTTGATATGTCTAGGCATCGAATTGAAAACATTTATTCCTTTATAATATAATGAATTTTGTGAAGCACAAGTCAAGAAATGTGGTGTTCTTATTTCAACCGCGTTTCTAGTATTATATCTATGAAAGTCACTTCCTCTTTCAATTCGATCACACAAATATCGAGGCAGCAAACCGTTAACTACTTTAAAAATGAACACCATAGTCAAATATACAATTCTTTGCTTCACCGACAACCATTGTAAGGCGTCTAACATCAAAGTTGAGGAAGTGAATCTATTACATCTCAAAATCAAACGCATTATTTTATTCTGCAAGCGCTGTAATCTCGATATTTGTGTTGCATGGGCCAGAAATAAAATGGAAGGGCAAAAGTCAAGATGAGGAGAGATGATTGATTTGTATAGCTGTATTTTACTGGCAATAGTTAAATCGTTTTTCAGTCGACATAGAATTCCATACTTCTTGGCAATTTTCTTGATGACATTGTCAATGTGAGAGTTGAACTTAAGTGTGTCATCAATAATCACGCCAAGATATTTAATCTCCCGAACGCGATCAATAGTCTCATCATCAATTACAACAGAGACGTTCTCATTTACTCGATTCCGCGAAATTACCATAAATTTAGTTTTACTTGTATTTAATTTTAACTGCTTATACTTCAACCATCTACTTAGAGAACGCAAATCTTCATTAAAGTGTAAAACGGCATCATCTAAATCCTTAGCTGCAATGAATAACACAGTATCATCTGCAAAAAGATTAATGTCGCAAAATCGTAAAACACGTCGCAAGTCATTAATATACATAATAAATAACAGGGGCACTTCCCTGGGGCACTCCAAGGTTATTCCCCACGGGACTGGAAACAGAATCATTAAAAACAGTCCGTTGAGTTCTGTCAGACAAATAGCTTTCAAACCATTTATATGCAGTACTCGTAATTCCAAAGCGCTTGATTGATCTTAACAATAAGGGCCTAGAAATTGTTTCAAAAGCGCGTTTAAGATCCAAAAAAACAGCAACAATCGTATCTTTACACTCCAAGTTATTTTTCCACTTCGCTAATACCAAATTCAACGCGGTTTCACAAGAATGACCTTCCCGATATCCCGATTGTTCTGGTATCAACAAACTATTACTATTTAAATACTCCAACAGCTGACCTTTAACAACAAGTTCTAACATTTTCTCTAATGTGTGCAACATGTTGATGGGACGAAACTCTTCGGCTTTAATCGTTCCAGCAACTTTTTGAATAGGGACCACTAAGGATTCCTTCCAAATTTGTGGCACATGTCCAGTTTGTAATGATTCATTAATAAGGTCCAGCAAGATGTGGCCAATGACATGAAAGCAATCTTGAATAACTCTAGCATTAACATTATCTACTCCAGCCGATTTTCCTAATGAAAAACAAATAACTCTAAGTTCATCTAATGTGATTGGGTGAAAAACTTCAAATCTACAACTACTATTAATTGGCTGTTTTATTTCGTCAGGTTCATCGACCAATTCAATAGATTGATTAATCAATGAAACGCTATCTACGAAATAATCATTAAACTTAGCTGCAATTACTTGTTCTGACTGTAATTGACAGTCAGGCAAGGCCTACTACATCTAGGCCTACTACATCTCCCCCTTTTAGAAAATGTCATAGGAAGAGAGCCATCTAGGAATTCTTGATTCTCGTACAGAACGTCGAATGAAGTCTCCAACTGCCTCAGATGACACGGGCTTTTGTGCGGACTGAAGTTCTCCATCTTGAGCAGCAGGTTCATGATCGATTGTCGAAAAAGGATTTTTGCCAGACGTACTTGCCACTTGACCATCAGCTTCGAGTGATACGGAACCAACAGGAATAGGGATATCGTGATTGAATGGCACTTCTGGATCCAACGGTACAGCTTCATCTTGAATTTCATCAAGCAGGATTTCCCATGGTAGTTGCTGCGTCGCTTGCTCTGGATCATCAGAAGTATGAAGAGTGTGCATTTGGTTTACATGCGACCTCAACAGCTTCGGTCTTCCGTTCATGTCCAGTGCAACGATATAGTTGACGGAACCTTTCCGTTCGATGACTCGACCAGGAATCCAGGACTTGGCGTTTCTGCGATGCTGTTCAACGTAGACCAGGTCATCTTCTTCAAACTCGCGCTTGACTGCTCCATGCCACCAATTGAACTGTTCGTTTTGTTTGTGATTCTTGACAGCTTCAGTTACAGGAACAGGTTTCTTCAGTAGGTCCAAAGTGGTGCGCACTGGTCTTCCGAGGAATGCTTCTGCTGGAGACGTCGACTGCGGTGTGTTTCGGTTTGGGATTGAACGATACACCGAAAGGAATGTCTGCAGGTGCTCCAGTGTGGGTGATCCTTCCCCCTGGCTAGCTTCTTGAGGCCACGCTTGAGTGAATCAACGAATCGCTCCGCTTGGCCGTTGGACTGCGGGTGGTAGGGAGCAGTGCGGAGATGGGTGATACCATTTGCACGGCAATACTGTTGAAACTGCTCGCTGGTGAATTGCATTCCGTTGTCTGAGACCAATGTGTCTGTGGTTGCCGTAACGAGAAAACGTTTCACGCAGCATATTCAGGGTTGCAGTTGTGGTAATGGATTGAGTCCGGGATTGTCCGGGAGAGGCCATGACTCCAAGGTTGCTTTTGTCGGGGACTTCGCTGCTTCAGCACATGCAGTGCACTGACGGACAAATTGCTCCACATCGTCGTCAACGTTAGGCCAGTAGATGTAACTTCGGGCCAGAGACTTCATTCGGTCCATTCCTGGGTGTCCACGATGCAGTTGACGAACGATCCGCTTTCGAAACTTTGATGGGACGACGATTCGATCGCCAAACATAACGCAGTTGTCGACAACTTGAAGTCCATCTCGTCTGGCGAAGAACTTCTTGACATCAGGATCAGCAACTTACTTCGCATTTGCTGGCCAACCTTCGTTAAGGAAATTCACCACTTGCTGAAGAACTGGATCCTTTCGCGTCTCAGCCACAATCATCTGGTGCGTGACTGGAAGGTTGCTGATGGTGTCGTCGAGAATTGCTTTTGCTTCAGATTCGACGCACACGGCGGCTATGACGTAATCCTCATCTGGTCTATGCTGCGATGACATTAGCCGGGATAGAAAATCTGCATAGCCAAAATTCGTCGATGAAACGTGTTGGATGTCGGATGCCCAGCGCTGCAAACGGTTTGCTGTGTAAACAGGAATACCTTTCTTTGAGCCGAAAACCTTGAGTAGCGGTTGATGATCGGTTTGCAGGAGGAAGTGACGTCCATACAGCATTTTGTGGAAACGGGTGACAGCGAATATCAGGGCTAATGCTTCCTTCTCCACTTGTCCGTAGTTCATCTCTGCTGGGGTCAGTGAGCGCGAGGCGTGCGCAATTGCCTTCACTTCACCGGTCGGGAATCGATGCATGATGACAGCGCCAAGGCCGTACTTCGATTCATCTGCTGCAACAACGATTTCCTTGGACGGGTCGTAGTGTGTAAGCAGCAGGTCGGAAAGTAGAATGGCCTTGAGCTGCTCGAAAGACTTCTGGCAATCCTTGATCCAGTTCCAGCGTGCATCTTTCTTGAGGAGGCTGTCCAGAGGAGCCCTGAGTTTCTTCATCTGCTTAACGAATCTACCATAGTAGTTGACAGCACCGAGGTAGGAACGGAGTTGCTGGACATCCTTCGGAGACTGCATCTTGGAAATGGTTTCTGTTTTTGAAGGGTCAGGCCGAATACCGTTCTTATCCACGATGCGTCCGAGAAACTTGAAACGACATTTTTCGAGGCGTAGGTGAAAGCCATACTCACGGATCTGCTCGAGAACAGCGTAGAGACTGCGATCGTGTTCCTGCTTGGTGCGACCAGCGATGAGGATGTCGTCCAAATACGGCTTGACTCCAGGGATGCCGGCCACCATGCTGTCGATGATACGATGGAAAGCGCCGGGTGCCGACTTGACTCCGGGGGGTAGTCGGTTATACTGGAACAGTCCACGATGCGTGTTGACCGTGAGTAGCTTTCGCGATTCCTCCTCGACCTCGACCTGTAGGTAAGCGTCAGACAAATCGAGATGAGTGAAGTAACGTGCTCCAGCTAGTTCCGCAAAGAGGTCGTCAGGATGAGGCAGTGGATGATGGTCACATTCTAGCGCGTTGTTCAGCCCCGTCGAAAAATCGCCACATACACGGACTGATACATTGTCCGACTTGCGTACGACGACTATTGGTGCTGCCCAGTCCGAGAAATGAACTGGAGAAATTATACCGATTTGCTGGAGTCTCTCAAGTTCTGCGTCCACCTTGGCGAGTACAGCGTACGCTACTGGTCATTTCGGGCAATATGCAGGACGTGCGTCAGGCTTGAGGTACAACTTCACTTGCGCTTTTGTGCATCTACCCAGCGTGCTTCGAAAAACTTCCGGAAACTGTTGCTTGAGTTGATTGGTGAACTGATCAGCACGTTGGTGTTCGACGTTGACCAAGCTGCTTATCGGCACAGACCACAAATTGAACAGATCCATAGTCTCGATTCCTTGAACGTAGAGTTCAGCGCTGCTTGAGATGAAAATGCGACCAGTCTTGGTAACATTCTTGATGGTGATCTCGGTCTGGAACTCAGCGAGAAGGTTGAGATTGCCACCAGAAGCTGTAACTGCAGATTCTTCCGTCGGTTGAGTTGGTGGCTGTCCGATGCTGATTCATGTTTCTTCTGAGATTATGGTGATGTCGGACGCCGAGTCGTGTTGAAGTTTGACTGCTACACCATTGAGCTCGACCGGGATGAACTTCCGCTTGCTTCCGATGTTGCGAACCGTGTAGATGCTTTTTTTTCACTTTGGATTTGGCCTGTTTGAACGGTTTCGACGGCGCATTCTTGTTGCTGTTGCAATAACCTTCCTTGTGTCCTTGTTGCTTGCATCTGGAACAGGTGTGCGAAGCGAACGGACACTCACGAACATATGTAGTGCTGGTCGCCACACTTCCAACATGGCGTTTTCGGCACTTTTTGGTTCTTTTTTGAGGCAGGATTATTCTGGTTGCGAGAAACAATGTTGACGTTGCGTGCTTCTTTGTTCTCCACCATCAATGTGTCCTGCTTGAGATTGGCCACGCGATGGCATTCTTCCACGAGGTTCTCCAGGGTTACCTTGCTGGTGGATTCTCCCAATTCATTGACTGCGGTTTCGCCGGCTTCCAATTTCGAGATCAACCTAGCTCGTATGTCCGCATCCCGTGGCGATTGGAGTCCACAGACGAAACGGAAAGCTTTGAATTGGTCCGGTGTGAGCTTGGACAGCTGAAACGCTTCACAGTGTTTGTTCACCATGGCAGCATACGATGTGAAGTCACCCGCGTCACTTTTTGCATACTGGAGGCACTGGTAACGGGAATGAAAAACCAACTTCTGTCGACCGAACAGTTTCTTCAGTTCCGTGACGGTTTCGTCCAGGGTGAAGTCCCGGGGATGCTTGGGAAGAATGGTGTTGACGTACCTCTCGTGCAGAGGCGTGCTTAACTTGCGAAGAAGCAATCTCACACGAGCGACGTCATCCAGGGATTGGCCGTTCTTTTTAAAGGCATCCTCGTACCTCGCATACCAGCCATTGAAGAAAACTCCTCCGTCCGGATCGTACTGGAAATACTGGATCCCGCTTGCCAAGGACTCAATAATCTTCTCACTGCCAGCAGTCGGATTTCCCCGATTTTTCAGGTTTTCAATCTGCTGCTGATGCCTCGTGATGAGATTCGTTAGCTGCAGGATGGCGTTCCGAAGATCCTCGTCAGACATTTTCTTGCTTGAGGTTTCTTGCTTCGAGGTTCGAGGTGCTTCCAAAATTTTCCTCGTCGCCAATTGTTATATCCGTAACCAAGGCCAACAAGTAAAACAAGCTGTTGTTAAGTGCTACTATTTATTGCGTCTATCTTGGTTGGTGGTCGGATAAAGAATCAATCTCTAACTTATGACAGTCAGGCAAGGCCTACTACATCTAGGCCTACTACAGTATGTTCTTCCGTTGATCAAAGAACAGTACGGTCCGAAGCCAAATGTTGTATTTCAACAATATGGGGCTCCGTGCCACACCTCGAAGCGCACTCAGAAGTGTTTGCAGGAACATCTTCCGTTCTGGGCGAAGGATATGTGGCCGCCATCCAGCCCCGATCTTAATCCGCTGGATTACTCAATATGGCGCGTCATGAAGGCCAAGGCCTGTTCTAAACGCCACCCGAGTACAGCAAGCCTCAGACAAACATTGACCCGTACCTGGAGAGAAATGGATCCAGACTACATTATTAGAACCTGCCGTGTATTCCGGAAGCGTGTGGAGGCCATAATTGCAGCAAGTGGAAAGTCGATCGATGATTAACATAGTTTTAAGCCTCTGAGAAACATCCCCCTTTGAATAAAAAAAAAAGTCGAAAACGAAATTTTTGAGATTTTGTTTTTTTTTTTGATTTTGACATTGCTCAATGGTGCAAACATTATCACGCATACGGTATCTTATAAGTAATCAGAACTCCCTTTGAGATCTACCATACCTTCTCATGTTGCCCTGAAAGTTCTCTGAACGAAATCGTACCAGTTTACCGTTTGGATCAGGACTCTAAAGTTTTGATTTATTGTAGGACTTGACGTTCCCAGAACTTTCGCTTAAAAGGCATACGCATGTGTAACTTGACCCAAGGGGTAAGTCACTCAGCACATTGTGCCGGAATTATATTCTGCACAGCTTGGGCACATCCATCGGCATATTTTCGGCATACCTTCGGCACAATCTCGTAGGCATTAGATTGTTGTAAATAAAATGGGAGCACTGCTGGACAACTGTCATTGAAGTTGTTCAGAACATTACGTGCTGTTTGACTGTATGTTCAGGAACATCTTCTAATTGAATATACCAGCGGAACTCAGATCATCAGTTCACTTATAGATCTAAAAACGAAATGTAGGTTCTAGAGTGGACTCAAGAGCAAGAGGCAGTTAATCAGACCTCATTAGTACCCTTAATTCAAATAATGCTGCAAATCACACAAAACAAACTAAAGAAGTCTATTCATCACCCTCTATAGTCGGTCTCTAACAATGCTCCCCACTGGTTCCAACTCTTTCCGGCCGAAAGGCTAGATTTCTGGTCTGCCTTTGAGGGCACTATAAAACACTAAAACACAGGGTTTTTATCACCCTATGGATCACAAAACACCGAAAGTTCACACACCCGCCACTTCCCACGTCATCCTCAATCCGATTTATCCTTGCGATTTTAAACCAAAACATTCAAGAAATACCGGGTTGCCGGGATGGGTATTTTACAAACAATCGCAGCTTGCTCTATGGCTGGCCCAATCGGCATACTTGCGGCACACTGACAAAAAAGATGACCCAAGATTTGTGTGCGGAGTGACCTACCCCTTGACTTGACCATATTAAGTATCAAATATTGCCCATTTAATGGATGGAATCAGAAAAGATCTTGTTTATTTCTTGCTTCAATACAAACTAAATATTTTTTGAAAATATAGAAATTTACATGGACTAATACAGATTTACGCATTGAACACAGTACTGTAGCCCACATTCAGAATATTCAATAGCACACGAACTAATTTCTTCATCCGAGAAACGTTTGTTCCAACTCGTATTATTACTCCGATAAATCAAATCCCAAGCAATCTACAGTAACAAAACATAAACTCACCGTTACGACGATGTAGGACGCGATACGTTGTTTCTCCTGATGAAATATGCGATGCTGACCATTCAAATATTCCGATCAAAACGAGTACTCCATACGATTTATATCCTCTCTTTCTACACTTCCTCCACACTGCTAGCTGCACATAAATTGCACTCTTTTTCTTCCTTGTATTTTCCAACACAAAAACAAGCAACAAATTTCACAACCACAGCAAATACCACTTCTTCATCATATTTCATGCAACCAATAACGACATGGCATCATCACCAGCACACCACATAACAGCTCTCTCACGAGGGGGATGCCGAAGCTACTTTTGCCGCTACTGGACGCTGCTGCTGCCACCACAATGACAACCACCGGAGACAAGAAGAATGAAGCGACAATAGTGCTCCATTTCAGCACCCAGCAAAAGCTCTGTTGCACTATTTGAAGCACTTCTTCTTCTTCTGCTTCTTTTTATTCTTCAAGATCTTCTTCGTATGTGATTTTTTTTTTCAGAATCACTAGCAAAAATTTCAACTATCTTGCTGCTGCTGATGCTGCTGCTGCCACAACTCCTGTTGAGAAAACGAAGATAAAACGATGATAAATAAACCTGGACCTGAAAGACAAAAAGCGGAAAAGAAAAGAAAGAAAAAAATTGTTATTAGAAACTGCTGTTTGTTTTGCATACTGCAGGAACTAGATTTGATGAGAATTTTATTGTTTTGTTTGAATGGGAATTTTCGGCACGAAGCGGCTGGCTGGAGGAGATGCAAGCCGGTGTCAACGAGGCAGTTATGATGAATTGAGTGCGGAAAAATTGGCCCGGTTGAATTTGCTATACAGTTCAGATTGTGAGAGGCAAAGCTGCAGACGAGCCTTTTTATATTTTTTAAATAAGCAGGAAGAAGAGAATCAGTCTATTGTATGAACAGCCATTATCCTTGACGAAGACAAACTGCAGAGGATGTAAGAATTTCACCCTTACATTGATGTTCATTTCATTAAGCCGAATGCCATTAGGCCGAATGGATCATTCGACCGAAATATCAATAAATGTTCCCATTTCATCATATCTGGCATCTACGGTTAAAATCTAATTCCCGTTATTACTAAGCACTACCCGCACATTACCTCTCTATTTCGAACGGTTTTTGTTTTTAAATATGAATGTTTCTATCAAAGATGACTTCTAAGCTTATTTACCTCTTCATATATACCATTAGATTTGATAAAGGCTTACAGATTGTTGAGATATTGTTAAAAATACAACCCTGCTTCTTGATTCCAATTCCGCAATACGAGTCTCAATTCCGCCCAAACTAGCAAATCCAAACATATAAAGCAATCAACGATAAAGATAAAACGCTTGCTATGACTACCGCGATAAACTATCTTTGTAATATACACGGCGAATGAGAACGACCCAAATTTGAGTTTAGTTCAATCATAATCGCCAAAAGTGCAGGAACTCAGCGATGAGTAAAATTTGTCTCATGGTTTCCTGTGGAAAACCTAAAAAATCTGCCGGAAAATGAGGAAATTGACGAAAATTTTATTCAGTCTCGGAGTAGTATCAATAGATTGAGTGAATCCAATCTTTACTTTTCTCAAATTCGGGAATTTTTCCCTGGAAAATCCTGGAAAAACCTGGGAAAACATGAGGCAAATTTACTCATCGCTGAGTTCCTGCACTTTTGGCGATTATGAGTGAACTAAACTCAAATTTGGATCGTTCTCATTCGCCGTGTAGCTTAATCGGAGTTGTAGAAGGATAATGATATATTGCTTATCTGATTTGTTGCAATATAGGGTAAATGTCCCTAACCTCGGTCTAATATGAAGGCTTCAATTACATTTTATGCCGTAGCTTATGTATTATAATTAGGTCTATAAATGGATGCAACTTCGTCCTATCGAAGATGAACCTTGATCTACAAAGGATCGGCAGGTGGAATCGCGCTTCTTTTTCACTCTTTATCATTCATATGTAACCACATTGTTCACTTCTCGCGTAAAAACTTATGAAGATGAAAGAGATAATGTTTTCCATTGATCCAGATAACATAAATCGTGAGCCAAATAGATCATCTCACGACCACACATATAAAGTCAAGTGATAGCAAGCCGAACAATGCATTAACTCCTAAGTAACATTGACAGATTCTCTTAGTAGATTTTTTCTTTGCATCCCCACGGTCATGTATAGATACTTCCAACTATTTTCAGGTGGGCAAAACAGCTCATTGGCTGAGTGGATAAAACCCATCCAGCTCACTAAAGGGAGTCGATTTTTTTTCAAGCTATGCAATCCAGTCTACATTCAAATTTTATTTCTTATGTTAATTCTCCAGCAGAATTTCTCTCACTATTCTCGGCATCAGCTGAAGCTCATCAGCTCAGATCCTGAATCGAAAAGAATCGAAAGAGAAAAAAAAAATGATCCGAAGAGCTGGACGGGATCCGAGAGTTGTCATCCTAAACAGCTCCCAGTGAATCATTCAAGTCGATGATTCGGATCCGGAGCTGAGCTGATAAGCTGGAGAGCTGCATTTGCTTTTCGTTTATTTGCTTTTGTGCGGATCTTACACTCCCCCTAGATAATGATGGGAGGAGATATGTGCTCTCAATCCTGGATGAATAACATCAGCAATAAGAGCCGGGTACATAAATAAATTGGATAATACCAGTAGAAAATTAAGATCGTGGAGCACATGTACATATTTCTCTCTATCCCAAACAGCCATTTGGAAGTTTGCCTCTACCGTTGGTGCTGACGATGGGTAGGCACATGTTGTATTACGCGCGCGTCTAGGTTTACGCGGTGACTGTTCAATGCGTAAGAGCACCAATGTTCAAGACCTCTGGCGTTGCTGGCAGCTGGATTACATCAGTCAACTCCAGCAGCGAACAAACTGCAGGCGACCGCACCACCGCTTTAATGGCCGTTGGGGCGGATCGTTGAAACCGTGACAGGGAAGGATGGAAGAGGTCGTTGTTAAGACCGCGTCCGGGCAGTACAAACGGGCGATTACCGAGATCGCTATCCTTCCGATAGATCCCGACGAAGACAACGCAGGACCTAGCTCATGCCTGGCTCAACCTCGTATCGAAGAATGTGCTGATGAAGGTTGAAACGGGCGGTTTCAACGGCGGCCGGCATGTTAACGGTGAACCATTTGAGTGGTTAATTGCTCCTGTTGAGTGGGCTCAAACGTCCAATTAAATTCTTGGCGATGCAAAAGTTTTAATTTTGCCGCCGAGCTAGCGGACTTGCTTGCCTTTTTTACTGGCATAGTAATTATATAATCACCACCACCAAAATGGAGACGTACCTGCTCTCGGCGACTGTTTTACCTCACCGATTACTGATGCTGTTGACTGCTGTGGCTGGGAAGGGTACCACGACGATGCTGCTGCTAATGTTGTTTTCCTCCGGTTGCTGCTGGTTCCAACGACGAGATGCTGGTGCTGTGGCTGCTGCTGGAGCTACCACGGGGACTGCAAATTCACTGCACTTTCGACGGACTACGTTGTGAACTCACTGTCCCGGGTTTCGGCACCAAAATCACTCTGCCAGAAGCTCCGTTTGAAGCGTGTCAAGCTCAACTCGGCGGTCAGTGGAATTGGTCAATCTACTGTGAACGTCCACTTTGGAGTTACACTCTCGCTCGCTTCACGCTACGGAGATCATCGCTTCAATCTGGACTACCTAGTGCTGCCGAAGCTTACCGTATCGTTACCCAGCCACCATATCGACGTTACGTGGTGGAGGATTCCACGTAACCTCCCGCTGGCTGATCCCCAGTTTAACATCAGCCAGAAGATTGATATCATTATCGGCGCTGAATTATTCTATTCGCTCCTGGAACATCAGCAAATCTCTGTCGCTACTGGGTATCCGCTACTACAGAAAACAGTTCTGGGTTACATCGTTTGCGGAAAGGTAGTGGATCCAGCTCCCTATCCACCGGCAGTTCAGACTAGTCACGTCTACATGAACGACACGCTTGACAAGCAGCTCGAACGGTTCTAGGAAATTGAAAATTTTGACGTCGGGAAAGCCTACACTCCCGATGAGCAGCGTTGTGAAGAACACTTCCAACAAACCGTTAGTCGAGCTGAAGACAGCAGATACATCGTCCGTTTACCTCTACGGGAGGAAATACTACCAATGCTTGGAGATTCCTACCCAGTCGCACTACGTCGGCTCCAATCCATGGAGAAAAAGTTTGCTGTCGATGAAGGTCTTCGTGAAGCTTACCACGGATGGAGGAATATGAAAGACTGGGACATATGGAGGAGGTGAATCCGTCCGCGTCGCGTAGCCCTCAGTTTTTCCTACCCCATCATGCCATCCACCGTCCTGAGAGTACAACCACGAAAACACGAGTAGTGTTTGATGGTTCCTGCCGAGCCTCGCACACCTTATCGCTCAACGAGGTCCTGTTGTCCGGTCCGACAATACAGCCAGCTCTGTACTCAACCGTTATCAACATCCGCATGCCTCGTTTCGCCGTCACTGCGGACGCCGAGAAGATGTTCCGGCAGATTTGGACACATCCAGATGACCGGAAATATCAGGAGATCCTGTTCAGGAAGGATCCGTCAGAATCAGTTCGCGTGTATCAACTAAAAACCGTGACTTACGGTCTCGCTAGCTCGCCTTTTCATGCTACTCGTGTGCTGTACCAATTGGCCACTGACGAAGGAGAACGATTTCCGTTGGCGGTCCCCGTGATCAAGAAGGGAATGTACGTAAACGACGTACTCACCGGCCACGACGACCTAGAAACGCTCGCTGAAACTTGTCGCCAGTTGATGGAGATGCTACAGCAAACCGGTTTTGTGCTCAGGAAGTGGGCGACCAACGATACCGCCGGCCTCTCAAGCGATCCTCGTCAGCTGTGGGAAACCTCACCGGAGCTTGAAATCGATCGCTCGCCTACTGTGAAGACCTTGGGACTTCTCTGGTTTCCCCAATCGGACACATTCAAATTTAAGATACCAGCTCTACCGACGCTCAACGCCGCAACAAAACGCCTCGTCGTGTCCGAAATGTCACAGCTGTTTGATCCGCTTGGCCTTCTGGGACCCGTGGTGGTTAAAGCCAAGATGTGTTGCTATTCGGGCTGTTAGTTTGACAACTTTAGCCATTGTTATTTTAGTTAGGAACTTGTTTACGCACCGGTCGTTGCTATCACGATTGTGAATTTACGTTTTCGGGTTTCGCACCGATAGTTGCTAAGCTAATAGTCGAACTGATTGATCGCAGAGTTTCGTGCTTGTTTTATGCGACAATATTGATTTACCTAATCACGAAGACTGAAGATGGAAGGTTAAGATCCAACTACAGACCCAGGTACACAAGAAACGGTCCTCCGGAAGATCCGAATAGCACAGCGATTTTTTTTTTAAATTCATTTGTTCTGATGCAACATGAATGAATTTGAATCTGGGACCAGCATACGCACACTGGTGGTCACAAAACTGTCCTCTGGGAGATCCGGAACATCCATAACAGTGGTCAATTCGATCTTCGTATGCTCATTTTATAAAAGTTGCGCACCAAAATGCAAAAAGGCATTTTCGGATGCCCATCTGGATTACTAGATTACATATTTTAGCTTGTGAAGTTCTGATTGATAGAAATGTGGGGAAGTTAAGGTTCAACAAACCATCATTGTTTTTTCAATCATCATCTTAAAATCAAAAGCAGTTTTTTCGTTCAAATTCAAAATTCTACCAACGAAAATGTCATCATTGCATTCTACTGGCCTACCGGAACACAGTGATGACAATTTCATTGGCAGAAATTTGAATTTGATCGAAAAAACTGCTTTTGATGATTGAAAATTCAATGATTGTTTGTTGAATCTTAAAAGATCTTTAAGAGTAAGTTTCGACAGCTCCAGGGCAATCTAATAGATTTCAGGAAAATTTACTTCAGCGAAGATCAAGAGCTTCAGCGCAGTTCCATTAAATTCAGGAAAATTTAAGCTTAATGACCTATGAGTAAGTTACGGGAACTTCGGGTAAATTCTGAAAATGTTAGGGTAGTTCCATAAATATCAAGAGAACTGTGAGAACTTGAGGGACGTTCCTAAACCTTTAGGTTTGTTTCGAGAACTTTATGGCAGTTCCATTTATTTCAGTCAAATAGAGGAAACCGTCATGAAGTTCCGAAAATGTAAGGATAGTAAACAGAAGATCCATGTTTAAATGACGTTTAAAGATCTTCTGGGCAGTTCCATTAATTTCTGAACAATTCCAGGAACATCATCATGAAACCTTAAGGGAAGTTCCGTAAACTTCAGGAAACAACAGAGATCTTCAGGAGAGTCTGATGAATGAAAAGAAGTACTGAGAATTTCAGGAAGTTTCATAGGCAAACTGCGGGAACAAAAGGAAAGTTCCGCAAAATTTCTGTGAACTTCAGGCAAACTTCAGGATTTTAAAGTGGTTCCAAAAGCTTCAGGAAACTGCAGCACCTTTTAAGAAAATTTGAGAAATTCAGGGATATCCAGAGAACTTTAGGGAAGTCATAATAATTTCAGAGATGTGGAGATAACTTGAGGAAAATTGACATTTTAAAGAATTTCCAAGTACATCTAAGAAGTAAAACTAGAGTGCTTTAGGTAATTCCAGAGATATTAACGGCACTTCCAATAGCTTCATTACTTCGAGAGATTCAAGAAATTCAAGACTTCCAGGGAAGTTCGAAGATTTGTATGCGCAGGCTCCGATAAATTCCGGTCAATTCAATGAAATTCAGAAAAACTTCGAGAATTATTTTTTTACAGTTCTATTTAGTTCAGTACGAAGAACTTCAATAGAATTGAGAGTACTTCAGGAATGGAAAAAATAAATAAATAAATAAATAAACTAATTTCATGGAAATTGAAGAAGGTTTAAGAAGCTCCAAGAAACTTAGGGAATTTCCGAAACTTCATCAAAGTACCAAGACCTTTATTTAAATTTCAGAAACATAAGAGATCTTACATGAGCATCAGGAAAATATGAGATCATTTTAAGGAAGTTCCATGGTATTCGATGCAGTTTAAGGAACTGCAAAAAAAAATACAGGAACTTCAGCGACGATCAGATTATGTTCAAGAAAATCGCGAGATCTTTTAACATGTTCACAAATCTTCAAGAACATCTAGAGACCTTCAGAGAAGTATTAAGATTTTTTTGGTAGTTTCATTATATTTTGGGAAGTTCCCGGAACTTCTTTGATGAATAGAGATCTTCATATCAGTTTTATTTATTTAAGGAAAATTGCAGGATATTTCAAGGAATTATGGGATATTTCAAAAAATTTCATTAATTTTGCGATGCTTCAGAAACAATGCGAAGTCTTCAGAAATTTTTATAAATATTATTAAAATTTCCGGAACAATAGAAAAATTAATTACCTTCAGAAAGATTCAAAACCTCAGGGAAGTCCAAATAAAACTAGGATTTTTACGCGAATTTACTATTTTTGTGGATGTTCAAAATCTTGCAGAGAATCACAAGATTACCTGATGAATTGGCCCCCTTAACGGATGTTCCGGATCTTTCGAAAGACCGTTCCATACTGGTTTCAAATCCAAATTCATTCATGCAGCATAACAACAAGTTGATTAAAAAAATCTACATCATTTTTTACTAATTTTCCACATTTATGGATGTTCCGGGTCTCCAGAGGAATGCTTTGTTGTCCCTTGGGTCCACATTTTTTTTCCAAGATCCAAATTCATTCATATATCACAATGTTCAAATGATTTTGTTTTTCATATATAGCAACACTTGGGCCGGTTGCTATCGCGCTGCTATATTTGTCAACCCGCTGTTCACCGAGAGGCAGATTATTATTTCCCGCACTTGAATAGCAACCCCCAGTGCGCTTACTGCGTTATGGTGGAGGTTGCTAAAATAGCTTTAGCAACGCATTGGTGCGGGTGCTCTAAGTGGAGTAATGAGTCCTTTTTTGAAAAGTTCCGCTATGAGTGATGGATTGAATGGTTTAGACTTGTGATATCAGTGAGCTGATGAGCTGCAGATCCTAAAAAATGAACCGTGGGTCATCAGCTAACTTCAGAGAATCGGGTCTATAGAACAGCTCGGGAGCGGATCGCCCATCGCTATTTCCAACGCATAGTTCGATAAAAAAAAGCTATTATCTAGCATCTAATACGGCAAACTCGGCAAGAAACGGATTTGTAGCCGTATTAACGAAAGAGAAAGTGGACGAGGAAAATCGATCTATGTTACTTAGGACCTAATGCATTGTTCGACTTGATAGTTTTTCGAAGAGCTTACACGGTAAATGAATATGACTCATGTTTGAATTCCAATCACTCAAATTTGCAAAAACGTAAGTCACTCATAGAATGAGTAAATGTTTACTCAAATATGATTAAACGTTTCTGCAATAGTTGATCAAAATTTACTCATTCTACGAGTGATTTACGCTTTTGCGAGTTGGAGTGAACGGTACTCAAATATGAGCTAGTCTCATTTGCCGTGAAGTTGTTTTTGACGGGAGGATTGACTGCACGCTATTTCTAAACAACACAAATTTTAGCAGGATCTACTCATATCCATCAGAAGTAGGGCTACCGAAAATTGAGCAAACAAAGTTGCAACTGACAAGATGACAAATGAACAACATCGTTTGGATTCGGGTCGATGTTTTCCATTCGTCATCTTGTTAGTCTAAGCTTTGTTTACTCAATTTGGTGTACCCTACTTTTGACGAATATGAGTAGATCCTTCTCAAATTTGAGTTGTTTAGAAATAACGTGTGTACCGTGTCGACCCCTTCTTTCACGCAAAAATTAACATTTTGCCTGGGATATTTTCAGTGGAGTGAAAGGATAAGAAACGATCCGCTATGTTTCACGAAATTAGACATTTGCTTATGGGGATTTCGTATAGGAGTGAACAGTTGTAGAGTCGTCGTCAACACGAATGGTTTCACCAATACCAAAACAAAGTTATCAAATAAAGTTCGGAGGCCAGAATTGAAAACAAGCATGAAAATGACAAGGTCTTGAAATGTTTCGCATATTTTCCACGTAAAATCTTCAATATTTTTCAAGATGATTATAATTTAATTTGGATCAATTACGTGATCGCTTTTTTTTTGACGTAGCACTACGTCTTTCTTTGTTATACTGGGGGTCACATTAAGAAATCGAAAATGAGACTTGTAACGAAAGCCACACCGCTACTGTTCGGGTACAGTTGCTCATCGTTAGAAACACTATTGTAGGCCACCTTCACCAAGCGCGTCATCGTCATGCCGCCGTGGAGAAGCGCCTACAGATCTCAGAATTCCCAACCACGACAAAGAACGAACAACCCGGTACCGTGTACCAAACCCGCCGCTTTCAGAAAAATGCACGCTAGTGTGACATCATCATCCTAAAAGACCTCTAGCTCGTTGCTCGTATTGTCATCCTTCTACAATTAAGTGCAACTAAACCAAACGGCCCTTGTCAAGGGAGTAGAAAAAGAGTAAATTCAAAATTGTTTATAACGTCCGTCCACCTCACTGCCAGATATACCACGTCATCACGTCCAACGCTCGTAGGTTATCAACCAAGGACCAAAAGGTATTATTGGTTGCAAATTAAAAAAAAAACCCAAATCAACCGCGTTACGAAAAGTCGTCAGATTTTGACCACTTATAACCCTGCCAATAGCGGATGCGTTTTTAATTCTAAACAAGTCCATCGATTGGAAATTTTTCTACGAATCTGCCAAAATCTACAACTTTTTCATCCTATATCCGTCACCCAGCCGGGACAAGTAGAACTGCGAATAATTCGATAAAATCTCATGCTCCGTTATGGTGCCCTTTATGTTGTGCAGACTAGTACTTCAAAAAGGGTAACTTTTGAGGCAAGGCAGGGTGTCCTCAACAAGTTAAGGGAACAGGATGCACTAGATGTCCACAACAGGTACAGCAAAACATCACATAGACGCCCTCATTCACACTTACTACTCAGGGGGTAGAAGGTCAAGAAGAGCCACCGCCGCCAACTATAGCTTGAACCGGGTACCTGGGACTCCCAGCAGACGATGCCCTGTACGTATTTAGTATGTAGGGGGAATGTATGTAATGTCGGCCTAAGTGTCCCTAATTTGGGCCCATACATAAATTCAGCAATCCACTAAATTTTCAATAGCAACCAAAACTATCCATTAGTACCGTCCCAATGACGCGTTCATCTAGATACAATTGATAAATAGCAGATTTTTAGCGATGGGCCCCTATCATTCGGGTTTATTTCCATTTACTATGCTTTTTTAACATTGATCTTACATTGCAATTGA
This sequence comes from Ochlerotatus camptorhynchus, assembly GCF_037179485.1. Classification (NCBI taxonomy): domain Eukaryota; kingdom Metazoa; phylum Arthropoda; class Insecta; order Diptera; family Culicidae; genus Ochlerotatus; species Ochlerotatus camptorhynchus. The sequence goes on from NW_027040781.1 coordinate 796,930, forward strand.
TTTGCCGAAAGGGCTCCTTATCTTTGATTGAATTTTTTGGTGTATTGTACAAATCTCGAGTACTTTTTCAAAAGATCCTAAGTAACAAATGTAAACAAATCGAGTTAATCGATGGAAACTACTGCTCTTCTATTATTGTATGTGCTACAAAAACACCCATTTGAATATCTTTCGTTTCTTTAAGCCAATCATAGGTAACAAATTGTTCAATTTACGGTTTATAATTATGTGTGCTTGATTGTTACTTCGGTCATTTTGTCTGCTTAGTATGATTGATGCTCATTTTCTAAAGGCGGGGCGTGCAAAGTTATAAGTAAGGGTATCGGTAATTTGTCCGGTGTTAGGTACTCTATTATGAAATCTGTGAAAGGGAATCTAGATGATGTAGAACAAACCGACCTATGTAAAGTGGAACCTACACGGTTGCTTTTATTGACAATAAACGCTTCTGCTAAATTACATCCACCTTCAGCTCCAGCCTGCCGCAAGCAAGTTGGGCTCAGTGACAACACTTACTACAGAGGGATATAAGTAGCGGAATTATTCATCCATTTCACTGTCAAATCGCTTCGACCATCTTGTACAGTCCAGCAGTCAGAGCTGCTCGATGTTCGGAGGCTAGACCAAAAAATGTCAGTAGGAGCGCAAGTAGAGCAAATTTTCAGGAGTATACACATTTTTGAGAAAGAGTTGATCTTAATTTCCTCGAGAGACGAACAGAATGCATTTTTTCCGTGAAATGCTGATTCACTTCCACAGCTCAAAGGCTAAACCTGAACAGAAGAAGAGCAGCGGATACCAAGCCCGTAAAATTCTAAAAAAGCCTGGAACGAAAATTTATGAACGACTCTGAGTAACAAGCAGGGCCGATTCAAATATGACGTCCACTTTTAGGGAGGGAAGGGGGGAGGTGGCTAGAATTTGTGACAGTATGGGAAGGTAGTGCAATTAAAAAAAATAGAAATCTCTCATTTTAGCAGTGGAAAAAAAACGTTTATTTCTGCAGGTTATGATTGTACATTGATTTTACACTTCAATTGATTAGCCTACCTGGCTTTTCAACTTTGTTTCAATTTTGAACAATTAAAAGAACTAAGCGCAAAAACAAATGCAACGGCCAAGCATGGTCCTACGTCAAGCTTCAATTCGTGCCCCTAGGCACAAACCCTTCTACTTTTTAAAGTTTATAAAGTCAGAGTTTAGCAAAACAAGATTAGCATCTGACACTCTATTTTAATTTTTGGAAACCGAACTTAAAAACATTTTTATGATTCCGAAACATGATATTAATTTCAATAATTTGCATTTAAAAAAATGCGATAACTCAGACCTTAAAAACCAATTCCAATTCCAATATTTAAAAAAAAAAATAGCTTTTCGGCCTGGAAAATCATAGAAATATTCTTAGACTTTGAAATCGTAACGCTGGTTGAAGAAAAAACAAACAAACGCACTTAGAAATACAGTGCCTTTCCGTTTTAGACAACACTACCTCAAAAGTTATTATTTATAATTATCTCTAGATTTATGCTAGCGCTTTCTTAGACATTTTTCATAAAATATCATCTGAAAATCTAGTACGATCACAAATTTAATAAAGCGTTCGTTGTTTTTTACTAAAAGTAAAGAAGACAATATCACGTGTTGCCTAACATGGGAAGGTACTGTAACATAAAAATTCTTAAAAGTTGCAAAATCTCAAGCTTGAGGCTATTTTTCAGTACATAAGAATCAGACAAATAATAAAGAACCTGTATTTAAGATTTTCTTAAAACATTTGCTGGGAAAAATTGGAAAAACCAGTGCCATGAAATTTTTTTCATGATGTTGAAAAAATATCCGAGATACCAAAAACCGAAAAAATTAAATGGTTCTTAGACGAGAAGGAGGATTTACACTTTGGGAAATTTAGGATATATCAGACTTGGGCAACATTCTATATCTCAATAGGACACTTTGAGCTAAGGGAATGAAATCCAAGATTCTAAATTTGAGTATACAAATCTGGAACTCATTTTGAGAAAACCCAAAACTTGTTGAGAAATTAAAAGGGATGTCTGAAGAATTTTTCAATGAAAATCAGAAGAAACTTCCGGTGGTGCTTAGAAGAAACTCCTGAAGAAAGTCAGAAGAAATCGGGGAAATTTGTGAACAGAAACTCTGGATATTTTGGATAACAGTTCCTGAAGTAGTGGGATTCTACATCTGGAACAACCCTACCAACACACTTGCATCATAATAAGTTGCTACAACTTGATTGTGACTGAAATAAGTTACATATAAGTATCCACAACTACTCAGTGTGCTGCTGGGGAAGTTGACTTCCAGAGTAGTTGGATGACACTTTTGGGGGAATTCAATACATCTTCGAGGGTAGATCAACATATTAAAAAAGCATTGTTAAATTTAAAGACTGTACTCGAAAAAATGCAACAGACAAAAATGATCACTAAAAATTTATTTTCAGTCGGATATTTTTGAAACTCTCAGGGAATAAATAAACATGCGTAAGCTATGTTTTTGCAAAGTTGGTTTATTCGACCTCCTCTCCTAGGCTACATGCCCGGACCTTGGACTTAACGCTACCCATCAAATCCTGTGCAACACCTGCGTCATCTTTCTTACACACTTTCATCCACTCTTTCTTCAAATTCATGTCGTTTTTGAAGACCTTCCCTGTTTTCCGGAGCTTGCCCTCCATAATCGCCCAGAATTTTTCTATTGGGCGAAGTTCTGGCGAGTTTGGTGGATTTGCCTCCTTCGGCACAAAAACAACATCGTTGGCATTGTACCACTCCATCACCGTTTTCCCGTAATGGCACGATGCCAGATTCGGCCAAAACAGAGTGTCACCGTCGTGGGACCGGAAGAAGGACAGCAGGCGCTTCTGGAGGCATTCTTCTTTATATATTTGACCGTTGATGGCGCCGGTTGTTATGTACGGCTTGCTGAATTTGCCGCACCCACAGATTGTCTGACACACTAAGTACTTCTTGTCAAATTTGTCGACGTTCTTCTTCCGGAACTTCTCCGGAACATCCAGGCGGGACTTGCCGACAATAAACTCCAGGCCGGGGATCTGCTTGGCACCCACTTCAATGTACTTCTCGTCATCCATTACGATGCATTTCGGCTGCACCAACCACTCGTGGTACAGCTTACTGGCGCGGGATTTGGCCATCGTATTCTGTTTATCGGTTCGGTTAGGCGCCTTCCTTACCTGAAAGACAAGTAGTCCGGCTCGCTTCATTGTCTGCTGGGTGAACCAGACGGAAAAATTGGCCTTCTTGGCCAAGTCCCGAATCGAAAGGATCGGATTGCGCTTGAAGTAATCCCTCACCTTCCTTGCGGTTACGGGGTCGATCGTCTTCGCTTTTCTTCCGCTGTCAGCTCGCCGCTGGTTCGCCTGGGTCTCCTTGAACGATTTTACCACACGGGACACGGTTGAATTGTCGATTCCAAACTGTTTCGCCTGTGGTACTGGCCTGGACTTTCCACGACTGCTCCCATAATTTTTTGTCGAAGCACTTCTTGCTTGGAAGTCATCCCGATAAACACTTGACAGATTGTGACGAGATTTTGCACATGTAAACATTACACTCTGAACTAGTTTTACTCAAAATTTAATCAATTTTTACCCATGCAATACAAAGTTATACACCGAAGAAAGTGTTGTAGTTTTTTCGAGTTGTACAGAAGTTCATAATTGATTTTCTTTCGGCTAAAATCCTCCCATGAGAAGCTAGTTATAATGAATGAAATACTGAAGATTTTAATTCTTAAATCTCCATGATTTAAAAGAAAACACTTTTCCCTGCTTTTCGATACTTCCACACAAAACTTTCATCGGGAATCTTGAACATATCGACGATATTTTTCATACAATAGGGAACGAAAAGTGGTCTAAAAGTGACTAAAATCGATTTCCATGCTGTGCATATGAAAACTGCAAAAGTGGACCCGCAAGACAATTTAATATTTATCTCAAGGCTCAGAGGGGTGATGTTCAACACCCTGCTCTCGCTGCTGATCCAGGAATTTGGTTATTTTTGGAACGATAACGACGTGTACCGGCTGGAAATCGATTATTGACGCCATTTTTTAATCAAAGATGACGGCTTCTGGATTGTGAAAAACTGTCAATTACCCTTCCATGTGGGTTTTGTATCGAGGATGACATGTTGAGGGCGAAAATTTATGATTGACGCAATTTAGAATTCAAGATGGCGGCTTTCAGTTTTTGAAAAACTGTCTTCTAGGGTCTTTTTTGAACAGAAATGACGTAAGTGGACCATAAAACGATGATTGACGCCATTTTCAACCCAAAATGGTGGATTTTGGATTGTTAAAAACTGTCAATTACCCTTCAATGTGGGTTTCGGAACGAGAATGACGTGTAGAGGCCGAGAATCAAATAGTGTTTGTAGTGTGTTGATGTATCTGTGTGCAATGCGAACACCATCAAAACATCTCAAGCTACCTTTAGGTTCAATTGGTTAAACTTGGTGAGTTCGTTCCTTTTTTTCATTTTATCTTTTCAATCCAGTAACGCTGCTAGATCACCTTTTCGTGTTGTGTTACTGGAACAAGATTTTCACCGAACTCTAGTCCTGAACAGGAGGGGAACAGGAGTTTTCAGTGAGCAGGGGAACACACTTTTGACCTTGTTATTTTTAATGTCTTGTTAATAGTGACAAGACTCGAGTATGTAGTTGTTGATGCTGCCATGGTGATTGTATTTGGTGAGCTTGTTCCAGTTAAAGGCAACCCGTTTGTTTCCTGCTGGGATATCCTCAATCACGCGTGATCTATTTTGCGAGTGCAGGAACATAGTTGAGTCTTGTGGGGGGAAGGACATTAGGATTTATCCCAGGCTACTATTGTAGAAAATTGTAATTGATAGATATTGGGCGGAACGCGTCGGAATGTTTAGAAAATAGGACGCACGCTTGATCCAGTTTGGCAGTTTGGGATACATTGTTGACTGCTTTCGGGAACGTGATTTAACTTGTTTAACCAGGGCTTAAACAGTCTTCACGTCGGTCATAGCTTGTTATGATAGCCTGAACAAATGATAAGACAATCTTATTTAAATGTCGTAATAATACCTCCGACCAAGGCAAAATGATTTATATGGTTTTTATAAAGCTTGACGATACCAATACTAATAAGGAAAGGAATTCCACATTTTTTCCCAAGTCCTTTTCCTCTCCTTCCCTTCCCTTCTTCTCTTTTCAGAAAGCAAGTAATGGCTCTATAACCATATGTCATATAGGGCTAGGACAAGAGTTAGTGCTCAGGTCCCAACCGCTAGAAGAAATGAGTCCAACGAATCTTTTAAGCACAAAAGAATCATTACCAACATAGGAGAAAATTCGGTAAGATCCTTCCATTGCATTATTTTATGATTCTTCAATATTGTACAAATATTTACACGTTACACACAACTATACATAATAACTCGGAGCGTTTGGTACTGTATGTCCACGCATCCTTCCACCCCTGTAGATTCAAGAAATGTTCCCATTCATTTCCAAGAATCATCTTTGTGGCAAATACAACGCAGTAGGCCTGGCCGTATGGATGTTTATATCATATCTCAGATATGCTGTAAACATCAATTAGACAAGAAAAATGATTAGACCTCATCTAACCTAATCATTTTTCCAGGATGCTTTCTCGTACTAGCTGCGTTTGTATTAGATTAGATAAGTTTAGATTAGAGAATGACGTGTAGAGGCCGAATGCAATTAGAATCCAAGATTGTGACATCCGATTTTTAGAAGAACTGCGAATATGAGATTTTTTAGATCAGGAATGGCATCGATGATTTATGTCATTTTTTATCCCAAAATAACGGCTTCTCGACCGTGGAAAAATGAAAATTATCCTTCCCTTTGAATATTTCTGAAACGAGAATGACTTTTTGAGGCTGGGAATTGATGATTTACGCAATTTTAGGATCCAAGATGGCGAATTTCAGGTTAAGAAGGAGTGTAAATTATCCTACAACATGAATGACGTAAATGGGCCATAATTCTATCATTGACGCCATATTTCTACCCAAGACGGTGCCTTCTGTATTCTGCAAAAATAAAATTCACCCCAAAAGGCCTGGATTCAATCCCAGTCGACACCGCCGGGATTTCCTGAGGCATAAAATCTCAGATCACGCCAGGGAAGTAAAGCCGTTGGTCCCCGGTCTATGAGTTGATGGGTCGATTGGTAGGGTTCAGGTGTGGGAGCAGCCTTCCTGGCGTCGGTAGCATTGGTACTCAGTACGGAAAACAAGATCGACGGAAAACAAACCAAGGAAAAAAAAAAAGTGTAGAGGCTGACAATTGATGATTGACGCAATTTTAGAATCCCTTATGGCGACTGTCAACTGTCAAATATGTTGAAAAACTGTCAATTATCCTACAATATAAGTATTTTAGTAACGGAAAAGACGTACAGTGGCTGGACACCGATGATTGATGCCATTTTATAGTCCATGGTGACAGCTTCCTGCTACAGAAATATGAGTGTTATCCAAATCAGAAATATATAATCGACACCTTTTTGGATTCCATAGGGATATTTTCGCTTTAAAAAAAAACTATAAAATTACATCAGTTTGGATATTAAAGGAACGGCTGTGACTTTTTAAGATGTGAAATCGATATCCGATGCCATTCTGAAATCTAAGCGTAATTGAGTGTACTTGAGCGTAATGTACTGTACTGTAATGTGGATTACGAGCGTCGATTACTAATTGGTGATTAATCTCTGACGACAATTGAGTGCCATGAAGGCGACTTCCGGACCTGGAACCTATCGAAGCCATCAACACATGGGCCGGACGAACGGCTTTACTTCTCTTCCAAAGAAAGAGGTGACCAGAGAGTTTTCGTCTCAGAAAAATCCCACCGAACTCGGCTGGGATTGTACTGGGTAAGGAAGCAATCAATCTCAATTGGGTAAAGGAGTTCATTATTCTGAGTCCAATGATATTTGATCGTTCTCTTAGACTTCCATTTCGGTTATTAAATTGAGCATGAAAAAATTATTTCGCTTTTCGACACGTAGCTAAAAATTTGGCAACTCGTTCCATACACTAAAGTTCCATTGAGAGGTACTTAGATGGAGATTTCCGCCAATGTAATCGTACTTATAATGCACTTGAATTTCACCAGGTTATGGGCTATTTAGGGCATTCTCGGGAAGTGGATAGAATTTGAAATAAGAGCCAAATGTCATCATAGAAAACTGCATGCGAATTCAAGAGGATTATCATCAGATAAAGTAACCAGGACCCATTTAGCCTAACTTGGACTTATTCCGGGATCAAATGAAAAGTTTAAGACTTACACCCGGATATGCTTTAGAAACCCGTGGGAAACTAGTATTTAGCGTCTAACATTTATATTTATTTTTGACGTAGGACTACGTCTGTGATTTCTATATGGGGTTACAGTATGTGAAAAACGAAAATGGAACATGTAACAAAATTATGAAAGATTTTGAACGTTAATAACTCAGCTGCCCCTAGATCAATTTCATTAAATTTATCATCAATCGATCAGAAATATTTCTACGCATCTGCTAAATTTAAGATTTTATCATTTTTCAAAATATCGCTATTAAAAATTGCACGAATGTGGAACTGATGCTATGATAATTAAAAGTATCACCGATTGCCTGTGAAAAGCGATTTCCCTAACACAGATTTCAAAGTTGAATTCCATCCGGTCTCACCAAACGGTGTTTATTCAAATACTGCGTGGTGAGTGGTGGTGTTATCCAGTACACAACGAAAGGCTGCCTGCAAGCAGCGAGCTGCAGCCCACATGAGCATCCATAGAAGGAGGAAGAAGCCGCACCTCTATTGATCGGAACCAGTAGCTCTTCGTGAGTTTCTGTGGGCCATCTATGTCAAGCGCGTCATACTAAAGTGTATAAATAGAGAGAACCCTGCTCAAATTCCTATTCCTGCACAAATCACAAGCTCCTGCTGAGGTTAACAAATCAGATTTATTATATAAGACCACATAGTCCTACGTCACCATTGCGTACAACCCCATAGCGGTGTCCCTTGTAGTTTTTTATCCTATTTGACCTGGAAACTAATCTCTTTTCAAAACAGCTCTCTAATCTTTTGACAAAGCAGTTCCAGAAGGACGCAAATCAAATACTGTTTAGCATAATATTACGCGATTTTTTATGCCATTAAGCATACTTGAAATTCAAACACCCATTTCCACCCTCCCATTATAGGAAGTAATCACATTTACCATCAAAGAGGTATTCCTTTTCACTTTTATTTTCGTTTTATTTTTATTGTATCGAAACGCACAACGTTTTTCCTGCCACCACAAGTGGGGAACCGTGGCTTTGTGGTCTCTGTGATGCTTGCTGGCGGTAATTCAATTTTCAAAGCTCAATTTTCGTTGTATACATTAGATGCCTGGAACAGCTCAGGGGATTGATTTCTGCCAAAAGAATTTTTCGTACCACAAATTTTCACTCCCCAATTAATTGCCAATAATTTCTCTATGATATGAAGTCCATCGTATGGCAGCAGCAAATAAAGTTGTAGCCTCATACACACGTACCAACCAGTTCACCCATGTCAAGTGCACAATCACGTAGCGACATAAGTACCATTTTGAACAAAAAAAAAGCTCGGCTAAAACCGACAGAGGCTACACAACAGCATCAACAACGCAACCAGTTAGTTAGTGCTCATAATTTCCCATGTAATTATCACGTTCCAGTGTAATTATGCACAGCACGAACGTGTGCCCTGCGGACTGGCAAAAACGTGCACCACTCATTAGGTGGTGAAATGCCCGGAGCTGCATACAAAAACAGGATTAAAGTTCCTGTATAGTGTTCCGTGGGGTGACTCTCCGGAAGTCAAGGGGAGAGAGGGGTTATAAGCTGACACCTAAAAAAAGGAAACTATACTGGTGCTTCTAGAACGGTTTATACAACTTCCAGCTTCTACGCAACAAATGTGAGCACTGCAGTCAATCACCCCCAAATTTTAAAGCGATTTCGAGGCTCAACTGCAGCCAACTGAATAAATCCATTGGGTCGTGAGGCTCGCTCCGAGTTGCATACAGGAAAAGCTCCCCCATCTAAAATTTCCAATAAATTCAACTGATCCTAAAGGATTAAACTCTGCCTTCCAAAAGCCATACGCTGCCCATAAATCTATTTGTCCAGCATAGCCTATGCCCAATCATTTGATTTATACCGATCGATGTTACCCGAAAATCACCCGATCGCCGCTAATAACCCCCCGGCCAAGCAGACCTACGGGGAAAAGCTGTTACCACAGAGCAATAAAATTATCAATTCATCGATTTCGCTACTCCTAGCCTGACCGCATCGACTGTTGTGTGGGGAAAAGCCATAATTCCAATTTTCGGTTTGTTTTATTCATTTGGGATGTACAGGGCATCGCGGAAAAGGGTTCCGAAAGATTTGATTTTCCCTCTTCTCCTTGCTAATCGCTTTGTTTACCCGTTTGCAGTGGGTATTAATAGCACCCTTCACGGATGGTTGGGTGGATGAACTGCCAAGATGATGGTGAAAAGATTGTGGAACGATTTTTGTTTCTTCTTTACGTGAAGGCCGATGGGTGGGTCGATGGAAAAAGAGGGTTTTCTTTTTGAAGTAAGATCCCTGCTGGGACAGTGGGTGAGAAATTTGAATTTCAGTTTTGATTCAATTTCAAACCGATTTTCGATTTGTATTCATTTGAAATTTTGTCCAAGATTCCTTCAAATGCTAAACGAAGTCATAAACCACAAGCCAAATATAAGTCCACATCCAAATTCAATTCACAATCCAAATCTAAATCCTGAACGTAAATGGAAAATCCAAATCCATCCCACGTCCAATTCTTAGTTAACATCTACATCCAAATTTCATTTCATCTACATTTCATCCAAATTCAAATTCAAATCCAAATTCAAATCCAAATTCAAATCCAAATTCAAATCCAAATTCAAATCCAAATTCAAATCCAAATTCAAATCCAAATTGAAAAACCCATATTGATCCACCGTATAAAACTTTGTTATCCAGGATAATCTCCAATTAGGCCTTTATTATGATTAGGTTTGATTTAAATCTGTCTCAAATATGGAACAAATCAAATTCCATTCTGGATTGGATCTGACTTAAAATTGTCTCAACTCTGGATCAAATCCAACTCAATTCAGAATTGAATTCCTTTAAAATCTCATGCAAGTTCGATTCAAATAATTCTTTAATCAAACCAAAAGCTTCAAGTAGGAATTGACTTTAACTCAAATTAGACACAAATTTGACTCAAACTGACTCAAATATGTTTCAAATCAGACATAAATCCGTCCAAGATTTAACGCGAAATGGACTTGAATCGGACTTAAATCTGCCTCAAATTTGTATCAAATATGAAACAAATCCAACCTAATTTGAATCTGACGTGAATCTAACTCATAGTTGACTAAAATCTGTCTCAAATATGGATCAAATTCATCTCAATTCTGATTTGAATCCATCCTAATTCTTACGCACATTCGGTTCAAATAACTCTCAAATCAAACCTGCAACTTCAAGTAGGAAATGAATGTAATTCAAATAAGACACAAATTTGACTCAAACTGACTCAAAACTACATTATATCAGGCACAAATCTGACCCAGATTTGGCGCAAAGTGGACTTGAATCTGACATGAATCAGTCTCAAATTTGACTTAAATCTGCCTCTAATCTGAATCAAATCCGACTTCATTCTGAATTGAATCCATCACAAATCTGACGCAAATTTGTTCCAGATAATTCTCAAATCAAACCCTTAGCTTCCAGTAGGAATAGAATCTTACTCAAATTAAACACAAATTTGACTCAAACTGACACGAGTCTTTTTCAAAACGCAAGCAAAACAGACATTAATCTGACTATAAACTGTCTCAATTTGGCTTAAATTGGTCTGAAATTTGGAGAAAAAAAAATCACTAAATTCTGGATTGAATTCGAGGAGGACGACTCTATCCACGATGCAGGAAATATTGTGTTTTGCTGTGGCTAGCTGCGCGTATGCTGAGTAGATAGAAAGAAGATTTATCATGATTTTGAAGATTTTTTACAAAAAGATGATGCGCGATGCAAGTAGATGCGAGAAATGAAAGAAGATTTTTCGAAGATTTATTCGCTAGTGTGAGATTTTCTGAGCATCTAAAATTGAGATTTAGATGTGTTGCCCCCATTGATTGAATCTGCCTTAATTTTTAAATATATCTGCCTCAAATCTGAAGCCAATCCAACTCAATTCTAAATTAAATCCATCTCAAATCAGACGCAAATTTTTATCAAATAATGCTCAAATCAAACCTGTAGCTTCAAGTAAGAATTGAATCAAACTCGATTCCAACACAAATCGGACTCAAATCTGTATCAAATCAGATATATATATGACCCAGATTTGGAGCAAAACGGACTTGAATCTGACTTGAATCTGCCTAGAATTTGACACAATTTTGTCTCAAATTTGATTAAAATCCTCTGCAATTTTGAACTGAATCCATCTCAAATCTGATACAAATTCGATTCAAATAATTCTCAAATCAAACCAGTAGGTTCAAGTAGGAGTTCAATTCAACTCAAATAAGACACATATTTGACTCAATCCTGATTCAAACCAGACATAAATCTGACCCATATTTGACGAATAATCTATCAAATCTATCTCACATATGAAACTCAATTCTGGATTGAATCTGACTTGAATCTGCCTCAAATTTGGCTTAAATCTGTGTCAAATCTGGATCAATTCCTACTCAATTCTGAATTGAATCCATCTCAAATCGGACGCAAACTCGGATCAAATAATTCTCAAATGAAACCAGTAGGAAGAAGAGGAATTTAACCTAACTCAAATTAGACACAAATGTGTCACAAACTGTCTCAAATATGTTTCAAATCAGACATAAAGCTGAGCAAAGCGGACTTGAATGTGACTTGAAACTGCCTCAAATCTGACTTAAATCTGTCTCAAATATGGATCAAAGCAAACTCAATTCTGCATTACATCCATCTTAAACCTGATCCAAACTCGTTTTAAATAATGCTCAAATCAAACCAGACTTGAATCTAACTCAAATCAAACACAAATTTGACTCACGTCTGATTCAAATCAAACATAAATCTGACCCAGATTTGGCACACAATGGAATTGAATCTGACTTGAATCTGCCATAAATTTGACATGAATCTGCCATAAATTTGACTTCAATAAGTCTCAAATTTGAATCAAATCCAGCTCAATTCTTAATTGAATCCTCAAATATTTTGCAAAATTGGATCCAATAATTCTCATATCAAACCAGAAGCTTCAGGTAGGAATTTAATCTGCCTCAAATTAAACACAAATTTGACTCAAACTGACTCAAACTTGTATCAAATCACACATCAACCGACCACATTTTGCGCAAAATGAACTTAGATCTGACTCTTTTGAATCTGACTTGAATCTACTTTAAATTTGACTAAAATCTGTCTCAATTCTGATTTGAATTCATCTAAAATCTTACGCAAATTCGGTTCAATACTCAAATCAAACCAGTAGATACAAGTAGAAATTAAATCCAACTTATCTTAGGCACACATTTGACTCAAACGGACTCAAATTTGTTTAAAATCAGAAAGAAATGTGGCCCAGATTTAGATCGAAACGGACTCAAATCTGAATTTAATCTGCTTCAAATCTGTTTCAAATATGGAACAAATCCAACTCAATTTGACTCTGCCTCAAATGTGACTTAAATCTGCTTCAAATCTGGATCGAATCCAACTCCATTCTAAATTGAATCCATCTCAAATCTGACGCAAATTTGGTTCAAATAAATCTCAGATCAAACCAGTAGTGTCAAGTAAGAATTGAAAACAACAAAAAGAAGACTCTAATCTGATTCAAATCATACACAAATCTGACCCATATGTGGCGCAAAAAGGACTTGAATCTGCTTCATATTTGACTTAAATCTGTCTTAAATCTGGATCAAATCCATCTCAAATCTGACGCAAATTCGGTTCCATTCTCAAATCTTACCAGTAGATACAAGTAGAAATTGAATCTAACTCAAATTTGGTACACATTTGCCTCAAACTGACTCAAATATGTTTCAAATTAGACATAAATCTGACCCAAATTTGGAGTAACAAGATCAACTTGATTCCGGATTGAATCCGACTTGAATCTGCCGCAAATTTGACTTAAATCTGTCTCAAATCTGGATCGAATCCAACTCAATTCTAAATTGAATCCATCTCAAATCTGACGCAAATTCGGTTCCAATTATTCTTTTATCAAACCAGTAGCTTCAAGTAGGAATTGAATCTTACTCAAGAAAGACTCAAATCTGATTTAAATCAGGCATAAATCTGACCTACATTTGACGCAAAATGGACTTGAATCTGGCTTGAATATGCCTTATATTTGACTTAAATTTGGATGAATTCCTAATCAGCTTTGAAATGAATCCACCTTAAATCTGACGTAAATTCGGTACAAACAATTCTCAAATCAAACCAGTAGCTACAAGTAGGAATTGAATTTAATTCAAAACAGACACAAATTTGAGTCAAATTTGACTCAATAATCTGATTCAGATTTGGCGCAAAACAAACTTGAATCTGCTTCAAATTTGACTCAAATCTGTTTCAAATATGAAGAAAAAAAAATCCAACTAAATTCTGGGTTGAATCTAACGTGAATTTGCTTCAAATTTGAATAGAATTTGTATCAAATCTGGATTAAATCCAACTCAATTCTGGATTAAATCTGCCTTGATACTGCCTCAAATTTGACTTAAATTTGTATCAAATCTGGATCAAATCCAACTCAATTTCGATTTGAATCAATCTTAAATCTTACGCAAACTGGGTTCAATTCTCGAATCTTACCAGTAGATACAAGTAGACATTGAATCTAACTAAAATAAGACACATATTTTACTCAAAATGTCTCAAATATGTTTCAATTAAGACATAAATCTGATCTTGATTTGACTGCACTTCAATCTGCCTTTAACCTGCCTCAAATCTGTTTCAAATATGGAACAAATCCAACTCAGTTCTGCATTGAATCTAACTTTAATCTGACTCAAATTTAACTCAAATCTGTCTCAAATCTGGATCGAATCCAACTTAATTCTGAATTGAATCCATCTCAAATCTGACGCAAATTCGGTTCAAATAATTCTCAAATCAAACCAGTAGAAAGTACGAATTGAATCCAACCCAAGTAAGACACAAATTTGACTCAAACTGACTCAATTCTGTTTCAAATCAGATATAAATCTGACCAAGATTTGGCGTAAAACGGGCTTAACCTGCCTCAAATTTGACTTAAATCTGTCTCAAATCTGGATCGAATTCAACTCAATTCTAAATTGAATCCATCTCAAATCTGACGCAAATTCGATTCAAATTAATCGCTTATCAAAGCAGTAGCTTCAAATAGGAATTGAATCTAACTCAAACTAGACTCAAATTTGACTCATATCTGATTCAAATCAGGCATAAATCTGACCAATATTTGGCGCAAAATGGACTTGAACCTGGCTTGAAACTGCCTCAAATTTGACTTAAATTTGGATGCATTCCTAACCAGTTCTGAACTGAATCCATCTCAAATCTGACGCAAATTCGGTTTAAATAATTCTCAAATCAAACCAGTAGCTTCAAGTAGGAATTGAATCTAATTTAAAACAGACACAAATTTGAGTCAAATTTGACTCAATAATATGACTATAAATAAAACGGACTAGAAACTGCTTCAAATTTGACTCACATCTGTCTCAAATATGAAAAAAATCCAACTCAATTCTGGATTGAATCTACCGTGAATTTGCCTCAAATTTGACTTAAATCGGTCTCAAATATGGATCAAATCGAACTCAATAATGAATTGAATCCATCTCAAATTCGGTTCAAATAATTCTCAAATCAAACCAGTAGCTACAATCTGCTTCAAATTAGACATAAATTTGGCTCAAATCTGTATTAAATCAGGCATAAATTTGACCCAGATTTGGCGCCAAGCGGACTTGCTTTAACATAACTCAAATTTGAATTAAATCTGGATCAAATCTCTGGATCAATTCTGATGTGAATCCATCTTAAATCTTACGCAAACTCGGTTCAATTCTCGAATCTTACCAGTAGATACAAGTAGAAATTGAATGTAACTTAAATTAGACACACAGTTTACTCAAAATGACTAAAATATTATTCAAATCAGACATAAATCTGACCCAGATTTGACGCAAAATGCACTTAAATCTGACTTTAACCTGCCTCAAATATGGAACAAATCCAACTCAATTCTGGATTGAATCTGACTTGAATCTGCCTTAAATTTGACTTAAATCAGTCTGGATCGAATTCAACGCAATTCTGAATTGAATCCATCTCAAATCTGACGCAAATTCAGTTCAAATAATTTTCAAATCAAACTGGTAACTTCAAGTAGGAATTGAATCCAACTCAAATAAGACTCAAATCCTATTCAAAATTAGGCATAAATCTGACCAAAAAGGACTCGAATTCGGCTTGCATCTGCTAAAAATTTGAATTAAATCTGGATGTAATCCTACTCAATTTTGAATTGAATCCATCAAATCAAACCATTAGTTACAAGTAGGAATTGAATTTAGACCCAAATTAGGCACAAATTTGAATCAAACTGACTCAATTCTGTTTCAAATCATTTATAAATCTGACCCAGATATGGCGTAAAATAGGCTTAACTTGCCTCAAATTTGACTTGAATCTGTCTCATATATGGATCAAATCCAACTCAATTCTGGATTGAATCTGACTTGAATCGGTCTCAAATTTGACTTAAATCTGGCTCAAATCTGGATTGATCCAACGCAATTCTGAATCGATCTCAAATCTGACGCAAATTCGGCTCAAATAATTCTCAAATCAAACCAGTAGCTTCAAGTAAGAATTGACTATAATTCAAATTAGACACAAATTTGAGTTAAATCGGTCTCAAATATGGTTCAAATGCAACTCAATTATGGATTGAATCTGACTTGAATTGGTCTCAAATTTGACTAAAATCTGGCTCATTTGGCTGGATTGATCCAACGCAATTCAGACATAAATCTGAACCAGATTCGGACCCAAAACGGACTTGAATCTGTCTTTATCTGCTCAAGATTTGACTGAAATCTGTCTCAAATCTGGATCAAATCCAACTCAATCCTGAATTGAATCAATCTCAAATCCGACGCAAATTGGACTCAAATAATCCTCAAACCAGTAGCTTCTACAGTCAACCACTAATCAAACAGAACATAATTTTCCACGATTCAAACCCACCGTGCCCCGACAAAGATAGACGGTCGGTTGCTATCTCCAAGCGATAATATGTTTCCCCTTTATTCCTGTGGAACCCTTTTTTATATTCATGTTGGTAGTCCCCATCTGGATTATGGCCATAACGTTGGATCCTCCGTGGAAGGCCACCACCAGGTAGGTGTGCCTAATTTCTGAACCATTTTTCCTAACCTGCCCCCTGCCTGCACTCACAATTTTCGTGGCAACCGTGATCAGTGTCCTAAGCCGTTGTCCAAACGTCGTTTTTTTTTTCTTTTCCTTTGAGCTCGATTTACTTTAAGCGGTATTTGAAAGTGCGCTTGAACAAACTTTTGATTATCTTTTTCGGTGGCATTTGGGATCCCTTTTTTTATCATATTCAAAACGAGGCTCGGAGCGGTCATTCCGAGGAAAATTCACCCCACAATGTCTACTCTAGAGAGGTACGGCTGGAAAATTCTTAAATTACGACGTTTGATGTGCAATCAAGAGGGGGGAAAAAAGAGTGGGATTGCTTACTTCCAAAATGACCGGACTCGACAATCGCAATCATCCCACTCAACGCTTCCGAATGATCGTATGCAAACATAAACTTTGAACGCTTTGGAAAATCCTCTTAAGTTTCGACAACTCTCGCTGGGGAAAAGCGGATTTTCCACCCTTTTCAACTCGGCAATTTTTTTTTTTCGTTTCGCACGCATAAATCGTTTGTTTATTCAGCAGTTCTTTCGTCGCTCTCGCACTCAAACGAACGCACTCAAAAAGACAAGAGTTTTCCCCGGCCCCCACGGTTCACCGTATGCTGCAAGCCCGTCGTGCAACTTTTATTACCGGAACCAAGAGAAACAAAGAAAAAGTGAAAATGTAGAAAAGTCAACGGTGGATTTAAATTTGTTGCGTGCAGAAATACTAAGCCTCAGCTACGACTTTTGCACTAGACGTGAAACAAAGTTACATTTCACATTTTGAGCTTCATATGGAAGCAAAGCATCATTTTTAATCGCCTCGATAAAATTCCATCGTTTAATTATGGCAGTTTTTACAGACTTGCTCCAATATGCGGTTTTAACCATAAATGTACATCAGTTTTCATGTAAAAAGTACAGCAGGTGAGTTAGGAAATAAGTCAAGAAATATTTCAAATATCGCCCGACAACACCGATCTCGCTCATAAGTTGTACCTTGTTGTAATCTTATTGGCAAAATAATACACACCATTCACATGTCCAACAATCTACAGCTCCCTGCTTTGAAAAAATGTAAAATTACACGTGATGCTCTTCCTACATGATTTACATTTTCGTATGATGCTCACTCGATGGAAATTCAAAGTTATTTAATATTCATAATTACACAGCCTGGGCGTCCTTTACCTGGAGGTCCGATCTGGTCTAGGATTTTTTCGCCGTACTGGCCACACAATAATGCTCATTCAAAAATGGTACTGGCTTAGAAAGCTCTCAATTAACAACTGTGGAAGTACTCAAAGAACGCTAAGTTGAAAGCCGGCTTTAAGATCCAGTAGGGACGTTATAAAGCCAAAAAATAAAAAGATATTTCCACATTTACAACCGCTGAATTCCAACGAATTTGTCAAACCAATTTTCCATAAAAAGCAATTTTCATCCACCATAAAACAATCAATAAATTTTAACTGTAACCACAGGGTTATGAAAAAACCGAAACAATTGATTGCATTCAGTTCAGGCGCAAGCAACATCAAACATCGCTTCGTTAGAAATTAATTTTCCCTCAACAAAGCAAAAAAAAATATGTTCGTCACCACCGGGCGCGACACAGCTGACAATGCTCGTTCGTTTGCGTGGAATATTTATAATGAGATATAGCCAGCCAGCCGGTGGTGGAGAAGTCGGGCAAAAAGCGTTATCCTGTCCCATCCAGAAATTTGGTTTGTGCGATGTGGTTCACCCTTTCAGGGCCCCACGTTCGCTCTTGGAGCCCTCTTTTCACAGATTTACAGCGAAAACAATGTTATTTTACGTCAACTCGTCGATTGTATTTGATGGTCGCGTGCTTAATGGTTACCGTTTCTGCTTATTGAGCAGAAGGTCGGGAGTTCAATGCCAGGCCCGTCCCCTTTCTCGCAATTTTTCGCTATGCCTTATACTTCATTCATATTTATCTTCATTGCTATCATATATTTGCCAGCAACGTTTACCGAGCATACCCCATGGCTTCACCCTCCCCACTAACAAAGCTCCAAACATCTGTGACACTTATGAGAGGTCGTAGAGTGTCTCTTAAGTAAATGTCCAACTAACAATCAGTCCCATCCCAACAATTGCATTGGCCAGTTCTCGATTGTTGGAGATAGTGCTACTTGCATCTAAGAGGCTGAGATCAATCAATCAACATCTCAGCTAATACGGTAACGGACAGAGTCTAGCGTTACGTAGTATGTGAATTCTGACCTAACCGACTCACTATTCGAAAGGCTTTGGTTAGGTCCGTAGCTTGATTAGGATAAGGATATAGTGTTGGGGATCCTACTCAATCCTGAATTGAATCCTCAAATCTTTTACAAAATCGGTTCCAATAATTCTCAAATAAAACCAGCAGCTTCAAGTAGGAATTTAATCTGCCTAAAATTAAACACAAATTTGACTCAAACTGACTCAAATCTGTATCAAATCTGACCATATTTGACGCAAAATGAACTTGGATCTGACTGGAATCTGCCACAAATTTGATTTAAATCTGTCTCAAATATGGAACAAATCCAACTCACTCCTCTATTGAATCTGACTTGAATCCACCTCAAATTTGTCTAAAATCTGCCACAATTCTAATTTGAATCCATCTCAAATCTTACGCAAATTCAGTTCAATACTCAAATCAAACGAGTAGATATAAGTAGAAATTGAATGTCAACTTAAATTAGGCACACATTCGACTCAAACTGACTCAAATATTTTTCAAATCAGACAGAAATGTGACCCAGATTTAGATCGAAACGGACTTGAATCTGAATTTAATCTGCTTCAAATCTGATTCAAATATGTAAATCCAATTCAATACTGGATTGAATCTGACTTGAATCTGCCTAAAATCTAGGTCGAATCCAACTCAATTCTGAATTAATCCTATCTCAAATCTGACGCAAATTCGGTTCATATAAATCTCAGATTAAACCAGTAGCATCAAGTAAGAATTGAATTCTACTAAAATTAGACTCAAATCTGATTGAAATAATATAAATCTGACCCATGTGTGGCGCAAAACGGACTTGAATCTGCTTAAAATTTGACTTAAATCTGTCTTATATATGGAACAAATCCAACTCACATCTGGATTGAATCTGACTTGAATCTGCTTCAAATTTGACTTAAATCTGTCTCAAATCTGGATCAAATCCATCTCAAATCTGTCGCAAATTCGGTTAAATTCTCAAATCTTACCAGTAGATACAAGAAGAAATTGATTCTAACTCAAATTTGGTACACATTTACCTCAAACTGACTCAAAAATGTTTCAAATCAGACATAAATCTGACCAACCTTTGGTGCAAAATGGACTTGAATCTGACTTTTACCAGCCTCAAATCTGTTTCAAATATGGAACAATTCCAACTCAATTCCGGATTGAATCTTGAATCTTGAATCTGCCTCAAATTTGACTTTGAATCCATCTCAAATCTGAGGAAAAATAGGTTCAAACAATTCTCAAATCAAACCAGTAGCTTCAAGTAGGAATTGAAACTAATTCAAATCAGACACAAGTTTGCGTCAAATTTGACTCAATAATCTGACTTAATCTGATCCAGATTTGGCGCAAAACGGACTTGAATCTGCTTCAAATTTGGCTCAAATCTGTCTTAAATATTAAAAAAAAATCCAACTCAATTCTAGATTGAATCTAAGGTGAATCTGGCTCAAATTCAACTTAAATCGGTCTCAAATATGAATCAAAGCCAATTCAGTTCTGGATTGAATCCATCTAAAAATCGGTTCAAATAGTTCTCACATCAAACCAGTAGCTACAATCTGCTTTTAATTAGACACAAATTTGGCTCAAACTGAATCAAAACTGTATTGAATCAGACATAAATTTGACCCCGATTTGACACAAAACGGACTTGCATCTCACTTTAACCTAACTCAAATTTGACTTAAATCTGTCTCAAATCTGGATCAAATCCATTTCAATTCTGATGGGAATCCATCTTAAATCTTACGCAAACTTGGTTCAATTCTCGAATCTTACCAGTAGATACAAGTAGAAATTGAATCTAACTAAAATTAGACACACAGTTTACTCAAAATGACTTAAATATGTTTCAAATCTTTCTGACCCAGATTTGGCGCAAAATGCACATAAATCTGACTTTGACCTGCCTCAAATCTGTCTCAAATATGGAACAAATCCAACCCAATTCTGGATTGAACCTGACTTGAATCTGCCTCAAATTTGTCGCAAATCTAGATCGAATCCACGGTAATTCTGAATTGAATCCAACTCAAATCTGGCGCAAATTCGGTTCAAATAAATCTCAAATCAAACCGGTAACTTCAGGAATTGAATCCAACTCAAATTAGACTCAAATTTTACTCAAATCCTATTGAAATTAGGCATAAATCTGACCAACATTTGGGACAACATGGACTTCAATTTGGCTTGAATCTGCCTCAAATGTGTTTCAAATATGTAACAAATCCAACTCTATTCCTGATTTAATCTGACTTGAATCTGCTTCAAATTTGACTCAAATCTAGATCGAATTCAACTCAATTCTAAATTGAATCAATCTCAAACCTGACTCAAATTCGATTCAATTCAATCTCTTAGCAATCCAGTAGCTTCAAGTAGGAATTGAATCTAACTCAAATTAGACTCAAATTTGACTTAAGGGGGTATTCCCAATCTTTTGCCTTTTTTCGGCCTGTTTTTCAATTAATTTTTTTCAAGGAAAATGAATAGTAATGCGCCTAACTCTTTGGGATTCTTGTTTATTGAACATTAAAGTTTACAAATAAATTTTTTTCGACATAAAAAAAGACATTATTGACGTCACAAAATGGCGGCAAACAGACCCCTGTTCGCCGCAAACGCCTGTACGGGCGAAGACTTTTCTCTGGAACGGCTTCATCTGAAACAGATTTCGTGATGAAATTAATAATCTGCATAAGATTCTCTGGAGCTTCTCCCGTTGGCAGCAAAAAATGTTGCAAATTAACAAAATGGCGGCCATATGAAAAACCAGGCGATTTTTAGCCCGCTTTTTTGCAGCTTCAAGGTGCTTCAAACAATGTTAAATGTTAATATTTTTGGCTGAAAGTGGGAGAAGCTCCAAAGAATTTAATAAGAAACAAAATGCGCAAAGATTCAAGTCAATATCTCTTATAGTTTCTGAGAAAAATCTTCGCCCGATAAAAAAAATGTGGTTTCGAGAAAAACGCGTTCAAAGTTTTGACTTTAGTTAAAACCATTTGGGGGTTCTTACCATTAGTCAGCTATGCCTGGACACCGAATTCGCTGATCGGAAAACGGCTTGGGGGGATGAAAGTATATAGTCTAAAGTACAAAAAAACGTGAAAAAAAAAAAATTTGATTTTTTGAAAAAAAAAGATCGGGAATACCCCCTTAAATCTGTCTCAAATATGGAACCAATCCAAATCACATCTGAATTTAATCTGACTTGAATCTGCCTCAAATTTGACTTAAATTTGTCTCAAACCTGGATCAGATCCATCTCTTGCCAAATAAGGTATTTTTTTTGGGAAATTGCGATGCCTTCTTCGTCATGAAATACTCAGCTGTATGATTTTTGTCGAGTCTGTAATTTTGCTGTCAAATTCTGTTTGTCGTTGCGATTTGGATCTGTTTTTACTTTATACAGCTTCAGACCCAGACGCTGTTTTGATTTTTGGACAAAACCAGGTGACATTCCTATTTTACGAGCCACCGTTTGAACAGAGAGATCCGGGAATTCCTTCAATATCCCCTTCACCTTTCGGTCCAATGTCCAGCACGTTTAATGTTTTTATCACTTCTCGATTTCCTCTCGACCGTCAAATGTTCCGAAAAAGATTTGACCACACCGTGAACAGTGGATTCAGGTTTTCCAATTTTTTTTGCAAGTTCCCGTATTGACGTGTCACGATTTCCATTACGCCCACACAAAAATTTTTCATTCGTCGCCATCTTGAATAAGAAAAATGGAATGTAAACACCAATCATAGTCTTTTTCATCAATGACTCCCAGCTATACCTCAGCGAAATTTTCACTCCTACGTGCAATATCTCAAAAGTTACAGTGATCTGAAGGTGTCCAGATTAATTTGGATACAGACCTCAATTTCCAGAATTTAAAAAAGGAAATCTCTAACATTTGATACATTTAATTTTCGCAATCTCAAAAACATATCGTTCTATGGGGGTGACTCCGGCGTAATGGTTGACATCTATAACTCTCACGCCAAAGTCACGAGTTCAAATCTCACCCCTGGACAAGTCACGAATGACCTAAGAGTGCTAAAGTGACTATGATAAAAAAAAAAAACATTCCGTTATTCAGCATTTGGAATATTTTTATTAGTTTAGGTTATTGAAAACCTCTTATGTTCCAGAATGGAAGTTCCATCATATCCTGAAGGTTAAATTTAAAATGAAACTTCTTGGATCTGAAAAAATGTTCAGAATCATTCTCACAATACTTAGAATAATGTCTCTCAAGGATTTCCTTATATTTTTTCCATATTAAAGTCTGGAACGCGCAAAAATTGGCCTACTTCAAATTGGTGTATTTCTGTTAAAAATGCATGAAAACACTGAAATACTGCATTTGGAAGTTGAGTGTATATACAATGGTTGCTATGATGAGTTTTCACCGTTTTCTCTCCAGTTTTCAAAATGACGCCCAAGCAAGAGGAGCATCGTGTCAAAATTTTGCTCGTGCAACAAGAGAATCCGACGTTCTCACACGCCAAGTTGGCAAAATTGCTGGATGTGGCAAAATCAACCGTGACAAACGTTTTAAAAGTGTTCGGAGAGCGTTTGTCGACCGCCAGGAAGCCTGGAAGCGGCGGAAATCGTAATTCGGACGTGGCAGCGACGACGAAGAAGGTGGCGGTGAAATATAAGCGGAATTCTAACCTCTCCATCCGGGACGTCGCTGGCAATCTCAATGTCTCCCATACTGCTGTGCAGTGGGACAAGGAACGAGAGGGGTTGTCGACGTTTAAGAAGGTGAAGGTGGCGAACCGAGATTACAAACAAAACACGTCGGCAAAGCAGCGGTCCCGAAAGCTGTATACGAATCTGCTCACAAAGTTTGACTGTGTCGTGATGGACGACGAAACTTATGTGAAGGCGGATTTCAAGCAGCTTCGGGGACAGGAGTTTTATACCGCATCAGGAAAAGGGAAGGTGACTGAAATTTTCAAAACCATCAAACTATCGAAGTTCCCGAAAAAAAACATCTCGTGTGGTCTAAAAAGCGGCATTTTCATTACTGCGGGAACCATTAATCAAGAGATCTACGTCCAGAAGTGCCTGGAAAAGCGGCTGCTACCATTCCTAAAGAAACATAATAGACCTGTGCTGTTCTGGGCAGACTTGGCGAGCTGCCACTATGGGAAAAAGGCAATCGAGTGGTACGATGCGAACAACGTGGTTGTGGTACCCAAAGACTACAACCCTCCCAACAGCCCAGAACTCCACCCTATCGAACGGTATTGGGCCTTGGTCAAACGGAATCTAAAAAAGCTAATAAATCCATGGAAAACGAGCAGCAGTTTAAATCTAACTGGCGTTCGTCGGCGAATAAGGTCGATGAGACCACTATGCAAAATTTAATGGAAAGGGTTAAGCGGAAGGCACGGCAGTTCGGATTTGGCAAAGTAATAGAATAAACGAACATGTTTTTCTTTAAATATATGAATTGAACTACCAAATGGAAAATAAGAAGATTTTTATAATCTGAATTTTGACTGAAAGAAACGAGTTTTTTGTCGACCAATTTTTGCGCGTTCCAGTCTTAACTCAAAATTTGTCAGAACCCTTTTGGAAGTTTTGACCGAATTCATTTTAAGGTTCTGCAGTATTCATACTCAGATTTAATTGTAAATCAACGTAACATACTGCTTTGGAAAAAAAAAAATCAGAAAATCCCTTAAAAGGTCTTCAACGTGACTGTTTCCTGAAAATCTAGACATTTTTTAAAGAGAAGAAGAAGTACGTTTTTTTTTTTCAATTTGGCATCGAAATTCACAAGTTTATCCCGAATTTTTTCGGAGACATCGAATTTTTGGCGATTTCCGAATTTTTTTGGTAAACTGCTTTCGACGAAACTTACGTCAAGGCCTGATTATTGAATTTTTCAGTCATAGATGGACTCCTCAGTGGTATGGAAGTGAAATAAAAGTGTGCTTTATAGCACTTGTTATAGCAGTTCAAGCAGGAATGTCGAAAAAGGTAATTATAACCTTTTTAGAGACTCCCTAACAGCCCTGAAATATTAGGCCAAAATCTTCATTTCTAAAGCAAAAATCTTCATATGTCTGTATAAAATTTAAAAAATATCATATAGAAGTCTTTTTCAGTTTCAGCATGTCTTCAAATATTTCAACACGAAATGTCTTCAAAATATTTACTGGAAAAAAATGCCTGCACAAAATTTCAAATATTTTCAAAATCGTGAAATGTCTTCAAATCTGGCATCCCTGCCCAAGTAACCACGAAGTCCGTTAAGAAAGGGTGTATTCGATAAAAATGGAACACCGAAAATCTTCTGTAACTTTTGAACCGTATGAGTAAAAATCCTGAAAATTTGAGTAAATCTCATTCATAGTGTATTGTTTACATCCGTCAAGTTTCAAAATTATTCATACAGTAGCTCTAGTCATATCGTCGAAACAAGGAATTGTCCGTGAAAAAATGTTGTGCACTTACAATCAAAATCCAGAGGTGTCCCACCGATGGATCGCTAAAAAGCTTGGAATTGCAAATAAAACTGTGTCTCATCTGAAGGAAGGAAGGTAGTGGTCGTAAAAGTGGACAGCAAAATGTGCAGGAAAGTGGTGCAACAGTTCAGGAACCGTCCAAACAAGTCTCCAATTCGAGATGTCGCTAAAATGTTCAAGGTGCCAGTCGGTTTTGTGCATGGAAACTTTACACGAAGTTGCTCACCAAATCGTGTTGCATCGTGATGGATGACGAAACTTACGTAAACTTCCTGGGCAAGAATATTTCGTTGCCAAGTCTAAGTTCGATGTTCCGGAGGATGTTCAAAAGAAGAAATTATCGAAATTTGCAAAGAAGTTCCTGATCTGGCAGGCGATTTGCGGATGTGAAATAGGCGCTCCCTTCATCACTTCCGGAACAATCAACGGTGCGATTTACACGGAAAAGTGCCTTAAGAAGCGTCTCTTGCCATTCATAAGGAAGCACAAGGGATCAACTCTGTTTTGGCCTGATCTAGTATCCTGCCACTACGCTCGAAACGTGTTGCAGTGGTACCAACGGAGTCAATTTTGTGCCAAAAGATATGAACCCACCAAATTCACCGGAACTGAGCAAACATCCAAAAATCATTAAAACAGAGCTGGAGTTGAAGAAAATTTGGTTAAAAACACTGGGAAACTCGGTTTTAACAAATTTTGTGGGTGCAATGAAAAGGAAGGTGCGGGCATTCAGGATGGGAGTCGAAATTTTATTAATCAAATTTTGTAAATCATAACTCATTAGTAGTTTTTCAGTCCCTGAAAATTTCAATCCGATTATCGGATTTGATCGGTTTAATTTTGGTGAGTAAATATGTGTGTGCCATTTTTATCGAATACACCCTTTTTTTTAAGCTTTACTATCTTCGACAAAGTTGTTGTACTGGGTTAGATCAACAAGCCTGTGCCATTTGAATCGGTTTTAATTAAGAACTACGGCCCTAAAGGCGCTTCACTTTCATATTACTTATGAAGATCACTATAACATAAAGAATTTGAGTCCAACATAGAATATCTCATGATCCTGGTCATATAGATAGTTGCTGTCTTGAGCAAAGCTGTTCAGGTGACCAAGTCCTTTTGCATGCTGGTCATATTAGTTCGGAACTCTCACTTGGCGCTAGCGTGCACAAATTAAAATCCTGGACATATAGAAGGTTATTGTCTTCAGCAAAGTTGCTCATGTGACCAAGTCCTTTCAGATGGTGTTCATATTAGTTCAGAACTCTCTTACTACGCGGTGCTAACTTCCTGCATATAGTATGTCTCGAAAACCTGCCCACATAGGAGAGGATGCTGTGCAATGTGAGTACTTTCAGAACAGGGGCATGGGAATGTGCAATTTCACTTCAGAAATTGGCCTGTCGAAACCAAGTGAACCTATATTGGGTGCCTGGTCACTGTGGAATTGAAGGGAATGAAAAAGCCGACACGTTAGCCAGGCTAAGATCATCTCAACAATTCATCATTCTGTGGAATCTGCTATCAAGAGATCAAGATTTTGAAAAAAATAAAGTTGAGACTAACTGGAGAAACACTTCCATTGCTAGGCAGTCGAATCGGTTCATAATTTCGAACATTTCAACGACTAGCAAAATTTTTGAACTGGTTTTATAACAGGATATTGTTCATGTAAATATCTCTTTAAGTTAATAGGATAACTTCAATAGGAAATGTCTCTATTCTGTGGTGTTGAAAAGGAAGACTCTGAACACCTGCTATGCTCTTGAACATAAATCTTCAATGAAAGGCTTATTTTTCTGGATCAGGGGCTGGTAGAACCCTTTGATATTTGGAATGCAGGTCCCAGTTAAGTGGCACTTTTCATTCGAAAAATAATACCTGCCTGAGAAAAGGCTTTGATCAGTCTACGTCGGTCGCCTCACAAAATAGTGATACGACATACTGATAAAGCAATATAAAAACAGGGAATACATCACAATAGATCAAACTAATGGTCGCAGTGATGAATATACATTTATTTTATCCCAATTGTTCTGGTACCATTTAAATACTCCTATTACTATTTAAATACTCCAACAGCTGGCCTTTAACAACAAGTTCTAAAATTACAACAAGTTCTAAAATTAATCTAGAAAATGGTAATCTGTCACTTGAGGAGCGGATGGTACAGCTGGCTCTCCTTGAGGAGCGGATCTCGCTCCATTCGCTTCTCCAAACACTCTAGTCGTCACATAGCCATTAAGTAGCTGTCGGGTAACTCTACGTAGTCGGTTCTCCACAATCATGAGTATTACTCATCCGATTTTTGCCCGGATTCAAGGTTCCGTACAACCAGTATTAGTGGAACACCTACCTTACTAATCTTGATTTTGTTCGCTGTAGAGCGAGCTGCAGGCAATGCACAAAGCGCACCGAAACACTAGCTTGTACCGAATGTACAAACTGTCGATAGCATGATTAACAATGAGACGTAGTACTACTAAATTTTTTATTATATACCCTCAAAATTCCATTGGACTAAATAGAAGCTCATGTTGATTATACGTACAAATCACCGAAAAAAAAAAATCTGGTTAAAAATTGTAATGAAATTAAAATCGAAGGCAACAACCTCCTAAATTCAACGCAAAACCAGTCAACCACCCACGGTACCTAATGGGTTGTTAAGCAACGGCCACTTCCATTTCAGCCCCAACCACACACCGTTCGCATTAATTTCGCCACTATACCACCGAAACAAACTGCTACACGTTGTTTGCAAGCGCCAGCCAGCCCAAAAAAGAATAATGCATTGCCAACCAACCAAGCGACTATACCTAGCTTCGCTGCAACCAGCCAGTCACGATGAGGCGTCGGTCGGTATAGTGTTCCGAAAGAGAATCATCGGTGCTGAAAATTGTGTTTGCTCATCTTAATGGTACATTTGTTGTTGCCTTGATGCTTTCCGCAAATTTTCCAGCAGTCGCAACAACGCACCACGGCTGGTGACGAACGCGATGGTTACAAGCTTTGGGATTGTAAGGATGGTTCATGGACTGTCAAAAATCTCTTGGGAATATCTGATCGGATGATTTACCATCACGAAGATGTTATTACTTGAAGCAGTTTTGCAGAAAACTACACTTCTCCACTGCCTCTGGATCAAGAGATAGTTACATTACTAGCTCTATCTGGTGGAATGTTTTCAAACTAAAGCACATTTTTCAGTCTATCATGAGTGAAATAAATCTGAAGAAAATTCATTTTCAACCTCCACTTGAACCAGCCTGCGATCCTCCCAAACGAAAAATCGCTAAAATTCAAGCAGAAAAAAATCCTACCCATTCACTGGTTCATTTCAATAAGAGACTACGGGCAAAGCACGGTGGGAACCATCCTGTCCACCGAGTAGCAGTCTGTCAGTCGTTGGTCGTTGGGGAGGAAAGCGAGTGGTGGTGGGCGGTCGTTGGGCGAAATATTTTCCAACAATTAAATCGCCGGAACGACGGATGACTTGTAGTTCGTATAATTCGGACTGAAACCCACCGACCGCCACCCCCCGGTGCACTGCGCGAGTGGGAGAGCTGGAGTCAGAGTGCGGTTAATGCAGATTGCAATTGCACTTCGCCTAGCAGCCAGCCACCGGCGGTCACTGGACCGAAAGTTACCATCCGGAGAGATTTTCCACCAAAGTAAACATCAACGAAAAATATGTCAAGCTGTGCGCGCTGTGTGGGTGTGGGAGTTCGGGGCCGAGAAGAAGGAACATCATTGTATTGTATAGGTATGCGGATGGGGTGGGGTAAGCGGGGGTGGATAAGTTGGCACGAGAACGCGTGCTCTGTGGATATGCTCGTTACTAACGAGTTTCGCAATTAATGTCGAAATGAGTTATGAGCTCTCGAGGTTGCGTGGTTGCTGGAAAAGCATAATCAAATAGCAAGATGCGCGTGGGATGGCGACGACGGAACACACGGGTTGCATTATACTGATGGGGTGGTTTCAATTTGGGATTGCGATTGCTGGGAAAAGCGCATAGAAAGGATATCGCGAAGAAGTGGCATGAGTTTTAACTGATTGTTTAACTTGCACAGCTATTTTTTTTTTTCATTTAAATTTTAAGTAAAGTGAAAAGATTTGATAATGTTGGAATTTCCCCTGACTACCCCTGACATTTTTTTTTGAATTTTATTTCCTCTGCAAAATTTTACAAAATTTTGAGACCCTCGGCTCATTTTGTCCGAGAGTTAAAAAAATGGTGGGGTTGTGTTTAAGACACGACCGCACGGTTGACGTAGACTACGTTAAGCTGTTCTATTACATTTGGTTCCTGAATTACAATCAGATATGAGTAAGCTGAAGCGTCCAACAATGGCCGTCATGATGGCTGATATGGTCGTTTAATGCTGGGTAATGCGCAATACAGATCCCATTGAGATCACTAGCCTCTTCCCAGCAACTCCTATCCCTACCTCCCCGTGGTACCGAGCCGGGAACTGTGAGCAACCTTAGGGAAGATCGGGTAACCAACCCCGGTGGGAACTTTGGTCATAGGCTGACAGGGAAGGGGAGGTTTGCTTCGGCAAGCCTGAGCGTCTGTTCTCCAGGAGGAGCGGCTCACAACAGCGTCTGTTCCCATGTTAGGGGCGGCTGATCTACATCCGAGTGCCAGTGAAGGACTCTAAGCACAACTGTGCACCCTGGTCCTCCGGAAAGTTAGGGGGTTGGTGTCAGGCCCTGCGAGCCAGCCGTAAAAAAAAGCATTGCAACGGAAAATCAGCAACAGAGGAATACGAACCGAGACCAACGGCAACGACCCCAGCGACGAAATAGGACTTGCGATTGGAAACTCGGCACGTGGAACTGTCGATCTCTCAATTTCATCGGGAGCACCCGAATATTCGCCAATCTACTGAAGGACCGCGGATTCGGCATCGTAGCGCTGCAGGAGGTGTGTTGGACAGGATCCATGGTGCGAACGTTCAGAG
Source organism: Ochlerotatus camptorhynchus (assembly GCF_037179485.1). Classification (NCBI taxonomy): domain Eukaryota; kingdom Metazoa; phylum Arthropoda; class Insecta; order Diptera; family Culicidae; genus Ochlerotatus; species Ochlerotatus camptorhynchus. Next base: position 827,186 of record NW_027040781.1, read on the forward strand.
GTAATCATACCATCTACCAGAGTTGCGGCAACACACGCGAGCTGGGCACAGCTTTCATCGTGATGGGCGAAATGCAGAAGCGCGTGATCGGTTGGTGGCCGATCGACGAAAGAATGTGCAGGTTGAGGATCAAGAGCCAATTCTTCAACTTTAGCATAATCAACGTGCACAGCCCTCACTCCGGAAGCACTGATGATGACAAGGACGCATTTTACGCGCAGCTCGACCGCGAGTACGATCGCAGCCCAAGCCACGACGTCAAGATCATCATAGGAGACCTAAACGCTCAGGTAGGCCAGGAGGAGGAATTCAGACCTTCTTCCAACACAGCCTCCCCTATCGTTACATCTGGAGATCACCACAGCAGACGGAATCGCAAATCGACCACGTTCTGATTGATGGACGGCACTTCTCCGACATTATCGACGTCAGGACCTATCGTGGCGCTAACATCGACTCTGACCACTACCTGCGCCCAAAACTTTCCGTCATCAACAATGTACGGTACCGACGCCAACCACGGTACAACCTAGAGCGACTGAAGCAACCGGATGTCGCCTTAGCATACGCGCAGAATCTCGAGGCAGCGTTGCCAGAGGAGGGCGAGCTCGATGTGCCCCCTCTAGAGGACTGCTGGAGTACAGTAAAAGCAGCCATCACCGACGCAGCCGAGAGCACCATCGGGTACGTGGAAAGAAGTCGACGGAATGAATGGTTCGACGAGGAGTGCAGATCGATTTTGGAGTAGAAGAACGCAGCGTGGTCAGTAATGGAACCCGACAGATCGTGAAACGGTATAAACAGAAGCGGAAACAGCAGACCCGCATCTTTCGGGAGAAAAAACGCCGCCTGGAAGAAGCCAGCTCCAACTCCCACGCTGAGGGATGTTAAGGACTCCATTCAGCAGCTCAAAAACAACAAAGCAGCTGGTAAGGATGGTATTGCAGCCGAACTCATCAAGATGGGCCCAGAAAAGTTGGCCACCTGCCTGCACCGGATGATAGTCAGGATCTGGGAAACAGAACAGCTACCGGAGGAGTGGAAGGAGGGGGTAATCTGCCCCATTCACAAGAACGGCGACCATTTGGAATGTGAGAACTTCAGAGCGATCACCATTTTGAATGCCGCCTACAAAGTGCTATCCCAGATCATCTTCCGTCGTCTATCACCTAAAATGACCGAGTTCGTAGGAATTTATCAAGCCGGTTTCATCGATGGCCGATCGACAACGGACCAGATCTTCACCGTAAGGCAAATCCTTCAGAAATGCCGTGAATACCAGGTCCCAACGCATCATTTGTTCATCGACTTTAAGGCGGCATACGACAGTATCGACCGCACAGAGCTATGGAAAATCATGGACGAGAACGGCTTTCCTGGGAAGCTGATCAGACTAATCAAAGCAACGATGGACGGTGTGCAAAACTGCGTAAGGGTTTCGGGTGAACTATCAAGTTCATTCGAATCTTGCCGGGGACTGCGACAAGGTGACGGACTCTCATGCCTACTCTTCAACATTGCTCTAGAAGGTGTAATGCGACGAACCGGGCTCAACAGCCGGGGTTCGATTTTCACGAAATCCGGTCAATTTGTGTGCTTTGCGGACGACATGGACATTATCGCAAGAACATTTGGAACGGTGGCAGAACTATACACCCGCCTGAAACACGAAGCAGCAAAGGTCGGACTGGTGGTGAGTGCGTCAAAAATAAAGTACATGCTAGTAGGCGGAACCGAACATGACAGGATTCGTCTAGGAAGTAATGTCACGATAGACGGGGATACTTTCGAGGTAGTGGAAGAATTCGTTTACCTTGGATCCTTAATGACGGCTGACAACAATGTAAGTCGTGAAATACGAAGGCGCATCATCAGTGGAAGTCGTGCCTACTACGGGCTCCAGAAGAAACTACGGTCAAAAAAGATTCACCCCCGCACCAAATGTACCATGTACAGAACGCTAGTAAGACCGGTGGTCTTCTATGGACACGAGACATGGACTATGCTCGAGGAAGACCTGCAAGCACTTGGAGTTTTCGAGCGACGTGTGCTAAGGACGATCTTCGGCGGTGTGCAGGAAAACGGTGAATGGCGGCGAAGAATGAACCACGAGCTCGCTGCACTCTACGGCGAACCCAGCATCCAGAAGGTGGCCAAAGCCGGAAGGATGCGGTGGGCAGGGCATGTTGCAAGAATGCCGGACAACAACCCTGCAAAGTTGGTGTTCGCTACTGATCCGGTTGGCACAAGAAGGCGTGGTAACCCGCCGTCCGAAGCGAACATGAGTTGAAAATGTGCCACCAAATGGTACTCGAATTGGGTCCGGGGAGAACGTTTATTTCATGAAACAGTGATGAAATTATCACTTTTTTATCGATACATTTTTCAACAGATTTTTATTGAAAAATTGAAGAGCGTTTATTGTAGCAGATTATGAGAGCTATTTCTTATCGATTGGTGTATTTGGATTTTAATTTCATCTACAAATGACAAAGTTATAAGCGTTCAAAACCTTACACCTTTTTGTGACGGTCGCAATTTTAGATTTTCGATTTACCCCCAGTACCTTCCCGTGAGACGTGGTCTACGTCAAAAAACCCTCATGAAGAACATTTGGCATAATCGCTACGAATCGAAGATTCTCGAAACTGAAAGTTAATTTACAATCAAATATTACTCTCTCCGTTCATTGCTGCTCGTTCTTTTGCATATAATTGTAATAGTAAGCGGCGCCGGTGGTGTAGTGGTAAGCGTGATTTCCAGCAGGACTGGGTTCAATCCCAGTCGGCGCCGCTGGGATGTTCTGAGGCATAACATCTCTTTTTTTTTTTTTTTTTTTTTTAACTCTTTATTTGTTCCAAATTTAAAATAAATTACATTTCATTTTAACCTAGGTGCTCCAGTTACTGCAGTAACGTACCAGCCTTAATTGTTATGATATATATCTAAGTGTTTTTACATTGTTCATGTCTTGGCAATTCAGTATTTTAAACAGGTTTTTTAACCTGCATGTCAGTATAACAATTGATATCTTTAAACTAAAAACTAAAACTAAAGCTTATCTAAGTATAAAGGGAATTAATCGTTGCAATTGAGGATTGCAACGATTTTTGCCTGAAATTATTAATTATTTTGTTGGACATTTGTGCTAAAGTCTCAACATTCGAAATTCTATGTACTTCGGTTGTACTGTACCAGGGAGGCAACTTCAAAATCATTTTCAGAATTTTGTTCTGAATCCTTTGAAGTGCTTTTTTCCTGGTAGTGCAGCAACTAGACCATATTGGCACAGCGTAAAGCATGGCCGGTCTAAAAACTTGTTTAAATATTAGAAGTTTATTCGTCAGGCAAAGTTTGGATTTCCTGTTTATAAGAGGATACAAACATTTAATATATTTGTTACATTTGGCTTGAATGCCCTCAATGTGATCTTTAAAAGTTAATTTTTGGTCAAGTATTAATCCAAGATATTTCACTTGGTTTGACCAGGAAATTGGAACTCCGTTCATAGTGACTATGTGACTACTACTAGGTTTCAAAAACGAAGCTCTAGGCTTATGTGGAAATATTATAAGTTGAGTTTTGGAAGCGTTGGGGCATAACATCTCTGATCACGCCTTCCTTCGGATGGGAAGTAAAGCCGTTGGTCCCCGGTTCATGAGTTGATGGGTCGATAGGTAGGGTCCAGGTGTGGGAGCTGCCTTCCTGGCACGTCGGTAGCATTGGTGCTCAGCACGGAAAACAAGATCGACGGAAAAAACAAACCAAAGGAAAAAAAAATATATTGAAACCCAGTATGCTGGTACTGGAATCAAGAAGCAGTCAACAATTTGTGACTATTTAGCTGCATTTTCACTACACCCAATCACGTCAATTTACCCGGTAACATTACCTAACCGTTCCGGCAGAGTTCCACGAAATGGAACGAGCCAACCATCAAATCAAGTCCCTCTTATATCATTTCCCGCAATTTCGTTACACCACACATACTCCGGAGTGATGATTTTTCTCCGGCATTCCTTATTTGTTATGTACCCCCTTCCTGCAACCCCAACCACCATCGTCACCCTTGGGCACAGATAGGAAAAAACCAGAAAAAAAATGCCAATCCAAACCTAGCAAAGCAGTAAACGAGTCGGACCAACTACATTTTTTGTTGCCTCCCTCCTGGTACCATTACTCGCCACCATTGGTACCCGGAGTTGGTTGGTCAGAGGAAAACCGTCTCGCTCTCGTGGGAAACTCGAACATGTTTTTCGCTTATTTTTTTTTTGTGCTTTCTATTTCATGTTTGTTTCATGCTTGTTTGTGTATTACCAATTCGTTGATCGTCGCCGTCGTTTACGGGGTATTTGTTTACCTCGGCAAGTTTGTTTCGCACCGATTTGGATTCAATTTCGGACGGCTTCTTGTTTGAGTAGGTGTTTTGGTAGCCCTGGGTATGTGTGCGAGATAGTTTCGATACGGAAGTTGGCCAAAATCGGTTCGTTCTTTCTAGCTTGCGTAGCAAAAGATGATGGTGAGGTGGAAAAGAAGTGTAACGAAATGATGAACTGTTTTGGGGGAGCTTGTTGAACGACGAGAAGAGTGAATGGTAAAAGGGAAAGTGAAATTGGCAGTTTTTGCTCGGTAGAGGTCTTTTCCTTTGAGTAAATGATTGTGTTTTGGGAGGTAATATCTGATAAATTATCACAAAATGGCGCATCAAAGACTAGTTTTCCCTATGATGTAAGGCAACATTATTTGCTCTGGCAAGCATGCTCTTCATCACTAAGGTATAATATTGCAACCACAGTGAAAAATAGAATTGGGCTATCATTGCAGGTTAAAACATCGTCAATTTTCAGCGCAAGTTTACGCATGCACGCTTAACCGAGTTTTTTTTTGTTAATAAATTAATTTAATAAGGCTCATTCGAATTAATTTTACAGAGCCGAGGATTCTTGTTATCTATACAAAACATTGTAAAACTATAGTTCAAGGTACAGCACAATAAACACTTCATCTTTCGCTATCCAATAAGCCTCCTCCATCAGAACGGGATCCGCTTCCAGTGGTTTCATCGTATGGCAGTTCAGGCTGTCCAAAACGAGACTGCTCTGAGGAAGTTGCTTTCATTAATCCGAACATTCTTGAAGAACAACATCGGATATAATCTCAAAATGTCAGAGGGATCAACACCACCGTTGAGTGAAGAACAGAACAGCGATCGAAACTGAACGCTTTGTGAAGGCCATGACCACGTAGATGATATGGTCCAGTGTGATGTCTGCGATTTCTGGACCCATTATAGTTGTGATGGTAAGACAACAGCTGCAAAGGAGGTTCCGTAGACGTGCTCGAAGTGCACAAATATGCTGAAGGTGCCGAAAGGAACCAAGAAACCTGTCCCAAAGAAACCACCGAGCAGAAAGAATAGTGCGAGGAGTGATGCCGGATCCGAATCTGGAAAAGGAAGTACCAATGAGGTCAGCTTGGAGGAATTCCTAGACCAGACCAGTTGCAGTAGGAGAAAAGCGCATAGGAGAAAGCGCTGGAGGAAGAGAAATTCCTCCACGAAAAGCGGTAGGAGGCTGAGCGGGAGATTTTTCAAACCAAGAGTTATCTTTCGTCACTCTTTCAACAAAGATTTGGCTAGATTTAGGATTCAATTATTATTTTAGTTAAGAACGCAAACGATGTAGAATGAGCTACTTACTAGTTACTTTTGATAAATCAAGTATATAGCGTTTAGGATCAAATTGTAGTATCTAGATTAGGCAAATATAACACTGTGAGTTCACAGTTCCGTTGAACCAAACCTGACGTCTGTCATTTCTGACAGTGACCGTTACCGTAGCTCTCCGAATCTCCCACAGGGTTGTCGCTGGGCTTGGCGGTACAGGGTTATTCCGATATTCCGAACAGCCATGATCCATAAATTAGACGTATATTATTCACGTTTTGGACACTATATTATTAATTTTGATCCATAAACCATGAAAAATTGCTGTATTACTCCGTAACTACTTAGATTTACTGTCCTGCCGTGTTTTTTTTTTGGTAGAAGTACGGAGCGATGGTCAAGCGTCTATAATTAGCTTCCAAAAGAAGCTTCTATAATAATCTTCTTAATAAAATATGAAAAATTAATGTTAATTTTATGGATCATACCTAGGGTAGGTGTTCCAGTTATTAGTAGACGTTTTTATTATGGTGTGTTCCAATTATAGTTTATGGGATATACATATGTTTTTGATGTTTTGGACCCTTTTTTTTTAATTTGATCAATAAACCTTGGAAAATTGCAACATAACTGCGGAGCTACTCAGGTTTACTGTACTGCCCCTTTTTTTTTGTCCGAAGAGCGGTACGATGGGCGAGCGTCTAGAATAAGCTTCTTAAAGAAGTTTCTAAATGAAGCCCGTCGCTTCGCACCTCTACCTAAAATACACGGGCAGGACAACATGTTCTCGGTTCTCCAAATTGTCCACGAGTTCAGACTATTTGATATACTACAAGGCCTGCAAGACATCCTCTGTGGCGGTTTTATTTTTTTTTACTTTGGTATGTTTTCCGTCGATCTTGTTTTCCGTGCTGAGCACAAATGCTACCGACGCCAGGAAGGCAGCTCTCACACCTGGACTCTACCTATCGACCCATCAACTCCTGAACCGGGGGACCAACGGGCGTGATCAGAGATGTTATGCCTCAGAACATCCCGGCGGTGCCGACTGGGATTGAACCCAGGCCTGCTGGGGTGAGAGGTAATCACGCTTACCACTACACCATCGGCGCCGCTTAGTGTGGCGATTTTAGGCATCATTAATAATCTATTTTGATATTTATAAGATGCTCATTAGATCGATCTCTAATTTATCCTGAAGTTAAAATTAAATGATCTACCAGATCATCCATGGCTGATACAACGCCCTTAGTTACGAAACAACTCCAAACAGAGATCAAAAGTGATGCACAAAAATTCTATGAACTTGTTCGTCCGTTAAGGTTTCGTGCAGGCCTTCTGTGATCCAGTAGATCAAATAGTAGGACAATTTGGAAAATCTAGAACACCTTATGTACACAGAATTAAATCGTAAACGATGTGCATAATCTCTATGAACCTGTTTAGAGTTGTTTCGTAACTAAGAGCAATGCATCAATCTTTGTTGATGCGGTTTATCATTTGATCGGAACTCCAGGATAATTAGGAGATCGTTGAGTATCTTATTTACTTCAAAATGAGAACATCACACAGGCGTTGGTCGATCCAGTAGATCAAATAGGCTGAACTCCTGGAAAATTTGGCGAACCTTTAACATCTTATACACATGTAATTGAAACCTAAATGATGTGCATAATCTGTATGAACCTGTTTGAAGATGTTTCGTAAGTAAGGGCATTGTATCATTCATTGATGACCTGGTAGATAAAATGATCTGAACTCCAGGATAATATGGAGAACCTTGAACATCTTATAAACATCTAAATAGATTATAAGTGAAGCGCAAATACTCTATGAACATGTTAGGACAGGTGCCGTCACTCAGGGAATCGTGCAGGCCTTGGTTGATCCAGTAGATCAAATAGGCTGAACTCCTGGACAATTTGGAGAACCTTGAACATCTTATACACATGTAATTGAAACCTAAATTATGTGCATAATCTGTATGAACCTGTTTGGAGATGTTTCGTAAGTAAGGGTATTGTATCAGTCATTGATGATTTGGTAGACCATTTGATCTGAACTCGAGGATAATTTGGAGAACTTTGAGCATCTTATAAACATCAAAATAGATTATAAATAATGTGCTAAAGCTCTATGAACATGTTAGGACACCATGAGCCTGCAGTTTTTAGACGAGTACTGAACTCACTTATGATTTTACCCATGAGAATTGGAATGAGTATAAACGATCCCTAAACAAATTCAGGCTGGGGTCAAAGCTCTGGAGTTCTTTAAACCATTTTCGCGATGACTTTCTTGACGATTTTAGACCAAAATTTTGGCGCTATTATTATGATTTATATTATTTCGCAGAGTTTCTGAACTTAAAGGGACCACAGAAACTTGAATATAGAATTCTGTTAAACAAAATCTTCAATAGCAGCTGTTTCCTCTCGCTTTTATTTTAAATTAAATTTGTCGAATCTTCTTATCTTCGTGTAAACAAAAGGTGTATAATGCTTTTACACATAATGCCTCCAAGGGACCCTTGGCATGGCATACTCAAATAATTAGAATTTTCTTCACGTGAGGAATTCAATTAGACCTACACAAGTACTCCCCGGCCCCTTGGATAAGAGCGTACCATCACCATCCGGCAGCGCTTACATTGGAGGCGTCTCATCCACTACAGGTAAGTGCACAGGTGTGAATCAACATACTCGAATAGCCAAAAGCGAAAAATCTCATCCGGAAACGTGCTCAAAATTCTGTTTCCGCTTCTCAGCGACACCGGCCGCCGGCAGAGATAACCTCCGCCACGACGCGCGTGGTTACAACAGTTCATATCGTGTACCCAGAGGACGACCGAACCGAGAGCCGGAGAGCTACGCTGAAAATATAATATCGCGATGTTCATTTTGAATTGCCACCCCCCCATCCGATCCCCGCTATCCTAAACAGGTTTGAAGTGCCTGTTGACTGCATAGAGCTTACGCTGTGGAGGTGTAGCGTAGCATTTTCCCCAAGCAACAACGAGTGTCAGAAAGTCAACGCGCAAGCAACAGGATTCTGGATGGAGCGCCGGGTGGAAACGCTTTTTGCCTGGCACTTCCTGTCAGTCAGCACCATGGCACACGGCCACACATCCATCGACCATGGTGTGACAATGGGTCGGCAATGGTGGATGATGATGTGACGTACTTGTCATTCGAGGACGAGAATGTGACCACCGGACGTAGGCAGACGGAGGTTTCAGGATTGGGAAATTTTAGACCGGAATGAACCGTACTGCTTCAATCCAGTCGTGAACTCTGGATACATAATTGTTGTATTAAGGGACTGATTGGCCACTTTTGTGGCCGTGAACTGAGTGGACTACATACAGTCGATGCACTGTGCCAGGCAAACTGCACTCATGTGGTCTTTATTTAGCGTTTGCTAAATATTAAACATTTTTTTTTATTCAATCACGGACACGGTCAGTGAAAATTTAAACAAAATATAGAGTAAAATTGCCGTTTATGGACCCTTTCCCCTTAGTGGACTACTAGCGGATTAATTTAATTTTACATAAAAATAGGAGCGTTTTACCGGTGAATGACATTAGAAGACATCTTTTACAAATCTTCGGCAACGGAGTAAGGCAAAACATTGGTCAAATTCAATTTAAAGCACGAAAAGAAATTTTTTTTTTAAATATAGAGCACGGCATGAGCTGTAAAATAAACAAAGGGTACGTAATTTGAATGTTTCTGTTGATGGTTAAGGACTGTTTAAGTTATATAGTTTATTGTTTAAGTTACATCGATTTTTTTCTGTATCCATATTGTTTATAGTTTGGACAAACTTTTCGGAAAATTCCAGGTGAATCCAGAATGACTTCTGAAGGAATTTTGAAGACAATTCCTGGCGAATTAACAAAAATCTTCTGAGGGATGTGGAAAGAAACTTCCGAAAGTAGTCACTTTGTAAGTCTGGTAAGTCGAAAGCCTTGAGAGAACCTTTCCGTTTAAGTTTAAAAATATTTTCGAGAAAGTTTGCAGAAGCTTCCAGATGAATTCGAAAATTAAATCTGCGAGACTTCAAAAAAAAAGCAGTTGGAAAATCTTGCTAAGGAAGAAGGTAGCTGGAAAAAAATGTCTTGGGATAGATAAGACAAAGCTTTTGGAGAATGTCAGAACTTCCAACGTAAAGCAGAAGATTGACAGTTTGTCAACAAAAAACTTCTTCCAATCCAGAAAATATATATGTACTCTTGGGCGATGCAAAAAAGAATTCTTGGAGAAAAAAAATCAGAAGAATCTTTCAGAGGACTTCGGAAGAAGTTCAAAGAAACTTTCTATATGAGCTTTGGAATGAAGTTGAAAATACTTCCCACGAGCACCATCTGAAAAAAATGCTGTGGGAAATAATGAAAATTAAAAATACATCCGAAGGAAGTCGGAAGAAGTTTCTGGCAAAAAATGAGAAACTTCCGGACAATGCCACAAGAAACTTCTTAGAAAGGAAGGGGGAAAACCTCTAGTGGAGTCGGAAGACAATTTCAGGAAAAGTCAGATCTCGTCATGTATCATTCAACAGAAGATAAAACATGATCATTCTGATTAATCTATCTGGTTACTGGATAAAATAATTTTCCGATTCCTAGGATCTCCCGGGAAGTGCCACTTTCTGGTTTCCAATTCGCGAGTAGCAAAAAAAAAGGTCGGGAAATGAAAACAATACTCAGAATTCAATACCCTCGAAATCGCGTCGGAAAGCTCATCAGAACTTATTGAGAATGTTCATTAGAAGCGGTCCTGGAATCCTCCTCACAATCAACATGGAATTTCCCTCAGATAGCTAGTTCATCTACTCTATATAATAGCTACCCTGAAATCGCACAATTGACATGGAATTCTGGTCAAAACTCTCAAGGAGTTCTTCCCACAACTCCCATGGCATTTTTCGCTGAAATACCTTCTTGTTATCGCTGGAATTCATTCTAAAATCGCCTCAAAATTTTCTTCATAAAGACTGACTAAAAGTAAATTGGTATGCACAAAAAGACCTGTAGTTCGTGATTCAATAAGTCCATTAATGGTTGCTTTACAGTACTTTTATTAAAATTTCAAAATCAGTTCGAACGAAATCTCGAACCTTCCTCTTGATGGAGACCATCAGCGCCCGCACAGTGGCAACGGGAACGGAATCAGTGCATTTCTTCCATTTTTGCCGCATTTTCTGGATGTCCTTGACTGCCCCGCCCAACAAACAATTTTAGCTGATGAAGCATATTTTTGCCTGAATAAGCTCTTATTCAGCTTTCAATGTTTGTTGGGCGCCGCTTCGTCGAAATTGCTGTTTTGAAATTGCCCAGTAAATTTCGATTGGTCGAAATTTCGAGTAATTCGGAGGATTCATTAGCTTGGGAACAAAATCGATCTTGTTGGCAGTATACCACTCCAGAACCACCTTGGAGTAGTGGAAGCTGGCCAAATCGGGCCAAAACATGACGCTTTTTCAGGCATTCTTCAATGCAAACTTAGGATGGCATCATCGAGGATGTAACGAATGGTTTCGTTTTGCGGCGTATTGTAAATCGCTTGCCAAATCATGGCCTGCTTCGCAAACTTGTCGGCAAACACGAACTTGAATCTTCCCGGCACATTCCCACGTCCAGTCGCGATATAAAACTTTTGACCGGGAAGCTGCTTGAAATCGAGTTTGACGTATGTTTCGTCATCGATCAAATTCAGCCTTTGTGTTTCATCAAAAAACGGTCGTACCAGAGCCTTGCACGCGTTTTTGGCCACGGAATTCTGCTTCATGTGCCGGTTCGGATGTACGATGCTTTGTACGACTTGTATCCTTCCCTGGCAAGGATGTTCCGAACCGTTTGAAAGTTGGCGTTGTACCTTCTGGCCACATCTCGGATCGAAAGACCAGCTTTAACGCACCTCAACACCTTGATGCGCAGCTGACGATCCCTGGTTCCAGTTTTTTCATAGGTCCGCTAATTCCTTTAAATACTCAGGGTTTTCTTGTAGGTTTTGAGCACTTTTCCTCATTCGAATTCCATTTGACGTTATTTCTAAACGCGATCGACTACTTTGATCAAACTTGCACCAGTTGTTCTCTATAGAAGTGTAAACAAACCTCTGTCAATGATTTTCGATTTCCAACACTAGACGCGTGCTAGCGGCGCGCGAAGGGTGTACCAATTGACTTTTAGTCAACCTTTAGTTCTTCAAAGTGACTATATCGTGAAAATCTTTTCCAGTTCGAGGGTCTTGACATTTATTTCAAATTCCAGAATCTCATTATTACCATTAAGCCAAGTGTGTGCCAAGTTTCAATAGTCTAAAGCTCGAACAACTCGAAAGAGATGAACAAAAAGCCGCCCAGATTGCTAATTTATTGGAAGCAATGAAACGAAAGGACGAGAAGATCGACAAGCTGATTGACCATATAAAAAACATCCCAACAAACAATTTTAGCTGCAGATTAGCTTATACAGCCAAAATTTGCCTTATGCAGCTAATTTTTGCCTGTATAAGCTAAGCTGCAGCTAAATTTGTTTGTTGGGATGTGCGTATCGGAAAACCAACTAACTCAACAACCCCAACAGCAGCAGTAGCACGACCACCGACAAACCGACATGAATGACCATAGCAAAAGCAATAAAATTTATGACCAAAGCACACTACTGACATCTGGCTCCGTATTCGCGGGAAATATTTAGCTAAGCCATGAATCCGCATGCAAAAGTTATGAATTGGTTCGTGTCTGATCTATTCTGGACAAATTATTTTTATCTAGATCAAAAATTCTATGGTTTTGACAGTTCGGATAACTGCACATTTAAATCGACTGTTTACGATTTTTGGACATACGTCAGAATTAAGTGTCATGTCGGTTTGTAGGTGGCACGACCACCAATTTCTGGAGAACGGTTAACGCTCTGTGAGGCAGTCGACTACAACGCACCATAGTGCTCAACCAAGCAGCTGGAGTCACGGACAAGACGGATTACCGAAATGCTACAGTGGAAGATCAGCAGCCTCTAGCTACTCTCCATCTTTCCAGATGGTTAAGATAGCAGCCGAACGAGAATCCATAGATCAAACACCGACACCGACCGACGATGTCTACAACATCAATATCACACTTAACGAACTCCTGTGGGCCCTCAACAAAGGTCGAGGTGCCTCGACAGGTCCCGACTTAATTGGGTATCCGTTACTCCAACGTTTGCCACTGTCCGCGAAAATGATGCTTCTTGATTTCTTAACAGAATTTGGGACGAGGGTGTGTTTTACGTTGGCTGGCGGAATGCTGTCGACGTCCCCATTCCAAAACCGCACTGCCACGACTCCGGACCTGATGCCTTCCGTCCAATCTCGCTCACCAGTTGCATGGTGAAGCTGTTCGAGCGGATCCTCAATCGTCGATTGACCACCAAATTAAAGTCGAATGGTCGGTTTGACAAACGTCAGCATGCCTGATAGCCTCCTTAGAAAGCATACGACACCACCTGGCGACACGGAGTTCTGCGCACACTAAAATCAAATGGTGAAGAAAGCGTGCGAACCTCGGTTACAAATCCTTCGGATGATCGTTGCCAAGCTTCCGCGTTGGGACGTGGTATCTAGTGACCGCAAAATTGACGTACGGAATTAGAGTAGTTAGCCAAGGAGGACCTGCAGAACCGCGCCCCAGCCTACAATTAAATGGTACGGTTTGCTTCCGGAGCCTTCGTCACTAGCCCGATAGAATCGATCATGGCTGAAGCGGACACCTTACCGTTCGAACTGCTAGCAGCACAATCCATAGCGCGAATTGCAATTCGAATACTAGCAAAGGATCGGAACAACAACCTCAACGCCTCAGTGAGCAGAGAAACTCAGCTCTGCCCGCTGTCGGTCAACTTGTGCGGCAGACCGATCGTCCCTGGCACACACGAAAACCATCGATCCTGTGGGATGTAAAAAAAAGTATGCGATCGACCAGATCGGCAGACGAGTGCAACAATAAGGCTGTGATAGATAGTGCCACTAAGATGGCTTTTCCATTCCGAACATATCGAACGAGTTAGTAATTCTTACGTACACTGCAAGCTGCCTCCATGCCTTAGAAACGGGAGCATCTAAGCACCCGTGGATTCATAAAGTGGAGCAAACAGCACGAAACAAATCCGTCCTTTTTTGCTGGATACCTGGACACGCCGGCATCCACGGAAACAACGAAGCTGATCGGTTAGCAAACATGGCGTGAATACAACCTCCCATTGCACAGTGCACAGTGGTCCAGAATGCAGATTTAGGTGGAATGATATGTTTTGAGCCTGAAACTGAAACTTTAGACTAAAAGTCTCTTCTACAAAGTTATTCCTTATAGTTAGGCCCTCAATTTTATGACAATGAATTCTAGGGTGGTTCCTATTATCATTAAAATCAAAAATCTAACTTTTTTGTTTGAATAAATTAAGGTATACATTCTTCGGCAAAGTAATAGCTGAGCAAATTTCAAGCAACTTTGTTTAAGATAACTTTTTTGTATCTCTTAAATTGGCCGATTTAGAGCTATTTTCTTGAATTGAGTTAGGGTGGCTCTTGAAAAAAACAGTTTTTTTGCTCTAGTTTTCTTATTTCAAATTTCTCAGCAAAGGTGTCTTCAGATAACTTTTAGATCTTAAGAAGGCGCAAGTTTTTGCTGCACAAAGCTTGTCAATATCTTTCGCCGATCAAGAATTATTGACGTTAATATTGAAACAAATGTACTAGCACATTTTATATAAATTTGTCATTAGAGTGGTCCTATGAAATCCATTTTTTGCCAATAACTTTTTTATTTGAAATTTCTCATGAAAGTTATCTTCTAATTATCTTTAAAACTCTTTTAGACGAATGTTTTATACCTGAATGTGTTGCCTGTATCTCTTTTAATAAAAAAGATATACCCAAATATAGTAAAAAATATGACTAAATTTAAATTGATTTTATACGAGTTTAAAAAATAACATACCTCCAATTTTGAGAACTACATACGCCCTTTCAAATGCCGTAAAAAAACTTTTTTTTTTGTTTGCCCCAACCAGAGATATTAACATTTGAAAAGTGCATATTTTTAGTATAAAAACGTCAATAACTCTTGATCGGCGAAAGATATTGACAAGCTTTGTGCCTTCTTAAGATCTAAAAGTTATCTCAAGACACCTTTGCTGAGAAATTTGAAATAAGAAAACTAGAGCAAAACAACTGTTTTTTAGAGACACCCTAACTCAATTCAAGAAAATAGCTCTAAATCGGTCGATTTAAGAGATACAAAAAAGTTTTATCTACAAAGTTGCTTAAAATTAGCTCAGCTATAACTCTGCCCAAGAATGCATACCTTAGTTTATTCAACAAAAAAGTTAAATTTTTGATTTGAATGATAATAGGAGCCACGCTAGAATTCATTGTCATAAAAATGAGGGCCTAACTATAAGGAACAACTTTGTACACACTTAATTTTTTCTACCGAGCTCGGCTGTGCAAATCTCGGCAAAATAAGTTTCACTGAGATCTCAGCAAAAGTGACATTTGATTGCTGAGTCTCGGATAATGCTTAGCTGAATCTCAGCAAACAAATGAAATGTTTGCTGATATCTCAGTAAAACTTTTTTTGCCGAGATTTGCACAGCCGATCTCGGTAGAAAAATCTAAGTGTGTAGAAGAGACTTTTAGTCTTAAGTTGCAATTTCAGGTTCAAAACAAATCATTCCACCTAAATCTGCATTCTGGACCACTGTGCATTGGCACAGCAAGCTTACGAGATGCTCTAAGAAACTCCGAGGAACAAACCACCAATTTGCTGAATTTTCTCCGTCAAACTGGATTGTACCGAAAAATGTTAATGGATGCCGAGAAATGAAGGAGGAGCAGCTAAAAACTCGGTGTAGCGGCAATAAGGTGAAGCAAATAACGGGGTAAGGAAGGAAGGAAGAATGTTAAGAAGAAGGAGCAGCCGAAACCCGATTTAGCGGCAAGAACGTTAAGTAGATAACGGAGCAAGGAAAGAATGAAGAAAGTGAAGAAGAAGGAGCAGCCCGAACCCGGTATAGCGACAAGAAGGTTAATATGCTTAACAGAGCATAGAAGGATGGAAGAATGTGTTGAAGGAAAACACGTTACAAGATGAATATCAAAGAAGGTTAACTACCCAAGTAACATTACAAGTTTTATCGAGGTTTTAAAGCATGCTACAAGTCTCCGGAACGCTAATAAAACCAAAAGTGTTACTTGGGTAAGCTGGAGAAAATTGACTGTAATGTAAAGAAGGTGAAGCTAATGAAGAACACAAAGCGGATATCGGATGGAAAGCATAAGCCGCATTTCGCGCCAAATCGAATCGAAGCTGGCAGCACCCTCTCAGATTTCAATAAAATTTTCTGGATGTGTAGACTTTGACTAAATAAGCACTTTTGCATACTCAGTTTTTTTCCAAAATTTATCTAGACTAACATTTGACAAGGGCCAAACTTTTTCTGCCGATTTTTTTCAAAAAAAATGACACCTCCAACAAAAATATGTTCTATGGAAAATTGACCAAATTATCGAAAAAAAAATACTGAAAACTGCGATACGTTGACTTCCCAAATCGTTGTTGATTCGAAAGAAGATCTCAATTTAAATTCTATTCATACCTAATTCTTTATGGATAATTTGAGCTAAGAATTCAAAGTTGCTATAGGAGTATCGGATTTTGCCTCAGTAGTAGACAATATAATCAATTATATTGTTTTCTAATGTTATAAGCCCTTTTCATCTGGAATTCTCAATTAAGTCAAGTGATTAGTTGCTGATTAGACAAAATTGAATCACAAATGGAGCTACATTGGGTTCTGAGATGATTTTGAGCTTCACTGGTTTAGTTTTGTGTAAAAATGGTATGAAAAAGTTTTCGTAAGAAAAACTTTTTTTCCTTAAAAGTGCCCATCTCGCGATGTATGAAGAGTTGATAGTAAACATAATTATCTATCTTGAGGCAAAGTTTCATCCAAATCAAACATGGTCATTTTTTTAAATCGACTTTAAATTTTAAAAATCGATTTTTTTTCAGTGTAGGTTTCAAATTAAATTTTTTCCAGTATTTTTTTTTTCGATAACTTGGACAATTTTCTAAAAGTCATCCATACAACACATTTTTGTAGGAGTTGTCATTTTTCCATAATATTTTTTTGAAAAAAATCGGCTGAAAAAGTTTGGCCCTTCTCAAATGTTAGTCTAGATAAATCTTGGAAAAACTAAGTATGCAAAGTGGCATATTTAGTCAAGGTCCACACATCCAGAAAGTTTCATTGAAATCTGAGAGGGTGCTGCCAGCTCCAAATACGATTTGGCGCGAAATGCGTCATAAGTAGAAACAGCTTGAATTTTGTAGAAGATGAAGATGATGATGAATTTTTGATTAAACGAAGCATCAGATCAAGGCAGAACGGAACCGAAGAAGCTCAAGAAGATAAAGCGGAAAATGGCGAAATGAAGAAGGCGACACCGAAGGAAAATTGGAGAAATTTTGAAGATGTAAAACAGGAATACAAGGCAACGGAAATAAAAACAAGGATGAAGAAAGAAGATATGTATAAAGAAAATAAATAGAAGTATGGAGAGAAGAAAGAAGAAGATAGATAAAAGAGTGAATGTAGAAGATTACCAACAAGCAACAAAAGATCAGATAGCAGAAGAAGTGTAGAAGATATAAGAAGATGACGCAGCCGATTCAGCAAAACAAGGAGATGAAGGAGGTACGTCAAGAGGATTTCAGGATAAGTGAACACACAATAAATCAATTAATATGAATTGCATGCATGCATGCATGCAAAATCTCAATAACAATAGAAAAAAAATAACGCGAATAAAGTGCGAGCAAACTGCCTCTACCGATAATTCAGAACGACGGATCCCACACACGGGTGGATCCAGCAACCAGTTCATTTTCTGCCATAGATCTCTCGATCTGTTCGGAGGTGCTAGCTTCCAGATTTATTTGGCGAACACTTCCGGATACTCACAGCAGCGACCACTTTCCAATCACCGTCGCACATGGTGCTCACCGGTCACCACGAAGCGGAGAAGATGGCTCTACGTCCAAGCGGATTGGTCATCGTTCGAACGAATGACTTCCAGCAGCATTAAACTGGTTGACGAGCTTGGCGTTGATGAGTTCGTCGATCGGATATTATCAGTAGCATCCGCTAGCGTTCCTCGAACATCAGGACGAGTTGATCCCAAATCGGTGGTGCCCGAAAGTGAAAACGGCGCTGAAAACTTCTCTTCTTCTTCTTCTTTCCTTTATTTAACGTCGGTCTCTGTTCCGCAATCTAGTGCCAATCACCGACGGACATCGATTGCCATCCATTGACGGCAATCGAATGTGCAGGAAGGCAGCTTCCACACCTGCGTAGTATATCGTACCCATTCAACACACACATGGGCCGGGACCAACGGCTTTACTTCCCTTCCGAAGGAAGACGTGACCAGAGATTTTTATGCCTCAGAAAAATCCCACCGACCTCGGCTGGGATTGAACCCATTGGGGTGTTAGAAAGCAGTCACGCTTACCACTACACCACCGGCGCCGGCTGAAAACTTCTCAGAGCACTGAAGCGGTGAATGTTTTGAAGCTGTTCCAGGGAGCGAAGGTAGCGACTAAGAAGGCAGTGAAGGAAGCTAAGAAACATTCGTAGGAGGACTTTGTCGGAAAAATATCACCTACCGTATGCGTGATAATGTTTACACCTTTGAGCAATGTCAAAATTTAAAAAAAATCTCAAGAATTTCGTTTTCGAGTGTTTTTTTATTTATTCAAAGAGAGGATGTTTCTCAGAGTCTTAAACTATGTTAATCATCGATCGAGTTTCCACTTGCTGCAATTACGGCGACCAAACGCTTCCGGAATGCACGGCAGGTTCTAATAATGTAGTCTGGATCCATTTCTCTCCAGGTACGGGTCAATGTTTGTCTGAGGCTTGCTGTACTCTGGTGGTGTTTAGAACAGGCCTTGGCCTTCATGACGCGCCATATTGAGTAATCCAGCGGATTAAGATCGGGGCTGGATGGCGGCCACATATCCTTCGCCCAGAACGGAAGATGTTCCTGCAACCACTTCTGAGTGCGGTTCGAGGTGTGGCACGGAGCCCCATCTTGTTGAAATACAACATTTGGCTTCGGACCGTACTGTTATTTGATCCACGGAAGAACATACTTACTTTAAATCCCGATGTAGAAAACCAAGGCATTGTATGCACAGGTGAAACGGGAACCTTATTTGTACGATGATGCAAACATTATCACGCATACGGTAGCAGCACAACGACAGAAATATGGCGGACAATGAACACCTAAGAGGCAAACGACAATACAGCAAGGCGGTTATCCAGCGACCCGATGGCTACACGGAGAAGGCGGAAGAAATAGCAGAAGAACTGGCCAAACGCTACTGTGAGAAATCGGCTACCTCAAGCTATCCTCATCTGTTTCAAACAGCAAAGGAAAGAGCGGAACGGGATCGCGTGGATTTTCTTCCGGACACCGACGACATATATAACACGGACTTCACCCTGGATGAGCTTCTGTGGGCACTCTACAAAGGACGTAGTGTCTCTACGGGTTCTGACTCGGTAGGGTATCCGATGATCCAACGCGTGTATGCGTCCAAATCGCGCTGCTGCAGCTTCTAAACAGAGTCTGGCGTTGGAGAGATCATTGCCAAATCGAGACGAACACTGCTTGATAGCATCGCTTGATCTGTCGAACGCGTACGGTATCTTCTGTACGCTGCTGAACAGCTTCCTAGCTCCGGGTGAACGTGGAAGAACATTTATCGGCTGAAATGCCATTGGAGAACTGAGTCCCCCAAGGGTCTGTGTTGTCCGTCACGTTATTCCTTATTGTGATGCAGCCGACTTTCAGAGTGGTATGTCTACAAGACGCTGATTAGACCGGTGGTCCTCTACGGCCACGAGACCTGGACTATGCTCATCGAGGGCCAACGCGCCCTTGGTGTTTTCGAACGGAAGGTGCTGCGTACCATCTACGGTGGCGTGCAGATGGATGACGGAACGTGGAGGAGGTGAATGAACCACGAATTGCACCAGCTGCTGGGAGAACCATCCATCGTCCACATTGTGAAAATTGGGCGATTACGGTGGGCTTGGTACGTCGTAAGAATGCCGTACGACGACCCAGTGAAAATGGTTCTAGAAAGCGACCCAACAGAAACAAGAAGAAGAAGAGGCGCGCAGCGGGCAAGGTGGATCGACCAAGTAGAAGGCGACCTGCTGACCCTTCGCAGACTACGAGGCTGGCGGAAGTGTGGCCATGGATCGAGTAGAGTGGAGACGACTTCTTCGGACAGCAGACGACAACAAGGCCTTAGCCTGATTGGTAAGGTAAGTACGGAGGAATAAGGAGCGTCCGCTGTATCTGTGGGCGAAGAGCGTTGGCTTCAGTACTTCCGCGACAATATTTTCTACGGCAGTCCCAACGCCCGTCGAGAACTCAGCAACGATATCTTCATGGACCGCGCAACTGTACCGAGGACGAATCAACTGAAAGTTGCTAGCGTCAACCTTGACCGGTCGCTGTCCTTAAAACACCATTGCACTATAGTCAAAACCAGGTGCGACTCTAGGCTGCGAATCTTGAAGATGAGATGATGAAGGGCTAAACTTCCGCGAGGGCAACGCAATTTCTTTGTTGTGTAAAGGAACGGCAATCGTCACGTCGCGACTTATCTACGGTATCGGTCTCGTCAGTAGGGTGAAGGATCCGGTGGTTCAGACTCTTGCACCCAGCTTCAACCGTCATCAGTCCGATTCCAGCGATCATGACTGAAGCAGGCACATTGTCGTTCGATCTAATGGTTCTGCAAGCTATAATTCGTGTTGCAATTCGTTTGATGGAGAAGGATTCCAGGAATATCGATCTCCGAGTTGTGGAACGCGCGTCCGATCGCCTGGCGGTGGTTGTTGGGCAGCTTCCAAACATCGCTGTACGGACACGTCTCGCCAACCGTATGAACCCAAGCCGTATATTGTTTGGGATGTGAAACTGCAGGTGAAAGCTGGGGATCCCCCGAATACAGTGCACCCAAACGTACAGGAGTTGCTGGCAAACCGGTTTAACCGTGCTTTGGCCATTTATACGGGTGGCTCTAAATGCGAGAACATAGTGGAAGTTTAACGAAGTTTGACGTATCTTCCAAGTTGTCCATGTTGATCTTTCCCGAAGACCCCTGTAATCGTGTAGAACATACTTCAAGCTGGTCCTAAAGTTGACGACGAGAATCTGTAAATGTTACTTAGGACCTAATGCAATGTTCAGCTTGACTTCATGTTATTTTTTAAACTAAATATTGCCTCTTTTGGACCCCCCTTCTACGCACGCCAACGCCCGCAACCGACGGATGTGTGGCTGATGGGAACAAACAGATTAGCGTTATATCGGACGATCTGCGACAAAACGGTAGCTACACTCTTGAGTTCTCAAGTTTTTTTGCTCGACAAGCGGCTTCACATGAACGTAAATCTGTGCTCCAAACCATTTTCCGCTATCAGTGTGGGGCCCTCCGGATGAGGTGCGTAATCAAAATTGACGGGACGCCCACCTATTTAAATCACAATGTTGCAACATTATTGACTTGTTACATTCGGTAGCAGCCATCATTCGGGTAGTAGACGTGCCGACGTCACCAGTCAATGTGCGGAGATGGTATCGACAGGGATTTCATGCTATTGTCGTAAATATTTAACAGTTTACTCGTCGAATCGGAACCAATCTCGAAGCGATTGCAGGGAATAACGCTGTGAAGCAAGAAAAGTTGACATTTTCATTTCGCTCAGCAATTGTGACCGCGGTTTGGCTAGATTGCTCTCGGAAGGTATTGAGTGGGTGGAGGACGACGACGTTGACTGACACAGTCAGTCAGACTGACGAGTACGATGTGTTCAAGTGCTTTCGCGAGAATTGTTCTGCGACGTGATTTGTGCCCCCCTGAAGTGATGATCGGCCGTAAAAGTTTGGTACTCGGGAAACGTTTTACGATTTGCATTTACGTGGCTTGAAGTTTGATGCTCGGTTGGAGCTTGTTATGATAAGTGCTCCAAGGTAGTTTTGACGAATTTCGGAGTCAATTTCCCGGGAGTGCTCAATGCAGTTGAAATTGATATGCCACTTATACAAAATTTACACAATTGCATCCCGGATTCCAAGTCAGCTAGATTGCTTGCAAATGTCGTTCCCGTCCCTTCGTAGTGTGTATCCGACCCACTGCATCTATCCGTCTATTCTTCACTTTTCAACTTCCCGCGTAAAATTGACCTCATTTGGACTTCATCAAACCAGTCATCCCGAAGCCCCAACCAGCATCACAATGCACACAACGAAAAATGGATGCATTAAACAACAAAAGAAGACCAACCGAGAGGGATAGAAGAGAAAAGCCATTTTACAAGACAGGTCCATCAGCCAGCAGCAGTGGCCGCGGTCCCAAAACAATTCCAACCGCTTTGCAAGACTACGACGAGATACCGTTCCTTTTCGGTTTTACGATTCGTCATTCTTTCTCTCGGTGAAGATTCCGGGAAATGGTCGCGTCTCGCGGAAGAGGCTGATTATGATTCTCAGCGTTTTTTTTTTTCAACTTGAAGAAAAGGGAAGAAGATAAATCATGGACCGAAGCTACCGGTCCGTGAACTGGAGAACCATTGGGGATTGTCTGGAATTGTTTGTTTTTCCCACTCTCGCCCTCCCAGTTACGCAGTGACCACACTGAGGAGTCAAAAGTCAAGACTTAAGTACGGTTCAATTGATGTCATATTGCATAAAAGAGGAAACGAGAAAGTAATAAAGTTCTGAAAATTTTGTATAGTCCAATAATGGCGGCATCTGAAGAGGCTTTAATTGACCTGCTTTTTCGCGGTTCAGTTGGTAATGATTATTTGTTTTTGTGGGTGGGGAGCGAACGAGTAGGGAAAAGGGTCATTTATGATCAAGAACCTCTTCAATTGAAGGGTGAAGATGATGGAATAATGGTTTTATACTGCGGTAATTTGATGCGGAAACTTTTAAATGAAATCAGATTACGTTTAATGGAAGAAAGTTGTGTTGTATTTTCTTTCAACTCTCGCTTCAATTCTAAATGTTTGATTTTAGAATCGAATCGAACCAAATGAAAACTGTAATACTTAAAATCCTTTTTAACTCATAAGAACACTCACACTAAAAACGTCCTCATCAACGTTGCAACGCCACAAACACAAGCCAGCGAGCCATCATAAGTACCTGGAAAATAGAAAGAAACAAAACATATTTTAATCAAGCATTGCACTATTGACCAGAATGAAAATATCATGACGATAATCGGAAGATGGTTCGCGTGAAAATATCAAATTTCGGGATGTTGAAGATTGCCGAATCTGGCCATTGATTCGGACGGTATTCTGCTCAGTAAGTAAAAACGTTTGCCATTAGGCAAACGAGTTCCTTTTTGTGAGTTGCTATTATTACCATGTAGTCATATTAACAAATAAAACGATTTACGAATCTTGACTGTGGATGGGCCTGAGATAAGACTTATGATATCTGCTCAGTAAGCAAAAACGGTCGATCTAAGGCCACCGAGCCCCTCATCAAAATCGGTTCATAAATGATGAAATGGCAGCAATATCTAATTTTTATGCTAAACAGCTTAGCAGGGTGTCCATTTAAATTCCATT
Organism: Ochlerotatus camptorhynchus; assembly: GCF_037179485.1. Lineage (NCBI taxonomy): Eukaryota > Metazoa > Arthropoda > Insecta > Diptera > Culicidae > Ochlerotatus > Ochlerotatus camptorhynchus. Next base: position 850,573 of record NW_027040781.1, read on the forward strand.
TTTCAATTCCCGGTTTTTCCCGGTTATTAAAAAAAACTCTACCTTTAACCAAAAAAGGCGTTCAAAAATAACCCTTTAGAGATAATGATAAAATTTATTAAGCAGAATTCCTCTAGAATATGCAGGGCTGGCAGTGGGTTATACAATAGTATTGACTACAATAACGAAAAGAGTTACCACTTTGTATTAAAACAATAAAAAAGTGACCAATAGTGACATTTATTGATCGGAAAGATATTGAAGATATGAATCTAATCTGTCGTTGAATGCGATCCGCTGTGACAAATATTATTAACTCTTAAACCACTATGAGCATTTCACAATCTTTTTTTTTAATAAAACAAATGGTTGAAGGATCTTATAAATTTGTTTTCGTAGAACCAGAATTAAATGGATAATCAATAGGTTAATTTGTAACTTCCATTTCCTCACACAGCAATCATTTTACTGCCACGATTTTTTGGAAACCAACTGTTGAAAAATTGTGAATTGGTTGAATTTCGGGATGTGAAAGATTGAACATAGAAATTTATTAGGAAATCTTGAAATTGAAAAATAATTGAGGCGCGGAGAAAAATATTCAACGTCTTGGACAAGTTCGTCAATTTTAAGACAAGTCTTTTGAAAGATCTCAAATATAGAAACTTCAAGCATAGACAAATTTTCATATCTCTGGAACCTAGACAAGTGTTCTGGATCATATAAAAAATTATCATTATTCTGGAACGAGGAATATTTTCTCGAAAAATCGCGATCTTCAAAAAAGTTGGAAGATTCAGTTATACATTTTAAAAATATTTGACTTTTTTTTTAATGCTGGTACTTAGTAATTCGTTATCTTTAATTCAAACAAATTAATAAAGCGTAGAATAATTTACGATATGTTAGAATGTAAGTTCACAGTCCGAGAAACATTTAATGATTCTAAAATATAGAAAATATTTCATGATTTTAAACATAGAATTTATCTGAAATCTGTGATTGGAAGTTTGCTGACTTGTAGAAAATACAATTTGATGGGCTTGGAAAAGGATTTATGAAAAAAAGAAGATTCTACTACATGATTTTTTGATGTTTGCCGGTACTATAGCTTCCGGTTTTCAAAGATTTATCGAAATTCAGGTCTTTGAAACAATTTCTACCGCTTGGAAAGTTTCCTAGACCATTTTCCAACATATTGGGTTTGGAAAATTTTCAAGATGACGAAGAGATATCGGAACCAGAGTTTATTTTTTTTCAAAACCATAGACAATGAAAAAAATAATGTAGGGTATCGTAATTTTTCTTGAAGATAACGGACTTGAAATAAATGCACTCTGGTCATTCTATTTAGTCTAAGTTGTCTAACCTAGTTTTCCCAGTTTAATCGAAACAGTTAAATATGGTAAAATATCCCAAGTACCGTCACAAGTTTTATCGCATGATAAAACCCAAATCCTTATTTGAAGCATAGATTATTATTTCGCTTAACTGTTGACCCTAAAGAAAACAGTATGTAATATGTAGTAAGGTCATTCGTTATTCGCAATTGGGGATTGAAATTAAGAAGAGAAATGCAAGGAAATTCCAACGATGATTTTTGAAATAATCTTAAAAGAATCTTTACAGGATTCCAAGAGGATGATTTGAGAATGCTTAGCAAAATTTCAAAGAAAGTATTTTTTTATTTATAGTAATTTTCACACTCTCGGATCATTCGTGCTTTATCCGGGTGTTTATGTTTTACAGACTAACCTCGGTATTCAAAGTTGTCCTAATCTTGGTATCTGGTTAGCACAAAGTGCAGAAATTAATGTTTATTTATTTTTTTTTTTTTTTATTTTTTTTCCGTCGATCTTGTTTTCCGTGCTGAGCACCAATGCTACCGACGCCAGGGAGGCAGCTCTCACACCTGGACCCTACCTATCGACCCATCAACTCATGAACCGGGGACCAACGGCTTTACTTCCCTTCCGAAGGAAGGCGTGATCAGAGGATGTTATGCCTCAGAACATCCCGGCGGCGCCGACTGGGATTGAACCCAGGCCTGCTGGGGTGAGAGGTAATCACGCTTACCACTACACCACCGGCGCCGCTTAATGTTTAATTTATCTCTATGTCCGGCGTCGAACATTTGCATAGCATGATCGGAGTTTGCAAGGAGTTTGAGACGGCATGAATCTGCTTCTCTATCTTGAAGTAGCTTCGTAACAGTATATGTCTCGCTCAGCCTTTATACTAGAACTACTTCACTAGGAAAACTGTAGCAAAATAATTCAAGCAATGACACCATATGACTCCAATGACACCATATTAAATTGTATAATTTTAGCTATCGTAGTAGGAACAACGACAAAATCACCGCTTGATCCGGACACGAAAAATTGTGAGTGAGAGAAAAGAATAATATGAAAGTTGTAAGCAAGAGAATATAATGATGTATGTGTTATAATGTTGATTGATTCCAAGTAACATTATAAGTTTAAATGTTTAAAGGATTCTTCAAGACCAAATTATGGCCTACAAGACTAATAATATAAAATCAAAATTGTAACTTGGGATGAGTATATATGACCTTTTCCGGTGCAATTTGGGTTTGCCCGTATTTTTCCCCGGTAAATCTGAACTCCCGGTTTTTTCCCGGATTTCCCGGTTTTCCCGGTTAGATGGCTTAGGTACCGAAAGTTTAAAAACATAATGTTTTAGCCCTTGGGGCAACAAGGGGCAAACTGAGACCAATAAAGTCGATGAGTAGAGATGATTTTCCATATAATCTATCCCAAGTAACAATTTTGGTTTTATGAGGATTCTGTAGACTATGATTTAGACTTGTAGCATGTTTTAAAACCAGTATAAAACTTGCAATGTTACTCGAGATAGCATGTTACCTTTTCGAACTGTTTCAGTATGCTTCGTAGAACTTATGAAAATTTAACTTAGTCTAGAAGTATATGAATGAAATGAGTGAAACCTGTACCGATTTTCCTCATATTCGAGAAGTTTTTTTTTTTTTACTTCTGAGTAAATCAACTTTAGTCGACTAAAAATAAATTTTGAGTCGGTCTGAACGACCCTGCAGTAAATAGAAATTCATAATACTTTAAAAAAAAAAGTCTTAGCAAACGTCGTAGAAGCTCAGTAAACTTCGCAGAACTTCAATGAACTTCGAAGAAATTCCTTCAGCAAATTTTGGCATCGTTCAGAAACTTTTTAAAAGTTCATCAAACTTTGTAGAAAAGAAAGGAATTTTAGATAAATTTTGCGAATTTTTGTGGAAATTCAGAAGGTTTCGTTACGCATTTTTGTTTTTCAAAAATTTCATTTAACTTCGCAAAACTTTCGGGACTAAGTAGGTGTTCAGGAGACATCGTAGAAATTCAAACTAAATGCCAATAAATTACTAAGTGGAATTGAATGGAACATTATCACCATGAAATTGTACATGTTTGGGAAACTTAGGAAATCCATCCTGAACCTTCTTTTAACTTTAGGTCACTTTGTTAAAGTTTAATGTACTTGTAATAGTTCAGGGGATTTCGTAGAAGTTTCGGAAACTTCGTAGAGCTTCAGGGAATTTCGCAAAACATCCACAAAATTCTTTAAAGTTCAACAAACTTAGTAGACGTTTAGCAATACGTAGAACTTCAAAGAAATGCAGGTAATGTCATAAAAGCTCAGGGAACTTCGTAGCAGTTTGTTAGGTAGCTTATTTCAAATTTCGATGAACTTCGTTTCACCCAGATGATAAGGAAAATTCGTAGAAAAGGAAGTTTGGAGAAATTCATGGATGTTCTGAAATCTTGGTTAAGTCAAAAGAACATGAAACAAATAATTATGGAACTACGAAGAAGCTCAGGAAACATTGTTTGAGTTGTAGGAAATTCATACAAGTTCAGAAAGCTTGGTAGAAATTTAGTTGTAGTTTGTATAAGCTATGGACAAATCTTAGAAATACAGGGAACTTCGTACTGCAGAAAAAAGAGAATGGCTCCTGTCACTCTTCGGCCTTTATAAGGGGCGCTCCGGAAGACGATGCAACGCCATGCTACCAATATACATTTCCACTTTGGGCGTTTAGCCGTGTCGATGAACGAGGGGTAGTTCATTGTTGGCGCTGACACCCAGGTGGTGCATCGATGTACTTTCATCACTTTTCGTGGTAGCGAACATACTAGCCCCTTCAGGAACTCCGTTTCTGACACTGCAAAATCGATCAGCTGCTACCGGTCTCTTTCTCGCTGCGCTGTCTCTGTCCCTTGCTGATTGCATTGCAGTGATAGCGTTGCGATGCTCCTTGCTGCTGACGAGATGTCGGAGTCCATTGACCACAGAATTGCTGCAATGTCGACCGAGCGCCGTATCAAGTCGACTGCGACTGCGACTAAAAAGCCTGGTGACGTCACTGAACCTCATCAAATCGTTCGTCGACGACTTCGACGAAGAAACACAAGCTGATGAGGTGCCTGTGCGGTTGGAGAACATGATTAGACTATGGTCGGACTACAACACCGTCCAGAGCGAGCTGGAAACACTCGACGAAGCTGCCATTGAAGTCCATTTAAAAGAGCGGACGTCGCTGGAGTCCGCATATTACTATGTGAAGGGCTTTCTGCTGGCCCGTAATAACATTCCAAGTACACCTACCCACCCGTTGCCAAATCAATCAGAGGCACAACTCCTTCCATCGGTATCGCAGGTGCGTTTGCCCGACGTTAAACTCCTCGTCTTCGATGGAAAGCTAGAGAATTGGATGAATTTTCACAATTTGTTTGTGTTGTTGGTTCTCTTGTCGGTTGGTCTATCGAAAATATAAAAGTTTTATTACCTTCGATCGTCGTTGTCTAATGCAGCTCTGCAGCTGATTCAAACAATCCCGATTTGCGCTAACAATTATCCGGTGGCTTGGAATCTTCTGCTGGAACACTTCCAGAACCCTGCTCGTCTGAAGCAGTCGTATGTGGACGCTTTTTTCTACTTCGCTTCACTCAAACGAGAATCGGCAGCGGAACTTCACAGTCTGGTAGATAATTTTGAGGCAGACGTTAAGGTTCTGCATCAACTCGGCGAACGAACGGAGTACTGGGACATTCTGCTGATCCGGATGCTCAGCATTCGACTTGATCCGACGACAAGGCGAGATTGGGAGGAGTACTCTTCGACCAAGGAAGCGATCACCTTCAAAGAGCTGACGTCATTCATCCAGCGACGAGTCACGGTGCTGCAATCCATCCAAGCGAAGACCATCGAAGCGCAACCGTCAACAGCACAGAAGAAGCTAGTTCAACGTTCTGTCTCGAGCCACGGAGCCAGTCACGGAACTTCATAGAGACACAAGTTGAGGGAACTTCATAGAGGCTAACGAAGCTTTAGATAAGCTTAATGGATTGGACAGCAGTTCAGAAAGCTTCGTATGAGTTTACGTTCAAGAAATTTGGTGGGCTACACAATGCTTCGTCGAACTTTAGCGAACTTCATTGATATTCACGGATTTCCAATAATATATCAATAAAGTCCTCTGGCTATTTTTCAAAACATTAGGCTGATCATGTATTTTTCTAAAGATCTGCATCTGTTCAAAGAATAAACTGTCGTCTCTAAGATATTCCAGCTGATGGTCAGGCTGATCATAAGTAAAGTATTCTTAAGATCTCCAGATTATAAAGAATTCAATGAAGTCCAGTGGAAGCATCATTGTGAAATAAAACTGATTTGACGATCGCTTTCAAAACAAACTGCTGTGAAAATCTAAAAACTTTTCTTAACTGACCACTGCTATAACATAAACTGTGCTTCTGGATTTTTACTAAACCACACTTTACATACGACGAAAATTAGCGCAGCAGTCGACTGTGCTCTCTAACCTACAGTTGAGCATTAGGACAAAATGAAAATCGATGTTAACAGTGCTCTGTAAAAGGTTTGAACGCTCACCTGTGCGCTGCAATCAGATCCGCAACACACACAAAAAGATCAATCCCGTACACTTCCATCATTTATTTCGCACAAAGGCATTCTCCATTAGAACGAGCTTTAAATTTTTGATGCAAAAGAAACACCAATTTCGGATTCACTCCCTCCCAGAAATCCCCGAGTAAAACCACGTGCTAGAAGACAGGCAATGTGCTCAAAAGCCGTTCACATTCCTTCAGGTTGAACGACTTCTTCGCCCCGAATCCCAAAACCAAGCCAAGTCAGCACAAGCAGCAGCGTTTTGGTCGTGTAGAATGAGGCACCTGTTTACCGTTACATTACCTGCGTGGATCCCAAGCGAAGATGAAGACGAATACGATGACGACCACGATGGCAACGACGACAACGACGACGACGACGACGACGACGACGACATCAGCAAATGATAATAACACGCTTGAACACCACCACGACCGGTATCTCGTTGCCAGCGATGACGACTTTGTGTCTTATTCATTGTTCATCATCATCATCATCACACCTGACTGTGGGGCGACGAGGGCAATGGGTTGGTCCCAGCCCAATCCCGGTGAGAGAAAGCTACGCCATCATCTCCAAAGCTATGCCGAAACCTCAACCCTCCCATTATTATTCATCTTACGTGTGTGAGCGAGCAGAACGCACGCAGCGGCAGCACCGGGACGCGCTCTAGAATGTGTGTATTTCTGTTTGTTTGCCGTTGTGCATAGGAATTACAGGACCGGAGTGGAGCGGCATTTCTACACACAACCGATGAGGCGATGATGGTCGTTACCACCAGCGACACGGTCGCTGGTGGGTGGATGTTAATTTTGAAATGCTTTCAGGGCCAGGTTCATGACACCCCGGGAGATCTCCGTTCAGCGGGTGGCAAGCGCACGTATGTAATTGGCAGCCCAGTTGTGACAATGTCGGTGGAATAGGCTACGTGATTGTGGCCTAAGGTGGTTCCAGAATGAAATTGTTTTAGAGTGATTGGTGGAGTATATCAATGTAGCAAATTGATTAAAATTGGCTTTCCGCAGATGAGCAATTGTTGTTGCTTGTTAGAGCCTTAAAAGTCTAAATTTAAGGTAATATTTTTTCCGTTTTTAAAACTATTTTGTGGAATTGCATTGTGATGTTTTAACCATTTCATTTTTTTTCTAAAGGTTTATTCAGATTTTAGGTGTGTTCTGACTGTAATTGCTCCATTCCACAAGTTTCCGACAGTTTTATCATCATCAAACTGCACAGCGAAAAAAAATTATTTTAATATCCCATCAAAGTGGATGCACTTCAATCGTGTCGAAAATATGGTGTAATATTACTTGCCAAAAAGGACAATATTATCATTAATACAGTGCATGAACTGACATTACGCTGCTTTTACTGAATTTGTTTATTTTTGTGGCCATAAAAATTACATGAGATTCTCGACATGATTGAAGTGCATCTTCTCGGATGTAATATTAAATTTATTTTTTGCTGTGTGATCAACAGTTTTCAAAATCATAGATTAAATTCCAGCCTTCCGCACATAATAGAAGTGCTTGCCAGTATCTTATCACGACCACATGATTAAATAAATAGATTTCATGTTAATACCTTCAAGTCACCGAGCTGAAAAATCGTCATTCGTAATTGTTAAATGTTACTTAAGAAGCTCTATGGCTTAGCAGCAACCGTTTTTGATTACTGAGCAGAAGATTGTCGATCGGTTGGATTCCAGACTTCCTTCTTATGAAGATTTCGTTATGGTTAAAAATTGCTACTGATAAATTTAACGTACGCTTTATCTGGGTTCCGATAACTCAGTTTTACCACGAACATGATTTCATTTGAATAGTTCCATGTCACTAGACATGAACGAATGTCATTCGTAATGGTTTTGTTGTAATGAAAGGGGCACGGTGACCTAGTGGCAACCGTTTTTGCTTACTAAGGTAGAAGATGGTGGGATTTATCCCAGGCACCTCTACATTACTCAGAGTTGCTAGGGTCACATAATTTTACTATCAGGCCTTGAAAACCGTATATTTTAATCGCGTGAAATTCAAAAAACTGTATAATTTTATCAAAACTACGATCACACATCATGTTCGTACTAACAAAATATCCCATCCTGAAACTTTTTTTGGTCCCCAAAATAAAAAAGGAACTCCTCAACTCAACGCATATTCCATCCTCACCCTGATTGCAAGGATGTGGAGAGCGCCGTTAATGATCTTAAATACATAAAGTCACTGAAACTTGTGTCGAGAAGATAGACTTCCAGCCCCATTTAGGTGATTGAATGAGCAATTTCACTGCCTCTGATTTAGCTCGGAGCATTTCAAGTGGTCCAGGGTGGGAATTGAGCAGGAAAATAACCCTAGAACTTTTCATTCAATAACACTAGTTTACAAATAAAAGTAAAAACAAAATGAACTTGAATCTTTGACCAATAATTTTTAAGTAAAATCATGCGCTGAATTCAAATATGTAGTCAAAAAATCTCAGTAGAATAGTTTTTGAGATACAGCAAAAAAAATTAAAATTTACTTTAAAAAAGTTTGTTTACTAAAATACAAATATCTTCGGTTGTAATGAGACCATATCAATTATTTTAACACCAAATTAAAGGTAACAAATTTTTCTTTCAATTAACTCAAAATGAACAGTCAGTGAGATTAGTGGTTTTGTTGTTAATTAATAGTTTGTTTTTTTTTATATTTTGCATTTTTCCAAGAAAAAAATAATTTCTGATAAGTTTTTAAGCAGTGTAAATAAAAATGTTTGTAGTGGTTGTACCACTTATCTAGCTGAAAAATGGTACATATCAAAATAATCGAAAGCAAATTTCATCACCTTAAATTTGACATTAAAATAATCAATTTAACTTCATTACAATCGGAGATATTTGTGTTGTTGGAATTTACCATCAGCGTACAAAGTTCAAATATGCGGTAAACTAGTGTAATTAGACGTTTGGTTCCTTCTTTTGGTGGTTGTAAACATTTGGGTGACCCTCAAATTAATTGATATGCAAAAACAAACTATCTTATTTTTCAAAATAAAAACATAAGATCTTCAGCAAAGTTGTAGCAGAGTTAATTTTAAGCAACTTTATTGAAAACAAAAACATTTTATGTATCTCCTAAGGTTCTCATTTTAAGGAATTTTTATATGAATTGAATTACCCCCCACCACCTGTACGACACAGCAATCGTCCCGCCAAGTTTAAGCGGCAGTCCGTAGAAACGATAAGCAAGTGCCATCTGATGTCTTGCTGTATTATCAAAACCAGGGTGGAATCAACAGCTCCCTGGCAGAGTACCAGCTTGCATGCAGTGACGCCTGCTTCGATATCTACGCTTTTACCGAAACTTGGCTCAATGGCAATACATTATCATGTCCACTGCTGATAATTGTCATTGTCATTGACAGACTTTCGCGCGATATTGACCAAAATGTTCGTCACATAGTCACTGACAGACTTGATCCTCGAAAAAACCTTCGTCAAAATCTCATTCATTTTTCGTCTATGACAAAGAATCACCTTGTAACAAAAAGTGTAATTTCGTATATTCTGTGTCACATTATTGTTATCCAAGCAGTTCAGGACGTAGATGCTTGTTCACATTAACGACTCCATGTAATTGTGTTGCTTAAGTCATTTAATTTCGTTACAAATTTAACTAATAAAAAAAATATGTACATGTTCGTCACTGACAGAATTGTCACTGACAATTGACATGGTTTGCCTTGACTGTGACTCTTAGCTCAAATGAGTGACCAAAGCGGAATTGTCAATATCACCGTGCATTGTCGAGATTTTGCAGCACTGATCATGTCAGTTGTTCGACCGTACATACACCGTTTTCCGCCAAGACCGGTCGCCATCCAACAGCAGTAAAAACACTGGTGGTGGTGTTCTTTTAGCCGTTCGTTCACCTCCTGAAAATTCGTCCGTTGAGCAATTGTGGGTGTCAATTACTTCTCGGGACTCTACGCTCTACATTTGCGTTATGTACATTCCTCCGGATCGTGTAAAGGGCGAACACGAAATTATTGCGACACCGAAAATGTCATGCCAATTTTCTTATAATGTTTAGAATCAAACCAAAATTTTAGGGTAGTTTTATACATATATTTACTTCAAAAATCAAAAGAAAAGTTAATCGATGGAGCCTTGAGTGTAAAATTGAACGCATTTTCGCTTGATGCCCTCCATCAAAGTCTTTACAGTGTCATCCGGTACCAGTTTCTCAGTTTTTTTTTTCCATTTTCTTAACATGTCCTTCTCGTCTTTGACTGTCTTCTTGCTCTTCCGAAGTTCCCGCTTCATTATTGCCCAGTACTGCTCCACCGGGCGCAGCTCCGAACAGTTTGGCGGATTCATGTCCTTTGGAACTAAATGGACAGAATTGGCCTCATACCACTCCAGGACACTTTTAGAATAGTGGCATGATGCCAAATCTGGCCAAAATAGCGGAGCTTCGTCGTGCTTCTCGAGGCACTCAGATTTGTAGATCTCGCCATTTACTGTGCCCTTTGTCACGAAAGACTCACTCCTCAGTCCGCAAGAGCAGATGGCCTGCCAAATGAGATATTTGGAGGCGAACTTCGACATTTTCTTCTTCTTAAATTTGTCGTCCATATCGAACTTGCTCTTGCCGGTGAAAAACTCCAACCCCGGAATTTGCTTAAAATCGGCTTTTATATACGTTTCGTCGTCGATCACACAGCAGCCATATTTTGTCAGCATCTTCTCGTAGAGCTTCCGTGCCCGAGTTTTAGCCGTCGATTGTTGCCGCTCATCGCGGTTTGGGAAGTTCTGTGCCTTGTATGTATGTAGTTCAGCTCTCTTCTTTGCATTCTGGACGTAGCTCTGCGACATGCCGATCTTTTTAGCCAAATCACGGCTTGAGACGTTGGGATTTGCTTTAATCATCCGCTTCACCTTTCCCTCCGTCTTTTTGTTCTCCGGTCCCGGTTTTCTTCCAGCTCCTTTGCCGTGGTCCAACGTCAACCGCTCCTGGAACCGCTTCAACACTCTGGAGACGGTTGAATGGTGAATGTTCAACATTTTTCCCAAGTGCCGGTGCGACAGGTTAGGAAATTCTAGGTATTTGGAAAGAATTTGTTCTCTCAACTCGCGTTGGTTCACCTCCATTTTCGTTGAATCGAAAAACACGACTTCGAGTTTGACAGCATGTACACAATACACATCAATGAGAAAGTGTGCAAAATTTGGTTGATTTTTACCCAATGGTAAAAAAGTTATGCCCTGTTGAATGTGTCGCAATAATTTCGTGTTCGCCCTGCTGTCACTCGATTGGATTGTTTCGCACATGGGCGCCAATGACAACTTAATCATCCTGGGAGACTTCAACCTGCTGGAAGCGCAATGCTCGTTGATTTCACTTTCCTTGTGCATCCCGTTCGTCCATTGGTCAGGCATCATGTAATTTTCTGGATGCTTATTGCACTGCAAGACTCGGACAGATGAATGGAATTCCAAACCATAACATACTCGCATGCTCGATCTCTGAGGAAATGTGCACTGATTGTTCCATCATATCATCCCCCTCCGCGCTTGTTAAAAACTGTAGACATCGTCCTCCTCTGCTGGTGAGCATAAAGCTCAACGTTCATCATACTTTCAAAGACACTGTAGAGAGCGTCCTCTATAGCTTTGGCGAAGCCAACTTCAGCGAAATGAATGATTTTCTCTCAAATGTCGACTGGGAAGAGGCACTGCGTGACTGTGATTCTAACTTGGCGGCATCGACGACATCCAACATTCTTTTGTACGCAATCGATCAATTCGTACCTAAGCGAATCAGTCGCGAACCTGTTAAACCTGCCTGGTCGAATTCAGAGCTTAAGCGAATGAAAGCATTTAAAAGGGCTGCTCTTCGTAAGCACAGCAAATGCCGAACCGATTCCACGAAAGCATGTTATTCTAAAGCGAACACGGATTACAAGCGACTCAACAACCAACTGTACCATGCACAGCAAGACCAGCTTCAGCGTCGTCTGAAATCAAATCCTAAGAACTTTTGGCGCCATGTGAATGCCCAAAGAAAGGAAAGCGGCTTCATGTCTAAGCGTTCCACGACGACCAATTTAGTTACGTTCACTTCATTCATCATTCATGAAGTAGAACGTGGCCATCAAGTAGACCTCTCCGCAGCATTTAACAAAATGAACCATGACATTACGTTGGCTAAATACGACAGGTTAGGTGCTCATGATGGCCTGCTAACTTGGCTCTACTACTACCTGACTGGTCGAAACATGTCTGTCAAGCTAGGAGACTATGTTTCTTCATCCTTCACCATGACATCCGACGTTCCCCACATCGACATCTTGGTCCATTTCTGTTTCTGTTGTACATGAATGACGTCAATACCATCCTGAAATGCCTTAAGCTATTGTATGCGGACGACTTGAAACTCTACTTCGTTTTTATCACGAAGATCCTACACTGTACACAAACATCATCCTCTGATCGAATGAAACCTCAGACCATTCAAAACAAAACACCGAAATCGCTTTTTCGAATGATAGCTGCAACCGGATGACGGTTGTTTTTAAATCAGATGATTTTCCTCTCGAATTCAGGATGAAACTTGTTATGAGAAGGGATAGGGCCTTCAGTTGAAATGCGTAATGCTCTCTTCAGAATGACTGTCATACTAAATGGAAATGCATATGGTATTAGTTCAGCCCCATAACGCAAATCATTCAAAACGATGATGTAAATAATTCTATAGAACGTCATTTGCTGATCTGAGCTGACAAACGAGATGGAAGCATATGCATCGCTATCAGAGCTGTTACGAACAAAGGTAAAGGATTAAAACCAATGTTTGGCTAATTCGTGGTGGAGGAGGTTTTCTTCACCACGAAATTTTTTTTTGTATCCATAATGGAATGGCTTATAATGGCTATTCAGTATGGAATTGTAGATAATCAAATTATAAATCTAATTAAAAGAACTTGCATGTCACACTATTCTTAAATGTTTGTCCTCTGAGTGCCGTATGTTTTATAGCTAATTTTCAAACGAAAATCATCCTGTATTTGGATGACAGTCATATGGATGTTCATCATCTAACGACGAATTCAACCATAAGAAAATCATCCGAAATTCGAATGCATATTGTTAAAGGGCTCGAGCAAAGCAATAATCATTCGAAGTATTGCGGATGTTTTGGTTCAGTGTAGTGATACCATTTTCTTGCAGCAACAGTTGGAAGTCTTCGCTGAGTGGTGTCGTATTAATCGCATGTCACTGAATGTCTCGGAATGCTCTGTAATTTCCTTTAGCCGCAAGCGTTCGCTTCTTCACCATGACTACACCCTGACGGGCATAACTTTGAAACGTGAATCGACTATCAAGGATCTGGGAATACTGATCGACTCCAAGCTCAGCTTCAAGGATCATGTTGCATACGTAGTATCCAAAGCTTCCTCACAACTCGGGTTCATATTTCGCTTCGCCAAAAAATTCAAAGATGTATACTGCCTAAAAGCATTATACTGTTCGTTGGTGCGACCTATTTTGGAGTATTCGACGGTCGCGTGTGGTCTCCATACTACCAAAATGAAACCATGCGTATTAAAGCTATTCAACGGAAGTTCATCCGGTATGCTTTAAGGCATTTTCGCTGGAATGACCCTAGAAAACTGCCTAGCTATGAAAGCCGTAGTATGCTTATCAACTTAGAGCTTTTGGATGCGAGACGTAACGTAGCAATGGCGAGCTTTATCCGGTGATCTTCTTCAGGGAAACATTGACTGTTCTACACTGCTGAGTAGTATCGACAACAATACCCGCCGCCGTAATCTACGACCGCATGCTTTCCTGAACAACCGCCTCTCACGAACCAACTACGGATGGAATGAGCCCATGCCGAAGGATGTGTCGCATCTTTAACAGATGCTACAATGTATTTGACTTCAATATTTCCCGTTTTAGAAATAAGTGCAATTTTAAGAGTATTTGTATGTTATGTTGTCTAGAATAAGTATACTGTCATTGGGGTGAATAATTTACCTGCTGACTATAACATAAATAAATTAATAAATAAATAAGGGTGCACCTGAAAATAAAATGGTTTCATCTTCATTTAACATTTAAATCTTCCGAAAAAAAAGTAATTAGATATCTCTTAAAGATCACTTAATATTAAAGATTTTCATTATAAAATACGCCCTATTTAAATGATAATAATTGAGCCTGTCGAAAATAAACATCAAAATTTAAATTAGCATTTCAAATCGCACATTTCAAGTACATGATACGGAGAAAACAGACTGTTTGTGTTTATGTCCACTACGTGTGTTACTACCCTACCAGCTGTGTGTTGTATTGTGTCAAAGTCATAATCAAACGAATATGGGACGAAATGTCTATGAAAATCGTACGTGCCATCTGTGACGCATTTGACAAACATCTGAATCTGATCAAACAGGCAGGGTAATTCCAAAACATATGTTCAATTAGACGAGCTATTTCATTTGTCAAACGTGAATAAAACTTCCAACAGGACAACCCTGATGCTGCTTCTCTACCCAGCGCTTAAACACACGTGAGAAAAGATGATATCCAAATGAGCACAAACCATATCATCATCTTTCTTACCGCTTTCGTACCCTTCAAATGATATTTTCTTGTTCTTGCATCGTATGAATGCATTGAGTTTTATTGGTAGCTGGTCTCAAAACCTTGGCCATAATCTTACTAACTACGCTAAAAAAAACAGCAACATCACAATCACCAATCTCGGTCATGTTTTCATAAAAGGCAGGGATCCCATGTTGCATTCTGACGAGCAACAACATCCTCAACAACAATGATGAGTACGAGGAAATATCCAGTTATGAGTACGGACGACCATACCATCAGAAGAATAGTCGTACCGTTTGCCTGCATGTGTACACAAAAAAAAATCCCAAGCAAATATTTGCAGACAAACCTTCTGACGATGTATATGCAAATGGGTGGCTGTGAACTTTAAGTTGACAGCCAAGTCAAGAAGGCAGCCAAACATCAACACCCGGTGGTGGCTGCCACATTTGGGGTAGCCTCAGTGCGACGCACACACTAGCATATTATATGTGTGTGTGTGTGTGTGTGTGTGTGTGTGTGTGTGTTGATGTTTGTGTTTCCAAGAGTTTTGCATTGGCTATATGGGATAACCAGTTTAATATTGGAGTTGGAAACTTTTCTCGTTAGGCTTAGTCGAGTGCTGGTGGAGTTGATTTTCATTCGGTAACTGTTGTTGGGAGAAATGGAAATTTTAAGCTGGATAAGAATACATTGTATTGTTCCATTTTTTTGAGTCGCTCCACTTTTTGGCGACATATTAATCGGGAAGATGTGCGACGAAGTTCAATGGTATTTAATGGTCGACCAAGGGAGCTTTGAGACAGACTTTGGAAGACCTTATGGAGGATCTATTAAGTAGAGCAAGTGAACTGATGAAAAACGCGATCGAAATTGTTTTACCCCCGAAAAGTTGATTTTAGAGAAATTTTCACAGGTAAATAATCTCTATCTAATGAGTAAGCGGTTTTGTGATGAATTCCCCTTAAAGAAAAATGCAAAATTTATTTTTGATAAAACGCTACATAAGTAATTGATGTACTTAGTAATTTTGTAGTTTTGTCGAACACACCGCATGTGTTCATCTGATTTAAGTGTATTATTATTTGTAGAGTTTTTTGTGGAGCGCCCTTAAAAAAATAGTTTTTTTCATTATAACTTTTTCTAGTAATTTTTTTTTTCAATTTTCAAATGTTCTACAAAGTGATTTGTGAAGTGTGATTACACACTTCCTCAGTTTCAGAGTTTATTTTTATTTTCTTTAATTGTGGAGTTTTATTTTTTGTTTGAAAAAATTATAGTGATCATCATCATCATCATCATCATCATCATCATCATCATCATCATCATCATCATCATCATCATCATCATCATCATCATCATCATCATCATCATCATCATCATCATCATCATCATCATCATCATCATCATCATCATCATCATCATCATCATCATCATCATCATCATCATCATCATCATCATCATCATCATCATCATCATCATCATCATCATCATCATCATCATCATCATCATCATGATGAATTAACGCGTCATTGGGACGGTACTAATGGATATTTTTGGTCGCTATTGAAAATTTAGTCCATTGATGAATTTATGTATGGGCCCTAATTAGGGGCATTTAGGCCAACATTACATACATTTCACCTACTTTAGTACACGAGAACAAATCCGATCTCCGTAATGAGAAAAATGACTCATGATTTCATGAAAATAGCGTGTTTTCATGTTATGAAAATACATTATGAATAATATTCATGATAACATGAGTTATGTTTGCGTAACACAGCCAATATTCCCGAAATCATGAATCATCCGAGTTGAAATCATGAACTAAATTCATGAATTTTACTACTATTAAGATAAAAAGACGGATGATTATAAGAGAATCCGGAGGAGGGTTCATAGTGAAGTAACCTAACCTTGTGGGTGAAACTTAATGATGTCATTACTGACTAAAATCCTAAAACAACGCCTAATGATCACCTACGGTTGAAAATCTCTTTAATGTTGATAAATCGATTAATCAAAGAGAACTTCTGAGGAGAGCTGGTAGGAAATATGGAACATAGATCCAAGGAAATGTAATTATTAATATTGCTCAAACCATTATTAGCAGAGGTTCAATCTAGTTTGAAGATAGTTTCAAAAGAATTCATATGAAATATTGTGGAATTTCAATTAGTATCCTGGAGGGATTTGCCGGAAATTTTATGCATATTTCCAAAGAATTTTCTGAACAGTCTTCCAGGATAGTTGGATTAAATTTCCTAGGGAATTCCAAGAAGAGTTTCAAAAAGATTTCAAGAAAACTCTAAGAGATCATCTCTAGGGCATTTTGAGAAGAATTTCAGGAAAAATCCGACACTAATTCTCATAGAATTCTGAGGTGATCCCGAGCAAAGTAAAATATTAAAATGATAACAAGTTCTATTATCCTGTTATCACTTTTTGATAACTGAATATGTTATCATTATGGTTGAATTAACAGCCAACATAACAAAAATGATAACAGAAAATTACTCGTTGGATATCACAAAAATAACTAATTTTGTTACCAATGATAATATCTTGATAACAAACTATGTAAGCCATACAAATTTATTCCATAAATTTCAAATCATGTTATCATTTTGATATCAAAGCCATACGCTGATAACTGGAATATGATTAGGGATTAATAGCAGTATTTTTTTAATGTTTCAATGCGAATAATATTTAAAGTTTTGAACTAACCTTGCATCGTTAATAAATATATAGTGAATTTTTCATGATAACAACTGATAACAAAATTGATCAAGGCTGATAACTAAATAAGTTATGGGATAACAACTGAAAACAAAATGATATCTGGGATAACAAGACTTGTTATCTAGATGATATCGGGTTGATATTCTACTTTACTCGGGTATCCAATAAAGTTTTTGCTATTCTAAATTCTTAATAGCACACCAAAAGATTTCCGATGAATATTATAAGCGAATTGTTAAGAAAATGTTGGAGAGAAATTAGAGAACACTTTTAAATTATTAAGAATTTGACGATAAATGTAGGGTACATTTCAGAAGGGAATTACTGAAGTATTCTACAAAAAATTCCAAGACTGTTATGGAGAAAATTTCTAGGCACTAGGAGCTAGGAAACTTGCAAACATATAATGAGATATTCAAAGAAATAATTAAGTAATTTAAAACGCTGGATTTTTTTTTTACAAGATTCCGTACACATAAATTCAAGATCCAGGAGCTTGAGCTTGAGCTTGATTGACCGCCCACGGTTGCTACTCTGTTATTGCCAGATCAGCTGTAATTACACAGAGAACCAATAGACGATGCTTGGGACTAGCAATCATCCTCAATGTGTAAAAACTGGTGATCTTAAATTAGGCAATACCAGCGCCGGCCGCGCCCGAACACAGGTCAAGAAAGGAATGGGAAGGATTGTGTTGACATGACACTCGCTTTGATGGAAGCCGAGAACACCTCTGCACTTCCACGAGGAATCACTGGGATGTTGGATAAGAGGGTTGGGTTTGCAGCAGTGTTCGTTTTGGTAAACGATAAGCTGAATTGATGTCCTAACGATCATATAACGCGAAGGAGCTTGGGACTAAACCCACGGTCTTCTGCTCAGTAAGCAAAAACGTTTGCCACTAGGCAGACGAGCACCTTTTTAATCACCGAGTTGTTGTTATTACCATGTAGTCATATTAACAAATAAAACGATTGACGAATCTTGAATGTGGATGGGCCTGAGATTAGACTCATGATGTTCTGCTCAGTAAGCAAAAACGGTTGCTCTAAGGCCACCGAGCCCCTCATATCACATAATACCGTTGCTCAAATTTTTGTATCCATTCAAACCCGGAACCAACGACAACAACGAGTTTCGCAAAATACACGATACACAAGCGATTTTACCATAAATCTCTTTGATATGTAAGGATCTGGGACCGCGTTTTTCTGCTCAGTAAGCAGGCCACTGTAACCGCAATCTTTCAAATCCGAAAACTAAAAACTACGAAAAAGTACTTAGGCCTTCATTAAGTTCCACTTTCACGCGACGTTCAATGTTTCAATTTGCTCTTTACGTATTGTTCAGGCTATAAATAGGCTCTTTTCAAAAGTTACGCGAGAAATACGCACAATCGTCGCCTACCTCGCAAAACTGGTTCCAAACGACAACAAAGGCATAATCAACGCTGGATTGTTGAACTTTGCTGGCTGGTGTAGTGCTGCTGAAAAAAGATAAGTCTATTATTTTGGTTAGTGATCGTTTGGATTTGGGTCACCCCACGTTGTGTTTAGGTTAGTATAAATAAATAATACTATATAGTCATATAAATCACCACAGCTCATTATCTTCAGCGTTATCGGTTTTGTTTCTGGTTCTTTAGTTGCCTCTGTGATATACTTACTTGCGGCATACTATTTTGGGAGTGTATATGAGCGTGTACCATGTACGGTAGCTCATCTCTCATCGTGATGGTGGGACATAGTAGACAAATTAGAGAGAAAACAAGGAGGTATTAGTATTAGTTATATGTAAACAAACAAAACAAAAGAAGAGAAGAGGAAAAAAGAGCAGACAAATAAAAAAGGGATGAAGTAGATAACAAATAAGAGAAACGTAGGCAGATTATTAGAAAAGGCTTTATCCGAGACTCGGCAATCAAATGTCACTCCCGCCGAGATCTCAGCGAAACCCCCTCCCCGCCGAGACCCACACAGCCGGGCTCGGTAGAAAAAACTAAGTGTGTAGATAGATTAGTAGGAAAATAAATAAAACTACTTAATGACTCAAAGTGCAATGAATGAGCGTTAGTTTCGGGATCATTTCAGTGTTAGAGTTATGTTAGTTTTGATCCGTAATCAGCCCTGCTGACCCATCCAACATTAGTTGCAGGCAGTGGTTGTTAGATAATGCGGCACTGTAACTACTACTATTTTAGAGGTATGATTCGTCAAGTTTATACAACTCAATGTTTCAATTGAGCCAAACTATCTATCTTACAATTACAAAAGCAAACCGAAACTTACAATTATATGCAAATGCAAAATGAAACTTGACAAATCATCGTCAATCCCCTTATTACAGGGCAGGGCCTGACGATTTGAATCTAGTTTAATTTTGATCAGTGAACGGGCACCATATGGAACATTTTCTCAACATGAACCTATCATTTCCAGCCTATCTGAACTATTTAATAAATGGAAGCCATAACATGGGTTACGCTCCCCCTAAGCGGGCCCTCCGCATCCTGTCTCTGTCTTATCTCATATACAAAATGCCAATGGTATGAATGTATCTATATATATTGGTCAGGCTTCAGAATCGTCCAGTGGGCAGTGCACTCTACACTCCAAGTTACCTTTTTTTTTTCAAATTTACCGCAAATTTGATATTTTACCCATTGAGTGTTGATTAGTCACAATGAAACATTGTGACAGAAGTTGAGGCTACTAGTGTATTAAATAATCTAGGTCCTATTTAGCATTATATCTGAAAAATCCAAATCTGGCCAACGCCCACCCTAAACCTAAACCTTTTCTAATCCACCTGAAATGACTAGCGAATGGAAGACTTTGACTACCCAGCCATGCAATAGTCTCATTCCGTGCCTTATGGCAACTTGATGATTCTATTGCGCTCATCTTCTTGCACCACCCAGGGGAGACTTGGTCCTGTACCCAATGCTTAACTTATCTCCTTTCCACTCAGCTACTCGCAATTTCTTGTGATATAGTGGGCGGAATATTATTATATGAGACAATTCAATGCAGACGTCTTTCCAAATTTGGCAGATCGACAGGTAATCGGTGAGTTACCACGATAGTTGCTATTCAACAACTCGACAACGTCCCATCGTCAACGCCTGCTATGAGAATTTCCCATTGCAGACGCCAACGAAATGACGTCATCGAGCTATCGATCAACTACCCTGGTTATCGCCTGGTACCTTATAGCACGATGCTAGGAGGCGAACCGGAAGAATCGATGAGCTACCTCCCCCTCACATAAATTCAAGATCCAGGATTATAAAAAATCACAAAATTCTGAGACTTCCATAGAAAACAAATCTCAAGATACAGGTTTTCAAAAACTGTTCAAGATTGTGGGACAAAACACTTCAGAAAAAACGCAATAGTGAGGGATGATAGATCTCAAACTTGAAAAAAAAAAATCTCTATGGACACACATTCAATATCCCAGAAATGGATATATTTTCAAGAGTCTGTAACGTGATAAGTTTTCAACGTTGAAAAGTTATTAAAAATATTGAAAATGCCAGACTCGTGGACATTGATATGTTTTATAGATCTCAAACTTAAATGTTGGTTTGTTGGTTTCTGTAGTATGGAAAAGTAAAAGATGCAGCTCTTGAAGACACATTCAAGATTCTACTGCATGATGCATGATAGTGGTCTACCACCCATTGTAGCACGCAAACCATGTTCGATAGCAATGGGCTCTCTTCTCTGTTTGTCTCGATCAAGCTTAATAACCTCTGATTGATCTCAACATGTTGCTGTATGAAGGGCCAAAAACGGATTTTGTGGATCGATAGGCTAAGCCACCTATACGCATCTTCGGGACAGTAAAGAATCTCCTTCCAGCAACATGATCGCACAATTGGGCAAAAAGACGAGCCTCCAAACAGAAAGATGCCCCAATGAGCGGGGAGAGGATCCTGCCCTGTATCCACGAAATTTTATCAACAGGGAGTTGGCATTCCCACTCTCCCCGTTCGAATCGCTTCAATCGGATGGTCCCTCCCAATCCCAGCATTGTTTTGTATATTATATGAGCAGTAAAACAAATTTAAACTTTATAACGATCTCACCAACTTTCGCTGTTTCTTCACCCTTCTGTCCAATTTTCTTGCCTATTTATGAACTCGTTGTCCTTCTCTTCATCACTGCGAGTCGTTACTAAATAGTCTCCCATGTTCTGATGTGTTCTACGAAATTTTGACGTCCATTATCTTTGTATGATTATTGATGATCGTGAGTTCCTAGTTGTGTCTAATAAAACCGTAACACCAGTGCGGAAAATAGTGTCTCCGGGTATTTTCTTATCGATCATTACTCCATTGTCGTATCGCATGTGCTCCATTTTGCAGCCCTTCTTTTACATTGTTGATTCCATGGTACCGGAAAAGATATATAGGTATATACATTATTAGCAATGCTGTGATATAACCACAACGGAATGGCCGTTCAGAACGGGTCAACGGATGTGAATTGAGGAAACATTCAAATTTATCGCGATTTAATGTTTAAATATATTATCTTAACTTATTTCTGGAAGCTTTTATTTGTATTTTATACAATTGATTTCAATTTTAAGTCACATCGTATCTTCAAGTAATCATCGCAAACGCCACATTTCATTCAGGCTCTTTGTAACTATATGTGGTTAAGTATAAAACGCACCTTTTAAAGAGAATTGCACATAACAATGTTCATCACTTACTCAAACATGAAATCTGCCTCGACCAACGTGGCTGAACGCGCCCTAACCCTTACTGAACCAAAGGGCAGGGAGACACGTTCAACATTCTACTAAAAGAAATTTGCGAGATCTCAAACTTTGAATATCTTTTACCAGAATTAGATTAATATAAGTACAAGCAAATATTCTAAAGCTCTAATCAAATTCCAAGATATTTCTTCTGGTTTTTCCGGTTCAGTGGACAGGGTGCATCAAATGAACATGCAGATTTATCAGGTACCACGAGTGTGGAATCACAGCGTTGAGATTCTAGAACTGAAAAAAAAACAAACACAATCTAACTTAAGATTGAAATATGGAGAAATTGCAAAATCTCAGAATATGAGGAATTTCATGGTTCTGGAAAATCGGATTTAATGATCTTAGTTTCTGATAAAAAAAAGTTAAGGGTTGTGTCCAAAGCACGACCGCATTGTTGACGTAGAACTACAAGATTGTTTTTTGATGCTCCATTCACTAATATATTAATAAAAAAATAAATGGTTTAGAAACTTAACTCCAAAATGAACAATTCACTATTCAACTTTTTAAATTGGGCGGTTACTGAATAAATCCTTAAATTAGGATTACTTTTGGCCGCTTTCTTGTTGGCTCGACACAATTGAACGCGTTCAGTAACGGTCCGCGTCTGTTTCGCAGGTTTCCCTGCCTCCAGGTGTCTCACGCGCTTTCGATAATCGCGGAGATATTTTGCACCCATGTGTTGAGACATTTTGAAGGTTTTTACAGAATTTCTCAATAAACACTTGATTCACTTCGAATATTGACTCTATCCAACGCGGAGTGTAAACACTGAAGCACTTACTGTACCAATTGGAATATACAGAGAATGCTACAATGCATAATCACGATGCTGTTTGAATATGATGTCTGTATTTGGGAAACTATCACAAAATGAAATTTTTAAAATCATGAGTAGTTTGCTATCATGTAGTGACACTCTCCCTTTGCGTAGTTTTCCAATGGAAATCCTTCAAAGTAAAGGGCAATTAACGAGTTATTAACGAACGATGAAGAGAATCGATCAAAATCACATGACCTTTTCCTCCTTTGCCACGATCAGGTAGAACAATTGACTACCTAACCTGCCACCACCTTCCTACTGCTGCTATTGCTGCTTCTGTTGCCTGCTCACCCCGCCGTCCGAAGGGAAAATAAGTTGAGGCTAGACAGCAACGCTCTTTCTTTTCAGGTTAAAGCAGAATGATGTGCAACCAAGTGGTACTCGATTATGACGACTGGGTTTGGGAAAAACGTTTATTTCATAAAAACATTGGCCACATTACCAGATTACCACTTTTTCAATAGTTCCTTGTTGAAAATTATCAGTCGGAAGCATTGCAGTTGATGCGTAGACATATTTCTGATCGATTGGTGATAAAATTATCGAAATTGGTCTAGGGGAAGCTGAGTTATTAATTTTCAAAACCTTTCATAATTTAGTTACATGTTCCATTTCTGGTTTTCACAAAGTGTACCCCCATATAGAAATCACAGACGTAGTCCCACGTAAAAAAAAAGTTGGAAGGGTTGTATACTAGATACGACCGCAGGGTTGGCGTTGGATAACGTCTGTTATGTGTTGTACTTAATTGTGTATATTATATTTTAGGAATATCCTTAATAACTCTTTTGCGAAAGTTTGGTGGAAGTAGAACAAAAAATATCAGAGGTGTCAGATACTCGCATCTGATGTCTCGGTTGGAAAAAGTATAAGAATATAAAAAAATCAATCGATTTTCACCATCTTTAGACAATGGTTTACTTTTAACCATTTTTCAATAATTTACAGAATGAAATCAATAGTTTTGAAACATTCAGCAAATTGCTAGAAATATTTCCAATGGATTGATGCCATTATCTCGTAAATCTATCGAGAGACGGTTGAGTTATTATCGTTCAAAATCTTTTAATTTTTTGTAACGCATCCAAAATGACTGTTTTCAATTTTGTACCCCCGTATGTTGCCGAAAGACGTTATCCAACGTCAAAACAAACAATATTACACTTAGAAATAGCAGCACCTGTGGTGTAGTGGTAAGTGTGATTGCCTCGCACTTCTGATGATGCCTTCCGCACGCCTGGAAGTAAAGCCCCGGTCCATGAGTTGATGGGTCGATAGGAAGGGATCAGGTGTGGGGCCTGAATCCCTGGCGTCGGTAGCATTGGTACTCAGTACGGAAAACAAGATCGATGGTAAACAAATCAAGGGGTTAAATGGAAACGAACCTCTTGTAAGCGAATGTGATGATCAACTCCAGACCGCTTACCTGCATCCCTTTGGAGTTGCTTCCCAGCACAGTGCTGTAAGTGTTTATGTGGACATCTTCAGCGTAGACCAGCAGTGAAAATGGCTGTAATGAATATTGAAGGAACCATGATGGAGGGAGACGTCACGAACCGTGGGTAGTATTAATCGCCACTTTAGATCGGTTCTGAGCTAATTAATTCAAATTATTACAGGCATGTACGGAAATCATAGTCGAACTAATAAATCACAGTACTCTAGATAGAGCAAGCATTTAAAAGCGCCGAAGAAAAAGAAATAAATTTCTTATAGACCACCCTCCAGTTCGATTCATAACCCCAAAACGTGAACCTGTGCAAAAATTGGTAAATAATTAGTAAGGTTTAGAGGTCACGTCAATGATTTGAAATTTGCATGGTCGTGACTCTCTATTCGTTGCTCCCAAATACTCTTGGAAAAGGACTACACTGAACCTAAACAGCAACCACCGAGTCGAAGCTTCGTGCGAAAACGGGGGAGGCACTTCCAATTTCCGACAGAACAATAACTTCTACTGGATTGGAGTATGATGAGGACTCGGATGAACCACAGGTGGTAAGTAGACGAAGCGAGCGTGCATCATCAGAGGAAACTGGTCCAGATGCTCTTCAGATTCTGATGAACACTTCCGGGAGGAGTTTCTCCAGAAAGCCATCGACTTAGTCATAGATGCTTCGCCAGCAGTTTCAACCGGAATCAGACTTCCCTGGTGGAGGTGGGGTTTAATATGTCCACACAGTCAGACAATTCAACGATCGGACAAATGGAGAGAAGGATGATGTCTCTGGCGAAGAACAGTGCCGACCAGAGAACACCTGTAAAAGCTGCCGGTGCTGTCGATGGTAGGAAAGCAAACACCGGTGAAGATTCACCTCCGAACATGGTCCGAGTGATCATCGAAGGCGAATTCATCGATGTTAGTTACGATGAAGTGATGGAAGTGAATGTCGGTTGGCTGATGAACGAAGTAGTGAAGCGTTACGGAATCAAACGACCACTGATAAAACTACTACGGCCAGATGGTGGCCTTTGTATGGACATCGATCCCCTTACGACCTTCTGTGTGGCTCGGATTCCATAATCAATTCGTACCTCATAGAGTTCGAAAAGCTGCGTTCGAATCAGTTCTACGAAGATTATTACTGCTCCAATCGGTGGGCACCATGGAAAACACCGGTCACTTTACACTTCGCCGGGACTTCTTCTCCGCCAAGCCTATAAATATTCTATTTCAAGCACTCGGTTACCAGGTCGTGTCCGAGACCTAAACCTATCCTTCAACCAACTCACCGATGACGACTTTCTGGAGCTCACCTTCAAGCCCAACAACTGACCAATCAACATCTTACAATTCCACTTAACCTCCTTCGGCTGTGATTTCAACGTTCCCTTCCTTTCCTCTTTCAGGATGTCACTTTCCCCACTAACCAACTCACTAATCACATTCCGAATCGGCATTATGACCAGTAGCGGTCCCTTCTTGGTCATCTTTTCAATCAGCTTCCGGAACGATGTTCTGAAACACCAAAGCCTTCCGCACCAGATTCTTGAACAGTTCGATCGTCTTGAGCGGAGGTTCTCCAATCTCGAAGTCTTCCAGTAGTGACTTCAGCACCATCCGGTAGAATTCCAGTATCACCCCCAGATTACAGTTGTACTTGGCAACGGTCATCGCCTTATGGGCGCTGTGAGGAATCCATGGCCGAACTTCGCCGGAAATTCATGGTTGACGTTATGAAAGATTGTGTCAACAACAAAGATTAACATTTTGACACATGCGCAGATCAGGCGCAGATATAGTACAGGGCTGCCAGTAACTTTAAATATCATGAAAATTTCTAACCATGGGTGCCAATAAAGGGTGTGTCCATCTGTATTTTTGGCACACTGTGCGGAGTGACCAGCCCCTTGCGAAAAAATGAATGAGATTTTGATAAAGGTTTTTTTTTTTTTTTGATGATCAAGTTTACAGGGCTGGTAGTGCTGATGCGATATAATAGTAGTGACTTTAGTGACTAAAATTATGGAAATAGTGACTCGTAAATACTAAATAAGTAACCATTAGTATGGTAACTTAGAAATATTGAAAAAAAAAACTTTTTATGTCATGGAACTTAAAATCAAATTTCATAAATTCCTTTAATTTAATCGAATCTCACAACGGAATCTCCTGTGAAGAGCATTTGAAGTGATTTGAATAATTTACTTTTGCTTAAGTTATACATACATTTTGATGACTAGCAAATCGTAATTTCCATTTTTTTATGATCTTGAATTAGATTCTGCGTTTGAAATCTTTAAAATTTCGATATATTCGCTTAAAACTTTTCATATAATTTCTTCAGAATGATCTCAACAATTTTTTTTGAATAATTCTTCTTCTCTTAAACTTAGTGGCAAATAAGCTTTTGCAAAAATAATATTGCATTCTTGAAATTCTTTGCAAAACAATCAACAAAATTCTAGGAAATAGATTATTTTCGTAGTTGGAAATGCTTAACATCAAATATCAGAATTAAAGTGGACATTATATACGATAGATGAGGAGATGGAAGTAAAGAGTTGACAGTTCCGTTATAGTTAGTCAGTGTGAGATTTGTATATAGAAAGTAAAAAGGGAACAAAGGACAATTTGGAGGAAAGTACGAATCGGGTAGAGCGTCTCCTTTGCCAAGCTCATCCGTCAATGAAGGATGGTGAGGGGTGTTTCCCCCTGACACCACTGGCAAAAGGGATGATCGCGAATTTGCTCATGTACCGCCGATGTGCGGAAACAGTTATATCGAATTTTTCACACTCAAGTCGCCATCTGGCGTAAACAGCTACCCGATTCGTACCTTCCTCAAAATTGTCCTTTGCTCGCTTTCTACTTTCTATATACAATTTTCACACTCCACTTTAAGTCTGATATTGTTAACGTCCAATCTCCGAAAATGTAAATCGTTAAATTCACGCATTAATTAATAACACATGATTAGTTAAAGTAGATTATTTTCGATTTTTTATTGATTCTTCTAGGAAATCCCTGAAGACTCCTTCCATAAATCTATTTTAAATTTATTTGAATTCTACCTAGAATTTCCATGCAATAATCCTCAGGAATTTCATAAATTTCTGCTTAGAATAATCTTGGACTCCTCCCCTGCATTTAATTGGAAATTCAATTCGTATTCTCCTTCGAATTCCCATAGTATTTTCTCAGAATTCTCTAAACAAAAATCCATTACAGAATAACTTTTAAACTCTTCTCAGAATTACTGAGATTGAACCCTCAAAATGCGATTCCATTGGAATTCTTCTCGGATTTTTTTTCTCGAAATCTTTAAAATTTTCTTAGAAATATCTTCAGAAATCACCCCGGATTTTTTTTTAGAACTATCCGCTGAGACCATATGTAGAGTTCACGGAATTTTCATGGAGTTTTCATCAGAGTTCTTTAAGCAAAATTTCAGAACTAATTTTGAATTCTTATTAGAATTTAACCTAGAATTCTCATTCAATCATCATAGAATTCTTCTCAGAACTCTTGTTAAAATGCACTCTCAATTATATTGGAATTATTTCCAAAATTATTTCGAAGCTGAATTTTGCGTCTCTAATAATTTAAACAATAATCAAAAGCGACGCTCGTATGTGTTAAGCCGAGTTTAACAATACAGGAAAACCTGGCTTAAGAGTTAAGCGGGGATGAAGAAATCGGTCCTTAGAGCACTTCATTTTGCATGAGACTTTCGTAGTCTGTACTTCGGTATTCTTCTCTGATATATTTTGGTGTCATCCTTAGAATCCTTTAAAATTCTCTTAAAATTTACTTTTGATTTTTTAAAGTTCTTAATCATCCTTGAAATACTGTACAAAATTTATCACAGACAAATACCTTTTGAAAGTTTCAAGGTTTACAATTTATTTTCTGGGAAAGGAAGTATATTTTCCCAGATTTTTAATCGAAATTGAAGGCATTTCCCAATAGTTTTCCTGGTGTTCTGAAGATTTGCGGTTCACTTGACCCTGGTTAAAATTTTCAATTTGTTTTAACATATATGTATATTTTGTTAAAACTAAAGGACGAACACGAAATTATTGCGACACATTCAACAGGGCATAACATTTTTACCATTGGGTAAAAATCAACCAAATTTTGCACACTTTCTCATTGATGTGTATTGTGTACATGCTGTCAAACTCGAAGTCGTGTTTTTCGATTCAACGAAAATGGAGGTGAACCAACGCGAGTTGAGAGAACAAATTCTTTCCAAACACCTGGAATTTCCTGACCTGTCGCACCGGCAGTTGGGAAAAATGTTGAACATTCACCATTCAACCGTCTCCAGAGTGTTGAAGCGGTTCCAGGAGCGGTTGACGTTGGACCACGGCAAATGAGCTGGAAGAAAACCGGGACCGGAGAACAAAAAGACGGAGGGAAAGGTGAAGCGGATGATTAAAGCAAATCCCAACTTCTCAAGCCGTGATTTGGCTAAAAAGATCGGCATGTCGCAGAGCTACGTCCAGAATGCAAAGAAGAGAGCTGGACTACATACATACAAGGTACAGAACTTCCTAAACCGCGATGAGCGGCAACAATCGACGGCTAAAACTCGGACACGGAAGCTCTACGAGAAGATGCTGACAAAATATGGCTGCTGTGTGATGGACGACGAAACGTATATAAAAGTCGATTTTAAGCAAATTCTGGGGTTGGAGTTTTTCACCGGCAAGAGCAAGTTCGATGTGGACGACAAATTTAAGAAGAAGAAAATGTCGAAGTTCGCCTCCGAATATCTCATTTGGCAGGCCATCTGCTCTTGCGGACTGAGGAGTGAGCCTTTCGTGACAAAGGGCACAGTAAATGGCGAGATCTACAAATCTGAGTGCCTCGAGAAGCGCCTTTTGCCGTTCTTGCAGCAGCACGACGAAGCTCCGCTATTTTGGCCAGATTTGGCATCATGCCACTATTCTAAAAGTGTCCTGGAGTGGTATGAGGCCAATTCTGTCCATTTTGTTCCAAAGGACATGAATCCGCCAAACTGTCCGGAGCTGCGCCCGGTGGAGCAGTACTGGGCAATAATGAAGCGAGAACTTCGGAAGAGCAAGAAGACAGTCAAAGACGAGAAGGACATGTTAAGAAAATGAAAAAAAAACTGAGAAACTGGTACCGGATGACACTGTAAAGACTTTGATGGAGGGCATCAAGCGAAAATGCGTTCAATTTTACACTCAAGGCTCCATCGATTAACTTTTCTTTTGATTTTTGAAGTAAATATATGTATAAAACTACCCTAAAATTTTGGTTTGATTTTAAACATTATAAGAAAATTGGCATGACATTTTCGGTGTCGCAATAATTTCGTGTTCGCCCTTTACTGTAGATTTTCTTAGTGTCAAGTCCTCAATTTAAACATTTTGTTGATATTTATAAATTTCACTCTATTTTAGTAATGAAAAAAGTGGCTTTAGTGACTGTTTTTAGGGAAATAATGACTTTAGTTACTATTTGGTGTAAAAAGTGACTTTTTATTGACTGGCTTCAAAATAGTGACCAAATCACTCAAAAGTGACCTGCTACAAGCCCTGAGTTTATCAGTGACTACGTGATAAACAATTTTGTCAATATCGCCACCATCCTAGCTTGGGTCTTGCCCTACATGCGGCTCCACTCGCCATAATTCTGAATTCAACATACTGCTGTATGAAGGGCCAAAAGGGGTTGGACGGGCAATACATGTTAAGCTTTCCCCGGGATGGTTTGTTTAAGAAGAGTGCGTCAAATTCATTGCAACTGTTGAAGTGAAATGTAACTATCTATCACATTCCCACCTAGACTCCGGTTGTCACTAACCATTCCTTTCTTGACTGATATTGCCTAGTTAGACATCACCAGTTTTTACACATTGAGGATTATTGCTAGTCCCGAGCATCGTCTATTGGTTCTTTGTGAAATTACAGCTGATCTGGCAATAATAGAGTAGCAACCGTGAGCGGTCAATCATGCTCATGCTCATGCTCAGATAAATATATTCAAGATAGCAACGGAGATTTATCACAACAAAAGTAGGCTTGTTGGTCATTGTCATGACAACCACATATTATTATTTTTTCAACGTTTTGACAACTACAACCAAAGTTAAAGCAACGTAAGTGCAAATCAATAATTGCCCATACTAATTCACATACAAAATTCAAATCGTTGCCGCGACCTCTAAACCTTCATCAATCGTTACCATATATATGAGGCTAATATTTTTGGGATATGAAACGAACTGGAGGGATGCCTATCATAAATTTATCACTTTTTTAAAATGATGCACTCTAGTGAACATGCATTGAACGTGTTGAAAGCAATCTAGACGTCTCCACTAAATTGAAGTACATGTCACTGATGTGACTTGTACTTGAACCCAGACCCGCAAATAGGTCGAGCACAGGACAGTGGAACTGAACCGACTGACTCTTTTGCCCGATCGGGTGTTGGGTCAGTGGATTTATTCACACTGTCCTGTGCTCGACCTACTACTAATGGTTTCAAATTTCCGGGATTTCCTAGTGAATAAATTTTCAGGTTTTCCTGGTAGAGTTGCCAGCCTGGCTAATGTACATGTGAAATACTCTGAAATTAGCTCACTTCATTTCCTCTTCAAAACGAATTCAATACATATCGACATTTAGAAGCACATTCCCTGTCGCATCCCACACTACAACAACATTTCACTTCAATTTCGTCGTAATTAGGTCCCTGGCAGACCCAATCTGAGTGTGACAACGGAAATAAATCGCTTCAACGCCCTGAACTATTGGACTCCCGCAATATCCTGTGTTGCCGGTGACCGTTCCCGTCCAACCGCAAAATTTCCTGCCCGTCCGTCGTCGTCGTCGACGTCATCGTCGTCATCGTCGCCGCCGTCGTATGCCATATTGGCGCATTGTGTGGATGATGATGAGGTCAGAAGTGATAAGTGCTTTCAATGTTGGTGGATGAACCTCGGCTCTCCCCATGGGATCCGATTCACGTACGTACGTATCCTGGAGGTAAATCCAGCACCCAACTAGCAGCGGTACCGAATGGATACGGACAAGGGCTTTTGTTGTACCACTTGAGGATACGAGTTCTGGCTAGCTTTCGGAAGATTTAGTGTCAGAGTAGGGCCTCACCGACGTCGTCCATCATTTGCAGTCATTTGGGCTGGATGGGCCAATTTGTGATGTGAGGGATTTGATCGCCGTGGTCGAATGTAACTTGGTAGCTTTCCAATTGTGATACAAATTTCAATCAATCATGACGCGGCCCAGCTAATGGACATTTGATTGTAGACTCTTACTGTGGAAAAACTTTCGAAGATGCGTCTTAATGTAATTTCAGTCAAGTTTTAAAGCAACACGTGAATCGTAAAATCGTAGAACTTCACACGAGTATCAAATCACAAAAATCGTCGAATGTTTCGACTACTGAGACCGATTCCCACACACCTGACCATCCATACAGGTAGACATCGGCTCCGAAAAGCTTGAAAGAAAAATGCTTCAGTCAGGTACGTTATCTGTATCCGTATTCGCTTTCGACGGAAAAGCCGATTGCAAGGTGCAAGGGCGGCTTACAACTGAGTGCCTAATTTCGTACGAAGTCAATTTGCGAAGAGAGCATGGCCTGTGGGTGTTCAATACTTTCGTCGATGGCGTACATGGTCGATGAGATCAACTCAAAATCGAGCGGATTTTCACTCAAAATCGCAAAAACGTCGGTCACTCATAGACTGAGTAAAAATTTCCTAGAAAATCGAGGACAATTTTACCCAGCCTAGGAGTATCATACGTTTCAGCGAATTTGAGTTAACGGAACTCAAATTCGAGTTGTTTTAATCAGCCGTGTAGTCGGTTCTCTTTTCGCCCTGACAAAGGGAAAACGTTTCCCAGCCAATCAATACCGAACCACAGACCCCCCCCCCCCCCCAGAAACCTCACTCACTCACATCAAGGAAGGGATATAACGTGAGTTTAAGGGTGGTGGAATCCGCTTGCCTCGACAAATCGAAAACAAGCAACATCGAGCTGGACAAAAATATTTCCAATTCTCATATAGCGATAATCAATTGTTGTATTATTGGATCTTTCTCAAAAATCCTCAACATTATTTATGATTGCTGTTCTCTGTTCTCTGGCGGCGGCGGCGGCGGCATCATCAGACTCCGGACGTGTTTCGTTCGTTATCCACTCCGGGGATTGTTTTATTTTCCCGGGCTTATTTTCCCGCACCGAAAGGATAAGAGCTCAATGACAGAGCGTAGAAGCGAAGAAGTATTTAATCCCGTGTGTGTGTGTGTGTGTGTGTGTGTGTGTGTGTGTGTGTGTGTGTGTGTGTGTGTGTGTGTGTGTGTGTGTGTGTGTGTGTGTGTGTGTGTGTGTGTGTGTGTGTGTGTGTGTGTGTGTGTGTGTGTGTGTGTGTGTGTGTGTGTGTGTGTGTGTGTGTGTGTGTTGGGCTCGATTCAATCGGTAGATCGGATGCATATCGTTTATCGAATAATCGGTGAGTTTTTTTTATCCAAAGAGGAAGGATCATTTGTGACTGCTTTGTATTTCCATGGATGCAGTTCAGATCAGTAAAGGGTGAAGACTACATAGGATTTCGATTTAAAATCCTGAGCACTTCGTGGGCAAGTGGTGAGAACTTTAAAACTATATATTTTTATGGTCACTTCAACACTCATGGGTCATTCGTTTGCACTTACTTTAAATATAGTCACGAATATCGTACGCCCTTTCAAAAGCTATAATTTTTTTTTTGCCCGACCAGAGATATTAACATATGAAAAGGGCACATTTTCAGTAGAAAAACGTCAATAACTTTTGAACAGCCAAAGATATTGTCAAGCTCTGTGTGGCAAAAAATAGCGCCTTCTAAAGATCTAAAAGTTATTTCAGGATACCTTTGCTGAGAAATTATAAATAAGAAAACTATTTTTGTTTTTTTTTAGACACCCTAACTCAGTTCAAGAAAATAGCTCTAAATCGGTCAATACAAAAAAGTTCTTTTTTATAAAGTTGCTTGAAATTAGCTTAGCTATAACTTTGCCGAAAAATTTATACCTTAATTTCTTCAAACAAAAAGTTAGATTTTTGATTTCAATGATAATAAAAACCACTCTGGAATTCATTGTCATAAAAAATGAGGGCCTAGCTATAAGAAACAACTTTGACTTTGACAAGAGACTTTTAGTCTAAAGTTTCAATATCAGTCTCAAAACATATCCTTCCACCTAAATCTGCATTCTGGACCACTGTGCATTGTGGAACGACGCACACACTTGCCTCGAGTCTCTCCAACTCCCGTTCAGCAGAAAAAGCATACTAAATAGAGTATGAAAGGAAATGAGCGCTTCTTATTCGCTTTTAGCCAATCCATACCAATCCATATTCTGAAGCATGGAACGACGAAACCAAAAGGGCAGTAAAATCCAAGTGAAAGGCACTCCGGAAGCTCAAACGCACCTCCCCAAACGATCCAGCAAGAGAAGAGGTCTTCGCGAGCTATCGCCAGCAGCACAACAAATGCCGACAGGAGATCCGGACGGCAAAGCAAAATTGCTGGTCGGACTTCCTGGAGAGTATCAACGCCGAACAATCGTCAGCGGAGCTATGGAGTCGCATTAACTATCCGGCATCTCGGAGTACAGCGAAAGCTTCCTACAGCGAGTCGGTCCCTCTCTGTCCTCTGTGTCTGCCTTCGGAATTCCTCCAGACAATGACGACCTACCGATCAACAGCCCACTCTCCTGGGAAGAACTCGTGTTCGCTTTCAGTTGGAGCAACGGGAACTCGGGCGGACCGGACGAAATCGGCTACCCGCTGCTAAAACACTTCTCGACCTTTACAACCAACCGCTGAAGAATACCCGGAAAACTGGAGAGAAAGCCTTGTTATACCGTTACCAAAAACTAATGTCGGGACCAAGGACATCACTGGGTTCCGTTCCATTGCACTGACCTGCTGCATGGCCAAAGTCCTGGAACGGATGGTCAACAGGAGGCTGAAGCAATATCTTGAGGCCAAGGGGCTGCTTGACCATCGGCAGCACGCCTTCAGGCAAGGGTATGGTACCTCCACCTACTTCGTCACTCTTGGAGAAGTCCTGAAGGAGGCTCAGGACCAAGGTCATCACGTGGATATCGTCTCGCTGGACATCTCCAAAGCGTTCAACCCAACATGGACACCAGCTGTATTGAAGAAGCTTGCTGATTGGGGCCTGAAAGGACACATCCTTCACTTCGTCCGGAACTTTCTGACCGACCGATCTTTTCGGGTTTCGGTCGGAAACGTGCAATCCGGAAGTTTCAGTGAGGAAACCGGAGTGCCACAGGGTTCGGTGATCGCGGTCACCCTCTTCCTGGTGGCCATGTATGGGGTCTTTGACCAACTACCCAAGAACGTTTACATCTTCGTCTACGCGGATGACGTCCTCGGTGACGGTGGGTGCCACCCTGCAGAGGACGAAACTGAGAGCGCAAGCGACAGTCTCCTCGGTGGTCAGATGGGCTGACTCTGTTGGCTAGCAGCTGCCATATATGTACCACCAGGCATCGCAACAACGGACAGCCCATCATGATTAAACAACAAGCAATACTGACCAAAAACACCGTGAGGGTCTTGGGAATGCTCCTCGATCGGAATGTATCCTTTGAGCCGCAATTCCAACAAGTAAAGAAGGATTGTCGCAGGCAGTCCAACCTGATTAAGACCACCTCCCGTCCCCACCGATCCAACAATCGCGAAATCCGCTTCCGCGTAGCTTGAGCCATCATCGACAGTCGCCTCCTGTACGGTGTAGAGATTACATGCCTTGCCGCCGAGAAACCCGTCCAGATTCTGGAACCGGTGTACAACGGCTACGGTCTCCTGCTCTCTACCCCGGCCGACACTGCATGCGTTGAAGCCGGTATCCTACCTTTTCGACTCGTTTTCACCGCAGCTACTGCTACCAAAGCCACTGTCTTTCTCGCTAAAACGTCGGGAAACAACAAGATCGTTCTCCTCGACGAGGCGAATCTATCCTCCAGTGGCCAGGGTCCACTGGCACGGAGACAAAAGTTGGCAATTGCACAAGATCAAAATTGACAGCCGAATCAAGGACCGCTTGAGGGCAGGAGACAACTCGCTGGCTTTACGCCGGACAGTTGTCGAAACTCTCGGGGCGCACTACCAAGGTTATGAAGTTAGGTACACCGACGGCTCTCTCTCCAGGAGCGGAGTGGGAATGGGGGTCTCCGGAGATGGTCTGCTTGTGAGCAGATTGCTTCCCACACAATGTTCGATGTTCTCAGCTGAGGCAGCGGCCATTCTCCACGCGGTTAAGTTACCGGCCAACCGGCCGATATTAGTCGTAACTGACTCACACAGCGTGATATTGGCCCTAACAACAGAAACACCGAAGCATGCTTGGATCCAAGGGACGGTAAAGCATGCGCCGCCCAACACTGTATTCATGTGAGTACCCGGTCTCCTCGCCGGCTCAGGCCACACTGGACCCAGGTCCACCGGCAATGTTCCGCTCCAAAATGTCAAAAAGTGGATCAAGGGGACGGTTCGGAAAGCCTGGGACACCGAGTGGAGGAACAACAGGACACACCACCTTCGGAAGATCAAGGCGACCACCGGAACTTGGAAGGATCGACCAAACCTAAGAGAACAACGGGTGGTGTCAAGACTGCGCACCGGGCACAGCAGAATCTCCCACAACTTCGGAGGAACACCGTTCCGGAGGACCTGCGAAACCTGCGGAGTGCCAGCCACCGTGAAACACATCCTCGTGAACTGCGCGGAGCTGGAGGACCTTCAGGCTGCCTTCGGCTTGGAGTCTATCAGCATTCTGAACCTGTTGGGCGACGAGTCCCCGGCAGCAGCCACCCTTATCACCTTCCTAAAGGAGGCGAACCTTTACAACAATATCTGAGTGTTCCTTGTTTGTATTTCCAGTTTGCCTTTTTGGCAGTTTTCTACACCTTTTCATTCTAGCAAGATAAGTGTACCACAGCCAAGATTGGGAATCTCCTTCTCAGAAGCCAATTTTTTTTTCTCTTCTCTTTACTTTTTTTACTATCTAGCCCAACTAGCCATATAGCTAAAAATCTCTATACTAAAGACCAAAAACAAAAACTCAGCAATAAACTCCATGAAAACTGTCATTTTTTTACGAAATTCTGAGAACCACTATATCCCCTAATAAACGGATATCATACACTAACGATATCATAGATGGTATGACCATACCACATAAAGTTGGGATAATATCCCGAATTGATGGGTAGGCGCTTCTAATGGCAAATGTTTATGGGGGTCGTTTTGCTATGAAATGGTTGTATATAGGCCCCGAACATTTGTGTGCATTTCGAGGCCCAATTCGGCAGGAAATTTCTTCTGAACTACTCGCTTCACATCACCGTATTTCTAGATCGCTATCCGGGCTTCTGGTTGGAGGTCGAATACTCTCACATATTGAACGGTGCCCCCAGCAGGCGACATGCGTACCTCGGCTGACTTCCAACCGGCATAATGAAACATTGATTGTTCACGGTTTTGTAGCATCAAATCCTCTGATTTGAACTTGATGAACATAGATTTTTCTTCTGCTACGCGATATCTAGCGACCATCTGTGTGAGATCTGCGTTCAGAGATTTCACAAAATTCGTTAATTCTTCCATAGCCATGTGGAAACATGAATCTGATCGTCTGCTTTATTCCCACCGACATATCCACTAGTTG
This sequence comes from Ochlerotatus camptorhynchus, assembly GCF_037179485.1. NCBI lineage: Eukaryota > Metazoa > Arthropoda > Insecta > Diptera > Culicidae > Ochlerotatus > Ochlerotatus camptorhynchus. The sequence continues at coordinate 887,647 of NW_027040781.1, forward strand.
TTTACTTCCAACGAGGTACCCAGGTAACAAATTAAAAAGTGTTGTTCAATAGATTTTCATCCAGCCTTAGTTTGAATAATTGTTGTACATAGACCATGTTAACCTTTGTTTAGTTTTTGAACATATAAATCTGGTGATTTTAATCAGCCAAAAGCTTAACAGTTCTATAAATTATAAGCTTTTTAAGGCATTAAATAACAGTCTACTCCAACCCTTGTTCAGCCTTCTAGTTTTATTTAGAAAAAAATAATGATGGAAGACCGCTTCATATCTTACACATTTTTATGGGACTACAAGGTGCTGACTAATTGGATTTACATATTAATATAGTTATTATAAGTCTAAAAACTACCTTTGCATTTCGGGATTCGAACCAGTAGTCGCTAATTCACAGGTATCAATCATACCTACTGGACCACTTAAGCATATGTGTGCAAAAAGTATGATCATTAACTTGAAGCACGTCAAATTTAAGATGAATAAAAGCAACCGGAAGAGCATTGTACAGCAATGCAGAATTGAAACTACAACTGTAAAACTTTCCTCTCATTTTCAAGCGTAGTCAACACAATGTGGACACAAGTGCCCGATTTATTTCGATGGTCGTGTGGAAGCTATTTAAGTGCCATAATTGAGTTATATTTTCGGAATTCTGTTTGAAAGTTCAGTACAATATAGCAGTCAAAATACAGAATACAAATGGTAATACTTCCGACGTTGTCGCAGCCCACTTCTATCTAGAGTTATTCCTAAAAAGCTCCTCTACCTTTTCTCTACTGCTGCCGCTGCTTAGGATTAGAAAGGTAGGCAGTGAATTTAGAAGTACTAAAATGCCAGAAATGCAACGAGTGACCCTAACTACATTTATCAAATCAGGCTATCAAAATATTTGCAGTGCGTTAAGCTATAATAAGGTATGTTCAATCTTTAGATCAGCTAATTTATTGAGGTTGAATTGTGGGGATACCATAAGCTTCATGCACTACTAATCAACTATATATTCCGCCTGCTGTTAATCAGCTTTGAGCACCTTAAATCAACAAATAATCAGCTTCTGTTCTCAATGTTCAGCTTGAATTGTTACTTGGGTAACGGCAAAAGCGAACGAACTTCAAACAATGAACAAGCATCGAAACCATGAGTTTCTATTGAAAAACAGACCGAAAAACCACACAGCTGCTTGTATCGACAGTAAAGAGTAAACTTTAAGTATTTAACTAGATTTCAAAAGAAATCTAGGGAATATTCTTGCAGACCACGAAGCAAGAAACAAAGAATTAGCACTCCGTAGTTTGTACCTACTGATAGAAATTTTAAAAAATCAATAATATTTACGAAAGTTCACAAGATTCTGAGACTTTTTTTATTTGTTTAGAGTCTAAGATTATGTTATTTTTGCGAGACATCATTTTGAGACAGTAAAATCTTAGATGAAATCCACGGAATTTCTAGGGAGAAGAAAGGAACAACTTAGTTGAATTTCTCGGTGATTCAAAAGATAATTTTGGCAAATCTTAAGAAGAATGGCAAACAAAATTAAGGAAGAATTCTAGTGAGAGTTCCAAAAGAATTATAAGCAGAAATTAAAGGGAACTCTGAGGATAATTTCAAAGGGATAATGAGGAAGATTCGAAAAAGAACTTCAAATGGAATTCCTATAAAAAAAAACATCAAAGCAATCGTATTCTGGAGGCAGTTAAAAAAAATAGAGGAGAAGAAGACGAAAGAAAATTCAGACGAGAATATTGAGGATTTCTGGGGAGAGTTTTGAGTTCGAACAATATTTTGAGAATAATTTCGAAGGAATCTAATTTTCATAAAAGTTGTAAAGGAATTTTAAGAAGGATTCCAAGGAAATTCTAAGGAATGTTCAGAGGAACTCCAAAGATGAATCCATGGTAAATACGAAGAAAGATTCTAAGAAATTACCTGGTAAGTTTCAGGAGAATTCCGTGATAATTCTGAATATGTAATATTCTTATTTGTTTCGACAAGTTATGTGGAAAGAACAATTACTCTCCGAGCATTTCCAGCGTAAAATGCAAACCGGTTGGGCATGAGTGTTTCTGATTTGAATGAAAGTTTATTGCTACCAATGGTTGCATTTTTCATTTAAATATATTTTTCTCCAGAGTAACTTTAAAAAAAGGCGTATTAAAAAAGTGGCTTATATTTTTTCAAAAAAAAAATCATAACATAAAAATTATTCATCTGATCAAAATGTCATCTGTGGTAGGTTGTAGGTTTTTAAATGTTAAATGAGAAAACAATTTATTGAACGAAAAAACTTAGTAAATTCATAGTAAAACACATAGAACCTTCGATGTTTATGTATATTTTTTGTAAAGAAAGCTGAAGTAATGCCTTTAAATTTGGTGAACAATGTAATCTGATAACTTGTTTAAAAAAAAACAATATTTTTTAAAGTTTTATTGATTTTAAAACTTAACGAAATAACATATTTCGTAACAAAATAATTATTATTATTATTTAGCTTTATTAAGGAGGCTTTCAGCCTTGGGCTGGTTCGCCTCCATACAAAATAATTTAGAATTCCTAATTTTCTAAAATTCGTAGAGGTTCTCAAAAGTTATTTTAATTAATGTAATTTCTCTATTGTTTATGGGACTGTGAGGTTCTCTGTTCTTTCTTGAGATTCTAGAAACCTCTCTAATATTTTTAAAGTTCTCATGAAGCTTGTTGTACTACCATGACTTTAATAAACCTATCTTAAAAATGTCCAAGCTTTCATGATGTTCACTGAAATTAAGTGAAGAACCACATACATTTTCTTAACATTACTGATGTTCTATGAACATCTGGGAATTTTCCGGACAATTTTGGAACTTCTCAAAATGTGCCACTAATTTTCTTAATTTCATGGAACTTTTTTCAGGTTTGCAGAACTTTTGGAGCTTACCTTAAGAAATTCTCCCACATTTTCCTTATGTCCATGAAACATTCGTGAAGTTCTCGATTCTTCCCCAAAGTTCTACGTATATTTGTTGTTAAATTTGCAGATATACATTATTTTTCCTAAGTCCAGCCGTTCTGTAGTTATTTCGGATTGAAACAATAATAATTATGCATTTTCAGCATTTAAGACCATTTTCCATGATTATATATTAAATAACAAACAATGCATTCTCAGCTATTGAGGCTATGATACAGTATTTATCATTCATTATTTGAATATTTTGGGTTTATAAGAATTTTTGGAGATTTTTTGAAAAAAAAAGTAATATCCATTTTATGACTACGCTCTTTTCAAAAGTTACTCTTTAAAGAAAAAGAACAAATAGATTTTTTTTTAAATGCAATCATTGGTAGCAGTGAACATGTGAGCAATGTTTTATTCAAATCAGAAGATATCGAGACAAAACTGCCATTTTTTTCAGAATAGAATGCAAATAAATATAAACCTCTTTAGTTCACAGTTATGCCATGTTTAATCAAGGAAGCTGTAAAATGTAATATGTAGCTTTGTGTTACAAGAACAAGGTTTTTGTGATGTATCACAATTATACTTGTGTCTTGTTAACCAACCAACCAACACGAATTACTTCTCCAGCCAAATTTTCACTGGCAAACCAAAGATGATATTAATAATGCTCTTGAATCTCTGACTACTTACAAAGTTGAAGCAAGAGCTGCCTCAGTACCAAAATGCGAGGTTAAACTCGATTCTATTATAATAGACGACGATCTTCAGCTCTTGAGCCGTCTGAAAAATGTCCGTAGGCGGCAATATCAAAGAAAACGCGATCCTGCCATGAAATTAATCTGGCCCGAGGAACAAAATTTTTGATAATAATGTTTCAAAATTCAACCTGAGTTCCAAACCCTTTTGAAAACTCACAGACTTGCTCTTTGGATAAGTAAAAAAAACTTTTGGTAGGAAATGGGGACTAAAACCTAAAATGATCCACTGGATTTATTTGACGATTGTAAGGCCCAGGTGGCCTAAAACCAATGAAAAATCAGCTCAGAAGAAGCTGGGGAGGCTGCAAAGGCTAGCTACTCTCCCAATAATTGGTGCAATGAGCAGCGCACCAAGTATGACACTAGATGCTCTACTTTATCTGCTTCCGTTGCATCAATTTATTCAATTAGAAGCCGAAAGGAGTGCATTAAGGATCCGACGGTCACAACACTTCCTTGGAGGTGATCTTAGAGAACATATGAGCAATCAAATCAATCAGATCAATCAGATTGACCGCCCACGGTTGCTGCTCTGTTATTACCAGATCAGCTGCAATAACACAGAGAACCAACAGATGATGTTTGGGACTAACATTCATCCTCAATGTGTAAGAACTGGAGATCTAATATTTAGCAATACCAGCGCCGGCCGTGTCCGAATGCAGGTCAACTAGGGAATGTTCATTCCGTATCGAGCGCTGAGCCAGTTAACAGCGTCCTGGTCTCTTCATACGACACTCGTTTTTTTACCGCGTTTCCATCGCTCTCGTGTTAAAAAAAGTGTTCAGGTGAATCGCGCACGGTTTTCGGAAGCAGCTATCGTAAGCTGAGTCTTACGTATAGACTGTCCATCTTTAACCCAGTGATTGATCATCATAAAATCATCACCATCATCATCGCACCATCTCCGTCAATAGCAGCAATAGTAGCAGCAGCAAACGGAATACCTAGCTGCACCGGCTGATAGGTTGTTTACACAACCGGCACAAGTATAGTACAATACATTTTGCAAGTCCATTGCCTCCCTATTGTAGTTTTGTTTTGCCTCGTGGCGCGTGGCTCTGTCTCTCACCCCTGGTAAGGGAGTATGGTTCATAGTGAGACAACTTGTTGCAACTAGATATAAGTTTTTTTTTCTCTCGATTTTTTTTTTCTCTTAAATTAATCAATTGGAGAAGGTTTTTAATTTTTTTTTTTCTTCTTAAGCGGTTGCGCACCGCTTTTGCGCAACACTTATGGCATCTTCCGATGCCAACGTTGCGCGAACCAGGTATTACCAACCACTTTCGAAAGGACCATGGGTTGTCTTTTTTCGGCCTAAAAATAAACCCTTGAAAACTCTCGATATTTCGAGAGACTTGCTGCGTAAGTATCCGGGAATCTTGGTACATAAGGAGAGATTCAACAAACTGCGTGTAGAAGCACCGAATTATGATGTAGCAAATAAAATTGCTGATCACGAGTTGTTTAGTGTTGAGTACAACATCTACATCCCTTCTCGAGATGTGGAGATAGAAGGCGTGGTATCCGACGCGAGTCTGTCTGTCGAGGACTTGAAACGTGCCTCGGGTTGTTTTAAAAACAGAAAAGTCACAAGCGAGCTTGTAAAGATACTGGATGTTAGGCAACTGCATTCAGTGTCTTTACAAGATGGCAAGAAAGTTTATCAGCATTCAGACTCGTTTCGGGTGACTTTCGCTGGTTCAGTTCTCCCAAACTTTGTCAAAGTTGATGGTGCTTTTTTTCCGGTGCGGTTGTTTGTACAGAGGGTTTATAATTGTACCAACTGCAAAAGGCTGGGACACTCGGCCAGCCATTGCGGCAACAAAACTCGTTGTGGCAAATGTGGTGAAAACCACAAAGAGGATTCTTGCCACAAAGAATCAGTAAAATGCGCTTACTGTGGCGAGAATCCTCACCCTTTGCAGGAGTGCCCGATGTACAAGCAGCACTCCGATAAAGTGCAGCGTTCAATCTCAAGACGCTCCAAGCAGACATATGCTCAAATGGTGAAGGCTGCATCAGCCGTCCAAGAGGCAAACCAATTTTCGATTTTGTCAGCTGAAGAATCGAACTCTGACTCATCCGATGAAGGTGATTCTACGGTGGTACACGCACCTTCAAAAATGGACGGATCCACAAAAAGAAAATGCCCCTCCCCGAAAGTGCGCCGTAAGAAAACTAAAGTCACCTTCAGAAGATTGGCAAATTCCCAGGGTAATGGGGATGAAAAAACGAAACCGAAGGCTCCTGTTGAACCACTCCCTGGATGCAGCAGGAATTTTCCACCATTGCCCAAAAAAGATAATAAAAATAATAAAGCTGCTCCTCAAACTTCTCAAAAGAAATCCAAGTCCGAACGAGGTTTGCTAGCTTTTTCGGACATTGTGGAATTCATATTAAATATGTTCAACATACAAGACCCTCTTAGAAGCTTAGTTTCTGCCTTGCTTCCAACATTAGAATCATATCTTAAGCAATTGACTGTTTCATGGCCCCTCCTTGCATCAATCATATCTTTCGATGGATAATTCGTCGAACGAGGTTGAAGATATGATCACTGTGCTACAGTGGAACTGCCGTAGTCTAGTGCCTAAACTAGACTCGTTCAAATTTTTACTTCACAATTCTGATTGTGATATATTTGCTCTCTGTGAAACATGGCTTTCTTCCGATAAAGAACTCAACTTCCACGATTTTAACATTATTCGCCTGGATAGAGACGATTCTTATGGAGGAGTACTTTTAGGGATCAAAAAGTGCTACCCTTTCTACAAAATTTCCCTTCCTGCTCTATCAGGCGTCGAAATCGTCGCTTGCCAAATAAATGTGAAGAACAAAGACCTTTGCATAGCTTCAGTTTATGTTCCACCAAGAACCTCCATTAACCGTAGTCAACTCTGGAATCTAGTTTCGATTCTTCCATCCCCAGTATTAATTCTAGGTGATATGAATTCCCATGGTACTGGGTGGGGCGATCTATACGATGACAATAGAGCGGCTATTTTTTACGATTTATGCGACGATTTCAACTTGACTATTTTGAACACTGGTGAAGCGACACGTATAGCAAAACCTCCGGCTCGAGAAAGCCGACTCGACCTATCTTTGTGTTCAAGATCGCTATCATTGGATTGTATGTGGAAGGTTATCAATGATCCCCATGGTAGCGATCATTTGCCAATCATCATTTCAATTAAGTGTGCCCCTCACTCTGCAGAACCATCTCGTGTTCCATTTGATCTTACAAGGAACATAGATTGGCAGAAATATGCAACGGCGGTGACAATCGGTGCCGAATCAATAGATACGCTTCCACCATTGGAAGAATATCGATTCCTCGCCGATTTGATATACAAAAGCTCACTGGAAGCACAAAAAAGAAAAGTTCCAAGTGCGCCCTTCAAAAGGAGACCAGCCACACCTGGATGGGACGAAGAATGCACAAAATTGTATTTAGAAAAATCTGATGCTTTCAAAGCTTTTCGTAGACACAAAACCTCCACATACTTCGAGGAATATTCGAAGCTTGAAACAAAGGTGAAACAAATAATCAAAGCAAAAAAACGCGGTTATTGGCGCAATTTCGTCGAAGGACTCTCACGAGAAACCTCAATGAACACCTTGTGGAGGGTGGCTCGCAACATGCGTAACCGCTCATCTTCTAATGAGAGTGAAGAATACTCCAACCGATGGATATTCGATTTCGCTAAAAAGGTCTGTCCGGACTCAGTTCCAGCACAACACATTCTTCGAGAAGCGTCTCCGAGCGGCAGCTCTCTGGATAGACCATTCACAATGCTGGAATTCTCTATGGCTCTTCTTTCATCAAACAACTCCTCACCGGGAAGCGATATGATTAAATTCAATCTTCTGAAAAATCTCCCAGACATCGCTAAAAGACGCTTGCTAGACTTATTCAATTCCTTACTAGAAAATAACATTGTACCGCCTGAATGGAGACAGGTCAAAGTAATAGCCATTCGAAAACCTGGCAAACCAGCGTCTGACCATAACTCATACCGCCCGATTGCGATGCTTTCGTGCATTAGGAAATTGTTGGAGAAAATGATCCTTCGGAGACTCGATCAGTGGGTCGAAACAAATAACTTGCTATCAAATACACAGTTTGGGTTCCGCAAGAGCAAAGGAACAAACGATTGTCTAGCGCTGCTTTCCACAGATATTCAACTGGCCTTTGCGCATAAGGAGCAATTGGCTTCAGTATTCTTGGACATTAAGGGGGCTTTTGATTCAGTTTCCATTGAAATTCTGTCAGACAATCTGCACAGATGTGGACTTTCCGGAATTTTAAATAATTTCTTGCACAATTTGTTGTCAGAAAAGCAAATGAACTTTTCCCTTGGACAACTGACAACTTCCAGAATTAGCTACATGGGCCTGCCCCAAGGCTCATGTCTCAGCCCTCTTCTTTATAACTTTTACGTCAAAGATATCGACAACTGTTTGGCAGAACAATGCACGCTAAGACAACTTGCAGATGACGGTGTGGTTTCCGTAAGAGGTCCACATGCCGTGGACTTGCAAGGACCATTGCAAAATTCCTTAGATAACTTGTCTTCTTGGGCTATGAATCTAGGGATCGAATTCTCGCCGCAGAAAACTGAACTGGTAGTGTTTACTCGAAAGCGGTACCCAGCCCAAATGCAGCTTAATCTTTTGGGCAGAAACATTACCCAATCATTGTCTTTCAAGTACCTTGGGGTCTGGTTTGATTCAAAGTGCACTTGGAATGCCCATATTACGTATTTGAAGCAAAAATGTCAGCAGAGGATCAACTTTCTCCGTTCAATTTGCGGCACATGGTGGGGTTCTCATCCGGGAGACCTCACACACAATCTCGATTTATGAGAATCTACCACCACTACATATCATCAGATATGTGTCTTCCTTGTTATACTCCAGACCGTGTTCACTTCACCAATCGCAGTTCCTCAATTGAATATGATCTGACCATGAAACAAGCAACTCATGGGATCCCCGATCAACTTCGTCCTATTATTATTCCGCGTATTTTTACTGAAAAGTACCAACAAGTCAATTGCATGAAAAGATATTTTACAGACGGGTCCCGTCTCAATGGATCCACTGGCTTCGGTGTCTTCAATGAAAACTCTAGCGCCTTCCGCAAACTTCAGGAACCTTGTTCCGTTTTTGTTGCTGAGCTGGCAGCAATCAACTTCGCATTGGGGATGATTTCCAACATGCCCGCAGACCATTACTTCATCTTCACGGATAGTCTCAGTTCGATTGAGGCTATTCGGTCGATGAAACCAAGTAGGCACTCATCTTATTTCCTTTCAAAGGTAAGGGAGCAGATGTGTGTGCTGGTCGAAAGATCATATATGATTACCTTTGTATGGGTCCCCTCACATTGCTCAATCCCAGGCAATGAGAAGGCGGACTCTCTCGCAAAGGTGGGCGCGCAGGAAGGCGAATTTTATGACAGGCAAATTTCACACGATGAATTTTACTATTTAGTGCGTCAGAGTACCCTTTCGAGTTGGCAAACCGATTGGGACAATGGAAATCTTGGACGGTGGTTACATTCAATTATTCCTAATGTTTCTTCGAGAGCGTGGTTTAAAGGCTTGGACTTAAGTCGTGACTTCATTCGCGTGATGAGTAGACTTATGTCCAACCACTACTCGCTAGATGCTCATCTCAATAGAATAAACCTCGTGGACAGCAACATCTGTCGGTGTGGAAACGGTTACGATGACATCGATCATGCAGTTTGGCAATGTACGGATAATTACGCCGCCAGAGAGCGACTTTTGAATACCCTTGAGGCCCAAGGAAGACAACCCTATGTTCCTATCAGAGACGTGTTCGGAACTCGCGATATCTGCCATATGCAGTCGGTTTATGTGTTTCTGCAAATGTCTAGTATAAGAATTTTATTCCTTTGTCTTTTGTCTCTCTTTATTAGTTTTTGTTTGTCTTGTCCCCCCGTCTCGATGAGTCTCATCGTCGCCCACTGGTCACCCACCATAGCCGGTCGAACTCCAGACGAAACTAGAACCGCACTACCATTCATACTGGCGACAACGCTCTGATGAGACAACGAAACCTTACACCCAAGCTCCTCCCCTGATCCTATCCTTCGACAATGTACCTCTCTAACCTCGAGTAAGCCGCGAGTATTCGGCCCAACTCCTACTAGACAAAGAATTAAGTGAATTTTGTTACAAACAAAGAACAATGAACTATCGGCTCCGTAAAGCTAACGCGATTGAGCCTTCCAAATAAACATACTGGTTAAAAAAAAAAACTAGGGAATGGGAAGGAATGTGTTGACGTGGTACTCGCTGTGAAGGAAACCGAGAAATCCTCTGCGCTTCCACGAGAAATCACTGGGATGTTGGATGCGGGGAAAGGTTGCACGCACACGCAGGGATCGTTTTTTGGTAGAGCGATTATAATACACAAACACACACACACACACACACACACACACACACACACACACACACACACACACACACACACACACACACACACACACACACACACACACACACACACACACACACACACACACACACACACACACACACACACACACACACACACACACACACACACACACACACACACACACACGGGCTACAAATGGTGAATTGACAACCTGGGAAGAGCGTTTTTCCTATCTCTGGTCCTCACAAGTTCCTACCTCACACCTCCCCGTGGTGTAGCCTGGGCAATGTTGTCCTTCTGACAATAGCAAAGTGAGGGGGTGCGACGCGAACACTGGCGCGGTAACCATAACACGGCGATCGAGGAAATGCTTCGTCAACCCGCAGGAGTGCCAACCGGCACATTAGGATCGACGCCAGTAAGATCCTTATTATGGCATACTGGATACGGCATGGAACTATGGACACGACACGGTACAATGGATTGGATACCACGCTACAGGGCTGACAGTCGTGCTATTCTGCTCCCTAAGTAAAGAAGGGTGACACCTTCTTGAAATGGCGAGTGGGCTAATAGTGCGGCTGCCCCCGTCCCGGTAAAACCTTGGCAGGCCTCCGGATACGTTCAAAACTCGTCACCAATTGGTGATTGGTGAGTAGTAGACTCAGATGTAACATTCCTGACTTACGCCGATCTGGCTCTGAACACGGCCCCCATGAAGGACCGTGTCAACCCTAGCATGGCCTCCCTGCTTGCATAGATAACCATGGGATCACGATAGGCGACTACATACAACGAGTGGAGATAGCGGCCCGGAGGGGGGACCCAACAGAATGGAGAAAAACGTAGAAAAAAACAAAAAAGAAGAAAATGAGAAAACCCAAAAAAATATGAAGGACGACGGCAAGACGCCAGAAATTGAAAACGGAGGAGCGAACGTGTTCGCAAGGAGCGGGATATTGCAGAGATCACCAGTGTTGAACCTGGAGGCAACAGAGAGTTCCAACAGCAGCAGTAAGCCCCAAGGTGAGCAGCAAGGACACCAAGGAGAGCTAGGTCTTATGCTAAGCCAGGTGTTCATACCGAAATCCAGCAGTAGCACACCCCAAGAAGGATTGCAGCTTGGGAAGACCAAATTGATGGAGGTCAGGAGGAGGATCAATGAACTCCATGACTTCATCAAGGATAAGAGCAACGTCCACAAGGCAATAAAGGAAATGGTGACGGGCATCAAATCCGCCATTATTGCTGCCGAACGTGAACAGGATGCGCTGAGGACGAGGTCCGTAACTGCCGAAAGGGCACTGATCGAGGCCAAGGAGAAAGCAGCAGCTGAAATACAGGAGACGCCAAAGGGACCTCGAAATCCACGCTCGGAGAAGAGGAAAAGGGAAACTCCAGGAGAGGAAGAGGAGTTGAAAAAAGTCAAGAGCGACAAAGAAGACAACAAGGAGGAAGGCTGGCGTACCGTCGAGAAGCCAAAGGAGAAGTGGAAAAAACGGAAGGAAAAAGACATGAAGAAGAAAGCTGAACAGAAGAAGGTGATACCCAGGACTCGTCGGGAGCGAAGTAAGGGCGATGCTCTGATCGTCGAAGCTAAGGACAAAACGTCGTATGCAGCACTCCTCCGGAAGGTACGAGAGGATCCGGAGTTGAAGCAACTAGGAGAGAACGTGATGAAAACCAGGCGAACCCAGAAAGGCGAGATCCTCTTTGAGCTGAAGAAGGATCCTGCTATCAAGAGCTCAGCCTTCAAGGAGCTCGTCGAAAAGTCTCTTGGCGAAGGGGCGAGCGTAAGAGCTCTATCCCAGGAGACAGTGGTCGAGTGCAGGGACCTGGACGAGATCACCACAGAAGAGGAGCTAAGAAGTGCGTTGAGAGTGCACTGCGATCTGGGAGATGTCCCGATGTCAATCCGCATGAGGAAGGCGTACGGCGGCATGCAAACGGCGGTTATACGGCTTTCGACAGCTGCAGCGAATAAGCTGTTGGAGACGGGCAAGGTCAAGGTTGGCTGGTCATTGTGCTCGCTGAAAGCCACTCCTCGGGTTACCAAGCAATTGGAGCGATGCTTCAAGTGCATGGGATTCGGTCACCAGGCGAGGAACTGCAATGGTCCTGACAGATCTGATCTGTGCAGGAAATGCGGAGAGAAAGGCCATATTGCAAGAGGCTGCACGAAGCATCCGAGGTGTATGCTCTGCAAAAAAGAGGACGGTAACGATCATACGACGGGAGGCTTCAAATGCCTAGCATACAAAAAGGCGATGGCAAGCCAACAGTAATGGAGGTAACCCAAATAAACCTCAATCATTGCGACATTGCTCAGCAACTGTTGTGGCAGTCGACAACAGAAACAAAGTGCGACGTTGCAATCATTGCGGAACCGTATCGAGTCCCTCCCGATAACGGTAACTGGGTTGCGGATAGAGCTGGGATGGCAGCTATACAAGTTATGGGCAGATACCCCATTCAAGAAGTGGTTGCGAGCTCATACGAAGGCTTCGTCATCGCCAAAATCAACGGAATCTTCATGTGTAGTTGTTACGCACCCCCCAGATGGACGATTGAGAAGTTCTACGAGATGCTTGATGGACTTACCGAAGAGCTGGTCGGACGACGACCGGTAGTCATCGGAGGAGACTTCAATGCTTGGGCAGTGGAGTGGGGAAGCAGGTGTTCCAATGCAAGAGGGCACAGTCTGCTGGAAGCTCTGGCAAAACTGGAAGTTATGCTGGCCAATAAAGGCACCAGCAGCACTTTTCGCAGAGATGGCCGAGAATCCATTATCGACGTTACTTTCTGCAGTCCGTCGCTGATGGCAAACATGGATTGGAGAGTGTGCGAAGGATATACCCATAGCGACCATCAGGCGATACGATATGGCATCGGTCAACGGAATACTGTGGCAGTACGGAGGACGAGAACTTGTGACCGAAAGTGGAAGACGAAAGCTTTCGACAAGGATTTGTTCGTTGAGGCACTTCGTGTGGACGGGAGTCTCGTAGATCTAAATGCGGACGAGCTGACAGAAACGTTAGTGAGAGCATGTGACACGACCATGCCGAGGAAACTGGAGCCAAATAACAGACGGCGTCCAGTCTACTGGTGGAACGAGGCACTTAGTACTCTCCGCGCTAGTTGTCTCAGAGCCAGAAGACGTGTTCAGAGAGCAAGAACGGAAGCAGACAGAGAGGAACGAAGAGAAGTGTTTCGAGCGGCCAGGGCCGCTTTTAAACGAGTGATTAAGCAGAGCAAGTCCAACTGTTTTAAGGAGCTGTGTCGAGACGCTGATGCCAACCCCTGGGGCGACGCATACCGAGTCGTGATGGCGAAGATCAGAGGTCCAACGATGCCCGCTGAAATGTGCCCAGAGAAGCTGAAAGTCATCGTGGAAGGACTTTTCCCGAAGCACGACCCAACAACCTGGCCACCTACACCGTACGGAGAAAGAGAGGGAGATAACGTCGAAATCACCAGCGAGGAGCTCGTAGTAGTGGCGAAAGGATTGAAGGTGAAGAAAGCTCCCGGTCCGGATGGAATCCCCAACGTAGCGTTGAAAGCGGCGATCCAGTCATCCCCGGACATGTTCAGGATGGTGCTGCAGAAATGCCTGAACGAGGGTCACTTCCCTGACAGGTGGAAGATACAGAAGCTAGTGTTGCTGCCGAAACCAGGAAAACCGCCGGGGGATCCAGCATCATACAGGCCTATATGCCTGCTGGATACACTCGGAAAACTCTTGGAGAGGATCATCCTAAACAGGCTGACGAAATACACGGAGAGTGAGCACGGATTGTCGGAGAGGCAGTTCGGATTCCGGAAAGGGAGATCGACGGTGGATGCAATTCGGACAGTGGTCGAGAGAGCTGAAAAGGCGTCCAAACAGAAGCGGAGAGGAGATCGATATTGCGCCGTCATAACGATCGACGTCAAGAATGCGTTCAACAGCGCCAGCTGGGAGGCCATCGCCGAAGCACTGCATAGAATGAGGGTCCCTGACTACCTGTGCAGGATCCTGAGGAGTTATTTCCAGAACCGGCTTCTGGTCTACGAGACAGACATGGGACAGAGATCGATTAGGATCACAGCGGGAGTTCCACAAGGCTCCATCCTTGGTCCAACGCTCTGGAACGGGATGTACAACGGCGTGCTAACGCTGAAACTGCCCAAAGGAGTTGAGATCGTTGGCTTTGCGGACGACGTCGTCTTGACGGTAACAGGCAAGACGCTGGAAGAGGTGGAAGTGTTGTCAACCGAGGCAATCGACATGATTGGTAACTGGATGAAAGGAGCGAAGCTGCAAATAGCCCACCACAAAACGGAAGTGTTATTGGTCAGTAACTGTAAAGCGGTACAGCGGGCGGAAATCACCGTCGGGGAGCACACCATAGCCTCGAAGCGTGTGTTAAAATACCTGGGAGTGATGATCGATGACCGGCTAAACTTCAACAGCCACGTCGAATATGCCTGTGAGAAGGCTTCGAAGGCCATCAACGCGATAGCTAGAATCATGCCGAACAACGCTGGTCCCAGCAGTAGCAAGAGGCGTCTTCTGGCCAGCGTGTCATCATCGATACTGAGATATGGAGGTCCAGCCTGGGTTCCAGCGCTGGAAACGAAGCAGAACCAAAGGAAACTGAGCAGTACGTTCCGGCTCATGGCCATGCGAGTCGTGAGTGCGTACAGAACCATCTCGTCGGAAGCAGTATGCGTTATCGCCGGTATGATCCCTATCGGCATCACCCTGGCGGAGGACAGTGAGTGCTACAGGCAGAGAGAAGCCGGAAGAGTACGGAAAGTTGTGAGAGTGGAGTCATTGGCTAAGTGGCAACAGGAGTGGAACACGACGGAGAACGGTAGATGGACACATCGACTAATACCGATTCTTTCGACCTGGGTGAACAGAAAACACGGAGAAGTCAATTTCCACCTAACGCAGTTCCTGTCTGGCCACGGCTGCTTCAGGAAATACCTGCATCGGTTCGGACATGCAGCGTCACCCCTCTGTCCGGAGTGTGGCAACGTCGATGAAACGCCGGAGCATGTGGTCTTTGACTGTCCAAGGTTCGAGGCAGTGCGAACGGAGATGCCCGTCCTTAACGTGGAGAATGTCGTTGATGAAATGTGTCGAGAGGAGGACTCTTGGAATGCCGTCAGCAGGGCAGTCACACAGATTATGTCAGAGCTGCAGCGTAAATGGAGAGAAGAGCAGCGATCTAGCAACGCCAGCTAGCGCTGAGAGTACGACAAGTGCATGAGCACAGCCACCCCCCGAAGTAGTCGCTTCACAGTGGTCCCGGGGGGATCCAGGCAGAGGAGAGAGTAAGGAATGGGTTTTAGTGGAGCTGCACTAGGCAACTAGTGGATACCACACCGTGCCACCTTCACTACAGGCCAGGCTTCTTGAAGCTTTCCTAAACCTTACTATAAAAAAAAAAAAAAAAAAAAAAAAAAAACACACACACACACACACACACACACACACACACACACACACACACACACACACACACACACACACACACACACACACACACACACACACACACACACACACACACACACACACACACACACACACACACACACACACACACACACACACACACACTCACACAAACGCGCGCGCGCGCACTCATCCAATTTCTATTTTTAGATCAGGACCCACACTGTGGTAAGTGATGCGATCGGTGTTAAAGAAGAATTTGTTTTCATTAAAATCTAGTGGGTATAGAATAAGGCAAAGTGAAAAAATGCAAGGAAGGGGACGGGCCTGGGATTGAACTCCCGACCTTCTGCTCAGTAAGCAGAAGAAAATATATCACTTCGAACGTCTTTACAATGTAGCAGATGCGGATCGCAATTTGTGGGACAATGGGGGACCAAACATTCGTCCAGGATCAATTGTCTTTTATACAGACGGCTCTAGATTGGATAATCGTGTAGAAGCAGGGGTAACAGGTCCAGGTATAAATATCTCAATATCTATGGGCTACTGGCCGACCGTGTTCCAAGCTGAAGTCCAAGCAATTCTTGAATGTTCTAAAATTTGCTTGCGTAGAAATTATAGACATTCGAATATCTGCATTATGTCTGATAGCCAAGCAGCACTAAATGCTTTGAAATCAGCAACATGTAATTCTAAACGTGTATGGGAATGTGCAATTTCACTCCAAAAATTGGCCTGTCAAAACCAAGTGAACTTATTTTGGGTTCCTGGTCACTGTGGAATTCAAGGGAATGAGAAAGCCGACACACTAGCTAGGCTTGGATCATCTCAACAATTTATAGGACCAGAACCATTCTGTGGAGTTTCTGCTTGCTCTCTTAAAATGGAGTTCAAGAAATGGGAAAAAAATGAAAGTGGAGACCAATTGGAACAACACTCGAAACGGTTTATTAATCCGAGCATTTCAATAACTAGCAAAATTCTTGAACTACCAAAGAAAGATCTCAGTATGTACACTGGTTTAATAACAGGGCACTGATAATGTAAATATCACTTGAAGCTAAGATGACATGTGTCGATTCTGAACACCTGCTATGCTCTTGTACAGCAATCTTCAATAAGAGGCGTATTTTTCTGGATAAGGGGCTGACAGAACCCTTTAATATTTGGAATTCAGTTCCCAGCCAAGTAGTGCAATACATTCGAAATGTAATACCTGACTGGACAAATGCTTTCGGTCAGTCTATGTCGGTCGCTTCATAAAATGGTGAAACGACATGCTGATAAAGCTACGGGGAATATATCACAATAGATCTGAGTACTGGTCGCACGGAAAAAAAGCTCATATCCTTCGACAATGTAGCCATCTAACCTGGTGTAAGCCGCGATTAGTCGGCCCAACTCCTGCTATCTATGCCTAGTTACAAACATTGAACAATGAATTATCGGCTCCGTAAAGCTAACGCGATTGAGCCTTACAAGTAAACGAACTGGATAAAAAAGTTACGGTATCGAGATATTCGTTCCAGCTCGGGAGAACTTCCTTTGTTTGTTTGTTTGTTTGAATGTATAAACACGTTTTAGATCAGAATGAGATTTGAACTCGTAAACATTTGCGTAAAAGGCATGGATGCTATCTCCTTCGCCAGGCCCGTAAGATTTTCTTTTAATTCTGCAAAATCTCATTCATTCAACTCGCAAACGAGAAGATGCTCACTCTTTTCCTCACTGGCATAAATCTTAAACGACATGATCATTCAACCCCCGGTACGTTTTCTAGCACTTCCATTCCAACAGAGCAGCATGGCTCGAAGAATTTCCAAAACGACACCGTGGCGCTTTCCAACCGCACCAGCACATTACCTCGAAAGGCACGATCGAACCCATTCTCCCAATTAGCATAAATCGGTGATATGTATGCTTACTCGCAGTTCCCAACCGACGAGTTTCGAGATTAATGCCCCCGGGTGACCATAACGATTTCGATTGACTCCCGTATAGATGGGGCCCATCGACCGGCTAGGCCAACCCAAAGTTCTGCACCACAATCAACACAGAGTTCTGCGGAATCGGATTCGGGCTTATTTTGTGCAATCATTGCGATCTAAATCTCTTTTATGGCATTTTAACCACCCAGCAATCGAATTTTATGCGTGTGAGTGAGTGCCTATACTGTGTTGAAATTGTTGCCCTGGGAAGGGTTTGGGGGTGGGGGGCTCGGGAAGATGGGGGTAAAGTGGCTACATAAAGCCGGTAAAATTCATTGAAATGACTTTGATTTATCGTGACAGTATGGAAGCGGAATGACGGATGAGCAAAGCTTCGGTGGTGGAACGGGTTGCGGATGGAACGATTTAGCTTTTATTACTCATCGTGCAAGCGGGTGGAGTGTTTAAATTGTCTAATGAATGAGGGTTTAATTTTAGATTCTACGTAGTAAAGAATCAAACAGCATCAATGCAGTAAAATTCACATGAATGTTTTATTTTTTAACCATCGAGTAATTTTACGTGCAATTTAGTATAAATATAAATATACATTCAAAGCTTTCCTTAAAACATTAAGCTGCGTTGTCATTAAATCAAACATTTCAATAAATCATGAGACTCCATCAAAATAAATTCAAATTTTACATTAGTTCGATACTTTCCAAAGAATTCAATAAATTCCGCTAATTTTCACCTCCAGCACAACTGTGTCACCCAACCGACACACAAACCCACACGCACTCATAGGTGGTCAAATTGAAAAAACCCACTAAGCACACGTCAGCATATAAATTACAACCGATAGTGTGTCAACCCCAAACACACAGTCCCGCAGAGCACAACAACAACAAAAAAGCTACAAAATGTCGATTCGCTAAAATCTGGTTCGGGGAAGAGAAAAAAAAAACCACTCACACCAACTGCCACAAACTCCAACAGCTAGATGTACTTTTGTGGCTGCAAGCCAACAACGGGGGGAATCAAATAAATTAGACACATTTCACGCTTATCAACCGCACAAAACGTTTGACCAGGACCGACCGAAGTTATGCGGTGCTGATATGCTCAATCTAATGACAGTGGTGCATTCCCCGCACGGATGAATAAATATATCACAAAGTTGTGAGCGCGGCTTCACAAATGTATGCTAATTAGCAAGCACTGCGAACCGAACTCCAGTTGCAGGTGGTGGTGAATGGGAAGAAAAAAAAAACTGTGCTTTGGACTAATCCGACACTCAGCACGCAGCTGATCCACGAACTGCACTACAAAGACCGGAGACACGTGACAGCGCACTGTCAGCAGCATGTTGCGGGTTCTAGTAGTCGATTTTTAAGTTAACAGTTGTGGTAAAATAATTGACATGTAGCGTGATTTGTTGCAATGGAAGCAGGTAAAAATGGGATCTCTGGTGAAGACAGGTGATGAGACAGTTTTTCGATTTCCATGGAATCATTAAGCTTTCTAATTCTTCTAATAGTAATGTCTCTCCAATAATAATTAGGGGGTTGATCCCTTCTTTCGTAATATAATTTAGAAAAAAAATAAAAAGTTGTATTTTGACGTAGGACTACGTTTTTTGGACTATACTGGGTTGCAAATCAATAAATGGTGTAACGAAATTGTGTCAGGTTTTAAGCACTTATTACTTGGCCATTTATTTATGGATTTCAATTCTTTTCACACCATTTGATTAAGATGTTATGTAAGATTTGTTTACTATTAAGATTATAGTAATTTATCATTAGTAAACTATTGAAGATTGATCAAATAGTTTGGCCGCAATCAACCAATCACTTGATTGCTTGCTATGACTATCGAGACCCTGGAGTTCTCATATGGATGTGGCGGTTGTCACATCGTTAGACATCGTACACGGCCGATGAGACTAGCTCAAAATTGAGTAGGATTTAGCTGACTAAAAGCTGCACCCAGATGCTGTACAGAACCTTATGAGTGGAGTTAAGCGTAAGGTGGGAGCGTGCGGTTATGGTATTATAGTTGAATGAAATAAATATGCCAAAAGCTTACTAATGGTTTATATTTTACTGTCTGAAAATTTGACTAGGATCGGTCAACTAGGTAATTTTCAACAGCATTTTTTTTCCGTGATGCAATTTGATGTGGGACACCCTGTATATGAATAATAGTTCCTCTCAATCTTAATATAGTTTAAATAATCTCTGTAGAATTTTAAGCAAATTTCAAAAGATCCTCTCAAGATAATTCTGAGGTATAATCCTAAGAAATGTTGTGAGAATATATTTCTAAATTATTGACGGCATACCAAGAGATTTCATAGGAATACTCCTAACGAATTGTAAAGAAAATTATGGAGATGCTAAAGAAACATGTTTCCAATAAAATTCCAGGTTAGTTCTCCCCTCTTTTTAAAGAACAAGACATAGAAAAAAAAATCGAGATCCTGCAAATTTTCAGCTGAAAAATTTCAACCTATGATTTTTCATTTCAGATTCCTCCTTCTTTCAAACATGAGCAGCTCTGAAGTAATGAAATTGGGTTGTTAGCGGAATGCTTAAATAAAACAGCAAAAAAAGTTATCTTCCATTTAATTCCACTGAATGACACTGATGAAGACAGCACAGTGTAGTCGAAATACGTATCTGCCATGAATACCAAAATTAATTAAGTGGAATTAAATGGAAGCTAACCTTTTTTTGCGATATTTGGTTTACTTTAACATATTTAGTTTTACTTTTACAGGTTGTCAACTCAATGAGAAAAACCAAATCAACCTGATTTTTCAGTCATTTTTTATTCTAATTCCAGGTACAGTGCCTACTCGTTTTTGGAAACATGACCTCATAAGCTATTAATTACTTTTCTCAAATATGTACTAGTTCTTTCTGGACATTTTATTCGTGAAATACCAAATAGACCTCTAACCCATGAAGAGTGGTCCAGCACCAGTGTTGCCAAAAACGAGAAGGCACTTGATTTTTTCGAAAAATTCATCACTTTTAAACGTGGTTAACCTGATGCCGATCAAATGTTCAGCAATTCGGGCTATGTTAGTCATTGTGATGATGCCTCTGTAGCTCACTGAAAGCCCTATAGAAGTCCCCAATCCCTCCGTCTCAGTCTTGCCATCAGCAGCATCCGTTCGTCATAATCGTTCCGGTCAGTTATTGCCTGATGTATCTGTAATTTCTAAGGAGAACAGTCACTGTAAGCAGGACGTCGTGATTTTCTATCAAAACGCCGATGGAATGAATTCTGATGTTGAAGAGTTCCGCCTAGCTGTATCGGATCGTTGCTACGATGTAATTGTCCTATGCGAAACGTGGCTCGATCCTCGAACGCATTCCAGTCAAATCTTCGGTCTTTCGTAGCGATCGAAATCCTAAAAACAGCCGTAAATCTACTGATGGAGGTGTCCTTGATAGCATAGCTCATCGAGAACGATTTGGACAGCCATCAATCTGGGTGTTCGCACACTACTTCTTTGGGCTCTGTACATTCCACCTGATCGAGTCCTGGACAATGAACTCATCGATACTCACTGTCGGTCAATTTTCACACTTATCGAAAGCGCCATTCCAGTTGATGAGATATTCATTTTCGGTAACTTCAATCTGTCCATCTCATAGCGGATTCCTGTATCCAGATCCTGATAGCTCTACATTTCAAGCCACCATGTAGTTAATTCCAGTTCCAGTTAGCTCCATTAACTTCCTCGGCTCCTTGCGCACTAACTAAGCTAGTTCCGCATCACCTTTCTCTAATTGTCACTGTTGAGGACAAACTCGTGCGTGATTTCGACGATTATCCTGGGTACACGACGTTAGGCATACAGTTGTTAGGCATACGGACGTTAGGCATACGCACGTTAGGCATACGCACGTTAGGCATAATGTACGGTAGGCATAATGGACGATAGGCATAAAGGACGTTAGACATAATGGACGTTAGGCATAATCTACCCGATTAATTCCAGAAGGATGATAATGGGGACCGTCTATTGATTGCTGACATCGGTGACAATAATGAAAGAGCTTTAATTTTTGGGACTCATGAAAACTTGCAACGTCTTGGACAGGCAAAGTATTGGGTTGCAGATGGTACGTTTGCCACAGTTCCTTGTTTGTTTCGGCAACTCATCACTGTTCATGGAAGTATCGTTCCCTCACATCACCAGACGGTTCTGCTAGTATTCATTCTGATGACAACAAAAACATAATCGTTGTATCGAGAAGTATGGGAGTAAATCCTGGAAGCAGCAGGTATGTTTTTTTGTTATTGAATGAAAAACCACAGAATTCACCATTCTTCATTTCATGAGCTGTTCTTTGGCATCATCTTTTATTCAACCTTAGCTGTTTTTTAGTTATTGAATTAAAAATCACAGAATTCACTATTCTTTATTTCATGAGCTGTTCTTTGAGGAAAACCTTTTCTTCTTTGACATTTACGGAGAGCTTCGAGATTAGGGCGTAATTGTTTTTGTAAACAAACACTTCATTTGAAGATTTCTCGCGAATTAAAGCTAAATCTAAAAAACAAACAACACAAACAGGTAGATGAATGGTTCCTCTATCATTTGGTATAGTTTGTTCACGAGATTTTTCTTTTATTCACGAGAAATCAATCGCTGATTTCTCGTGAATAAAAGAAAAATCTCGTGAACATGTTTGTATACAAAAGCAATTACGCCCAAATCTCAAAGTTCTCCGGATTTGTAATATGTGTGTAAGAATATATTACAACAAATGTGTGCTTTATTATTTCTAGATGCGATTAATTTCAAGATGTAGTAAAAAACTATGCTAAGTTTTTATTGTCAGATTACTTAACCGCTATCGCTACTAATCTTGGATCTAAGTAAATATGTAGTTACGTCACTTATGATATGATAAATAATGGATTTCATTGTGTACCATGCTCGAAACAGGTTTCTAGAGTTGCACAGCAGCAAGGTATTTTATGCCTAACGTCCATTATGACTAACGTATATTATGCCTAACGTCCATTATGCCTAATGACTTTATGCCTAACGTCCGTATGCCTAACGTATTTATGCCTGATGGGGTACACTCGATTATCCTGCTGCGTTTTCTTATGACTTCCATAAAGATGACCACCGTAGCATGGCATGGAAGAACATCCTTGATCCAGATGACGTTGAGGCTGCAGCGCAAACCTTTTCACATGTCTTGGCATATATCATTGACCGACACGTCCCAAAAAGAGCTCACCACAAAGTGTCTCACCCTACCTGACAGACGAGAGAGCTACGTAGGTTGAAATCAATCAATTTATTAAAACTTTACAACACAATTTACTTTTCACAACAAACTTAAAGGTTAACTAATTATACGATATCCAACCGTCCCGCAACCAACTGATTTTCGTCTCCCGATCTGGTCATCGCTTGACCCGTGGCAGCGTAGATTAAATCTCCCTCTCGTGCTATAGACTCTCCGTTCGTTTGGTCCAGCTTCGCAACGAACAGTTCTAGATAGAGCTGGAATTAGAGCGTAACAACCTTTGCAAACAATGACTTCTATCCATGATTCCTAGGAATTCAAGGCACGCCCACGCAAATCAACTTAACCGTCGGGTAGGGGAAACCTTCCCCTACTCGATGGTGTTGTTGATTTGCATTGGCAAGCCTTAACTTTCTAGAAATCATCAAAAGAAGTCATTGTTTACAAAAGCGGTTACGCCCTAATTCCAGCTCTATCTAGAGTTATCCATTCGTCGTATGGTCATCTCATCTGCCGCTCTCGATGCTCTGACCGTAGGTATGACGATGATCGCTGCTATCCCTTAAGTGTAGACAAAAGACGCAACTCGACTTGTAGTCCAAACGTTTTGTTGACTGCAAATCAGCTGTAGTAGCGACGGTGATGAATCTCCAGGGTTGTAGTTTTCGGGGGTTTTACTCTCGTACAGACAGTGTTTTGAATAATGAGATACTAAGTGACGACCATATTACCCTCGCTGCCAGGAACGTTCCAGTAAATGATCAATGGGCACAATTGATGCTAGCACTGAGATGATTTCCAAGGCCGCGACTCTGCTCAAGTCATCTTTCAGTCCTGGACCTGATGGAGTTCCATCTGTATTTTTGAAGTGACATATTGCTAGCTTGTTAATTCCGCTTCATCATCTGTTCCGCATGTCTCTCTCCAGCGAAATATTTCCCGTCAACAAAAAGGGAAGGAAACGAGCTGTGGATAACTATCGAGGAATTACATCGTTAAGTGCCGTTTTGAAGCTATTCGAGCATCATGGAACCGTTGCTGTCCCATGGCAAGCAGTATTTGTGTGCTGATCAACATGGCTTTACTGTCGGCCGCTCTACAACCACCAATCTGCTGTGTCTCACATCGTATATTACCGAAAGCATGTCGGATCGGGTTCAAGCGGATGTTATTTATTCAGACCTATCCGCAGCATTCGACAAGTTCTTTCTTCTTCCTTGCATTCGACAAGTTGAACCATGCAATTGTGATTGCCAAACTCGGCGGTAATCTTCTGAGTTGGTTTCGATCGTATATTACCGGTCGCCAACTAATGGTTGTCATCTATAGGAGATTGTAGAGCAGCTAGCTTCTTCGTCACCTCAGGGAAGTCACCTGGGACCGTTGATTTTTCTACTGTACTTCAACAACGTGTATCTGGTCATCGAAGCCCCTCGGTTATCAAATGCAGATGACATCAAAATCTTCGTACGAATCCACTCGATCACTGACTGTCACTTTCTTCAACGTCAGCTGAATGTATTCGCTACCCGAGCAAAGCTTAAGATCAAATTGAAATCAAAATTTGTTGTTATGATGTAACTTATTTTGAATACTCCAGTTGATCTCATTTTGGTTGACTTAACGGTTAACACAGCAAAAATGAGAGCAAAATTTTACACTGTTGAAGCAAACGGAAAACTAATCCTGCTTTCAATGAAATCAATTTGATTACTGATTTTGCATTCATAATGTTTAACTGAATATGGGCCTAGAGTTACCATTCATGTTTCTCAAGCTGAAAGACTTAGGCTCCAATCTCACCGCGGGCAAGTCACGAATGACCTAAAATGTGTTAAACAAATCAGATAAACGATAATCATTAGTTCAACGACAGATGAATTTCAATTAAATTTTAAACAAGACGTAAACAGCAGAACTTCAAGTTAAGTTGCTTTCATTTAAAACGTCTTGACTGCATAATGAAAGCACAATATGATATCAGACTTATGTCGCAACATTTGAAATCAAAATGAGTTTTCATTATGATAGGAACTGCACACTTTAATATCGATTTGCTTTCATTTTGTTAACCGACTTTGCTCGGGTAGTTGGTGTAGTTTAAACAGAATGGTAGTGAACCCAGCCAAATGCTCCGCTATTACGGTCTCATGAAGACAAAATTCGATAATATTTAGCTATGACCTGCTTGGCAATCGACAATCGAACGCGTGAATCAAGGGAAGACTTGGATGTGATCTTGGATTCGCAGCTATCATTCAAGTAACATATTGCGTATGTTGTCGATAAGGTGTCTAGAGATTTAATGGTCATTTCCAAGATAGCTAAAAACTTCACCGACATCTACTGTCTAAAATATCTCTATTGTTCGCTTGTTCGATCGACGCTTGAGTATTGTTCAACGGTTTGGAACCCAAACTACATCAACGGTGCCGAGAGAATCGAATCTGTTCAACGCCGCTTTCTTCGTTTTGCGCTACGTAGATTGCCTTGGAATGATCCGTTTCGATTACCCAGATACGAAAGCCGTTCTCAACTAATCGACCTAGAACCTCTCTGGGCTAGAAGGGACATAAGCAGAGCCCTAACCGTGGCCAATTGCCTTCAAGGAAGGACAGATTGCAAGGCATTCGTGAAGTAAATTGACCTGAATGATCAGCCCCGATCGTTTCGAAACAACCTCATGCTATGGCTGCCTCACCGTTGCACCAATTAAGGAGCATACGGTGCGATTTGCGGACTGCAAAGAGTATTCAACAGTCTTCGACTCAGTGTTGGCAAAATCATCAATCAAATGATATTTTTCCGCTCTCATGCGCTCTCAATATAACGCGTGATATTGGAACAAAATATCATGCTTGATATTGATTTTACAAGCTCCTTTGATATTGCGAGACTATTCACAACGTGTAAAAATTAAGCTGAGAGTTGACTCGGCTCAATCATGATTCCGTTGCACATCGTTTTCTTAGAAAGAGAAAGTATAGTTTGCTATCTCTTTTCACTCTTCACTGATGGCAGTGACAGAAGTGGCTGCTGCCAGCCGTTATGAAAGTTTCGGTTGCGTTCGGGTGTAAAGCAAAAATCGTGAAAGTCAATCTCTCCACAGTTTGGTGATATTTGCAGCTGGTTTACAGTTTGGTGATATCACAGCTTGCAAAATCAGCCACAGTGGTGTGCTTGTTGATTTTCATCTACGAAAATCAAGCGTGATCTTGGGCATTGGTGAGATTTGATTTTTTTATATTTTCCCAACACTGCTTCGACTTTCATCTCAGTCCATTGACCGGCAGGAGTAACTGATGATTTTCGTCAAATGACAGTGTTTTAATTGTTTTTTTTTTTAATCTAGGCTTTTTCCAATGTGTATTTTTTTATGGCGTTCCAGTTTCCTACCACTTTGTCTCAGACATCATTTCGATTAGAAGAGCCGTTTTCGTGCTATTATTTATTTTAAAAATCACAATGGCCGAATTCCAACACAAACTTGGTTCATTACCCCTAGCGAACAATTATGCAAAGTGTCATGGAGTTCTGAGCGGTAAAATCTGGAATTCGATTATTTCTTCGCTAATTGGCGTGGATTTGCTCCTATGAAAAACTTATGATGTTCAAAAGTGCCTTATACTAAGGACTTTGTTTTTAAGTATCGTGTTGGCGTTTTCATGAGGTGTATGGATTTCGATTCATTGCTTAGGTGTACGGATTTCGGTCTGCACGATTTGCAAAAGTACGATTGCCAACGAAATATCCCTTTCTGGAAATTTGTCCCCCTTTAAATTACCTTCTACGATAACATACGGTTAGGAACACCATCTCCCTACATGCTGGCTATTGTTTTATTATTCCTGAATCCGAAGATAGACCAAATCTCACCTGGAATGAAAGAAAAACGAAAATGTATAAAATACCGTAAACCGGGGTATCTTTGATAATGTGGGTAACTTTGATAGAAAAATATAATGATTTAATTTACTCTCTGCCTTTTTCCGAATGAAAAACATTGGTTCCACATTGTAGCTTAGGGCATTTCCCTTGATATCGTATATAATTTTTATATAGTTTGTGTTACATATTTGCCAAACAGATTGAAAAACAATTTTCTTACTTTTTACCTGTTTAAAAAAACCCTCAAACCATCACTTTTGAAATATATTTCTGATAAAGCCATCACA
The DNA here is from genome assembly GCF_037179485.1 of Ochlerotatus camptorhynchus. Lineage (NCBI taxonomy): Eukaryota > Metazoa > Arthropoda > Insecta > Diptera > Culicidae > Ochlerotatus > Ochlerotatus camptorhynchus. Next base: position 914,633 of record NW_027040781.1, read on the forward strand.
AATTCAATGTTGTCTTATTATTGCTTATGATGTTTCTGATTATTTACGCATTCAATATTTCATATTTCTTGAACTAAATTGTTTGAGATTCACGCATGTTTTTCTACATTCATCGAGTATTATCAAAGTAACCCCAAATCAAAATACTGATGTTCGGTCACAAAACTAAAAAAATAGTGCAAATGCAATTTTTTTTGTTAAATATATTACTAACTAATTGACTCTAGGATCCTCACTTGTTTAAAAAAAATCGAAGAACATTAATTGATGTTAAAAATATTTAGAATATACTTAAAATAAACTTTCAATGTTACCTCGTTTTACGGTACCTTCAAACATAAATAAACGTTACAAAACATAACGCAACATCATAAAATAACAAAGTGCTACAGAAATTTCACGCACCATACTCTAATATACCTACATCCCCCATCACATACATTCCAACAAAGAAACATTTCCACAGAACATAATGCTCTACCAGGTCAGGTCAACGTCCATCTGTTTCACCACAAACATAACCCCGGCCAAACGAGTGCCCACTTCAATCAATTACTGTTACCCAAGCATATAACATACCCATAAGCATGCATAAAAAAGAACAGCAAAACCATCCGGATCATTCAGCAAATCATCGGTCTCGGTGGATGCAAAAAAAAAAACATCCAGACCACATCATTTACCACGCAAGGATCATCATCATCATCATCGTTGTGATGAAATCAGATGAGAGTAATGAATGGTCTTTTCCCCCTTATCAGTAGGTCATTAATGCTATGCATTATATTCCAGTGTAGATTTACGTCATCCTGGATATCAACTGCATGCTTGACCATTTTTTTTTTTCCAATATCAAGTCCCCCCAGACAATCCAATTAGACCCAATCCTGAAATTCTATTGAACTCGACGTCGACGGTAGACCATTTCAAACAGGAAAAAAAAATCTCAATTCCGCCCGAACCAACCGACAAACGAAATAAATTAAGCCCCGGGTGAAACCTACCCCAACCAACCAGCATTCCCTCGCATTATGATCGTCATCAGCGAACGGCTCAAGCTCAAGTGCAACGTGGTTCCGTTCGGCATCATAATATTTATTTGTCTGTTTGTGTATTCATTTATTCATTTTGCGTTTTTCTTTTTTCTTCCTTTATTTGCTAAATGTTTTATGCGATTGCATGTTCACACACATAGCGCACCAAAAATGAACGAAATTTTAAATCTGCTGCTGCGTTTCCCAGCGACGACGACGACGACGGACGGCTCTCCTTTGAATGCTTATTGTTCTTTGAGGCTCTGATAGATGTTGGTTTGTTGTGGGATCGCAATCTGAACACTGGAATGCAATTCCATCCGACCATGGTTTTACGAGCTGCATGCACATTCATTATCGCGAGCGTAGTTTATTGCAAGACACACAGGAATGCTAAATTAATGCACTTTTGTTTATGAATTATTGATGGTACCCAACGCTGGAAGGAGGTGAAGAAGCAGTGCTGCAATTATTAAAATTTCGGATTTGAGTGAATTCTTGCTGTAAGATTTTGAGACTAGTCTAATTATCGGCGTACTCAGCACAACCTGCACTTTACTTCTGTTTTCCGCATGATTTCTACACAAAATGGAATGTCTCTAATGCAGATGACTTCTACATTCATTTACCTTTGCATATGTATCGTTGGGTTTGATAAAGAGTCACAAATTGTTTATATTGCCCGCACGTGAAGATAGCCGCTAGACAGCCGCAACGACAAATGTATAGTTAAAATTCCCCACGCGAAATAAACGAGCATGTTTCTTCTATTGTCTTTCAGATGCCTCTAGTATGGACTAGAATCACTAGAAAATATCCGTATGTTAACTGTCAAATTCGTTTGATTTGAAAAAGTGTTGATGAATCTGTAATATCAAATGCCCGAAAAATCTACTGCTGGAATTCGTGATGACGGTCAAGTAGCCGCCAATTTTGGATTTATCATGCAACGGGCAATATTTTGTTAAAAATCAACACCACTTCTTGGTTCCTGATTCGGCCTATGGGTTTAAATTTCGTACAAACACATAGGAACGTCATACGGAGAAAGGCAAAAAAGGAATGAAAAAATGGAATCGCCTGAAGAACTTCTTTTGTTTTTGAGAACAAAGGGTGTAAATATTCATAGTTTGCATTCTTAAACGCTTTGTGTTGTAGTCATAGGCGTAGCCAGATAGGGGCAGGGGGGCGACTGCCCCCCCCCTAAACTCGGCAACACAAAGGCTTTCGAGGAAATGGCGTTCGGTGAAATGGCATTCGGCCAAATTTTCCATGGTAATTTTTTTTTCGCCCCTCCCTAGCTCGAAACCTGGCTACGCCCTTGGTTGTAGTTTTTGAACTAAAATATCGTACCAACCGTATAGCTGAATCGTTTACGCCAAAATCATAGATATGTTTGATATTCGCTGCTCAATAGGACGAAAAAGGGCGATTAGGCCGAAGAAATTGTTTGCCGTGCTTCCAAATTGCTGAGAATTTCGCGCAAATGGATGGCCTATAGTTCAATTCAGTATTATTTCATCAGGTGTTACCTGAAAAAAGAAAATATGTCACATTTGCAGTATCGTACACCTCGTCTAATTAAACGTTCATTATGCTATGTTAAACTAGGTATACTATCCCACGAATATAACGCATATTCGTTATGATTCAGTTAAAACGTTTTGTAATTGGTAATGCACCCAAATGGGTATTGTGGGTTCGAATCCCACCGGTACCCTTAGATTTTAAGGCAATTTTTCTCTCTCTCTCTCTCTCTCTCTCACACACACACACACGTCTCTTATCGATGATATGTGCTTACCACTCAGTATCTGCTAACTTTCCCATATTATGGGATTATTATTAATAAATTAAATTAATTAAATAAACAATTAATATTGACTGAAAAGTCATTAACCGTAATCAAAAAGGTAACACAGTAGTGTATGGTTTGGTTTCATGTGATTCACTTTTTCCATTTCGTTTATTTTTGGATTTTTTTTCTATTTATTAATTTTTTTTTTTATTTTAGTCCATTAGAAAAAAAAACTCTACGGAGCCGAGTTTCATTGAATCGTTATATTTAAAAAATAATAATTCCGGAGGATTTTGATGCCGACGACTGATTCTTCACGATCTGCTGTTTTTCTTGTGAGGTGGTCACAGTCTGAACATGTAAAGTCTGTTCCAGTTAGTATTTGGCCGCTTCTTTTTAACTACTGTAGCGCCTCTAGCTGTCGTAGTAAGAAACTATTGACAGCGTTTTGATCCGGAAGGATTTTTTATTTAGTAGTGAAAATTTCATCAGGATTCATATACTTGTTCAAAAGTTATCGAAGATGGAAAGTGACAGACGTGATTCGGCACACTCACATTTTCAGGGCAGGCAATGATCAATACTGTATAAAATAGTGATTTTAGTGACCATGTTGAAGAAAGAAGTAACCTAATAGTGACTTATAATTGTAAAAAAGTGACTAAAAAGAGACCTAAGGGAAGCAAATTAGTGGTTCTGATGGCATACCAAATAAATATGTGATGTTTTAAAATTATTCAACTAGATTCTCATAAACACTTATATATGTACAATAGGAACCTTTAAAGTGAAAGATTCAATAGAAAGTTTATGACTAAACCTCCAAGCTTCTACTTCCTGGAAAAAACCTGAAAAACTGGGAATTCGCAGGGAATTTTATTTTTCCCGAAAATACCTGGAAGTATCAGGGAATCTCATCATTACTCAGGAAATTTAATAATTTTCTTACTAACAATGGATTTTAAAATAAAAAATTTAATATTCCTAGTTATTTTCATTCACACATTGAACTTAATAGATCCAGAGTGGATTAATCTTCAGTAACAAATACATTTTTAAAATTCAGAGGCTTCAAATGATTTTTTTTGGTCTAGAACATGCATATTTTCCACAAATTTTATAAATTCTGAACTAAAAAGTTATAATACTTCAAGAAATTTTCAAGAATCTAGAGTCAAATTCCTGGAATTTTATTATAATTTCTAAGGACCTCATTCCACGGGAGTCCTGGGGGAAAAATCTATGAGGAAAACATAAACTGCAATCTGCATTTATGGTACTTCTGAGGAATCTTAGACTTCATGTGAAGCCTTAGCCTAAGATACTAAACCTCAAGCGAATTTTCATAAGAAATCTCCGTTGAATATGGAATGGACTATTCTGAGGTCTTCATAACTACTTGAAAGTTCCCAAAATATTCCTAAATTTAATTAAACTCCCTTGAAGTTAATTTGTAGTTTGAGAAACTAACCTGATGCTCCCAATACTTCTCACCATTTTTTTAACTTCTCTAAACTTTTTCGGGGGGAGGGGCGACCCTGGCGTGGTTAACATACCTCTCACGCCAATGTCACGAGTTCAAATATCACCCCAGACAAGTCACGAAGGACCCAAGAGTGTTAAAGTGACTATAATAATAATAATAAACTTTTTCGGACATCCTATAGTTTCCACAATTTTCCCAACGATCATGAATCTTCTATGAAGTGTTAACAATTCACTGAATTTCAGGAAACTTTTTCAAAATTTATTAAATTTCCCTGCTCTGGAATATCTCTGCTCTAAGGATATCTGTTCTTTCTTGAAGTTTTTTTATTCTCGTAATTGAACTGTTTTAAAAATGTTTAAGCTTGCGTGAACTTCTGGAAGGTTTTCACATACCTCAATAATTTTCATAACATCTCTAAAGTTCTCTGAAAATCTGGGAATTTCTTGAAATTCCCGCTAATTTAGTGAAACTAATGGAACTGAACTCCCCTGAAATTCCCTTTGTTTTTGGAGCTTTACTAAACTTATTTGAGATGCTCCCGAAATGTCCATAAAAGTTCCTGAAGTTCTCGGATCTTCCCTTAAGTTCCATAGCCTTTAATGAAGTTCTCGAAATGTTTCTGAAGATCTCTGTACTTCTGTGAAGTTATCGAAGATATACTAAAATTTCAGGAACCTCTTTAGGCTTCCGCAGCGAAATAATTAATATAGTTCTATGATTTTCACTGAAATTCTCAAGATTTGTCTGAAGTCCAAATTATCGAAACTAATTCATAAATTCTTTAATAGTCTAGAGTTTCCTGATGTTTGCCCAGCCCAAAATATTTTTCAATTTTCCTTAAATTCTCTAGACTGCTCTGCCTTAGTATTTTTTTAAAGAACCCACCATTTCACTGGAATTGATTTAATTGCCTTTAAGTTCTACAATTTTCCTTAAGTTTTATAAAGGAGCTTCCCTAAAACTCTCTACCCTAATGAAAATCTCGGTTCAGCTTTAAAATAATTGCCATTTTCGTAAACACCTTTTAACTTCCTTGGAATTCTCTGGATTTCTGTGAAGTTTCTGAAATATTTCTGAAGTTTTCATAAATTTTCTGAATGTCTCTGTACTGAATCTTCCGGAACATCTTATGGGTTCTCGATTTTATTTCAGCACCTCATGGAATTATCATGACTTTGTCTAAACTCACGCTAATAGATTTTTAAACCAATTCAATAGCCTGGTCTAAAGTTTCGGGGACTTACCCTTAAGATCTGTGGAATTCCCCAAAGATCTCTAGATCTAGCTTCTCTGAGATCAATATAACTTCATTAAGGTTTCCAAATTTTTGTTAGTACGAAACGTCAAGACATTAAAAATGTTGTGATCTTAGACTTACTAAAATGAAGTAAGTTTTCAACTTCAACATTTAATGGATTTGATAGTAAAGCTGTTTCTCTAAAACTGATTGTCATGTCTTAAAAACGGTTGCGTTAAAAAACATATTTTTATCGATTTCATAAATAACATTATTATTATAAACCTGGAAATCATCCGCCAAAGTTATGGAAAAACCTGGAAAACTCAGGGAATTTTATTTTGCCAAATGAGAACAATTAAACGTAAAAAAAAACTCTATACCAGGTCGTCAACTTCGAATTGTTCAAAAATAGAACAAACTGTAAGCCTACCCAGAATAATAATCAAACTTGAAATAAATTCATGTTTAAAAAAGTTTGAAATAGTGACTTATTACAAGAAAAAGTGACTTTTTTTTCCATTGATTTGTTTTTTCCGTCGATCTTGTTTTCCGTGCTGAGCACCAATGCTACCGACGTGCCAGGAAGGCAGCTCCCACACCTGTCAACTCATGAACCGGGGACCAACGGCTTTACTTCCCATCCGAAGGAAGGCGTGATCAAAGATGTTATGCCTCAGAACATCCCGGCGGCGCCGACTGGTATTGAACCCAGGCCTGCTGGGGTGATAGGTAATCACGCTTACCACTACACCACCGGCGCCGCTGAAAAAGTGACTTGGCCTTAAAAAAATAGAGTTTTTAGTGACTGGCTTGAAAAAAGTTACTCGCCCTGCATTTTGAAGGAGGTTAAACTTACGAAAAAAAATGGACTTTGGACAAATCCCGGGCCAAAAATTTTACTTTGCTAAACGTAAGGGGGATGCTCCAGATAAATTAAAATTTGTCTTTGTAGATAAATTCGCTCGCAAGTTGTTGATTTGGTAAGGCATCTGCAGTTGCGGATAGAAAACAAAGGTTTTCATCACTGGAACGACTATGAATGGACAACTTCACAAGGAGGAGTGTCTCCAGAACATAATTTTGCCGTTCATTCAATCACACGAAGGTCCCGGAAAGTTCTGGCCTGACTTAGCCAGCTGCCATTACAGCCGCGATGTCATAGAATGGTGTAGACAGAATAATGTCGATTTTATTGAGAAAAGTATCAATCCACCAAATTGTCCAGATTGTCGTCCCATTGAAAATTTTTGGGCAATTATCAAACGCAAATTGAAGAAATGTGGTAATCTTTCGAAAAAATCACACGGATCGGACCGATCTCTCAATAGAACTACACGCCGAAAGTATAGCATCCGATCTCGGAGAACCGGACCCCCGGGAGGCAATGAAAATCGACACCGAACAATGGAACTGAAGCTGCGTCTTATATTTTGAAGGTTACATTCAATGTCAACCGTGTCACTCAAGGCAAACTCAGGCAAAACACGATATATCAATAAATGATAACTTTATGAACACTTGAAACTAAATTTCAGCGCACAAAGCAAAAAAGTGTTTAATTCGCTTACGAAAAATACGCAGCAAAAGAAAAACACTTCAGCTTTCAAGCGCGGCCTACTGCAATCTCCTGAAATATCGTTGTATCGCTGTATCTAAAAAACTATCCCACTGAGATTTTTTAGACTACAGTATATGAAGTTATTTTTTTTTTACTTTTATTTGTAAACAAGTGTAATAATTCCATAAGAACTTAATTCTGAATAACATTTAAAACAAAAATCTTTGTAGAACTTGAAGCTAGTTTAAAGAAAGTTTCAATGAATGTTCGGTGTGGTTCTAAGAAGCAATTTTGATCATTACTGTCAAAAAAAATTGAGTGGCACTTCTGAAAATTCTTAAAAAATATCAATTCTTTGGAGATTTGCATGATAATTCCAAAGAGATTTTCAAGAGAATTAATGCTAAGAGATTCTCTCAACGCCATTTCGAGAAGAATTTCGCGGGAATTCTGAGTAAAATCCCCATGCAATTCTAGGTGAAATCCAAGAAAACTTTGGAAGCATACTTTCTAAATCCAGAAGGGAATTGTGAGGAATGTATCAAAGGGAATTGAAGGGATATTAAAGCAAAATTTTCGCGTAGTTATGAATAATACGAACAGAAATGTAGAGTGAATTTCAAGAGAATTCCTGGATCAAATTCCCAAAGCGTTCATCACAGAATTGCCAATTTGTTGTAGATAAATTTTCTAGGAAATTTCTATCATGCCATGGACCGTATGGTGAATCTGGCTACATCCGGATATCCAGAAGCGGTTCCGGTAGGGCTCAAAAAGGACACTTGCTAAACCTCACGTACTGGTATCATCTGACGGCTCAAAATTTATGATTTTTCATCAAGATGTAAATAGACATCCATTAGGCTTTCCATTAAGCGTTTCCTATCTTTAAAGCTGAATAAAACAAACTGTGCGTGAGATATTGACAAGATTTATTTTTTGATGAAATGCCTATCAATACCATTATGTATGGAATATGACATCGTTCAAATGGCAGCTCGGCTTCGCTTGGTGGCGTGCATTCGAGAGGCCAAATATTCCATGACTCTGGCGCACAAATCGGGCTGAATCTCGTTGATGGCTTGAGTAATGTTGGCTTTGAGGGCATCGGTGGCTTGCGACTTATTGGCATAGACCTGAGACTTAACATAACCCCACTAGACAAGGTCTAGCGGGGTTAAATCACACGATCTTAGTGGCCAGTTGACATCGCCATCGCGTGAAATAACCATGCTCGGAAATCGCTCATGCCGAATATCGATTATTTCGTGCGCTGTGTGGTACGTTGTACCGTCCTGTTGGAACAGTATTCATCGTTCACATCGATATCGTCCACGTTAGGCCAGAAGAAGTCGGTAATCATCGACCTGTAGCGCTCTCCGTTGACGGTGATGGCCTCGCCAGCGTCGTTTTCGAAGAAGTACGGACCGGTGACGCCCAAAATGCACACCAAACAGTGACTTTCTGGGGATGCAGTGCCACTTGGTGGACTTCGTGTGGGTTGGCTTTGTCCCAAATTCAAAAATTATGCTTGTTCACATACCCGTTCATCCAGAAATGGGCCTCGTAGCTGATGAAGATTTTCCGGGCAAAATCGGGGTCTGTTTCCAACTGCTCCAAAACCCAATCAGCGAACACACGGCGCTGTCTATGATCTTTAAGCTTGAGCTCCTGGGTCAATTGGATCTTGTGTGGCTACAGACCTCCAAGTCTCGATGCAGAATTCGCCAAGTTGCAGCCTGCGAGAGGCCCAGTTCTTGAGCGCGGCGCAAAATCGGCTGCCGCGGGTTCTCCTGTACACTTTCGCGTACAGCGGTGATATTCTCGGCAGACCTTGCGTTCCGTTGACGTACGGGTGGTGATTGAGCGTTCACCGAACCAGTTTCCTCGAATTTGTTCACCACATTGCGAATAGTCCTCTCGGTAGGACGATTATTGGGCGAAGCGCTCGGGACGTTGCTCGCAAAGAACACTTACTTCAAGAGGTAATCAACTCTGCACACCTCGATGCCGAAAGCTGTGCCGAAGAGTGCCAATCAAGCATCCCATGAGTTTGGCAACGCTGAAGTTTGAATGACTTTTGTGATTGTTTATTTGTGACTGTGCAAGAAATAGAAGCGTGATGAATTGATGTATTCAACCTAAAATCACTGCTGCAGTACGAATAAGCAATCTGGGCTATTTATCACCAACAAAACACTGATTGTAGCCCTGGCGGAAGCCGGTTCCGAAGCCCAACTTCAGCGGATCCTCATAAATCCGGAAACGCTCGTCAACCACGAGTACATTATGGCATAGTTCAAGTTTCTGGAGGATTCCGGCAAGCTAGACGCGGTTCTTCGTCTTTGGCGTTGATTATGCGAGGCGGCGATGGAACTGTTCAATCGGCTGCAAGCGGAAGACGGCTACCTGAAGATTAGTAGAGATTTTGCAAACAAAGTTGATGGATTTGCTCGAGGTGAACACCTAAAAGATGCCGATTGCGGTTCTGTCGATGCCAAGGGGATGGTTTAAAGGGGTCAAGGATCGGGTTTAGTTTGTTAAAACGTATATTGGTAAGTGAATAAAACAAAACTTAATGTTTATTTTATAGAAAGCCTATCGAATAAATTGCCTTAGAATGCAAAATTGTGTATCATGACGTTTTATGACGCTATTTATCTGACTGTCGGTCTGGCCACCCTGTGGCATTGATCCATGTGAACCGTGATTACCGATATTGTCACTAACGGAAACACCAAGCAAGTGTTGGTTGCAAAGGTGGATGACTCTGAGGGTGACCTAGTTATTGCTGTTCCTGATGATGATCTTGGCGCTGATATTTCTAACCTAAACTTTAACACCTCTTGCAGGGTATTGGACGGAGTACTGACTGCAGGAGAGATCCGAGCAAAGTATATGTTTGCCTTCTAATCCGAAATCGTATAGATCGTCTAGATGAATTTGTTAATTCTATCTTGAAGATCTACGACCGTCAGCAAAGTGCGAAACCTTAGCAACTACTGGCAAAACTTCAGCAAAAAACAGTGATGCCTTTGTACATTATTGTATCATACTTGTCAAAGTGTGCCCTAACCATGTGCCGATCAGTGTGCCGTGATGTATTTCGGCATAGTGTGCAGAGTTGATTACCCCTTGACTTACTTTGATAAAACGATTTTATCATTTGCACGTGTTGTTGGACGCTTTAACTCTCCATGGTAATTTGGCAAGACACACTGAATAAAAGCTAATTTGACACTTGTAGCTTTATCAATATGATATGGCTGCAATAAACTGTCCAAGTTAGGAAATCCTTTTTGGAAAACCCTTTAGGTGGATCTGGTCACATCCGGTACCCAGACCCGATTCAAGCAGGGCCCCAAATAAGACACATCCTAAACCTCATGTACTGGAAGCGTCCAAAGGCTCAACATTGATGATTTTTCACCCAGAAGTAAATAGATATCATGTCATGCGTCCAACGGCTCAACATTGTTGATTTTCATCCAGAAGTAAATAGACATCATGCCGTAGACCAACATTGATGATTTTCATCCAGAAGTAAATAGACATCATCGGCAAGGCCCCAAAAAGGACACTGCCTAACCCTCATGTAGTGGTATCGTCCGACGACTAAAAATTTATGACTTTTCAACCAGAAGTAAATAGACATCATGCCATGGACAAACAGGTGGATCTAACCACATCTGGATGCCTGGAACTGGTTCCAGGACCTCAAAGAGTGAATAAACATTCAAAAACCTCATGTACTGGTATCGTCCGACGGCACAAAATTTATGATTTTTCATAAATTGTAAATAGAAATGGACCGAATGGTAGATCTGAGCTCTCCTGGGTACCCCTTATCCGGTTCCGGCAGGGTCTCAAATAGAACACTTCCAAAACCTCATGTACTGGTACCGTCCGACAGCTCAAAATGTATAATTTATCTTCCGGAAGTAAATAGACATCATGCCATGAACCGACATGTGCATCTGGTCACATTTGGATATCTAGAACCGATTCCAGCAGGGTCAAAAAAAAAAGACATTTCCTAAACCTCGTGTACTGGTACAATCTGACGGTTCAAAATGTATCACTTTTCGTCCAGAAGTAAATAAACGTCATGTCATGGACCAAAAGGTGAATCTGGCTACATACGGATACCACGAGCCAATTCCGAGGGGCCCCAAAAGGACACTTTCTAAACCTCATGTACTGGTACCGTTCCGATGGTTCAACATTTATTATTTATCATCCATTTGATATCCGGATGCGGCCAGATCCACCTTTTGCTCCATGGCATGATGTCTATTTACTTCTGGATGAAAAATGATAAATTTCGAGCCGTCGGCGATCGATAATAGTACATGAGGCTTGAGAAGTATCATGGCCAGGCATACCAAAAGTACCGCCTCATGACAGTATTCCAACGGCTGTCGCTTTCTTTTTCCTACGACAGCCTTGAGATTGAGCTATAAGCGACAGCCCACAGTGAGGCTGTTATACGACATGCAATGTTGCCGTCTTGTGCAGTACACGACAGCTCGTTCTAAGTAATGTATTTTGTTCGTTCGGCTATGACAGCCTCGGATGGTCATTCGTAACGTTCCTCGTACATAAAACAAGCAGTCCGTCAAACTGCCGATTCGTTGCTGCTGGCTTTGAAATTTTGTTTGTATGTCGTAAGACTGCTACTACACTACCAGTGTGGCGCCGGAGCTCGTTCGGTTGCTATCACGTTCGTGCTGCCCATTGCAAAATTTTCATCCGATATTTTTTTTAAAAACGCACGGTCTCCGGCGAAAAATATAAGCCTACCCGACACCAACCTGACTTCTACCAAACCTCAACCCGATGTTGGCCCGACATTGACCCGACATTAACATATAATTGACCCGACATCGACCCGACATTTGGCCGACGTCGACCGTAAATTGACCTTACATTGATCCGACATCGGGCCGACATATCTGTTCGGGATCATTCTTCTGGGTTTCTTCCATACTCTACTGCCGTATATCAATTGTATATAATGTCTCGTGACAGCCTTTTCGTGACAGCCACTTGGGTAAGCTGAGGGATGTCGTCGGTTTGTGAAGGCTGTTATGACGACAGAAACATTGAGAAGCTGGTCATAAGTGGACCCTACACGACAGTTTGTATTGACAATAATCGTATTGTCAATACATTTTATATTGACGTCAATACATCGGTATTGACAATATTTCTGTATTCACATCATCAATATTATTGTCAATACTTGTAAGTATTGACAATATTTCTTACCGTGTGGGGTTCGCTATAAAGAAATGTATAAATACAGCCCATTCGGTTCACTACGTTCCAAGCACGATGATTTTAGCAAAGCGGGTATAGATGCGACTGTTCTAATACAGCTTTCATTCGTTGGTGCGTGCGCTGTTGCCAATACACTTCGAATTCAGATCTGAACGTACGGTAGCAAGCGGTAGTAAAGCACACAAAGCAACAGTCAATTCAGGTATAAACCAACTGTCGCGAGGAGGCTGTACTTTTTGGAAGCCTGATCATGGCTCTAACAAACCTTGAAATTACAGGTAACAAAAATCGCTAATTTCCTGTCAGATGTACGGTAGCCTTCCATAACGTTTTTTCTCTTACTGTTGGTATCCATTTCGTATGTTTATGGTTGAAACAATTATCTAAATAGTAAGAGTAACAAACTTGTCTTGATTACACTGAACCAAAACATCATCCTTTGATCGAATGATTATTGCTTCACCCAAGCCCTATAACTAGTATCAGATGATTTTGAGATGATTGTCATTCAGTTCATCATCTGTTAAAACCACAACAGCTTGGACGCTTATCATCCTCATCTAGGATGATTTCAATTCAATTTTTGACAGCATAGATGGACGTAAATTAAATGAAAATAATAAGTTAAATAAATAGGGGAAATGGATGTAATGTCGGCCTAAATGCCCCTTATTTGGGCCCATACATAAATTCAGCAATCGACTAAATTTTCAATAGCGACCAAAAATATCCACCGTCACAATGACGCGTTAATCCTGATAAAATTGCTAAATAGCAGCTTTTTAGCGATGGGCCCAATCTTAGATCCATAGGCCAACATTAGAGCCATTTCCCCTACTATTATTATTTATATTGCGTGATAGTTGTAGCTATATTGTTTGTTAAAAATTGGTAAAATTTTAAGTATTACATTTTTTTATCTTTATATAATTATTAGAAGAGTCGATCTTACAGTCCGTACACCTACGTACATTGAGCTAAGTAGTTGCTACAAAGCTCCCAACAGCTCCGAGAGCATCTCCCAACTGGAGTAAGCATTGAATGTGATTCCTGTTCGCAATCGGCTTCGATCCAGGTGTGGCCTCCGCTCCGCTCCCGCAGGTTGTGGTCCCCGTCGTTGTCGTTTATCCTGATTACCGAACACCGATCCCGTCTGCAGTGCCTCTAGGAAACTGTCCCTAACACCTTCCCGCATCCGAACGGCATCGTTGTAGAGCAACTTTCGTTGCTACCGTTCCTGCTGGAAACGTTACTCGGCCTCCAGTGTTTGGCGTCACAATTATGTGGCGAACAATCATCTGCACTGCACTTTGGTGTAATTATCTTAAATTGAAGCCATATTAATTAATTTAATATAAACCGAAGTACAAACTAATCGTTTGAAGATAACAGCCTACAGAAACTCAACAATCAATTTGAAAAAATAAAGTAATGTGCTTTTCAACATGTCTGTCAGATACGTCGCCCAAGGAACAATTTCGGTTTTATAACGGTTCTGTAGACCATGATTTAGACTTGTAGCATGGTTTAAAACCTCCATAAACTTGGGCGCTGTCGACTTTTTGCATTTTCAATCACAGTTTTCATACACCAACTGTTCATTATGAAAATGAATGATTCTCGTTATGGGCCCTCGATGATACATTTATCTCTCAGATTTAAGATTATGTTCGTTTGGTTTATTACATTCCGGAAACAATCTTTAATTCATACAAGTTACATATCCATTATCATATATACTTTAAAAATAATTTTCACTTTATGCTAGACATCCTTCTCACTTGTTGCTGGTTTCATTCGAAAACAAGAAATTGGCATTTGTTAATACACCGTATGACGAATCATTCGATATATGGCAGGTCTTTTCTTACAGTGTAGATGCTAGCAAAAACAAGTTATAATTTTTTGAACAATTAAAAGAACTAAGCGCAAAAACAAATGTACCGACCAATCATGGTCCTATGTCTAGCTTCCATTCATGCTCCTAGGCACCGTCCTTTCTACTTTTTTTTAATGATTGAGGCTTATTTAAGTCATTAAGAAAAATGAGCAATAATATTTTTCAGTGACATATTTTTTGACGTTTTAAAATCAATTCTCTACGAGACTTAGGAACCATTTTGGTACAACCAATAGTTTTTGAGAGACGTTTTTTTTTCAAACATAGTGCCCATGAAAACTCAACGCCCTTTTAAAATATTATGCTTGAGTCAAATGCTCTGAATAAGGCAGTCCACGAAACAGTTGCGATCAACTGGCTTCTTTGTTTACCAAGAACTTTTGATAGCTCACAGTAGAACTGGCAGTATATGAATTTATGCTTTGTTTATGTTTACATTCAGCACCATTAACACCAGGTCACTCACACACACTAGATTTCTAACTGTCAGTTCTACTGAGAAATGTATCTTGGATCACCTTATAACTATGGAAGACTCATATTCCTCCCTGTCGAAAACATAGACATAGCTTACACTCACTGACCGACTGTGTAACAGGCGTAAAACATTTCAACGAACCAAAACACCATCTGGAGCCATTGAATCTGATACAGGCCTCCACGCTAATCAACAAAGTTTTAATCTACAGTCCCAGAAAGCACCCGAACTATTTAATTAATGAACGGCTCTGCTGAAGGCATCCACATAAACTGACACTGTTTTTGAAAGCCCGTTTACTCAATCTTTCAAATCTCTATCGCCCAAAACTCTCGCTCGCAAATGCTACCAACGAAGACCCTCCCCACCCATCCGATAATCTGGGTCTCATTCTGATTAAAAATTCATAATTCATTTTCCATTGCTGGCTTTTTGGCATTAGTTCTGGAAGCAAACCCCGAAGATCCCAGCCGGAACGATAATGAAAACGAGAAACCATACGTTCAAAACAAATACCCTCCCGATCCCGGTCTCAGTTCCGGTCCCAGCCGGGCCAGGATAGTCTATTCTAGTCATACAAGGATACAGCAAAACGAACCTTCCTTTTGCTCAGTCGAAAGAGGATAAAGCCCCAAAGTACACGGGTCGAAAGGCGATCCACAAACGAAGATAATAAAAGGTATCATTATTCTTTTTCAAATTAGGCAAATTATAGTCCCTTTTCCATCGTCTTCTTGTGTGGGAGTGGAAGTACTGGGAAAAACTTTCTCCCGAGCACTTGAGGCGAAAAGTTTGACTTTTTTTTTCGCTTCTTTCTATACTTCTGTGCGAATTCGATTTTGGCAGACTCTGCAGGGCTGACGATGGCCTCGTTGCCCGCCCGCGTTGGCTTGCGCTGATAAATGAGCCAAAAACCGAACCGGACATTGGTCGCCGGCACAGTTTAGGATTTCCTGCTGCCTTCATTACCGTTATTAATGCCTCTGAGCAGGAAATTTGTACGCATGTATGAGTGTCGGTTGCGGGGGAGCAGGTTAATTTGTGTTGGAGAGAAAGTTGGTGTTGCACAGTGCAAAAGAATGCTTTGAATGCCTGGAATGGGGTTTGATGTAATTTTACGTTAGGTTTAGATTGAATTTGTAATTACTTTTTAATTCGTTTCAATTTGTTTTTGTTTGCTGGATAAAGGGCGGTTCAGATTCCCACCATTTAATGTGGCAATTTTTGCAAATACACCAAATATGACGTAAAATGACCACTTCCATCGAACATTGATGTAAAATCACAAGATATAATTTTACTGTGCCGAAAAAAAGCCCCAGGGGAAAAAATTCAGTCCGATTCGCATATGAGCTTCCGCGTTGTTTCTCGCCATAATCCGCCACCACCAGTTCAGTTGCGGAGTTGGGCAAACTAGTTCACAGAACTCTGGCAAGCAAAAACACAAACAAACTCATTCGTCGACACACAAGTTCTTCGGAATACATATTAGGGGACTAGGGTCAAGGAGGGGGGGAGGAGGGGGAAGTAGAGGATGGACCGACGAAAAAGAAATGTTAGCTTAGGTTGCGGATATTTATCTTCGCAAAGGGAAAACAATCAAGCCAAGAAAATCCGCCTGCGATGTTCCATATTTTTTGTGTTTGGCGGGGATCTTGTTGTCCTGCTCTGTGCTGCCGCTGCCACTACTGCTGCTGCTGTGGCATTTCAGCAGGATTGCTTTTGTTTCTCGGCGAACCGGAACTGCAAGCGAAGAAGCAAAGGAATGTTTGCTTTTCATATGTCCGATACTTTAATCCTTTTGATAAGACTGACCACTTTGTAGATGTTGTATACTGAGCAGAACACTGACCGGCTGCAGTAGTATTGCAAAACAGAGAGAAGCGGAAAACGGAAACGAATCGATCCGTGGATGGAATCCGAAGAAATAGTTCAGTTTGGAGATTTACAAGGATAAAGGGTATTGCTGTTTTTCCGCTTCGCCGTTCCACGGAGCGCACAGTTTTGTTTCAGAGCGTGCTTCACGCGGGAAATCGATGCTGCCTTCTTTGCGATGTATTGTGAAAGCTATGCGACCGAATCACGTCGACGGGGTGGGAATGCGGTCGAGATAAAGAGGTTTGAAATTGGATTTTGTACATTTTAGGCCGGGAAGAAAGTTCAGAACACGACTACATCAAAAAGACCCCTACCGTAAGTGAGGCAACTTTAGAGACCTCATGAGTTAACTTCAAATATCTTAATATAATATAAGGCCTGTACTCGAAAAAAATGCACCAGACACAAGTGTTCACCAAAAATTTATTTTAAGTTGGATTTTATTGAAACTTTCAGGGAATGAACAAATATATATGGATTATGTTTCGGCATAATTACTTTATTCAATTTCCTTTCCATCGCTGAAAGCCCGCACCTTTCCCTTAAGACCCCTCATTACATTTTGTGCAATGGTGGAGCCGACCTTTTTGGTCACTTTCATCCATTCTTTCTTCAACTCCAGCTCGTTTTTAAACACCTTGGACTATTTTCAAACTTTGGCCTTCATTATGGCCCAAAATCTTTCCACCGGACGAATCTCTGGTGAATTTGGGGGGTTGGCGGTTTTTGGTACAAAAACAACGTTATTGTCTCTGTACCAATCCAACGTCGATCACGCGTAATAGCATGATGCCAGGTCCGGCCAAAATAATGTCTTGCCTCCGTGGGACCGCAGGAAGGGCAACAGACGCTTCTGGAGGCACTCGGTGCGGTAAATTTCGCTGTTGATGGTACCCATTGTGATGTACGGTTTACTCAGTTTACCACATTGGCATATGGCCTGCCAGAGCAAGTATTTTTTGGCGAACTTATCCACTTTCTTCTTCCTTATGTCTTCCGGAACATCAAACCGTGATTTGGCAACGAAGAACTCCAGCCCCGGTATCTGCTTTGCGTCTGCCTTGATGTAGGTTTCGTCATCCATAACCACACACATCGGTTTCGTTAACCACTCTCGATACAGCTTCCTTGCGCGGGATTTGGCCGCCGTGTTTTGTTGATCACGCCGGTTCGGTGCCTTCCGGACCTTGAATGCACGAAGTCCAGCTCGTTTCATGGTTTGCTGAACGAACCAGGCGGAACACTTTGCCTTCAGAGCCGCGTCGCGAATCGAATGTTTCGGATTACGCTTGAAATAATCCAACACCTTCCAGGCCTTCACAGGTTCAGCTGTCTTCGATTTTCTTCCACTTTCAGCCCACCGCTCGGTCGTCTGGGACTCCTTAAACGATTTTACCACCCGAGACACAGTTGTATGGGAGATTCCCAGTTGTCTTCCGATCCATCTCATGGTCGCAGTCGGATTTTCCATGACGGCGCGCAAAATTCTCCGGCGATTTTCTTCTTGTTTCGATGACATCTCTATAACCACTGAACCGATTGTTATGAAATTTTGCAAATGTAAACAATTCACTCCAAACTAGTTATACTCAGATTTTCAACAATTTTTACACACGGATAAAAATGGTGCATTTTTTTCGAGTACAAGCCTTATATTATATTAGCTTTAGCCTTTTGGTATGCAATTGTGTAAGACTTCTGGATCCACTCCAGCGGATTCGAATTTTTAGGTAGTGGATTTATGTTCTTAATGTGATGAGCCTATATAGACCATAAACAACCTTCTGTTGACGTTGTTCTCCTTAAAAGTATATTGGAATCTTCCTCAAGACTCGCAAGAAACTCTCATGACTCGCAAGAATTTTTTTGAAACCATTATCAGATTGAGATTCTCTAGGATATCTTATCAGAATCCTTTTGGAACTCTTTTTGGGATGCCCTTGGAGTTTCTCATAAGATGCCGTTATAATTTATATAGAAATTCCGTTCAATTTTCCCCAAAAATCTGTTATAAATATTTTATTAACTCTATTGAATTCTCCTCAAAACTCTCATGATACTATCCTCAGATGAATCGGCCCCGCTCTACTAACTTTAGATCAAAGTATTTTTGTTATAAAAAAACTGAATTTCGGCTCCGTGAAGCTAGTACGATAGGTTAACGCTCTATAAGCAACTATAAAAAAATATCGTCAGATGTTGTGAGATTGAACTTCCATGAAATGTGACTCAAAACTAATGCTAAATAATCTCTACTTGACGCTGTCGAAAATACAAAATTCTAGGATTCTTTTGGAATCGAATCAAATTCAGATTCAAATTTCTATCAAATTTGATCACATTCATATATCTTCTTGAAATTTTTGTCAAAATTCCTTTGAAATTCTTGTCAGTAGTGCTTTGGAACTCTTATCAGAATTTACCGTTAGTTGTGGAGTAAAGGATATTTTTTGGAACTATCATCAGAATTCTCTTTGAGTTCTTCTCACAGATTCTTTGAAATTCTCTTGGACATTTCCATACAATCCCCATGGATTTTTTTTAAATTACCATGTAATACCCTTTATAACTAATAACCTTCAAATTATCATAAACAATACCTGAAGCTATCCTCATAAAGCCTTTGAATATCTTTTCAGAATTACTTTCTTGTCTCCTCGAGATTGCTCAAAAATACTTTCCAGAATTCTCTAAGAGTTCACTTCGGAATAACCTTTGTGTTTGCGAGCTAATTGAAAACGCATTGACTGGGATTTAGGTACTCCGCGGTCTAGGTGAGTAAGAGAGGTGACACAGTCGGAAGAAGTGTTAGTTTGTTTACTAAAATGAACCGCCCATTTTGTTATGGCAAGTTGTGCTATAAGAAATGCTCCTCGTGTTTATTAGCGAAATTCACATCAAAGATTGATTAATTGCGTAGGAAAACAGTTTGGCACGGCATTTGTGACCAGCGTACACCTTCCGGTCGTATGAAACAGGTCAAAAACTGTCCAAATCCGCAGATAAAAAAAATTGTTGTGAATTTCTGTATGGCAAAAAAGTGAACTTTTCGTGAACATTAACGGCAAAGAACTCACCTACACTGGGAGACCGTGAGTTCCTGCCCACCTGTCATTTCCCATCTGGCTCCGCGGTGCTACCAATCGGTTGAGTGAGTGAGTGGCTAGTGGTAGTGAACCGATTCACCGCGGTCACTCTTTACTACACACGAACTGCACGGAGAAGGAGAGAGTTTCTCGTCGAATAATGTGGGAAGTAGGATTAGGAGAGAGAAATGTAAATATAGGAATTCAGTCAGTCCAAAAAGTACATCGTCGCGATCGGTCGACCGGGGGCGAACCCCGAACGAAATTAGTGTTTGTTTAATTTAAGTTCAATAAATGTAGTGTTCTTGTAATAAATTTGCTTTTAGTGTGAAAATTGGTGCAGTGTTGTGTATGCGATGAAGGATAGTTTACGGATGACCAAAGGATTTGGTTGAAGAAAAGATACGGATTCGATAAGGAAGGACGGAAAGGACACGTTCACCAGGCAAGTGGAGGTCACAATCAATCGGTTGCGAAGGTCTACTGCCGGTGGACTTTGGATCGGCCAAATATCTACAATTTGACCAAGGTACGATCGAAGTGTGCCATCGTACGAGCCATAAAGGACCCATCGTCATCCTGAAACTACATCAAAGCGCTCGATCGCCATCGTCAATGATAGTGAAAGGATCTCTTGCCAACAAACAACAACTGCGTCGGAAAAACCACCATCGCTGAAAATCATCAACTATCTGTGGAACAGAGCGGATGGTCGCCATCGTCCTTCAACAGAATCGTCTCCAGCTAGTGCAACCAGTGTCTACGAGTGGATATTGGCTCTACTCGGTCACTTTCGACGATCATCAGGATTGTAGGACAACCAGAACGTAAGAACTGGTATATGTCCGCCGAAGCGACTAATATTCCCAACTAACACCCACATTTCATCTTGTGTTATTGTTGCCGCATCGACGAGTGCTTATGGACGTCGAAGTGGTGAATCGGTTCGTGAAGAATTCGGTTTCGGGCACCATTCGAGGAATTCGAATGGCCGACACTCTACCTAAGGACGACAATGTTTTAGCAGAACTAGGCGAATCGAGAGACTTCGCGCTATGACATCTTCGAGCTGTGGAACGGCGACTTGAAAAGGATCCAGACCTTCAGAAGCAGTACTTCAACTTCATGGCCGAATATTTCGAGCTCGGTCACATGCGAAGATTGGACGATAACCAGGAGGGGACAGTCAAACAGTGTTTCCTGCCACATCATCCTGTAATCAAGGAGTCAAGCACCACGATGCTTCATGCAAGATGTCTTCTGGGATTTCACTAAACGTTGCCATCTATGCTGGACCAGTGGTACATCAGGACTTACGGTCAATCGTTCTCCGCAGTCGTACACGTCAGGTGATGGTTGTAGCCGACGTTGAGAAGATGTTCCGACAGATTTGGACGAACTTGATCGACACTCCTCTTCAATGCGTTCTTTGGTGTGGAACCGATGGAAGCGTTGTAGCGTATGAACTGCTGACGACTCGTATGTTAAAGCAGCTGACAAGTGACGAACGAGAGCAGTTTCCCTTGGCTGCACCAGCAGTAGAAGAGGACGTGTATATGGACGACGTTATTTCTGGAGCGGACGACGTCGAATCTGCGGTCGAATTGAGGCGACAAATCGACGGAATGATAAACAGTGGAGGATTCAAGTTGCGAAAATGGGCCTCCAACTGTCCCGCTGTTCTTGAAGACATTCCAAAGGAGGATCGAAGGAACGTTCGCCTGGCAGTGGAAGTCACCATCAATCGGTCGGGACAGTCCCCGATACTTTGTGTAACGACGGACCCCCCGTCGCAGCGGCGCCGTGTGCACGGAACGCTGAATGAACCATCGCACATCACCTAACAGATCTTGATGACAACGCACTTTAACGATTGACATCGATGTGGAGTATAGGAAGAACAAAAACAATCAGTAAGAGAGAACGATATACGGGAAATTGCTCTAATGTTGGCCTATGTATCTAAGATTGAGCGCATCGCTAAAAATCTGCTATTTATCAATTTTATCTAGATGAACGCATCATTGGGACGGTAGTAATGGATATTTATGGTCGCTATTGAAAATTTAGTCGACTGTTGAATTTATGTATGGGCCCAAATTAGAAGCATTTAGGCTGACATTACATCCATTTCCCCTACAACGTAAACAAACAGTGATTCTAAATTTCTTTATTATTTACAGTTATAAGTACTGTACAAAACCTGAAAACTACAACGTACGAATACGACGACTCACTACTCGAACTATTGCAAGGTTGCCAATCGTGCAGTCCTCCAGATGCAGTATGTGCAAGCTATGGGAGAATTTGACTGTGCGGGTGTTGATCAAAGGATCAAGCAAGCGTATCGCCGATACAATTGCAGGATATGTTGCTCCAAGCTAGGAACAATTAGCAAACAGCTACCACTTCCCGCTCCAGATCGCCCTAGTTCGAAAAGGAGCCAACAAGACCTGACAGGGACGGCAAGTGTTAGGTCGAGTGTTCATGCGGCAATGCTGGAGGCCCAGCTGAAGTATGCTGAAGAGGAACTTCGACGACGGGAACACGATTTGAAGGAGAACTGGAAGAATCGGAACGCCAGTTGGAGGAGAAGAAAAAGTTATCAGAAGAAGAAAGAAGTCTACATGAAAGGAAGCTGAAGGAGGTAAAGGAACTGAAAGCCATGCAGTCACAATTGATGAAGGAATCCATGGAAAAGCGGTAGGAAATCATTCGGCAAGCGGTCTTAACTAGCAGTAGAGGTGGATCCATTCCGGACTCCATCCAAAAACGTATCGGACTGGCTGGAAGAGCATACGGATGCTGGAGGGATTAGAGGAAAATCCGTCGATGTGCGGAAATTCTCGACGACCAGCAGCTTTACCTTCTCAACCAATAACTCATTCAAATCCGCTTCGCTCTGATGAATCAACAGTTCCTGCAACTCAAGATCATCCTAATCGGAATCCATCAATCTGAACGATCAACGACCCAGACAGGCAGCTGGTGGTAGCCAGCGGTTGATTTCAAATCAAGTCGTGCTAACACATTGCAGCGCGGCAAGTACTGGAAAAAGAGTTGCCAGTTTTTAGCAGTAATTGGCCTATTTGTATAAAGAGTTTCTACCAGTCCACGATCGCTTGTGGATATACGGATGCGGAGAACCTCATTCGCCTTCAGTCGTGCTCTAGAAATGATCAAGAGTCGTTTAGGGGTTCCTCTAGTGATACAAACCCTGCGGACACTCTTCGGTCGAGCAGAACTTCTCATTCGTTCGCGGATCGATAAGATCCAGCAAGTGTCACCAGCAAGGCGCGACCGATTGGGCACTTTAATGGACTTCGGCATTTCTGTGCAGAGCCTCGTGGACCATCTCATAGCGGCTGATCAGGAAGACCACCTACCGAATCCAGTCTTGATGCGAGTATTAGTGGAAAAGCTCCCGGGATTAATATGTCTAGACTGGATTGCCTTCAAAACCCGTTGTCAAACAGCTAACCTGGAAACATTCGGCAATTTTATGCCCGGGCTAGTGAATGCAGCGAGCGACATCACGTTCGATCTGCCAGGATCCAGCAGTTCTTCCAGGGTAGAAAAGCGGAAGCCGGAACGGAAAGAGCTGGGATCTATACATATGCATACTTCTGGGACACTACCACTACATTTCAAAACAACCGACCAAACCTTGTGTGTCATGTGGCATCGAGTGGCGAGTTGTAAACAGTGCAAGGCTGCCAACGTTGACGAGCGGTGGACCAAAAGTGGCTCTGCAGGACGTGTCTCAACAGCCATGGTAAGTGGCCATGTAGATCGTGGCGAGGCTGCGAAGTCGAAGGGTGTCGCAATAAGCATCACACGCTCCTCCACTCGTCATACACTCCTGGAAATGTGATCGTTTCTGCAAGTCACAGCCAGTATGGAGCCAGTAGTTCTCATTGGAAATCATGGTCCACGGGAGGTGCTCGCTTTTATCGACGAAGGTTCTTCATTTACACTGCTGGAAATGCCTTAGTATTTTCCCCCTGTAAGTTCATCCAAGTTCTCGAAATGATTCTGAAGATTTCTGCACTTCTGTGAAGTTTTCGAAGTACTTCTGAAGTTCTTGAACTTATTTAAGCTCCCGCAATTTTGCTATATTCAAAACGAAATACAATCAACTCTCCAAAAATCGATATTGAAGGGACCATCGAGTTATAAAACTAGCGACTAGCGATATGAATTCAAAAAATGGCTCAAGAATCCATTTCCGGAAGTTCTGAGTAGTTAACTGAAATTCTAGGAACTTCTTAAAATATCTTATAGAACCACATTGAGGTTCTTAAAGGTTCCAGAAAGTTCCTCATATTTTCAGGATGCTTACTTCCCTTATATGTTCGCAGTTTTTTTTTATGAATCTTCACTGAAATTGTCAGAATTTCCTTTCATTCCTCAGAACTTCTGTACAGTTCATACAATCCTAATCTTTCAGAAAGTTGATTAAAAACTTTAAATGAATCATTTAATTTTTTCCTTAATTCCGGCACTTTAATTTGGTTTTTGATTGAGCTTGTACATGGAATACGAAACTTCAAGGCTTTGAATATTTTGAGATCTTAGACTTATTAAAATGAAGTAAGAGTTAAATTTCATTGTAATGCTGATTCTTAACAACAGACATTCATGTCTTAAAAACGTTTTCGTTAATTGCTGTTGTTTTTGATTTACCAAAACAAGTCATATTTTTAACGCATTTAAAAAAAATAGCTGTCTTATTATGAAACTGAAAAATATCCGTTAAAATATTGGAAAATCCTGAAACACCTTCATAAAATAAGAAACCCCCGATTTTTCAAATTTTTCTAGAGTTCTATGAACTTTCCGTTAGTTTCCTGAAATATAAAAAAATAGTTAATACAGTTTTAAGATTTCCACTGAAGTTCTTGAAATGTTTCCTTAGTTCATCAAACTGCAACTCATTCCCTATAATCTTTAAACATCTCTGAAAGATGTTTTTGATACTTCCCTGAAGTTATTGGAACTGCCCTTAAGTTCCCTTAACTTTCCTAAAGTTCTCTAAACTTTCCTAACGCTCACTATACTTCCCTGAGCTTCTCAGAGCTTAATAAAAGTTCCCGCCTATTTCCTGAACCTAAATGAACTGCCTTGAAGTACTTTGATCTTCTCTCAAGGTCCCGCAATTTTTCATAAAGTTTTCGAAACTTCCTTGAAGCTCACGGAACATCTTTTAACATCTCCAATCTTCGCTAAACTCTCTAGCATATAATTGAGTAGGCTAAAAGCTGAATAAGCCTGTCTTTAGTTTCGTTAGACAGATCTGCTACAAGAATTGTTTGTTGGTTTCTGAGACCTTCTTTGGAGCTTTTGGTGCTTTCCTGAAGTTACCTAAATTGTAAAGAAGTTCTCATAGCTTTCTTTATGTTCTGGCAATTTTTTTGATAATAATGGAATTTTCCTGATGACCCCACCATTATCTTGAAATTTTCAGAAAATTCTTGAAATTTCCGGAAATTTCCATGATTTCTTAAAATTGTTTGTTATAATTTTTTCAATTTTCCTGAAGTTAATAGAAGTGCTCTGAAGTTCTTTGATCTTGTGCAAAGTACTCGGAACATTCCTGATGATAAAGAAACTGTCTAACATTCTCTTAACTTCTTTGGTGTTCGTTGGACTTCCCTAAAGACCTCGGAACTTCTTTAAAGCTTTTCTCGAATTTTGTTTGTCTGAAATTAAAGTTTTCTGATCTTTTCTGAAGTTCCCGCAATTTTTCTAAAGTTCTCGAAACTGCCATAAAGATATCCAAACTGCTCTTAAAATGTTCCCACATTTTCTCGAAAATTCCGCAATTTTCCAAAAACTATCGGAACTATGCTAAAATTTTCGGAAATTTCCTGAGTTGTTCAGAACTTCTTTGGAAGTCCTGAAACACGATTAATGTTAATTGAACTGCCCTAAGGATCTTCTCGGAGCTTTACTGAAGTTGTCACAATTCTCCTGAAGTACATCTTTGATGCTCTGAAATAAATTAAAATGACCGAAAAATTTCTTAACTGAACTTTCCTCAAAGTCTCGGAACATATTAAAGGTTATGGAAATTTTCCTGAAATTCTTAGAACTGACCTGACTTTTTTCGAAACTTGCCCTTGCTATTAAACTTCTGAAAAGTCCGGGCTTTCCAAAAATTCTCTGAATATTCCTGAAATTAAAACCTCTGAGCATCCCTGCAGAACTCTAAGCCTAGCTTGCCTGGTCTTCTTAGAAGTTTATTAAAGTTTGTTACAATTTTCCTGAAATTCTCACGACATCTCTAAAGTTTGTTTTTCAAGCGCAAGGCTTCGAAGAGAATTTCTTACTACAATCTTTCACTTTCCAAAATTTAACCTTGTTTCCATGGCGTTCTGTAGAGCACCTTTCGGATAATTTTCATTTGGAAAACATCTTAAGTCTTATTGAGGCTTTGGAAATCTTTCGAGATCTTGAACTTCATCAACAAAATTCACGTTTACATCAAATAACAGTGTGATGTGTCAGAAATGAGACTCTCACTAATACTATCGTACCGTTCTAGCCGTTTAACCTAGTTTCACAAAATGTTGCTCCAGATGACAAGAATGAAATTCTCAGATTACTCCACGCTCAGAAGTCAATTTCGGACATCATTGCCGGACGAGAAGATGTTCACTGTCGATAGATTGTCCAACAGTCGCACCAACCGGTATATAAGTTCGAATAAAGCATCTGATATAAATACCTCAGAACATCAAATTCACGTTTCGCATCAAGCATCAAGCGTGGTGGTGTTCGGGTGGGTTGCTTCTGATGGCAAAAAATGGATGCGAATTTTTGAATTCCAGCAAGTGAGGCAGCTTCCTCACCTGGACCCAACCTATTAACCCATCAACTCATGAACCAGGGACCAACGGCTATACTTCTATTCCGAAGGAAGGCGTGATCAGAGATTTTATGCCTCAGAAAATCTCGACAGCGCCAACTGGGATTGAACCCAGGCCTTTTGGAGTGAGAGGCAATCACGCTTAGCACTACACCACCGGTGCCGCTAACTTTTTGAAGATGCTGCAGTTTTCCTAAACCTAATGGAACCCCCTTGAAGTTCCTAGAAGAGCTGTAAACTTTTTGAGAAATTTTGGGAAATTTCCTTATGTTCCAGCAGTCTGTTCAAGAAACTTCCCAGAAATGCTCCGAACTTAAAAGCATTTGCGCCGTCCTTCAAGTTGATTCCTTAATTTTTGCCCTGAAGTTATCTTATCTTTCCCACAGTTCTTGGAACTTCCCTGAATTGTTTAATAATTTATTTGATAAGGCTCAATTGGATTATTTTTACAGAGCCAAGGATTCTTGTTCACTGTACAAAACATCGTAAAATTATAGTCAAAACCCGAGCAAAGTTTGAGATCAAATTAAAATTTAAATTTGATGTTGTGATTTTGCTGTTGCTCAGGTTGCTGTCGATTTGGTCGTTTTAACGGTTAAAATATCAAAATTGAGAGGAAAAAAATCTTCCTGTGACATCACATTGAAAATTATTTCTGCTATCAGTAAGAGCAAACTGAAAACTCAATTTGATATCAATTTTTCCTGTTGATAACAAAACAAGTGTTCAATTTGATGTTATGCTAAGGCAATGAAAACAAACCCATAACAACATATTTTTGAAGGGCAAATGTACAGCAAAATGAAAACAAACAAACAAATTATGATTTCAGTTTGATGTAGATATCAAAACTTGATTTCAATTTGCTTTCATTTTGATGCTGTACTTTGCTCGGGAAGGTACAACACAATCAGGCTTGCTGAAACTCCTCAAACTCACTGGAGTTTTTAAAACACTATATTCCTGTGAGTTTAGCCAGCCCTCACCTCGAGTGAGTGGCAGCAAGAATATGGAACACATAAACAAAAACTTATCGCGAGAGAGGGAGAGTGAACTTCAGTGAGAGGATGATTTGACGTGAGGTGCGCTTTTCGAAACTCCGGATGACTTCTTTGTTCGAAGAAAAAAGCTCAGAGTTCACCCAGAGTGAGAGTAAGAGCGTGTGATAGAAAACATGAACATGAATGGCAGCAAACCTCACTCTCATTTTATCCCCCTTCGCTCACAAGCTCTGAAGCTCAGTGGAATGATTTGGCAGTAGGAATTCTACTCCTTAGAAAAATGCAACGCTCGGCTCATTTCAAACTCGCGAGCGAGGCTCCATCAAGCCTGAACACAATAAACACTTTATCTTCCGCTATCCAATAAGCCTCCTCCATTAGAACGGGATCCGCTTGAAGTGATTTAATTGTATGGCAGTATCGCCAACGGAGGGCAGAGCACTTCCATTGCAGCAATGGACGCAAAACGTGGTCATCACTCACACACTCATCACGAAATGGTTGCTTTCCAAAGTTGACAACGCATCGACCCAAAGAACTGCTGATGAAGAACAATGAGGAGGATCTGCTGCTGCCGAGTAAATAGACGATCGCGTGATACACATGGAGATTGGCTTGCTCTTGTCGACAGTCGAGTGAACATTCCACTTCACTATAGTTAGCGCAAATATGCTGATATTCACGCAACTGTACTGAAGTTTTCAGAATTAACCAGAAACTTCTGTAAAGTTCTCGCATTTTTTTCAGATTCAATGAAACTGCCCGGAAGGTC
The DNA here is from genome assembly GCF_037179485.1 of Ochlerotatus camptorhynchus. Classification (NCBI taxonomy): domain Eukaryota; kingdom Metazoa; phylum Arthropoda; class Insecta; order Diptera; family Culicidae; genus Ochlerotatus; species Ochlerotatus camptorhynchus. The sequence goes on from NW_027040781.1 coordinate 943,021, forward strand.
TCTAATCTTCACTGAAGTTCTAGAAATTTGCCTAAAATGTATGGACCTGCACTGAAGCTATTGAAACATACCCTTTAAGGTAATTCAACTTCCCTGAAGCTCTCAAGACGATCTTGAAATTTTTGAGTAGTTTCTGAAGATTTCGGATCTTCTTTGACGATCTAAAATCTTCTATAAAACACTCAAAACTTCTTAATTCTTCCCAATTATTTTCCTGAAATAAATAGAACTACCATAATGTTCTAAACTTGTTTTGACGTTAGCGAAACTTCCCTACTGTTTACTATGATCGTGGAACTGCCCTGAAGCTCCCAGCACTGTCCCGATGTTCACCAAGCATCTAAACTTCATTGAAGTTTTTCTACTTTGTTCTTAGATCATCTCTAAAGATCCCACCATGTATCTGATGTTCACGGAACTACTCTGAAGTGCTCAGAAGTGTTCCAAAGTTTTCTGGTCGTTCCTCAAGATGTTTAAATATACCTGAAGCTGTCTGAACTTCCATGAAGTTTCTGAAACTTCTGTAAAGCTCCTGCAATTTTCTGGAATTAAAAGGAACTGTCCTGGAGTTCTCTGATCTTCATCGATATTTTACTGAAGTTTTTCAAAACTGCGCAGAAGTTCTCGAAATTTACCTTTTAAGATACTTAAACTTCCCCAAAGTTCCAAAGTTACATTTTTGGATTATGTTTTCACAAGTATTTTTCACATGCTATACAGTTAGATTTTTTTTGTCGAGATGGGCACCACCAAACAGCTCGGCATTTTATTTTGCTGGCTCTCCGTGAAAAACTTGCCTAGATCCATCTAACAAAAGTGAATTTTTCCGAGATCTCAGCTAACAAACATAAATTTTACTGAATCTTGGCAAGTTTTTCACTGAGATCCAGCAAAATAAAATGGCGAGCTGCTCGGTGGTGCCCATCTCGGCAAAAAAAAAACTACAAGGGACAGCCTTATGGGGTTGTATGCAATGGTGACGTAGGACTACGTGGTCTTATCTAAAAAATCTTATTTGTTAACTACAGAAGGAGCTTGTGTTTTGTGTAGGAATAGGAATTTGAGCGGGGTTCTCTCTGTTTATACTCTTTAGTATGACGCGCTTAACATAGATGGCCCACAGCGACTCACGAAGAGCTACTGATTCCGATCAATAGTGGTGCAGGTTCTTCCTCTTTCTGCATATGCTCAAGTGGGCTGCAGGCTGCTTGCAGGCAGCCTTTCATTGTGTACTGGAGAACACTACCACTCATCACGCGGTGATTGAATAAATACCGTTTGGAATTCAACTTTGAAGTCTGTGTTAGGGAAATCACTTTTCGCAGGCAATCGGTGATAATTGTAATTATCAAAGTTCTTGCAATTTTTAATAGTGACATTTTGAGAAATGTTAAAGTTATAAATTTAACAGATGCGTAGAAATATTGCTGATCGATTGGTGATAAAATTATTGAAATTTGTCCAGGGGCAGCTGAGTTATTAACGTTCAAAAATTTTCATAATTGTGTTACATGTTCCATTTTCGGTTTTCACAAAGTGTACCCCCATATAGAAGTCACAGATGTAGTCCTTCGTCAATATAAGTGTGTAGGGTCAAATTATATTTTCCTTAAAAAAAATTCAAACGTTTGTTTACATCACGAATGGTGGAGCAACATTTCTTCACTTACAACACAAGCTTGCAATACCCAAGTAACATTGCAAGTTTTATCGAGGATTCAAAGCATTCTACAAGTCTTTATCATGGTCTACAGAACCCTCATGAAACCAAGATTGTTACTTGGATAGCTCATTACAGCTAAAATGTTATTATTCGGAATTATGAAACTATGAGGTATTATGTGACCTGCTCTCAGAGGGTCATAATTAGAGATTTGCTGATTGACCGCTCATCGCGATTGGTCGTTACAGCTAAAAGCGATAATTGTGACCCTCTGAAAGCAAAATTTACAGGTTTCATTTCATACTTAGGAAAAATAGTATTCTAGCTGTAATTGGCATTTGCAAGTTGGAGAACAACGAAAGACAAACACTCTTTCGCATCAACGTTGTCAATTTCCTGGAAATTGAAAACAAACTCAAAATCGATAGCCAAACAATCGTGTGCCGTCTCCCGTGTGGACATCCCGTTCGATACGAGTCCGAGAAACTAATCCGATTTCTCTGACCAATGCGCCATCGGCACCACCAGTCGACGATTCTGAAAAGCAACAACATGCATCTCTGAACAGTATCGTGCACTGGTCATCCTCCTCGTCCTGGTGTCCTCGGCCAATAGTCGATACAAACTAACAAAGCGAGGATAGAAGGCGAGTAAAAATTGATGCGTGTATGTGTGTGCGATTATCGTGTGTATGGCTCTTCAACCCGTCCAAACCGGGAATGTGTCACCGCTACCGCAAAAACCTGACACGATCCACCAAGCCACCCCCGTCATCCACCGGGGGGAAAGACCAACGGGTTTGCTGCGAACCGTGTGCTGCATTAGAGCAACAACCATGGTGACGGAGGATTCAACTCGTTCGAATGCAGCAGCAGCAGCAGTACCCTCTGGACGGAAGATGCTCGTCTCGGAAAATATGTGTCTGGTGGCCCGTCGTCGCCGTCGTCACCCCCGGGTGGATTTCGGATGGGTCGATTGCGTCGAGTCCCAACAGGTTTATAAGCCGTTTCTATGCACCAAGAGGTGTGGTCGTATCACAAAAATGTACCACCACTGCCACCGCTGCTGCCAGAAACCGGATCCCGCACATTCGGGCATACAGCGCAGAAGAGATGCAACGACGAAATATGCACTTTGTGTTGTGAATCGTCGTCTTCCGCAGGAGCACCGTGTGGGTGTCTCGCATAGTTCACCTGTATCCCTCCACGACGAACGCACGGCCGGTCGAACGGTCGGTGACCAATGAAATGTGAATCCCGACCCCCCGGTCTTTGCATATTTGAACTCGAGAATTTGAAATATGCAGGCAGTCAAGTGGTTTGTCTCCGGTGGTGGTGGTGGTGGTGGTGGTGGTGGTGGTGGTGGTGGTGGTGGTGGGTGATGGTGCTTCTGTGCACCGTTGACAACCGTTTGCTGTTTGGCACTCGCCAATGGTGCCATTTGGATTGGGGATGCAATTTTGGATGCAGAGGGTCCTGCCCCTTGGTGCAGAGCCCAACAGTAGAGCTGCTCATTTGGACCGTGCTGAATGTGACACCGTGCTAATTGGTTGTAGATCCGGCGGATTAGCCGAATTTGTAGCTAATAAGTTGCTCCGGTTGAGTGTGGAACTTTCGGTTTTGAGTGTTGGCGAATAACAAGGCAAATCCAGTATTTACGGACGCTCAGTGGAGGTCTGTTAGACTCTAGCACTTGTCTGGATTTACTCAGTCGATTAGTATACTCCTAGACTAAGTAAAATTTAGAATAAGAAAAACCCACGTTTTCGAGATTTTGAGTGAAAAAACACTCAATAATGAGGCGATCTCATCGGCCGTGTATTTACCGATAGAATACCGATTAAGAGCTTCATATTTCCAATGCTTTTAAGCACTGAATAATGCTGATTACCGGCTTGTAAGTACTAAAGGGTGATTTGGTCAAAATTTGGTCAATATCAACTTGACGTATTTCTTTCAATTTTGCATTTAAAAAACCTGAACACCCCTCATTTTGAAGGTGTGTGTGTGTAGAATGTTGCTCCTATTTTGATTTTGGAATTCACTCTTCAGTTGTCAAAATGCCGTCCAAGCAAGAAGAGCAGCGTATCAAAATTTTGCTCGCGCATCGCGAAAATCCGAGCTACTCGCACGCAAAGTTGGCAAAATTGCTAAAAGTTGCCAAATCAACCGTTACAAATGTAATTAAAGTGTTTGGGGAACGTTTGTCGACAGCCAGGAAGTCTGGGTCGGGGGGAAATCGAAAACCGGAAGCCGCTGAGACGACAAAGAGAGTTGCCGGTAGTTTCAAGCGAAACCCTAACCTTTCTCTCCGAGATGCCGCAAATAAGCTGGGTGTATCGTCTACAACCGTGCATCGAGCCAAAAAACGAGCCGGACTATCGACTTACAAGAAGGTAGTGACTCCAAATCGCGATGATAAACAAAATACGACGGCCAAAGCGCGATCCCGGAGGCTGTACACGACGATGCTGACGAAGTTTGACTGCGTGGTAATGGACAACGAAACCTACGTCAAAGCCGACTACAAGCAGCTTCCGGGACAGGAGTTTTATACGGCAAAAGGAAGGGGAAAGGTAGCAGATGTTTTCAAGCACATGAAACTGTCAAAGTTCGCAAAGAAATATCTGGTTTGGCAAGCCATCTGTACCTGTGGCTTGAAAAGCAGCATTTTCATAGCTTCCGGGACTGTCAACCAAGAAATTTACGTGAAAGAGTGTTTGAATAAACGTCTGCTCCCTTTCCTGAAGAAACACGGTTGTTCCGTGCTGTTTTGGCCGGATTTGGCATCTTGCCATTACGGTAAAAAGGCCATGGAGTGGTACGCCGCCAACAACGTGCAGGTGGTTCCCAAGGACAAGAACCCTCCCAACACGCCAGAGCTCCGCCCAATTGAGAAATACTGGGCTATTGTCAAGCGGAACCTAAAGAAGACCAAAAAACTGCTAAGGGCGAGCAGCAGTTCAAGGCAAACTGGCTTTCTGCGGCGAAGAAGGTGGACAAGATGGCTGTACAAAATCTGATGGCAGGGGTCAAGCGTAAGGCCTGGCAATTCGGATTTGGAAAAGCGGAAGCCTAACTGAATATTTTTCCTGAATTTTATACTAATTGAACTTGAAAAAGAAATTTAATTTGATTTTTTAAATAAACGATTTCACCGATTTACACGCGTTTTCCCTTGACCAAATTTTGACCGTATCACCCTTTAGTAGTGCTAAATTAAAGTTGATTGAAGGGCTTAGACGAATGGTTATCAATTAATGGATTTTTTATCCAAAGGATGTAGGACCATTAAGTAAAATTCCATTAGGCCGAATGGGTTGCTTGACCAAATGTTGACGAATTAAAGATAGAACATATGTATCTCTGGAACAATTTCCAACACTCTGGGACTATGATTCTTTTTTCAAGACCTCTGTCTGTCGTAGACATAACCAGACTTGGAAAAAACCGGTTGCGTACCGGTGTGGTTTACCAAATCTCAACTGCTGAACACCGTGTTTGGACTTGCTGCTGGTTGTGTTTCGATCGAAACTCGAAAACCAAACCGTGTATCGTTTGCACGACACCCCGGTTTGGGTTTGGTTATCTCAAGACATCTTTCCCATACCAAAAATTCATAACTATTTACCATCGGAATCCATGCAATATGGGTATTTTGAGTCCGGAGAAGATGTCTAAAGGTAAAAAATGGAGGTTCTCCGCCATTTTTAAATCTAAGATGGTGAACTGAAATTCAAGATGCCGATCTTTACTAAACCGATTTTCAACTGAAACCATGCAAAATGCGTATTTTTGATATGGGAAAGGTGACCATAAGTAAAAAAATCCAGGCCCACCGCCATTTTGAAATCCATGATGTCGGACCGAAATTCAAGATGGAGACATTCTCAATACTATTTTTCATCTGAATCGATGGTATGTTTGATATGAAGAAAGTGTCGAACGGACTCGAGGTTTCGTTCTATGGATACCCCCATATTTTCCAGCGAAAAGTACTGCTTCACTACCTCGTGCAAGTCTTCGTCCTCACTTGCACAATGGCACCTGTGCAGGCTGAAGTATCGTTCCTTCTCCATCATCGCTGTTGGACTATGGATCGACCATCCCAGTCGCGTTTTGGTAGCGACGGGCTCATCCATTGGGGCCTACCTTAGCTCAGTCGGTAAAGGCGCAGCTACAAAGCAAGACCATGCTGGAGGTGGCTGGGTTCAATTCCCGGTCCGGTCTAGGAATTTTTCGGGTTGGAAAATTTCTCGACTTCTCTGGGCATAGAAGTATGATTGGACTTGCCACACAATTATACCAATGCAAAAATGGTACAGGCATCGAAAGCTCTTAACTATTAACTGTGGAAGTGCATCTAGAACACTAAGTTGAGAGCACGCAATAAGCTAATATGCGATATGCAATAAGCTTGAAATACGAAGAAGAAGAAGAAGAAGGGCTCATCCAGTTTCCTTTCACACCTCTTCAAGATGACACTTAAATGAGCATTATCGTTACCAATTAAAATCTTTGGAACAGCATCCTTGTAATCCTGGATCAGTAATCCAGCTTAGTATGGATAAAGTTTCACCAGGTCCTTATAACATAAAGTATGCTTCGGTAATCCCAAGCTCCTAACCGTTCGAGCTTCAGCAAGTGTGAACTTTTTTCGCTCTGTGACACTCGAGATGTCCGACTTCACCCGCATGGAATGCTCTACAGAACGAGTAATGTTAGCCGTCAAGGCCAAACACAGGTTGTCGGTTTTGCCATCGACACCTAGGTATTCAGCTAGCGTATCCTCAATCAACGTTATCGATGATCCGTCATCTAGAAACGCAAACGTCGTGATCGATCGTTCCCGTCCATAGAGTGTCACTGGAATGTACTGCACTGTTGCTCGATGTCGATGGATTGTTCTTCTTCGTACCGGAATGCAGCAATGGATGATGCCTATACTCACAACCTTCTATTTCACAACGTCCCTTCGACTTGCATGGGCGCCTGCCATGGGAAAATAAGCATATGCGACAAAGTGATAGCTTCTGCACCAATTTCCATCGGTTATCGACGTCCAGCTTCTGAAATGTAGCACAGTCCTTCACTTTGTGCAAGGGATCTTGACACACCTGGCGTGACTGGAGTTGTCCGCTGAATGTGGATTACAGAAATTATTTTCTTTTGTTCTGTCGTTCTTCCTGATGACTTGGTTTCGTCTCTACTGTCAAAGTAACTTCTGTGGCCGCGGATAATATCGTGGACATATATGCAGCGAACGTTCCACGATGCGACTTTATCTTCGACAGTTTTAAGGTCGCAATTCAACTGGTAGTCTTCCTGCGCCAGATGCACTCACAAACAGTACGGTAGACTTCGTGACGGTTCTGGCTTTCTACGAAGTAGCTTCGCAACTGCTGAATCTGGGAAACACATAGCGCTTGGAGATCAGTGATGCCTCTTCTTCCTTTATTACGTGGCAAGGTGACTCTCTCGACGGCCGACTTTGGGTGATGCATGCGATGCTTAGTGAACGCCACTCGTAGTCGTAGGCGATAGTCTCCAAGTCTGTTTTGGTCCACTTGATCACCCCAAAGCTGTAGGTCAACCAGGGGCACGGCAAACGTGTTTATCGCCTTTATCTTGTTGCCGGTCGACAGGAACGACCTTAGAACACGATTGATTCAATACAAGAACTTTTCCTGCAGCTCCTTCTTCACATTCCCATTGCGTGCTGCATAAGCCTGATGACTCCATCGTCCACCTTGTACAACTGCAGTACCTTGAGAAGGTACGAATGCGGTACTGAGTCGTGCGCCTTCTTGTGGTCGATGTACACCATGCTCAGGTTTCGTTAGAATATTTCATAATTTCTAGAAAACCTTTCAAAATTATATAACGTTGTAAAAATCGTGGATACAATGTCTTCTTTTTTTTTTTTTGCTTCATTGCGTCCCTACTGGGACTTTACGCCAGCTTTCAACTAAGTGTTCGTTGAGCACATCCACAGTTGTAAATTGTTAGCTTTCTAAGTATGTACTATTTTTGCTTTAGTATTATTGTGTGGCAAGCATACTCTATACCCAGGGTAGTCGACAAATTTTTCAACCAGAAAAAGTCCTAGACTGGATCGGGTTCCGGTTAACCGACTGAGATAAGAGCAGAGTTAATGTACACGTGCATCCATCCCGCGTGATAGAGACACGCTTTCTATAAGATCGTAGGTGCCTGGTACATTTCGAGACGAATTATTTCGCGTTTGTTTTTTGTTCCTACGTGCCTCATTCGTGTCACATGTGCTGTGTCTCATGAGCTAAGCTCGGCGAGCTCCAGGGAGATCGGCAGCGTACCAATGTCCTGCGTGCATGCATTCACCGAACTTCAGTGAACTTCGTAGAGTTTCATCGAACTGCTTCGGTAACTCTTCTTCTACGTACCTGAAAAAGTTATAAGACAACGACACTTCATACACCTCGCAGCTCGTAATGGACAGTATGGGCTGAATGAGGCTATTCATACTGTCGCTAATGTGATTAGTAACACTTATGCTTTGTTTGACTCTAATGTTCCGTTAACTGTTTTCACTAGAACACTGTCCTGATTTTGAATGTTTCTTTGGTATTATTATTATATTTTGTTTTATGCATTAAGACCAGCATATGTCAGATGAATCATGAGCTAAATATAGTGAAATTATTAGAAGTTCTGAGATCAAGGAAATGTTCAAAAAACTTCGTAAAAGTGTGAACTTTAAACAAGTTGAGGTATCTTCGTAGAAGTTTATTGTTTAATGGCAGGCAACCTCTTTATTCTTCAAGGACCTTTTTTATAACTTCAGAGCTTTGATGAAACCTCATGGACTTGAAATAGTTCAGAGAATTCCGCACAAATTCAGGAAATTTCGTGCGTCGAACTTTGCGGAAAATCAACGAGAAACGTAGACGTGAAGCAATCTTTGATGAAGTTTTGTGGACTGCGTAATAATTCGAGGAACTGCGTATAACTTCATAGAAGTACAAGGCATTTTGAAAAAGTTCAGGGAATTTCGTAAAGATAGAAGACTTCAGGGATCTTCGTTTCAGTTTAGGGAACTTCATAGCAGTTTGTCAGAGATCTTAAAAATCTCAATGAACTTCCTGAAGATGAAAATTTTGAACCATCGTTTAATTTCAAGGTACTTTGAAATTTGAGTAAATTTTCTAAAACTTAAGGAAATTTTGTAGATATTCAGGAAACGTTGCATAAGTAACAGGATATTCTTTTAGATATGCTCCCTAGACATCCAGGAAGTTTTAAAAGATCAGCATTTGCTGATGTTCTTCTGATCTGAATTAGCGAGTTGCTGAAAAAAAGGATGGCTTAAGAATGTGCTTAAGTTTTTGAATATCATAATTTTTCAAATGGATAGATCAACTTTCAACACGGTATTTTCCAAATTTAAACCATACACTCTGGCAACATGGTGCAACATGGTGATTTTATTGGTTGATCTGTTGCAGGTTGTAGCAATGGCTGTACCACTTTCTGGTTTGTTGTAGCGAGATGGTGGCGCTTGGTGGTCACTTTGTGGAATTGGTGCCGATATTCAGGCGCTTCCTTCTGACACTGTTGGTATACAAAGGCAAGGTCGCCCATTATCCAACCGAAAATGTTATTTCTTCTTAGCGATTACGGACATCGACGCGAAAACGATGCCATCGAAACCCGCAGAGCAATGGTCAGCAGAAGCCACCTAGATCGTACCGTGCCAACCAGAAAGCGATTTGAAGGAACGGAACAAAAGGTCGGTAGACTTGGTGATATACATAATTGGATTGGTAAATATATCAGTGCACTGGTCTACACGCTCATCTGAGTTAAAGCCAACGATGCCCGCTCATGTCACTATTTTGCTGCAGCTATTTAGCATAAACCGCGCCATCACCTAGTGAGTCACCGCTGGTGTTATAGAATTTATCTGAATGCTCGATCACATAAGGCACATTAAAAAAAATCTGAACATTTTTAAAGTAAGTAATACGCCAAGAAAAAAATGTTCTGCAAAAAATTCTTCCACCCATTGAATTATCATAACATTGCTGCATTCGTAGCATTCCGATATAATCTATTCAAAATACGTAACATCCAATCTAACAATGTATACCAGTTGTGTTGCCGATGAATGGTTAAATTACGTTGAAAATGTGTGAACGTCTTGCAACGGTCAAATCCCCGTACTAAACAATACCGATACACTTTTTGAAGAATTTTTGTCCATTCTATATTCCCAAGCAACACAGAAAACATCTACAATTTTTTATTTTTTTATTCACGTTGCCCATATATCCCTTAAATGGTACAAGAAATACATCGTGATATCAAACTGTTTCAAGTTTGTTGCTTGATTTACTTTAGGTTTCAATAATGGAACTCAACTGTTTCAATATACTGCTTGGATGACTTCTCAAATTATGCATAAAATGGGAGGAGCAAGCATGTTACACTCAAATTGGCATGAAGTTATATGCTACGTGATATTGTATGAAACACTTGAGCAACAAATCTAACTAACGTTGTATTTGTTGCATAAAAGTTCGTTAAAACATTATATTTCTTGAAACTTTGGTGCAAAACAGTGTGAATTATATGTTTTTTGTATCTATTGAGCAACTGTTTAGAGATGTTACTTAAAAGTTTGCGAACCAAGATGTGTTGATGAACCTATTTGCAATCTTGTTCCAATTAAGCGTTTTGAATCTATAAGTTTTAAAATATTTCATGTAATTGTGATGTTGTAAAACACGTTTGGACTACATTGGCAAAAGTGGAGAAATCGTAATGCATGTGCTAATATCTGCATAGTAAATGAATCTAACAAATAACCATGGTAAGGAAGACTACGACGAGGACGATAGGATTACGGACGACGGAGGACGATGGTGACTAACGACGATACGAACTTAGACAAAAACGATAACCACAGAAGCAAAGTCGAAATTTATTTGAGGCCCAATAATAAAGAATCTTTTCAATCCGGATCTGAGTGACACAGTTTCACCCCCTCCAGTTCCTATGCAAAATACCAGTGGCTCCGTTGGGCATTCCGAAGAGATCCCCGATTGCAGCTATAAGATTTACACCAGCAGAAATGCGGCAGGACCCCCGCTAGCAGCATCCTAATCAGCGCAAAAGTTGAACACCGGCGGAGGTGATGTTACAGCGGCTCCGACGATTTTTCCGCCAACAGCGGCTGGCGTGGCCATAATCAGTTGAGAGGGTGTTCCAAAGTGCCAAAAAGAACGGTTGGATCGATTGTTGCTGGAGCTGTTGTAAATTTTGATGCCGTTTTCGAGCTGACACCAGAACTATTGGCTCCTAATGCCAAAACGATGCCGCTACAACTCGATGCCACATTACTACTGACAAGTGACGTTTAAAGCACGCACATACTCAACTAATGCTATGATTGTTCAAACTACGCATTTGCTACTTATTTTCAACATAACTGGAACATGGATATCATCGATAATATCCAATGGTGCAGATATGTTAACAAACCGTTGCGGTGTTGTTGCAGTTTAATGAGAATATTTAATTTTAATTTCCACTCATCTGTAACGTAGAAATTACTTGTTGTTAACTTTTCATGATGTCTTGAAAAATAGCTACATTGTTGTAACGTACTTTTTAACATTTTTGCAACAGTTCAGTGAGTTGGATTATATCTGGATGAAACGTACACTACCGGCCAAATTTATGTTGCTATGATGAGGAATGTTAATGTTTGGAAAATTTATGAACATAAATATTGCAAACATTGAAATAATAAATCAATTAAGAATTATGCACTAGACAATGATTATGTGAGAGCGTTTTGAACTCAAAGAAGTCGACTCTATTTGCTTATGGTATAATGTTGTTCAAGTGAAGCTTTGATTCAAGGCTTTGCATTATAAGCACCAGCTATTTTTTCAAGATGAGTGAGTGATGGCTTGAAATCTTACGGTTTGTGTAATCGACAGATTTACACTTCCACAGTTGGTGTCACTCAGTCTGATAAAAAAAAAATGATAAATTTAGTCTATGTTAAGCTAGCCAGAGCGGTATAAACTAGAAGTTTGAATCCTGGAGGTTTGAAGTTACACTAATTATTGAATAGTGTGTGCACCTGTAATATTATGATCGATCAAAGGGTCAAAAATCATGCATTTGTGTAGTAACCGGACGTTGATGCTACACAGCAGTTAGCTGGTATCTTTATTTGGAATTGAATTGTTGTTTCATATTTCTGGCAGTCATACGAGTCCTTCGGAATCCGTATGTATAGGGTAGGAGTACTGGCTCACCCACCCTAGGTCCATAAAATACTTCTTCAAATTAGATTTTCACAAGGGACTGGTACGCCAACATCTTTTCGTAGGCAGCATAAAAAAGTGAAAACGAATAAATCAAAGCTAGGCCCAAGCGTAGGTTCGCGGTTATCCTCCCTATTGTTATTAGTAGATAGAAAGATGCCACCGCCCTGGTTTTTCAGCAGTTTTGCGTTAAATATGCTTTCAATCAGCTCAAAATGAAAATTAAAATGAAATATTGGTACTGAATAAAAAAAAACTGAATTGGTTTAAAAAAGCTACACAAGCATTGTAGCCCTTAATTATTGTTAGGAAAGTATTTATTTTAAATTTGATGTGTTGATGAGAATTAAGTTTGTGGCTTAGGGTTGGACTATTAATGAAATAGGGTGCTGGTAGGTGTTTTTTGGGCACCCACTGATATAAGGACGATGCGGTTTCTACCAGCCTGTCAGAAGATCTTTTCGGTGATCGTTTCACAACAGTGAGAACCTCACATTAGAGCGCCGAAAAAGCACCTGGGCATATTATGTAGAGTGAGCACTGACCATCCCATTGATGATTAAATTTGTTTTGACCATAATTTTGAGTTTTAAGAACGCATCTTCATGCTAAAGTCTAACCGATAGGAATCGAATGAAACCAAAAATTAATCACAGACACAAACACACCCACATCTAGAGAGAAATATTATTGTACTGAAAATTTTGACCCGCAATGTACATAATCAGTATGCTGTTGGTAAGACTGACAGCCATATGCAATCCGCCGGAAATAAATATAATGAATTTATTTTTCAATTTATTCATGTTTCACACTATATTAACATAAATATATGAAATACTTATTACAGCTGTATTTTTTTTTAATAGTATGAATTAAATTGATTTTGCGAAAATTACTTTTTTTATTTTAACACTACAGATTTGTGACATCAATTTGTTAATTTTCAGAAGGCGCGTAAATTTATTCGAAGTATTTCGTTTCACCATAAAACTTGAAGCGGTTAAAAAAAAGGGAATAGACATCAATTCTTAGAAGTCGTTAAGTTCATATGTTTATTCTAATTACTTTTTTCTACGATTGTCATCTACGATTTTTCAGTCCAAATAAAAGCATCAGTATTTTTTTTTTGCGCATAACCACACCAAAATTTCCAATACATATATATGGTTTACTAAAATGTCTTTCATATGTATTCGAAAACATCACTGTACTGTTTTAACGATGTCAGTTAAACATTACAGTTAAGTCAGTCAAAACCGCATTTGCAACTTGTGTCATTAAAATATTATGTAACATGAAACTTATTTGCAACATCTTTTGCAACAAACATAAGTTGCAAAGAGACTCCACCTTCTGCGCTTTTTAAGGTACAATCAAGTTTTATATGCGATGCGTTGTCCATAATTTAGACCTTCATTTAGTCACACTAAGGTTGTTGTTACTCGCTGAGAAACAAATGGTGTTGCTTGGGATTTTGATGTTATTCATGCAAGTGCAGTTAAGTGTTGAACTGGAAAAAAAATAAACAAAGAATATTCTAATTGACGGACAAATTAATGGCTTTTGCTATTAGAGGATTTCAAGAATTTAAGCACTGCAAATATATGCTACCTTTCCTCTAAAATAGGAATGGTTTGTGCAAACGCAAATGAAATGTCGGTCAAAGCAACCAAGTTTCAACAGCCTGTATTTCGCTTACCTACACCTTCCAGAACTTCGAGCTCTGCAGTTCTAGCATTAATCGTAGCACATGAGATAAGGCACATGAGATCAGCGCGAGCGTTGCGCACGCCAGGATTTTTGGGTGTCGCATTTGTTTCTCGCTCGTATCTTATTCCCGCTCGTCACATGTTGTTTTCGTTGCGACGGGAGACGGTTTGTTGAGAGTCTCGGCAGCACATTTTTGAACACACGAGGAAAATGTAACTCTGGATAAGAGAGACTCCCAGGATCCAGTTTGCATGTTGGATTGAAGATTCTTCTCCAGCGACTTCCTCGAAACTATTCAAAGCTTTGGACAATTACCTGAACTGTGTCCAAATCGACCATAGATAATTAAAAGCGCTATCACATACAGTGTTGGGAAAATCAGAAATCAATTGATATTTTGCAGCTCTCATGCGCTCGCAATATCACGCGTGCTATTGGAACAAAATATCATGCTTGATATTGATTTTACAAGCTCCTTTGATATTGCGAGACTTTTCACAATGTGCAAAAATCAAGCTGAGCGTTGACTCGACGCAAAACTGATTCCATTGTACATCGTTTTTTTAGAAAGGGAAAGCATAGTTTGCTATCTCTTTTTAATCTTCACCGATGGCAGACGCTAAAGGACTGCTGCAAGCCGTTATGGAAGTTTCGGTTGCATTCGGGTGTAAAGCAAAAATTCATTAAACTCAATCTCACCATAGTTTGGTGAGATTTGCAGTTGGTGTTTTTTTTAGCTTGATATTCCGAGCTGCGATGTCACAGCTTGCAAAATCAACCACAGTTGTTTGCTTGTTGATTTTTGTCTACGAAAATCAAGCGTGATCTTGGGCGTTGATGAGATTTGATTTTTTGATATTTTCCCAACACTGATCACATATATATCTATCTCATCATCAATCTTGATAATCTGCAAGAAAAATACCCATAAACCAAACCGTGTATTACAAGTTTAACACATCCTTGTTCTCAACCGGAGAATCCACGCTGTCAATTCTTGCCGGGAGGCACGAAAGGAATTACAGATTTCCCTACAGGTTCTCACCATATTATACAGCAACATACAACGTACGGCTTTCCTTTGTCTAGAAATGCGAATGAAAATCATCATCATTAACATTTTACAACTCCCCCGAAAACACAGCGTGGGTGGAGCCCTGTCAACAAGCATGTCGGCTGCTTGTTGTAAAATCATCTCTATCAATTTCACTGGATGCTCCGTTTAAAACGATAGAAAATAAAATTCCCTCATAGTAGATATGTTCTCATGTATAATTTTATCGTCCAGCAGTGCCAAATGATGAATCGATCCGACTCGTACATCTCCGATTCGCTTGAAACTTTGCGTAGTTGATTGCTATCGGCAATCATTTACGTTTGTGTTAAAAATGGCCATTTTGATGCTTGCCATTTTTTTCGAAATGGTGTATTCGAGATTTTGCAGCGAAAATTGTAACACGATCGAAATGACGTTTGACACAAAGTTTTTGGGGAAACGAAATAATTTCTTTGAAAATATGCACGGTAACTTTTTTGTTTGTAACTTTTAGTAAAATTTTTAAAAAAAAATGCTAAATACTTAAATAACAAAAAAAATGCAGATTTAATAATTAATGATTTTTTTTAAACTTATGAAAAATGCTAACTTTTGACATGTTGAAAAGCTTGAGCACCTCAAAATTGAGCAGTTCCAGGCCAAATAACTCAAAAAATAATAATGTTTGACTCATTTGACATTCTCCGGTTTTTATGATTCTTTGCATAATTGTATGTTATTGGCAATCATTCACATATAATCAAAATGTTGTATTTTGTAATCTTTTTTTCAAAATGGCGTTTTGGACATTTTCAATAAATTGTAACACAAAAACGTCACTTCTAATCGAAATGTCGTCTGACACAAAGTCCTACAACTATTTTTTTTTTTTAAATAATTTTTATTTAGGTCTTGCAATAAATTGCATATTCAAGATATTTAAAAAATGTATCAATACATCGATTCTATTATCAATATTCACATGAATAAAGTTGCTGTTTTTCAAAGTTGGTTGGAAATGCTATCTAATACGAAGCTTTAGTGTGATAATTTATTAGCTACAGAATGATCTTTTGAAGAGGGTAGGTGGATAATTCCATTAGAGTACGGCAGTATGAAAATTGAATACAAGTTGAAACACGTTGGTCATGACGAGAGGAGCAACACAATAGTTGGGTTAAGAAGAATTGCATTATAACACACCATCAACTGGAAATGCTCTCGCAACGTGGGGCTTTAGGTAGTGATGAAACGTCGCTAGAACTATTCCACGGCCGCAGACAGTGTATGAGCAAAGGCGGACGCACACTTTTTGCCTGTAGATTTGAAGACATACTTCAAATCTCCGCGTACATCGTTCGAAACGGCACCGGTGATGTAGTGGTAAGCGTGATTACCTCTCACTCCAGCAGGCCTGGGTTCAATCCCAGTCGGCGCCACCGGGATGTTCTGAGGCATAACATCTCTGATCACGCCTTCCTTCGGATGGGAAATAAAGCCGTTGGTCCCTGGTTCATGAGTTGATGGGTCGATAGGTAGGGTCCAGGTGTAGGAGCTACCTTCCTGGCACGTCGGTAGCATTGGTGCTCAGCACGGAAAACAAGATCGACGGAAAAAAACAAACCAAAGGAAAAAAATACATCGTTCGGGTTAGGCAAAAGGTGTGCGTTCGACTTTGTACAGTCGCATTAGTGGTCCTTCGCTCATTTTCAACTTCTATTCAGTTTTCATACTGACGTACTCTAAAGGAACAATCCACCTACCCTCTTCTAAAGATCATTCTCCAGCTAATAAATTATCACACTAAAGTTTCATATTAGCTAGCATTTCCAACCAACTCTGAACATCGCAAACTTCGCGTATGAAGTAACATAAAAACACTTTGAAAGTTGCTGTACTTAATGAACGTTTGTAAAACATAATTTCTTATCGCTGTTGTCATGTTACCAAAGATTGGCCGTACAAGATCGTCGAAGCTCAGCCTCTGCCTGTGTGCCCAAGCTGCAGCAACTCGCAAAACTTATGTTGCAAAGTCTCGACTTTGGGTCGTTTGCACGGTCGATGACGTTCATCAGTCTACGGTACTCCGTCTTCTCGTTCACTAGCAGGTAGTGATCAGTACGCTGGCTCGACGATGCCTCCTCGATGATATGTTCATATAGATCTTTTTCCAATAGATGCCTGGATGGTTTCGTTCCACTCTGGGTAGCTCAGTTTGTTCCAAGTAGAAACGATGCATTTGATCGCTGGAGGGTTTTTTCTTTTTTTTTTTGATTTGGTGTGGTAATAAGGGAATTTGCCGTAAGAGAAGTTTTAGGCAAGGAAGATCGGCGGAGGGAGGAATATTTTGGGCGAGAAGGGACTGATAATAGGGAAGGGAAACGATCTCCCCTGCAGGTGACGATTGACTAGATGCGCTTTGCATTTGACCGCCGGCAGTTGCAGTTTCAATCCACCCTGCTCTCTGCTGCACGCCAACTGCTGCATTGGGACTCGTGCGGGTAGCCCGCGATAAAAAAAAAGTCTCCATCGCTTTGCCATGTGAACACATTGCGGTGGAATAACAGACGAGAGGTACCAAACCTTCGCTGTGATGAAGATGTTCTGCAGTAGAACTTTCTGCTGCATGTTAAGCAACCATATGAGTTGCGAGATCCTGGATACTAAAGCGTCCCAGTTTAGTTTAGCATCAGCCGCACTGAGTTGGTGAAAGTAACGCCCAAAATCTTGACATTCTCCTTTGTCTGCAGCCCTGGTATCGTCAGTGGATCTCCATTGATGAAACCGACATCGATCGCCACGATCAGCCGATTTAGCTTTGCCCCGGATACGATCTCGAAACTACCAAACAGCTGATAAATACGGTCGATCGTGTATTTTGAGGTGGCAATCA
Organism: Ochlerotatus camptorhynchus; assembly: GCF_037179485.1. Classification (NCBI taxonomy): domain Eukaryota; kingdom Metazoa; phylum Arthropoda; class Insecta; order Diptera; family Culicidae; genus Ochlerotatus; species Ochlerotatus camptorhynchus. Next base: position 960,644 of record NW_027040781.1, read on the forward strand.
CCGTGATGTCATCAGCATACGCAACGCAAAGGTTACCAGCTCCACCCGTGTGAGGAGGGGATGAAGATAGAGCACGAACAGCAGCATCGACATCGTGTCTCCCTGACCTACGGACCGTTCTATACGGAACGGCTCTGAGAGGCACCCATTCACTAGCAGCCGTGATGAAGCGGCAGCAGCGACTCGAAAGAGCCAGCAGACGAAACCCTGGTCGAAACCCAGAGAGAGCAGGGTCCGATGCAGGAACTCATGGGAGACCCGATCGAACGCGTGGTCAAGATCGAACGAGATCATCTTCCCCTTCTGCTTCCTCGCGATTAGCTGCGCAATACGACCGCAATTGAGCGAAAGTGTAGCTTGGAAAATAGAACGGTCGGTATTTGCGCATTTTTTAGAGTCGCTCAGAACTCGATGGATCCGCAGTACTCGTTCCAGGCGGGTCTTCATCACGCGGGAGAGGATTTTAAAATCGACGTTGAGCAGGCTGATCGGACGGTATGCTCTTGCTGTCCCATTCCAACCTCGCTTTTTAACCAACACAATAGTGCCATTGGTGAATTCAGATGGGAACTCATTCGTCATAGCTTCATTGATAACGAAGTAGAGCTCTCGATAGATGACGTCGAAGGTTCGTAGGTAGAACTCTACCGGTAAACCATCGATCCCCGGTGATTTCCGTTTTTGCGACGTTCGGATGCAGTTTTTTAACTCGTCAATGCTAATTTCTGCCATTAGAGGTGCGTTGGCTTCGTCGTTCCCAGGTACGGCTCTCTCAGTTTCGAACCTTTCTTCCCCCACCTGAAGTATCGAAACATGTGTTGCTCGATCTCCAGAGAGCCTTGTATTTGCTCTCCTCGTTCGTTCTGCAGTCCTGTTACAGTTGTTTTTTACGTCGTCTATAACCCAACTGGAAAGTGGATATGCTCTCGCCGGCTATAAACGTCTCGTTGATGCAGATGAAGTTTTGCGCAAACTGCCGCTGCAACGTGAGCATTGAGGGTCACCAGCACGGTGGGATTCTGGTAATTGCCATCATATGCGAGTCGTAATTGCTCGTAGAGACGTTGTTGTTCAGCGTTGAAAGTCCTGAAAACTTCACTTGACTTCCAGCGTAAAAAAGATTTTATTTTTGGCTTCGCGCATGAGAGCCACCATGTCATCCAGCTGGGGAAATTTCCCCGTTGGCGGGTCCAAAACTGCCATCGCAATTGGAATTCCTCTAAGTTCTCGGCGGTTAAGGTGAGGGCGAACGGACCAGAAACCGCGTCCTTGTTCGCGGCCAAGGTTGGGGAAGGCAAATGCGCGCTGTTGGAGCTTAATGATCCGTGAATAAACATACGTGCGTGGCAGTACTCCACGGATGCTCGCAAAGCCCAGCACTGACATACATGCGGTCGAGCCTGGATGCCGCATTGTGTGTGATGTGCGTGGGTGCGGGGGTGCGGGGGTTGTGGGGTACAATTTCAGCCACAGATCGTGAAGCTGTAGCTGGTTTATCTAATCATAAATTCAAATAAAGTCTTTCGAATATTTCTCCAAGAGGTCAGGATGATCAGGAATTAATCTGACGATTTACAATAGATAAGAAATTCAAGTGAAGTCCTTCGGACATTCCTCCGAGAAGTTAGGATTGTCAGGAAATTATTCTGACGATCTACAACTGATCAGAGCTTAAAATGAAGGTCTTCAGATATTCCTCCAAGATTTTTTTTTTAATTCTTTATTAAAGAGATTTTTAGCCTTAGGCTAGTTCATCTCTAACAAATATTCCTCCAAGAGGTCTGGATGATCAGGAACTATTCCGAAGATATACAACTAATCAGAAATTCCAATGAACTTGTTCAGATATTACTACGAGAGGTGTGAATGAGCTTTTTTTTCAGAAGCCTTACAACTAATCAGAAATTTGAAAAAAGTCCATAGGATATTATTTTAAGAAATGAATTTTGTTTACCATTCTCTCAACATTTCTCCACCCAAACACATGGTCTTGCCTTCTGGTATCGTTTTCAAGTAAGTCCTTCGAATATTTCTCCAAGAGGTCTGAATGATCAGGAGCTATTCCGAAGATATACAACTGATCAGAAATTCCAATGAACTCGTTCAGATATGCCTACAGAATGATCATAAATTTCTCTGAAGCCCTACAAATATTCAGAGATTAAAATGAACTCTTTCGGATATTTCTCCAAGAGGTCAGGATGATCAAAATTTATTCTGAACACCTACAACTCATCAGATATTCAAATGAAGTGCTTTGGACATTCCTCCAAAAGGAAAGGATTATCAGGAATTATTCTGAAGATCTACAACTGTCTAGATATTCAAATTGAGTCCTTCGGATTTTCCAAAAAGAGGTCTGGATGATCAGGAACTATTCCGAAGATATACAACTGGTCGGAAATTCCAATGAACTCGTTCATATATTCCTACGAGAGGTTAGGATGCGTAAGAGTTATTCTGAAGATCTACAACTGATCAGAAAATCAAATGAAGATCTTCGGATATTCCCCCGAGAGGTCTGGATGATCAGGAACTATTCCGAAGAATACAACTGGTCAGCAATTCCAATGAACTCGTTAAGATATCCCTACAGAATGATCATAAATTTCTCGGAAGCCCTACTAATAATCTGAAATTCAAATGAAGTCTTTCTGATATTTCTCCAAGAGGTTAGGATGATCAGGATTTATTCTGAACACCTACAACTGATCAGATATTCAAATGAAGTGCTTTGGACATTCCTCCAAGAGGAAAGGATTATCAGGAATTATTCTGAAGATCTACAACTGATAAGAAAACCAAATGTAGTTCTTCGGATATTCCTCCAAGAAGTCTGGATGATCAGGAGCTATTCCGAAGATATACAACTGGTCAGAAATTCCAATGAACTCGTTATGATATACCTACGATAGGTATATCTTACGAGTTCATTGAAATTTCTGACCAGTTGTATATCTTCGGAATAGTGTTCACTCGGCTGTCGACAAAAGCAGGCCACTCTCGATGTATGCCGCGCGATCGTCTGTTTTCTCGGCAGCAACCATTGTGTGGTCCTCCTCGTTGTTCTTCATCAGCAGTTCTTTCGGTCGATGCGTCGTCGACTTTGGAACGCAACCGTTTCGCGATGAGTGTGTGAGTGCTGACCACGTTTTGCGTCCATTGCTGCAATGGAAGCGCTCTGACCCCCGATTGCGTAACTTCCATAAAATGAAACCACTGGAAGCGACTCCAGTTCTGATGGACGAGGCTTTTTGGATAGTGGAAGATAAAGTGTTTATGGTGTTGTACCTTTTGACTATATTTTTTAGATGTATTGTATAGTGACCAAGAATCCTCGGCTCAGTAAAGTTAATTCGTTTGAGCCTTATCAAATAAATTTAATTAATAATATCTTCGGAATAGTTCCTGATCATCCAGACTTCTTGGAGGAATATACCAAGAACTTCATTTGATTTTCTTATCAGTTGTAGATCTTCAGAATAACTCTTACGCATCCTAACCTCTCGTAGGAATATAGGTCAGAATGATCAGCAATTTTTTGATGCCCTACACCAGTGGCGTCCCGTAACCTCACTTTTTACCTGTGCACCAACTTACAAAACCAGATTTAATGCCATATTCATACTTGAATCGGTTGAAAAATACACTTAATCTTCTAGTTTACTCGATATCTACCCATTGCGAGTAATATTTTGATAATTGTTTGTGTTTTGAAAGTTCGTGCACAGGTAGATTGAGGTTGAGGAAACGCCACTGCCTACAACTAATCAGAAATTCAAATGAAGCTCTTCTGATATTTCTCCAAGAGGTCTGGATGATCAGGAATTATTCTAAAGACCTACAACTTATCAGAAATTCAAATAAAGTACTTAAGATATTCCAACAAGAGTTCAGCATGATCATAAATTATATTAAAGACCATCTGACGAACTAATCAAAAATTCAAATCTAGTCCTTCAGATCAGATGACCTTTCTCACAATCTCATCCGAAGAGCTGATCGAACTCTTGCGCAACCAGGGCTGGTAGTGCTGATGCGATATAATAGTAGTGACTTTAGTGACATAAATTACGGAAATAGTGACTTGTAAATACTAAATGGTAACTCAGAAATTCAAATGCGGTTTGATATTGAAATAAACTTCTTATGTACTTTAAATCAAATTTTAATAATTCGCTTAGAACTTTTCACAGAATTTCTTCCGAATGATCTCAAGAAATTTTTTAGAATAATTCCCCTTCTCTTAAACTTAGAGGCAAATAAGCTTTTACAAAAATAATATTGTATTCTTGAAATTCTTTGCAGAACAATCAACAACATTCTCGGAAGTAGATTATTGTCGAAGTTGGAAATGCTTAACATCAAATATCAGAATTAAAGTGTTTAAATTAAAGTGCAAGAAAAGCGTTGATAGTTCCGTTATAGTACGGCAGTGTGAAATTTGTATATATTTAGAAAGTATAAAGTGAAAAAAGGATAATTTTGAGGAAGGTACTAATTGGGTAGAGCAGCTCCTTTAACAAGCTCATCCGTTAATTAGGGATGGTGAGGGGTATTTCCCCCTGCCACTACTGGCAAAAGGGATGATCGCCGATTTGTTCATGTACCTCCGATGTGCGGAAACAGTTCTATCGATTGTTTCACACTCAAGTCGCCATCTGACGTAAACAACTACCCGATTCGTACCTTCCTCAAAATTGTCCTTTGCTCTCTCTCTGTCTTTGCAACCCTATAATTTAATCTCCTCTTCTATCGTATAACATCTCCATTTTAAGTAGGATATTCAACGTTAAGCAACTCCGTCTACTCACGTATGAAGTAATAACACATGATTAGTTAAAGTAGCTTATTTTCGTTTTTTATTGATTCTTCTAGGGATTACCTGAAGGCTCCTTCCATAAAAACATTTTAAATTTATTTGAATTATCTTTAGAATTTTCATGCAAATTCATAAATTTCTGCTTCGATTAATCTTGGACTTCTCCCCTGCATTCAATCGGAAATTCCATTCGTATTCTCCTTAGAATTCCCATAGTATTTCCTCAGAATTCTCAAAACAAAAATCCATAACAGAATAACTTTGAAAATCTTCTCCGAATTCCTTTGAGATTGAACCCTCAAAATTCGATTCCATTGGAATTCTTCTCCGAATTTATTTCGAACTCTTAAGAATTCTCTTGGAAGTATCTTCAGAAATCACCCCAGAATTATTTAAGAATTATCCGCAGATACCATTTTTGGAGTTCACGGGATTTTCATGGAATTCTAATCAGAGCTCCCGTAAGCAAAATTTCAGAACGAATTTTGAATTCTTATAAGAATTGGACCTAGAATCCTCATCCAATCATTCTTCTCAGAACTCTCGTTAAAATTCACTCTCAATTATATTGGAATTATTTCCAAAATTGTTTCGGAGCTTAATTTTGCGTCTCTAATAATTTAAATAATAATCAAAAGCGACGCTCGTAGTATGTACATTGGTATTCTTCTCTGATATATCTTGGTGTCATCCAAAATTCTCTTAAATTTACTTTGGATTTTTTAAAGTTCTTAATCATCCTTGAAAGACTTTTGAAAATCTTTTACAGACCAATACCTTTGAAAAGTTTCCAAGGTTTACAATTTATTTTCTGATCAAGGAGGTACATTTTCCCCACTTTTAATTGAAATTGAAGGCATTTCCCAATAGTTTTCCTGGTGTTCAAAAGTTTTGCGGTTTACTGGTCACCCTGGTAAAAAAATTTGATCAATTTTTCAACTTTGGTAAAACAACTGCAGGCTTTCTTAGTGCCAAGTTTCCAATTTAAACATTTCGTTGATGTTTTTAAATTTCACTCTATTTTAGTAGTGAAAAAGTGACTTTAGTGACTATTTTTAGGGAAGTCACTAATGGTGTAAAAAGAGTAACATCTAATGGAATCTCTGATTTTAGGAGAAAAATCTCATGCTAAGTGCCTGTTTTATTATAAAATACAGTACCCGTTCGACTTTAGTAACAAGCCCGACAATTTAGTGTTGCCAAAATCGAACGGATTTATTATGGAATTCAATTTACGATTTCGTTCATTATCGTCCACCATGAGTCATCTTTAAGACATAAACGCTATTGATAATTAATCTGTTATTAAAAATTGTAATCACAAGTAGCAAAAATACATTGTCAAAATCGAACCACGTGCCAAAAACGAACGGTTTCGTGGATTTCTTGCCCAAATCGAATCTTTCGTTAATCGAGCGGGTACTGTACATGAAAGGTAGCGAGTGTATACAATTTTTCGAAGCACAGCGCTATCAACAAAAGATTGACTGCTCTAGTAAATTTTACCTACAATATCAGTTAAACGAGAGGAGCTCTAATTTAGGAAAATCGATTACCAATATTTTACTAGATGATTCTTAGTGTGTTGGGATTTGTTAATTAATTAATTTGGTAAGGCCCAATCGAATTAACTTTACAGAGCCGAGGATTCTTGTTCACTATACAATACATCTTAAAACTATAGACAAAAGGAACAACACAATAAACACTTTATCTTCCGCTATCCAACAAGCCTCCTCCATCAGAACGGGAGCTGCTTCCAGTGGATTTATTGTATGGCAGTATCGCCAACAGGAGGCAGAGCGCTTCCATTGCAGCAATGGATGCAAAACGTGGTCAGCACTCACACACTCATCACTAAACGGTTACTTTCCAAAGTCGACGACGCATCGACCGAAAGAACTGCTGATGAAGAACAATGAGACGAACCACATAATAGTTGCTGCCGAGTAAACAGACGATCGCGTGACACACATCGAGAGTGGCCTGCTTCTGTCGACAGACGAGTGATCACTCTTGTGTTGTGGGTATCCACAAATTATGTAAAGGATTAGGGAGAGATGAGTCACACCATTTCTTACAATTTCTTACAATGGTGCTAGGGACGGCTGACATTTTCTTTCATAATATTCAAAAGTTTAAAAAAAAATGATCTTTACCGATTTTGTGCCAAATAACCTGAACGTCGATTGAATGAGCAGAGGATAAACTGATTTATTTAGGAATGTAAAATGTTCCCAACTCAATATTTAACGATTGTATGACAATTTAGCACTCTTACTTACTATAAACCAACAACAGGGGTAACTGGATCTAATAATCACTCAAACCCCATTACACAATTTGTGCATGACCCCTTGCCAATATTTCCGTATCTCACCGCCGCAACAAAAGTTACAAACAGCTGCACCACCACACCGAAAGAGAAGCCATTCCCCGAGAAACCAACGGATTCCGAATGCATTGTCAGCATTCTCGACTTCAGCTCCGCTGAGCTGTTTGAGCTCCCTTGCATTACGGTGGCGTCGCGACGGTGGGATAGCTTCCACAAGGACGAGGTCAAGTGAATCAAAGCGAGAAAATATATTCTCACACCCAACCAGCACCAGCCAGCCAACATCGTCACGTCGCGCTCAATTTTCAGCTTCTGTTAGTGTTGTAGACGTTTGCATTATCGGAGAAGGGCTCGGGGGTAAAAATTCATGGAAAATTAATGGCAACAAACTTGCGGAAGCTTTTAGCGGCTACCGAATAACAAAAAAAAAGCTACAGCTTCCACAAGCAATTATTCGCAATTTTGCATCCAAGGACACCACTGTGAAAAGTTTAAGCTTTGTACGACATCCGTTAGAAAGCAGTGTTTTCGGTAAATAAGGAGGATTCAGTTTCTTTCATAGCCCTTTAATCTAATAAAAAAAGCACACTTAAGACCATTTCAGTTACCGTCAGAGACAAGGCACACAAGAAAGCTCTTCCTTAGTTACGCTATCAGGCTTATTATCTGTCACGAGTGCAAATATTTGGTCATTACTACGATACCCAACTACATGCAGCGTTGAAAAAACACCGAGATTTTCTTTCATCTCCTGGTCGTTGTTTCCGTCGACGTCGTCAAGGACCGTAACCGTTCTTCCTCGGTACTGTTTGTTTAAATAAGCATCCTAGCGAAGGAACTGCTGCAGCCTGCGGCAAAGCGCGCGTAGCCTATTCGCCCAAGAGTCTTGACTTGTTATTTGCGAGGAATTACGTTGCTTTCTTCTGTCCGTCATTCATTCATTTTTTTTTCTTTTCTTCACCGTTGTCACCCGGTCATTTATCGGAATCTTCGCGCGTGCTTCACCATCATTGCAGGTGCTTGCGAACCGTGCTTCGCAAGAAGGACAAACGCCCCCGGAACAACGAAGCGTCGCCGGGGAAAAAAAATGATGGAAAACTTAATTAAATATTTATCCACGCACATCTTCATCGCAGCCGGCGGCGTCTTCTCTAGCCACGACCGGCATCAGCATCGTCTAGGAAGCCATGTGCCTACAAACATTAAAGGTCGCTCACAATCTCGAGTAGGCGATGAGTTTTGCACCCTCGAGGATGCCTGTCTCCATGGTGGCTTTGCATGGTGTTGTGGCGTGGATTTTCCGTTCTGCCGGTCCCTTCTCGGGAGCCACCCGGGATTGCGTCGTCGTCGTCGTCGTCTTTGTAGTAGCATCCATCGGGAAAATTACTTCTTTAAATGATGAGATAAGTTGGTTGTACTTTTTCATGCAGATACACGCTCTGCTCATCGTTTCAGTTCAGAGTTTGTAGTGTAATCATAATTGTGATTCATTTCCCGAGTCAACATCCCGGAATTGCGAGCTGAATTTTTGATGAGCTAAGTCGTTAAATGTAAATCACAGCTGGATCATGGAAAAGTTAACAGATTGTTTAAAGCGACCAAAGTAGTTATATGTACACGATAAACAAATTTCTCTTACATACAATGTAAGGTTGGATTGATTACATCCTCTGCATGAGTTTCACGAGATGATTTTCTAGACGCAATGCATTTGGGAAAACAAACTTTGCTCGAAAATGAAGCTAACATAAAAATTATTTTAAAATCCTTTAGGCGACCACATTACCACATTAGGCATACTGCTCATGCAAATTTGTAATAGAATCTTACATTTCCCCGTTGGGTGTAAAGATGGTAAGTGTATAGGGTTTTTGATCTAATTTCCGTCCTACTAAGCACAACCCACGCGTTACCTCTCTTTTCTGAACGAGTTTAAACAAAAAATGGAATATTTCTGTCAAAAATGACTTTTAAATTTATTCACCTTTCCATACGTACTGTTGGATTTGATAAAGAGTCACATTTGTTGAGATATTGTCTAAAATCTAACACTGTTTCTTGATCTACGAGTTTCAATTCCGTCCTAACGCATTGAAACGCCATTAGATTTTCTTCGTCCTACGGATAAACGTAGAAAAAGGGGATTCGCTAGGAGCGCTTCTTTTGTTTTGAGAACAATGAGCGTAAATATTCATACAATGCGCTCTAACAGGATTTATGTTGTAGCTAATGAACTAACGCATCGGAACAAACCTATTAATGATATGTGCACGGTGAATTCATTGATATTTTGATCTTTTCTTATCGATAGAACGGAAATGGGCGATTACGACGAAGTAGCGCTCTACCCTAGTAGAAAATTCACCTAAGCATAGCCCCATTAACACGCTTGTCACAAATCGGATGAGGCAACTTCTATACAACTTATGTGAGTCATAAACAAGTTGCTGCAACTTATTGTGACGTAATTGTGCTACTCGGGAGGTTGCCAAGGCAGTTTGTTTTGAATCCGCTCCACTCTTATACTAAACCCTCTCTAGTGTATAGTGTTCCGGTCAGGATACCGGTTGAAAATAATACACTGGCAACACAATGTGCTATTTATGACTTCAATCTTTGAATGGCTGGACAATGCATACCATTGATACTTTGCGTATCTGCAGGTATAAAATAGACCCCACTAGCGGTCCTTAGTATCTTGTCCAGTAACTCCTATCCCTACCTCCCCGCGGTGCCGGCTGGGGTACGAGTAACCATAGGGAAGATCGGGTAACCATCTCCGGTGGGACCTTGGTCGTATGCTGACAGGGAAGGGGGTGACTCCTCTCTCCGGAGAGTACAGTCTTCGAGCGTCTGTTCACTATGGAGGTGCGGCTCAAAACGGCGTCTGTTCTACATGTTAGGAGCGGCTGATCAACGTCCTGGTGCCAGCGTGGGACTCTAAACAGTGCTGTGCACGATGGTCCCCCGGCGAGACAATGGGGGTTGGTGCAGGCCCTACAAGCCAGCCGTGAAAAAACAAAAGTCCATGAAGCAAGCAATGTAAATACGGACCGGAACAATCGGCATAGACTCAAGCAAACGGACTAACGATTGGAAACTCGGACTGCAAGTCTTTCAATTTCTTGGGAAGTACCCGCATTCTTTCCGATTTATTGAGGGTCCGCAAGTTCGACATCGTAACGCTGCAGGAGGTTTGCTGGAAGGGATCGTCGCTACATACGTATAGGAATGGATAACCTCTACCAAAGCTGCGGCAATACCCATGAGTTGGGTACAGCTTTCATCGGGATGGGCGAAATGCAGAAGCGCGTGATTGGGTGGTGACCAATCGATAGCAGAATGTGCAAGTTGAGGATCAAAGGCTGTTTCTTCAATGTCAGCATAATCAACGTGCACAGCCCTCACTTAGCAAGTGACTATGGCGATAAAGACGCTTATTACGCGCAGCTTGAACGGGAATACGACAGCGGCCCAAGCCATGACGTCAAAATCGTCATCGGTGATCTTAACGCTCATTAATCATCGATTTCGCCGCCTCTAAGAACATGACCATACGTAACACCTACTTCCAGCATAGCCTCCCAACAGAATCGCAAATCGACTACATTTTGATCGACGGAAGGCACTTCTCGGATATTATCCACGTCAGGACCTATCGCAGCGCAAATATCGATTCGGACCACTACCTTCTAATGGTCAAGGTGCGCCAAAAACTTTCCGTTGCCAACAACATTCGGTACCAACCGACGCCCGCCACAGTACAATCTGGAGCGACTGAAGCTGCCCGAAATCGCAACTGAGTGCAACGTGCAATGCCTCGACGCAGCGTTGCCGGATGAGGGAGAGCTCACCGAAGCCCCTCTTGAGGACTGATGGAGCAACGTGAAAGCAGCGATTAACAGCGCTGCTGAAGGCGCCGTTGGGTTCGTGGAGCGGAATCGACGGAACGATTGGTTCGACGAAGAGTGCCAAACGGTTTTGGACGAGAAGAACGCAGCGCGGGCGGTGATGCTGCAGCAAGGAACCCGTCATAACGTGGAGTGATATAAACAGAAGCGAAGACAGCAAACCCATCTTTTCCGGGATAAGAAGCGCCGCCTGGAAGAGCTGGAGTGCGAAGAAATGGAGCAGTTGTATCGTTCTCGAAAAACACGCAAGCTCTTCAAGAAACTCAACGCATCCCGCCAAGGCTTTGTGCCGCTAGCCGAAATGTGTCGGGATATCTTAACGGACGAAAGTGAGGTGACTGAAGCAGCACTACGATGAACTTCTGAACGGCGCAGAGGCGGAGGACCAAGGCGGCAGGATGAATGGCTTCGTCGGTACAGCGGATGAGGGGAACTATGCCAGCTTCCACGATTGGTTAAGGATGCTATCCGACAGCTTAAGAACAACAAAGCAGCTGGGAAAGATGGTATCAGAGCGGAACTTATCAAAATGGGCCCGGAAAAGTTGGCCACTTGTCTGCACCGACTGATAGTCAGGATCTGGGATACAGAACAGCTACCGGAGGAGTGGAAAGAACGTGAGCACTATCGAGCGATCACTATTCTTAACGCGGCCTACAAAGTGCTTTCCCAGATCATCTTTCGCCGTTTATCGCCGCTAGCAAGCAGATTTGTGGGAAGTTATCAAGCCGGTTTTGTGGACGGGCGATCGACAACGGACCAAATCTTTACGTTGCGGCAGATCCTCCAAAAGTGTCGTGAATATGAAGTCCCTACGAACCACTATTCATCGATTTCAAAGCCGCTTATGATACTATTGACCGTGAAGAGCTATGGAAGATGTTGAAAGAGAACAATTTTCCCGGGAAGCTGACCAGACTGATCAAGGCTACGATGGATGGTGTACAGTGCTGCGTGAAGATATCGGGTGTGTTATCGGACTCGTTTGAAACTCGCAAAGGACTTCGACAAGGCGATGGTCTTTCCTGCCTCTTGTTCAACATTCCTGGGCACAATAAGTCCAGCCAGTTCATCTGCTTCGCTGACGACGTGGACATTGTCGGAAGAACGGTTCAGGCCGTGGCGGAGCAGTACACCAGGCTGAAACGTGAAGCAGAGAAGGTTGGATTAAAGGTGAATACGTCGAAGACAAAGTATCTGTTAGCTGGAGGAACCGAGCGGGATAGGGCTCGCATAGGCAGAAGCGTGACAATCGAGGTGGTGGATGAATTTGTGTACCTCGGATCATTGGTGATGTCGGATAACAACTGCAGCAGAAAAATTCGACGGCGTATTATTGCCGGAAGTCGTACTTACTACGGACTGTGGACTACACAAGACCCTGAGGTCGGGTAAACTTCACCTCCGTACTAGATGTACAAGACGCTGATAAGACCGGTAGTTCTCTACGAGCACGAGGCGTGGACGATGCTCGAGGAGAACCTGCAAGCACTTTGTGTTTTCGAACGACGAGTGTTTAGAACCATCTTTGGCGGGGTATGTGAGAACGGTGTATGGAGGCAAAGGATGAACCACGAGCTGGCGCAACTCTATGGCGAACAGAAAGTTGCGAAAGCTGGACGGGTACGATGGGCGGGACACGTTTTAAGAATGCCGGACAACAATCCCGCAAAAATGGTGTTTGACTCGAATCCGGCCGGTACAAGACGAAGAGAAGCACAGCGAGCAAGGTGGTTAGACCAAGTGGAGCAGGAACTTGGAAGTGTGGGACGGTCAAGAAATTGGAGACAAGCAGCCACGGACCGCGTGAATTGGCGTAACATTGTGATGCCGGGGAAATCCTGAGGGATGTCGGACCAGGATAAGTAAGTAAGTAGTCTTTGAATGGCTTTATAATACAGTTTGTACACGGCCGTTGAGACATACTCAGCTGAAGAGTCACTTTTACTCAGTCGTATGAGAAATTTCTAAAAACGTGCGTCACTTAAAGCTGAGTGGCCTACGTTTTTAGAAATTTCGCCTACAACTGAGTAAAAGTGAGTCTCTTTCTTTGAGTTAGTCTCATCGGCCGTGTAAGCAATTGTAATAGTAGCCAGTATTGTAGATATGTTTCACACATCAACAAGCATTATTAAGTACATTTTGAATTAGCGGAGCTCATTAAATCAAACGCCATCGGGGGGTTATTCAAATTGCCGTATCTTAACGAAATTGCGCAATCTTAATTACACATTATATAACGCTATCTACAGATCCTGCTTAGGGGTCATACACAAGTTATGTCAAGCTTTAAACGGGAGAGGGGGTTCCGAAGATTGTGACAAATAGACTACTCAAAATTACTTTGTACTCAGTACTCAGTACCAGTGATGCAAAATATCATGACACTCACGTGACACTCGTCTACGCATCAACCGACTGAACGAACGTTTCGTCACGCAGTGATAGGTAGAGCTATGGCAAATGGCAAACAACAATCACTAGTAACGGTCGCTGCTCACAAGCATAACGTTACATTCGCTGCTGATGATGAAAAGCACAACGAAAACAGTGAAGACTTCTGCAGTACGATCATGAGAAAATGCGAAACGACAGAAGAAAATGAAATCAATGCCTTCGCATTCCAAATTCGTCTCGGCAGGCGCGACTTTGTGAGTTACAAACAAAGCAGGCAACATTAAACGAAAGCTGTTGGGCTCACTCACCAACACACTCACTTATGCAAGCAAAGCAGCAACTGCTTCAAAACGAGCACAGATGAGTGTCGTGATTGTCGGGAATGACCAGATCGGTGATGGATCACAACCGAAGACGACATTCACCAGTTGCTTTTTACTTCTTTCGACAACTTGATGGATGGTCATGGAGAGAGCTTCGACGAGCACATTGATAGGAATGTACAAAGCGTTACTACCATCAGCTGTTTGACGATCGTGATTGTGATAGGTCGCAACTCTGCTCAGTACTCAGTACTCAGTATTCCAAAATATTCTCTTGGAGTGGTCCCATGAATTCCTTGAATTTCTTTTCAAAACTCCTATGTAGCTCACCTAAGCAGAAAGACCAAGATCGCGAGGCGATGGAAAATCTGTACCGCGTAAACGACACACGGAAGTTCTACGAGAAGCTAAATAGTTCGCGGAAAGGCTACGTGCCGCAAGCCGATATGTGCAAGGACTTGGACGGTAACCTTCTCACGAACAAGTGTGAGGTGATTGAGACGTGAAAGCAGTACAATGACGAGCACCTCAAGGGTGAAGCAGCAGAAAACGAAGGTGGCACGGCAACAGACCTTGGAGCACGCGCAGATGACGACAGGCTACCGGCCCCTGATTTTCTAGAAGTTGAGGAGGAGATCGGTCGGCTGAAGAACAACAAAGCAACTGGTGTAGATCAACTACCAAGTGAGCTATTGAAATACGGTGGTGAGGCACTGGCTAGAGCGCTGCACTGGTTGATTGCCCAGATTTGGGAGGAGGAGATATTACCGGAGGAGTGGATGGAAGGTGTCGTATGCCCAATCTACCAAAAGGGCGACAAGTTGGATTGCTGCAACTACCACGCGATCACTCTGCTGAGCGCCGCCTACAAGGTACTCTCTCAAATTCAATGCCTCCGCCTGTCACCATATGCAAGAGAGTTTGTGGGGCAATACCAGGCGGGATTCGTGGGTGCCCGCGCTACCACGGACCAAATTTTCGCGATTCGGCAGGTTCTGCAGAAATGCCGCGAATACAACGTGCCCACATATCATTTGTTCATCGATTTCAAATCCGCATACGAGACAATCGATCGAGATCAGCTATGGCAGATTATGCACGACTACGGATTTCCGGATAAACTGACGCGATTGGTCAAGGCGACGATGGATTAAGTGATGTGTGTTGTTCGAGTATCGGGGACACTCTCGAGTCCCTTTGAATCTCGAAGAAGGTTACGGCAAGGTGATGGATTTTCGTGTCTTCTATTCAACATCGTGTTAGAAGGTGTGATCAGAAGAGCTGGGGTAGACACGAGTGGTACGATCATCAGGAAGTCCATCCTGCTTCTTGGTTTAGCCGATGACATCGACATCATGGCACGGAACTTTGAGACGATGACGGAAACGTACATCAGAATGAAGGTTGAAGCTAGGCGGATTTTACTTGCCATCAACGCATCGAAGACGAAATATATGAGAGGAAGAGGTTCTAGGGAAGACAATGTTAGCCTCCCATCCCGAGAGATGAAATCGAGGTGGTCGATGAGTTTGTGTATTTGGGCTCACTGGTGACCTCCGAAAATGATACCAGCAGAGAAATTCAAAGACGCATTATGGCAGAGAATCGTGCCTACTTTGGACTCCGGAGGACGCTCCGGTCGAATAAAATTCGCCGTCGCACGAGTAGACTATGGATGACGGAACGTGAAGGAGGCGAATGAACCACGATTTGCTGGGAGAACCATCCATCGTCCACATTGCAAAAATTGGGCGATTACGGTGGGCTGGGTAAGAATGCCGCACGGCGACCCAGTGAAAATGGTTCTCGAAAGCGCCCCAATAGGAACAAGAAGAAAAGGCGCGCAGCGGGCAAGGTGGACCAAGTAAAAGGCGACCTGCGGACCCTTCGCAGAATACGAGGCTGGTGAAGTGTGGCCATGGATCGAGTAGAGTGGAGACGACTTCTTCGGACATCAGAGGACAACAAGGCCTTAGCCTGATTGGTAAGGTAAGTATGTAGCTCATCTATGAATTATCTTAAAAATCATACCGGTATAACTTTGAAACACACCTCGGAATTCCCTTTAATTCCCTTTCCAAAGTATTATTTTGAAACTACCCTCAAAATGTCGATGCAAATCTCATCGGAATTCAATCCCCTTGGTATTTTCATCGGAATTCCCTTGCAACTCTCCCCAGAATTCCTTGTGAACACTCTTACTTACGTTAGAAGTAACCTGGAAATGTTTTCCAAGTTCTTAAGATCCCTTGAAAATAGCTGAAGATTTTGAACTGGTATCGTGACAATGTCTCAGTATTTGTAATCCTTTGCAATCGAATTCTCTCACAACCCAAAGCAACCAAAACTGTCATTTCGGAATTAATAAATCCAACATCAACCCGCCGTGCGCCCGACACCAACCACCAAGTTGGAAGCCTGTGGTTAATCTTATTTAATATCGCCTCTTTTAGATTTTCGTTTACATAATTGAAGACGTAAATTTGTATTGCAAATCAACTTCTGACTCCAACCTACTCCAATTTGAGCTGGTAGTCTTTTGTAAATCAACTTGCTTGCTCACTTGTTTTGGTCCCCCACTCACAACCACTTCGGTTGATCGAAAAACAAACACAGATCCGTCCTCCTTCACCAAATTAAGCAAATTACTTTATACCCTCCAATCCCGTCGGATGTGGGTGTGGTTATAATCCCTATCGGAGGGAATCGCAAATTCCCATCATCTCCACAAACAACAACATCAGCTAAATATAACGTCGACGACCACCATGATGATGACTATGACGAAGGTACGGCCAACGGCGGAAGTGGCAGGATCCACGGAGCTTCGTTTTGCAAACAAATAAATAAATGACAAAAACACTTAAATCATAGTTTTGCAACTCGCTGAGGCGTGGATTTGTTCTCATCCACCCCGAAAAGCTCGGTGGGAATTCTTCTCGGTTGCTTTTTCTATGCTGCTGATGCTGGAATTATTGAGACGTAGAGCAAATCCCCACCACTAGGTACTGGAAGGAGTGCAGAGAGAAGAAGCGAAGAGAAATCGTTGTTGAGCCCCTGTATGTATGCAATATACACCGAAGCAGAAGTTGGTGCCGGCGGAGTCTCTGTCTCTGCAGGAAATCTACTGTGTAGATCCTGATGTTTCTGCTCTAGTTGCTACCACCGTCGTCGTCGTCTTTAGGGAATAGTAGTGACAAATATTTATTATTCAATGCATTTTCTATCCGCAAACGATGTGCGGGCGGACGGTGTGGTGGAACTTGCGAGACTATTGTTTCTTGAGATTCTTCGGGGCGTTCATGAGTTGCCGTTAGTTGCGGGGTATTTCGGCGAGAGCATTGGTATCAGCAATGAAAGGAAGTTTTCCCTTGCCTTTGTTGAGCTTTTTGCGGTGTTGTTTTTGGGATTATTGAAACAGAGTTGGTGATTCGTGAGGATGCAGATGCTGCTGGGAAAAGAAAAGATAAGTGTTCTTTTAATTTTTGGCCTGATGGAAATTATCGTAGGGATTTGAATGTATGTGTAGAAAACAAATTGGATTCCTGGGATTTCCTCTGCGAATGAAGCTTAGAGTGTCTTCAAGCAATTTATTATTCGGATTACTATCCATCGAAAACGACTTCCATGAGCAATGATTTGGAGGCAACAGTCGATCAGCACCCAACAGCAACAACTTTCCACGCAATAACCAAATTCCTCTCGCTTTCAAAACAACGATTTATGTACACTAGTAATGGTAATGTTGAATTTCCACCTGAAACGAACCGTTCGTTGGAACAATTCCAAAACATGAATCGAGATGCTCGAGCTAGCGAAGCACCATGGGAAGCAAATTGATCGACCGCTGCCGCTGACCCAGACTTGTGATGAAATTAACCACCAACCATCAACCGTGCATCCATAGAAAGGAGTGAAAGAAGAGATGCAAAACAAAAAAAAAACCTTGACGCCTCTACAACGACAACCATGAAGATTGAGGTGTTGAACAAAAGCTGTTGGTAGAAAGTTAATCAATCGTGCGATGCAAAGCTTCGATCGATCGAATTTTCGGGCCGTGGAATTTCGCTTTCCATAGGCCGCTGCATCTTTGATCGGATGGCTATCTGAATTGGGTGCATGCAACTGATGGAGGATGAAGATATCATACCGTAATTACTGAGTGCTGTTTTTCTGCTAGCTTAGAACCTTCCAAATAGGATGTAGGTTGATTCTAGAGCAACATGTGAAAAGGGGCTGGGTGTCAAATGTCAACGATGCATTTTTCGACAGTTTCGTTTAAAATGTAGCAATCGATTACAGATTTCCATGAAAAGTATGCAGAACTTGCAATGTTTCACAACATAAACAGATTCTGTAATGTGGTCGCAGAAAGGTTTTTAAAATATTTTGGAATTAGTATGTAAACTTATTTTTAGAACAAAGTTTGTTTCCACAAATACATTGCGCCTAGAAAATCATCTCGTGAAGGTTTTTTTTTTACTAAAATATGTGCTCCAGACAAACGTAAGCTGCAGTCCCTTGCAAGAGCATTTACATTTGGTATATGAAACATATGCAGATGATATAATAAATCCAACCTTACATTGGATGTAAAAGAAATTTGTTTTTTGTTTATTAATTTATTTGATAAGGCTTACTTGAATTAACTTTATAGAGCCGAGGATTCTTGTTTACTATACAATACATCTTGAACAACACAATTAACATTTTATCTTCTGCTATCCAATAAGCCTCCTCCACCAGAACGGGATCCGCTTCCAGTGATTGGCAGATTCGCCAACGGGGGTCAGAGCGCTTCCATTGCAGCAATGGACGCAAAACGTGGTCAGCACTCACACATTCATCACGAAACGGTTGCTTTCCAAAGACGACGACGCATCGACTGAAAGAACTGCTGATGAAGAACAAACTTTTCCTGGAAATTCGTGAAGCGTCTGATCTTGAAGTATTTATACAAGAAAATGGTAACTTTTACACTTGGTGCACACAAAGTTTATTCAAGCTTAATGTGAAGAAATTTAATTCCATTTCATTTACAAGAAAGAAAATTATTAGGCAAGGACATGTAACAACAGGACAAAACAGGGTTGAAAAGTGCAATCAAGTTAGAGATTTAGGTGTTATTAGATTCTAAATTAAGCTTTGCTGAACATTATAATAACATTATGTACAAGGCAAGCAACATGCTAGAGTTTATTAAAAGGTTTAGCTTTCATTTCAATGATCCATACACAATCAAAACATTAACCGTTGCATATGTCAGGCCTCTCCTTGAGTTCTGTAATATAGTCTGGGCTCCATATCAAGATACTCATATAAACCGCATCGAATCAGTTCAAAAACAGTTTCTATTATTTGATCTAAGAAAGTTAGGCTGAACGAGTTTACCCTTACCATCTTATGAGTCTCGATGTGTGTTGATTAATTTTGATGCACTTGAAAAGCGAAGGCAGCTTGCAATTATACGATGTTGTAGCAAAAATGCCACAGAGATTTTAGAAAATCTAAATTTGTCTCTCGTTCCTCAAGAAACAGAAATATGTTTTATATTAACAACCAAAGAACAAACTATGCCAGGAACGCGCCTTTAAATAGAATGATGTCTTGTTATAATGAACATTATGAAATAATTGATTTGATAATGAACAAAAATGCTCTTAAAAACGTTCATCTTTTAAGATACTCTTTTACTTTTTTTTTTCGTTTGGTGGCTTTTTCATCATTTAAGTATAGAGTTATTTTGGGTTTTTAACATTCCGAGCGGTGGATTAAAAACAAATCCTTACGCCGACTACGAACCCTCCGAAAAACGTGTAGCGCCAAGTTTGCAATGACATAGCTTAGCCATTTCTTGATGAATTTCAAAAATTGAGTTACCACTAGAATTCCTACGGTCTGTAGATTATTTTGATTGTAAATAGATTGAAAATAGGGTTGCCTACTTTTTTAAAAACGATGCAACTCGTTACACGTTTCCATTCAAGGTGCATTTATGGGTTTTGCAAGTGGCTTAAAATCAATAATTTAGGTTAATGAGCACAAATATTTATAATTATCCGGAATACAGTCATGCTTCCTACGGTTGTTATACGGTTTTTACGCGGTTTTTGACACGGTTGGCGACGCTGAGTCGCAATTCACACTGTATGATTTTAACGATTAATCGATAACGATACAAGATATCGAATTGATTCAAATCACATTATCCGTTTCAAGCCATAAGTAATCAAACGGCATACTTTAAAAAAAAATCACAATTTTTGGTGTAAATACAAAAAGTTTCAATTATGGTTGGATCTATGGATCATAGCATGCTATCAGTGGCGTCGCGTAACCTCACTTTTTACCTCTGTACCAACTTTCAAAACCAGATTTAATGCCATATTCATACTCGAATCGGTTGAAAAATACACTTAATCTTCTAGTTTACTCGATATCTATCCATTGCAAGCAATATTTTGTTAAGTGTTTATGTTTTGAGAGTTGGTTCACAGGTAGATTGAGGTTAAGGAAACGCCACTGCATGCTATAATTACAAATAGCATCAAAATATTAATAATTTTTTGCAAAATTTTGGGGAAGATCCGAAAAACCCGTAAAGTGGTCAATCCATGAAACTGACATCTTTTTTGCTCATAACTCAAAAATGGTAAGCAACACCACTTTTTAATTTTCACCAGTAAAAGATATTTTTGTTAAAACAATTTCCATCACTCCGAAAATGGTTTTTCTTACTTTTCTTTGTGATTTTTCCATGCAAATAGATGCGAAATTTGAAATGTCAGTTAAAGTCATGTTCGAGCAAAAAAAAACTGCTTTTAACGAATTGAACTTAATTGGAGTTGGGAATGCATCCATTTAAGCCGTATACGTTAAAAGCGATAAATAAAAAGATAAATTACGATTATCCGACAAATGAGGTCGACTCAAAGTTGAAATTAGTTTACTCATATTCTTGAAAACGTAGTTAACTCACTGAGACTGAGTGAAACTTTCCGAGCTTTTACAGGCATTTGTTTTCTAATACGAGCAACATCTCGATGTACATATGCAATTAGCACACGGAAAAAAAGTTTTCATGTAGTTTCCATTTTTCTATTAACAAATCCAATGATATCTATCTGAATTTCGCATAACATTCATGTGATCACATGAGTTCTATATGATAAATCACTTAAATTTCATTTGAAACATAAGGTTCATGTGATTTTGTGGTGCATTTCCGAATTATTATACCATATGCAAGTTATGTGTTCTAATGAATATTTTCCATTGTATATGTGATTTATTCTTTGAGTGTATACTTCTAGAATGAGTAACTTTTCGTCGATTTTTGTCATATTCGAAAAGAAAGATGAGGCTCAGTCTACAAGTAAGCTACGTTTTCTAGAGTTTGAGTAATTTAAACTTAAATTTGAGTCGGTCTTATATGCCATGTAGTGTGAAAATCTGTTAGTTACTTAGTACTGGTCCTTTTGCACGCCAGCAGCGGGAGAACGAGCACACCTTAGTGAGAGATACAACTTTCCACCACCTAAATATGGTGGGTTGCTGAAACGATTCAGATAGGAAGGAATATCGAAATAAAGATCATCGAGAAATGGAGAGTACTGTACAACGAAGCCAAGTACGATGAATTGGCGCTAAACACTAACACTGTTGTAACGATTTTACAAATATAGTTTTAAAATAAGATATATCAAGCAACATATTCATTACACTTTGCAAAATAACTAAACACCTGGGGGAGAAAAACTTGGCTAAATATAACAGATTGATACATCAAAAACTCATCATGCGACACCTCAAATCACATTAGATCAATGATGGACATATTCAGACCCAATTATCACAATGGCCTCTTTCAGATGTACCGGGTATCCCAGAGAAGTGGACAGATTCTGACATGCGAAGAAATGCATCATGCGATACCCTAAATCACATGGAACTCAACATAATGATTAGCGCAAGTATTTATAATGATTTTCCATAAAACCTCATTGAAATTTATTTATGGAAGAGAAAAAGTGCGTAACGGCTGAAATCAAGGAAAAAGCGGTGCATCGATTCGGAATATCTGCGGATTGGTTCTGACCAGCGGTTTTGGATGAAGCATCGGAACGATTGGACCAGCAGTGCGTACACAAATATAATACATACTGAGACTCAGAAATGAAACATACATAACTTATAGCTTACCTAATCCTTTGAAAAAGTTCGTTATGGGGTTTCCTCTCAGGCTCCCTTTGATTTTTCTCGATTTTTTCCACATTTTTACGACTCTTATTCAGGTTCCCTAACGGCGAAAATGGCTGCTTCGTTCAGCACTAAAACTGTATCTGGGGGTGATCTCGAATAAAAAGATGGAAGAGGATGGAAACACACTGTCCGACACACACTTGAAAACGCGAGAATTTCTAAAACGTGTTGCAAAATGCATCGCACGTGTAATTTGATTAAAGATATAAAACAGTGTAACCAACTAAATTTTAAAATTTTCCCATGATTACAAAAGTCTGTAAATATCTGTGAAAAAACTAAAAAGTCTGTAAATGTATGTAACGAAAAAAAAAGTCTGTGAAAAAATAAAAGTCTGTAAATTCATAGACATGTCAGTAAATCTGGCATCTCTGTACCTGACCTATAACGAATATCTAATTTAGCATAGCATTTTCAATGCAAAATAAGATGAGTTCATGTTCTCCCAGATACACAGTATATTCGTTATGAGTCAGGTAATACTGTAGGATCAGTTTCGTGGACTGTGCAGTTCTGTGGGTATTCCGGATCTTCAGGAGGACGGTCCTATGGCCATGTTTGTGTCATGTCCCCAAATTCATTCTTATATCACAGTTCCAAGTGTTTAAAAAAACGCGTAGCTCTAGGATCAGTTTCATTAATTGACAATTTCTACTGATCTAAAAGATTTTCCAGAGGACGGTCCCATAGCACGATCCTTAATTCATTCTTATATCACAGTTCCTAATGTTTTCGAAAAAACTGTGAAACTCTAGGATCAGTTTCATAGAATGGCCACTTTTGTGGATGTTCCGGATCTTCCGGAGTACGATCCCATGGAAATCCGGGTCCATGTTCATGTCCCAACCACAAATTATTTCTTATATCACAGTTTCAAGTGTTTTCGAAGAACCGCGGAGCTCTAGGATCAGTTTCATGAATGTTCCACTTTTACGGGTTTTTTGGATCTTTTATAGATGGGTCCCATGTCCATCCGAATCCATGTTTATGACACAACCCCAAATTCGCATCACAGTTCCTAATGTTTTCGAAAATACTGTGGAACTCTAGGATCAGTTTTATGAAATGAAATACATTTACGAATGTTCCTAACGACGGTTTCATAGCCATCCAGGTCCATGTGTAACGACCCTAAATTCTTTCTCATTTCACAGTTCGAAGTGTTTTCGAAAAATTGCGGAACTCTACGATCAGTTTCAGATATTGACTACTATTATGGTGGATCCTGTCCAGAGAACGATCCCATGGCCATCTAGGTTCATGTTTTTGTCACCACCCCAAATTCTTTCTTATATCACAGTTCCAAGCGTTTTTTATGAAACCACGGAGCTATAGGATAAGTTTCAAAGATTGACCACTTTTTCAATTAGACTAAACCATCCCACTTCTTTTATCCACCGTGCCAGTCTTAACTTTCCTAATTATCCTAGCAAACATGCTTGCAGACTAAATGCTTAAATATCCTGTTTTTTTTTAGTTGCATCAGGCTGATTTGCAGCTTGAATTGTTTATTGGGTTCTAAGACCTTCCCTGAAGGTTTTTTGATGCTTCCTTGAAGTTTTCTAAATTCTCAAGAGGTTCTTGGAACTTCCTAAATGTTCCAACAGTTTTCCGGATGTTAATGGAACTTCCCTTGTGACTCTGCAATTGTTCAGAAATTTTAGGAAAATTCTTGTAGGTTACGGAATTTGCCATGATTGCTTGAAACTTCTTGCTATTTTTACACATTTTCTTGAAGTTAATAGAAGCACTCTGAAGTTCTACAATTTTGCTCGAAGTACTCGAAACTTTCCTGAAGAAAAAAATTCCCTGGAGTTCTTTGAACTTCACTAAATCTTTTCATAATTTTCTCAATGGTTTGTCTCGATTTCTTGTTTTCTGTAATTAATGTGACTGCCTTAAAGTTCTCTGATCTGCGCTGAAGTTTGCGTAATTTTCTGATGTTCCTGAAACTGCCATGAATTTAACGGAAATTCCTTTGAAATGATCCCGCCTTTTTCCAATCTTCATGGAACTTACCCAAACTTTCAGCAATTTTCCTAAAACTCTTGAAACTTTGCTAAACTTTTTGGAAATTTTCTGATTACTCAAAACTTCTTTGAAAGCTGCCCAGAAGTTCTCCGTTTTTTTTTACGATTGATTATTTGATAGGCTCAAATGTCCAAAATGACTCCACGGAGCCGAGAACCATTAAATATTTTAATAATATAATAATATCATTAAAGTATTAAGAGGGACATAGTATAGGAGTTCTTCCTACTCTTCCTTGGAGGCGACTTGAGTTTAGCTTCCGCTTTCATCCCTGCCCTCAACTCCCTTGCTTCTGCCCATTTGTTATTCCTTCAGCAGCGCCAGCCAGCCAGCTTGGCCTCCTCCTCGTCCTTTATCCGCTCCTTCTCGGCAGGTCTGTCATCTGGTCACTCAATGTGCGCAATGTACTGATTTTCTGAAATAAACAAAGTGAGAATCAAGCAAATACAAAATTTGCTTGTCTTTCACCCTGCGCAAGTGTAAAGCAGCGGAGAAGAGAAGACAGACACACACACACACACACACACACACACACACACACACACACACACACACACCAGAAATAACGAAAGCTCAATGTGTAGCCATCGCTACGACGGCTCCGACGCAAAGAGCACCACTCAGAGTAGGGTTGCAAATGAGAAACCCAGCAAAAAGACAAAATTCTTCTTCGTTATGCTCTTCTTCATCTACTATGCATTCATTCGTAGTAAGAGAAGTCGGCAAATAATTCAAATAAAACATTAGCGCTTGTTGGTGTTACATTCGCTCCCTGCGCCGCACGGAGTGTACCGCTCATTGTGTGGAGCGCTTTCTCACAGATTAGATGCAAAAGAATGTGCGAAGTAAATGGGAGAACCATACACTCTTTGTCGAGTGTTGTGAGATGCATGCACAAAGTTGCTTTGCTAACACTCTGAGGTGCTTTCCAGCCCTGCTTCTCGGTATAGTCCACTACCCCGAATTTAGTTGTTTATTAATTTATTTGATAAGGCTCTAACGAATTAACTTTACAGAGTCGAGGATTCTTGGTCACTTTACAATACATCTTAAAACTATAGTCAAAAGGTACAACACAATAAACACTTTATCTTCCGCTATCAAAAAAGCCTCCTCCATCATAACTGGAGCCGCCTCCAGTGGTTTCATTGTATGGCAGTTACGCCAACCAGGGTCAGAGCGCTTCCATTGGAGCAATGAACGCAAAACGTGGTCAGCACTCACACACTCATCACTAAACGGTTACTTTCCAAAGTCAACGACGAATCGACCGAAAGATCTGCTGATGAAGAACAATGAGGAGGACCACACAATGGTTGCTGCCGAGAAAACAGACGATCACGTGGGACACATCGAGAGTGATCTGCTTTTGTCGACAGCCGAGTGAACACTGTACCCCAAATTTGTAGTAGTTCATACGTTGGGGTTCTCTGATCTTTTCTGTTGTTCTCGAAGCTTTCCTGAAGTTCTCGCTATTCTCCTGAAGTGGTTCTCTGAAGCTATGACATAAATGGAAATTACCGAAAATCTGAAATCTGGACTACCGGAACTTCTTAAAGATTATCAGTTATTTCAGAGCTGTGCTTCCTTAAAAATTTCTTAACCTAGCTTCCCTGAGCTTCATGGAAGTTCTTCAATTAATTAACTATTTCTCTCAAAATCTCTGAGCATCTCGGAAGCTTTCTTGACTTCCTAAAAGTTCTCCGAATATCCCTTAAGTTTTCAGCTGTAATTTTTCTAAAGCAAATGGGACCGCCTTTAAGTTCTTGAAGCTACCTAAAGGAGCTCGATGTATAGGGAATTTTATTTACACAGAAACTTCCCATAAATTTTCGGAACTTCCATTCATTTTCGGAACTTAATTAAAGCTCCTTAAATTTTCGTGAAGTTAATAGGACTGCCTTGAAGTATTTCTCTGAAATTCCCACAAACTTTCTATTTTTTTTCTCGTCTATAGAGCCATTTTATAACTGTGTCCATTACTTAGGCATATTGTTGTTTAATTTGACCCATATTTAATGTGGTGCTCGTCGCATATCTTGCCACAATTAAGGTGTGATATATATTGGTTGACATAGCATGCAGTTCCACCTAGGCTCAACTCGTTTTATAAAGTCTAATACCCTGTTGAGGTTGCTTTGTCAAATTTCAAAGGGGTACTAATAGACCTTTTCCAAATATTGACAAAATGAAAAAAACTACAGTTGCTAAACTGAATTTTTTCCCAATGCTATTGAAGTTATATCTGCTAGAGCAGTGACCAGTCATTAGACCAGTTATTACCCGAAGATCTGTTTTCCTAAGATTAAGTATGTATGGCTTGTCTGGATGTATCCGTGGCATTCCAATTAGATTCTATCATAGACGTTTCCCAAGTTCTTAGTTCCATCCTCAGAGCACACTCAGGGACTCCACAAAATGGTTCCGGATGAAGCCCGAAACTTGTCTTGCTAGACTGTCGGAATTTTCATTTCCTTCCATGACCGGGCACCCAGTAGAAGGTAACTTCGTTCTTTTCGGCCAATTGTTTGCACTGGCTTTGATCGACATGTTAACGTCTTAAGCGCATTAAGAGCTGCTTGGCTATCCGAGAATTTACAGATCTTAGCAAACTTGTATTTCATTATTAGGCAATTCAATGAATTTCTGCTTGAAATACTGTGGGACTTTATCCCATCGGTAAAATTTTACTGAGTCCAGGGCCATAGAACCCAGCTTCAATATTTTCACCCATTTTCGATCCGTCAATACAATAGCTCCTGGACGTATATTTGGCCCATTAGTTTCCCATATATGGCGTTTTGATTTAAACACTTTGAAGGGAACATCATAGTTTGTCTTCGTTACCATCCAATCCTCCACTGTATTAACAGCTGAATTTAAGTTAAAATCCTTAAGGATACTCAAATGCCCTACCAGATTGCCATCTAAAATTGTATTTTGACGTTTGAACTGTAGGGCACTTTTTGCTGCCTGTAATTTAACAAATTGATGCAAGAGCAGAATATTGGGAAGGGCTTCCACGGCAACAGATTGTGTACTGTCATGTACTGTCATTGATATACAAGCAAGACTTTGGAGTTTTCCTAACATCTTTTGAGCGGTTACTTTATTTATTTTGGGGCACCTTATCAGTGAAGCATAGGTAATTTTTGGTCGAACTATTGCTGAATATATCCAGTATATCATATTTGGTCATAGTCCCCATGTTTTCCACACAGCTTTACCGTAAACACATAGTGCATTTCTAGCCTTAGGGATAACCTTATCGAAATGAGAGTTCAAATTTAGTTTCCGGTCCAAAGTAACACCTAAGTATTTAGCTTTTTCCGCGAACTCAATTTGAACCCCATCTAGAGTAGGCTGTGCTCTTTTGGTGAAACGTACTATGACAGTTTTTGAAGAGTTTACATTTAAGCCCTCTCTCCTACACTACTTGAAGATCATGTTGAGCGCAGTTTGTAACCGATTAGAAATCGTATTTTCATATTTTGCACGCACCATAATGGCCACATCATCTACGTAACCAATCACTTCGAAGCCTTGCTCCGCCAAACTTTCAAGATGTTCGTACACTACTAAAGACCACAATAAGGGTGATAGTACTCCTCCTTAAGGGCAACCCTTCACCGGTCTTATAGTTAGTTGGGCATCTCCAAGATCAGCAGATATTTCTCGATCTGTGAGCCTTATTCAATTAATAAGGCAGCTATCAAAGCTGAATAGATTTACCTGATTGATAAGCAAATTGGAATTTGCTAAGAGGTAACCTCGCTTAACTCCATTGTCTTAAACAGAACAGATGAAAGGCTTATGGGTCTAAAGACTTTCAGAGTCGTTTTATCTCTTTTTCCAGCTTTTGGAATGAAAACTACTCGAACCTTCCTCATCCTTTCTCTTTTTGGTAAAGAATGCCAAATTTTCTGATATTCACGGAACTGTACTGAAGTTCTCAGAATTACCCGGAAGTTCCATAACGTGCCTGCTTCCATGAAGTTTTGGAAACTTCTGTGAAATTCCTTCAATTATCCTAAATTCAATGGAACTGCCCTGAAAGTCTCCCCAGAAATTCATTTTTCGGAAATTTTGTGTTTTGGATCTTAATTAAAATTCCTAAAATGTTCGTTGGAACTGCCCTGAATTGCAAGGTTGGTTATTTCCCTGAAGTTCCCAAAACATTTCTGATATTCACGGAACTGTACTGATATTATCAGAATTACCAGAAGTTCCCGTAACGTGCCTTGAGATCTTTAAGTTTCATGAAGTCTTTAAAACTTCTGTAAAGTTCCTGTAACTATCCTAAATTTAATGGAACTGCCCTGAAGGTCTCTAATCTTCACAGAAGTTCTATATATTTCCCTGAAATCTATGGACCTGCACTGAACCTATTGGCCTTACCCGTTAAGGTCATTTAACTTCCATGAAGCCCAGACGAGCCTGACATTCTTGATACAATTCTGAAGTTTTTGAATCTAGCTTGACGTTCTTGGAACTTTTAAAAAATTCTCAAAACTTGTTCATTTTCCTCAATTAAGTAGAACTACCAGAATGTTCTTATTTTTTAAGTTTTGGAAACTTTCCTAATGTTTATGATGGTCGTGGAATTGCCCTGAAGCTCTCAGAACTGCCTCGATGTTCTCGTAACTTTCCTCGAGATATTTAAACTTCCTTTTAGTTTTCTGAACTTGGATTTCAGTTCTTAGAACTATAAATTTCTCACAATGTATCAGATGTTCATGGAACTGCTCTGAAGTGTTCTAAAGTTCTCTGGTCATTTCACAAGATCTACAAACATGCCTGAAGCTTTCTGAACTTCCATGAAGGTTCTTGAGCTTATGGAAAGTTTCTGCAATTTTCTTAAAGTTAATGGAATTGTTTTGAAGTTCTCTGATCTTCATCTGATCTAGAAACATACCTTTGGAGATTTGTTTAAGACTTCTCGGAACATTCCTAAAGTTTTCAATTTTTTTTCTGAAAGATTCGAATCTTAAATTGTAGGATTATGTTTTCATAGGTAATTTTCACATGCTAGGTTCAATATATGTGTTTTCTTTAAATGTGGTGGTATTGTATAGACGTATGTTTTTATCATGATGCACGGAGCAACATTTCCTCACTTACAAGAGTGCCTATTGAAAATTTGGATTCAAAGAAAAAGCATATGGAGATATAGGTACCTTTCTACACGGCCGTTTCGGAGCTGGTTACTCGTAACCACATCACACCAGCAAATCAAATTGCCAACAATCTCCTCACGTCTTATGCAGAATATTCCCGCACGTCCCAGCTACCACCTCATGTTTATCAAAACAAGAACCCAACGCACGGTTGAATAAATAAAACCTAATTCATATACGCCTGCCGGAATCACAATCCGGTAGATTGCTTCCACTCGGATGACAACTGCAACTACACCTACTCAAAAAAAAAAGCACATCATTTCCTAGTTCCGAATTGTTTCGATGGAAACAAGCGCAGAAGGAAAAATAAAACCTAATCACTCGGGCGTGCTCGTAATAATGAATCCGGAACAAGTGTGCAGCGCTAGTGTGTTCGCTGCCACTAGAAGACAAATTGAAACTTATCCATTTTAAAGACAAATCCAGAGCAGGCAGTCCTCTCAATAACAGGGGAGTGAGAAGAGAAAAAAAGAAACGATCCGAATGGCAGAATTAATTTCAAGAAATATGCTTCAATCCTCCTGTAGACACGATTCACGATTCGTATTTACGCCGAACAACAGCAACGGAAATGAAATTAAATTTAGGATCCAAAGAGTTAGGCTGGTGGTATTTTAGGAATTTCAATTAAACTATCAAGAACACATCCAGCGCTTCAGTCTTGAAATGATATTTAAAGCATTTTATTTTCAGACTCCATATATTTTCTCTTCAAATTCAGAACCAGTCTAATGCGAGCAGCACATTCGGTTTGCTGAACAGCTTTGCTATCCATTTCATTTCTCCCTCTACACAAATTTTCCAAAGTATCAGCAGCAGCACCAGCAGATTTCTGGCTAACACTGCTGTCGCCTCTCGGGAATGCCGCCACCGTGAAAAATGTTCTAACCAACTCATTTTCCTGGAATGCATACACATTTCTGTCAACTGTGTTTCCTAGCAGCAAGCTGCTTAGCAGCTGCTGCATCCGACGTGGAAAGATGAAGAAAGGATTATCTTTTCATTTCCGTATTTTCTTATACGAACGTACGTATGTACCTGTGCGCAGTGCTTTTTCGTAGTACTGTTGTCGTGTTGAACATCAACTTCTAGGGAAGAAGCACTGGGAAATTGGGGGGGAGCGAAAATATTCTCGAT
The DNA here is from genome assembly GCF_037179485.1 of Ochlerotatus camptorhynchus. NCBI lineage: Eukaryota > Metazoa > Arthropoda > Insecta > Diptera > Culicidae > Ochlerotatus > Ochlerotatus camptorhynchus. The sequence goes on from NW_027040781.1 coordinate 991,042, forward strand.
TTTAGTCCACCTTGAAAGCTATCCTTCATTCTTGAACTAATATGTTTTTAATAAATCGCTCCGAATAGTTTCCAACAAGATTTTACCAGCTTGAGGCCAAGGAAACCAAGCATAGATTATCATGGTGTAATGAGCAAATTCAATTTTATTTTTTGAATAAAAATATTCAAAATTCAAAAAAGACTATGTTAAGCTGTTTAGTGAACTTCTCGTGCATTTTTCTTGTTATAGATTTAACATACAATAGAAGTAGAAGTGACTTTTCTCAAATCAAACGTTTGGTTTCCAATAAGTACGATAGCAGACCAACATTATTTGAAAATTAGGGCGATTCAGTAATTCAATTTCAAAATTAGAGCTAAAGCTCGTATACAGGTTCTCTGCCTGTTGAATGGTTTAATGGTAAGCATCATAGTCCGATGCGCAGATGAGCAGAGGCGCAACAGCAGCGCTATTTTATAACTTTACAGGTTCAAGCAGAACGAGGCGCAACCGAGTGGTACTTAATCATGACGTCTGCAGGGCTTGAAGTGGGTATGTAATATAATAGTGGTGACTTTAGTGACTGAAACAACATCAAAAATGACTTCAAAACAACGAAAAGGAACCAATAGTCACATTTATTGATCGGAAAGATATGGCTCCAATATTGTGTTGATTGCAACCCACTTCGAGTTGATTGCATCTCACTCAGAATAACAACCCATCATGAGCATTTTCCATGCTCCTTTAAAATAAAACAAATGGCTTAAGTATCTCAAAATTTCCCCTCGAAAAATTATTATTTGATTATTGAGGCACAGGGTAAAATGTTCAATGTCTCGGACGACAAATTTTGACAATTTAAGACAATCAATTTTGAAGATCTCGGATAAACTTTTTTAACACATAGACAAAGACAAATTTTCATTAGTCTGGGACCTACAAAACTTTTCTAGATTGCTCACGGACATAGACAATTTTGCATGCGTCTAGGACTCGATAACGATCTTTAAAAATAACTGCAAAGTCGCTAAACCGTAAATCAAATTAAAAAAAAAATTACATATTCCGGGATAAATTTTAGAGATTTTGGACCATTTTAAAAATCGAGGTCTCTGAGACAAACAAATAAAGACAATTGTGTTGCCTGGAATGATATTTTGGACATATAGAATGTATGTTCATAGTCCTGGACATGGAATTTTTCTCAAATCTTGGCTTGGAAATTTTTTGATTCCAGATTAAAAGACCGGAAAAATACAATACAATTTAATGGAGTTTGAAAAGAACTAAACATATTTGGACACTAAAGCTACCATGCTTCTTAAATTATTCATAATTCTAGTCTTCTAGAGCATGAACATTTCCCTAGACTATTTTTAAACATCTAAAGCTTGGAAAACTTTCAAGATCACGAAGTAACAAAGTCAGCATATTTGTAACCAGATTTTGTTTTAGAAACCTCAAAAAATTTGTGATAAGTCTATGACTATTTCCCAGAACACAGACAAGGGAAAAATTAGAAATCTGGACAAATTTTTCAGATAACGGATTTCAATGTCTAAACTTGTTACCGTTTGTGTACTTTGCCCTATGGAAAAAAAAACTCGAGCAGAGCGTTAGTAGTACTATAAAGAGCGAGCACCCAACCGAACGAGACAGCAATCCACTAGTATACTGCTGTTCGGTGCGCTCATGGCTGAGAACCATGATAGTTTATAATCAGTAATGATTGATCTAATGTTTGCTTAGAATTAATCATATTATAATTCATATTGTTGCTAAAACTAAACAGTGAATGAATAGTAGAGCACTAATGGCTCATTCATATACATAAAACAGATAGGAATTAAGGAACTGAATTACATGAACTCCAGTATGAACGGTCGAATTAAATACAGAAACACACCAACTGTTATACAACTACACTTAGCATACAGAAAACCACACCCACCACCAGGATCATGGAGGAGAAGGGAAATTTGGAATGGGACTAATGGATCAAGAAGGAAAGGGACATTTTGGGAAAAGGGAAATATATGGTCTGCTACCGGTCCGAACAATAGCACTAGTTCCTTTCCACGCCAACCTTTGAGAGAACAAGTTCACCAAGTTGAAGAACAAAGTTTATAAGTTCACATAGTTTAATGAATAGTGAACAGTCGAATACGGGTGGAAAAACAAAGCTGCCTAATCCTTTGAAACCGTAGAAACAGGTAGGAAAATATAAAACGGACTCCGGTAGCATAACCTTCATCAGACCCTTTTCCTATTTCCCACGTGCTCTCAGGACCCATTGAGTTTTACCTCAAAGCCGGATGTAAAGCCTGAGTCAGACCACGGTCTGTGAAATCAGCCCGAGAACGCACCGGGCCAGGTAGTGCTCGATCGACCGGCTATACGTGCCAACGAGCCGACCTTCAACCTTGGTAGGAAACCTGGTACGGCGAGGAGTTCGCAGCGACAGAACCTCGTGCCATCCTGCACTGATACCGAGCTCGAGCTAGTCGCCGCAAAAGAGGCTGGTGGATAGCCCACCCCTTCTGGTCCCCGTGGCTTTAGACCAGGGACCTGGGGCATTGTAGTCTCAGAGAGAGAGAGAGCACACGCAGTGTGTAACAGATTCTAGATCACGGTGTTGGATAAAAAAATAAAAATATTAGAAATTCCTTCAACATCAGTTACGCAGTTCTGGTCGGTTTTCGACTATTCTTGTCTGACTTTATACGCTGATTTTTAATAAATCTTTTTAACACAAATTTGTTACCAAATCAAGCTGTTTTAAAATTGATTTTCTAGAGGAAACATTAATTTCTCTCATCACTATTGGTTGTAAAAAAAATGACTTTTTAGTAACTGATTTTAAAATAGTAGCCGTGTCACTGAAAAGTAACCAGCTACCAGACCAGCGTCTGGGTTAGGGAAAATATTTATTTCATGAAAAAAGAGACAAAATTATCACTTTTTATATGCTTCCCCTTTGGGAGCAAACAGAAGATATGCATTGAACCCCGGTTTAAGCTGCCAATATTCCGGACAGTTACCTGTCACCTCGGATGTCCCGGATGAAGTCGTCATACAACAGAGAGGTCGTCGTCGAGTGCCCATCATGTGGAGCCCGGAAAAAGGTTTACAATCACCGCACAAAACTCCAACCAAAAGCATTTCAGCAATGACGCTGCGAAGTTCTCAACATAAGCGTTCACTTATCAAGGAACTATCGGATGTTCGCGTTTCTAGGCCTGATGCGAGTTACTCGTCTCCTCCAAGCAAACGAAGCACACCCTCAAAGGGTTCCCCCAGCAATTCCAAAAAATTCATCTACAAGAAGGATCCATGAACCGCAATAACGGTGAAGTTCCACTGGATTATAACCGGAATGGTACAGGCAAATCCACGGCTGGAATAATCTATCCGATCTGATTTACCAATACCGGACATAACACCGTTGGAGGAGCAGTTGAGTTACCAGAAGAAGAACATCTTTAAGAGCCTTCCTGCAGCGCGCTTGGTAAGCAAGACGGACAGTCCTGCTTATGCGCGAACGGCTACGCATTGGGCTGCATTCAAGAAGACTCTTGTTGATCACAGTCAAACGCTACACAACTCTAAACACTGGGACGCACTGTTCGATTACGTCGCAATGGCATGGCACTACGTACGCTCGACACCGGTTTGAGACAATTACGCTCATAATGCCGTTCGCAGACATTGCTTCAAGATCCTATCGTATCATGCCAGCAGTGCCCTGAAGTATGGATCAACGGAAAGCGGCTCCAGGGAAAGCTGAAGGCAATGGCTGCCGATTGTGAGGACATCAATGATTGCAATTCGTACCTAGACTATCTTCTGAACAAGGTCTGACTGACTGCATTTCCAAAGCTTCAATATGTGTATGTTCAAGATGCTTAGGTATGCGTTACTAAACGAGCTCTGAACGGTTCTACTTATCATTATATTCTTTTACCTTATTATAATTCAGCAAAAAAAAAAGTTCATATTGTCATTATTCATATTTTTGTTAGGCGTATTTTTCACGGTACCTATATTGTTCTATTCTAGTCATATCTAATGCATGGCTAGGCACAATCGTTTTGTTCATTGTATTATGTGTAGTTTGCAATTTCCATTTGAAATAATTTCCAATAAACGTTTTTTAATGCAACATAAAATACATTTATCAAAAAAAAATTTGTATTAAAAATTGGAAAAGTACTTATTTTAGATTTGTAGAGCTATTTCCGTTCGATTGGTCCATTTGTATTTTAATTTCAACAATAAATGGCAAAGTTATAAGCGTTCAAAATCTAACACCTTTTCGTGACGGTCTCAATTTGAGATTTTCGATTTACCACTTATACCTTCCCGTAAGACATAGGCTACGTCAAGAAATGTTCAAATGGGCGTATTTTTTTTTCTAGGCATGTATAAAAATTCCTGTATAGTATGTATAGTATCTGTATAAATGATTGAGTCGGTCGGAAGAATGAGCAATCTTAGTAAGTCTATTATTTTGCTAGCACCCGTTTCCAAACCACTGTATTTTAAAATAAAAGGAGCTAAGGTTTGTGAAAGTTGTGCAAACGAGTTCATTGAGCGAGCTGTAGTTAATAGTGATGGATTTTGTTCAGCTCAGCTCTGCCTTAAGTGAACCTATTCTGGATAGGTAATGCTTGCAGTAAACTGATGGAAAAGGCTCGATTCAGGAATTTCATGGTTTCAACGAACGCCACAATATCTCAGAACTTTGACGAACTGAAGAATGAGATACGCTGCAGCGTATTGGATGAAATAAGTTTAGAAATTCGCACGAATTTCAAAGAGCTTATCGAGGCGGTACCGAAAACTCCAGTTCCAGTTCCAAATGTCTCGTTTTTCGGATCCTCTAAGAGAAAACGTGAGAACGGCGGAAAAGATCATCACAACTACGTCGTGGCACAAACTGTTCAGGGCAATCTGTCTCTACCAGCGCCACAATAGCAGAATTAGTACGACAACTACTAGGATCCACTGATTTTCAAATCGTGAAGCTAGTTCCTAGAGGAAAGGATGTGCGATATTTATACTTTGTGTCGTACAAAGTAGGTATGCCTATACAGTTGAAGCAGAAAGCAATGTTGGATTCCACTTGGCCCAGTGATAAATCGTTTAGAGAGTTTGAAGAAAGGAGCATTCCCAGAACGGTTTTTTGGAAGCCAGGCGTTCGAAATAGACCCGAGACAGGACCCACCATTCCGAACATTCCGAGCAACGCAGAGACGACTATCGTCGTGGATCAAGGCCAGTAACATCTAACGAAACTGGTAAAAATATATCTCAAACCGTCCCTCGAACCGGCTCGAATGGAACCGATCTGCAAAGTTCTAAAGTTATTATAATTGACCAGAAAAAATATTAAGTGTTCGTGGAACAGTATAGATTTTGCCACTCAAAACTCCATGAAACATCGCATAATTGTTCACTAAGTAAATGAACCATGTTTGTGCTGGTATTCGGTCATTTTCAATATTTTTATCAATAAATCACGAAATGGCTCATCTAATCGAATTTACGTCTAAAACAAAATTGTAGAAAACTGGATTGCCTTTTCAGAAAAAAGCACGCTGAAAAAAAATTAGAAATTTTCGTCACAAAATTAAAAAAAAAAATCGTTGTACATTTTTACTATTTTCAAACTCATGTTTTTTTAAAGTTCATAAAACATCCTAACTTTCCTGAAATGAACTCAATGGATACTTGAAAATCGTAGAGCATAAACAAAATTATGTTCGACGATTTTGGTCCATTTTTTTCCGGTTCGAATCTAAAAAAATGTCCCGGTTTATAATAGGTCTGTTACTTGCTTTTCTGTAAGTTTCTGTACAGCAAAAATCAAAAGTATGTTCCAATAATTTCTGCACCAAATTATTTTCGGAGGATTTCCCACACCATCCTTCTCCAACTGGGGAGTTTTGTAAAGAGAGATGGTCAACCCGAATCGTACCTTCCTCAAAGTTGATCTTGCTCGCTTTCTACTCTCGGTATACAATTTTCACACTGCCGTACTCTAACGGCACTATCAACTCTATTCTTTCATCTTCTCATCTATCGTATAAAACGACCACTTTAAGTCTGTTATTTGAAACTTAGCATCTTCAACTATACAAAATATTGGATTTTTTAGTTTTGGCTTAAAATAAGTAGACCCACCATCAATAGATGTGGATATCTAGTGCATTCTGTTCCCTTAACTTGTTGAGGACGCCCTGTTTTGCCTCAAAAGTTACCCTTTTTGAAGTACTAAAGGGTGATACGGTCAAAATTTGGTCAATATCAACTTGACGTATTTCTTTCAATTTTGCATTTAAAAAACCTGAACACCCCTCATTTTGAAGGTGTGTGTGTGTGTAGAATGTTGCTCCTATTTTGATGTTGGAATTCACTCTTCAGTTGTCAAAATGCCGTCCAAGCAAGAAGAGCAGCGTATCAAAATTTTGCTCGCGCATCGCGAAAATCCGAGCTACTCGCACGCAAAGTTGGCAAAATCGCTAAAAGTTGCCAAATCAACCGTTACAAATGTAATTAAAGTGTTTGGGGAACGTTTGTCGACAGCCAGGAAGTCTGGATCGGGGGGAAATCGAAAACCGGAAGCCGCTGAGACGACAAAGAGAGTTGCCGGTAGTTTCAAGCGAAACCCTAACCTCTCTCTCCGAGATGCCGCAAATAAGCTGGGTGTATCGTCTACAACCGTGCATCGAGCCAAAAAACGAGCCGGACTATCGACTTACAAGAAGGTAGTGACTCCAAATCGCGATGATAAACAAAATACGACGGCCAAAGCGCGATCCCGGAGGCTGTACACGACGATGCTGACGAAGTTTGACTGCGTGGTAATGGACGACGAAACCTACGTCAAAGCCGACTACAAGCAGCTTCCGGGACAGGAGTTTTATACGGCAAAAGGAAGGGGAAAGGTAGCAGATGTTTTCAAGCACATGAAACTGTCAAAGTTCGCAAAGAAATATCTGGTTTGGCAAGCCATCTGTACCTGTGGCTTGAAAAGCAGCATTTTCATAGCTTCCGGGACTGTCAACCAAGAAATTTACGTGAAAGAGTGTTTGAATAAACGTCTGCTGCCTTTCCTGAAGAAACACGGTTGTTCCGTACTGTTTTGGCCAGATTTGGCATCTTGCCATTACGGTAAAAAGGCCATGGAGTGGTACGCCGCCAACAACGTGCAGGTGGTTCCCAAGGACAAGAACCCTCCCAACACGCCAGAGCTCCGCCCAATTGAGAAATACTGGGCTATTGTCAAGCGGAACCTAAAGAAGACCAAAAAAACTGCTAAGGGCGAGCAGCAGTTCAAGGCAAACTGGCTTTCTGCGGCGAAGAAGGTGGACAAGGTGGCTGTACAAAATCTGATGGCAGGGGTCAAGCGTAAGGCCCGGCAATTCGGATTTGGAAAAGCGGAAGCCTAACTGAATATTTTTCCTGAATTTTATACTAATTGAACTTGAAAAAGAAATTTAATTTGATTTTTTAAATAAACGATTTCACCGATTTACACGCGTTTTCCCTTGACCAAATTTTGACCGTATCACCTTTTAGTCTTCACAACAAAAAGGGCACCATAACGGAGCATGAGATTTGATCAAAATATTCGAAGTTCTACTTGTCTAACGCAGGGCTGGGTCCGGTGCAACTGTCCACCTGCATAACAGGTAAAGCAAAACATCACATAGACGCCCCTATTCACACTAACTACTCAGGGGGTAGAAGGTCAAGAAGAGCCACCGTCGCCAACTAAAGCTTGAACCGAGTACCTGGGACTCCCACGATATACCCGCGGCAATAGTCAGCAGACGATGCCCTGTGCGTATTTAGTATGCAATATGTTTTATTTGGATATAAAGAATGTTTGAAGCCATGCGTCATCAAAGCCGTAATTTGCATCACCACAAATAAACTTTTAAACAATCTTCAACTGGAACGTACTCACCAAAACATTACAGCCGGGAGCGCATTCCCGATGCTTCTACGCATATTTTTTCTCTAGTCATTTTTAAACGATTCCTCCTCCAGCGATTCCAACCATACAATAACTAAATATCACTTTTCCTCGCTTTTCGTTTTCAAGTCACTCTGTGCACAAAAGTAATGCACATCGCAAAAACCTAACAATAGATTAGCACGATCAAGTCGCACCGGCAACAAAGGGAGACGAGAGCACACCAGGCACCTAAGCAACAGGGGGGGAAACATCAGCACAAACCTTTCCATATCAAATTATCGCGCCCGGGACACAAAACTATTCAAAACTGAAATTAAAAACTATCACTCACGATGCCTAAAATTTGTATTTCGGGAGCACAAGCGAAGAAAAAAATCTAACGACATCTCTAGACTAACATTTGAAAGAGGCGGAAGAGCCAAAATGTAAACAAACCATATTTTGCCACATATAGAGAGAACAGTTCACAAACTACTCGATAAACACGAAAAAGTAGAAGAAAATATCACTTCAAATCAACAAAAACGTTCCTTCTTACATGGAGAATTTCACATTTTAAAACTCTATGATGCATCTGGTTGGGCCTCCCTTAGCTCAGTCGGTAAAGGCACAGCTACAAAGCAAAACCATGCTGGAGGTGGCTGGGTTCAATTCCCGGTTCGGTCTAGGAATTTTTCGGGTTGGAAAATTTCTCGACTTCCCTGGGCATAGAAGTATGATTGGACTTGCCACACAATTATACCAATGCAAAAATGGTACAGGCATCGAAAGCTCTCAATTAATAACTGTGGAAGTGCATCTAGAACACTAAGTTGAGGGAGCACGCAATAAACTAATATGCGATATGCAATAAGCTTGAAATGCGAAGAAGAAGAAGAAGAAGAAGAAGAAGAAGAAGAAGAAGAAGAAGAAGAAGAAGAAGAAGAAGAAGAAGAAGAAGAAGAAGAAGCATCTGGTTGTTACGCCTTGCACCAGAACTACGAATTATATTGTTTTAATATGTTAAACGTACTGATTCTGTAGTATCTAGTCACGCCCGATTCATTTGAAATGCATCCGAATGATATTTTACGTGTAAATAAAGAACAAAAAGAAGACTAAAAAAATCTCCGGGCGTAAAGCTGGGTTTAGACAGGGCAAGTCAATTGATTAGGTCAGTTGAATTCAACTGTCTTGAACGCGAATTGAACGTGTAAACTATACCATTCAACTGACTTGATCAACTCACTTGAATTGAAAAAAGTTGAACCAGGCTTAACTTTTCAAGCCAACTGAATGCAACAGTGGTGATCAGTTGACTTGCCTAGTCTAAGCCCAGCTTAATTCCACTCTCACAAAATTTGCGAACGAAGAACCAAGTCGGGAAAACCAACAAAAATCCCAAGGGTTTACTTCCACGGCGTATCACCAGTGTTGGCAGTTCAAAGTGTGGAAGATCCAGAAAGCGAGAAAACCACCAATCACACACGTATAACCGTCCTGGAGGCAGAGTTCCAGCGCTGATCACGAAAAAGCAGCCGAAAACTACGAAAGCGAACGCATGCACAAAACAGAGAGTAAACATAAAACACAACCGTATCCGAAGGGGTTCGAAACTGTGAGATTTTAATGAATTCGATTGATAAATGTTCAAGAATCAGCGTGACGCAGATATGAGAACATTTAACCTAAACTGTGTTGTGAATAACCTTCACCACGGTTTTTTAGGTAATAGCTCAAATTTCTTCACCATGTTAGTTCTTGAACTCTATTCTTCGGTTCACTACCCAAAAAAATATCACATTTTAGGTAAATTAAAAAAAAAGGGAACTTGGAGTGTAGAGCGCACTGCCCACTGGACGATTCTGAAGCCTGACCAAGTGAGTGGGTTACGGGTTTATTTGATTGTACGTCATTTCCAAGTTATATATAGATACATTCATACCATTGGCATTTTGTATTTGAGATAAGACAGAGACAGGATGCGTAGGGCCCGCTTAGGTGGAGCATAACCCATGTTATGGCTTCCATATATTAAATAGTTCAGATAGGCTGGAAATGATATTTTTATTATTTTATTATTTATTTGTCGTCAATCAGTGTAGACCGTTTTACAATAGTGCTGTTGCCTTACATGCTATTTTAAAACATACGTTTTATTTGAAATTGTCAGCAAATGTAGACTGCATATACAAATATCTAAAAAAATAAAAATTGTTTTAAACTTAACGAGATGAAATCCTAGAAGTTAGTGTTCTCCTTACTGTATCTTTAGACATCGTTAGATCTATATGCTCACAATAATTATTATACACTCTCATCATTCTATTAATTGGTCCATTTTTACCATAATTCGTTCTGTGAGGTGACAGTTGAAATACATTTCGAGTTCTTAACATGCGTGATGGTACGTAAAAATTTAATCTTGCTAATATTTTTTCTGAATTTACGCGTTGTGAGATAATATCATTGACAAAGGAAATCATGGAAATTTCTCTTCGTTTCTTAAGTGTTTCAATGTTTATCAACATGCAACGGGACTCATAAGAAGGAAGGGGAAAAGAGGTCCAGCCTAGTTTCCTAAGAGCAAATAACAAAAACTGTTTTTGAACTGATTCCATACGATTTATATAAGTTTCATGGTATGGAGCCCAAACCACACTGCAGTATTCGAGAATTGATCTCACGTAAGCTATATAAAGTGTTTTGATGGTATATGGGTCTTTAAAATGATAACTAAATCTTTTTATGAATCCCAACATATTATTTGCTTTGTGAATTGTGGTATTCACATGATCCACAAATGTCAACTTCGAGTCAAGAATTACTCCTAAGTCCCTAATTTTATCGCACCTTACAACCAGCTGGTTTCCTAGAGTACATGTAAAATCTAGAGTAGTGTTTTTTCTGGAATATGATATAATATTGCATTTTTTAACATTAATATCCAGCAGACTTTTAACGCACCAGTTGTAGAAAACATCAATTTCATATTTAAAATGTAGCAAATCAGAATTGTCAAAGATTTCCATGTACAGTTTCATATCGTCAGCATATATGAGCACATTTAAACGATTTAACACAAACTTCACGTCATCCACAAATAAAATAAATAATAAAGGACCTAAATGAGATCCCTGTGGAACTCCCGAGGTAACATTAACTGGCGAAGATATTTTTCCTTTAAAGCGGACCATCTGTGTTCTTTCTGTCAAGTATGATCCAATCCATTTTAAAAGTGTACTTGTCATACCTAAACGTTTTAATTTAAAAAAGAAGTAAGGGAATGTCTACTCTGTCAAAGGCCTTACTAAAGTCAGTGTATAAGGTTTCAACGGTATTACCTCTATCCATTGCTTCAATAGAAAAGTTTACAAATTCCAACAGATTAGTAGACGTTGACCGACCTTTAAAAAAACCATGTTGATTATTTGAAATGCGATGCTTAACCTGGTTAAATATTTTCTGGTTAACAATTGCTTCAAACATTTTAGGAATGCATGACATAATTGCAATACCTCTATAGTTTTTAATATCTGACCGTTTGCCAGATTTAAATATTGGAACTAAAAATGATTTCTTCCAAATTTTTGGAAAATCACCTGTTTTGAGAGATAAATTGTAAAGCCAAAACAATGGTTTAACAAAACTTGTTGCTATTTTTTTCAATAAAAATGGAGGTATTTCATCAGGACCAGGTCCTTTGCCAGCATCGAGACTTTCAAAAGTCATAAAAATTTCTTTAACAGTGATATTTTTAACTGATACGTCATTTTCCCCTTCATGTAGGTAAGAAAAATAGTTCAAATCGAGAGCATTACTGGATTTCTTATATGTGTTTTGGAAAAAACGAGCAAATAGGTTACAAATATTATCACTATCAGTGCTATCACACTCTTCAAACTGCATGCGTGATGGGAATGTACATGACTTCATTTTTTCGTTCGCGAAGTTAAAGAACGTTTTGGGATCTGATTTTATATTGTTCTCTACTCTTGAATTGTAATTCTCATATGCTGACGATATTTCTGCCTCAAGTGCTCCGCAAATTTCAACGTATTTTTCTAAATTTTGTGACGTTTTAAACTTTTTATACGCCTTGTGTGCTTTTCGCTTCCTGTTTTTTATATTTCTGATTTCTTGTGTATACCACACAGGATATTTGGTGCTGTTCACTATTCTCTTTTGTCTTTTAGGAACGAATTCTTCAATAATATTGTATAAGTTAGTATAAAATATGTCAACAGCCTTGTCCATGTTGTTTTCATCTTTTAAAAGGTTTTGCCAACTTATGTTATTCAGTCTGTTGTTAAATTCAGGAACATTTGCATTTTTAAAATCATAAACTAATTCAAAATCAACAACGCTTGGGCGTGACCGATGCGAGTCTGTGAACACTGAGTATTCAATAGCCGTATGAAATTTTTCATTCTTCCATAATGGAACTGCTGCTTCTACAATACAATGGTGAGAAAATGTACCATATGGTGTCCGTTCACTGATCAAAATTCGATTCAAATCGTCAGGCCCTGCCCTGGAATAAGGGGATTGACGATGATTTGTCTAGTTTCATTTTGCATTTGCATATAATTGTAAGGTTTGCTTTTGTAATTGTAAGATAGATAGTTTGCCTCAATTGAAACATTGGGTTGTATAAACTTAACGAATCATACCTCTAAAATAGTAGTAGTTACAGTGCCGCATGATCTAACAGCCACTGCCTGCAACTAATGTTGGAGGGGTCGGCAGGGCTGATTACGGATCAAAACTAACATAACTCTAAAACTGAAATGATCCCGAAACTAACGCTCATTCATTGCACTTTGAGTCATAAAGTAGTTTTATTTATTTTCCTACTAATCTATCTACACACTTAGTTTTTTCTACCGAGCTCGGCTGTGCGGGTCTCGGCGGGGAGGGGGTTTCGCTGAGATCTCGGCGGGAGTGACATTTGATTGAGGTCTCGGATAATGCTTTTTCTAATAATCTGCCTACGTTTCTTTTCTTTGTTATCTACTTTATCCCCTTTTTATTTTTCTGCTCTTCTTTCCTCTTCTCTTCTTTTGTTTTGTTTGTTTACATATAACTAATACTAATACCTCCTTGTTTTCTCTCTAATTTGTCTATTATGTCCCACCATCACGATGAGAGATGAGCTACCGTACATGGTACACGTTCATATACACTCCCAAAATAGTATGCCGCAAGTAAGTATATCACAGAGGCAACTAAAGATCCAGAAACAAAAACCAATAACGCTCAACGGCAGATTGGTTTACAGTGTTCGACCAGGGTGTGTGCTGATAAATTACAAAATTGCAATTACATCATTATTTCATACATCAGCTTGAATTACGTTGATCGATATTACATTTTTTTTTGCTGTGCACTACACCACCGGAGCCAGCAAAGTTCAACAATCCATCGTTGCTTATGCCTTTGTTGTCGTTTGGAACCAGTTTTGCGAAGTAAGCGACGATTGTGCGTATTTCTCGCGTAACTTTTGAAAAGGGCCTAGCCTGAACAATACGTAAAGAGCAAATTGAAACATTGTACGTCGCGTGAAAGTGGAACTTAATGAAGGCCTAAGTACTTTTTCGTAGTTTTTAGTTTTCGGATTTGAAAGATCGTCGGTTACAGTGGCCTGCTTACTGAGCAGAAAAACGCGGTCCCAGGTCCTTACACATCAAAGAGATTTATGGTAAAATCGCTTGTGTATCGTGTATTTTGCGAAACTCGTTGTTGTCGTTGGTTCCGGGTTTGAATGGATACACAAATTTGAGCAACGGTATTATGTGATATGAGGTTCTCGGCGGCCTTAGAGCAACCGTTTTTGCTTACTGAGCAGAACATCATGAGTCTAATCTCAAGCCCATCCACATTCAAGATTCGTCAATCGTTTTATTTGTTAATATGACTACATGGTAATAACAGCAACTCGGTGATTAAAAAGGTGCTCGTCTGCCTAGTGGCAAACGTTTTTGCTTACTGAGCAGAAGACCGTGGGTTTAGTCCCAAGCTCCTTCGCGTTATATGATCGTTAGGACATCAATTCAGCTTATCGTTTACCAAAACGAACCCTGCTTCAAACCCAACCCTCTTATCCAACATCCCAGTGATTCCTCGTGGAAGTGCAGAGGTGTTCTCGGCTTCCATCAAAGCGAGTGTCATGTCAACACAATCCTTCCCATTCCTTTCTTGACCTGTGTTCGGGCGCGGCCGGCGCTGGTATTGCTTAATTTAAGATCACCAGTTTTTACACATTGAGGATGATTGCTAGTCCCAAGCATCGTCTATTGGTTCTCTGTGTAATTACAGCTGATCTGGCAATAACAGAGTAGCAACCGTGGGCGGTCAATCAAGCTCAAGCTCTATTCTTCGGTTCACTACCCAAGCCTGATGACTACTAATATTACTGGAAATTACTCATAATTACTTGATGATTACGGTAACGTGGCCTCATCTACGCAAGATATCTGTCAGCTGTTCTCTGAAAAATTCGCTAGTGTCTTCACGCATGAGAGACTAAGTGAAGACCATGATCGACTATCTGCCAGTTACGTATCAATCTCTGGCCAAACCATGAGCAGAATTGACATCAATCCCGAGATGTTTTTCAGGGCGTCCTCGCAACTCAAGTTGTCGTACAATCCGGGTCCTGACGGAATTCCATCGGCGTTCCTCAAAACGCACTTGGACAGTTTGTTGTCTCCACTGCTGCACGTTTTTCTACGGTCTGTGGACGTCGGAGTTTTCCCATCCTGGTGGAAGCTAGCGTACATCTTTCCAGTACACAAGAAAGGCAACAAACAGGACATTGGCAACTACCGTGGCATCACTTCGCTCACCGTACTGCAAAATCCTATCAAACGGCCATTTCTAACGGTTTTTATCTTGTTTACCCACGTATTTTATCGTATTTAAACGGTCTCGTTTCCAATGTATTCAAATATAACATCAAAGCACTAGTTTTGCCCCTTTAAATTGGTTTCCACGAGTTTATCTGCCTTCCTCATCCCCGCGCTGCTTTTGCCCACAAACTGACGATTCTGTTCAACATTGAATAATCTTGCTTTTCACCTGTATTAGAAACGGTTCCATGGGATTGCAATTTGAATTAAAATATTCGTCGTTGTAGAATCCTACCGTGCAATGGAAATCACATTACGCTTTCTCAATGCCCGAATCAAATCAGTACCTCTGGTTTGGTATGATTTGAAGTCGTAATTTTCACCATAGAATCGAAGACCTAGAAATTCGAACAAAAGCAATCGCAATTCTCATGCTGGTAGCTAGTAAGTGAATTTCGAGGCTGTTCCGCACACTACTGGCAGTGACTGACTGACTGACTGCGGACAATCCAATCCATCACTCACTCACTCTCTCATTCACTTAGATGTTTCACTGTGCCTCGTCGTAGAAGTCTATCGTCATCCTTCTTGTTGTGCCATAATGATCACCTCCTCCTCCTCGCACACATACACACACAATATAGATGGATAATTGTGTTTTGTGCATATTGTGTCATTTTCATTCCTTCGCTATGATTGCATGTGCAGCTCGTCAAGCACTGCACCGTCGTATATGCGGTTATTTTTGTGTGGTGGCGGCAATAA
Organism: Ochlerotatus camptorhynchus; assembly: GCF_037179485.1. Lineage (NCBI taxonomy): Eukaryota > Metazoa > Arthropoda > Insecta > Diptera > Culicidae > Ochlerotatus > Ochlerotatus camptorhynchus. The sequence continues at coordinate 1,006,609 of NW_027040781.1, forward strand.
TTCAGACAATACAATCACACAGCCGACCATTTGGAAGCTGTTGAGGTTGAGGTAATTACTCGATCAAGATACGGAATTTGTTGCTGTACCACCGTTGGCGTTAGATTTCTTCAGAAGATAACATACATACAATAATGATAAGATTGTTTATGTGTGCAATCCTGGTTCATTTTTTAACACTTTGGAATCGTTGCAGAATCATAAACAACGTCATATCATTTACACAATCAGCATTAACGTGTAAGTTTTTGAGCATCAACAAATCTGAAGAATGTTTTTTAAGTTTTATACAGCTGCAGGTAATTATCAACCGAAATGTCTACCGACTTTTCCTGGATGTTAATCTCCCAAAAACTTCGGTCAGATTTCGCTGGAAGTTTCTTCCGACTTTCTCCAGATATTTCTTAAGAATGTTCTTTCAAACTTCTCCAAACAAATGTCATAAGTTTCCACTGGAAATTGACTCAGAGTAAATTTCTCTGAAATGGCTTCCGGTTCGGTGTAATCTATTTTTACTGAAAATATATATGCAGTAAGCCTATTTAGCTTTTTCCAAGGTAATCTAACTAGCTTTCCTAGGATTAGGAAAAGTGATTTTCTATTAAATTGGCGGAAATTTTATTAACAATGATGAATTGGAGAGAATTGCTCACCGGAAGTTTTGGACATTAAAATACATTTTGCTCCATGAATAGTTGATCACCCCGAAGTAAGAATAGAAGCTACGAGTTCAGGCTCGCCTGACATTCGGCATCAGTTGGTCGAATTGAATTCAATAGAAACTGAAAAGCACACAGAACAAAACCTTGAAACTCAGACGCACCTTGTCTACAGTGCTGGCGCCAAAAACAACAATTCAACGCTTTGCCCCCTTTGAAAACAAATGCTACAGATTTCTTAATTTTAATGAAAACAAAACTTACTCACCGCGTCTACTTTGATTTTGACAGTTCATTATTTAGAAATTCAATCTCAAGGTGGAACCAGGGAGCTGGCACCCCAGCATTGTTTGAATTTAAATCCATTTCCGTTGTGCAGTGAACTTCCCAAACCCACTCCTGCCCATTCCTTTGGCAATGGCTGTGGTGTAAACACGCCTTCATGAATTTCTTGGTTTCAATTTTGCAAATTTATTTAACTTGCGATTATTGTTTGGTAATTTCGTTTTCGCTTTCCGCCGCCGTCGGTTGGTTAGGTAAGAGCTGACTGGCCCAACGACCAACTCTCGCACACAAGTTTGACTTTTGCGCTGGGCGAGAGCTCATTCATATTCATGTGGAAAACTTTGCGCCTGGGGCGGTTGGTTTCTTCTCGAATACCGGACGGTTCCGCAGTGCCGGTTGATGAGAGGCGTTTTTTTTTTGGGAAGTGCAACCCTTGGTTGTTGGAAGATTGGGGCTGAACTGCTACTAGCCGGAGAAAAGAGATATGTTGCATATGATAGCCAAATCAGACCAATGGTTTCTAAGGTAAGCTTTTTAAAAGAAGCTTGTGTATTTGTAAAAAAAAATCTAATTTCATGGAATTTATCTGAACAACCAACCGACTGGAAAATTGTTCCAAGAATTTCGTTGTTTGACTTTGATCGAGAGCTATGGAAATTTTCAATCACATTCATCAAGTCAATGTTGGTCAAACTCTAAAAGTCAAACAAACCGCTTCCCATCGCTCATCCATTCACCCGTCCTATGCAAAGTTCGGCAGTTGGATGTGTAAGTTCACTTCAGGCTATACCGAAAAGTTTTTCGAATGTGAAACTACAAGTGATGGTTCATTTGCTTCCTCCGTACAACCTAAACCCTGCTCACAGACAAATGGACGTAATCACGCGTTCGTCAAAATGTATCCGTAAAGTATATCACGAGACTTACATCCACTTGTCTCTGTTCCATCTTCAACTCTCGATGCCCTTTATCGCACCGAAAAAGCGGCGAGTAAATCTGAGCCCAGCCGAAACGCTTCGCTTGCGACGACGTTGTTGGCGCTGACTGTGGGCTGCGATGATGACACAACCCTTATGTTATTTAATTTTTATTTAACGTTTGCCAGCAAATTTAATCATGGACAATCGGTTGCCGGTGCACACATTAAAATGCAGTTATGAACTTTATGATTCGTTCAAAATGGACCAGTTGAGTGGCCTTAGCTGTACGCCTACAATTTGCTCCACTTTAACGAAAGTGGTTGCGAAAGGGAAAGGGGGCAAACTGAGATATGTCTGTTACGCCTTCTCTCGTGGTAGGTAGAGGTACGTCCGAATCTTGTTATGCACGGGCTGGGCCTTGCAACCGAAGGTGACACTAATATTTACGCTTCCCATCGAGTTTGGGGCCTCTCTTAGCTCAGTAGGTAAAGGCGCAGCTTTAAAGCAAGACCATGCTAGAGGCCGCTGGGTTCGATTCCCGGTCCAGTCAAGGAATGTTTCGGGTTGAAACTATTCTCGGCTTCCTTGGGCATAGAGTATGATTATGCTTGCTGAACCCAGACCTTTTGAGGCGAGGGGCAATCACACTTACCACTACATCACCGTCGCCGCTTTGATAAAGCTTGTTTGAATTAACTTTACAGAGCCGAGGATTCTTGTTCACTATACAAAACATCGTAAAACTATAGTCAAAGGGTACAACACAATGCAAACTTTATCTTCCGCTATCCAATAAGCGTCCTCCATCAGAACGGGATCCGCTTCCAGTGGTTTCATTGTATAGCAGTATTGCCAACGGGGGGCAGAGCGCTTCCATTGCAGCAATGGACGCAAAACGTGGTCAGCACTCACACACTCATCACGAAACGGTTGCTTTCCAAAGTCGACGAGGCATCGACCGAAAGAACTGCTGATGAAGAACAATGAAAAGGACCACACAAAGAATGCTGCCGAGTAAACAGACGATCGCGTGACACACATCGATAGTGGCCTACTTTTGTCGCCGGCCGAGTGGACACTGAATAATGCAACAAGATGCCAATGAGGATTTTTGACAAACGTTTTAAAAGAATTTTAAGGACTTAAAAGGAAATTTCAGGATTAGAATGCTTAGTAAAATTTCAAGGGAAGTTCCTGAATAAAAAATCCTGACAATACCTAGATAGTTCTGTTTCGGTTTTCAAGACAATCCTGAAATGAACTCCAAGGAATTTCTTAGCATAATTCGAAGGATAGATTTCCAATAGGTAACTTTAAAGAGTATTATTTCGATAAATTTAAAGGGAACCTCGCTAGAATTACTAAGAATACTAAGATATTTGTAGATTGAATTCTAAGAATTTCCTAGAGGGGATTTTAAAACTGGTATACAGAGAATTATGAAGGCTCTTAAGTGCAAAAATGTAAATGGAAATCCAGAGAGAATAATAACATTTTGCAGGGGACTAAAGGGATCAGTAAATCTGAAGACATCTTGGGATGAATATCCAATGAAGATTTATCTTCTAGAAATGCAGAAATTATCTACATATACAATTCAGACCATTGAAATTTGCTCAGGCCCTGGGCATAGAAATTCAAGATTGGTTACCAAGATATCATCGAACTGTCAAATCACGTCCCATTATTTAATATACAAAAGTTCTTAAGAATCTCGAAAGTTTCAAACTTCTCTTGATTGCAGATAATCTTTTCAAAAGGCACTAGGCCGAATGCTACTGGACCGTATGTTATAAAGTGATGTATTGAACTTGGAAATATATTTGAAAAACATTACAGTAGAAAATGTTAGAGATTTTCACACTAGACCAGTTTTAAACATTTTTGAACTTTTTGAGATTTCAGACACTGAAAAATTCAAAATTTCAAGATCTCAGATTAAATAAAAAAAAAAATCATAACTTGGACATGAAGAATTGTGCGCATAAATTTAAAGAAAATTCCAAATGAGTGCGAGGAGAATTGTAGAGGAGTTCAACGGATAATTGTAAAAGAATTTGAATAGAAGTTCCAAGAGTGTTTCAAGATAAATGTTAGGAGAACTATTCCATTTTTCATTTTTGAAGGGTAGGGTTACGGTATGTAATGTGGGTCTAGTCCTTTCATTCGGCCTATCACGCAAATAAATAATTAATTAAGGAATATTACACAAAAAATAAGGAAAATATTGATCACTGATGGTTGATAAATGTGTACCACACACAAATCAATTTATATCACAACATTTCAATACATTTTCAGCTCTCGTAAGTAATAAAACTGGTTGAGAATATCACAATGTTCGGAGTTTTTAGCCGCCATGACTTATAAGGTTAAGATGGGAAGGTTGACTGACGATCATCAAATGGCCTGATTATGGCATTTATTGATTGGAATTACCTGATAATACACACTAGACGTAAAACTTACAGTTGCTGTTTGAATATTTTATGTTTATTTTAATTGTTTAACAACGTTTTCACAAGTAAAACATGGACCCAACTTTAGGGACACATTTCTTTTCTATGTTCCTAACTATGGCCCATGAAATTCATTTGACAGCATATAGCAATAAGAGTAACGTCAACAATGTTGTTTTGCATTTGGATGATAAGGAACGAACAGGAAGGGAGATTTTTTCTGCCAAACCTGTATAATGAACATCACAATGTTCTGATTTAGATATTCTGCGGTCAAAAGACGATAAGCGAAATTTTTAATTTTTAATTTTTAAATTGAGTGATTTAATGTAGTTTTCGTAAAATTTTCTCTAAGAAATGTTTTGAGGAATGAAGAGCATTAAGTTAACAGTGATAGTGATAAAAAAAAATACATCAGAAAACGTTACCAAGAGCGTTTTTTTGAGGATCAAACAAGATAGGACGAAGTTGCATCCATAAATAGACCCAATTTGGGGACAATAGACCCATATTACATACATTTCCCTCGTGAGTTATTGTCTTAAAAAAAGTAAGTTTTTCAACTTTTCGTGGTTTCTGATAGCAAACGACATGATAAGCATATCTAAGCATACCATTTAGCAGTAGAATATCGTTTGCAGGTAAATTCATTGATGAGTTATGATTAAAAACGTAATCGATGGCTGCATATTAGACCGAGGTTAGGGACGTATACCCTATATGCATTTTTTTCAGTATGATCTTTTTTTCTGATAAGGCAAACCGGTTTTCTACAACTATGTCTCAGTTGTCGTTTCGATTAGATGAGCCGTTTTCGTGGTGTGATTTATTTGAAAATATCGAATACACCATTTTGCAAAATTAGGCGAGACTCAAAATGACCAAACTAAGGCACAATTAGGCGAAATAGTGGAAATCTATGAGGTAAAATCAAAAATTTGTTCATGTTTTTGTTATTTGGTCTTGCTGCCAAACACGTCCGTATTATCCGTCCCCGATGCAGTGTTTTAAGTATTGGGTTTTTGGTCATACTAGACTGCGCTGCCAATCACAAAACCAAACTTGTGGGAAGTGTTCCGGGAACCACCCGGTTCCCGAAGACGGAAAGTGCACGCAAGGACGGTACTGCAGCAGTTGTGACGTTAGCGTTCATGCTCTGTCAGACCGTGTTTGCCCAGCTTTCAAACGGGACAATGATATCCAACATCTCAAGGTTGACAAAAATGAATCCTATCCCAATGCTCGTAAGTTCGTACATTCGTTCCGGGATGTCGCTGCCTCGGGCCTTGATGCTGCCCTTGCGAAAATGAATTTGAAACTAGAGGACATGGCGAAGCAACTCAAGGAGAAGGACATCATCATCAAACAGCTTCAAGCAACGCTGCACATCTGAGAAAACAATTCGGCTACAAACGTCATTAGCCCTACTCCCTCCAACACACTGTCCGCCGAATTCCGCCTCATTATGGAAAGCCAAGAGAAGATGATGGAACGATTTGCGAAGGAGTTGGCTGAGTCCCGCTTTCAAGCACAAAATGATATTCAGAGCGTCACCCGGTCCCTGATGGCTACACAAATCAAATTCCAGCATGATTTAAAGGAGATTCGCAGCATAGTATACGGCTCAACTGAAATGCCCACTGCCTCAACCAAGTTGCAGTAAGAGGCAAGTGGTGCCTCCCGGAGGAAGAAAAAAAATGATCCAAAACCAGCTACTACGATCCCAGATCTCTCAACACAGACGCTGCCCTGTAAGTCCTCCAGCCGATAGAACGCCAACAAGAAGCAGTCATGCCAAATGACTGACTCAGTTTCCATTTCGCTAAACGACACTACCGTTACCGCCTTGTTTAACGATTTCGATGTTTTCAAATCCTCGAATACCCCAGATAACAGCCCAAACAATCCATTCCAAAAGGATACACCGATCCCGCTCCTAGCGCGAATCCCCGCTTTATCACCCATGACCCCGAAAGGCGTCAAACACCACAGCGACCAGCTTAGCCCCCCCACAAAAAACATCCCCGATTGAACCAAGCTCCCAAAATAGCAAAGCAATTGGAAACACACACCGAGTAACACCCACCAACACAAACCTTAGAACACCCAGCTATGCAATAATGGCCTCTATAGCAAACACCGCTAGTACAGACGTTATTCCATCTGCAAACCACCGCTCAACATGGCTTCGTCCGGTTCTAGGTAGTCGGAGCCCTTTGGAACCGGAAGCTTTACCCCAACCGGAATCCTTGGTTTCCCTCCGTCACCTAGATATTCCAGCTGAAGACTGTGCCTCGGGTACGCGCGGTACCGACAGCGCGGACAACCCCACGACCCAATGACGAAAATAGATACTGAGAAAGATACGACGAACCCTGCGATAACCCCTGGTAGCCGGAACCCCATTAGACCGGAATTCCTTCCCACACCGGAACTTTTGGTATACTCCGCCGTTAGGGGAGGTCAGGAAGAGGGACTCCAGAGGATTACCTTCAGCAGCCAATGGAAGAAACTAGCTCCCCCAAGACTTCTGTGGAATCTACAAGAACCCACCCTATTATCTTCGGCTGTTGGGTTACCCCTGCCCGGGGTGGGTGGTACGTCGCCATCTGCCCCCGGTGTGGCTCTGTCTTATTCGAGCATCGCAACCAACGTAAGTCAATCTTCACTATCTAACGAAAACCTTTCGCTCGGACGGATCCATCCGGGCCACTCTCTCGGATCCAGCAACCACTAACTCCACTCCGACCTTGCCTAAGCCAGCTCCGCTCCTCATCCAGTGGAATGTGACCGGCTTTTTCAACCATCTCGGCGACCTGGAAATGCTGACCCCTCCATGGATTATTGCCCTCCATGAGATCAATAGGGTAACCATTGAACAAATGGATCGAACTCTCCGGGGTAAATGCCAGTGGACCATTAAACGGGACAATAACATCCGGCAATCTACCGCTATCGGCGTTCTAAGAAGCATCTCCTCCCGCTTCAGCGACCTTCCCTGGCAGCACACTGAACAATTATGGTTACTTGTGTGCCACTTATTCCAGTCACAATCAAGTTGCAGCAGCTTATTTCGATCGAAGTGTGCTGCTTGGGTTGATACCAACCTACATCAAGTAGGTGTACGACTGGAAGGAGACTATAGGATCGCGGTAGCTTCGGCCTATCTACCGTGCGGCAGAATCCCAAACATCAATGGACAAATCTCGGAAATGTTACACTGAGGCAAATAGGTGTCTGCCAGCGCTGTGCTTTTTGGATCGGTGTGTGTATCGCCCCAGTTGGGTTGATCGGTGTTAATGTTGCCTACCAAGCGCCTAGGTTCAGGTAGGTTACATACACCGAGGCAAAAGAACGTAAGAATTCCATAAGAACCACAAGAAATCGATATAAACTTCATAGATTTGCCTTATGAAAAATAATGTCGGCAAAAAATAATTGAACGGAGCAGACTGGAACTGAACCATAGACGTTGAGATTACGGGTCCTGTGTATGGTCCACTCGTCCACTGAGACAAATAGACCTAAGAATTTCATAAGGTTCGACTGATGAACGACACATATGAATTTCATAAGCGCGACTTATGAAAGATTTTCGTCTAACATAAGGTAGCTCTTGTACGCCTTCAGCATTTCCATTAACCCAAGCGTTGACAGATACTGAGGCAAATGGACGTGAGAATTCCATAAGATCCACTTATGAATGTTAGCCACAACCCACATAAATAATGACCTTAAGAAGCGCCTAACCACCAATTCGTAATATCATCCCAACTCGATGTGGTATGGTTCTACCATCTATGATATCGTTAGTAAATGGTACCCGTTTATTGGGGAAGGAATCAGTATGCATTTCACTGATTTGCCTTATGAAAAATAATGATTGCAAAAAAATAATAAAACGGAGCAGATTGGAACCGAATCATGGACGTTGAGATTACAAGGCCTGTGTGTTGATCACAAAAAAAAAAACAACAAAACTCGTCTTTCAACTTTTGGAAAAATCGGTTCCAGTCTGCTCCGTTCAATTATTTTTTTTGTCGGCATTATTTTTCATAAGGCAAATCTATGAAATTCATATCGATTTCTTGTGGCTAAAATTCATAAGTGGTACTTATGGAATTCTTACGTTCTTTTGCCTCGGTGTATGTAACCTACCTGAACCTAGGCTGTTGGTATGGGACCTTAACACCGATCACCCCAACTGTGACGATACACACACCGAACCAAAAAGCACAGCGCTGGCAGACACCTTCGACCAAAAGGACATGGTCGTTATTAACAACGGCTCTTCGACCTTTTTCAACGGCAGGCAGTCCTCGGCCATTGACGTGGTTGCTGTCAAACGCTTTCTTGCAAGCAATGCTACCTGTACTGTAAACCCGGACCTTCACGGCAGTGACCACCACTCATCCAGCTCTGCGCCCAACGCGCGGGCGAAAACCTCTTCACTGGTGGTCTGAAGAGACACAAGCGGCAGTGTAAGCTAGACGAAAGGCACTTCGGCGTGTCAAGCACCTGCCAGCCGACCACCCACAATAGGATTTAGCCCTACAAACACATGCAGGCAGACCATCCGGGATGACAAACGGAATAGTTGGACCGACTTCCTAGAGAACATAAATGCTTCCCACTCGTGCGCGGACCTGTGGGGAAAAGTAAAAGGCGCACCACACCGCTCTCAATCGAGACTGGCGGAACCAACATCGCCGACCCTGATGTCGTAGCTGAGGAGCTCGGTACCTATTTTTCCAAGCTTTCCACCGATATCGCCAATTTCCAGATTCCAGAAGACAGCATCAACTCACCAATTAACCAAGACTTATCCTTAGAGGAGCCGCAATTTGCATTGCGATGCAGTACCGGCCCAGGTTATCCCCTTTTAAAAAATCTTCCTATCGACGGAAAGGACAAATTATTGGACCTTAACAACGAGGTGTGGCGTACTGGTGACTTGTTACCAGTATGTGTAACATTTGTATTTTTTGTACTATTGTCAGCTATATGTTTTCTGCATGTCTTTGTTCAAATTTAAATAACTAGAATTGCCAATAACTATACCCCTAGGTTTAGTACACAATACACTACCAACTGCTGGAATCTGAGTCGAAGTAATAGTTCAGTGGATAAATTAGAGGAAAAGGACAAGAGAAGACCAACAGAAAAGGGACAAGTAATTAACAAAGGGATGTACTCTTTCACTTGCCAAGTAACTAGAGAAGAGAGTAGAAGCGGATTAAGTGTTAATAGTTGGTGAAAATTAAATAAAAACCAGATAACGTTGGAAGTTTTGAAAATAGAAGTGAGAATTAAACATAATTAGAGTGTGAAAATAAGAGGATCAGGTATGCAATTAAATCCATTTGTGGTGGCCCTGGGACACGCACGTGTATATAAATTAAGAGGGTTATTTGTATGCCCAATAGGACCCGTAGATCATAAACCGGAAACGACCTTCAGGCAGTGTTGGAAAAGTTCACCAAAACTCACTATGACTCGCGAACTTTTCCCTTGGTGAACTTCGTGAAATATCGCGATCTTTTCCAAAGCTGCCTTCAGGGAAGGCTCTGAATAAGCTGTCTGGGACCGTTTCGTTTTTTAAAGAGCTAACTTCGCTCTCCCACGAGGTTCAGGAAGAGAGATCTGGTCCTCGTTGCACTGACCAGGGGATTGCCTAGTCATACCCACGGAAACAGTTTCGTCACCAATCGGGCTACCGGGCCATAGTAGTGAGTAACTAGAACCTACTCTCACCACGGATCATCACCGGCAATTGTCGGCGGTTGATAGCATCATCGCCACCCTTACCGGCGCTCAATCACCACGGTAATGGTCGTCCTTCTCGAGCCCAATCACCACCACGATCTCCCGCCATCAAGCTAGCCATCATCTTCGAGACCATCACCACCACTACCACCCAGCGTAGTTCAGCAGTTGCCGGCAGGCCAGGTATAGTTTAAACGAACACACTACACACCACACACATACACACAGCATGTAAAATTTAGGGACACTATCCGAGTCCTGATTAGTCTAGTAAATCTACACCAGCTGACCTTGAGACTAAGTATAGTTCTCCAGATCGAGCTAGCCATTTTAAGAGGTCGTTGACAGTGGCGTCGCCTTAACCTCAATCTACCTGGGCACCAACTCTCAAAACATAAACAATTATCAAAATATTGCTTGCAATGGATAAATATCGAGTTAAATAGAAGATTAAGTCGCAGACAGACATTCAAGCAAGTGAAATTTTTATCAAAAATGTTGTGTAAATTTTCAAACCAAAATACGTTAGAAATCACTTTCTCACTAGCGCCACGTAGGTAACAAATTGCCACAGTAAATTTGACAGAGTATCATCTCATGACAAATGGAATGATGGCTGAATGTCATAGAAAACAGATCCTGCAATGTGAAACTGGCCATCCCTTTCATTATCTCACTTTTCCATGGAACTGCGAATTTGACGACAAACTCACTGCGCAGCGGAAGAATGAAAGAAATTTTAAATCACGCTGCCGTACCTGTTCTCTTCCTACAGCCTAAAAACAAATCTCGCAAAAAATTACCGAATTTTTATCCAGTTTTGCCTTCGGAAATGTTTCGGCAAGTAATAGCGTAATGGCAATAAAGTGAAATTTGCTTGCATATCCCATTACAGATCAAAGTTTTATGCCGTTTTGTGGTTTTGCTTTTCAGATATTGCTTTGCTTTCGATACGGACCAGCTGACGAAAAAAAAATCATCCGGAGCTAACAAATCAAAACAAGAACAAACTTCTGACAGGTCAATGAGAGTAGCGTCTAGCGCCATCTGGTTGATTATTGCTACTTGAATATTTCATTTAAAACGACGGTTATGGAATTTTACACAATCTAATATTCAAGCTTGAATGACTCTGATTAAGTGGATTTTTCAACCGATTCGAGTATGAATATGGCATTAAATCTGGTTTTTGAAAGTTGGTGCACAGGTAAAAAGTGAGGTTACGCAACGCAACTGGGTCGTTGGATGACCCACCCTCACTGGTAGGCCGTTGGTTAGCCAAGCCCGCCGAGGTGTTTGTCTGGTAACCCTTTAGGTACCCCTCCCTTATTCAATAAGTATCTCATTAGCACTTATGTACGATATGAACCTTTAAAGCGAAAGATTCAATAGAAAGTTTATGGCCAAACCCACGGTATTAGTGAGGGTGTCTACTAGCTGCAAAAACCTGGAAAACCGGGAATCTCAGGAAATTTTATTTTTTCTCAAACTACCTGTGAGGCTCAGAGAATTTAATAATTTTCTTACTGAGGATATTTTAAAGAAAAGAATGAATTTTAAAATACAAGCATTTAAATTTTCTCGTTATTTTCATTCACACTTTGAACTTTATAGACAGTGAACAAATTTTCAGCAACAAATAAATTTAAAAAAAAACAGAGGCTTGAAATGTGTTTCTTTCTTTTTTTTTTTTGAAACATACATATTTCCTAGAAATTTTAAATTTGAACTAGTTCTGCACTTAAAAGCTATAATACTTCAAGAAATGTTCAAGAATCATGACTCAAAATCCATGCAAAGTTTTAAAAGCTCGTGGAATTTTATTATAATTTTTAAGGACCTCATTTCAAGGAAGTTCTGGGAAAAAAAAACTTTCAGAGAAACATCAAATGCAATCTGCTTTTAAGGTAGTTCTGAGGAATTTTAGATTTCTTGTGAAGCCTGGTAGTTTTGAGTAGAATTTCAAGAAATTCTGTTTTGAATTAAAAGCAAATTTTAATGAAAACTCTGAAAATTTCTGAGGAGCACAACTCTTTCAGAGCAAAATTCCAAGGGCCATCTTAGGATAATGTTGTGTTTGTGGGGGAGAAAACGAATCTTGTGCATAAGTCCTTGGAATCTTTTTGAAAATACTAAAAGGAGGATTACAATCAAGTCTGAGAATAACTCCATAACCTCTTCAAAGGAATTCGGAAAATAAATTCAGGAGGGTTCGCCAAACAAATGATGAGAAGGAATCTAAAGAATTTATGAGGAGAAATGCCAATGAATTCTTAGGAGACTTACAATGTGAGTATAATTCCAAGAGAAGTTTTGAAGTTCTTTTGTTGTTTGAGAAACTAGCCGGATGTTCACAATGCTTCTCATCACATTCTTAAACATCTGTGAAGTTTTCGAAGCTTTTCTAAATTTCTGGAACTTTTGTGCTCCCGCAATGTTCATGGAATTAGAACGAAATAAATAATATAATTCTATGATTTTCACTGAGGTTCTCAAGATTTTTTTGAAGTTCATGTAATTTCCCTTAATTTATCGACACTAATTTAAAACTTCTTCAATAGTCTAGACTTTCCTGCCTAAACGATTATTGAATTTTCAGTCTTTTTTTAAGAATCCGCAACTTCACTGAAATTAAATGATCTGCCTTGAAGTTTCGAAAATTTCCCATAAGTATTATAACCATTATAATTTTCCCTGAACTTATATATCGTTACCTGAAGTTTTCTAAATTTGTTTAATAACCCGGCAAATTGTCTGATATCTATGCAATACCCCATCATAACACGGAACTCCCTGTAAGTCTCTGCAAATTTGCTTAAGTTAATGGGATTATTCTGAAGCTATCTGATCGTCCTTGAAGTACTCGGAACTTCGCTGAATATTATGAAACTATCTAAAAGTATCTAAATTTATTAGAAGTGGAATTTCTTGAAGATATCACTGCTTGCTAAGAGTTCTCACTTTTTTTAATTAATGGAAATTCGTTGGTTTTCTCTAATCAATTTTGCTAAATTTTCGCGTTTTTTTAAGTTCTTGAAATCTTCATGATATAACACGCTTAAAATACTCTCACGTTTTCCGAATGTTCATATAATTTTCATCATGTTCCAGAAATTCTCTCGGAGCTTTGCTGAAGTTTCCGGAAATTCCCTGAGTTTCTCGCAACTTCTTTAAGGTTTCTACAACTATCCTTAATTTTTCTAAATTTACCGATTAAAGATCTTTAAACTGTTCCAAAAGTCTTGACTAAAGCTACGGAAACTGCTCTTAAGAACTGAAATTCCCCAAAAATCTCTAGATCTAGCTTTCCCGAGGTACTTAGAACTTCTTAAAAATTTGCACAATACCCCTCATGTTTTCTATATTTCTCAAGTTTACTTGACACGTGTGAAGTTCTCTGAAATTCGAGGAACTTCATAAGAGTTCCCGAAAATTTTCAGATGCTAAAAGAACCGCTTTGAGGTTCTTAAAGCTTCCAGTAAGTTCCCCGTATTTCCAGCTTGGACTTACTCAAATAAAGTAAGTGTTAAACGTCAACCTTCAATGGATTTGATTGTAAAGCTGTTTCTTTAAAACTGATTGCCATGTCTTAAAAACGTTTGGGGAAATTGCTGTTGTTTTTGATCCACCAAAAAATAGCATATTTTTAACGCATTTAAAAAATAGCTTCTTTTTTTTATTATAAACCTGGAATTTATCCATTAAAGTACGTGAAAATCCTGGAAAACTCAGGTAATTTTATTTAGAAAAATGAGTAGACACCCTGTAGATACACACTTAGAAATACCTCATTTTACACGTGAATCCATCTTTGACATAAAGGAAGAGACGTAAACAAACATGTCATGTAAAATTAAGTCCTCCGAGATTGACAAGTTCGTTACTCGACGAAAAGTACGTTTGATTGAGCTGAATTTCGCGTCTATAATGACTCAATTTTATGTCAAAACTGACGCTCGTATATGTCAGTCTCAGAGCACCTAAATTTACATGATTTTTTCTAAGTGTGTAGAGAAAGACGATTAAACGCCACAAAGCAAAGAATGATCAATCTTGAAATAAATTCACGCTAAACAAAATTGAAAATAGTGACTGATTACAAGAAAAAGTGACTTGGCCTTAAAAAAGAGACTTTTTAGTGACTGGCTTGAAAAAAGTGACCGAGTCACTAAAAAGTGACTCGCTACCAGCCCTGCAATGGGCGAGGAGTTTAAGAGACACGCGACGCAGGAAAAGGACCACCACGCGGATATCGTCTCCTTGGATATCTGCAAGGCCTTATCAGCTGGGTTGATGTATAGTAAAAATTTTCGGTGAAATTTGCCGTACAATTCAGTTGGAATTATCCTTGGAATTCTATTCAGAACTACTGCTACTACTACTACTGGAATTCTCGTTAAGATTCTCTAAGTTGTGAATGAAGGTATATTGTTGGAAAATTTATATTCTCTTCACAATCCCCATGAAATCATCTCCACTATAATATTACCCGGAATTCCTAAATAATACTTTCTAGAATTCCCTACGAGTTCTCAACAGGTTGTTTTTGGAATTATCCCAAATCTCATATAAATTAAATTGCAAAAAAATTAGGCAAATTCCAAGAAACCAATTAATTTTTCAAATACGGAATCTAGGAAATCTTTCAAAGTTCGAAAACTTCAGCATTTTCTATAAAATGTGATCATATTTGTTTCCATAACTTTGGTATTATATTTGATTGGTAGACAATTTGAAAGGAGATTCCTAGGTTTTATCGCTAAAGGACTGCAAAGCCTAGAAAATCCTCTTAAAAGTTACTTCCATCGAAGAAAATTCCAGAAATTGTTTTGGCAATTATGGAATCTCGGAAGTGCATAGCACTTTTTCAAGATTCTTTTTAATGTTTTTGTTCTTAAACTCTGCAACATAATTTTATCAGCAACTGAGAGGGGGAATTCGCCTTGCCCCTCTAACTATATCAATGATTTAAATGTTAATGGAATACATTACATCTCAACGTTGCTAAGTTGAAACTCATTGAATTCACCCCTTTTTATCCCTTTTTACAGTGTGCAAAGAAAATATTGCTACGTGAATCCTTATAAAATAACAGAAAGGCATACAATTATTTCAATAACAACGAATATAAATAATTTTCAAAAACTTACCTTGAAATCAACGATGAAAGGTGTAGTAATAGCATAACTACAAATAACAGAGCAGCTACTCCTCAATCCAATATCCAATTATGGTTCGTCTTTTATTCAACACGTGCAGTATTCCATAGAATTAGCTTCAAGCAATACACTCCCTATAAATCAAACATGTAACTGACTTTATGATTCAATTCTTTGCCAACCGCCGCTTGTCAGCTTCAAAACTTCAATCGAAACCGCAACGATCAGAATGGCGTATCAACGCCAACCGATGATAAGCTCCTAATCCCATGAAAATTCCACCACAACAACATAACCAAAACAAACAAAAAATGCACGATGGGATTTAAATCTTAAAAGAACAAGCTTTTCCTTTTGTTTTTGTTCAACGACGAATACAGTTGGCACAAGAGAGTGAGTGTAATTGTTCTGGTGAACGGCACCGCACCAGACGGTTGGATGGAGATCGAAGAGAGAAGAATCATTCATCCTTCGCATTGACTGACTGACTGCACTCTGTTGTTGCTGTTGTTGAGCTTGTTTTTGCTACTTCTTCGCCACTATGACTTAGTGTGCTCGTCTTCATTTAAGGACAAGATTGATAGCTATCGTGGAACGGCCATTTTTTGGATTCTATCAACCTTGGCCTGCTGGTTGCTTTGTTGTGTAAGTACACTAACATTGCACAACCTCGAGTTGAACCTCTCTGGGTTCTTCTTGAAGCGATCCGATGCGGTGGTGGGGCACGCTATGGTCAATGGGGGATGTTTTGTGACAGTAGTTCTCGTGTAAGATTTTTAATAAATGCTCAAAAATCATTTGACAAGCAGTTTTCAGTTGGACCCTAAATATAACTGGAATAACATTTTATCTCCAAGGTTTGATTGCTACCTCAAACCCCCTCACCCACATCAAGTGAGGTAGGCAAAAGAGTGCGGCTTCGATTAGTATTGTCGCATAAATGGCCCTTCGCTCAATTTAAATTTCTGTTCAATTTTTACACTACCGTACTCTGATGGAACTATCAATCTATCTTCTTCAGAACTTTCTCTAACTAATAATGTTTCGCACTAAAGCTTCATGTTGATATTAGTATAACATTTTCTGCCAACTCTGTAATCGTAAGCTTCACGTATGAAGTAACAAATACTTTGATACAAAAACATTAGAAGCAGAATAAGGCCCTAGTAGCAAGCTTGTCACAAATCAATTGTAGAAACTCATATACGACTTATTTCAGTCATAAACAAGTTGTGGTAACTTATTGTGATGAAAGTGTGCTACTCGGGGGCCTATTCAAGCAAAAATATGCACACTTAGAAATACCTAATCTTACACGTGACGGAATCCATCTTTGACATAAAGGATGAGACCTAAACAAACATGTCATGTAAAATTAAGTGCTCCGAGACTGAAAAGTTCGAAAGTACGTTTGATTGAACTGAATTTCGCGTCTATTATGACTCAATTTTATGTCAAAATTGACGCTCGTATATGTCAGTCTCAGAGCACTTAAATTTACATCAATTTTCCTAAGTGTGTGCTTCTTCAGCTAAAAAATTGCTTATTCAGCCTTTAATCAGCACAAATTGTATGATGGGTGTGTCTTTATTTTCCAGAATAGGAAAATAAGGTTTTGAATTCCAATTAATTTGATA
This sequence comes from Ochlerotatus camptorhynchus, assembly GCF_037179485.1. NCBI lineage: Eukaryota > Metazoa > Arthropoda > Insecta > Diptera > Culicidae > Ochlerotatus > Ochlerotatus camptorhynchus. The sequence goes on from NW_027040781.1 coordinate 1,023,494, forward strand.
AACTTCCCTAATATTATCAATCCCCAAAAGAAGTGACGTTTGAAGCAGATGTTTTCAACGACTCCAAGAACTTTGAGATCATGTTTAAACCACATCGGATAGTTATTTTTTTAATCTCCAGAACTTTCCGAACCAATTTTCAACCAAATCATGAACTAAACACATCCAAATACTCGCGATGTAATTGGGCCACAAAGATGCTAGGTAAAGTAATATTCCAACAATTCTCATCACAGAGAAATATGTATTTTGTCCCTTCACTGTTGATTCCAAATCGCAAGTGAGCTGCGAAACGAAGCTACAATTGCAAGAGAAGCAGCGTTTTTTTCCATTGATTTGTTTTCCGCCTGTCTTGTTTTTCGTACTGAGTACCTATGCTACCGACGCCAGGAATGCAGCTTCCACACCTGGACCCTACCTATCGACCCATCAACTCATGAACTGGGGACAAATGGCTTTACTTCCCTTCCGAAGGAAGGCTCGATCACAGATTGTATGCCTCAGAACATCAAGGTGGCACCAACTGGGATTGAACCCAAGCCTTTTGGGGTGAGAGAAGAGAAGCAGTACTGCCAACCAAAACTACGCATCGGATTTAAGTTGAACGGATAATATTGCCACTAGTTTGATCTTATCCAAAGCTATCACATCTTGACAATGCACAGTGGTCCAGAATGCAGATTTAGGTGGAATGATATGTTTTGAGCCTGAAATTGAAACTTTAGACTAAAAGTCTCTTCTACAATGTTGTTCCTTATTGTTAGGCCCTCATTTTTATGACAATGAATTCTAGGGTGGTTCTTATTATCATTAAAATCAGGAATCTAACTTTTTTGTTTGAATAAATTAAGGTGTGCATTCTTCGGCAAAGTTATAGCTGAGCTAATTTCAAGCAACTTTGTTGAAAACAACTTTTTTGTATCTCTTAAATTGGCCGATTTAGAGCTATTTTCTTGAATTAAGTCAGGGTGGCTCTAAAAAACAGTTGTTTTGCTCTAGTTTTCTTATTTCAAATTTCTCAGCAAAGATGTTTTAAAATAACTTTTAGATCTTTAGCAGGCGCAAATATTTGCTGCAGAAGTCTTTTTTATTAGAAGAGATACAGACAACAAATTTCGCTATAAAACATTCGCCTTAAAGAGTTTTAAAAGTCTCTAGAAGATGACTTTTATGAGAAATTTCAAATAAAAGATGGATTTCATAGGGCCACTCTAATGACAAATTTTAATAAAATGTGCTAGTACATTTGTTTCAATATTTGGATATTTAGTGTCTTCGAAGAAGTTTTTGTTCTTAAAAATTCCCTTCTTTTGGTGGGTTGTTGCAAACGTCAGGGTGGTCCTCAAATTAGGGAATTTTTAAAACTAACTAAACATTCCACCTAAATCTGCGTTTTGGACCACTGTGCAGTGGTACAGCCAGGATTTCTGTCTGAGGGATTCCTGGGCATCAACTTCCGCTTATTTCACTAAAATTTCCATTTCCCAATCCTAGGGAATCTGATAAAGAGCACCCACACCGACCAGGAAACCATACCAGGACAATTTACTATATGTACAATAGAGAAATTTCCAGTGAAAGCTGATAAAACTTATTGGAGAGTTTGGCAAGAACATCCAGAGAAGTCATAAAAAACTTCCTGCGAAAGTTTGGAAGAAACTTCCAGGTAAAGTCACGAGAAAATTACGGGGTACGTCGGAAGAAACCTTCAGAGAAAAATTATAGAAATTCCCAGAGGAAGTCAGCAGACTCCTTCAGAGCAAGTCAGTAGGACTTCTGGGGGAAGTCGCACAGAGCCACTAGAAGAAATCGTAAAAAATCGTCCGATTTCAGTCAGAAGAAACTGTCAAAGCAAGTCTGGAAACATTTCCAGATGATTTCAATAGAAACTACAGGAGGAAGCCAGAAGCTCTTCTGGCGAAAACTGGGATAAATTTCCAAGAGAAGTTCCAGGAATCTTCAGGTGGAACTCGGGTGAAACTTCCAGAAGAAGTCGGGAGAAAGGTCCGGGGTAAGTCGGAAGAAACTTTCAGAGAAAGTTTATAGAAATTACAAATGCAGTCAACAGACACCTCCGGGGCAAGTCAGTAGGACTTCTGGACAAAGTCGGAAAGAGCCTCTAGAAGAAATCGTAAGAATCTTTCGATTTCAGTCAGAAGAAACTTTCAAAGTATGTCTGGAAAAAGTCCCAGATTATGTCAATAGAAACTACAGGACGAAGCTAGCAGCTCTTATGCGAAAAGCTGGGATAAACTGCCAAAAGAAGTTGCAGGAATCTTCAGGTGGAACTCGGGTGAAACTTCTAGAAGAAGTCGGGAGAAAGGTCCGAGGTAAGTCGAAAGAAACCTTCAGAGAAAGTTTATAGAAATTTCCAGAAGAAGTCAGCAGGCACCCTTGGGGCAAGTCAGTAGGACTTCTGAGGGAAGTCGGAAAGAGCCACTAGAAGAAATCGTAAGAATCTTCCGATTTCAGTCAGAAGAAACTTCTAGGGTAAGTCTGGAAAAAGTCCCAGATTATGTCAATAGAAACTACAGGAGGAAGCCAGAAGCTCTTCTGGGAAAAACTGGGATAAACTTCCAAGAGAAGTTGCAGGAATCTTCAGGTGTAACTCGGGTGAAACTTCCAGAAAAAGTCTGGAGAACCTTCTAGAGGAAGCCGTAAAAATCAACCTATTAAAACTGAAACAAGCATCCGCAGTAAGATGGAAGAATGATGCGGGGAAAATTCCAAGATAACTCAAGAATACATTGAAACCATTCACTATAAGTTGTCAGAATCTTCCAGAAAAATATCTCAGAAGAAATTTCCTTAGATAGTTCGATGAAACTCCTGGATGGAGTAAGAAATAATCGGAGAAAAATTGAAAAAAAGGTGGGGAAGTCGGCTTAAGTAGTCGGATGAAACTTCATGAGCACGTTGAAGACAAAAAACATCCATAGAAGTTCCATTATTAAATACTTTATGGATATTTAGCTAAAAACAAGTTCAACATTGAACATTTGTAACTAGCTATCAACAATAGTTATTACATAATGAATCGGATATTAAGCCTCATTTTTCCTTGAAGTCTAGCGGATGTATTCCACATTATTACCGGTTCCACTAAAATAACGAGTTTTGGGATGAGTGGGAAAAATGGGCTCCTTTCCATGACGGACTTGCTACTTGCTTCAACCAAATTGGACTATTTGTACATAAGTTAACGTCTACATACTAGCGACAGAAGTTTTCGGATAACTGGGCTTAAATGGAATATCTCCTTAATCTATACAGCGTAGGACTAGTTCAAGGTAATTTCATTGGCTTTCCAACATATTATACATCTACTACAACTTATTGCATAAAATTTATATCCCACATTTGTTGCAATGCAGCAGTTCTCCGTAAGTAATGTCAAGTCTGCAACAATCGGGAAAAATTCTAGAACTTGTTTATCATTCAAAATGAATATTACGTGGTTTAAATTGTCAAATTTTGTTTATATTGATTGGTTGATAGGACAGTTTTCAAAATCCCTCGAATCAAGAAATTCGTCAAATTTCAATCTCAACCATTGATACTCATTCAAATCATCCAAAATTCAGGTAAATCAGATTCAATTGAGTCACACAAATATCCCCCGTCAGACGCAGCGTGCCACCTCGCGCAAGATCTCGGCCCTGTTATTTACTCTCGTTGGTTACTCCATTACACTTAATTCTCTTCGCCAGCCACACTCTGCTGCACCCTGCACCGAGCACCAAACATTGTGCCGTGAACTTTTTGTCGCGCTTGAACTATAAAAAAAAACCAAACACCCTCCATAGAACATTCACTTCACTTCAATGAACATTGCCAACGGGGCAGCTAACTCCACAGAACCACCACTATCGATCTCCCCTTCTTCTCATGACACGTAACAGGTATTCACTCCCAAAGATATCCGGTTGATGATAAGCATAGACATCTCTCGCAACATAAACCTACTTCGAAAGTAACAGAACGACATTCTTTCGCTGGATTTTTTCACGTTTATTCGCTTATTCCTCTTTTGCATCTCCCGTTTCATCATCATCAGAGCTCACTTCATCCACACCAACACACCACCATCAACAGCATGCGAGCGAAAAAAAAAATAATCCACTAATTGCCCACTCTGTACAGCATAGTGGTGTTGAAAAAAAAACAACCCTTCAACAACACAAAATTGCATCTCTTTTTCGGCAACTAACCACCAACCAATAATATGCAATGCAACGATTCATAGCGCAAAGGCATTCCGCTTACTGGAACTTTCTCACATGGATTATTCACATTGCATTGCTAGAATTCCAACGCACCCACTAGAGAAGTAGTGGGTCCGATCCAACCCCCCAAACGAAGCAACAGAAAAAAAAAAGATTCTCACCACTTCAAACAAGCTCCAAACGACTCGACTCTCGAAGCACACTCCTCCCCTTCGGTCACACAGTGCCGCAGACGACGACGACGACGACGGCGACGGATAACTGTAAATTTACACTAAATTAAACTCTTCCACATCGCCGCTTTGCGTTTGGGGCTCGGACTACCGCCGACGACACGATTCTCGCTCCGTTTGCGTTGTACAACGATCTTCACCTTTCCAGCTAAATCTCCGCCGTTGTGTCACACTTTGAAAACTCCCTAATACACTTCAACTACAGCACATAAAAAAAAATCAATCCAATCGCTTTAGCCGCACGGCGAGCATAAAGAAAGTAAGCCAAAGTGTTATGCTCGTTACACCGAAACACCGCGTACGATCGCGGGGCGAGAAAAAAAAGAATCGCTCGGGAACAATCAACCGACCGACCGACGAGACCACAAGCCAACACGAAACTGACTCTCAAAATCCCCCGTACCCCGTGGATGATCGCGTCGTCCCGTACATGTTTACGGCGTTGCGCGATCGAGAGGTAAGACTCTTGATCTGGCATTTTCGGTGCCTGTGTGGGTTGATCTTTTCTGCCGAAGTTTGGATGTATGTATGTTGAGGTGCTCGAGCTGCTGGACTCGAAGAAAACTGGCTTAACCACTTTGTTTTCTTTTTTCTTCGTGAGAGGTTTGTGTTGTTCGTGGACGTGTGTGTAGGTAGCAGCATGATGCTGCTGCTGGGCTGGAATTGGCGTAGAAGTTTGCGCTCGGTGGTATTCGTTTGCTTCCACTGAATGTAAGCTATGAATGATGATGAACGGTGTACGATTGGATGGATGCTGAATCGAGTTCATTGCAATATTTGGGATTTGTAAAAGGCCAACCAATCTGTTCCATGCGCCACACAAACTTTATAACACAAACATGCAAACCACAGGGCAATCAATACCGAAACAAATCAGTGCCAACATTTCAAAGGGGCGTAATTGCATTTTTAAACAATCGCTTTAGCCGTCGATTTCTCGCGAATAAAAGCTCACTCATGAAAAATAATGACACCAGCAGGTAGAAGGATGTTTCCTCTACCAGCTAGCATTGTAATTTTGGAGAGGTAAGATTTCATTTGCGAGAAATTGACGGCTAAAGTCATTGTATACAAAAGCAATTACGCCCCTTTGAAATGTCAAAGATGATCAGATTTAGCATAGCTCTTGAAATGGAGCAACCAATGGAAAATCATAAGCAGTGCAAATAATACATAATTTAAGTTAAAATAATCAAATAAATTTTCATGGTAGTTGCAAGTAACCAGACGTCCGGAATTTAGCCCAGCAGCCTCAGATTCAGCAACTCACAGTTCAAAAAACGCATCGGGACATTTTGACATTCATATTACAGTAGTAATCCGATTTTGTCAGCCTCTCTGCGCAACAATAATTTCACATAACCGTTATTGCTAATCTTCCTCATTCGACTTCATTATCAAGGTTGTTTGTCGATAACCGTCGATAACGTCAGCGTTAACGTCTGCACTAGTGAATTTACATTGTAGACGTGAACGCAGACTGATAACGGTCAATGATTAACAACCCTGTTTAAGATGGATGTTCAAGGCATACTTGGGTGCAATAAGACAATTGAAAAAAACGCTTGAGTTTCGTAGAGCATTAGAAAACCTTTTTCAAAAAGGGTGCTGACAAAATCAATTTAAGGTGGGTGAGCCAGTAGTGGAGGTACTAAGCCAATTTATCAATTAAAAAATAAATATACGATGTACACACAATTGATATACGTCAATCTATAGCTTTCAACCTCTATTTTCATAGAAAAATATTACATTGTAATAAAATTGCATAAAATTTTAGAAAGATCGTCCTCCATTAATAGCAACACTATTCCAGTAGTTGTGGTAGTTGCTTACTTTGGTTCCTATAATAGTGGAATGCGTGGGTTTCTTATGGGTTTCACTACTCTAGGAACACTACTGCAACTATAGGTGCAAAGGAGTGAAAATCTTAAGGAAAATTAATTATTTTCCGTCACTTTTGGGGATATTTTAGTTTTGAAATATGCAAATATACTTTATTTTAGGAGAGCTACCTATGAAAAATAATCTTATCCAGATCCTCCTCACTATTCCGGCACAACCTTAATACCGCAACTATAGGCACACCACCATTACTGGAACACCTACCTTATGACAAACAATAATCATGTCAAAAGAAAAATAATTAAAAGCAATCAGCGTCTGACCAAAGTCTGAACTTCCCTAAATTAGCTGCATAATAATGCATAAAGCCTACACTGAAACAAGGACCATAGTTAGGAATACTATTTTGCAGAAAACACTTATTATCAATATAACCACGCTTATTGCTGTTGAATCTACTATGAATTCAGTATAGTTGACTATGAATGTTAACAAATTTACTATGATTCTGGCAATACTACTATGCTTGCTTAAAATGCATAGTAATTTTGATAGAAATAATAGTAAAATTAAAGGAAATTGTTTTTTGCAAAAATCTATTGGTGAGGGTATTTAATCTAAACCATCAATATAGTATTTTTGCAAATGGATTTTGTTTCAGTGTAGTACGCAGCTTAAAAAAAACACTAAGATTATTTCACAGATTTCTGTGAAATTTTACAGCTGAACATTCGGTAAACCGCTCGATGAATTTTCCCTAATACTATTGCCGTTTTTACTTGCTACGGGATAGGACACGGAATTCTAAAGACATTATTTTACTTCAGCACTAGACTAGTCCACAAAATTTGGTTGTAAAGCGAACCCCACACGTATCAATATATTGAAGCGAAGGGGAATTATCAACAATAATATTGATGATGTTAATACAGAAATATTGTCAATACCGATGTATTGATGTCAATATTGAATGTATTGACAATACGATTATTGTCAATAAAAGTTATCGTGTAGGGTCCACTTAAGATGAGCTGGCGCTTTTAGTTTGAATGTTGTATGGATAATTTGGATAAAGTTCCATACCCCTACACTCCTATCATAAATAGGGATCCTTATTCTCGATTTGATTCAGATTTTCAAAACTTGTGGTTCGAACAATGAGTAACAACTTTGCTGAAGACTGCATCATAAATCCAGTTTTTTTAGATGTTAGTATTTGAATGTATATGAGCATTTTGTATATGAACATTTCAACTCTGTAAACATTAAACCAAAAGCGCAAGCCCGTGTTATGTCAAAAACAGCTGAAACAAGACGAAATAAGGACTACGATTGGAAACTCTGAACATGGAACTGCAAATCGCTCGGCTTCCCGGGCTGCGATAGGTTAATCTATAGAGATTGCTGATAGGGTAAATTATGGCTTCGGCACCTGTTGCAGATGCAACGTAAAATATCGCAATTCATTATGCATTTTCAAGTTCCCACGATAGGTCACCGCCCTCGTACGGGAAATAAGCGAAAGCAAGAAATTTGTCTAAGAGAGGTGCAAGAAGCACAAAGTCAAGACCAAACCTACCCTAACTCACGCCTCGTAAACGAGAAGTAAACATGCCACACCGCCAGATCTGGCTGACGCATATAGAATCAGTACGCATTTACTTTCCACTTTCTTCGCTCCACGGTGAACCATATGCAGCCCTGCAATGCGTGCAGCGCTGCGGTGTATTAGACGCTCGATGCCAAGGCAGTCCGCGTGCTATGTGAATGGAATGGTAATGAATCGGTCGCATGGAGCTCGGTGCGCCCGGCAATGCGAGCCTGGCGCAAAGGTAATAAAATCTGGTTCCCTAAAAAGATGCGTAACAACGCCAAGATAAACGAATTATCGTAATAGAACCAGTCTTGGGAAGGATAGTTGAAGCATTAATAGAAAGCAATGAAATCGTCCCAAGGGACAATCTTGCGTTCGGCATCCTTCCAAAAACACAAAGGGCAATAAAACCGAGCTAGCGACGGTTCCACCGCAGAGAGCAAAATCAATGGAAAAATGCACTTAGGCCTAGATAGGCAGCGATGCATGCGTACGCATCCAAGCTATAGGCTAGATCTGGGGAGCGGGCCAATGTAAACAGGAAGCCGGGTGCGGATTGATTTAAAGTAATTTACATGCACCAGCGAGGCGCGAGAACTTGGGTCATAAAAGTTAAAAATGAAAACGTTCCCCTACTAGGATGCGTGACCAAGGGAAATCTAGAATTAGGAAGAAAGTGCGTCTAGAACCCCTGTGCGGGAAGATAGACGCACATGCGTACGTGGGCACCGACGCCCAAAACTTAGGTCTAAGGGACGCTATAAAAGCGTTTTGATACAACCAAAATATATTCAGTTTTCACTATCCTATCCAAGTGTACGGACTTGTCGCCAGGTCCACCCTTACTCCTACATATCACCTCAATAACACTCTTCGCCTCCAGCCTATCAAACTCTCTCGCGGTAATCCGTTTCCAATAAGAGTTTCCTCGGAATCGACGCTACTGCCCCCATCTGAGCTGGGCAAGTACCGGCCGAGCACCTTTATTGGTCGGAACCCGTTTCAGAGTTTGGGCACTCCCCGACTAGGCTGATCAGGTTTACCGCTGGTGTATCTGTTGGAATCGCGCTACTGCCCCCATCTGAGCTGGGCAGCTACCGTCCAACCATATCCCAACCGTAGAGCACTCAGCCAAGTCCTAAGGAATCCTGTTCGAAAGTAGGCGAATCTCGCTTCAAGTGGTATCGGTTCCTGCTGTTGGAACGACGAGCTCGAAGCCAGTCGAAACCTACCAATTCGATTAGGATCCTCCGTGAGGCATTCGAACCCCTTCCTCCGGTCTGGTCTGTGAATAACCGCACGCCGAAAGTTCGCCGCGTGATCCTTCGCGGATTGCGAGTTCCTCTCGAAAAATAATAATAAAGGACGAAGCCCCTTCGGCTTCGTCTGATGAACGTGACACGCGCGTCGCGAACATATGGTGGCTCCAGAGAGGAGCAATAGTGCTATAAGAACTCACAGTGTAGGTGTTCCGACACCGGAAGAAAGTCTAATAGTAAAGTGAAAGCCTACGGGCTTAAGTGAAATAAGGAGACTCTAGCACCGGCAGGGTCATCAGGTAAGTAATTATTCTTTTCCTAATTAATAAGTAACAAATCAATAACACCCTGCCAATTAGGACCCAACTAATCAAGTGCTAAAGTGAAGTGTTTAAGATAAAGTGTGAATTGAATCAGTCTCCGGACTATAAGGGGCCTAAAAACCCAAACATAACAGCAGTCTCCGGACTATAAGGGGCCTAAAAACCCAAAAACACAATTCGTTTAGGAACGTCCACGGTGTTAATCCGGGATAGGTTCCAGTAAGACGGGGTTCCGCACGGAAGGTACGCGAACGCCCAAGGAAGAAACGTCTGCAACGGCGTAAGCCGGGAGTTTCGAAACAGTGCCTACATAAGTAGGCCGGGCCCGACAGTAGGTAGGGCAACCTTCGTAAGGAAGGCTGGTGGGGATATTTATCAGTCCCAAGAAGTTCGGGAGGTATTTGTCAGAACCCACAGGAATACGGGAGATAATTATCGGAATTTATATAGGAAAAATTCGAGAATAATTATCAGGGACCCACCGTGAAAGTCGGGAGTCCACATAGGAGGGACTCACAGGAAGGATTCCGAACAAAAGGTTCGTGAATGCCATAGTAAAAACATCTGCGGTGTAATCCGAGATAGTTTTAGCGGATTTCCAGCTCCTGAGTTGGAAATCCTGCACAGGTCTGCGGTTTAATCCGGGGCAAGAGGAAGTCAATAGTGACTATTCGGGACAAGTTCCCAAGGGTTCCAGCTCCTGAGCAGGAAATAAACAAAATACACCTCGTTAGAGAACACGATCACGAGGAAAATTAAACAGGCAATTAGCCTACGAAGTTCTAAGGGGAAGGAGAATAAAAACGGGTCAACGAACCCATCGATTCCCTGTAAGAAATCCGCCAGGCGGGTCATAAACCCGAAACGTTTATTGCATAACGAGTCAACGTACTCGTTAAAAGAGAAACGGAAAATAAGAAAAACAGGCTCACTTGAGCAACAGAAGGGTGCACGTAAAACCGATATAAAATCTCTAGTGAAATAGAAAAAAAGGGTGTAAGAAAGAAAAGTCATTAAAAAGAAAGAAACACAAACAAAATAGCAATGAATTTTGTAGACAATGTGCTCGGCCATTGTCGCCTATGCACTCGTAAGGACGAGGTGCAAGATATGGTCGCTTGTGACCAATGTGATAGGTGGTTCCACTATGGATGCGTGGAACTCACCTGTCTACCTGATAAAAAAGAACCTTGGTCGTGTGCGAAATGCCGCATGGATGAAAGTATTAAGAAGGCGCAAGCCGACGAACTTATTCAGATGAAGAATAAATTAGCAAATATAGCTTTAGAGCTGGAGGCACGTGCAAAGGCACAGAAATCCTCCGAGATTCACGCGACGTCTATGGAGACGGAGCTAGCGCACTACAAACGTGAGCTTGAATCTAAACATAAGGAAGAAAAGGACAAGCGAGACGTATTGTTGGACATCGCTCAGGCGATCCAGCTGAATAAAGTCAAGCTTGAAAACGAACTCGTAAGAAAAGAGACAGCTGCGGACGACGATTCCGTAGCTATGTATTTAAAACGGCAAGAAATGGGTCTGCCCCAGTTCTCTGGGAACGCTCGAGAGTGGCCAGCATTTAAGAAAATGTTCGAGGCCACGACCGAGCAGGGGAAATATACCAGTTTGGAAAATTTGATACGGCTGCAAAAGGCACTAGGGGGCCCAGCGGCTAAGGCGGTACAGTCCATGATGCTTGATCAAGCAAACGTACCGCAAATAATGGAACGACTCGAAAAACAATTTGGACAGTCAAAACGGGTCTATAAGGAGCTGCGAGACGATCTCGAGCGTATTAGAACAGGAGGCCACTTAGCGATAGTCGAGATATCGAATGGTCTAGAAAATTTGATAGCGCATTTAACCGCCTCCAATCAGATGGCGTACTCAAATGATCCTCGCTTAGTTGAGGAACTGGTAAGCAAGATGTCTTGCGACACCCAGATAAAATGGTTGGAGGTAGTAGAATCTAATGCCAAACAAGGCAATTCAGTACCCTCCCTTAAAGATTTGGCTAAATGGCTAAAGCCTAAGGCCGACATTCATCGTGAGCTCTATAATTCTAATAGAGCTCCGATCGAAAAAAGGAATAGAGTCAATGTGCACTCAGAAAACAACGTACGTTGTTATATGTGTAACGGAACACATAGACTAAGAGAGTGCCAAAAATTTGGAAAAATGTCTGTACAAAACAGACGACAGGAAATACTTAAATTGCGAGTATGTCCATTGTGTCTGTTCAGACACAAAGGAAACTGTAATTTTCAAAGAAACTGTGGCATAAATGGATGCAACGAGCACCATCATAAGCTACTACATATCCCAAGGGATATTCATAATCAAGGTAGCAGACCGGAAAGAAGACAGATAACAGCCTCCGGCGAGCCAACCGAACCACGACCCGAAACTTCAAACTTACACGAGGAGCAAAGGGCACAAGTGTTTTACCAGATCATTCCGGTAACACTTAAAAATAAGAATTGCGAGGTGGAAACCTACGCCTTCCTAGACCCAGGATCCTCCTTAACTTTAATAGATGAAGGGGTTGCTGAGGAACTTGAGTTAGAAGGAGTACGTGATCCACTCAAAATAAAATGGACCCAGAATGTGTCTAGGGAAGAGAAAACTAGCAGGAGGGTCAAATTAAAAATTAAAGGCAATTCCGATAATGAATTCACGTTGACAAACGTCAGAACCGCAAGTAATCTTCACTTACCGGTTCAAACCGTGAACTACGATAATTTGGCAGACAAATATCCGTTCTTGGCCAATTTACCAATAAAGAATTATAAGAATGCACAGCCAAAATTACTTATTGGGCTAAATCATAGCCATTTATTATATCCGTTAGAAAGACGAGCGATGGGAGTGAATGAACCCATCGCAATCAAAACTAAGCTTGGCTGGTTGATATTTGGTAATATCAAACATACCGCACAAGCAGAACATTTAATGGTCATTCAGGAAGATGACAAAATGAATGATCTAATGCAACGATATTTTTCAGTGGAGGACTTTGGAGTCAAAATTCCAGAAAAACTTCCTGAGACCAAGAATGAAATTAGAGCCAAGGAGATAATAAATAAGACCCTAAAATATACAGGGGAAAAATACGAAGTCGGGTTACTCTGGAAAGAGGATGATACGCATCTACCAGAGAGTTACATACAAGCTTATAAGAGGCTCCAAAATTTGGAAGCGAAATTGAAAAAAGATCCAGAACTGAAGAACTGGACAAACAACACGATTGCGGATTATGTAACCAAGGGCTACGCGCGCAAATTAACACCAAAGGAAAAGGAGGAATGGGCTGGAGAGATATTTTATCTCCCAACCTTTATCGTGGTAAATAAAAATAAAACACCTCCTAAGCCACGCTTGGTGTTCGATGCGGCCGCAAAGTCTTGGGGCATTTCTCTAAATGACGCGTTGTTAGCGGGTCCCGACGCTACAACCTCTTTGTTTGGCGTCACCACTAATTTCCGGGAAGGGGCTATCGCATCCGCTGGAGATGTGCAGGAAATGTTTAGTCAGGTGGGAATTAGTCTAGAGGACCAGAAGAAGCAATGCTTCTTATATCGTGATTGTGACGACAGCCGAGAGCCTGACGTGTACGTCATGCAGGTTATGATCTTCGGATCTACCAGCTCTCCAGCCTGCGCGCAAGCTGTTAAGAACTACAACGCCAGTCTATACGCCGAAACAAAACCCAAGGCGGTAAAGGCAATAATAAAACAGCATTACGTTGATGATTATATTGATAGTTTCGACACGCCTCAAGAGGCAACGCAAACGATCAAAGACGTTATGGAAATTCACGACAAGGCGAAATTCTTTATCAGAAATTTCGTTTCTAATAGTAAAGAAGTGCTAGCTTCACTTCCGAAGAATAGGGTCCAAGTGGACAAGATTAAAACCTTCGAGGATAAGGAGTCCGAAGGTGAAAAGGTTCTTGGGATGTACTGGGATACAAGTAAAGATTGTATTCAGTACCAACTTAAATTTAATCGGCTACCAGTAGATGTACGCCATGAAATTAGAAAGCCGACTAAACGAGAGGTATTATCCTTCGTTATGAGCGTTTATGACCCAATGGGATTAATCGCTAATCTTACCATACATGGTAGGATACTTATCCAAGAGCTGCATAAGGAAACGTCGGATTGGGACGCAGAAATTTCAGAGCGCTCTTACAATCAATGGAAACAATTTTTAGAAATAATAAAACAAGCAGCAAATGTGAAGATACCTAGATGGATGTTAGCTCCAAAGGTACAAAAATTTGAACTACATACTTTCGTCGACGCGTCAGAATACGCGTACGCAGCGGCCACCTATGTCAGAGGATTAGGTAGCCACGGTCAGACTGTTAGTATTCGTCTGTTAGCTGCTAAATCAAGAGTAGCACCAATTAAGAAACTATCAATTCCGAGGTTGGAATTGCTAGCAGCAGTTTTAGGCACAAGGCTCACCAAAACGTTGAAGAAGGAGCTGCGCAAGAAGCCTTCCAAAATTACGTATTGGTCAGACTCGCAAACGGTGCTGTCTTGGATTCATTCTGACCACCGAAAGTATAAAGAATTTGTAGCACACCGCATAGGAGAAATCTTAGAAGAAACAAAAATTGAGCAGTGGCGTTATGTACCCACGGACGAAAATCCAGCAGACGAAGGAACCAAGCTAGCCAAGGGAAAACCTAAATGGTTAGCAGGTCCAACATTCATTTGGAAAGAAGAATGTATGTGGCCAAAATCAAGGTTTATGCGAGAAACGACCGAAGAAATAAAGGAGTCGGTAATGTTTCACCAAGAAGTCGAATCAGACTTTAAATTTATCCGCGAGTATCGTTACTCTAATTGGGAGAAGTTACTCAAGGAAGTCTGCATTTTGAAGAAGTTTGTCGATTGGATAAAAGACAAAAGAAACTTCGATAAAAATATAAGCGAAGACGACATGCAAATAGCCGAATATGCTATTGTCCGCAAGGCACAGTGGGAAGGTTTCACCGACGAAATGCATGACATTACAAAGCACGGTGAAATCACTAAATCAGGAAGGTTAAGATGTCTAACCCCACGAATCAACGATCATGAGGTTATGGTAGTCCAATCACGTTTGGCAAACACAGACATTGTACCGCTATCAACACGGGAACCAATGATCTTACCCACCAAACACCCAATTACCAGACTGATCATGAAATTTTATCATGAAGAAAATCTGCACCACGGTGATCAAACTATTTTAGCCGCGGCAAAAGAAAAATATTGGATAATAGATCCAAGAAGAGTTCATAACACAGTCAAGGCAAATTGTCAGCACTGTAAGAATGAGAAGGTCTCACCTAGCGAACCGCTCATGTCATGCCTACCCGATTGTAGGCTGGATATATACAACCCCGCGTTTACACACACGGGAGTAGATTATTTTGGGCCAATAGAAGTACAAGTAAAACGGTCAATAGAAAAGAGGTGGGGCGTTATATTTACGTGCCTAACCTCAAGAGCCGTTTACTTAGACTTGGCTGAAAAATTAGACACAGACGCATTTATAGTCTGCTTGAGGAACTTTCAAGTCAGACGAGGCCCGGTCAAGCATCTGTACAGCGATAATGGTACGAACTTTATCGGAGCCGAAAAGGAAATGCAGACAGCCGTTCAGGAAATTGAAAGGGAAATGGGAGAAGGAAAGGCCGCAGAAATGCGCATTAAATGGCACTTTAACCCTCCAGCCGCACCACATTTCGGCGGAGCTTGGGAGCGGTTAATTAGAAACATAAAGATATGCCTGTACGAAATGGCTAAAGCACGCCAACACCATATGCCAACAGAAAACGAATTAAGGTCGGCTTTAATACAAGCCGAAGGCATATTGAATAGACGACCAATAACCCATGTATCGCTAGACAAAGCAGATGACGAACCTCTTACTCCTTCTCATTTCTTAGGAGCACACCCAAAGAACCCTCCTGCACCAACCGCACTAACAACAGACAGTTTAAGTAGAGCACACTACAAGCGTATTATTCATTACGCAAAATATTTCTGGGATAGGTGGCGAAAAGAATATCTCCCCACCATAATCAAAAGAAATAAGTGGACCAAGAAAGTCGAGCCAATCAAGGTCGACGACATTGTGGTCATAACGGACAAAGGAACTCTACCCGGCAATTGGCTCAAAGGGAGAGTTGTGAAAGTTCACACAAGTTCCGACGGACAAGTTAGGTCGGCAGAAGTTAAAACGATACAAGGAAATTACGTAAGACCTGCCACGAAAATAGCAGTGCTTGACGTAAAGAGCGCAGCGACGACTAAGGACGAAACAACTACGGCACACATAAACCTTCACCAAGAAGCACCAAAGGTATGTACAAAGAATCGAAGGGAAACTAAACCAGCCCTTCAAGATAAGGGCAAAGGGCAGAAGGCACCACCAATTAAACGTAAAAGAAAGGTGGTAAATCAACCAGTGGAAATCCACCGTATAAACCACCATCGGGAGTACGAGGACGGCGATATAGGTCCAGTCTCCGCAAATAGAAAAAGAAAGGTGGAGGGCGAGTTACCAAGCGCTAATTTGACAATGGATCAACGCGCAGGAAAGAACTTTAATTCTTGGGGAAAACGATGTAAAGTAGACATCGATAAGGTTAAAGAACTAAGAGACAGAATGAACTCGAAACAAAAACCTAGAAATGTAACGAACAAAACTAAAATCCATGTTCCATGGTATATGACCATAATAATGGTATTATTTTTTATAACGGCAGCGTTAGGGCAATACCCAACCGGGCTTATCGCGTATGACTGCGCGAGCCCAGAAGTGAATATGACAAGTTATTCACTATTGGACGTAACGTCTTGTATCCCTTCTACAAAGAATCTTTCAATATCTGAAGTACCTATTCAAGTACTTCAAAGAAGCTCTAAGGGAAGCACAATGGTATATCAGTGCAAAATGATCATTAAGAGATCAATAAGGCACTGCGGAATGCACTCGCACACCTCGGACTATGAGCGCGGATACTCTTACATAGTAAAGGAGTTTACACCCGACGAGTGTAGACGCACTCAACTCACGGGAGCTATTCCTTTAACATTGAGCGCGGGACTCCTCGAACTTAAGAGAAACCACACGACTAGAGGAGAAACCTTAGTCGTAGGTAGCGTATGGGCTAGTTCTTGCAGCGGTGGCGTGTATAAAACACCGGAGTATACTTGGATCAATGCGTTAGTATACTTTGAATATGAAATCGCATTGTATAACTACATGGCAACAATCGATAACGAGAATGATCAAATTATGCTCCGACACGGACTAGTATGTCCATATTCACATGGAAAGTGCCTAGACTCAGAAGATGGATACTCCACTTGGGACGTGAGCCTAAACCAACGGTGTGAAGACACCGATTTCGAAGTTATATATGAAGGAAAGGTTAACAAGACAATAAATATAGAAGGAAATAAACCAAATCCACATGCCGTTTATACCTCCATTTCCGATTCGCATTTGTTTTCAATTCGCACCAAAGATACAGCGAAGATATGCAGATACAAGGGTTATAGCACAGACCACCCGAGAATATTCATATTGGAAGAAGCGGAGTTCAAGTCTCCATTTGCTAGAAGACCATCAAGTGCAAAAAATCATGACATTTTCACATACTTCAATTCTAAAATAACTCTAGTTGAGAATTACGTCGGTCAGAAGCTCGACGACGTATACAATACAGTAATGACTGAAATGTGTAAATTAGACAAGGCACTTTTGGAAACAAAACTTACACTTGCCCGCATAAACCCAACAGAATTCGTTAATAGCATAATGAAAAGAACGGGTTTTTCCGCGGTAGTAGCCGGAGAAGTGCTACACGTATTGGAATGCAAGCCGGTCTACGTGCAACCGTTTGCATCAGAAAGGTGCTATCAAGAACTTCCAGTGAAGTTCGGAAATGTCACAATGTTTCTAACCCCAGTCACACGTACACTACAAATGCGAGGAACGGAAATTGAATGTACACCGTTGTTACCAGCCAAATTCCAATTTGGAGGCAGATGGTACACATTTGATGGGAAGATAAGAGAAACTACATTCCCACAAAAACTGGCCACGGACATAGTGACCAAATGGACTTACACACCTCTTCCAAATTTAATGGAAAGCGGAATTTACGACGCTGATAGTTTGAAAAAGATGCGAACCATGATATACGATCAGGGTGACCGTCGCATAGCCACAAACGTGGTACATAAGATATTAACTGGACAAAATCCCAGCAAGCAGGGATTTCATTTCGAAGCCCTAATGTCAGAAAAGTTAATTGACAACATGATAAACAAGTATTGGGAAAAACTTGTGTCATTGTCATCTTGGTTGGGTAATATAACATCTACAGCCATCGGGCTGTATATCATTGGCAGAATAATCAAGTTTCTTGTAGATACCTTGATGCACGGACGCATATTGTATGACATCTATGGATTCGGATGGCAGCTAATCGCATCGCTGTGGGACTCCATGACAACCTTCCTCACGCATAGGAACACTCTGAAGAACATCAAGAAGTCAACGACCAGAACATATGATGTAACGACGCCTGAAGATGGGACCAATCCTTCAGAAAACACACCACTATCCGACGAAGAACCACAGACGGTGGCTCGCGCCCACCCTCCTGCGCACCCCTATGTAGCGCTCACGATGCCCCGATAGAAGATACCCGCCTAAGAAGTCAGCCAATACGCATATGATAACAAGACGACTGGGTATCAGCCAGTCCGCCAGAAACCAACATTCACATCCAGTAGTGAATGCCGACAACAACGAGATGACGAATCAACTAGACAACATTGCACCAGAATCGGCATTTCAAAACCGAGCCGATTCAACATGAAAGAAAATCAAGCCAAGCCAAGGGTGAGATCACCCTCGAATTCACAAGTAGTAGCAGACAGCAACATTGACGAAAAGTGCATGCGCGACGCTCGGCTGCACCACCCGAAGATGGACACCTGAAATAACATTAAATTAATAAGTACATAATTAGCATAAAATGAAAAGAGGTATATTGATGGGATTTATATCTATTAAAGACAAGAAAATAAATTATAGTTTTTCCTTAACAACTAGAAATATCAAACAAACTAACATCCCACCACCTCAAGAAGAGAAGACATTATTTGACAAATATGTAATCATCATTTATACAACGAATCATTATATATAAACTAAGAAGAAATTATAGAAGAATTATCAAGACATGATATAAACATAAAAACAAAACAGATATATATCAAGCATACAAATACGTAGAAGTACAAAGGCATATAAATCAACTCAATTAGAGTTACGAAAATTATATATCATGATCAGTAAAAGCAGTACGAAAGTACGGAAAATTATAAACATATTAGAAAAATTAATGACTACATACAAGATCAAACACTGAAATGTAAAACATGGAATTTAAACACTCGGAGCAATGTAACATCCCAATAATGAAAAATTGCAATATTAACATATGATTTAGATTAGTAAATCTAGTAAGAATTACGAGGCCCGGGATGTTGCAGATGCAACGTAAAATATCGCAATTCATTATGCATTTTCAAGTTCCCACGATAGGTCACCGCCCTCGTACGGGAAATAAGCGAAAGCAAGAAATTTGTCTAAGAGAGGTGCAAGAAGCACAAAGTCAAGACCAAACCTACCCTAACTCACGCCTCGTAAACGAGAAGTAAACATGCCACACCGCCAGATCTGGCTGACGCATATAGAATCAGTACGCATTTACTTTCCACTTTCTTCGCTCCACGGTGAACCATATGCAGCCCTGCAATGCGTGCAGCGCTGCGGTGTATTAGACGCTCGATGCCAAGGCAGTCCGCGTGCTATGTGAATGGAATGGTAATGAATCGGTCGCATGGAGCTCGGTGCGCCCGGCAATGCGAGCCTGGCGCAAAGGTAATAAAATCTGGTTCCCTAAAAAGATGCGTAACAACGCCAAGATAAACGAATTATCGTAATAGAACCAGTCTTGGGAAGGATAGTTGAAGCATTAATAGAAAGCAATGAAATCGTCCCAAGGGACAATCTTGCGTTCGGCATCCTTCCAAAAACACAAAGGGCAATAAAACCGAGCTAGCGACGGTTCCACCGCAGAGAGCAAAATCAATGGAAAAATGCACTTAGGCCTAGATAGGCAGCGATGCATGCGTACGCATCCAAGCTATAGGCTAGATCTGGGGAGCGGGCCAATGTAAACAGGAAGCCGGGTGCGGATTGATTTAAAGTAATTTACATGCACCAGCGAGGCGCGAGAACTTGGGTCATAAAAGTTAAAAATGAAAACGTTCCCCTACTAGGATGCGTGACCAAGGGAAATCTAGAATTAGGAAGAAAGTGCGTCTAGAACCCCTGTGCGGGAAGATAGACGCACATGCGTACGTGGGCACCGACGCCCAAAACTTAGGTCTAAGGGACGCTATAAAAGCGTTTTGATACAACCAAAATATATTCAGTTTTCACTATCCTATCCAAGTGTACGGACTTGTCGCCAGGTCCACCCTTACTCCTACATATCACCTCAATAACACTCTTCGCCTCCAGCCTATCAAACTCTCTCGCGGTAATCCGTTTCCAATAAGAGTTTCCTCGGAATCGACGCTACTGCCCCCATCTGAGCTGGGCAAGTACCGGCCGAGCACCTTTATTGGTCGGAACCCGTTTCAGAGTTTGGGCACTCCCCGACTAGGCTGATCAGGTTTACCGCTGGTGTATCTGTTGGAATCGCGCTACTGCCCCCATCTGAGCTGGGCAGCCACCGTCCAACCATATCCCAACCGTAGAGCACTCAGCCAAGTCCTAAGGAATCCTGTTCGAAAGTAGGCGAATCTCGCTTCAAGTGGTATCGGTTCCTGCTGTTGGAACGACGAGCTCGAAGCCAGTCGAAACCTACCAATTCGATTAGGATCCTCCGTGAGGCATTCGAACCCCTTCCTCCGGTCTGGTCTGTGAATAACCGCACGCCGAAAGTTCGCCGCGTGATCCTTCGCGGATTGCGAGTTCCTCTCGAAAAATAATAATAAAGGACGAAGCCCCTTCGGCTTCGTCTGATGAACGTGACACGCGCGTCGCGAACAGCACCCATTGACTGTTTTCGGCAACCGAAATTGAAACGTTTATTTCACTGTATTTTCCCATCAAAACTCTTCGCTGAATGTATTAAGCCGATTCCTTACCTTTTCAACTTCAATCTGATTACATTTTTACGACTGTGAATTCCTGTTATACCATATTTTTCTTTAAATGAAATATACATACTACAAAATACGGCTGATTTCGAGTTGCCGATAATAGAACAGCTGGTTAACACGCAGTTTAAATGGAAAAGGTGCCGAAGAAAAAGAGACTGCCGACAATAGTCACTCTCACCTGAGAAGTTTGGAGCGTTGTAAAAACATGTTCAACCCGTTTTGATCAATTCTGTCGATTGGAATTAGTAGAACAGCAAGCAGCAGATAAATGTCAACAAACAAACCTGTCATGTATGTGTGTGACGCTGAGAAATCGCTAGTAGAAGTTCGGACGCTGCTTAGATTGACGAGAATACGTAAATTCCCCTATTTATCGTACGCACACTACACACTTTTTTTATCAGGAAAAAAACTTCATAGCGGAAAATTTTCCTGATGAAAACAAATCACTGACACAATCACACTGTAGCAATCTCTTTGACGAACTTCAACTACGCAACTTCGAAGTCGTAGCACTGCAGGAACTTTGCTGGACGGGACAAAAGATATGGAACAGCGGGCATCGAGCGGCTACTTTCTACCAGAGCTGTGGCACCACCAACGAGCTGGGAACCGGCTTTGTAGTGCTGGGTAAGATGCGCCAACGCGTGATTGATTGGCAGCCGATCAACGCAAGGATGTGCAAGTTGAAGATTAAGGGCCGTTTCTATAACTACAGCATCTTCAACGTGCACTGCCACACGAAGGGAGACCCGACGACGAGAAAGAAGCGTTCTATGCGCAGCTGGAGCAGGTGTAAGACGGCTGTTCGCAACGGGACGTCAAAATCGTGAAGGCTCACTTAGGACGGGAGGCAATGTATAAACAGGCAAACGGGCCAAACAGCCTGTATGCCGTATCGAACGATAACGGCCAACGATGCGTGAACTTTGCAGCCTCTCAGGGTATGGTAGCTCAAAGTACCTTTTTCCCATGTAAGGATATCCACAAAGTCACCTGGAGATCACCTGACCAAAACACAGAAAACCAAATCGATCACGTACTAATCGACGGGAAATTTTTCTCCGACATTATCAACGTCTGCAGGTACCGCAGTGCGAACATAGATTCGGACCACTACCTAGTTGCAGTATGCATGCGCTCAACACTCTCGACGGTGCATAACACCCGTCGAAGTAGAACGCCGCGACCCAACAGTGAGCAATTACGGTACGCCGGAGTTGCCCAGGACTACGCGCAGCAGCTGGAAGTTGCACTACTCACGGAAGAGCAGCTTGGCGCAGCTTCTGTTGAAGATGGCTGGAGGGATATCCGTTCCGCCATAGGTAGTGCTGCTGCAGCGGCACTAGGTACTGCAATCCCGGACCGAAGAAATGACTGGTTTGACGGCGAATGCAAACTGTTAGTAGAGGAGAAGAATGCAGCACGGGCGAGAATGCTGCAACACTGCACGAGATTGAATGTGGAGCGATACAGACAAGCGCGGAACAGACGATTTTCCGAAGGCAGAAGCGTCAGCCGGAAGAACGAGATCGCGAGGCGATGGAAAATCTGTACCGTGTAAACGACAAACGGAAGTTCAAGCAAGCCAATATGTGCAAGGACTTGGACCAAAAATCAATACGAAACTAACGATTTTAAATTGGCTCACTACTTGACTAGCCTATTGGTCCCAAGCAAATCGACTAACGTACCCCATTCTAGTATAAATTCCAGTACTACACTATGTTTGTTTTGATTCGCTATGAAAGTTTGAAAGATAATATGAGGGGTTAGTGGATTTTTCTATGTTTCAAGGGGTGCATCGATTAGCTTGGGACCGAAGATAGTACCAGAGCTGAGCCAAAAAGTTGAGTTCGTTTCTTCGGGACCTTCTGGTCTTAGAGTTACCTCTATGCTTGGACGGTAACCTTCTCACGAACGAGTGTGAGGTGCTTGAGAGGTGGAAGCAGTACTATCAACATTTACCTCTATGGTACTAAGACGAGCACCTCAACGGTGCAGCAGCACAAAACGAAGGTGGCACGGCAACAGACCTTGGAGCACACGCAGAAGACGACAGGTCGGTTGAAGAACAACAAAGCAACTGGTGTAGATCAACTACCAAGTGAGCTATTAAAATACGGTGGTGAAGCACTGGCAGATATTACCGGAGGAGTGGATGGATGGTGTCTTATGCCCAATCTACAAAAAGGACGATAAGTTGGATTGCTGCAACTACCGCGCGATCACACTGCTGAGCGCCGCCTACAAGATACTCTCACAAATTCTATGCCGCCGCCTGTCACCATTTCCAAGAGAGTTCGTGGGACAATACCAGGCGGGATTCATGGGTACCCGCGCTACCATGGACCAACGAAGCAGGGCCAATATTAAAAGTTAATTTGAGTTGGAGCTTACCGCAATAAACATCTCCTATCGACCAGGACAGTAAATCTTGTAAAGCTACATAGTAACTGACTGATTTTCAAAGACTTTTGGAATAATTTATCGAAATATAGATACGAACAACTTTTCTCCCCTCCAAATGGTGAAGGTTTTCCTAGCGCCATTTTTTAGTAATAATGTTATTCTAGCAGACCGTCAATTTTAAAAATAAATACCTATATGGAATGATGGAACAGATTTATTGTTTACATAATTTTTGATTCATGAAATCCCATAATAAATCAAAAAAACTGCTTCGCTCATTCCACTTCATATGGAAAGTCTACCTTTTTGATCTGTTGTCTTTACACACATTTTTCATGGTTGTTCATCTCCCTACCATCGACCGACAATACTTAAAGGCCTAAGCTCCATTCTCCAGATCTTCACCACTACTCAACAATGCATAAACAAACTAATAAACGATTCGATCAGTAAAACTTATACAACCAAACTATTGGTGTCTCCATTAGGGTGGATCAAAACAATCATTCAAACTCATTTAATTTTAATTTGTTGAGCTACGGACACCTTAGACAGTTAGGGCACGGTATCACCAATCCGGAGGCAGCGGGTTCGATTCCCGGTCCGGTCTAGAACATCTATAGGGTTGAAAATCAAGCCTTGCAATATATAGAATTTCATGCATTGGTTGACATAGAAAACTCCCAATTAAGAACTGTGGGAATGATTCAAAGAACACTAAGTTGAGAGTGGGTGAACGCTCGTGTAAGAGCGTCAAAGCCAGTAAGAAAAAGATATTTTTAATCTGAACCAGCACTGACCGTTTGATGATTAAATGAGATTTACTAAAAGAATATGAGTTTTTGCCGCAATGTCAAAGCTTTTGCAATATTGATTTACAGGTAAATATGCTTTCGGTACTTAAGCTTGCTAGTATAGTTAGAATACAATTTCAAACACGTGCAAAAATAACGTAGTTTAACAATTCTGTGAAAAGCATTTTTCTACAGCAGAATAAAGGGAATACTAGCGCTATTCTTCCTCTATAGTTTATTAGATATATTTTTGCGCCAAATACACCATTATTGCAGGCATCTTCAGTTAAATGATAGTTAATCAATAAATAACTAATTTTAATTAAGTTTATTTAAACATAGCTTTTGCATGGATGGAGCTGAAAATTGTTTTTACAACAACCTCAAGTTGACAACAATGAGGTGAGCAATAAAGGGTGATACGGTCAAAATTTGGTCAAGGGAAAACGCGTGTAAATCGGTGAAATCGTTTATTTAAAAAATCAAATTAAATTTCTTTTTCAAGTTCAATTAGTATAAAATTCAGGAAAAATATTCAGTTAGGCTTCCGCTTTTCCAAATCCGAATTGCCGGGCCTTACGCTTGACCCCTGCCATCAGATTTTGTACAGCCACCTTGTCCACCTTCTTCGCCGCAGAAAGCCAGTTGCCTTGAACTGCTGCTCGCCCTTAGCAGTTTTTTTGGTTTTCTTTAGGTTCCGCTTGACAATAGCCCAGTATTTCTCAATTGGGCGGAGCTCTGGCGTGTTGGGAGGGTTCTTGTCCTTGGGAACCACCTGCACGTTGTTGGCGTACCACTCCATGGCCTTTTTACCGTAATGGCAAGATGCCAAATCCGGCCAAAACAGTACGGAACAACCGTGTTTCTTCAGGAAAGGCAGTAGACGTTTATTCAAACACTCTTTCACGTAAATTTCTTGGTTGACAGTCCCGGAAGCTATGAAAATGCTGCTTTTCAAGGCACAGATACAGATGGCTTGCCAAACCAGATATTTCTTTGAGAACTTTGACAGTTTCATGTGCTTGAAAACATCTGCTACCTTTCCCCTTCCTTTTGCCGTATAAAACTCCTGTCCCGGAAGCTGCTTGTAGTCGGCTTTGACGTAGGTTTCGTCGTCCATTACCACGCAGTCAAACTTCGTCAGCATCGTCGTGTACAGCCTCCGGGATCGCGCTTTGGCCGTCGTATTTTGTTTATCATCGCGATTTGGAGTCACTACCTTCTTGTAAGTCGATAGTCCGGCTCGTTTTTTGGCTCGATGCACGGTTGTAGACGATACACCCAGCTTATTTGCGGCATCTCGGAGAGGGAGGTTAGGGTTTCGCTTGAAACTACCGGCAGCTCTCTTTGTCGTCTCAGCGGCTTCCGGTTTTCGATTTCCCCCCGATCCAGACTTCCTGGCTGTCGACAAACGTTCCCCAAACACTTTAATTACATTTGTAACGGTTGATTTGGCAACTTTTAGCGATTTTGCCAACTTTGCGTGCGAGTAGCTCGGATTTTCGCGATGCGCGAGCAAAATTTTGATACGCTGCTCTTCTTGCTTGGACGGCATTTTGACAACTGAAGAGTGAATTCCAAAATCAAAATAGGAGCAACATTCTACACACACACACCTTCAAAATGAGGGGTGTTCAGGTTTTTTAAATGCAAAATTGAAAGAAATACGTCAAGTTGATATTGACCAAATTTTGACCGTATCACCCTTTAGTAATTCCCAAATAAAGTAGACATCTATGAATAATCAGGACCTGACTTTTAATCGAGTCACAATCACTTTTTTAATATAGAATGCTTTCGTTAAATCCAATAGAATTTTTAGTTAGCCCATCGGAAAAAAATAGCCACACTTTGGGTTTTCATTGAAGGTACAATTGAGAGCACTCTCGAGTGCACCTTCAGTGAAAACACAGAGTGTGGTTCTACGGTGCGGAAATTTTGCATTTTGATAGGGAGATTTAAAGCATTATACTATCTATTTTACAATGGATTAACAGAAAATTCAACTGGATTCTATGTTAGCATCCTAAAATAAAAGTAATGAAAAAGTCCCAAAAGAGCGATCCAGCAACGGCGATCTATGTGTCGCGGAATAGACTATTTGAATCACCCTAATCTCCATGTACCCAACCAACACCAGTAAACTTGAGAAGTGAAATGCCAAAGCCAAGAAGTCGCCGGTTGAGGTTGATCCACTCCAAGATGATGATGAAAAATAACAACAACAGTCATTGAAACCAACGCTGCTGACGCTGAGTGCTAACCCACCATCATCGATCGTAATTCATCCGTTCCATTGTTGTGTGGGTTGATGACGACTGACGAACACACAACACCGACGAACCGTTTGGGAGCAGGTCAGTCAAATTAAAAGCTTGCCGTTCCGGTTCACTTTACTTATAGCGAATTTGTTTATTATCGGGGTTGGATCCAGTTTCAACCCAGTGCGAAACCGAAATTTTTGTCAGTGTGAACCTCAACCTGAGGTAGGTTTAAAAAACAAACGATCAAACTGACGTTTATCAGAAAACAAGCAGACCCAATCTTGATACCCGATCCAGGTTGGAACTGAATAATAAACAAATTCGCAATTAGGTTCGATGTCGAAAAATTCAAACTCAACACATCATTTAAGATTGTTTCATTTCATGTAAAATAGCGAAAGAAATTAAACAAATAGTGCATTTTTCAATCTGAATTGATGCATCGAAAAAGCTGGGTTTGATTCGACATCACACCAAAGTAAATTGATCTTTCATTGAACAAAAAATAAAACTCGGTTGAACTCGTTTCGAATAGGATCAGCTGGGATTAATTCATCTAATGCGTTGTTTGTGTTGGTGCCGATCGCTTTGGACGGATGAACCCTTGTTTTGATCGACGAGATCGACGATCAGCAGGGATGCCAGATGTAGAGACATGTCTTATAAGATATTCGATTATAAGATTTTCGAAGACATTTCAAGCTAAACACAAACAATGCATTAGGTCCTAAGTAACATTGATCGATTCAGTTCATCGACTTTCTCTTTCGTTAATAACTTGGATACAGAACCGTTTCTTGTCGTGTTTGCCGTTTTAGAGGCTAGATAATAGCTTCTTTCATCGATCTGTGTGCTGAAAATAGCTGGGAATTTCTTAACATGGCAAAGAGAAAGTCAACGAAGAGAATGTGTCAATGTTACTTAGAATAATGCATTGTTCGACTACATTTGGTTTCACTCTTTGCGTGACTCTTACACATCAACTCTAAAATGAATTTATCGGTGAAAAAAGTAATTTCGAGCAAACGCTCCGCATATTCCAGATGTACCAGTTTCTGGAATAGCTCTCAAACACAAGCACTGACATACTTTAGAAATATGATGTGTAGTGTGGTTTGTGCGTCTGACATAATAATCTGGTACGGTATGGTACTGCACTTTCCCATCAAGCTTTTCATCCGATTCTAGTTCCGTTTCTTGGAAATTCTGCTACGGTGCAACAACCTCTCATGAACAAAAATCGGAAAACATCAAATAAGCCACCTGCTGTACCATATACGCCGGCTTCAATGCCGTTTTGGTATTTACCACCTCCAACATCATCGATCCTGTATCCGAGCTATGTGGATTGACATGTTCCTCAGCAGGTGTTGCCGCCATCGTACAATGTTTCTGTTCCTGCTACTGATCCTACGAACGATTTTAATGCCGCATCGCATGCCAAGCCTCCTCCTATTTTTTCTCGTCAGTTGCCACCCATTCAGACACACGTAAACACTATGTCGGTCTTGCATCCTCCTACTAATGCTAGCTCCAGTCGAAAACTAGTTGCTCCTGCGGCCAACGAGTCAGCCGAGAAGTTTAAACAGTTTTATATTTTACAGTATCCTTCAAAGTACTAGTTTTGGATAACCCCATTTTCACTAACACCGTTACCAAAAATGGATTCTGGCCCAGTTTTATCACCGTTGCCCCATTCGAGTCTCGCCTTCAAAAGTAGCAATCAGCTACTGAGCTAGTTTTCTCAGGTAATTTCGCATATTGTATATGTCCTGCCGAAGCAGGAAATGATCACTTCACTGCCGTAAAAAGACCATTCGCAGTTTCATCCGCTTCTCACCAGGATGACTCTGATTGAAATGCTCAAGTCACTGATCTTGGTTTCTCAGGTAATTGCACGAACAGTATACCCAACAAACATTGCATGCAGAATAAGAGCTTATTCAGGCAAAAATATGCTTCTTCAGCTAAAAAATGGCTTATTCAGCCATTATTCAGCTCAAATTTTTTGTTGGGTATGTCCTGCCGAAGCGGGAAATGATCACTACACATCCGTATATAGTCCCTGGACAATTTCAGTCATTCCCCACCATGATGACTCTAATGACAACCGTAACGTATCCAGGATTCAGGGAGCTGAAATATTGCTGTATTACCAAAACGTTGGAGGCATGAATACAACTGTAACTTGTTACGATATGTACACCTTCACCGAACAGCAACACACACTTTACCCCCGGATTCACTTGGCGATTCTGAGTTGATCGATCAACACATTGATTCACTTTTTTTGGGTTGTATCCAAGATGAATGCGACTGACGAAATCCTTGTTGTTGGTAATTTCAATCTTGCTTCAGTCAACTGGTCATCGAATGAAACAGGGTTCTTTCATCCTCGCTCTAATGGCTCATACAATACATCTCTAGTAGCATCTCTCCTAGATTGCTACAATACTGCTGAACTTCTGCAACGGAACGGGATCTCCAATGAAAATCATAGACTGCTTGATCTATGTTTCCTTAGCCGTGAACCCGCTTCTAATTGCTCGGTTCAAGAGGCACCAGAACCACCTGGTTAAACGATGAAGACACCATTCACCTTTGCAGTTATCATTACACTTATATCAGGCTGGTACTTTTCGGGTTACCGCGGACAGCGTATCGTATGACTACCGTAGGACTGACTACGAGGGAATGGCAACCTTTTTTCGAAAACATCAGCTTGGACGATGAACTCCGAGATCGTGACGCGAATGCTGCCTCTTCTATTTTCTCGAATATTGTCGTGTATGCGATCTACCAGTTTGTACCCATGACAACTCCACGCATATCTAGTAACCCTCCTTGGACCAACCACCGACTCAAGCGACTGAAGTCATCCAAACGAGCTGCCTTGAAGACATTTTGTAAACTTCGAACGGATGCATCTAAGAGGAAGTACAACCTCGTTAACAAACAGTATACGCGGCTCAACAAACAGCTTTATCAAGCCCATCAGCGCTATCTACAAACTAAACTCAAAGCAAATCCCAAGAGCTTCTGGAATCATGTGAACGATCAACGGAAGGAATCGGGCTTACCTTCTACCACGTACAATACGGATCGAGAAGAATCAGATACGGAGGAAATCGCTGACCTGTTCATGTCACAATTCAGCAGTGTCTTTGTCAAAGAAAATTTACCTAACGAGCACATCTTAGCCGCCGTAAGTGATGTTCCCGTACTTTCTGCTGTTCCATTGTCAACCTCTCTTTGGATTCTGGGATCTTACCCGACTGCTGGAAGGATTCTTTTGTTTTCCCTGTCTTCAAAAAAGGCAATAAGCAGTCGGTGTCCAACTACCGTGGTATCGCTGCTTTATGTGCAGTCTCAAAACTTTTTGAACTATTGGTGCAGGATTTTTTAAAACACACATGCTCTAGTTACATCGCGATTGAACAACACGGATTTATGCCGAAGAGGTCGACCGCCACAAATCTCGTTCAATACACATCATCAATCATACGCGAGATGGAAAGAGGTCATCAAGTGGATGCTATCTACACCGATCTTTCCACTGTTTTTGATAAAATCAATCACGAGATTTCAGTGGCCAAACTAGAGCGACTTGGCTTTCACGGTTCCCTTCTTGATTGGCTTCGCTCATACCTCACCGGTCAACATATGTCAGTGAAGATTGGAGATCATTTTTCTCAGCCGTTCGCTGTTTCTTCTGGTGTACCTCAAGGCAGTCATCTGGGACCGTTCATATTTTAATTGTATCTGAATGACGTTCACTTTTCGATCCGTTACTGTCTGAAGCTGTCTTATGCTGACGATTTCAAACTATACATTGTTTCTTGAGCAGCAGCGGGACGTTTTTGCTGTTTGGTGTGACAAGAACAGGATGGTATGACATGCTTCTAAATGTGCCATTATAACGTTTTCCAGGAAAAAATCACCTATCAGTTATCCTTACAGCCTGCAGGAGCAAATATTAAGCCGTGATTCTATCATTAAAGACTTAGGCGTCCTACTTGATTCACAACTCACCTTCAAGGAACATGTGGCTTACGTTTCCGCTAAGGCATCTTCTCAACTTTGCTTCATTGTTCGTTTCGCCAAAGACTTTAGGGACATTTTCTGTTTAAAAACAATAGAGTGTTCGCTAGTCCGTTCCACATTAGGGTACTGTTCCGTAATATGGGCAACGGGGTGAGTCGCATTGAGGCCATTCAGCGAAGATTTCTCGATGAACATTTCAAATGGTCCTATCTGCTTTGATCGATTCTCTTCGTCGACTTTCTCTTTCGTCAACAACTCAGCTGCAAAACCTTTCCGTTTTGTATTTGACGTTTTGGACGCTAGATAAGAACCTCCTTCATCAAACTATGTGGTAGAATTAGCGCGAAATCTGTTTGCATATCAGTGGTTATGAAAAGAGAAAGTCGATGAAGAGAATCGATCAAAGCAGATAGGACCATTTGAAATGTTCATCGAGATTTGTACGTTTTGCCCTTCGTTGGCTACCTTTCAATTTCCCTAGTTATGAAAGTCGCTGTAATTTGATGTCCCTACAATTACTTAGTGTTCGCCGAGGCGTCTCTAAAGCTACCTTCATCGCTGATCTCTGCGATCGGACATTAATTGCGGTTCACTTCTGCAGCAGTTTAATGTCAATATCAGACGCGTTAATTTACGTTCTTATTATTTTTTCAACATCCCGGCTTCTCGCGCGAACTACGGCGCTAATGAGCCGTTAACTAGCATGTGTATGATTTTCAACAAATGTTATAACTGCTTTGATTTTAATATCTCCCGTGTTAGGCTTGAGAATCTGTTTTGTAATGTACTTTTAACTTCCTGGCGGTTTCTGTTTTCTGTATTTAAATTAGTTCCAACAAATGTATCTGTAGGATTCCATGTTGCGCCCACTAGTGTGGGCTTTTCCCTCCAAATAAATAAATAAATAAATAATGAACTACCATTCAATTGTAATTGTAATTCAATATAATCGTTGATTTATGTATCGTAAACCGCTGGCTAACCTGGTTGAATTGTCATATTTAATTATCTTAAAGATAAATTGTCCAGCACAAACCTTTGTAGGGGTAAGATGTGGGACCATCATCATCATCATCATCAGACGAGTGCACGGATTAATATGAGTTCAATCACTCAATAAAAAGCGGCACAAGCTACGGGCAATGTTTACTAATCATGAACATTAATGGCGGCAAGCTCCGAGATGGGAGATGATAGGTGGGCAGGAACTCACGGTCTCCCAGTGTTGGTGAGTTCTTTGCCGTTAATGTTCACGAAAAGTTCACTATTTTGCTATACAGAAATTCAAAACCCAAATTTTTATCTGCGGATTTGGACAGTTTTTAACCTGTTTCATACGACCGGAAGGTGTATGCTGGTCACAAATGCCGTGCCAAACTGATTTCCTACGCAATTAATCAATCTTTGATGTGAATTGAAACTTGCCATAACAAAATGGGCATGGTTCATTTAAGTAAACAAACTAACACTTCTCGTGACTGTGGCACCTCTCTTACTCGCCTGGGGCAAGCTCCACCTCGGATTAGCTTTTAATTCCGAGCCTATTTTGATGATCTGCTAAATGTCTCTGATGTCGACATCAAAGCAGCTCCATATTCTTGATCAGGATTTAATCCGAGGATTATACCTTTAACCGAGGGGAACGACTCTTCCATATAATCTCAAGATATCTTAAATTTGAACCTTAATAAATAGCATTCACATCCTAAAACTTTATTGAGAATTATCTCTTTCAATTAGATGAACCGAATGAAATCTAAAATATCCGATAATATCGATAAAATCTAGATAGAGCTGGAATTAGGGCGTAACAGCTTTTGTAAACAATGACTTCTATTGACGATTTCTAGGAATTCAAGGTACGCCCACGCAAACCAACATAAGCATTAGATAGATGAAACCTTCGCCTATCCGATGGTGATCTTGATTTGTGTGGGCGAGCCTTGGTTTTCTAGAATTCTTCGAAAGAAGTCATTGTTTACAAAAGCTGTTACGCCCTAATTCCAGCTCTATCTAGAAATGTGTTATATGTACGTTGACATCTCCTTGATATCGAATAATATTGGTTCACATCTCTAAAAACTCAAGTGTCAGATTTGTTCGATTTTTTTTTGCCGACCGATTCAGGAGTTTTCGGAAAGCAAAACAACGGCTGTTTGGCAACGAAAGCAACTATAATTATTATGCAGCTTTTAAAGTGGTGAAACCGGGTGGATTCGGAGGATTTGGACAACTAGAGGCACAGACTTCTCTTTTCGTTTAGGCAACTACCAGGGCACCTACGACGGAAGGATTTTTTTTAGCCCTCGCCTCGCAAGTAGTGTTGTTATAAGGGAATAGTCGTTGTTCTTAAGACGATTAGTGGTTTGATTCATCTTCACCATCAGTCATTGCAAGATAGCTGAATAACAACAACACGAAAGCTGCGTTGGAACGGAAAGACAACACGAGAGGCGTATCGCAATTCGCGAAAAGAGGAACACGCAAAGGACAGCAAGGCGAGATAGGAAAATGGATCAATAAAAAACAAGGTCCTTTCGTTTTTCAGGAGCATTTGGATGGTTCCTAGAATTGTAATCCGTGTCAACACATACACTAGGTGTGGCGCTTGTCGGGATGATTGGATATGAATAGAGGAAGAAAGATAAAAATGAAATCGGTCTTATGAAGCCCCACCCACTGCAGCGGGCTTTTGAATGGATACAGCGGAGCAACGTCAGGTATTAGGTAAGTACGTGGGCTGGGCTTGGTTGGGAGATCGTTTTTTTTTCAATGTTGCTTTTATCATTTCCCAGATTCATCCGGCTTGACACGTGAAACCCTACATACCTTAAGTGATTCGTTTTGGTTAGGGGCTGGCTTTGAGAGTCTCTGCGCTGGGGTGCTGTCCTATTTTAACCTAACATTTGCTACACTATTTTTTTTAACTAGTTCGTTTATTTACTAGGCTTAGTCGTGTGTGACACTTTGTGGAGCCAAAATAAGTAATGTTTGATTTAAATTTTAAATAGCAGTATTTCTAGGTTAGTATTGGATGCCAATTACTCGTGGCGGGCTCGAGGTTAATGGGTAACAATTTCGATTGGAAGGAGCTAGGTAGGAAACTGGTTTCTGGAGCCTCCTTCAGATACTACTCTCGGACGGTTGACGCTACACTATGTCACCATATAAAAATGAATAATAATTGATCAAGACAATGATCTCTTTCTTTATTTATCACAGACTGCACAGCAGATTAGTTAACGTATGATTTTTTGTGCTCTACCGATTCCTCGTCGAACAGCATCAAACATGCATTAAGCGAAGGTTTTTTAAGATGCGTTTTGTAATTTTTGATGGCTATACAGATAGTATCACTATCTTCCAATAATTCAACGATGTAGTCTTCATCGAAAGGAATTAGGTCATGCTTCAACTCCAACTCCATCTGGTACATGAACGGGAGCACTGTTTCGTGAATAAGATGTTCTTTTTCCACTCAAATTCGTGAAATTATAAACTTTGCATACCAAGAATCCACTGGCAATTAGAATCCACTCGCCGATTGTAATTTCGCTTAAGATTGTGTTTTTGAACGTTAGCTGAAAGGACTCACTTGTGGTTGAATCATGAAATCTGTGTAGCCTATCCGGTGAAACTTTTTCAGCTTCAGATTCAACATCCATATAAAAGTAGTTGTTTTTTTTATCGTGTACGACATTACCATTTTGATGGCGGATTTTAAAAGTATTCCGTTGACTGAATCCAGAAGCGGTTTTTACTTGTAATCGTAGGCCTGTGTCTGAGAACAAATCTTCACAATCATATAATGCACCTTCATCAACGGAATCTTCGTTTAACTTCATCGAGGCTAGAACTAATTCAAAATTTCCGGTTTGATCATGGCACTTGTTCACTTTTGAAGTTATCTTTTTGTTTGTACATTATATCAATGTTTGCTTCTATCCTGTTTAGTCTTGACTCAAACTTTTGCATATTGAAATTAATCACCGTAGACTCAGTAGACGTAAAAGATCGTTTGACTTTGTAAAAATGTTACATGAAAATCATAGCCATTCTCATGACAGAGAATTGTAAAATTAATCAATGCATGAGCGTTGATTTCCATACTCCATTAACAGTTCGTGGTAATACAATGCTCTGTATTCTTGTGCTTTGAAATACACCATCTTCGCCAAGCTCTCATAAAGAAAAGTCCACATCCGCAGTTAAATTATTTTAACTCTTTACGTTGCATTTTTACAATACTTAAGGGGGTATTCCCGATCTTTTTTTTCAAAAAATCAAATTTTTTTTTTCACGTTTTTTTGTACTTTAGACTATATACTTTCATCCCCCCAAACCGTTTTCCGATCAGCGAATTCGGTGTCCAGGCATAGCTGACTAATGGTAATAACCCCCAAATGGTTTTAACTAAAGTCAAAACTTTAAACGCGTTTTTCTCGAAACCACATTTTTTTTATCGGGCGAAAATTTTTCTCAGAAACTATAAGAGATATTGACTTGAATCTTTGCGCATTTTGTTCCTTATTAAATTTTTTGGAGCTTCTCCAATTTCATATGGCCGCCATTTTGTTAATTTGCAAGATTTTTTGCTGCCAACGGGAGAAGCTCCAGAGAATCTTATGCAGATTATTAATTTCATCACGAAATCTGTTTCAGATGAAGCCGTTCCGAGAAAAGTCTTCGCCCGTCCAGGCGTTTGCGGCGAACAGGGGTCTGTTTGCCGCCATTTTGTGACGTCAATAATGTCTTTTTTTATGTCGAAAAATTTTTATTTGTAAACTTTAATGTTCAATA
This sequence comes from Ochlerotatus camptorhynchus, assembly GCF_037179485.1. Taxonomy (NCBI): domain Eukaryota; kingdom Metazoa; phylum Arthropoda; class Insecta; order Diptera; family Culicidae; genus Ochlerotatus; species Ochlerotatus camptorhynchus. The sequence continues at coordinate 1,058,546 of NW_027040781.1, forward strand.
AACAAGAATCCCAAAGAGTTAGGCGCATTACTATTCATTTTCCTTGAAAAAAATTAATTGAAAAACAGGCCGAAAAAAGGCAAAAGATTGGGAATACCCCCTTAACCATTTGAGTTATTTATAGAAATGTAAAGTTTTTGTCCTTCTTCTTCTTCTTCTTCGCATTTCAAGCTTATTGCGTATGGCATTATTAGCTTATTGCGTGCTCTCAACTTAGTGTTCTAGATGCACTTCCACAGTTATGAATTGAGAGCTTTCGATGCCTGTACCATTTTTGCATTGGTATAATTGTGTGGCAGGTACAATCATACTCTATGCCCAGGGAAGTCGAGAAATTTTCCAACCCGAAAAATTCCTAGACCGGACCGGGAATTGAACCCAGCCACCTCCAGCATGGTCTTGCTTTGTAGCTGCGCCTTTACCGACTGAGCTAAGGAAGGCCCCGTTTTTGTCCTTCCACACGTTAAACAATCTATCTTCGGGAGTCATGTCGATGTTCATGAAAGATCGCATGATGTTCATCATCAATTCCAAGTACGTTGCCGTGCCGTTTGCTTCGGGAAAACTGTCACATAACAATCTTATGACCCTGGGCTACGTTATCTTTTCAACAGGTTTGAATTTCATTTTGTCCGTCTAGGCAATGCTAACATCTCAAGTAAATGTGCTTGTGAAATCGTATACATCCCTAAATAAAAAAAAAAGAATAAGAAACTGTGTGATACCATCAAACCAAAATATTGTTATTCATTATAGTTACCAATAATAAGCAGCTTCTCGGCTTCCATTAAACGTATCTTATTAATAAGATGAGTAGGATCCTAAATGCAGATACTTTTTGTCGAGTATTTGCATGCATACCACGTGCCAAATGGGTTTGGGTTCATGGAAGGTATATCCCTCTTTCGCAACATAGATTGAATTAACCATGCGTCTCCATCGGACGCCTAGGCAAACCAGCTGAATCTTAGCTTTTGAACACTCCTCTACTGTATAAGCCCATCTTCGAAGTACCGTATGCGTGATAATGTTTGCACCATCGTACAAATAAGGTTCCCGTTTCACCTGTGCATACAATGCCTTGATTTTCTTTGCATGCACGTAACCTATAGCTCATACCGTAGTAGCAACAATCAATACGAAACTAACGATTTTAAATTGGCTCACCACTTTAGTAGCCTATTGGTCCCAAGCAAACGATTAACGTACCCTATTCTAGTTGAAATTCTATTACTACACTATGTTTGTTTTGATTCACTATGAAAGTTTGACAGATAACATCAGGGGTGTGTGGATTCATGCAAAACATGCAGGGGTGAGTGAAATAGCTTGGGACTGCTTGGGACCGTTGTTCTGGTACTGAGTGAGCCAAAAATAATAATGATTTTCTTCGGGACCCAGTGGTCTTAGAGTTACCTCTATGGTAGTAGGCTGTGTATAAAAGAAAATTATTTACTTAGTTTGACAGTTGCACCATGACGAAGTGGCTGCGTATTCGTGATTTGTCCCACGTGCAAATGTTGTAAAAAGACATTTCAATCGCCGTGGGAGTGTCCCGGTGGACCGTCAAAAGGGTTTTAGATCGAGAAAAGAAAAGACAGCTATCCGCGATGGCGGCCACAGGTCGTCCGAGGTCAGCTCGGGTTCCGATGGTTATCGCTGCTATCAAAAGGAAGATTCGGGTGAATCCAGTGCGTTCAATAAGGAAAATGGCAAAGGAACACGGGATCAGTGACTTTACGGCACGGAAGATCGTAAAGGAAGATTGCGGGGCGAAGTCGAGGGCACGGAAAAAAAACTCACATGATTACCAATCGCATCCGAGAGCTACGAGTCGAACGATGCAAGAAAATCTTGAACTTCCTTAAGCGAAAAAATCCGGTAATCCTGTTCACCGACGAGAGCATGTTTACCGTCGATCCCGTATCAAATTCCAGAACCGACCGGTATATTAGTTCTCTTCCGGTAAAAGACGTGGCCGACGAGCACAAGAACGTGTATCTGACCAAGCATCCTGCTAGCGTTATGGTGTTTGGATTGGTGGCTTCCGATGGCAAAAAATGGACCCAGTGTTCATTCCAGAAGGCGACAAAGTCAACACGGAGGTCTACATCGGGATTTTAAGTAAGTATGTTCTTCCGTGCATCAAAGAACAGTACAGTCCGAAGCCAAATGTTGTATTTCAACAAGATGGGGCTCCGTGCCACACCTCGAACCGCACTCAGAAGTGGTTGCAGGAACATCTTCTGTTCTGGGCGAAGGATATGCGGCCGCCATCCAGCACCGATCTTAATCCGCTGGATTACTTAATATGGCGCGTCATGAAGGCCAAGGCCTGTTCTAAACGCCAGCCGAGTACAGCAAAGCCTCAGACAAACATTGACCCGTACCTGGAGAGAAATGGATCCAGACTACATTATTAGTACCTGCCGTGCATTCCGGAAGCGTTTGGTGGCCGTAATTGCAGCAAGTGGAAACTCGATCGATGATTAAGATGACTCTGAGAAACATCCCCCCTTTGAATAAATTTAAAAACTCGAAAACGAAATTTTTGAGATTTTTTTTAATTTTGACGTTGCTTAATGGTGCAAACATTATCACGCATACACACTAAGATTTTTTTACAGGAGTCAGTATTTTTTACTGGGTTTTTGAATTGCTGAAAAAGTCGGTAAAAATTCAAATGACCGTTATCCGTAAGAAATCAATGAAATCGACCAATTATATTTTCTATCATTAAATAGGGTTAAAAGAACTAAGTATGTACAAGTTCAGAACAAATTTTCTCATTAATAAATTTTCCACAGATTATTAAACTTTTACCGAACAGTTCCGCAATTCAAAAACTCAGTAAAACCGTACTGACTCGGTTAGTGTGTACGGTACAAGGAGGTAGCTCAGCATATGAGTTTGAGCATGCCAACCGCATCTTCGTAAAATGACCTCTGGAGTTGAACCAGATTGTTTAAGAAATTTTTGAAGCTCAATAATCTTTCTAAAGCATTTGTCCTCACCGAAGATGCGACCAGAATAACTGGTAGAGTTGGCTACAACATCAGCCGTGATACGGTTTATGGCTTGGTTCCACCAATGGACCAGAATGGTATGCCCATTCAGCATTTTTTTGGAGCAGCATTTCCGAAGAAGGTTATTGAGTATGTACTTAAGGCAGTACAGCATTGGTCGTAATTTGTATGTAATAATGACCCAACACCTCAAATCGGGTTCGAGAGCGTTTTGCCTGATGTTTACATGTTCTGATAATAAATTTAAGATGGAAGACGTACCTATGTATTCAAAATTAAGAAAATCAAACAAATCCGAAGAAATCTGAGATATGAAAAAAAATATTTTTTTTAAATCAATAATCACATCTCCTTCATATCGACTCGCATCTTAGAAAAGTAAAAATGCTACTAGTGTAAACATTCTGGCGAGGAAAAGTAAATATTGTTGTATACATCTGAAAACTGTGATTGAAATTGTTGTATTAGAGATTTCACTTTAGAATAGTATTCTTATTAAGATGGACCATTTCTGGAAGCAGATCGGAAAAGAAATTAGACTTGTTCCTAAGAACGTAAGGATAGTTCTAGAACGGACTAATTTTATTCATGGAGGCCTGGCCTTCCTCGACGATGACGAGATTGAAGGTATACCTACAAAGAAATGTCCAACTATTCCCAACAACCACAGAACGAAGTTGAGTGGAAAAAGATTTCGAATTATTACTAAAGATGATTGCTGTAACCATAAGAAGAAATAGGATAACGAAGTTCAGTAGAAGTATGCTACGAAGTGTACTTGAACAGCAGTAGCAAGCATCAACGTTGGAAAAATTATGGATTTTTTCGAAAAAAAAATTATTGTTTGCAATATTTAACTAAGGAAGCTTCTAATTAGATGCAATTTATTTACAGATACGGCACTCCAGAGAATAAAAATTGGCTTGCAGAAATACACGGTGGCAATATTGGGTCATTCTCTGAAACTTGTTCACCGCACCAAAGAACACAGCTTTGAAACCAAGTACCGCATCAAGGTTGCCGGATTGTTTTTTGTCACCAGTACAATTTATTAAGTAAATATAAAATATTTCAGAGCCACTGGCAACCCTTGCTTCGATGCTGAGAACCAAAACAAACAGTTGTCAAAAATGTAAAAGGAAATCTGATTCGATCTCGGTTTCGAATGTTTTTGAGGAAAATTATCTCATTGACGCTGGGATTAACGGTAAGATATTAATAAATATTCCTTTCTATCACATATCAGATAACTCCCGTATTTAATTCACAGTTTTATACATTAGACACGACGTTAGCAATGGACCAGCGAAACGAGGATTCAGATGAGGAAGTAGACCAAGAAGTGGAATACCTAATCGAGGACCCGCTGTATAATGCTGGCCAGGATGAGGACCCATTTGCCGAAGACGAACTTTCAAACAAGTCGGATGTTCCAGACTCCTCAAAACTTGTCAACTATACGATAAACCCATTTTTGAATCAGAGTGAATTCGCAACTGATGATTTCGAGAGGCAGGAGATTTAGCTGAGGAAGCAGTAGAGCAAAAACGATTCTACTTTCTGGCCAATTATTTCGTGAAGAAGTATACGAGGCAAAAAAAATGGTGTATGCATCAACGTTCCCGAAAAAGTATCCGAAGACAGTCTGTCAGATGTCTTTGAGTGCATATGGAGCTTCGTCAAACCACATCTCTGCCAGGAAATTGATGTGAATGAAGTTGACGGGATCAAAGTTTCGTGGTCTGCGAAAGAAGATCCGAATATTCGCGATATTAATAACTTCGTCTACCTACGGGACGCAAAAAGAAAGACCATGATTAAATTGGACCAGCTAGGAGATGAAAAAATCATGCTAAACTGGAGAGAGAAAACTATCAATGTGTTTGCTTTCGCCTACTCCCAATCCGTCAGTTCTGTGGCTATCTGGGAAGAAGTCAACAAATGCCTTTTTCAACCAAGTGAAACAGACAGAGCTGGAGCACCAAGCACCGTAAACCTCGATGAGTTGGTCCAACATTTGAAAGAGCAAAACTCCCACTTGAGAAGCCACGATTCTGGATGGATTCAGTGGGCCAACTGGATTCAAGCATCTCCAGCTCATCTTCAGACTGGGTTGATGACACAGTTGCCACCAGCGGAAATGAGGGGTATGTTTTCGTCCCTTCATATCTCTGAAGGAAGCCGATCAGTATGTGTGCGTGAAGGTCTGGTGGTTGCTCAAAACATCGTAAACAATCTCGTTCCCAGTGTTCAAGTGTTGTGTGATAAAGCGGAACAACTTATGAACTTCGCTTTTGAAGTGAAACTGTTGGCTCAAGGTTTGAACGAGAAGCTAAATATGTGCCGAGACATGCTGAAGGGTATGCAAACTTCTTTGGCACCCCAGGAATCAACTGTAAGTCAAAGAGTTGCAGAAGAAGTTGGGGACGTAATGCATGTTGATCATGCTTAGTTGAAATAAAGTTTGACAGAACATGTGTTTTACTGCAAATATTCACAGAATGCATTTATGTCTTGTCTTCAAAGCCAAATGCGCTCAGTGGCTGATCGAGGCCAATATTTGGGTCAAAGTTGCCTCCGAAAATGTACCCACATTTATGGAAAAGTTTTGTACACGAATAGTTTTCAAACATGACGAATGTCTCGGTAATCGTTATGGATAACGGCTTCTTACTGTTTTTGACGTAGTTTATCTTCAGGTGCCTTTTGCAGATTCCAAAGATCACCTCGATTGGATTGAACATCGGGCAATATGCAGGCAAGAATATGGGTAGAATGCCCAGGGCTCGAAGATATATTATGATATTTTTATCACAATGTATTCTAGCACCATCCATTATCCATACAGAATGGTGCCCTGGATACGTTTCTGCTTTTCCACTTTGAATTGCAAACTTCCGGATGCACTCGAAAAACTTTTGACGAGTAAAAGTACCTTCTGTTCTATACGATTCCAGCAGCCCTGTTTGTCCTAGAAAGCATAAGTAGGATTCCCGTGGGCGCCTGTTAAATTCACCGCGATAGATGATTTTTTTTTCCTTTAACTCCATATCCGTAGTTCCGCAGCATGTCACGAGAATCGAATGAAACCTCGTCGATGAAAACAATTTGGTGAAGCTCCCACTTGAAAGCTTCTAGCTCGTCAGCATACCTGTTAATATGAAATATTTATACCGAAATTGTCATCAAAATAGTTTTATACCTGAGAATATCCACCTTCCGAATTTTAATGGGCCCGTCTTTCAATCTTCTTCCATGTCAGTCCAGCAGTTTTCAAAATCCGAATGACGGAAGCAGCGCTGATAGAGATTTTGAAATGCTTTTGGAAGCGATCTCGTGCTTCATCTATGAAGATCACAGGTTCCTTGTAATACAAATCCAGCAGCCATTGTCGTTGCATGGTTCCAAAACGTCGATACACTTGTGTTCGGTGGTTTCTTGAGAAGACTCCGTCGCGCTCGTACGTGCGTATCCATTGGCATATGATGGATTTTGATTTACTAAATATTTTTGCCAGAGAAGCACGGTTCATTCCGAGAAAATAAACCGCGTAGAGGCAATGATAAACTGTATTAACACTTGCATGATTATTATGTATACGGTGCAAAATATCTTCGTGGGGCATTTTACGCGACAAATTAAAAATATTTATAATTAAAGGATGTTAATTTTGAATCAAAGTGCTCGATGGATAAATATTGACTCTCATCAGGCGCAAAAGTTCAATGTTTGTTTACAAAATTTTGACAGGCTACCCAACCGCGGCCTTTGCTTGAAGCGCGGCCGTTCCTTTCGTCAGGCATAGGCCGTGTGAAATTTTGGGGAAATACCCCATATAACTATCTCTAACGGTAGTGGTAGGAAAGCTCTGGTGTCTTGCTCATTTTGCGGTACCATCGTTATTATTCGTCCAGAACCGACGGAAACATGGAAAGTGTCAATTCACAACCGTTCAAAGCACTTGTCTGAACAATGATCTCCAAACAACCTAGCCAAAACCGTGAAACAAAGCGGCCAGTATTCCGAATATAATCACCGAAGATTTTAGCATTGCAGAGGTACAATTGTGGAAGAATGGATAGAGGCCGAAACATCAACTACCTATGAACGATTCCAATAAAGATTATAGATATAGCAAACACATTGAAGGCGGATGTGAAATATAGTATTACAGAGAAAATGATTTCAACAGTAGAAAAGAAGATAAATGCAGTGAACAAAAAGAAGAGAAGCAACATCAGAACAGTGAAGGCCCACGCATATTCGATCCGGATCGGACGCGTTGCGGCAAAGTGACAGATAAATCTATTGTCTAACTGTCAAATTTACGTCAACGCAACGCAAACGGATCTAATGTGGGTGGCCCTTGAGTATCAGGAGGTAGCACAAAAGAAGAGACGAATGATGAAATTGATGTGGGAAACGTGAACGTGGAGGAGGATCGGAAATTAGACCATATTACCAACAATCAATACGAAACTAACGATTTTAAATTGGCTCACCACTTTAGTAGCCTATTGGTCCCAAGCAAACGATTAACGTACCCTATTCTAGTTGAAATTCTATTACTACACTATGTTTGTTTTGATTCGCTATGAAAGTTTGACAGATAACATCAGGGGTGTGTGGATTCATGCAGAACATGCAGGGGTGAGTGAAATAGCTTGGGACTGCTTGGGACCGTTGTTCTGGTACTGAGAGAGCCAAAAATAATAATGATTTTCTTCGGGACCCAGTGGTCTTAGAGTTACCTCTATGATATTACTGCCCTAATAAAAAATGTATGGTTAATTTGCTTAACGACGTGTTCTGGGTATCATCCAAACCATTTGTGGAATAGTTCAATGATTTGGGTTATCGTTCGTTTATGGTTATTTTTTATTAGGGTGGGCCTCAGAACGCAATATCTTCGGTTACATCATGCTGGCTCCTCAAAGCCGAACAGGAAAATCAAAATGTACCAAGGAGTACACAATCAAGTGATTTAAACTAACTGAGCACTACGACGAGGCTGACCGTAGTGTTGCTAGTGTAAAGGCCAATACTTCCAGACCTATCGTCTCTCTTTTATCCACGTGCGAGAATCGTTTGGGACCTCAACCACCGAAAGCAAGACGATACACATCCAAGGAATTAGTCTATTTTATTTTCATGTACATAGGTACAATATAAAGAGCTACCAATAAAATCTACTAGAACTAACAATAATAATCAAAATCAATGAAATCCGAGAAAATCGGCTCAAAAATTGAAAGAAATGAAAAACATCACATTGTATTAAAAAAAACATATATATTCTGCAAATTCTACTGATATCGTTCATAAACTACACCAAACGGATGAGAGTCGTTCCTCACGCCTGTAACCCTCGTCATGGGTGACAAATAATTATTAACCACCCATTTGACTTGTTTGCCATGACCGTGTTTCTTGTCTGTCATGATTTGTTTTTATTTTGGTAGCACGTTCATGAAACATACTCACCACTGTTGTTTTAATATATATTTTTAATCGTAGGTTTGATTTTTAATTATCTTAAAATAGTTATATAAGGCGTTTTAGAATGAGGGGAAAAATCGTTTTAATTTGTTTCATGTTTGTAATGAAGTTAGATCCCGTTTCTCCTCCCGCTGCAAAAGAAGGCGAAAACATAAAGGCAATAACAGTCGAGCGCTGTTTCAGGAGAACGATGGCGGTTTTGTGATTGTTGATTATTGTCGGTGATTGTCAGGACAAAAGAAAAAAAAGTTACAATCCACAAAAGGAGTACGACGCGTTTTTTGTCCCGTCCGTTGATTTTCCGGAAAAAAAAAGTAGTGAGATTGCGGTTTTCGTGGCGTCCGTCAGCTGAACGTATCATCCCCAGTATCGTCGGCTAAAAAGTGTCAGCCCGTGGATTGTGAACAGGGCATCCCTTCACTATGCGGATTGCCGTCATTGGGAAGCTAAGCGTGAAGGAGTCTTTCACTTTTCCGGCTAACCACCAAGGTTCTGACTGCGGTGGCTCATCCAATAGAGCCAGTCTCGCCACCGCAGTTAATCGTCAATCAGGACGAAGCAGGCATTCCCAGAGGTGAGTCCGCCTGGGCAGAAATACGGTGGTGTCTGCCGGGAGTGCCTACGCAACCAAAAGTGAAGGAGAAAAGACGCTCGGCACAGACCGTGTCTGGAGCCGACGTGAACAGAAACCGCTGCCGCTATCATCCAAGAGCCCCACCAAGACACCGAGGACAGCGAGGAGGAAAAGGAAAGGTCAGATTAGACAATAGACGTCTTAAATTGCATTTTCTTCCTCTTTCTTTTTTCTATCATAAATACCCAAAATCCGATCGTCTTTGGGGAAGTACTCTGCTCGAGGCCGCCCCGCCGGGGTAAATCGGGTCTGCTATAATCTGGTAGGTAGCCCGTAACTTGCATACCGGTTGGAGCTGACCACCATAAATGTTCATTATGCAGCTCCAACTCGTATTATCCTTGGATTAAATCCCGATCACAATTGACAGGCTGTTTTGTTGTCGACGTCGATGTTAATCAATACTATCACTAACAAACATTTGGCTGATTTTCCAATCAGGGATGGTATTAAATGTAAAGCCAAGTTGGAGCTAACTGCCATTAGTGTTTATGATTAGTGACTTATGCCAATTTTTTTCGAATGAGTGAACTCAAATCCATCCGTGCACTCATACATACATACATACATTTATTTGTACAACATCACATTTAAGATAAGACATAATCAACAATAGTACGCCACAATACTCGGTTTGCGGCTGCCGCTCTCCATCCTCGGTCATGCCCAATGCTCGCTAGATCACGCTCTACCTGGTCCGTCCATCGTGCTCTCTGCGCTCCACGCCTTCTTGTGCCAACCGGATCAGTAGCGAACACCAACTTTGCAGGGTTGTTGTCCGGCATTCTTGCAACATGCCCTGCCCACCGCATCCTTCCGGCTTTGGCCACCTTCTGGATGCTGGGTTCGCCGTAGAGTGCAGCGAGCTCGTGGTTCATTCTTCGCCGCCACTCACCGTTCTCCTGCACACCGCCGAAGGTCGTCATTAGAACACGTCGCTCGAAAACTCCGAGTGCTTGCAGGTCCTTCTCGAGCATAGTCCATGTCTCGTGTCCATAGAGGACCAAGGTAAACGAATTCCTCCACTACCTCGAAAGTATCCCCGTCTATCGTGACATTACTTCCTAGACGAATCCTGCCATGTTCGGTTCCGCCTACTAGCATGTACTTTGTTTTTGACGCACTCACCACCAGTCCGACCTTTGCTGCTTCGTGTTTCAGGCGGGTGTATAGTTCTGCCACCGTTTCAAATGTTCTTGCGATAATGTCCATGTCGTCCGCAAAGCACACAAATTGACCGGATTTCGTGAAAATCGTACCCCGGCTTTTGAGCCCGGCTCGTCGCATTACACCTTCTAGAGCGATGTTGAAGAGTAGACATGAGAGTCCGTCACCTTGTCGCAGTCCCCGGCGAGATTCGAATGAACTGGATAGTTCACCCGAAACCCTAACGCAGTTTTGCACACCGTCCATCGTTGCTTTGATCAGTCTGATCAGCTTCCCAGGAAAGCCGTTCTCGTCCATGATTTTCCATAGCTCTGTGCGTTCGATACTGTCGTATGCCGCCTTAAAATCGATGAACAAATGATGCGTTGGGACCTGGTATTCACGGCATTTCTGGAGGATTTGCCGTACGGTGAAGATATGGTCCGTTGTCGATCGGCCGTCGATGAAGCCGGCTTCATAACTTTCCACGAACTCGGTCATTTTAGGTGATAGACGACGGAAGATGATCTGGGATAGCACTTTGTAGGCGGCATTCAAAATGGTGATCGCTCTGAAGTTCTCACATTCCAAATGGTCGCCTTTCTTGTGAATGGGGCAGATTACCCCCTCCTTTCACTCCTCCGGTAGCTGTTCTGTTTCCCAGATCGTGACTATCATCCGGTGCAGGCAGATGGCCAACTTTTCTGGGCCCATCTTGATGAGTTCGGCTGCGATACCATCCTTACCAGCTGCTTTGTTGTTTTTGAGCTGCTGAATGGCATCCTTAACATCCCTCAGTGTGGGAGTTGGGTCAGTTCCGTCCCCTGCTGCACTGACGTAGTCGTTTCCTCCATTGCGCTGGTCTCCCGTGCCTACGTTCTCCTCGCCATTCAGGTGCGCATCGAAGTGCTGCTTCCACCTTTCAATCACCTCACGTCCGTCCGTCAAGAGGCTCCCGTCCTTATCCTTGCACATTTCGGCCCGCCGCACGAAGCCGTTGCGGGATGCGTTGAGCTTCTGGTAGAACTTCCGTGTTTCTTGGGAACGGCACAGCAGTTCCATTTCCTCGCACTCTGCTTCTTCCAGGGGTCTGCTGTTTCCGCTTCTGTTTATACCGTTCCACGTTCTGTCGGGTTCAATGCTGCAGCATTACCGCCCGCGCTGCGTTCTTCTCCTCCAAAATCGCAATATACAATTTCGTGAGCTATTTCAGCAAAACAATTTGAAACTTCGGAAAATTTTCAAGAGGTTTTCTAGCTCACTTGAAAAATAAAATCGGCTGAGTTCGCAGTACTCAGCTGTTTACGTGGACTTAGTCGATTTTTTCTCGATAATTTTTCTTACTGCAGTGAGATGTAAATCACACTCCTGCAATGTCCGCGAGCAACATCCTTTCACCGCATTTTTCAAATTAAAATTAGGAATTTAAAAAAAAATCTAAGTCCTTGTAAACAGTATCACTAAACTGTCAAAAAGTTCATCAGATGAACACTGAGTTCAGTAATGACGTCACACTGCAGAACCTGATGAAAAAGCATTAGTTCATCGATTCACAACCAGGGCTTCGCGAACCCCCCACTAAACGAAAAGCACATGAAAAGAAGCGTCCTTCAGCGAGCTTGACCGCACGGTGGGGAACGCTGGGGATCGATGCCAGACTAATTTAGCGAGATTTTTTCTCCGACAGATGAAATGCCATATTTTTGTTTTCTCACGTATTATTTCTGATCTCTTTTACCATTTATTGGTTTTCTACGTAATCTGTCACCATCAGGGCGAAATCCCTAGAATCGTTTAGTCTTCACGAGAAATATGTGACAAACTAAACCGTTGCAGAGTAGCGTTTACCCTAACCTTTCCACTGGATGCTCAACATCTATTAATCATTCTAAATGAAGTGGAAATGTATTAAAGAGGAAAAATGTGTACCGATTTTTCCCTGTATCTCCCCTCCCATCAACCACCCGCTTAATACGATAACTCCTTCATTTCAGTCCGGGGGTCTCGCTCGGTGGATGACCCTTATCAGAAAACGCAAGAGCTGGCACATGATGAAGACGACGACGACGGCGACTGTAGGACCTAATGAATCGGGAGAAGCTCTTTTGCCGACTTCTGATGAAGTGAAACCATCTGGCGCAGCACTCGCCAGACCAACAACACCACCAAGAGGATTGGATCGCAAACTTTCCGTGGAGCGCGCGCGGTCATCAGCAGGGAAAAGTTTTCCCGTTTTTCTCATTTTCTGGAACGAATGATTTGTGCTCATCTGTAAAAAGTTGCCCTGCTCCATGGTGGTGGTGGTGGTGGCGAGTAAGGCGTGCCTGGCGTCGGATGCTTTGAAGATTTTCATAATTCCCCGGAACGCTCGGTATTAATTTTTCCAATCAGGATCTACTCCAGCTTATTGCCGGGAGGGGGTCCACTGACTTACTGTTTGTGAAAGTTTTGCTTTCAAGTTATAAATAGACTTCTCCTGAATTATCTGTAAGGGGTGCGAATTATGTTTATATTAAAATACTTTGATCACTGCTGTAAACTAACAAATCTGTAGACGCTGGTAAGATGTTTGAGCATTCACCGCCAACATTTGGAACCGCATAATCTAAGCTCAGCGCAATCATATTCGAATCACACAAATCATAAAGGAAAATCACAGATAATCAGACGTAACTATTTGTCGTTCATGCATTTAAAGGCGGATTTGAATGCTTCAATATTAGTTGTCGAGTCGCCACAAGAGTCAAGTTGGACACCGGAAAACCCCACACCCGACATTCGATTTTACTCTCGTTCTGTACAATAAACATAACTTCGGACATAGTGCGCATTATAGCGCATCATTGTGGGGTTTTCCGGTTTTCAACTGTATCGATAATACCTGTATGAAGAGTGACGACATCTCATCCATTTGACAGGTTATCTGCCCGATTGCAATGACATTTTTCAAGCTGTTGATAGAAAATCGATTGATCCCATTTAGAATAGAGCTAATATACTATAGAGGAAGAATAGCGCTGGTGTTTCTTTTGTTCCGATGTTGAATAATATCGGGTACAGAACTGTCAAACTGCATAGTTTTTTCTCGCTTTGACAGTTGTGTCCCTTTTAGACATAAGGAAAAGATGTTTCGACAGCGACGGCAGCGCTTCCTCTATAGTTTATAAGCTCTAATCCATTTAGTCCCCAGCAGCTATTCAGGGATGCCATATAAAGTCCTCTAGTAAAAGGCAAGGTTGCAAAGACTCATTTCAGCTAAAACAATGTTTTTCTAAATTATGAAATAATTAGATGCCATGATCAAATTTTGAATTGGTAGGATACAAGAAGAGGTTGCAAAGAATGTGTTTGACATATTAAACCTGTTTATTTCACTTCATGAGAGTCACAATCAGCGATTTTTCACAAACTCACTCACTCACTCACTCACTCACTCAGCGATCAGCAAATCGCGGATTGTGACTCACAGAAAGCAAAATTTACAGGTTTTATGTTTCCAACGCATACTTTGTAACCTCTTCTTGTAAGTTACAAGTAAAACATGCCATCATACTATCTTTTGGTTTTATTATTCCGAAAAACATTATTTTAGCTGAAATGAGTCTTTGCAACTTTGGTAAAAGGATGGACGATTGTCACCATAAAACTGAAAAAATCTGTTCCAATCGAGCAAAGCAGTGAATTTTGACAGTTCGATTAGAACAACTGTTGACACACGTCCAGATTTTTACTAGAGGGCCTTAATGCCAGTTGGTTGTCAGGTGGATAACGTGTTTAAAGGGTGATGCTTCAATATGCAAACTATACGTAGAGCTATGTTTGTTTATCTATGATAAATGTACGGTGGGATGTGATTCCGATTATACATTTAAAGCTAGAAAAATTGTACCATAATATAACCCCACGTTCCTTCAACGATACTACAGATATCCGGCTTATACAAAACCTTTAGAATCCTCGAAAAAAAAAGAATCCCACACTCGTTTAAATAACCAATCCACCAAACCCCACCTTCGGCCGCAACCTTTCATCTTAGGAAATCCAACCGCATCATTCAACCCATAAAGTCCACTCGAGTGGTTAGTACGAAGGCATATCCCGCCACCAATCAAACGGATTATAGGATTTCCCGGCGGCCCCGACTCCGGATACGGAATCATTTTTTACATTGCATGTGCTGTGTTCTCCATCACATGCCACCAACTATCTGCCACCCGATGATGATGGCTCTCCTGCAGCATCCAGCAGTAATTCCCGTGTGCCGGGTAGCCATCTCCCAAGGAACTCATTTTTCCGCTCACGTTTAGATAATTTCCTCCAGCATTTTTTGCTCCCCCCATTGGAAAACAGAAACGTTGGGCACTTGGTCCAGAAATGATCCACAAACTGAAGGCGGGACTGTGCAGCTAGTATTTGCTCTTTCCACTTTTACCACCTTTACCGATTCCATCCACTGCACTGAGCAAACTCTGACATCAGGAAGCTTCATACGCCGCCATTGGATCGTATCCTCCTGCTTCCTGTTGTCGGTACCGTTACAATCGGATGCATGTTTCCCAGACAGGAGGAAAAAAAAGGCAACTACGGGGATGACGACGACACGACAAGGACAATGCTGATGAAGAGGAGGGAAATTATCTTTCCGGAGCGGCGACAATGATGACACAAAGAGGCGGTAGGGGCGGACGGACGCTAGAACGTTCGTTCGGGGAAGGAGCAGTTACCTACAATGTAGCTACAGCAGCACCGATCAACGACTTATTGGGACAAATTGAAAGGACGCTTTCTGATTACATTTGATTGGTCTGAACAAAAGAAGGAAGGCGGCGATGATGAAGGAGAACTGAGTTTGTAGAAAGGGGAAATCTCACTGCAGCAGCAGGATAAGCTTCTGTCGATAGAAAGTAGAATGTAACTTCTCTCTTTAGCGATTATTTCTAACAAATATAGTTAAATGATTTAAATTTTGCAAGTTCATCTTTCATTTATGTTAAAATAGAAATTTTGAATTTTGAATTAAAGGTATTAAATTTTGAATCCTCCCTGTTGCAAATTTTAACTCTTTACACTGTACTCAATGTCTAAACTGTCTTAGAAAACTCCACGAAGCCGATGCACTAGAAAACATTTTAACAAATGATAGTTGATTTGATGGTGCAACAGCGGCATCAAGTTGTTCGATAGCTAGCAAGTAGAATCGGTTCTATGTGGATTTCCTTTGATTTGTTGTGATATGGCGATATGAGGGGCTCGGTGGGCTTAGAGTGGCCGTTTTTGCTTAATGCGCAGAAGATTACGGGTTTGAACTCCTTCAAGTTAAGTTTTGTCAGAGTCCAGTTGTTGTGTTTTGCAGGGGCTCGATGGCCTACTGGTGACTGTTTTTGCTTACTGAGTAGAAGATCGTGAATTTAATTTCATCACAATACAGAGTCATTAATGTCGGATAGGTTTCTTCCTTAACATGAGATAAACCGCAATAGAATCTGGTCAGATCTGTTACGTAAGAGAAAATTTATTCACGGTATAATAAGAAGCGTGCTGCTCCGAATATGTATTTCGGGATAAACTGACGCAATTGGGTGACGATTGGTAAAGTGACGTGTGTTGTTTGAGTTTCTGGGACGCTCTTGAGTCCCTTCAAATTTGCGGCTCGGTTGTTGTAGGCTTTTGTGTCTGCTGTTTAATATAATATCGCCTTGGATGGTGTGATCCAAAGAGCCAGCTGTCCAGCTTCTTAAGTTTAAGACGATGGTGGAACTAGAGAGGGTCTAGTATAAGAGAGGAGCGGATTCAAAACAAACTACCTTGGTAACCTATGTTTAGGTAATTTCTAGCAACACTGCCAATGTAATCAAGATAGGCGCTGTTCGATTGTCTCTGGCTTTGACAGTTCGACATCATGGTGGATACTCACAGTTACTCCATGAGTAACCTGCTCCGAAAGCCGACTAACTGGGTGCAGAAATATCGATCTATATGCGCTTTGCTTATAAGACCTGTGGACCAACAATGCCTAAGAGAATTTCCGAACGTCCGTGCTCAAGTGAGCAAAATTGAACTGCAAATATACAACACGAGTTACATTCTGTCTTCATCCAGATTCAATCAGCACTCTTATATTATTATTATAATATAACAAATTCTAAAAATGCGTTTGAGAAAAATACCGCCTTCAAATGTGCTATAATAATCTGCATTCATCTGATTTAAAATGGGTAGCACCCATCAGATAACAAATAATAAATAAAGTCAACTTTCGCTCGTTGAGCCAAACTCATAGCCCACTTAGTGAAAAGCATTCGATAGTTGGACTGAGCTGTCAAAACTGAAAGTTGGTTGAGGGATACATCGATTGTTGATTATCATTAAAATCGTTTAGCAACTATTCAAGTTGTTCATCCTCGTTCCTCATTCTCAAAGAATAACCAGCACTGTCAGACATGACGTTTAACTTCGATTTGGCGGGGCTCAACTGTAGTTTGATATTATTTGGGTCGCCATATGAATGCTCACGTGCAGTGCTGTAAATTCTCAAAATCATTTGAACATTTTTGATGAAAATGAGAAAAGTAGCTATTCGCTATCAAAGGGGACCTCCTCCGAATGGGTGATATCAGTTGCTTAGTCATTTGACGAAGGCATGGATCATTCTCATTTGAGAAACGCTATATATTGTCTTGTTCAGACTGGAGAGTTATAACATGTTATAACGGTTGTCAAATAATTGCAACACAGAAACCACCATCAAGATAGCGCTATAACATGTTATAACTCTGTAGTCTGAACGTAAATAACCTACACATAAACAGAGCTCTGGTCGACATTCCGGCGAAAAAGCCCGACACCAACCTGACTTCTACCAAACCCCACCCCGATGTTGACCCGACATTGACCCGTCATAAACCCAAAATTGACCCGACAACAACACGACATTGGGTCGACATCAACCTTAAATTAGCCTTACATTGATCCGACATCGGGTCGACTTGTCTGTTCGGGACCATTTCGCTGGATTTTTTCCATACTCCACTGTCGTATATCAAATGATACTGAGTGACTCAATTGACAGCGACAATGAGCTTCGAATGAGAAAGGGGCTCTTCAAATTATGGTCATGTGAGAATTCGTTTACACAGAATTGATTGAATGGTTGTATTGGTTCATCTTTAATCGAATGATTTGAAAATTTACAGTTTGCTCACGTGTTCCTGTGAAGACAGGTACCTACAACTCCTAAGGCATTAAGGAATTTGTGGATGCAAATTTTCATCAAACGCTCTCGAAGCAAACAATTATACTTTTGCTCTGCCCCTTGCTTTAAATTCAAACAATTATATTTTGCTCTGCCCCTTGCTTTAAATTCGTAAACTTCAGAGATGTTCCAAGAACTTAAGGAAATATTTGAAACATTTAGAAAATGTTCCAAAACCCGAGAACTACAAGATAGTTCTGAGCTTATAGGAAGTTTAAAGATCTTTAAGGGTAAGTTCCAAGAACTTCAGACCAGTTTCATTTTTTTTTTTTTTTATCTAGTTCGTTTATTTGGAAGGCTCAATCGCGTTAGCTTTACGGAGCCGATAATTCATTGTTCACTGTGTGTAACAAGATTCACTTAATTCTATGTCTAGTAGGAGTTGGGCCGATTACTCGCGGCTTACTCGAGGTTAGAAGGGTACATTTTCGAAGGATAGGATCAGGGGAGGAGCTTGGGGTAGGGTTTCGTTGTCTCATCAGAGCGTTGTCGCCAGTATGAACGATAGTGCTGTTCTAGCTTCGTCCGGAGTTCGACCGGCTATGGTGGGTGACCAGTGGGCGACGATGAGACTCATCGAGACGGGGGACAAGACAAACAAAAACTAATAAAGAGAGACAAAAGACAAAAGGAATTAAATTCTTATACTAGACATTTGAAGAAAGACATAAACGGACTGCATATAGCAGAGATCACGGGTTGCCAACACGTCTCTGATAGGAACATAGGGTTGTCTTCCTTGGGCCTCGAGGGTATTCAAAAGTCGCTCTCTGGAGGCGTCATTATCCGTACATTGCCAAACTGCGTGTTCGATGTCGTCGTAACCGTTTCCACACCGACAGATGTTGCTGTCCACGAGGTTTATTCTATTGAGATGAGCATCTAGCGAGTAGTGGTTGGACATAAGTCTACTCATCACGCGAATGAAGTCACGACTTAAGCCCAAGCCTTTAAACCACGCTCTCGAAGAAACATTAGGAATAATTGAATGTAACCACCGTCCAAGATTTCCAGTGTCCCAATCGGTTTGCCAACTCGAAAAGGTACTCTGACGCACTAAATGGTAAAATTCATCGTGTGAAATTTGCCTGTCATACAATTCGCCTTCCTGCGCGCCCACCTTTGCGAGAGAGTCCGCCTTCTCATTGCCTGGGATTGAGCAATGTGAGGGGACCCATACAAAGGTAATCATATATGATCTTTCGACCAGTACACTCATCTGCTCCCTTACCTTTGAAAGGAAATAAGATGAGTGCCTACTTGGTTTCATCGACCGAATAGCCTCAATGGAACTGAGACTATCCGAGAAGATGAAGTAATGGTCTGCGGGCATGTTGGAAATCATCCCCAATGCGAAGTTGATTGCTGCCAGCTCAGCAACAAAAACGGAACAAGGTTCCTGAAGTTTGCGGAAGGCGCTAGAGTTTTCATTGAAGACACCGAAGCCAGTGGATCCATTGAGACGGGACCCGTCTGTAAAATATCTTTTCATGCAATTGACTTGTTGGTACTTTTCAGTAAAAATACGCGGAATAATAATAGGTCGAAGTTGATCGGGAATCCCATGAGTTGCTTGTTTCATGGTCAGATCATATTCAATTGAGGAACTGCGATTGGTGAAGTGAACACGGTCTGGAGTATAACAAGGAAGACACATATCTGATGATATGTAGTGGTGGTAGATTCTCATAAATCGAGATTGTGTGTTCAGCCCAAGAATTTCTTCAAAATTAGCAATTATAAGTGTGTTTGTCACTCCGCATTTGATTAGTATTCTGAGAGAGAGCTCCCAGAAACGATTCTGGAGGGGTGTTACTCCTGCCAGAACCTCAAGACTCATGTTATGCGTTGAGTGCATACAGCCTAAAGCAATACGCAAACAACGATATTGAATTCGTTCCAATTTTATTAGGTGACTTTTTCTAGCCGAGAGAAAGCAGAAAGAGCCGTACTCTAGAACAGAGAGAATAGTTGTTTTATAAAGCGTTATGAGGTCTCCCGGATGAGCACCCCACCATGTGCCGCAAATTGAACGGAGAAAGTTGATCCTCTGCTGACATTTTTGCTTCAAATACGTAATATGGGCATTCCAAGTGCACTTTGAATCAAACCAGACCCCAAGGTACTTGAAAGACAATGATTGGGTAATGTTTCTGCCCAAAAGATTAAGCTGCATTTGGGCTGGGTACCGCTTTCGAGTAAACACTACCAGTTCAGTTTTCTGCGGCGAGAATTCGATCCCTAGATTCATAGCCCAAGAAGACAAGTTATCTAAGGAATTTTGCAATGGTCCTTGCAAGTCCACGGCATGTGGACCTCTTACGGAAACCACACCGTCATCTGCAAGTTGTCTTAGCGTGCATTGTTCTGCCAAACAGTTGTCGATATCTTTGACGTAAAAGTTATAAAGAAGAGGGCTGAGACATGAGCCTTGGGGCAGGCCCATGTAGCTAATTCTGGAAGTTGTCAGTTGTCCAAGGGAAAAGTTCATTTGCTTTTCTGACAACAAATTGTACAAGAAATTATTTAAAATTCCAGAAAGTCCACATCTGTGCAGATTGTCTGACAGAATTTCAATGGAAACTGAATCAAAAGCCCCCTTAATGTCCAAGAATACTGAAGCCAATTGCTCCTTGTGTGCAAAGGCCAGTTGAATATCTGTGGAAAGCAGCGCTAGACAATCGTTTGTTCCTTTGCTCTTGCGGAACCCAAACTGTGTATTTGATAGCAAGTTATTTGATTCGACCCAGTGATCGAGTCTCCGAAGGATCATTTTCTCCAACAATTTCCTAATGCACGAAAGCATAGCAATCGGACGGTATGAGTTATGGTCAGACGCTGATTTGCCAGGTTTTTTAATGGCTATTACTTTGACCTGTCTCCATTCAGGCGGTACAATGTTGTTTTCTAGCAAGGAATTGAATAAATCTAGCAAGCGTCTTTTAGCGATATCTGGGAGATTTTTCAGAAGATTGAATTTAATCATATCGCTTCCCGGTGAGGAGTTGTTCGATGAAAGAAGAGCCATAGAGAAATCCAGCATTGAGAATGGTCTATCCAGAGAACCGCCGCTAGGAGACGCTTCTCGAAGAATATTTTGTGCTGGAACTGAGTCCGGACAGACCTTTTTAGCAAAATCGAATATCCATCGGTTGGAGTATTCTTCACTCTCATTGAAAGATGAGCGGTTACGCATGTTGCGAGCCACCCTCCACAAGGTGTTCATTGAGGTTTCTCGTGAGAGTCCCTCGACGAAATTGCGCCAATAACCGCGTTTTTTTGCTTTGATTAATTGTTTCAGCTTTGTCTCAAGCTTTGAATATTCCTCGAAGTAAGTGGAGGTTTTGTGTCTACGAAAAGCTTTGAAAGCATCAGATTTTTCTACGTACAATTTTGTGCATTCTTCGTCCCAACCAGGTGTGGCTGGTCTCCTTTTAAAGGGTGCACTTGGAACTTTTCTTTTTTGTGCTTCCAGTGAGCTTTTGTAAATCAAATCGGCTAGGAATCGATATTCTTCCAATGGTGGAAGCGCATCTATTGATTCGACACCGATTGTCACCGCCGTTGCATATTTCTGCCAGTCGATGTTCCTTGTAAGATCAAATGGAACCCGAGATGGTTCTGCAGAGTGAGGGCCACACTTAATTGAAATGATGATTGGCAAATGATCGCTACCATGGGGATCATTGATAACCTTCCACAGACAATCCAATGATAGCGATCTTGAACACAAAGATATGTCGAGTCGACTTTCTCGAGCCGAAGGTTTTGCTATACGTGTCGCTTCACCAGTGTTCAAAATAGACAAGTTGAAATCGTCGCATAAATCGTAAAAAAAATAGCCGCTCTATTGTCGTCATTTAGATCGCCCCATCCAGTACCATGGGAGTTCATATCACCCAAAATTAATACTGGGGATGGAAGAATCGAAACTAGATTCCAGAGTTGACTACGGCTAATGGAGGTTCTTGGTGGAACGTATACTGAAGCTATGCAAAGATCTTTGTTCTTCACATTTATTTGGCAAGCAACGATTTCGACGCCGGATAGAGCAGGAAGGGAAATTTTGTAGAAAGGGTAGCACTTTTTGATCCCTAAAAGTACTCCTCCATAAGAATCGTCTCTATCCAGGCGTATAATGTTAAAATCGTGGAAGTTGAGTTCTTTATCGGAAGAAAGCCATGTTTCACAGAGAGCAAATATATCACAATCAGAATTAGGAAGTAAAAATTTGAACGAGTCTAGTTTAGGCACTAGACTACGGCAGTTCCACTGTAGCACAGTGATCATATCTTCAACCTCGTTCGACGAATTATCCATCGAAAGATATGATTGATGCAAGGAGGGGCCATGAAACAGTCAATTGCTTAAGATATGATTCTAACGTTGGAAGCAAGGCAGAAACTAAGCTTCTTAGAGGGTCTTGTATGTTGAACATGTTTAATATGAATTCCACAATGTCCGAAAAAGCTAGCAAACCTCGTTCGGACTTGGATTTCTTTTGAGAAGTTTGAGGAGCAGCTTTTTTATTTTTTTTATCTTTGTTGGGCAATGGCGGAAAATTCTTGCTGCATCCAGGGATTGGATCAACAGGAGCCTTCGGTTTTGTTTTTTCATCCCCATTACCCTGAGAATTTGGCAATCGTCTTGAGGTGACTTTAGTTTTCTTACGGCGCACTTTCGGGGAGGGGCATTTTCTTTTTGAGGAACCGTCTATTTTTGAAGGTGCGTGTACCACCGTAGAATCACCTTCATCGGATGAGTCAGAGTCCGATTCTTCAACTGACAAAACCGAAAATTGGTTTGCATCTTGGACGGCTGATGCAGCCTTCAACATTTGAGCATATGTCTGCTTGGAGCGTCCAGAGATTGAACGCTGCACTTTATCGGAGTGCTGTTTGTACATCGGGCACTCCTGCAAGGGGTGAGGATTCTCGCCACAGTAAGCGCATTTTACTGATTCTTTGTGGCAAGAATCCTCTTTGTGGTTTTCACCACATTTGCCACAACGAGTTTTGTTGCCGCAATGGCTGGCCGAGTGTCCCAGCCTTTTGCAGTTGGTACAATTATATACCCTCTGTACAAACAGTCGCACCGGAAAAAAAGCACCATCAATTTTAACAAAGTTTGGGAGAACTGAACCTGCGAAAGTCACCCGGAACGAGTCTGAATGTTTATAAACTTTTTTACCGTCTAGCAAAGATGCTGAATGCAGTTGCCTTACATCCAGTATCTTCACTAGCGCGGTAGCGAATGTCGAGTTTTTAAAAGTTCCCGAGGCATGTTTCAAGTCCTCGACCGTCAGACTCGCGTCGGAGACCACGCCTTCTATCTCCACATCTCGAGAAGGGATGTAGATGTTGTACTCAACACTAAACAACTCGTGATCAGCAATTTTATTTGCCACATCATAAGTCGGTGCTTCTACACGCAGTTTGTTGAATCTTTCTTTGTGTACCAAGATTCCCGGATACTTACGCAGCAAATCTCTCGTTATGTCGAGAGTTTTCAAAGGTTTATTTTTGGGCCGAAAAAAGACAACCCATGGTCCTTTCGAAGACGGTTCATAGTATCTGGTTCGCGTAACGTAGGCATCGGAAGATGCCATAAGTGTTGCGCAAAAGCGGTGCGCAACCACTTAAGAAGGAAAAAAAAAATAAAACCTTCACTAATTAATTAATTTTAATTACTAGTAATTAAATTTTTTTGCCCGAGGTACGAACAAATCAAAAAGAAAAAAAAAATCGAAACAAAAAAAAACTTATATCTACTTGCAAAAAGTTGTCTCACTATGACCCATACTCCCCTACCAGGGGTGAGAGACAGAGTCACGCGCCACGAGGCAAAATTAAACTACAATAGGGAGGCAATGGACTTGCAAAATGTATTGTCTAATACTTATGCCGGTTGTAAACAACCTATCAGCCGTTGCAGCTAGATGGTCCGTTTGCTGCTGCTGGTGGTGATGATTGGTGTTGGTGGGTCGGCACGATAATGAAAAAATGGCTTGACGACCGGATGGATTACCGGGGTGGATTAAAGCTGGATGGCAACTCCAAGGGGCTCGGCCCATGGAATTCCACTTCCTCTGTTGCACACTGGTCACTTGGGGCACCCAATGGGGGGGGTGAAAAAACCGCTCGGGCGGAAAAAACACCGAAAAAAAACTAGATGCCGCGCGACTGAGACCGGGACGTTGTTAACCGACTGAGTGTTCAACTAGGAATGACCAGTTTCATGAACTTTAGAAAAAATCAATTAATTTCACAACGGAATTTAACAAGAACTTCTAGAATCTCCAGAAAACTACAGGAGCGTTTAATTTTTTTTTTAATATCAGAGAGCTTCGGGAACGTTCTGAGCACTTTACAGCAGTTCCATGAACATCCGGAAAATTGTGGGAACTTTATGGAAGTTACGAAAAATTTCTGGAAAATTTCAAGTACATTCGGGCCTTTTTTCCATGTTGGGTATATTCAAGGATTGGTAAGGAGGATGGGTAATTCAAGGATGGGTAATTCCGGAACATTCAATTAACGTCAGAAAAGAAATGCAGGTACCTTACAAATGTTACAAGAATAAAGTCCAGCAAACTTCAAAGAAGTTCCGAAAAATTCAGAAAATATTTAAAGTACTATTAATGGTTTAACATCAGAATTAACTAACACCACAAAAATATCGAGAACCTTCAGCAAGTTCTGAGAGCTTCATGGAAATTCCAAGATTTCCATGAAGTTCCGAGACCTTAAAGAACCTGCAGAACTACTGGGAATTTTCAAGGTATTTGAAAGTTGGCTGTGATAGCTTTAGAGAAATTTCAGAAAAATATCGAGAACTTCAGTGAAGAACAAAGTGTCACAGGGGAGTCATATTAACTTCCGGCAAATTTCAGAAATTTTACCTAACTTACCAAAACCAAAACTTATCAAACTCACCAAAAAGAAAATACAATTTTGCCGTCTTCGAAGGCAAAAATTTAAACTTTTGGACTAAGAAATGCCTTGCCAGGAATGTAGGAAGAAATTTCCGGTGAATATTTGAATTGGCTTGTGAAAGAAGCTGACGAAACTTCCAGGGAAAGAAGAAATAAGCCGATAAGAAGAAAATTAAATATTTCGAGTTAAGCGTCAATGCCCCGATTCTTCTGATTTGAACTTTACGAACAGCGATTTCTCCTCAGCAATACGATAAGTTGCTTTCTCCTGAACGAGATCCGCATCCAGTGCTTTCACGAAATTGGAAATTTTGCCGATGGTGGATTTCACACTTCCATTGGTGAAGCTGAACTTGATGCTACAATGCCTGCCTGTTTTGGCAACACAACTCCATCAATTATTTACTTGCCAGATTTAAAACCCAGTGTTCACTCGGCTGTCGACAGAAGCAGGCCACTTTCGATGTGTGCCACGCGATCGTCTGTTTTCTCGGCAGCGGTCGATGCGCCGTCGACTTTGGAAAGCAATCGTTTCGTGATGAGTGTGTAAGTGCTGACCACGTTTTGCGTCCATTGCTGCAATGGAAGCGCTCTGACCCTCGCTGGCGTAACTGCCATACAATGAAACCACTGGAAGCGGCTCCAGTTCTGATGGAGGAGGAGGTTTTTTGGATAGCGGAAGATAAAGTGTTAATTGTGTTGTACCTTTTGGCTATAGTACTAAGATGTATTTTATAGTGAACAAGAATCCTCGGCTCTGTCAAGTTAATTCGTTTGAGCCTTATCAAATAAATTAATGAACAAAAAAAAAGATTTAAAACCCATGCTTAATTGATAGTTTTAATCAAGGAATCAAAAATATCTCCAAATGACAAAATGACAAGCGATCAACGAATTTAATGATAACGCTATGTCAGAGGTGGTAAGCAATAATAATATAATCTTCTTCTTTTTTTCATGACAAGCAGCCCGTGCGACACAGCTCGCTCGGTTAATGAGATTTTTTTTGTGTTAATGGGATTTTTTTTGCTATGACTTTTCTCGATTCAGATCAAGCTATGTCCTAATTCGTGTATATTGCAACAAAGTAGGCAAGC
The DNA here is from genome assembly GCF_037179485.1 of Ochlerotatus camptorhynchus. Lineage (NCBI taxonomy): Eukaryota > Metazoa > Arthropoda > Insecta > Diptera > Culicidae > Ochlerotatus > Ochlerotatus camptorhynchus. The sequence continues at coordinate 1,084,134 of NW_027040781.1, forward strand.
AATATACCATTAACCTTCTACCACTTCGATCGAGCAATATTACAGAGTGAGTTTGTCATGGTAGTCGTAGCCGAGGTCGTAGCAACCGTTTTGTCTGTATCGTTGGTTGCTTTAGGTATTTGGATTCGCTGGTTTTAATACATTACTCACCATCTCAGATCCACAAAAAGCATTCTAGTAAAGTCACAAACTGAATTTAGTGTTCGATTAATTGTATAGATAGTAAAGAAAGCATAAAACACGTGTTCCCAAAAGCGGGAGGCACTGTATTCCTAATTACATGTTTGGCATCGTCAAAAGCAACCGAACTGCTGGTAATGTTCAAAGTAAAGCGAACCGAAACAATAGCTGCTATCGAATATTAAAAGTAGCACGTGATTCACACCGAGAGGCACAACTCTATATGAACATTTCAAAAGGTCCTATTCCCTTTGATTGTTTTTCTTCTCCGAATTTCTCTATTTATAACCACAGCCATACAAACAGATTGTTGTCACATAGTTTGAAAATGCAGATTCTGATCTAGCATCCAGATTGTCGTATAAAGTGTGAGTCAATAATTATTGCGACACTTTCAAAAACTGTCGAAGACTTCATAGAATGCTCTGTTGAAGGTAGGTTTCGTAAAATTCAATTGTTCATATCATCCCATTAGTGTACGTTCCTGCCAACGGTGAGACGATTCGTGTAAATAAATACGATTGCTAGCTTCATCGTTATACCGACCTTTCACCTCTCAATCTAGGTGCGCAAATTTCAATTTAGATGTAACTCGTTTAAAACAAGAACAATCCTTACATTCAAATTAGCAAATTCTTTACGTTTCCTGGTAAAACTTATAACAAATTATGCAACGCTTTGATTCCGTTACACCTTCCAATAGTAATAATGAACTTGCAGAGGCAAAAGAGTAGCCAGGTTTTAAAAGAGAGGGGAGATGTTTTGCTATCGGTGGGGAGTTATTGAAGGTTGTCTAAAAGTAAATTGGTATGCTCCTCGCGTGCAGCTAGCACGCCCTAGTGTTGGGAATCGAAAATCTTTGACAGTGGTTGGTGTACACTTCTATAGAGAACAACAACTGGTGCAAGTTTGAACTCGAAAGGTGTGCACAAACACCTGGAAAATCCGGAGTGGTCCGGTTCCAAGCTGGCTGAAGTGCTAAAGATGCCGAAAACAACAGTTTGTCGAGTGCTCAAAAGTTACAAGGAAACCCTGAGTGTGGAAAAGAATCAGCTGTGAAAAAAATGAAATCAGGGATCGTGGCCAGAAGGTACAACGCCAACTTCGCCTTACCAGGGAAGGATACAAGTCGTACAAGGCCAGTAAACATCCGAACCGGTACATGAAGCAGAATTCCGTGGCCAAAAAGCGCGCAAGGCCCTTGTACGACCATGTTTTGACGAAACACAAGGGCTGCACTTTGATCGATGACGAAACATACGTCAAATTCGATTTTAAGCAGCTTCCCGGTCAAAAGTTTTACATCCTTACGCTTAAGGGGAGGTTTACTTGGATTTGGCTGAAAAACAGTTGAACTTTGGAATTTTTTTCAGGAGAATGAAAAGACATACGAACTTCCGGTTTCAATAATTTTATTTGTCCACTATTCCTGAGGAGTGTCAGTCAGGTTTTGCTGCAGAACTTCGAGTGCACACCCTCTGGTGGTGAACTGAAATGAAAATTTCTTATTGTGGTTAAAGTTGATAATATTCCCTATGGCTTATACCTAACTAGAACGAAATCCGACAAAAATTGACCAAATTATGGACATTTGAAAATTTTGTGCTTTTTTTACCCCTTTTTTTTCTCACTTTGACCTTGCTTAAAAAATAGTAACTAACAATTTTTTTTCATTTTAGGTATAAGCCATACAAAAAATAGTATCCTTCAAAGCGCAATTTTCCGATTGTAAATCGGATCATTTGTTCAAGCCCTATGCTCTAAGTTGTTATAAAAAATATGGTTTCGAGAAAAACGCGTTTAAAGTTTTTGTAGCATCCCTCAGCGCGCATGACAAAGGTTCACTCAAAGCGCCATAACTCGCTAAATATGTTTCGGATCGTAAAATCCTTTTGGCCACATATTCTACACACTTGTAGCTTTCATTTTATGCAAAAAAATCAATTTTTTTTGAAAAAATCCAAGTAAACCTCCCCTTAAGTCATTCTTCAAGTGACTTTCTCAACTTTTTGTAGTCGTCAACTTCACGCAATATTCCTGAATTTTTTTTTAATTCTGAGTCTTCAAGACGTTCAAGACCTCGGACTTGAATTATTCCTATAAATTCTATTATAACAAGGAAAATTTGTGCTCATGAATTTTCCCAGGCCAAATGCTTCTTATTGAAAATTTTTAATTTATGTAAGGGCGAGCATTCGCCTTCCCCAAGACGCCCATGTGCGAGAGAGTTTCTATCAAATTCGAAAGACCGTTCCCAGGCAATCAGAAGTACGGCACTACATCAAATAATTCCGATGCTATTACTGCCGACACCCACCGCTACACGCATCGATTTGGATGGCAACGGCACAAACGTGAGAACATTAGGTTAATGAAGCACCTCCAATGCCTAATTAAAATCGAAAATAACACAACGAATCATAAACAACGCTTGCGAAACTGCGCAACAAAATTCGGTAGAAAAATCCGTTTAATTAAATCGCACGTCAGTATCCTGTGGCGGTAGGTGGGCTGAAGCAAATAAATAGAAAACACACGTTGCCAATTGTTTGGAGGATGCGGATTTGCACCTTGGACCCACCCAAGTTCGAAGGAAATTCTACTCTCTATTATAGGTATGTGCCTACTGTTTTTCAGAGAAACGTATCGTGCGTCTCCATTAAAATGGCACCTAATGTGCGGAGACCGGAGAAGCATAATGGCTCACTTCTTCAACATTGAGAACACTTTTTCGGGGGTAGGTGTACACTGCAAAGCATTTCGTTGTTGCCAGCCACCGTAACAAGACGTGATTATGCTGCTTTGCAAATGCGAGCCCCTGTCGTCTAATACTGATCGGCTCGAAACGGTGTGCTAGTTGTTTCGGTTGAAATTTAACAATGTGCATTTCGAGAGTGGGACGATGATAAACAGCAATACCTTCAAACAAAGGTATCTTTTCATCGGAAGCCCTAATCATTACCAGTCACAAAACATGTACAGCAACATTCAAACGTACCTTCCAAACAACGACAAATTCATCCGGTGGATGTTCTTCCATGAGAATAATATGCTGCTGCTTCTTATTGTTATTTAACTAATGGTTTTCTGAACGGATGAGTTAGTGAATGAATAGTTTTTGTGTTGCGTCAGGATTTATTACTACTAAACGCCATTCGGGGATCGTCTGGAAGCACGCGTACAGCTCAAAAAAAGGTTGTGCCTTGCGTTATTAGTCTCCTGTAGGGTTTCTAATTTTTCAGGGAATCAACTTCCCGCGAAACGGGAAATTAAAATAAAATTTACCAAAAATTCCCGGGAATGAAAATCAAGCATAAAAATTAACTTCATTAATAAAAAGTTGAGGGTTGTGTCCAAAGAACGACCGCGTTGTTGTCGCAGAACTACGAGATTATTTTGCTGTTCCATTCAATAATATATAAAGGACAAAATAAATGGTATAGAAATTTAATTGAAAATTCGAAACCCTTGATATTTTCCGCGGATGTTGGAACTTTCATTAGAATTCACTTGAAATTGTCTTTCTTATTCCCTCAGAATTCAATACTCTCCGAATTCCCTTCATGTAATTTCACACAGAACCACCTAATAATTCTATTTTGAACTTAAACAATTGACTTGACGTTGTAGTCAAAACTTTATGAAAATACTTTCAAAAGCTCCATTTAAATTTGAATATTACATACCTTATTATCGCTAGAATTCATTCTAAAATTTCCTCGAAACTTCTTTGGAATTTTCATCAAAATTATCGAATAAGGTCTTCAAAGTGATTGTATCCGGAAAATCTAGTAGTTGAGAAGATTATAATTTTCCAAAGAGAGGACGAGGTATATTTTTTCCCGGTTCATCATCGAAATGCACGGACTTCTCCCAATTTCCCGGTTCACTGGTCACCCTTATGTCCAGTATACAATAGGTCTTAATCCATCTGAATAACATTACACGGTAAGAAAAAAGTACCCAACGGAAAGTTCACTTTTACCTACTTTTGACTAGTTTGTCTCCTTTTCTCCTTCTAATGTTGTCAAAAACGGAGGAGCAAAACCACCCAACAGGGGTAGTAAAGTGTGGGAACCCAACGTTGAGTATCATCATATTTATCTACTGTTGGGTACAACTAACTTACTTTTGGTTAAAAAGCCGGTGGAAAATTCCATACGAACTGCACATAAGTAAATGAAAATTACTTTGACCCGCTTTACCTACTTTTGGGTTCCTGCACTATAGTGCCGAGATGAGTGAAAAGAACTTAATTTTGGGTACTTTTTTCTAACCGTGTACTAGAGATAGCAATCTCCTATCTAGTCGAAACACAGAAAACGAAACTAACTCAGAGAGTAACTAACTTTTGCTCATTCGTAAGGATACATTTCTAAAAGCGTTGGTCACTCCGCGCATGAGTAACCTACGTAAAACTGACTCACTCTCTGAATAAGATTCGATTTCAGTGAATGTAGACTGCTTAAGCAAGCCTTTTGATTCAAATGTTACTAGCGCTGTATGATGAATGAATTCTGAAATAAGAGGTCAATCATGCGATAGGTATTGTCCATCCGAATAACTTCACTGAATACAGAAATCTGCTTTCTGGCCGTGCTGTCAATCTAAAACATGGAATATGATGCAACTTGCACACTGAGCTTGAATATCCAATATCCAATTTCTAGCCGAGATGGCAAGCTAAATACATTGAAAAAGAATATTACTCAGAGAATGAGTCTCTTTTACTCATTCGTACGGAGATTTTTTTAAATCGTAGGTTACACATGCGTTGAATAACCTACGCTTAATGAAAAATTTTCATATGAATGAGAAAAAGTGACACACAAAAAGTTATTCACTCTCTAAGTTAGTTTCGTTTTGTGCAGCGCAACGAACACCCCTGTTTATCACTCGGCAGCCAAACGATGACTGCAGTTTAACTTTATACGTTTTGCTTAATTAAACATTTGGATTATCATTCTATGCCCCTCCTTTTTTTCTGTATTTAGCTGTTGTAGATAGGTGAATAGAAAAAATGCTACGATGCCCACGCTGCAGCGAACAAGTTAGAGATTGACCCGTCTAACGTGGAACGCTGAATGATTATGCGGCTTCAGCTTGTGTTGTTAGGGACCAACTTTCTGATGGCTGTGTTAGGGGTGAGCACCTTGCGGTCGAAGAAAATGTTTGGGAAATTTGAATATTTCCATATTTCTTCATTGTTAACTATTTAAATATTTAACAGTTATAATGTGTGACATGCCACACAAATCTTATAACACTGGTAAATCGATCGACATACAAATCATCAAAATTTATTGATTATTGGCCAAGTTATTAGCATTTAAAGTCTGACCAATTTTCGTTGCATTTCCCTGTATTGGTACCCTTCCCGATATACGTAGTCCTACGTCAAAAAAGGCAGACAAGAAAATAGTGCTGACATATGACTTCAAAAAACAATGAAAATTGAGGTGTTTGTTGGAAAGGCGTGATCGGTTTTTGCTGCAAATACTTGCGGAAACGGAAAAGACACGTTCACTTTCCGTCGAAGTCGGCTTGATTGTCTTGATGTCATCAAGCGGTCGCTTGAGATTCTGTGACAGTCGCCCGTTGAGTACAAACAACGTTAGTTTTTTCTGCATTATTTTATATATGTATGTCCACAGATGAAGACGCTGGACCGCCAACAGTGAATTCTTGAATAGCCGGTTCAAGTTCCTGTTCAAGATAAAGTTCTAGTGGTTCCTGATGAAAACAGATGTCTTCACTGACTTTCTTGACTATATAGGTTGCTGGCTTCTTCTTCGTGCTGGCCTTCGATGCAAGGTGTTAAACAGATTGCGCATGAATTCAAGGTCTTTGTTTTAAAGAAATGGTCTTGACCAAGTTCTGAAAGCACTTCTTTGATACAATCCCATACCTTAATAAATCGCCCGATCATGGGTTCGGTACTATTCCAGCGTGTTTTGACGTCCAGCAAGAGGTTCAAGGGCTTTTGGAAGGATTTGATTATTTTTTCTTGCATCAGAGCATTCTTAATCGAAGATTTACGAAACAAATTCACGACTTTTCGGACCTGCTTCAAAGTAACGCCAAAATTGCTGCTGTACAACCCAAAAATGCATAAAATAAAAACAAATTAGGTAGGGGAATTTACGTATTCTCGGCAACCTAAGCAGCGACCTTCTTTCTATAGCCTTTTTCTCTATGGAACGCACACATATGCAGTATTGGTTTGTTTACAATCTTTTGCTGCCAGCTGCTCTAACAATTTCAGTCGAAAGAATTTGTCAAAAACTGTTTTGAAACGCTTTTACAAAGCTCCAATCTTCTCTAGTGAGAGCGAGTATTGTCGGCAACCAGTTTTTCTTCGGCAACCGTTCCATTTGAACTGCATGTAAATCTGCTGTTCTATTATTGGCAACTCGAAATCAGCTACAATTTGTAGTGCATGTGTTTCATTTCAAGAAAACCCTGCTAGATTGCTTTTTCTCAGTGGTAAAAATATAGTCAATTTGAAGCTGAAAGCATAAAGAATCGTTTGCATGCATTCAGCGAAGTGTTTTCGTAAGAAAATCAAGTGAAAATAGTGTTTCAATTTGGGTTGCCGAAAAAAGTCTGTCTGCCGAACCCGTCATTTCCCCTACCTGAATACTACATTCGTTCTCAAAATCCTCCTCAACATCATCATCATCATTATCATCATCTGATTCATCCTCAACTTCTGGCTCTTCTGAGTGGACATCCTTCTAAACTTTACCATGACGGCGGCAGCATCAGATGTAGCCGAGGGGGACGACTCTATCTACGATGCAAAAAAGATTGTGTTTTGCTGTGGCTAGCTGGGCGCACGCTGAGTAGATAGAAAGAAGATTTATGACGATTCTGAAGATTCCCTGCAAAAAATTGATGAGCGGTGCAAGTAGATGCGACAAATGAAAGAAGATTGTTCGAAGATTGATTCGCTAGTGTGAGATTTGTTGACCATCTAAACTTGAGATTTAGATGTGTCGCCCCCCTCGGATGTAGCCCCAAACACATCGTTCGGTTTGAATCCAAAATCTACCAGCACCTTTTTCACGATTTCCCCAATTTTGTCGGCATGAAGCGATCCAGCGACCAAAACGAAACCAAGATTGATCATCACACCGTCCGTGAAATGTGTGTTAATGTTGATACACCCAGGGCTGGCAAATGTCATTTTCAATGAAAAATCTCACGCGATATTTACAGAGATACTTCTGTCACTATCATCGGATGAGAAAACGATGATAGAGATTTTCTTCTAAATCTCATCGACTTTTTTGTCATGACAGAACGTGAGACTGTTGTGATCATCGTGATTACTAGCTCATTCATTGCTTTTACAGTTACTTGTACTGAGGAAATCTTAATAATATATTCACTCTACCGATAACATACGGTTGCTTGCTTAAATTCATCTTAATCAGTTAGAAATGTTGATGTCAAAACCGCATAAGAATTATTCTCATGAGTGCTTGATCATTGGAAAATGACAAGAAAGCTAATGATAGGTAATTTCGTCTCGTGATAGTGAGAGGACCTGTTTTCTCATTGTCACATGACGGCTGTGATATTTACCAGCTCTGGATGCACCGCTTATTGCTCATGCTAGTCCATTCGCCTAGAGTAAGACCAACAATCAATACGAAAATAACGATTTTAAATTGGCTCACCACTTGACTAGCCTATTGGTCCCAAGCAAACGATTAACGTACCCTATTCTAGTCAAAATTCTAGTACTACGCAATGTTTGTTTTGATTCACTATGAAAGTTTGACAGATAAAATGAGGGGTTATTGGTTTTCCCTATGTTGCGAGGGGTGAATCGATTAGCTTGGGACCGAAGAGAGTACCAGAGCTGAGCCAAAAAGTTGAGTACGTTATTTCGGGACCTTCTAGTCTTAGAGTTACCTCTATGGTAAGACTAACAGATTGTCCTTCAGTAACTTGCTTTTGAATCTCCTGCATGGTTTTTGTCTTAGCTTCACAATGAAAATCACGAACCAGCTTCTTGTGTTGCTTGTTGGTAGTTTCATTTCCTTGGGCAGTAATCGATTGGCGTATGAATTCACTGTTGGTTATGCCGTTTACAGAGAATGTGTTTTTGCCCGCCATATGTGCTACTTCTATAGAGGTAACTCTAAGACCAGAAGGTCCCGAAGAAACGTGCTCAACTTTTTGGCACAGCTCTTGTACTATCTTCGGTCTCAAGCTAATCGATGCATCCCTCGAAACAAAGGAAAATCCACGAACCCCTAATTTTGTCTGTCAAACTTTCATAGCGAATCAAAACAAACATAGTATAGTACGAGAATGGGGTACGTTAATCGTTTGCTTTGGACCAATAGACTAGTCACCACCAGTTCCCACCGGTTGCTACTTCTTCATTCAGTTCTCGCCGTTTCACAAAATTCATCATCGATGGAATGGCGGAAGCTTTCGCAGAAGACGTTTCAGGTTGCTGGTTGGCTGATGCTTGAACATGACGCATGCAAGATATGTCGTGCTTCTGCTGCAAATGACGCACCAGTGCGCTCATTGCAGATCCCTTGCACTTAAGAATTTGCAAACACCTAAGGCATTGTGCTTTTCCCGCGTCAGAAGGAAGTTGTTTTGAAATACCGCCAAATATCCGCCATTGTGAAAATTGAAATTATTAATAACTATTAATTCCAGCTAGATGCCCAAGAAGTCATTGATAATCACAATGCAAGTCCTTCTTCTTCTTTTACTTTATTATAGAGACTTCCAGCCTTTAGCTGGTTCGTCTCTTTGAAGGGGCGAAACTCCTGAGGGAGTCCCAGAAAACAATGCAAGTTGAATTTCCAGATCCAAGTTTAATGTTGCAGATCGTATGGGTTGATGAATATATTATGTAACGCTCTAAGGGGGGAGGGGGGTGTCTAAGATTTTGTGATAAGCAATGCATTAGGTATAGGAAAAACGTCACGATAGGGGGGGAGAGGGTAATTTCATGCTCGATTTAGCGTGACATAATTAATGCATGGGCCCTATATGAAAAACATAGTTAACGTATTTATGGCTACCCTAGAAAACGGTTACCATAAACAAACGATATCATAGATGGTGCAACCATACCACATAGAGTTGATATCCTGAATTGGTGGTTAAGAACTTTTTATGGCTATTGTTTATGCGGGTAATGGAGTACAATCTACACTGGGTACTTCAGGCAAGTTATGGGAAACATTTCTCTGGCAATCCGGATCCAAGTAACATTTTACGTTTTATGAAGTGCTACAAGGGTACCCTAGAATCACACTTGTCACAATCAGTTGAGTAAGTAGTCCACTTACAAATATTGCGCTTGTAAATTACAAACGTTTTCTTAATCTCAGACATACCTAATATATAAGAACTGATTCTCATCCAATTCATCTTCGATAGCGATTTCACAGCTGGAAAAATAATCATCCTGACCACGTGTAGCTACTAGCTATACCTTCATCAGCCGAAACGAAGAAGTGCCACAAGAAACGCTTTGCAAAAAATGGTTCAAACTTGCACCCACATCAGTAGACCACCGTAAAATTTACCGCAACGGAAGAGAGTTTATGTATACATTTAACAATTTCATTCCGATGCCGGATCTTTGAGTGCCAACTGACTTAGGAGTTGCCCGCACACAATCTGTTCGTGATTGGTTTGACTGCGAAAGACGGAACCGTATAAGGAGAAGGATTCGACCGGCTACCTATAGGTGTTTACTTGGCGCTCTATAGAATATCAGAGAAAGTAAACGCTTCACTGAGCGGAAGAAATGTTAAAGTTTTTAATTGGATTTTTTGCCTCCGTTCAGCTCCAATTGGGTTCACTATAATACGGGCGACTGTAAAGATGTAGTATATTCACCTCGGGGAGTGTAAACACCAGATCATTGCTTACCCGCATATCTGCTTGCTCCTAACGCTGTTAAAGAATAATCTTCTGCATTTGAAGTGTCTGAGTGAAAAGGGATGGAAATTAATTAACGGTAGAATTTCAGCCCAGAAAAGTCGTTATTGGGAAAAAGGTGACGGTTTCCACCTGAATGACGGCTTTTGCATAGTGACTCTCTTCCATTTCTCCATTCCCTCTCGAAGTAGGCGCCGGGCAAGGAAAGTGACACGCAAAAGATAAAAAAAAATATAAAATTTAATATTATGCCAATAATCCCAGCTTGCTATGCCATAAGGAAGAAACTCTCAATGGATTAATCAAATCGCCTCTAGTGACACGAAAGGTGACTACCCAAGTAACCCACAAGCCTGCTAATCGCCCTTTTTGCAATATAATGCTGATATACGTCTGATATAGTCTGAAAGCCCTATAACAACCTTATATTTCAAAAAGGGCGCTTAGAGTGCTATTAACGTGCATGGTGGTTACTTGGGTAGTACACTGTAGCAGTTGACAGCTCAATATTAACAAGGTTATCGAAAACAGCTCAAAATTGATGGAGGAAGCTAGTAACTAGAGCAACATTTGAAAAGGGCCTATGTGCCAAAGGTAAACAATTATTTTAAACGTCGATTTCTTGGGAATATAGACTCATTCTGCCTAACCGACACCAGTATCTGAGAGAAAATATGATCTGTTAGAAAGAAAGAAAGTCACTTCTACTTCTACTTCTACAAACTACAGGTAGTCAGCGCTAAGTACCTGCAGTTTTTAAAAATTTCTCATAAAGCATGGCCCACTTAGTAATATAACAACATCATTTGGGTCTCTTAGCCGGCGCCGGTAGTGTAGTGGTAAGCGTGACTGCTTTCTAACACCCCGATGGGTCTGGGTTCAATCCCAGCCGAGGTCGGTGGGATTTTTCTGAGGCATACAAATCTCTGGTCACGTCTTCCTTCGGAAGGGAAGTAAAGCCGTTGGTTCCGGCCCATGTGTGTTGAATGGGTGCGATATCCTACGCAGGTGTGGAAGCTGCCTTCCTGCACATTTGATTGCCGTCAATGGATGGTAATCGATGTCCGTCGGTGATTGGCACTCAAGGGGGGGAGGTGGCTGTCAAATACGAACAATCTTCGCCTACCTTGCATAACTGGTTCCAAACGTAAACAAGCCATAAGAAACCTACAGCGTTTGATTACGTTTGGAACCAGTTTCATACAAGATGATCAGTAGGCTGATTTGACAGCTCGTCCCCCCCCCCCAGTTGGCACTAGCTTGCGGAACAGAGACCGACGTTAAATAAAGGAAAGAAGATTTAGGTTTCTTCTGGATTTGAATTAAGGGACTTGAATACGGTTTTCACCGTTATAATACTAAAGGAATTATTGGTCGCGCTTTCAAAGGAATTTACGAACTTTTCCCTTAATACCTTTTTGATGACTGTACCTTTTACCATTAGTTTCCTCTTCATAATTTCCCAGTAGTTTTCAACAATTGAGTGACAATTGGGGACAATTGAGCGCATTGAGGGCTTTCTTAACGAACTGGACTCCGTTTTCATTGTACCATTGTTGTACTTCCCGGCTGTAGTGGCAACTCGCAAGATCCGGCCAAAATGTCACCGGACCATCATGTGACTGGATGAAAGGCAGAGTTCACTTCTGGAGACATTCGGTTTTGTAAAACTTCGAGTTCATCATTTTTTTTTTCAGTGAGGAAAACCTTTATCTTCTGGACGCAGCTCATAATTCCCTGTCAGATCATATATTTGCGTGCGAATTAATCCGCAAAAACAAATGTGAATCTGCCAGGGACACCTCCTCGACTTTTCACCTTGTAAAATGTTGATCCTGAACGCTGTCCGCAGTCGGCCTTTACCTAGGTTTCATCATCCATAAGTATGCACCCACCGGACTTGGTCAGCAGGTTGTCATACAGCTTTCGAGCACGGGTTCTAGTTACGGTATTCTGCTTGAGTGATCGATTTTGTTGCCTACTGGCCCGGTATGCCCGGTAGCTAATTCGCTAAACTGTACTACGGGTGGCATTAATTTTTACTCAAATCGCGATCGGACATACCTCGATTGCTTCTGATGGAATTCACTGCTTCTTCATTTCCTTTATTTAACGTCGGGCTCTGTTCCGCAATCTAGTGCCAATCACCGACGGACATCGATTGCCATTCATTGACGGCATTGTGCAGGAAGGCAGCTTCCACACCTGCGTAGGATATCGCACCCATTCAACACACATGACACATGGGACGGGACCAACGGCTTTACTTCCCTTCCGAAGGAAGACGTAACCAGAGATTTTTATGCCTCAGAAAAATCCCACCGACCTCGGCTGGGATTGAACCCATACCCATTGGGGTGAGAAAGAAGTCACGCTTACCACTACACCACCGGCGCCAGCTGATGAAATTCACGACCTTTCCATGGAGCTGACGGTTGGCAGTTCCACACCGGCGTTTACTTCGAGGCTTCCAATTCGTCATCAAGGTTTCCCTTCGTCATACGGTGTTTCTAGGAAAATTCAACGCTTTTGCTTGGACGCGGACCAGGATAGATTTTTTGTTCTACGCCCAACAAACAATTTTAGCTGCAGTTTAGCTTACACAGGCAAAAATTAGCTGCATAAGGCAAATTTTGGCTGTATAAGCTAAACTGCAGCTAAAATTGTTTGTTGGGCGGTCCTCTTGCATAGTGACTGTCTCCAAAACAAGAGCGTTTTATGAACTGAAAAATACACTATTATTGTTATTGTAGTTGTCAACAAATATACGTCAAAAGCTTCTGAAAACGTCCACTAGGAGCGCTGTAATAAGCAAAAGAGTTTGTTCCATTACTGAGTTGTTAAAAACCATACTGGGCACCTATCTTCCAGCACGGCCAATAAAACGCTTAGTTACAATATTTGCCACATGCTACAAAGCTGTAATATTTTATATAATTAAAATACACATCAAAATACAATATATTACAGTACTTACAACTTCGGTATTTTCTCACATTGGAATGCCAACATAGCGATTTGCTCTTCCAATAGAGCTTTTTGACGTTTAATCGGCGCACACTACTGCACTATTTATATCGAACGACTGCGAGCAAGAGGGAAACAGATTAGTGGGAAAACAAACCGTCGATTCATCCATGCGTGCTAGATAGAGTAATAGTACGTTCAGACTACAGAGTTATAACATGTTATAGCGCAATCTTGATGGTGGTTTCTGTGTTGCAATTATTTGACAACCGTTATAACATGTTATAACTGCTCAGTCTGGACAGCGTTTAAGACAATTTAATGTCAAAAGGTCTATACGCTTTGCTTTTACTGATCTAATGGGACTGTGATCATTGACAGCACGGGCGTGTTATACCCCGTACAGACTATGGCCTATATCATGTAATATAGGCTATCGTACAATGAGCACTCATACATATAGTTCTCACTGGAAATCCTATGTATGGTATGAGTGCTCATTGCAGCAGCCTATATTACAGTTTGAACGTACTAGAAGGCATTTTTTTGGCTGTATAAGCTATTCTGCAGCTAAAATTGTTAGTTGGGACTACTTTTGGAATACTACATGGACAATATCCACCCCCTGGGAACACTTCCGTTATCTGACAATTTAAAAAAATGATTTTAAACCTCTAAATAAGTCTACGTCAATCATTCAACAAGCACACTTTTTAGAGATGGGTAGCAAGTTCAGTAGCCAGCGGAAATCTTTAAATTATTTAACCTTCATATCCAGACCACGCGACGGACGACGAACGACCCCGTCTATAAATATGAAAGCGCAGGCGACCTTTCCGGAAGCATAACGAAGGTAATTAATTATTATTATTTTCCACGGATGTTTCCTTTTTGGAAACTTGGCTGTGTCTTTCCCTTCCACTTTGTTCAAGTTGTCCGATCTGACGGCGGAACTCTTTTCTATTGACACGCGGTAGACAATGTAATTATTTACTTTTCTGCACCGGGTTTCTTGACGAGGAGTAATTAAAATTATAACTTTGAATGGATTTTTTTTTTCGCATCGACCGATAGACAGCCGTTCGGTAAAACTTGATGAAAGAGATTTTTTTAGATTTCAAAAGAACTTCGAAGCTCTTGTCCTTTTTAGGATGAAGAAAATGTAGTTGTATTGTCAGTTCAAGGCGTTCATCATTTTCATAAAATCGATTAAAAGAAATGTTTGTTCTATGAAGATATTCGTATCAAAATGATTCACTTCCACATATTCAATTTTAGTTTCTTATTGTATGTTCAGACTGCCGAGTTATATAATTTTACAATAATTATTGAAAAGATAAATTTCATCCAGATAGCATAACAACATGTTATATCCCCCCAGTCTGAACATAGTCATAATTAGAAATACTCATAGCACAGACAAACAGACGTAACTCTTCATTGTGTATCTTCGTTAACGAATTTAACGGTTGATTTGAATATTATCAGTTCCGCGAACTACTCGCCGCAGCGCTGGCATCAGATCACTTTGACGTTTCTATACATTCTACAGAATTTTTATGCAATATTGTTTGCGAGTTAGAGACCAAGCTTGTTTTCCGCGAGAAGCCCGAGAGATGTCGTTACTGAGGTCCTATGTTTTGAGATACTATGTTTTCAATAAATACTTCTTCAAAGAGTTACGTCTGTTTGTCTGTGCTCATAGGGAGAGATGGGCGGAGAGAATGTTTTGAGCCAAATGAACTGTCAAAATCTGAGCCAAACGAACATACCAATTGGAATTTTTCCGATGATTTATCATTCTTACTAGATTAAATGTGAGAGTATTGCAATCGAACAGAAATTCAATCATCTTGATGTTTCGTGTGCTTCTCAAATTCAACTAGTTTTTGGAACAAAAGCAATATTTTAATTCTAATAATTAATTGATCTTAGTTGGTTAATTAATAGCACGACGAAATGTGCAAAATATTGCGATGCAATCAATTATTATTTTGCACGTTAATCGAATCAAAAGTAAGTCATGTGAAATCCTGGCTTCTAGCAAGGGTTGCAAGATAATTTAGGTACAAATCCCTGCTGCCGAATTGTATTTTGTTTTCTCCGCCCATCTCTCCCTCTGAGTATTTCTAGTCATAATGTTTAAATTGTATAAGTCTGAAGTTTAGTTGAGGGGAAACATGTCAGAAGGGTATAACTCGAAACGTAAACAAGGACTTTGAACGTCGATTTCTCTTGAATAACCACACACCCACGGAATCTGACTACACCAGCTCATAGAACGAACATTTCTCTGTCAGATGATTTAGTTAGTTTGAGTGGGTGTGTTGTCATTCGTAAGAAACCGACGATCCAAGTCATTGTTTACGTTTCGAGTTAGACCCTTCTGACATGTTTCCCCTGAGTTGTACTGGAATTTGACATCTCCACACCTACACGGTAAAAAGTTCTCACATCTGATCCAAATGCTCTTGCACTTGACTCAGTCTGTTATGTGGCACTACGAAACGAAGTGATTTATCATTGATTTTTAAGTTATTTGCGTTTTGAAACAAAATGATTTGTGTATAACACCTTTAAATAAAAAAGATTATCATTTGAATTTACACCACTGTTTTCATCCATTGAATTTGATTAGCATTGGCATTAAAAATCTCCACCGGAATCGTGCACCACCAAAAACGCGAGAAAACTCCGTCGAAGCCGAGGTCAAAGCTCACTGGAACCTCCTTTGGTAGCACCGAAACCCTCTCCGCCTTGAATATCTGAAAACTCCGTCGAAACTCCCCTCGAAAATTCAGATGCTGTCAACGGTGGTTCCCAGAGACTTTCGATGAAGTTTCCACGCATTGTCGGCGAAAGAGGTTCTGCATGATACCAATGAATAGATTGGATGCTGCAGACGGAAGCTCCAGGCATTTTCTCAAGTTATCTAGTTCGTTTATTTGGAAGGCTCAATCGCGTTAGCTTTCCGGAGCCGATAATTCATTGTTCACTGTGTGTAACAAAATTCACTTAATTCTATGTCTAGTAGGAGTTGGGCCGATTACTCGCGGCTTACTCGAGGTTAGAAGGGTACATTTTCGAAGGATAGGATCAGGGGAGGAGCTTGGGGTAGGGTAACGTTGTCTCATCAGAGCGTTGTCGCCAGTATGAACGGTAGTGCTGTTCTAGCTTCGTCCGGAGTTCGACCGGCTATGGTGGGTGACCAGTGGGCGACGATGAGACTCATCGAGACGGGGGGACAAGACAAACAAAAACTAATAAAGAGAGACAATTTTCTCAAGTTATCGATGGACGAAGTTCCGCGTGATTTTGGATGTTGCCAGCGGGAGTTCCTGGAAGTTTCAACGGATTTTTTTTTGTCTTCTCGGCGAATTTCTGCATGATTTTGAAAACGATTCTAGCAGCTGCCAACGAAGGTTCTAGGAACTTTGTCTTGTTCTGATAAAGGGTTCATCCACCAGGATTACGTTTGACTTGGTTTGACTAAATAAAATACATTGGGGCTACATTGAGTCTGTTGATGTTGACAAATAAATATATTACAATTACATAAAAAAACATGCGAAATTTCGATGGCGTTTTCTTGTGATCGTGGCGGACGAGGTTCCATACGGTTTCGGTGGCGATTTATGATGCTGCCAGCGGAGGTTCCAGGGAATTTTAACGGAATTTTCTCGCGTTCTCAGCGGAAGAGGCACGGCACAATTTTGGTAGAGGTATTTGATTCTGCCAGCGAGATTCCTGTTTCGACGGGGTTTTCTCGTATTCACGGTGGTGATTTTCGGTGCTGCCAATGGAAGTTTCAGGAAATCTGTACGGTATTTTCTCGTGTTTTAGGTGGAGGAGCTTCCGCATGATTCCGGTGGAGATTTCCGATGCTTCCAACGGAGTTTCTACGGAATTTTAACGGAGTTGTCTCGCGTTCTCGGTGGAGCAAATTTTGCGTGATTTTGATGTTTTGCAGGGGAAATTTGGGAGGGAGCTTCTGCACGATTTGAGCTATAAAATACGGTGGTGTAGCACTGGCTAGAGCGCTGCACTGGGTAATTGCCAAGATTTGGGAGGAGGAGATATTACCGGAGGAGTGGATGGAAGGTGTCGTATGCCCAATCTACAAAAAGGGCGACAAGTTGGATTGCTGCAACTACCGCGCGATCACACTGCTGAGCGCCACCTACAAGGTACTCTCCCAAATTCTATGCTGCCGTCTGTCACCATTTGCAAGAGAGTTCGTGGGGCAATACCAGGCGGGATTCATGGGTGTCCGCGCTACCACGGACCAAATTTTCACGATTCGACGTGCCCACACATCGAATACAACGTGCCCACACATCATTTGTTCATCGATTTCAAATCCGCATACGACACAATCGATCGATATCAGCTATGGCAGATTATGCACGAGTACGGACTTCCGGATAAACTGACGCGATTGGTCAAGGCGACGATGGATCGAGTGATGTGCGTTGTTCGAGTATCGGGGACACTCTCGAGTCCCTTTGAATCTCGAAGGGGGTTACGGCAGGGTGATGGACTTTCGTGTCTGCTGTTCAACATCGCGTTAGAAGGTGTGATCAGAAGAGCTAGTATAGACACGAGTGGCACGATATTCAGGAAGTCCATCCAGCTCCTTGGCTTCGCCGATGACATTGACATTATGGCAAGGAACTTTGAGATGAAGGCGGAAACGTACATCAGACTGAAGGCTGAAGCTAGGTGGATTGGACTTGCCATCAACGCATCAAAGACAAAATACATGAAAGGAAGAGGTTCCAGGGAAGACAATGTTAGCCTCCCACCCCGAGTTCAGATTTTATTTATTTATGTCGTCAATCAATCGTAGACCAATTGCAATGAATGCTTATTAACTATGTCTTAAATATTATTGCCTGGCTAACCTTGAAAAGAATGATTTTTTTAGTGTTATTTTATTCATTGTTACATCAATTGATTTGGAATATGCGTTATAGCAGGTCATAATTCTATTCAAAGGCACATTTTTAGCATAGTTTGTTCTTTGATTGTTAATGTAAAACAAATTCCTAATCCTCAGAGGGCGAGTGGGAGCATAAAAATTTATATTTTCTAAAATTTCCGGAACATTAACTCTTTGAGCAATAACATCGTTTATAAATGTTACCATGGCAAAGTCTCTTCGTTTTTTCAGTCCATCTAAACTTATTAACAAACATCGCGATTCATAAGATGGAAGTGGTAATCTCGTCCAACCTAATTTTCGAAGGGCAAACAACAAACTGTTTTTGAACAGACTCTATGCGGTTTATATATGTATCCTGATACGGAGCCCACACTACGCTACAGTATTCAAGAAGAGGTCTCACATAGGCCACATACAATGTTTTAATAGTGTAAGGATCATTGAAGTGCAGACTAAATCTTTTGATAAACCCTAGCATGTTACTTGCTTTATATATAATGTTATTGTAGTGATCAACAAATGACAACTTAGAGTCGAGAATAATGCCTAAGTCCCTTACTTGATTACACCTTTCAACTGTTTTCTCACCAAGGGAAATTGTGTCATTTACTATGGCATGCTTTCTTGTAAACGATATAGAATTACATTTACTAACGTTAATCTCTAACAAATTCTTCTTACACCAAGTGTAAAAAATGTCAACTTCTTGCTGAAATAGCTGCATATCAGATGCTTTAGATATTTGCATATATTGAAACATGAAGCAGCTTCAAAATGTATTCTATATCATTGACAAATAAGATGAATAGTAGTGGACCAAGATGCGAACCTTGTGGCACAGCAGATGTTACATGAACGACAGACGACAATTTTCCTTCAAATCTTACTCTTTGCGTTCTCCTTGACAAGTATGACTCGATCCATTGCAGTAGCCTGGTATTAAAACCTAACTTGGACAACTTGAAAATCAACAGTGGTATATCCACTCTATCGAATGCTTTACTAAAATCAGTATATAATGTTTCTACGTAATTTCCCTTATCCATTACATTTAAAGCATATGTTACAAAATGTATCAAATTAGTGGCTGTAGATCGACCTTTAACAAATCCATGTTGTTTACTAGTAATGAGAGATTTAACTTGGGAAAATATGTTGGCATTAATGATGGACTCGAAAAGTTTAGGAATAGTATATAATATAGCAATCCCGCGATAGTTTGTGATATCCGATTTTTTCCCGTTTTTAAAAATAGGGATTAAAAAAGATTCCTTCCAAATTGGAGGCAGCATACTGGTGTTTAACGATGAATTAAACAACCAAAATAAAGGCTTTACTAATTCATTTGAAAGTGTTTTTAGAAGAATAGGTGGTAAACCATCTGGACCAGCGCCTTTTGACGTATCCAAGGACTCAAGAGCATGCAAGATTTCTTTGAGGGATAAATTTTTAACTGTAATATCCGTCATTGGCTCCGGAAGGTATGAAAAATATTCATAATCGCGATCATTCTCGTCATGAGTTGTGTAAATGTTCTGAAAAAAGTCCGCAAATAAATTACTGATCTCACCAGATGTGTTCCCGGTTCTGTTATCTAACTGCATTTTAGAAGGAAAGTTCTTCGATTTTTGTCTCTCTTTAACATAGTTAAAAAATGATTTTGCATCTGTTTTAATATTATTTTCTACCTTGGTATTATGTTCTTCATATGCATTTTTCATTTCTTCATTCAGTTGATCGCAGACTTCTAGATAAAATGTAAGATTTTCTTCACTATGATTTCTTTTATAAATCTTATGTGCTTTCTGTTTCCTATTTTTAAGATTGATAAACTTTTTATTGTACCAAACTGGTGTCTTGGACTTTGTGGGTTTCCTCTGCTTCAAGGGTACCGACTGTTGCAGAATTTTATAAATAATTTGATAAAATGTGTCCACTGCCTGTTCTATGTCAAGATTACGTATTGTAGTTTTGCCAGTCAATACAGGCTAATTTTTCTTTGAGAAGTACATAGTTTGCTTTATGAAAGTCGAAGTATGTTTCAGATAAATTGTTATCCAACGTTACCGTTTTTTCATGTATGAATATGGAGTATTCAATAGCAGTGTGGAACACTTCGTTTTTCCAAAGAGGGGTGGGTGACTCTGATACCCAGAAATCATCAGTCATATTAGTGAATAACAAATCTAAGTAGCAGTTATTTTGATTTTTTATGTGATTTATTTGGTTGAGTCCAATTTCTGCACTTTTGTCGAACAGAGTACGAAGTGTTTCATTTTCTCCTAAATCGGTATCAACAAAGATTCGTTGTCGTCATCAACAATAAAATTCACTGAGCGTTGGTTAAAATCTCCGTATATGTGAACATTTGCTTCCGCCTCACATTTCGAAATAATATTTTCAGCTAGTTTAAAAAAAATTTCGTATGAATCTTGCTTTGCATATTCTGGAGGAAAATATACTGTCGCAAAAATATGAACTTGATCTTCAATGAAACATTTGACCCAAACGTGATCAAACTCCTTACACTTACAAGATGATATTTGTTCAGATTCATAGTCAACACTAACTGCTACTATGACACCACCACCACTTTTTTGTTGGATAACGTTTTATCACGATCATCCCTAAAAACATTGAATCGATCACCGAAAACTTCTTCGTTCTGTACTCCAGCATCCCAGCTGGTTTCCGTTGCTAAAATTGCATGAAAATTGCATGCTGATACTTGTTTATAAATTTCGTTCACTTTCAAAGCACTTTTCATTCTGTTAAAATTTTGGCAATAGACGAGTAGCTCCTTGCTTTCATTTGTACATTGCGATGTTGTATTCCCTGAACACTTAAAACTATTAAAATTAATTACCTCTTCTTCTTGGTCCTGAGAGGTCGTCAAATCTTGAAAATCGGTCGGTTCTGCAACACTGTTGTCATCTACTTCCTCTGGAGAGAGCGTCAATTTCGACGAAAACACGAATGTCTACATAGACACGCTTCGGTCGATGTAGAGGGGTTAGCCAGCCAATGTGAATTCTCAGTACCGCTGACCGGGTAAGGGTTTAATATTTCACCTTTTTCAAATCGCATCGACGGTGTATAGTTAACCGGAGGTTTGGAGAAGCGATCCTTTGCCACAGTTAGAAGCTCTCGATCAGTGGGGAGCAAATTGGATCTATTGTAATTATTGTTGCCGTGGTTATTGTTGAAGCCGAAAATTGTCCTCCGATTGTTGTTGTTATTGTTGTTGTTATTGTTGTTGTTATTGTTGTTGTGATTGTTGCGGTGATTTCGCAAGCTAAAGTTGTTGATGTTTTGATACCTTCTGCTTTGTCGCTTGCGTCGCCTTTTTGCATTATCAGCCTGTTTTTGCTGATTCGAACGTCTTAATTTCCGCGCATCCTATTCAGACCAATCGGCCTTCCATACTCTCCTCGCACGTCGTACCTATAAGACGCCACCCGGAGCTATCAGCGTCCTTTTCCTTGTTCAATTCTACCTCCAAACTGGGGTGTAAGTCGGGAGAAGATGGTAGCCATGCAGTATGGTGTGCTATGTTGGCAGACAGCGCGTTCACCTCATCGAGTATTTCAAGCTCCAACATTGAATTTGTTTGCATTGTGCAACTTGCCGCGGTATCTAAAGAGAGCTGGGTGAGATGGCTAACCTCATCATTTAAGTTACGTAGGTCAGTTGATAGCTCTGACGTCACTGATTTGAACGCCACATTAACATTCTCCTTTGTTGACATCGTTGCAGTATCAAGTAGCGAGGTAATGTGGTTTTTTATGGCAAAGACACTGCCAGCTAAACTGTTACTTTTATTAATTACGGCCAACTCATTTTTCATACTAGTCAGCAAAATTTCTATGCTATCGATCGCTTCATGAACGAGGTTCGGTTTTTCTTGTTGAAACGTGAGCCGGTGCATCACCTCCATTGACGGTGACGAAATCTAGGTGGTCGATGAGTTCGTGTATTTGGGCTCACTGGTGACCGCCGAAAATGATACCAGTAGAGAAATTCAAGACGCATTATGGCAGGGAATCGTGCCTACTTTGGACTCCGGAGGACGCTCCGGTCGAATAAAATTCGCCGCCACATGAAGTTGACTATCTACAAGACGCTGATTAGACCGGTGGTCCTTTACGGCCACGAGACCTGGACTATGCTCGTGGAGGTCCAACGTGCCCTTGGTGTTTTCGAACGGAAGGTGTTGCGTACCATCTACGGTGGAGTGCAGATGGATGACGGAACGTGGAGGAGGTGAATGAACCACGAATTGCACCAGCTGCTGGGAGAACCATCCATCGTCCACATTGCAAAAATTGGGGGACTACGGTGGGCTGGGCACGTCGTAAGAATGCCGCAAGAAGAAGAGGCGCGCAGTGGGTAAGGTGGATCGACCAAGTAGAAGGTGACCTGCGGACCCTTCGCAGACTACGAGGCTGGCGAACTGTGGCCATGGATCGAGTAGAGTGGAGACGACTTCTTCGGACAGCAGAGGACAACAAGGCCTTAGCCTGATTGGTAAGGTAAGTAAGTTCTGCACGATTTCGTTTGAGAGTTTCTTTGCTGCCGGAGAAAGTTGCAGGGAGATTTTCGTGAATTATCTACTCCGAGTTTTCTGTTCCTGTTGTGTTTGTTTATCTTCGCCTCGATGCATTATGATGTCACCGAAAAAGCGCATCCTTTGTTTTGATGTTCACATCGCACTGAATGGTTGATGCAAACGATGGAAATTAAATGCATTTGATTTAAATTAAAGGCTTATTCAATGGGCATTCTAAAAGTGAAACTCCCCTAGTTTTGCCCCATGCAGTTTTATCTGATTTACTACCAGTCCCCAGAGAGCCAAAAAATTCAAATTTGAGAGAGAAAATTCTTTCAACATGCCATGTATATTGATGACACTCGATTTGTGATTTCCCTTTCACAGATTACAAAATAGAGTACCTGACACTACAAAACATGTCTGGTACCTCTATATATGCATTTGCTTTAACATTTGAAGTCCCTCCTTTTTTACATATTCTGCGCAAAAGATACTTTATGCCCCGTCCTATACATAAAATTCGGCGGGAAATTCTGTGAGGGGTGAGCTATTTTATGTGCAGAATGTGTAAAAAAGGAGGGACTTCTAAATGCATATATAGAGGTACCAGACATGTTTTGCACTGCAGTGCCCTCTATGAACAATTATAAGAAAACAGATTGTGTCTAGTTTCCGATAGATGGCACCGCAAAGAACAGCTGTGACATCTGATGGAACATGAATGCAGAAGCTGGGAGAAAGATAGATGGTCGTTTGAATAATTCAACGTAATTATGCCACAAGCTTGACAAAATGATCAATTACTTTTCAGTTGCGTACCAGGCTTAAATGCGAACCATTGCTTGACCTTACCAAAAATGGTTAAAAATTGTTTATAATCCCTGCTAAACTTTAACTGAAATGGTTATGGAACATTACATGAACGTTTGTATGATAAAATTTTAACCATATGTATTAAGATTTTTGGAAATGAACCTTACCTGGTAATGGTTCTTAACAACCCATTATTTGTAAGGTTCTCTTCCGAAAAACCATAATACATAAGGTTAAAACTTTATCACACAAACGTTCATGTAAATTTCCATAACCATTTCAGTTAAAGTTTAGCAGGGATTATAAGCAATTTTTAACCATTTTCGGTAAGGTCATGTTATGGTTCGCGTTTATGCGGGACGCTTTGTATTTTTTTTTTCATCGTTATCCGAAATTAGTAAATTTTTTGAATGCATACGTTAATCTTCTAGTTTACACGATATCTATCCATTTCAAGCAATATTTTTATAATTTTTTATATTTTGAGAGTTGTTGCACAGGTAGATTGAGATTAAGGCAATGCCCTTAACCAACCATGCTCTATACTAAACCGATAAATATTGTGTATTTGATCAATCAGCAGCCAAGCTTTCAGAAATTCTGCACACCCAGAAAAGTTACAACTCTTTGAACTTGTTTTGAGTTAAAAGCGAACTTTGCCAGACACTGAATAAAAGTACAATTTACCTCTGTTCATTTTGGCCCTGGCTATCCGTCTCAGTGTTTCCGTGGGAAAATCACATCCTCAACCATAGGGACCACTTAAGCACCACACCTCTCGAGGATGCGACAACGCGCACACCGAAAATCACCGATGACAATTTGCACCATATAAATCCACTGCCGCACATCCCCGATGAGCTCCTTCGGGGTTCCATTTTTTGTTTGTTTTCACTTTTCATGCTTCTCACATGGGCGGCATGTGGCAATAAATTTTATTAGGGAGTTACAAGCATCCTCCTTCTACGTATTTACCACCCCGGGCCTACCACCTAGCGACCGGGGTGGCAATTTCCAGTTGTTTTCTGCATGCATAAATCCAACAGGCGGGGGCGACATTCCAAATTGTTTCCACTTCCCCCTGCCCTGTGGCACTGTGGCTTTGTTACTTATAATCCCTCATTCGGGGATTTCCGAAAAAAAAAATGAATGCCAGTCAACGCAAATATACAGAAGAACTTGGCGCGAAAAGTATCCGCACGCATAACTTTTCCGGCCTGTCACCAACATTCGCAGCATATCCCGTCTGCTTTTTTATTCATTTTCACATCGAAGCCAAAGCTCAGGGAAAGCAGCGCTTCACTTTTCTACATCGTCGCCTTCGTTGATCCGCAGCGAAAGGAGGAAAAAACCGACCGAAAATTTTATTCCTTTATTCGCATCTTTTGCGTGAGTCAAAGCTGCGGTATGTTGTCGTCAACGTTGGGCTGGGGAATTTTTCGGGTTTATGTGTAATTTTCTCCCCCCAGCTCCAGATTGAGATTTGTTGTTCCGGAGAAAATTTATGCGTGTACAAGCAGCGCGTATCGTCGTCATCGTCGTCGTGATCTTATATATCACACGCTGCGAGGTGAGATGAATAACGACACCGCAGATTATGAATGTCAGGCAATTCGTTTCACTGACATCTGTATTATGTATGATTCGAAATTCTCCAAATAAAGTTAATCAAAATGAATTACATCACACGGGTGCGGACGGGCTGAAAAAGGTATAAATGTGGAGTTTTATTCGCCACCAATCAGAAGAGGCCTAGTAAATGTTAAGGCATTAAGGGCGGTTTCCAGTCGAAATCAGAGAAAAATAGTGCAAATATGAAAAAGTTAGCGAAAATCAGAGAACTCAAATTCAGAGGCAATAAAAACAATACATGAAATTAAAGAAAATCGTTGAAAATCATATAACATAACCCAAACATCAAACTGGAGAAAACCAGAAAAAAATGGAAGGCCTCAAGAGAACATAAATGAAAATCAATGATAATCAAAGAAAATCAGAGAATTTCATAGACAATCACAGAAAATTAAAGAAAAACAAAGTCAATTTGGTCAAATTAGACCTCAGTTAATTTTCGCTTTCGGGAAACCACTAATGATCATCACCGAACGACACCGCTGAAAGAGCAAGATTTTAGCAGTAGAACACTTTCGTCGCAATCTCCAGTGTCACCATTTTCAAATCCATCGATGTAAGCAAGATCTTTCATAACATTAAGCACCTCAAACCGTGCATCCGTGTTGTCCCGATTTGCTGCCAGGTATCCATCGTTGATCACCGCAGCCGATTTCGATCCCGGAAGAGGTCTAGCGATTCCAGCAGCACTGTTGGCTCGGGAAATTATGAGACGCTCGGATTAGGCACTAAAGGGTGATACGGTCAAAATTTGGTCAATATCAACTTGACGTATTTCTTTCAATTTTGCATTTAAAAAACCTGAACACCCCTCATTTTGAAGGTGTGTGTGTGTAGAATGTTGCTCCTATTTTGATTTTGGAATTCACTCTTCAGTTGTCAAAATGCCGTCCAAGCAAGAAGAGCAGCGTATCAAAATTTTGCTCGCGCATTGCGAAAATCCGAGCTACTCGCACGCAAAGTTGGCAAAATCGCTAAAAGTTGCCAAATCAACCGTTACAAATGTAATTAAAGTGTTTGGGGAACGTTTGTCGACAGCCAGGAAGTCTGAATCGGGGGGAAATCGAAAACCGGAAGCCGCTGAGACGACAAAGAGAGTTGCCGGTAGTTTCAAGCGAAACCCTAACCTCTCTCTCCGAGATGCCGCAAATAAGCTGGGTGTATCGTCTACAACCGTGCATCGAGCCAAAAAACGAGCCGGACTATCGACTTACAAGAAGGTAGTGACTCCAAATAGCGATGATAAACAAAATACGACGGCCAAAGCGCGATCCCGGAGGCTGTACACGACGATGCTGACGAAGTTTGACTGCGTGGTAATGGACGATGAAACCTACGTCAAAGCCGACAACAAGCAGCTTCCGGGACAGGAGTTTTATACGGCAAAAGGAAGGGGAAAGGTAGCAGATGTTTTCAAGCACATGAAACTGTCAAAGTTCGCAAAGAAATATCTGGTTTGGCAAGCCATCTGTACCTGTGGCTTGAAAAGCAGCATTTTCATAGCTTCCGGGACTGTCAACCAAGAAATTTACGTGAAAGAGTGTTTGAATAAACGTCTGCTGCCTTTCCTGAAGAAACACGGTTGTTCCGTACTGTTTTGGCCGGATTTGGCATCTTGCCATTACGGTAAAAAGGCCATGGAGTGGTACGCCGCCAACAACGTGCAGGTGGTTCCCAAGGACAAGAACCCTCCCAACGCGCCAGAGCTCCGCCCAATTGAGAAATACTGGGCTATTGTCAAGCGGAACCTAAAGAAGACCAAAAAAACTGCTAAGGGCGAGCAGCAGTTCAAGGCAAACTGGCTTTCTGCGGCGAAGAAGGTGGACAAGGTGGCTGTACAAAATCTGATGGCAGGGGTCAAGCGTAAGGCCCGGCAATTCGGATTTGGAAAAGCGGAAGCCTAACTGAATATTTTTCCTGAATTTTATACTAATTGAACTAGAAAAGGAAATTTAATTTGATTTTTTTAAATAAACGGTTTCATCGATTTACACGCGTTTTCCCTTGACCAAATTTTGACCGTATCACCCTTTAGAAATAATTAGCGTTTAAAGAAAGGTCACTTTATTTAACTTCGCCTGTATTTAATTATCGCAAGATAGTTTGATCGACGTGTACGTTTGGTAGGTTTATTTTCGACTGATACAATTCTAGTTCGTGTAAAGTAATATATGCGAATTCTCGATGAACATTTCAAATGGTCCTATCTGCTTTGATCGATTCTGTTAATCGACTTTCTCTTTTCATAACCACTGCTATGCAAACAGATTCCGCACTAATTCTACTACATAGTTTTATAACGGAGGTTCTTATCTAGCGTCCAAATCGTCAAATACAACAGGGAAAGGTTTTCCAACTGAGTTATTGACGAAAGTCGATGAAGAGAATCGATCAATGCAGATAGGACCTTTTTTAAATGTTTATCTAGAATTCAGTGGATTGATAAGAGAGCAAAAGGCCTATTCAAAATTCTCTTCTCTCGTTATCCGAAGACTAATGATAAGAAAGGGTACATTCTTGGTATTTATCGCAAGTGATTGAGTGAGATCAATATAGAGGAAAGGTTGGCTTCGGCAATACCTTAACCTATTATCTCCAGGGGGTAAACTAAGTCCTAGAACACTCAAATTTGGCCAATAGATGTTCTCAAACACAATGTATCCACATACCAAAATTTAGCTCTCAAGGACGTTGTTTACCCCCTTACGATAATAGGTTAAGGTATTGCCGAAGCCAACATTTCCCCTAGGTCTTATATACTAAGGAGAATTCATTGCTGGGGTTTGCGTTAACAAGCACCTTGACCCGATGGTTGCAGATTTCAAATGTCATTAGATGCGTTTCGATGTTTGTCTTTGCTGAGTTCTTTGCCAAGCATCTGTCGCGATCGGAGGAACTCTTGTCCAGCTGGGGTGGCTTTAGATCACCGTCTCGATTCGGATTTTACTGCTCATTCTCTGCTTGACCGTCAAGCTATTCAGTCTGGTTTTTGCTCGCTCTGTCGAGTTGATCGATAAATATTCTAGTTTATTCCAAACGTTTATTCGCGTCGTCAGTAGTGTCGGTCGCATCGTGTGATGTGTGAAAGCGGAGAAGAACAGTGGTGCGGGTAGCTAGAGTGTACCTATTTCAAATAGGTAAACGGTGCGGCAAAAGTGAATCTACCTCCATTGGTAGTGAAAAATGCCCATCTGAATGAGCACATCGCGGATCTAGCGTCGCTAGGAGTTAAAGCCGAATTCAAGTTGGGCAGAGTCGGCATCAAGGTGGTGCTCCGTACGAAAGCGGAGTATGACTTGGTCGTCGCCCACCTGAGCACTTCCAAGGTGGAATTCTTCACTCGCGATATTCCCGATGAAAAACCGTTCAAGCTCGTCATCAGGGGCCTACCAAACTTCGACCCGAAGTTTATCGATGCTGAAATCAGGGACCGGTACGAGGTGGCCCCAAGTGTCATCTATCGAATGGACAAGGAGAGACGAGAATGTGAAGGCGTATTCGGATTGCCTTTTCCTGGTACACTTCCAGAAGGGAACGGTGATGCTCAACGCGCTGAAAGCCATCCGCTCCATCAATTCCATCATCGACCGCTGGGAGCCATACCGTGGCGACCATCGCGATGTGACTCAGTGCCAACGGGGTCTGAACTTCGGACAGGGCACCCGCAACTGCAACATTAGGCCACGCTGCGGTAACTGCGCTCAAGACCACGCCACCTCCCTGGATTCTGGAGACAATCAACAGCTCTAACAAATAATCCCGATGTGTTCTCAGCGGATGAACTGATGGAGATTTTCATCAATATGACAAGTGTTCTTCGTAAGAGCCACAGTAAACGCGAGCAGATCCTAGTTCTCGGTAAGTTCATCTTCCAGTATGGTATCTAAACCGCTATCTATCGCTACCTGGAACGCTTGGGCTGTAAGAGCAAAACAGATTGAGCTTGCCGACTTCCTCCGGAGAAGCACAGCATCGACGTGGGTCTTCGAACCGAGACCCACCTAAAGCTTTTGGTTGCCAGACCACAACATTATCCGGCTTGATCGCACCAGCTCCAGGGGGTGGAGTAGCGGTCATCGTCAGAACGGGAATCAAGTTGTGCACTCTGCCCCCCATCCGCACTTCTATCAACCGGTGGAAACTAACGATTTAAAATTGGCTCACTACTTGACTAGCCTATTGGTCCCAAGTACATCTATAAGCGTACCCCATTCTAGTCGAAATTCTAGGACTACACTATGTTTGTTTTGATTCGCTATGAAAGTTTGACAGGGAGGGTTCGTGGATTTTCCTATGTTCCGAGGGGTGCATCGATTAGCTTGGGACCGAAGATAGTACCAGAGCTGAGTCAAAAAGTTGAGCACGTTTCTTCGGAACCTTCTTGTCTTAGAGTTACCTCTATGCTTCTATCATCGAGGCCCTTACTGTGGAGGTGGAATCACCAACTGGAAACGTCCGGTTTATCGCTGCTTGCTGCCCACGCCAGTGAACCGCAAGCAACGGACTAGGAATCCAATTCAAAAACGACCTGTCCGCCATCACCCGTACTAGATCCCGATTCATCGTTGGGGGCGACCTGAATGCCCGCCATGAAGCTTGGCGGAACCGGAACAGTTGTCTATTGTTCGACCACGCACAACATGGACTGTACACTGTGCAGTTTACCTTTTATCTCTCCGGCGGGAAATCTCTCCACCCTGGATTTTTCCTGATGAACATCGGACTATCCAAGCCGGAGGCGCGCAAAGATCTCAGTTCCGACCACCATCCGGTGCACGGTTAAAAATATATACACAATGTTAAGTAACTTTCACCCAACTCGGTGCTTCCATGGGGCTAGCCAAAATTGAGTTAACTGGAGATACTCAAATTTGAGTGATTTCGTTCTGCGCTTCAATGGGTGAAAACAACCTGCTTGATTATCGAACGAAATAGGTGAAATTTACTCAACGTCGGGAGGAGAAAAATGTCAGAATGTTAGCAAAAAAATAGTGTTCCTTTTTTTAATTAAGAAGAAACGAATTTGTGGAAACGAACATATAATTTAATGCATTTATTCAAAAAATCAAATCTAGACAGTACCTCAGATGCACTGTGCAGATCACTCCCTCTTCTTGGCATAGTTCAGCAAACTCTACATTTTGGAACGAGATCCCAGATCGCGGATGGATGGTTTTAACAAACTGAATGATACACCACAATCTTCTCATTTCTCGGGCACGAATAGTGCTCAATGTCCAAAGCTGGACCGGGAGAAATCCGTCTCGTCTGCCGATTAGCGGTGTTATCTGTCGGGTATTTTCGGACTATTCAATTCATATCGAGAGCTCTTCGATTAGAACCGATACAGCATAATAAATTTGGGAGTATTCACATTACATAATAAATAAAAACACTTACCTTCAATCTATGAAGCATCCAGCCACTTTTCCAATCATTAACATGGACGAAAAATCACTTTAACTGTAGATAAACGACTAAAGCAATCGCAAACAATGAACTGCCAGCAACGACTGCAGCACCGACCATCGAAGCATAGAGGTAACTCTAAGACCACTGGGTCCCGAAGAAAATCATTATTATTTTTGGCTCACTCAGTACCAGAACAACGGTCCCAAGCAGTCCCAAGCTATTTCACTCACCCCTGCATGTTCTGCATGAATCCACACACCCCTGATGTTATCTGTCAAACTTTCATAGCGAATCAAAACAAACATAGTGTAGTAATAGAATTTCAACTAGAATAGGGTACGTTAATCGTTTGCTTGGGACCAATAGGCTACTAAAGTGGTGAGCCAATTTAAAATCGTTAGTTTCGTATTGATTGTTGATCGAAGTGCTGTTACAATTTTCATTCAAAAATAAGTTAAAAGTACTCAACCATTCATCCCACTGACTGTGAGATCATTCCGGTTGAGTTATTTTAACTTGAGTTTGAGTTTATTTTGACTTCAAATCGCAGTGCAATTGATTTGAAAGAAATAAATTGAAAAAATATTTTAGGTGTTTTGTGAAAAATTATTTGATGATGTAGTTTTAACAAACATGCATAAAATAAATATTAATAGAACATTAAAAATCAATACAATTAGGTAAATAATGTTTATTGAATTGAATTTCATCAGAAAAATAACTCAAATTTGAGTACATCTGATATAACTCTTTAGTTGAGTAAATTTTAACCAGAACATTTATGAGAATTACTCAACGGTGGACCTCAAGTGGTAGAACCCAGCGTTGAGTATTTTTTTACTCAGTTTTGAGTACTTTTTCTTACCTTGTGGTGACTGAAGTCGGTGTCAACGTGGTTCCTGCTAGACTGCGTAAAGACTACCATCATGTCAACTGGGTGCAAGGTCCCGAAAACTCAAAACAAACCCGTTC
Organism: Ochlerotatus camptorhynchus; assembly: GCF_037179485.1. Lineage (NCBI taxonomy): Eukaryota > Metazoa > Arthropoda > Insecta > Diptera > Culicidae > Ochlerotatus > Ochlerotatus camptorhynchus. Next base: position 1,115,534 of record NW_027040781.1, read on the forward strand.
CTCCTCTCAGAGTCGAAAATGATGACGATCGGCTTTTAATCACCTCACAGGACAAAGCAAATGTGATCGACTATCCAAAGTCCGCTCGATGATCAGGTTACGCAATGCGTTCAAAACCTAGATGCCTCCACTTGTGCGGATATGATTACAGTACAACAGCTTTGCTCAGCGCTGAAATGCACCAAGAACATGAACGCTCCCAGGTTCGACGGTATATTCAACTTGATCTTGAAGAGACTCAGCATGAAAGTGCAGTCTCTTCTAACCGCTATCATCAACAGATGCTTGGAACTGCACTACTTTCCAAGCGTCTGGAAGCTAGCAAAAATCATACCAATCCGCAAACCCGGTAAAGATCCAACATTGCCTTCAAGCCCAATCAGCCTCCTTTCAGCGCTGAGCAAATTGTTCGAGAAATTCATTCTCAACCGTTTGATCAAGTTTGTCGAGGAAAACAATATTCTCCTTCCGGAACAGTTTGGATTCAGAAAGGGGCACTCCACCAAATTCTAGTCAAAATTCTTTTACTACACTATGTTTGTTTTGATTCGCTATGAAAGTTTGACTGATAAAATGAGGGGTTAGTGGATTTTCCTATGTTTCGAGGGGTAAATCGATTAGCTTGGGACCGAAGATAGTGCCAGAGCTGAGCCAAAAAGTTGAGCACGTTTCTTCGGGACCTACTAGTCTTAGAGTTACCTCTATGGTAAAACCATAGATGTATAGAAAATTAAAGAAAATTAACGAAATGGTGGGTCGGGAAGCCTTCTACAACAATGCTTCGATGCCCTGCCGGAGCAGTTGGTCGGAATCTTGAGCCTGGTATGCAGCTGAAAAGAAAACAGAAAGTTATTTTTGAGGGTTATTCCCAAAAGAAAATTTGAAAGCTATAGGAAGATGTCTTTTGCTAAATTTTGAGATTATAGCAAAGGGTCGTCAAACTTTAAAATCAACAATAATTAGTTTTTATGTTGTTGAAATGCATCCAAAACCTCAGTTTTGCAACAAACGTCAACATTACCTAACGGAATAATTGATCACCCAACTAACAATTTTAGCTGCAGATTAGCTTATACAGCCGAAAATTGGCTTATACAGCTAATTTTTGCCTGTATAAGCTAGTATGCAGCTAAAATTGTTTGTTGGGCAGACTATAGATACTATAGATTCCATTGATAATCGGAGGCACAAAAAGTTGTTTTGGCAACCATGAAAAATAAATGATCTTACTGGCATCCGTGAAAAAAGTTCATGCTTTCATAGAGCTCTTCGTTGTGCAGTTTTGTTTTGTTTCGTGCGTAAAAGTTCAAAATGAAGTGCAAAGCAAATCTTTGCAACAATGTATCGAGGAATGGTTTGCTTTATCTTTCTTTCTTCCGTTGTCCGCGAAATAAATTGGAATGTGGAAAGCGTTTGGTGCTCATAATATTACAATATTCCCCCCTCAAACAACACCATGATTACGTCATGCTCGTTTGGCTACACTAACTGACAGTTAGTTTGGCTACATTATACTTTTCCTCCGCTTATCTATGGAATCTATAGTATCTATAATCCTCACCCACTATATTTATCAAGGGGGGCGACACATCTAAATCTCAAATTTAGATGCTCAATAAATCTCACACTAGCAAATAAATCTTCGAAAAATCTTCTTTCATTTCTCGCATCTACTTGCATCGCGCATCATCTTTTTGCAGAAAATCTTCAAAATCGTGATAAATCTTCTTTCTATCTACTCAGATTACGCGCAGCTAGCCACAGCAAAACATAATATTTCCTGCATCGTAGATTAATAGAGTCGTCCCCATCGATTTTTATCACATTGAAGTGCACACCAAATTTAAATCGCTGAAAATCAGCAAAATTTTGCTGATTTTAGACTTGATGAAAGATCAGCAAACGTTTCAACAAAATAATACTGCTGATTTTTTCAGCAATTCCAACTTCTGTCAAAATGACAACCTTTTACTAAAAATCAGTATTATTTCTGGATCAACAATAGAAAATGGCCCATCAGCATTTGTAAACAAACCGTTTCCAAGCCCATTCCTCACAAACCAACACCATCATCGTGTAAGTCTAGGTGTAGGTGGAAGTTTCCCCTATCCGATAATGGTGTTGGTTTGCGTGGGTGGCCTTCGCTTTGTGAGTAAAGGGCTTTGGATCGGTTTGTTTACAAATGCTGATGGGCGCTTTTCTATTGTTGATCCAGATTTCTTTACTGATCTTTCAGCCGTTCAAAATTCTGACATTTGGCAGCATTTTGCTGATTAAACTATTAAATTCAGTAAATTGAATTTGTTTTCACTATATGAGCTTCCAGCTTCTCTAAAAGATCGTTGATACAAATATAGGGTAGAGCGCTACTTCGTCGTAATCGCCCATTTCCGTTCTATCGATCAGAAAAGATCAATAATATCAATGACTTCACCGTGCACAAATCAAAAATAGGTTTGTTCCGATGCGTTAGTTCATTAGCTACAACATAAATCCTGTTAGAGCGCATTGTATGAATATTTACGCTCATTGTTCTCAAAACAAAAGAAGCGCTCCTAGTGAATCCCCTTTTTCTACGTTTATCCATAGGACGAAGAAAATCTAATGGCGTTTCAATGAATTTGGACGGAATTGAAACTCGTAGAACGAATTTAGAATCAAGAAGCAATATTAGATTTTAAACAATATCTCAACAATTTGTGACTCTTTCTCAAGTCTAACGGTACGTATGGAAAGGTGAGTAAATTTAGAAGTCATCTTTGACAGAAATATTCAATTTTTAGTTAAAACTCGTTCAGAAAAGAGAGGTAAAGTGCGCGTTGTGCTTAGTACTTATATTGAATTGGTTCCGCTTTTTGATAGATCTAATTTCTATCCGCCAGAATATAAATATAGCGATTATAGGATTGAGTGGTCTGCCAAAGTAACCTATCTCGGGATGTTTGTTCGATGAAAAGCTCCTCTTCCGTTCGCATGTAGAGAAAACTGTAGTCAAGTGTTCTGCCTTGGTTAGCTGTCTGTACCCGTTGATTTGCCGCAGATCCCGCCTCTCAAGGTTGTTCACCCTGCCTGTCTACAAACAAATCATAGTACCTGCGATCCTCTGCGCAACTCCAGTGTGGGAATCATGTGCACAGACTCACAGGAACAAAATCCAGGTCGCTCAGAATAGAGTGCTGACTGTGTGGCATATATTAGCGCTAGTTTAAGCAGGTCTTAACTTGACGCTTATGAGTCAGCAAGCCGTGTGAGCTCCGTTGTAAGCGCAACAGTTCAATGCTGGTAAACGGAGGTTTCACACACGGGCAATTCTCCACGCACTTTCGGACCAGCTCTTCACAAGGTAAGTCGCACATTGGCGATCCTGCTAGGAGGAAAACCCATTGGCAGAGGTGTCGAAGAAATTGGATGAAATTTCCAGCTCCATCAGTGGTTACACCTCCACAGTTACCGGCTTCTTCACGGGCGGCAAAAAAGAGGAGAAGAAGACAGAAAAGAAAGTTGATTTACCACCGGTAACTCGTTCGAAATCGGTCCATGTACCTGTTCCATCTCCTCCGCTTTTTAAACCGGAACCTACCACAGAGAAGGTCAAAGCTTCAGAAGCTGTTGCCGTTGCTCGAAACCTGCGCCAGAAAAGGTAGCGGCACCGGCAGTTCCGAAACCAGTTGCCTCTAAAACTGCTGAACACGTACCTAGATCGATATTAGAGCTTAGACTTAGACTTAGAGCGCCAGATCGATGTGGCAGCTACAACGGCCATCAAGGAATACGGAAAGGCCGTACAGGTGCTGAAAGAGTACACCAATAAAGTCAAAAAGTTGGTCGATGAGTCCGTCGACAAGCTCGATACTTCAAGTTGGGTGCTGTTGCGCAATCGAACCAGCGCAAGACATACTGCTCTAAAAGCAGCAGAGGATGCCGCTGACGATGCCCGCGATAATATTGAAAAGCTACATCGCTTGTTGCATAGTCGAGAGATCAAATATTCCGATGAACTGAAGGGAAAGGCTCGTGAGAACATCGCCGCCTATCTGGAACACCTGAAGAAAGCTAAAGAGGATGTGTATAAGGCAAGAAACCTTGCCAACTTAGGCGAAAAATACTGGAAGAAGGTCGAAGCGGCGCGAAACTTCTTCATCGCTGAAATCCAGTCCCTTTTCCCGGGTATAAATCTGGCAGAGAAGACGATGGGCATGTCGAAGAAAGATTTGGATTTGTTCATCATAAATGCCTTCACTCAGGTGGTAGCTCATCAAAAGGAACTGCAAAAGCTGCAAATCGAGGGAGACCAACAATTGAAGCGTGCTCTTGAAGCGATGCGGGCCGCCGATCAGAGCGAAACTGTCAAGATTTAGTTGGAGTATGAGACTGCTAAGGAAAGACGGAATTTAGAAAGACGCCATGAAGTTAATCAACTGGCGAAGTTGAAAAGCACCCGCTTTGCACTGCCTTCGTCCGTCAAGCAGCTGAGGAAAGCCGAAGCTTCTAATGGTATTCAACCTGCGATTGTATGAAGGGCCAAAAACGGTTTGGGTGAATCCGTGAGCAACATCGCCCACGTGCATCCACGGAATAAATGAGAATCTGCTTCCAACAACAGGATCGTATAACCGGTAAAAAAAAAAAACAGCCCATCCAACAGGAGGATGTCCCAATGAGTGGGGAGAAGAGCCCACCATCTTTTCACGAAGTGTTAATGACCGGGAGTTGGCATTTCCACTCTACCCATCCATTTCACTTCAAGCGGGTGCCTTGGTGGACCGTCCTGTCCAAAACATTTAATGTTTCAACACACTCTAGCTGCTCTAACTAGAGAGATCTCAGCAGAGAAAACAAGGCCTGAGTCCACTTTCCATCACCAATTACTCGTGACACAACGGCTTCAGTTCGTCAGTACACAGTCTACCAACATTTTGTTATACGACAACCATCCCACATTGCGCCCCAGAAGTCCCAGGATGCAATCGGGTTTATTTTTCTCCGAGCAACTATGAGATTGATTGAAAAATCATCCATTTCGATTTTACCCCCACGAATGAGGGATTCCTAAGCTGTCTATCACCATTGATTACCACATTGATCTTCATGATGATATTACTGATGTCAGAGCAATGGTGCATTCACGGCAGAAAATAAAAACCGAGTAAAATTCTTTTTTTGTGAGGAGAGAGGGACATGTGTGACATATATTAGCGCTAGTTTAAGCAGGTCTTAACTTGACGCTTATGAGTCAGCAAGCCGTGTGAGCTCCGTTGTAAGCGCAACAGTTCAATGCCGGTAAACGGAGGTTTCTATGGCAACGCTTCATAAACACACACGGGCAATTCTCCACGCACTTTCGGACCAGCTCTTCACAAGGTAAGTCGCACACTGACGATGATACTTATCGTCCTTTCGATACAAGAATTTCTGATCTCCATCTAGAGGTGAACGTTTCTAAATTAGACTTCAAAAATTGCTGACATTGAGACTAGGTTTGTGCAGAAATGCAATACATCAGTACATGCTTTGATAAGCAGCTTGTATTTAGTAGGTTAGGTGTATATAGTAGTTTTAAGTTAGTTGTAGCTGTAAATAGTAGTTTTAAGTAGTCTCGCCCTTCCAATTTCAAACAAACCAATCCCACCAAGGTGGTCAGTTTCTAAACAGGCCTGATAGGACTAGGAACTGTAATTAATAATAATTGAAACTTCAAAAGAACTAAAGTTGAAAAGACGCATCTGTGTCACTTGATAAGTCATACATTTTTTTTTTCCTTTGGTTTGTTTTTTCCGTCGATCTTGTTTTCCGTGCTGAGCACCAATGCTACCGACGTGCCAGGAAGGCAGCTCCCACACCTGGACCCTACCTATCGACCCATCAACTCATGAACCGGGGACCAACGGCTTTACTTCCCATCCGAAGGAAGGCGTGATCAGAGATGTTATGCCTCAGAACATCCCGGCGGCGCCGACTGGGATTGAAACCAGGCCTGCTGGGGTGAGAGGTAATCACGCTTACCACTACACCACCGGCGCCGTTAAGTCATACATGTAAACCACACAAATAAGTACAAGAAATAAAGAACATTTAAAGTCAAAAGTCGGATTTTACTGCTTGGTTGTGTTGTTCATTCGCCTTCAAAAGAAAACATTAACGGGATTGCCAAGCATGCCGTTATTATCAAGCAAACAAAGTTGGTCTGGGTGACTGGCACTCTTGGCACTGCTGCAGGCACGCTGAGATAAAAAGTTTGCACAAAATAAGTGTGTAGAGTGACCGCCCCTTGTATTGCTTTGAAATTGATTTGCAGTCGGAAATATTTAACTTGCAATTATGCATGCAATATTATGTGAATTTTTAAGGAAATAAAAATAATTGGTTTCTCTTTTATGAAATCAAATGGTACACAGTAAGTAGAAATATAATTTTTTTTAATTCCAAAAATCCAATCAAAAAAGATCAGGAATGAACAGGTTGTACTTAGTATAAAGCATCATCCGCTGTAACAATCCACACGATAATAAATTTTCAAAATGACCAACGCTTAACTCAAGCGGCGCCTGTGGTGTAGTGGTAAGCGTGATTGCCTCTCACCTTAAAAGGCCTGTATTCAATCTCAGTCGGCGCCGCCGGGATTTTCTGAGGCATATTTCTGATCACGTCTTCCATCAGAAAGGAAGTAAAGCCGTTGGTCCCCGGTCCATGAGTTGATGGGTCGAAATGTAGGATCCAGGTGTGGGAGCTACCTTCCTGGCGTCGGTAGCATTGGTACTAAGTACGGAAAACAAGATCGACGGAAAACAAACCAAAGAGAAAAACGCTTAGCTCAAACAATCACCTATTCCTACTAATCAGCTCTCGATGCTCCGATAATTCAAATTGTATCCCAGTACCCTAAATTGAATCACTCACATCGTCAATCGGAACCGTTTCCTCCATATCAACTTCCGATGTTCCTTTGCGCATCCACATTCTCTCCCTTATCTAACGATGCCCATCTTAATTGAGTGATGTTATTGTTCTTGTCGAGCCGTGCTGAGCCGTGTACCATCATCATCATCATAAGCCTTCGTCAACAATATTACGTTACAATTGTGCTTCGTTTGTCCTTTTCGCTAGCGCATACTTCCGGATCCGTAGGCTGAGGCGGAGAGGACATTGCCAATTAAATTATACAAAGGCAACCAACCGACCGACCGACGGCGGGAAAAACAGTCACGCTTCGAACTCGCCCACCCTCAACACAAGGCTCGAGTACACGTGCCCAAAACGAGGCGCAGCAGATGATTAAATCCGATAAACGACATTAAATAAATAATGATCCGTCGAACGTGTCTGGAGCGAGTGTACGACTCTGTCTGTGTATCCATCCGGTATTAGACCGACAGTGTAGGATTTGTGCTTTTACACGAGCTCTTGTTGTAGTTGAAGATGTTAGCCGCATCCGGTTGAACAGGGCGGAAGTCAAGTAAACAGCATTGTTTGTACACAAAATAGCAGCCATCAGCAAAGCGTTGTTGTCCGTTCGTTCGGCATTTGGTGCCAATTTCCATTGTCTGCTCGGTCCAGGGTACGGGGTATTACTACTACTCAGGAGCTTTGCGGGTCGGCTACAGCTAGGGAGACATTAATTTTGGATTTGTCAACAGTGTGTCAAGAAGCGGTATCAAGGAGTTGGCACGAGGCCGGGGCGGAATCATTCAAGCGGAAGCGAATAAATGGCGAGAAAGCTCTTTTGTCTTGCTTGGTTATTGTAAGAACAGTATCGGTAAATACCCACCAAGTTGCAGCTGACTCCTTTCCACTCCAAAGTAGAAATTATAGCGATGCAGTTGTTGTTGGAAGTGGGTGATTTTCTGGGTTTGTGTAGCATTGTGCTTCCTATGCAATACACAAATTCATGCATTGGTTGCCTCTCAATTAATAACTGTTGTTGAGAGCAGGCGCAAGCTCGCGTAAGACCTTAAAATCCAGCAAGAAGATGAAGATAGTATTGACCTTCATAAAAACCGAGATGTTGCCTGCAACGTGAGAATAAAAATATGTTGGTCATGTTGAATTGTGGGTGAATTCTGGAAAACCACACCGTTTTAAACAAAGTCAAATAAAAATTGTTTCCACTGATGAGTTTCCATCCAGCATTTCCATTGTCTTTCCCCATTTTTCCTTCCCAAGCCAAACCCGTGATGCTTTCACGATTTACGATCCTTTTTTTCGGGCACGTATATCATACGCTTCGTGCACATACTCTTTTCCCGTTCATTTCTATTTTTTATCATATGATCTCATGTTATACATCGTCGCCACGTGGATTATAATATATACGTACAGATCCATACGCTCTATCCTTTGCCAGAGACGGCATGGCAGCAAAACGCGGAAAGGTAATTTATTAAGTTTGATCCTGTCGTCATATATATGAAGACATCAATAATGCTGGCGCCTCTGGAGAAAATAAGCATGATATTCGGGAACGCTGCCGTCGACATTATATGATGTTCGTTTTCCCGCGTATGTTTTTGTCGTTTTACTCCACGGAACGAAGTGGAAGCTCCTTTGGTGCTCAGCACCCGTTTATGTTGGTGTCATAGTTGTGCTCCTTTGTTTCATGAAATATAAAGTGTGGTCCAGTTAGAATCCGGTAGCACAGTTTATTTTATAGCAGCGCCCCTAGTGGTCGAGTCTGATCGGTATTGACAGCGGTTTGGTTTGAAAGTTCTCCTCATTCGGTGCTGGAAGCTTCGTCACGATTCGCACTATTTTTATAAAGTAGTGCCAGCTGGAAGACGAGAAATGAAAATTGATCTTGCACATCCACGCCAAAAATCCGACGTAATCTATGATACGACTATGCACGAAAACTCATGATGGGAATAATTTTGTCATATTTTTTATCAATAGCGTAGAGAACTATTTCGGCCTAATCTCCCATTTTGGGTCTATCGAGCAGAAAACTTCAAATAAATCCTTGATTTCGGCGTTAACAAGTCAATTATGCGTTTGGTACGATCCTTTAGTTAATAAGCCACTGGAACGAAGTCAATGAGAACGTGTGATATGAAGGTTTGCACCCATTATTCCCAAAAACAAAATAAGCGCCCCGACCGAATCAATTTTTATCTTCATCCGATAGGCCTAAGCGAATCCATTGGCGTTTCAATGGCGTTTCAATGCGTTAGGCCGAGTTTAGAATCCGTAGGCCGAGTTTGGCGTCAAGAAACAGTGTTAGACTTTTGACAAAATATCTCAACGATTGGTTTCTCTTTATCAAATCTTAAGGTAAATAAATTTGGAAGCCATCAGTAATAATAACATTCCGTTTGGTGCTAAACTGGGCTAGATTAAGAAATACTAAGTGCGAGTTGTGCTTAATAGGCCGGAAATGGGGTAGTTAACCCTATGTAATAAAGAAGGTTCATGTTGCCTTACGACTACCTAACATTATCAATCCAGAGATGGAGCTGTTTTTGACATAATAGATTCTAGCTGGACCACACTTTATTTTAACTTGTACAACTTGGCGACTTTTATGAGCTTCAAGTAGAAGGACATCGTATGGGGTTTAGTCCATGGGAGTGTTGTTTATTTCTGCGCCCTATAATGCTACCGAATCAATGAGGCTCACCTCTCCCGATGCCACAAGTTCCGATTCACCTCCCATCAGCTTAAATGTTCGTAGTCATTATCACAGGATCAAGATGCTAGAAGGTGAAAACCTACTTATAACACGATAGTCATGTCCAGATCTGTATTTTGAACGATACATTTAAATGAGCAATAGTCGAACGGTTCCAATGGCCATCAGTATAGCTTCCTCCTGGGACTGGATCAACGAGTCACGTACGATACGGTCAGTGGCGTGTCGTTAATTCTATTAATATTGAAACTCACAACTGTTGGACACCGGGAGCTTCTGCGCTGTCCCTGAAGGGGACGTGTCTACATCCTTAACTGCTGGTCTAAGCCAGTCGGCAGTTGTTGGGATGGTCACCAAAGGCCTCTTTCGCTCGGCGTTGGCGAGGTAGGGAGAGTTTTCGGAATTATGAGAAGCTTGACAAAAAGGGTTAATTTAGGCTTTCATTGAATGGCTTTATTGATCCAATGGCGGGCGGGAGGTGAAACACCTACGCTGCTGCAATAGAGAAACCAGCCGCTGTCTATGTCAAGCTACCGATCCTCGTGGCTATCGGCGGCTGTAGTGTGGACTGATCCCAGATCCTTGGAGACCACGGACGTTAGCTGTTCCAGAGGTTGAAATTTCGGTCTCCGAAATCAACGCCTTACAAGCTCTTCACACACTACCTTCCAAAAAAGCACTCTAACAACGGGCCTCACGTCTCTGAACCCCATCCAAATTTCACCAGATCCACTCTGTTCCACAGCTCTAGACTCACTTACCTTCTTCTTCTTCTTCCTCGCATTTCAAGCTTATATGCGTACGGCATATTAACTTATTGCGTGCTCTCAACTTAGTGTTCTAGATGCACTTCCACAGTTATTAATTGAGAGCTTTCGATACCTGTACCATTTTTGCATTAGTATCGTTGTGTGGCAAGTACAATCATACTCTATGCCCAGGGAAGTCGATACATTTTCCAACCCGAAAAATTCCTAGACCGGACCGGGAATCGAACCCTGCCACCTCCAGCATGGTCTTGCTTTGTAGCTGTGCCTTTACCGACTGAGCTAAGGGAGGACTCACTTACCTTCTCTCCCCTTATTCATAGCTCATCCACCACCCAGCAACTCCCTTTCGTTATGCGTTTTGCTTTATCCGCTATTCCATCGTGGCCCTCTTCATTATAGACTTCTCTGACGTTTGTGAATTGCACAAGTATTAGTGCAGAACTTTGGGTAAATTCAAAGGTTTCTTGGACTAATACTTACAATTTACCCCGAGTTCTGCACTAATACTTGTGCATTTCACAAACGTCAAAGAAGTCTATGGGAGTCCAATCGTCACCCGTCACGAAACGTATAGATGACTGGCTATCGACTACAAATTGATCGTTAACTTTCTGATCAAACTGAATACTGTTTCTTTTCCTATCGTCTCACGCAACAAAAAACGGTTTCCGTTCGGTAACAAACAATATAATAATTGTTAAATGTACACAATATCAGATGAGATTTGAATCCATACGTCAGATAAACAAACAAATGAAATTTGTTTATAGCCTATAGCAACCGAGCAAACAAACCATCGCTAGATATTTCTTATGTATTTCTTAAGTATTTATAAATATTCTCAGGTATCTATAGGTATACCTATACACACCAAATTTAAATCGCTGAAAATTTGTAAAATTCTGCTGATTTTAGACTTGATGAAAGATCAGCAAACTTTCCAGCAAAATAATGCTGCTGTATCTTCCAGCAATTCCAACTTCTGTCAAAATGACAACATTTTACTGAAAATCAGTAAAGATTTCAGATTCCATTTTTACTGATTTTTTCAGCAATCCCAAATTCTGTCATTTAGCAGCATTTTGCTGAATAGACTCAGTAAATCGATATTTGTCTTACTAGGAGCATGCAGCTTCGGAAGAAGATTGTTATAGAATCACCTGGCTCTTTGCCATACATATTTTATTAGATATAACCAGTGTATTTACCAAAATAATTTTAATTATTTCCTCCTCCTCCGATGTAGACGGTGATGCGTACGTACTTGCGACTGTGACGCTAACAGTTTGACAGTTCATTACTGGGTGTCCAGCAAACCGTTTAAAAATATCGTTCGCTGTCTTTCAGTAAAGCATTGCTTTGCTGATTATGAGCCAGCAATCCGTTTCAGTCTTGTAAGTGGTCACCGTAGTCGACATATTTTCTGTGATACTCGACTGCCTTTGCTTCCGACACTTGCAAAATAAGCTATCAAATTACAGTACCAAACTAAAATGTCATATTACAGGCTCTGTCATACGACACTGTTGCCGAAGACCGTCACGAATGTATGTATTTTAGTTTATCTCATAATAAGAGCTGCTGATGTTGTGCTTGTATGCATTGGGAAAATAGTAAGCAACGATGCCCTAGTAATAGCATTTCTGATCAGAAATGGTTTAATTTACACCAAATTGAGGAATTAGAACGAGAGAGACGACGTTAGAGCATGAGTGTATGAATAAAAACAGACTGTCGCGTATGACAACGAAGCGAGTGTCGTAAAAAACGTCAACAGTTTCAACCCCTGATCCGTTTTACTGAAATCTAAATCTCAAATTTGGTATGTATAGAGGTACCAGTAGAGCTTCCATCCCGGGATGTCCCGGGATGAAAATCCCGGGATTAATACATTTCCCGGGATTTCCAAATCCCGGAAAATTAATTTAAAAATCCCGGGATCGCGTGTACCCCGGGATTTTTTAATTTGAGACTCTTTTACCACTATAAATCTTTCTTGGAATATCTGTAGTAGAATTTGAATCCAGAACTGTCACATCTTATGAAATATATCTCTTCCCTTCGTTTGCCATTCATTCTGATTTTGCACACAGACATCACTTTTTGAATACGATCGTTGTACAAGAAGCACTCGTGAAAAATACGATCTAGCAGTGAAACAAACCGTGGACATTTTGATTCAATCAGGTTGAGCGTCGTGAGATGACCATCATTCATAGTTGATCAAAAACCATTGGAATGCATTGTTAAGATGGTTGGAAGTACGTAGTACTAGTCTCAACTGATGAAAAGACTCAGTATTTGCAGTTTTTAGAGTCAACGACTTCTATCTTGGCTTCCATAGCTCTCCCTGGCTGTCATTCGTTACGTTGAAAGGTATGCATTACCTTTACCTGTTAGTATGTAATCTAATCCTAAAGCACGGCAAAATAGATTTTATAAATACATTCATGAGAGAAATCATCCACCATAATCATCATGATCTGCACGGACTATTTTGAAATTTGGCTGACAAACATAATATCACGTCCCATTGGGGAACTTCTAAAATGTCAAGAGACATTCATTTGATTTCAGATAACTTCATAGAAATTCGTGCAACCTCGTAAAACTTCAGGGACCATCATAGTTCTTCAGGATACTTCGTAGAATGTTAAACAACTTCGTGGACGATAATTACGGAACATCGCATGAATTATTTAAAATTCGTACAAGTACAACAAGCTGGGCAGAAATTCAATTGTACCTATCGAAAAATTAAAAGATGTAAGCTATGGAAAAATCTTTGAAGTACTGGGAACTTCCAAGAAGTTGACGAAAAATCCCAGGATTTTGTAGAATATTCTACATATTCAGGGAACTTTATATAGGCTTTGAGTTCATGGAACTGAGTTTAAGTTCAAGAACCTTCTTGAAAGTACACGAATCTTTGTATAACTGATATTCACGGATTTGTGATGATATCTCTGGATATTATTCAAGACTTTCCAACTTAGTCAAGTAATGTTCTGAAGATATGAAAGTGTTCAAAAATTCAAAAGATGTCTTCTAGACATCCTTCCCAGACGGAAATGTGATTAGAGAGTATTTAAAGGATATACAGCTGGTCGGAGATTTAAAGACCTGTGAATATTTATCAAGACTTCAGGTCAATCAATTATTATTCTTAAGATATTCAACTGTTCGTAAAACTCAAATAACGTCTCTAGATAATCTCTCAAGATTACTGGTTGGTCAGATATGAGTAAATTCAGGTTGATCAGGAAATCTGATGATCTTAAACTGGTCAAACATTCAATCGGCTCTCCCAAGATGGCAGATCGGTTAAGAAGTACTTAAAAGATCTCCAGCTGATCGAAGATTTCAATTAAGTCCTCTGGATATTTTTCAAGGCTTCAGGTTGATCAAGTACTATTGTGAAGATATTCTCCCAAAACTGAACGTTGATCAGGAACTATTCTAAAGATCTCCAGCCAATCGAATATGTCCGTGAAGTCCTATGAATATTCAATTGGATCAAGTTTTATTTTGAAATATCCGATTTTGGCTACAATATTCATATTCAACATATTCAGGAAGAAGCTTAAAATATGAAATCAAAAACATTATTTATTAAACAAAAATCTTCATATGTCAGCTAAAAATTAAAAAAAAAATCCATCGGAAGTCTGCTTCAGCTTCCGCATGTCTGGAAACAACTTCACATATCATGAAATGTCTTCAAAATATCTGCATGAAAAAAATACCTTCACAGAATTTTAAATGTCTTCAAAATGAAGACATGTTGTTAAATCTGGTGTCCCTAGTATTGAAGAAATCTCCTTTTTTTAATCATTATTCTAAGGAGATGAAACATAGATTTCAGAACATCGTTTAAAGAAATTACGATCATACGAATATTAAAACAATATACAATCTTTATTGACTCCCCGGGATCCCGGGATTTCCCGGGATTTCCCGGGATATCAAATAAATATTTCCCGAATCCCGGGATAGTGAAAACCACCGGGAAATGGAAGCTCTAGGTACCAGACATGTTTTGCAGTAACAGGTACTCTATTTTGTATTCTGTGAGAGGGACATCACAAATAGAGCGTCATCAAAACACATGGCATGTTGAGAAATTGAACTAGTGAGAGAAAAATTTCTCTCTCAAATTTGAATGCTTTTGGCTCTATGGGGACTGGTAGTTAAGCAGGTAAAACTGTATGGGGAATTTTTTTTTAATTTAATTGTAGCTGGTTTAAAAATAATTTCCGATAAAAAACTGAACGACAAAGTCCCTGATTTCTTTCTTTAGGTCGTCGTTCACTTTTTTTGACCTGAATATGCACCGAAAGCGAATTATTCCCCCTTCTCTCAATTTCTTTATGGGGATTTTTATTACTTCCTACCAGCGGAACAGCGCCATCTCTGTGGAAAATGGCCGGACGATATGATTAACTACAAGACTAATAAAATACATCCAAATGGGTGTCCCCAACAAACAATTTCAGCTGATTAAAAGCTGAATAAGCATTTTTTTTAGCTGAAAAAGCAAATTTTTGCCTGAATAAACTCTTATGCAGCATTCAATGTTTAATGGGTCGTTCCCCCGGCATCAGTAGTAGGGGACCCCAAGCAACCAAAAAATTCACATTCGATGTTTAAGCTTCTAACAGAATGCTGTTTCACTTTTAAAGAGAACTTGAAAGTTCACAAAAGGTTCGTATAACCGTTGGAAGTAATGCTATTCAGCCCAAAAAGAAAACTTGAATGAAATCAACAACCCAAAAAGCAAACAAATATATCTTTTATTTTACTATTTACCCTGGTGCTGTCAAATCAGCCTACTGATTATTCTTGTATGAAATTGGTTTCAAACGTAAACAAACCCTGTATGGCTTACTTACGTTTGTAACCAGCTATGCGAGGTAGTCCTATACCATTTTTCGCTGAAAGGAAGCATTTGTTGGAGGACCCGAATAGAAATTTACATTAGCCCAACGTTTGATTTTAATGTCTACATCAGCATCGAAATCAAGTGTATGCCTGATGTCAAACATTAGAAAACATTATGATTTAGTTGTATTTAAGCAACGTAACATGGTGTATACATCAGAAATTTTGGAACAAAATTTTGCTATTCTAATGTCGGTCTGACGTCAAAAATTTCAATCTATTGACATTAGAACCAAACGTTTTAAGGATGTTTTCGGATGTACAAAACGTTAGAACTAAACGTTGTTCGGATGTTTTTATATGTAAACGTTTTCTGATGTTTTCTAATGTAGATGTTTCCTGATGTTAAAACCAAACGTTTTTGGATGGTTTCAGATGTAAAAAACGTTAGAACTAAACGTTGTTCGGATGTTTTTATATGTAAATGTTTTCAGATGTTTTCTAATGTAGATGTTTCCTGATGTTAGAATCAATTCGAATTGTCCGGAGAATCATCATCCGACGTCAGTCAGCTAATCCAACGCAAGAGAGAACACACAATTCGCGAAACCGATATCCTTCAGAAAATGCTTGTTCTGGAAAACACACCCATCTCCCTAGTGACACAAGCAACCACTTCACCGACCCCCGTCATCATCAAGGTAAGAGGAAGTGTTCGGGATGAAATCCTCCCTCAAGTAACAACATCAACCCCATCACCACCACCCACTGCATTTGAGACAATCTCTGAAGGAAATGTCCGGACCACAACAGCACCCGAACCTCCACCTCCACCACCACCTGATGGACCTGAATCATCGAATGAGTCGTCGTCAATCCCAAAAAATCCTCAAGGTCACTGTCGTCGTCTTCAGGTTTAACTTCTTCGGATGTTACTGTATTTCTTGGAAGATCTGTATCAATTTCTGTTTGTATCGGAGCATGTTTAGACGTGGTAGGCTGTTGATTTCCGCGAGGATTTCCGGTATAGTAAGTATAAGTATTTGCCTAGGTAGGGTTTATGATCTAATTTCCGTCCTACTAAGCACAACGCACACTTTACCTCTCTTTTCTGAATGAGTTTAAACTAAAAATGAAATATTTCTGTCAAAGATAACTTCTAAATTTATTCACCTTTCCATACGTACCGTTGGATTTGATAAAGAGCCACAAATTGTTGAGATATTGTTTAAAATCTAATACTGATTCTTGATTCTAAATTCGTTCTACGAGTTTCAATTCCGTCCTAACGCATTGAAACGCCATTAGATTTTCTTCGTCCTACGGATAAACGTAGAAAAAGGGGATTCGCAGGGAGCGCTTCTTTTGTTTTGAGAACAATGAGCGTAAATATTCATACAATGCGCTCTAACAGGATTTATGTTGTAGCTAATGAACTAACGCATCGGAACAAACCTATTATTGATTTGTGTACGGTGAAATCATTGATATTATTGATCTTTTTTGATCGATAGAACGGAAATGGGCGATTACGACGAAGTAGCGCTCTACCCTATTTGCTATTAAAAAAAACTTAAAAGACAATACCAGGTAATAGCGTTTTACTCTTCAAAAGTAAACAACATTTCTTAAATTGACATTTCTTAAAGTTGCTTACAAGTTCAAGTCAAGGTTCAAGTCGAGCTTCTTTCGAACTTTGTTTATATTTTTTTAAGTTGTTGCAAAGTCTTATCTAGAACTTTACGTGTACTTCAAAGTCTCAAAGAAGTTCAACATAGCTTAGTTGTGAACTTTCGCGTTGCTTAAAGGTACGGTTAGAACTTAGATTGAACTTTGTGATAGAGGTTCGAAACAAGTTCTTTATAAACTTTTTGTGAATTTCACAGTTCAATTGAACGGGAACAAGAAACTTCTGTTGAACTTTCAAGTTTCCAATAAATATTGGTGGTACTCTAAAGAGCATTAAGGCATGTCATTAATATCCATGGACGATGCTGAAAACCGTGTGCTACAAAGCAACCAGTTCTCTGTGTACGAGGAAGTCTGTGGAGGTGGTGGTGACGCCGTTGCCATCACAAAAAAAAATTAAAGGGTTGTGTGCTAGACACGACCGCAGTATGACGTAGAACTGCGCAAACTTGGTTTATGTCATGTATTTTTTGATTATTATACTTTATCTTAAATTTTTAAAGTATTTCAATGTTTCGGTAATGGTTCAAAACTCGCGACAATTAAGAGCACGGTTCATCTTACGCATGAAATAATGTATTTAAATTTAATGTAATGAATAAGAGTTGAAAAAATTTCCCCTACATAACTACCTTGGGTTGATCAATGTTGAGTTATTTTGCTGTGATCAATGTACACTAAATTTGACATCGACTTCGACTACAATAGGAACTGACACTATTTCGTCACATATTTTTTGTTGATCTGCACCTCATTAAAGTACACAAAAACGCCATCCATGTTGTGGGATAAAATAATTGCCAAAAAATACATTATTTTTTTTTCAGTAGCTACATCATTAGTTTTAAGTTAGGTTTCTGAAGCAGAGAAGAAAGTGAAGATTGAATTTTATGATAACGCAACAGGCAGTTGTTTTACCTGTCAGAAGACGGTACTTTTAATATTGAACAAAATGTTGGTTCATATGTCAACGAAGTAGGGGAAGAAGGGGTATAACGATCATACGGGGCTTAAGCACCTCTTTGTTCTCCAATTTGAAGGACAACCCTAACATAAAATTATCATGCATCATCATCATGTACTTTACAGCGCACTGCAGTGTGTTCGTAGAATGATTGCAAAATAGAATACTGTAACTTTTCTCAAATTAAACGTTTGGTTTCCAATAAGTAGGTGCTTAGTACAACATTAATTTAAAATTAGAGGATTCAGCTATTGAATTTCAAAGTCAGAGCAAAAGCTTGGTAACAGGTTCTTCACCTGTTTAATGTTTTGATAGTAAACATCATGAACCTTAACAATTTACTTTGATGCTTTTTGGAAAATTTCAAAAGCAGTTTTTTCCGACGCATTATTTCAGATTGCAAAAAGCTCGCGCTATTCGATTGCTTTTGATATTTTACACAAAATGACGCGAGTTAGGTTTTGCAACCTAAAATAATGCGTCGAAAAAAACTGCTTTTGATTTTTTAAAAAATGCATCAAAGTAAATTGAATCTTAAGGTACACCGGTGCAAGTTGAAACAGTACGTATATCTCTTTGGAATTGAATATTCACTGTAATTATTTTTGATAGGCATTGTGTACTACCGCAAACAATATTAGAAATAATGTCAGTGATTATTCACTTCCGTTAAGAGCTACATCTACCGTTTCAACTTCACCACGCGTTTCTGCTTGCCCCGGTGTAGGGTAATGAATTTTTAGTTTGACCTATTCATGTCATTTTTGCACTGCGTCTAAATGTATGCCGTGTTTTTTTCTATGAACATCTCATATGCACATGAAAAATGTGTGTTTGGTGAAAAAGTCTAACTTTCTAGTTTCTAATTATACTAAAAAATGAACAATGTTCTTAAAAAAGGATTTTATTGAAACTCGAGCTCGTAATCACACAAGCATTCCTGAGTTATTGTGCTAATTGGGCTCTTGAATTTAAAAAAAAATGTGTCTATTTTTATACATCATCTGAAAGAGCTCCGTTTTTTGAGCACAACGATATTTTTTCCGAAACCGTAGACTTTCATCTCGATTTTTAAATCAAAGTTTAAAGCAAAATATTAACTTCACACTTAACTAAGAAATTGACAGCTCGCTCCCATACAAAGTCCCATTGAGGGGCGCTAAGATGGTGATATTTGCTAATGTGATCGCACTTATTTAAAATTGTTCCAGTGCTCTAATTTTGATCAAATTTCGGATTTCAGTTCCATGTTCAATGTAGATTACGAAAATACTATACTCAATACCCTAAAAGAACCCAATTGGAAACAGTAGATAGAGCTTATTTCTCTATGATGCACGGTATATGCATTTGCGTAACATCCGATTCCCCTCCTTCTTTACATATTCTGCACAAAAAATACTTTCTAAGCTCCGCCCCTGACACTATTTCCCACCGTTTTTTTTATGAATGGGGCGGGGCAGAAAGTATCTTCAAGCAGAATATCTAAAAAAGGATGGACCTCGAATGTTTATCTAATTGCATATATAGAGGTATCAGATATGTTTAACAGTCAGTCAGTCATTCTCTGCTTGTTCGTCAAGCAGTACAGTCCGGTATTTGCTCGCTCTGTCGAGTTGTTCGATAGTTATTCCAAACGTTTATTCGCGTCGTCAGTAGTGTCGGTCGCATCGTGTGATGGGAAGACAGCGCTCCCGGAGCAGGCTCCGTGAGAAAGCGGAAAAGAACAGTGGTGAGTGTAGCACGAGTGTACCTATTTCAAATAGGTACGCTACTCTTCCCACCGATGTTGGGAATACCACCTCCGCCACGGTGAAGCGATCCAAGAAGAGGAAGAAAAACCAAGGCCAGTCCGATGGTGCGAGTGGACGTGATGACGTCACAGCAACGAACGCCAGCGACATCGGTGATTTCGGCGACACCATCGACAACGAAAATTCTGCCGGCCCGAGTGCGGCAAAAGTGAAGCTACCTCCATTGGTGGTAAAAAATGCTCATCTTAATGAGCTCATCGCGGATCTAGCGACGCTGGGCGTTAAAGCCGAATACAAGCTGGGCAGAGTCGGCACCAAGGTGGTGCTCCGTACCAAAGCGGAGTATGACTTGGTCGTCGCCCACCTGAGGACTTCCAAGGTGGAATTCTTCACCCACGACATTCCCGGTGAGAAACCATTCAAGGTCGTCATCAGGGGCCTACCAAACTTTGACCCGAAGTTTATCGAAGCTGAAATCAGGGACCGGTACAAGCTGGCCCCAAGTGCCGTCTATCGGATGACAAGAAGAGACGAGAATGTGAAGGCGTATCCGGATTGCCTTTTCCTGGTACACTTCCAGAAGGGAACGGTGACGCTCAACGCGCTGAAAGCCATCCGCTCCATCAATTGCATCATCGTCCGCTGGGAGCCATACCGTGGTGGCCATCGCGATGTGACTCAGTGCCAACGGTGTCTGAACTTTGGACACGGCACCCGCAACTGTAACATTAAGCCACGCTGCGGCAATTGCGCTCAAGACCACGCCACTTCCGACTACCCTGCGGATGAAGCCGTGGCGTTAAAATGCGCCAACTGTGGTGGTGCTCACCAAGGTTCCGACAGACAGTGCTCCAAACGCGAGGACTTCAAACGCATCCGAAAACAGGCGGCAACTAACAACCAACCAGGACGCAAGAAGGACAAAGTCCCGGCATTTCGGACGGAGGATTTCCCGCCTCTTCGTGCTCCTCAGCAAAGGCAAGCAAATTCGCGGGTGCATTCCGCTCAAGCAACTTCTGGTGATTCTGCTGGCCAAAGCTCTCCATCCCCCCCTGGATTCTGGAGACAACCACCAGCGCAAAACAACAACCCCGATCTGTTTTCAGCGCATGAACTGATGGAAATTTTCGTCAACATGACCGGTGCTCTACGTAATTGCCGCAATAAGCCCGAACAGATCCAAGTGCTCGGTAAGTTCATCATCCAGTATGGTGTCTAAAGCACTAACCATCGCTACTTGGAACGCTTGCTCTGTAAGAGCAAAACAGATTGAGCTTGCCGACTTCCTCCGCAAGCATAACATCGACGTGGTTCTTCTAACCGAGACCCACCTAAAGTCCGGTGACAGCTTTTGGTTGCCTGACCACAACATTATCCGGCTTGATCGCACCAGCTCCAGGGGGGGTGGTGTAGCGGTCATCGTCAGAAAGGGAATCAAGTTTTGCACTCTGCCCCACATCCGCACTTCTATCATCGAGGCCATTAGTGTGGAGGTGGAATCACCAACTGGAAACGTCCGGTTCATCGCTGTTTACTGCCCACGCCAGTGTACCGCAAGCAACGGATTAGGAATCCAATTCAAGAAGGACCTGACCGCCATCACCCGTACTAGCTCCCGATTCATCGTTGGGGGCGACCTGAACGCCCGCCATGAAGCTTGGAGGAACTACCAGAGGAACCGGAACGGATGTCTATTGTTCGACCACGCACAACATGGTCTGTACACTGTGCAATTTCCGGACGAACCAACTTTCATCTCTCCGGCGGGAAATCCCTCCACGCTGGACTTTTTCCTGTCAAACATCGGACTATCCAAGCCGGAGGCGCACAACGATCTCAGCTCCGACCACCAACCGGTGGTGACTAAAGTCGGTGTCAATGTGGTTCCTGCTAGAAGCTGCCTGCGTAAAGACTACCACCATGTCAACTGGGTGCAGTACGGACGAATGGTGGACAGCAACATCGATGAAAATCCACTACTCAACACCGTAGATGACATCGACCGGACGTTGGAAGGGCTCCAACAGGCCATATCCATGGCTGACGAGGCATACGTTCGACAAGTTCCTGTGAGGGGTAAGTTTGTTGCTATTGATTCCCACACCCAATTACTGATTCGGTTGAGAAATGTTCGTAGACGCCAGTTTCAGAGGACTGGAGATCTGGGCAAAAAATGTGAAATGGCCGATCTGAATAGGCAGATTGCTTCCAGAATGGACTCACTCCGAAATGAAAGTTTCGGGCGTGTTGTCCAGAATCTGGATGACCGCTCCAGACCATTCTGGAAGGTAGCCAAGGTCCTGAAAAATCATCCCAAACCCGTTCCTCCTCTCAAAGTCGAAAATGATGACGATCGGCTTTTAATTACCCCACAGGAGAAAGCAAATGCGATCGGCGAGCA
Organism: Ochlerotatus camptorhynchus; assembly: GCF_037179485.1. Lineage (NCBI taxonomy): Eukaryota > Metazoa > Arthropoda > Insecta > Diptera > Culicidae > Ochlerotatus > Ochlerotatus camptorhynchus. The sequence continues at coordinate 1,137,615 of NW_027040781.1, forward strand.
TGTCGCTTCATCGCATTTGCTTGGCTCGACTATCCAAAGTCCGCTCGATGATCAGGTTGCGCAATGCGTTCAAAACCTAGATACCTCCCCTTGTGTCGTGCCTCCGGTGGATATGATTACAGTACAACAAATTTGCTCAGCGCTGAAATGCACCAAGAACATGAAGGCTCCCGGGTTTGACGGTATATTCAACTTGATCTTGAAGAGACTCAGCATGAAAGTGCAGTCTCTTCTAACCGCTATCTTCAACAGATGTTTGGAACTGCACTACTTTCCAAGCATCTGGAAAGTAGCAAAAATCATACCGATCCGCAAACCCGGTAAGGATCCAACATTGTCTTCAAGCTACAGACCAATCAGCCTCCTTTCAGCGCTGAGCAAATTGTTCGAGAAACTCATTCTCAATCGTTTGCTCAAGTTTGTCGAGGAAAATAACATTCTCCTTCCGGAACAGTTTGGATTCAGAAAGCGGCACTCCACCAATCATCAGCTAGTGCGGGTGATGAATAACATCCGAAGTAACAAAGCTGTATCCAAGTCCACAGCCATGGCCTTGTTAGACGTTGAAAAGGCGTTTGACAATGTTTGGCATGACGGACTTGTGTACAAGCTTTGTAACTTCAACTTCCCATTACATCTGGTTAAAATCACCCGTAACTACCTTCAGCAAAGGTCGTTTAAGGTATCGTTGAATGGTTGTCTTTCCGACACGTTTTCCATCCCAGCAGGAGTCCCGCAAGGCAGTCTGCTGGGCCCCTTGCTTTACAGCATTTATACTTCCGACATTCCTCCTCTCGGTGACGGTTGCGTGTTTTTCCTGTTCGCAGATGATACCGCAATAGCCGTCAAAAGAAGGATGCTTCGCGAAATAACGAACAAACTTCAACGATGCCTTAACGCCTTTGCTGATTATGCCACCACGTGGAAAATCAAAATCAATGCCTCCAAAACACAGGCGATCATGTTCCTCCATCGGCAATCGCCCAAACTGAAACCGGCTCCATCTTGTACTGTAATCATGAATGGCACAAGGGTTGAGTGGTCTGCCGAAGTAACCTATCTCGGAATGTTGTTTGATGAAAAGCTCCTCTTCCGTGCACATGTAGAGAAAACTGTAGTCAAGTGTTCTACCTTGGTTAGGTGTCTGTATCCGCTGATTTGCCGCAGATCCCGCCTCTCAAGGGTGAACAAACTGGCCGTCTACAAACAAATCATAGCACCTGCGATCCTCTATGCAGCTCCGGTGTGGGAATCATGTGCACAGACTCACAGGAACAAAATCCAGGTCGCTCAGAATAGAGTGCTGAGGATGGTACTTGATCGTCCTTTTGACACTAGAATAACAAATTTACACGAAGAGGCAAGCATTGCCAAAATAGATTCCAGAATTAACGAAATTAAGACTAAATTTGCACAAAAATGTAATTTATCAGAACATGCTTTGATAAGCAATTTGTATATAGTAGATTAGGTGTATATAGTAGTTGTAGGTTAGTTGTAGTTGTAAATAGTAGTTATAAGTAGTCTTCTTTTTCAAATTTTTCAAGCAAACCAATCCCACCAAGGTGGTCATTCTCTAAAACAGGCCTGATAGGACTAGGAACTGTAATTAATAATAATTGAAATTTCACAGGAACTAAAGTTGAAAAGACGCATCTGTGTCACTTGACAAGTTATACATGTAAACCACACAAATTCAAGAAATATAGATCATTTAAGTAGTAAGTTTAACAGTCAGTTGGTGGTAAATCACTCACAGAATAACATCAAAGTATTGTGAGCGATTTTTTTTCTCAAATTCGAAGCTCTATGGGCAGTAGTTGGGTAAAAAAATTAACGGAATTAATTTTTTTTTACTGCATTGTAGTTTGCTTAACAATTGTTTCCCGGAAAAAAGTGATCGTTAAAGTCCATGTTTTTTACGAGTTGTAATTATGGGGTGTTTTATATAAATAACTTTTCCGCGTTTCGTATGAGGGGCTGTTCATTAACTACGTAGACAATTTTTTGGGATTCTTGCCACCTCCCTCCGCCCTCGTAGTTAATGAACAGCCCCTTAGTTGAGCGGGACCCAAGTCACCTGTAACCACTGACTTGCTCCTGCTTACTGCAGGACCAAGCGCCACGCTGTCCGAAGCAGTAATGAGCAGAAACGCAACAGCAGTGCTGTTTTATATCATTTCAGAACGATTTGCAACCAAGTGGTACTCGATTATGATGACTGGGTTTGGGAAAAACGCTTATTTCATGAAAACAGTGATAAAATTATCATTTGTGCATTTTTCAAAAGTTTTATTACAGAAAATTTGGAAAAATATTTATTTCAGCAGGTTTGTAATGTAATATCCTATCGATCGGTGTATTTGGATTTTAATTTCATCTATAAATAACAAAGTTACTAGCGTTCAAAACCTAACACTACTTCACCACACATATTTTTTGATTTGCACCCCAGTATAGTCGACAAAGACGTAGTTCTACGTCAAAAGGAGCGGATTCTCCCGCTCTTCACTTCTATGAAGGATGTCGACCAGCTTAGGACTGTGTTGGCAGATCACAACCTACAGCCTCGGTTCAAGCTCTGCAGTGTCGGTACGCAAAGGAGTACAAGTCAATCGGGAGTTTCCTGAAGCACAACAAGGTGGATTTTTACACCCATGATTTGCCGTCGCTGAAGCCACTCAAGGTAGTTTTGCGAGGTTTGACGTCAATATTGGCGGCCATTGTGAAGGCTCAGCTGGAGCGGCTTGGTCTACAACCAGAGGCAGTGTATCCGATGAATCGGTGACCCTTGCCGAACACCAGCTACCGGGACCAGTTATTCCTGGTCCACTTTACGAAGGGCTCCACCACACTTGCCGGGCTAAAGGGCAACTTCCGGGATCTGTTTCAGGTCATCTTGATAGTCGTACAGACCTCAACACCGTGATGTAACCGCTCTTAAGGCCATGGCACGAAAAGTTTCCATATGAAGCCACGCTGTGATAAGTGTGGAGGGACCCGTACTGCGTGCTAACTGTGGTGGAAACCATCGTGCCTCCACTCGCGACAGTCCCAAGCGAGCAGAATTCATTAATATTCGCCAAAAGGCGACAACAGGCAACCAGACCGGTCGCCACCGCAACAATGGTACGCCCGGCCAACACTGTTGCTCAGTACCTTGCACCCCAGCCCCATCGACTGGTCCCGAACCTAGCACCGCTTCACCTCAACAATCAACGAACCCTTAGCACCCCCGCTGCGTATTCTCCAACAGAGCAAGCGGCCCCCAGCCGCCGTTCAGCCCAGCATCGGCTCACTGCTGCAGTGAACCAAGGCCCCTCCACTGCCGCTGTTTTATCGGTGTGGTGAGTCCGTCAATGATTCCCTGTTTACCTCGGGGGAACTTGACACTCGTGGCAGAGGTGATCGTCATCCTGCGCACCTTAAAGACTCGATCTGAACAGCTGCACGCTGCCCTGTCCCTCGTCATTAAGTATGGACCGCGAAGTTATAAAGATTGCAAATTGGAACACTAGTTCGCTGTTCGCACTGCTTGACTTCCTTAACACCAGGAGATCGACATTGCCATCATCACTGAAACCCATCTAAAGTCTGAAGTGTACATCTTTCCAACTCAAAATTATCGAAGCCATCGGGGTTGAGCTCGGCACATCGCTTGCCCCGCTCCTAATAAAAAAAAATACCATAATCGAACGATACCCAAATGATAGAACTATTCCACAAATGGTTTGGATGATACCGAATGTTATTAGGGCCATCACCATCATTGCGGCTTACTGCCCCATCGGATCCTGACTGTTGTCGATGTAAACATCGTTCTTCAGTATTATCTATTCATCCTGTACTAAGTGCTTCAATATTCGAGTGGCCAAGTGTGGCGCTGACGCCGTCCCGTACGTTACTGTGGTAAGCTAGAGAATCATCTATGGGGGAAGGGTTGAGTCTCCAGAAAACACACAAGAACTTGGTATGCTCAAGGCTTACTGCAATCATCCTGAACATTTTCGAGACATTTCCAGTAACAACGATGGGATGGATTAGAAACCGGAAATATAGCCAACGAGAGGATTTTGCGTGGATTAGATTAGATTTAATTAAATATTAAAGAGATGTTCAGGGATCTTGTACGGTCGGTCCCACCATAAGCGTGTCGTTTAGGGATAGACCAGAAGTAGACTTCGCCGATTCATCAAATACAGTACGTAACTTCGTGGTAGATGACGAAGGTTTCAGTATGGCATGGTGCAGTAGAAAGTAGCCGTCCGACGTGTCTTCCGTTATTAAGTATGTTTATTTGTTTATTTGTTATGGTTGCATCAACAGACTAGAAATAGTCCCAATGATGTGTTGTAAAAAAAGTACAGATTATACAGACGACATACATATACTACAGTTACTACAGTTACAAACGAAAATAACTAGGAAAGCATTGTCAAGTTACTAAAAATTTATAAGTCTTAAATTTTACACTTAGCTGTTGGGCATCAAGCGCCTTCGGTCAGCAAAAAAGGCAGAGAATCTTCGGCGAAGCATATTCCGTGTCAAGTGGAAATCGAACATCGACGCTACTCGGTTAAACACTAGCTGCAAGCCGTAAATAGCGCTCCCTATGCTATAATTAGTTCGAAGATGTGGAAGTCTCAGCATAAGACTGTTGCGTAGTGATCGAGGTTGAACATTAATGTTCACTTGTTGCAGAATTGCTTCGCAGTCGATTCTTCCTTGCAGAGTATCGGCGACGGTTAAGGCTCTGAAAACATCTCTTCGGATACGTAAGGGCTCGATATTGATCAATTGGCAGCGATTCTCGTAGCTTGGAAGACGAAGTGGGTATCTCCAAGGCAGCTTACGGAGCGCGAAGCGAAGAGAACGTCGTTGAACAGATTCAATTCGCTCGGCCCCATTATTGTAGTTCGGGCTCCAGACAGCAGAGCAGTATTCCAACGTAGATCGTACGAGAGAGCAATAGAGCGATTTCAAGCAGTAAATGTCCGTGAAGTTCTTAGTAATCTTGAAGACAAAGCCAAACGTTCTGGACGCTTTGTCGACGACATACGATATATGGTGTGAGTATGTCAGCTTTGAGTCTAGAAAAACGCCGAAGTCTTTCACGCAGTGCACCCGTTCGTTAGTCGTGCCTAGTAGTTTGTAGTTAAAAATAATCGGTTGTTTCTTGCGTGAGAAAGTAATAACTGTACACTAAGCTGGGTTGACCACCAGTCGGTTTAGACTACACCAGTCAGCAAAGATGTCAATCTGATTTTGGAGAGAACGGCAGTCGGCGAGTGAGCGGATGCGCAGAAAAACTTTCAGATCGTCTGCAAACGATAATCGTGGCTCTGTGATAACATGGTGAACGTCGTCAAAGTAGAGGAGAAATACCAATGGTCCCAGATGGCTGCCCTGAGGTATACCGGACTTTGCGCAGAAGCTTGCTGAGCGACAAGTACCCAAAGTAACTGTCAATTGGCGCTCCGTGAGGTATGAACGAAACCATCTCAAAAGATTTCCACCGATCCCTAGCCTATCAAGCTTAGCGATCGCAATTTCGTGGTTCAGCTTATCGAAGGCTGCCGTAAGATCTGTGTAGATAACGTCCATTTGGGTCCGAGCAATCAAACTGTCTGTGATGTAAGACGTTAGGCACAGCAGGTTCGTAGTTGTGGAACGCCCAGTTATGAATCCGTGTTGATCTGTACTTAGATATTGCTTGCAATGCGCATTTAGGGACTCTATGACAACCAATTCAAAAAGTTTTGATACAGCACTCAGTGACGTGATTCCCCGGTAGTTGTTTACGTCGCGTTTGCTTCCCTTTTTATGAACAGGAAACATATCCGCAGTCTTCCAGCAAGACGGAAAGATGCCGCTGGAAAGAGAGAGCTGGAATATGCGGCGCAGTGGATCTAAAAGACAAGTGATGTTCTTTTTAAGAATAATCGACGGAACACCATCGGGTCCAGCCTTAGTTGAAGTCTTAAGTTTAGATGCTGCTCTAGAAATCGTATCTGTAGTGGCTTCGACCATGCTGAGCGTTTGGTTGATCAAAGGAACATTACTGGCCGCGGAAGTAATGAGATTAGCGGAGAATTGCTCGTCTTCAAACACACTAGCAAATTTGGCTGAGAACAGGTTGCAAATGTCTTGTTGATTTCCAGTAGTTTCACCATTAAAAATCATGGAAGAGGGTAAGCCGACTTCCCTGCGTTGCTCATTTACGAAGTTCCAGAAGGATTTCGGGTGTGATTTTAGCCGCCGTTGAATCCTCCTTTGATAGCGTTGAAAACAGAGACGACTTAACCGCTTATACTCGTGGTTGAGTCTGACATAGTAGCATTTCAGTGGCAGTGTGCGGAGTTTAGTAAATCTTCTGAGAGCAGCCTTCTTAGTTCTTTTCAACGAGCGAAGATCTTTCGTCATCCACGGGACGCGAGAGTCGATATGGATGATCTTTTTGGAAACGTGTCTGTCAATGACATATGCCAAGACGTGAGAAAAGGTTTGTGCAGCAATGTTGACGTCTACAGGATCTAGAATATGCTCCCAATCTAGGTTAGACAGCACATGGACGATACTGCAATGGTCGGAAGTCATATGACACAGCGTTTGGAGTGCTGGTGAAATCATGGACAATATTATTTTCGATCACGATAACTAAAGCAGGGTGATGATGCACTACCTTGACTAAAGTTTCGGGTGCCGTGGCGAGGAAAGGAGCTGTATCACGAGCACTCACAAATCAGAGATCCAGGGTGCGGTTGTTTTCATTCAACAGGCCATTGATTTGTGACAGAATTGCGGTACTATAACTGTCCAGTAGCTGGATGGTTCCTACGTGGAAAGATGAACGCTCGTGATCAGGACAGAAGAAAACACTATGGGTTGGAGTCCATGGAGTCAATAAGCTCCAAGTCACGGGTTCGATCTGGAGGAATGTACACTGCACAGAGAAGCAATTGACGATCACCAAGTTGAATAGCCACCCACATTTGTTCAACCCTGTTCCAGGAATCGTCCTCGATAACTTCTGCTTTCAGCTTGGAATTAACTGCGATAAGGACGCCTCCCCCAGTAGTTTTCCTACTATTATTCGTGTTTCGATCGCAGCGAAATATTTCGTAGCCAGCACCAAAGACATAGTTTGAAATGGTTCGATAATTGAGCCATGTTTCGGCCAAAACTAAAATGTCGTAGCAGTGATCCATGACGGCCAGATGATAATCTTCCACGAGGCCGTTCATACCGCCAACGTTCTGATAGTAAATCGTTATGTCCGACCTCCGCTGTTCGGGAACAATGGAAGGTTCAGCGTGTAGTTGCATTTGGGAGCTGGTAGATGTCACTTGACGGAGGAAGGATGTTCGAGTAGGGCCGTTGCCAATAACAGGAATGTGGAAGATCCCTTCTCCCATCTCAAACGCAGGGCCGGGACGACTGGCAGGAGGGGCTCGACTGCGATGAGTGGAATAGGGGCTTCCTCAGGGCGGACGGCAAGAATGCGTCCCGGAGTGCAGTTGACTGTGGTGGCTCCATGTTGCCGACTGGCAGATGTTTGAGGTGAGTTGAAGGCACTGGAATTATGATCATCATCAGGCAGTGAAAGTTCGCTAGTAAGTGTGTACTTGCCTAATATAGCAGGCTGGGAGACCCTCAATCCACATCTAAACTCAGGGCCAGGACGACTTGGATGAACGCTGGCTGCAATAGGCGCGACTGATTTAGAGGAACTGGGGACTCCAAAAATGCTTTCTACGTTGCGTCCTGGTTGAGAAGTAATTTGCCTCAATAGATTTTCAGAGGGCATCACCGAAAATTCGCTTTGGACCGGGGTCAGAATAACCTGAGTATGGGAGAACTCATCACGCAACGATAAACTTAAATGACAGAGGTACTTGCCTATGCAAGCATGGTGGAAGACCCCCTTTCCACCACCAACTAGGTAGAGAACTACTTCGGCATAATCGCCCATTTTCGGCCTATCGAGCAGAAAACTTCAAATAAATCTCGATGAACATTTCAAATGGTCCTATCTGCTTTGATCGATTCTCTTCATCGACTTTCTCTTTCGTTAATAACTCAGCTGCAAAACCTTTCCCTGTTGTATTTGACGTTTTGGACGCTAGATAAGAACCTCCTTTATCAAACTATGTGGTAGAATTAGCGCGAAATCTGTTTGCATAGCAGTGGTTATGAAAAGAGAAAGTCGATGAAGAGAATCGATCAAAGCAGATAGGACCATTTGAAATGTTCATCGAGAAATCCATTGTTTCAGAGTTAACAAGTCAATTGTGCGTTTCGTACGCTGCTTTAGTTCAAAAACTACCGAACGAAATCAATGAGAGCGCGTGAAATAAATGTTTACACAAATTTTTCTCAAAAACAAAAGAAGCCAGAAGCAATTTTTACCTTCATCCGATAGACCGAAGTAAATTCATTGGCGTTCCAATGCGTTAGGCCGAGTTTAGAATCCGTAGCCCGAGTTTGGCGTCAAGAAACAGTGTTAGACTTTTGACAAAATATCTCAACGATTGGTTTCTCTTTATCAAATCTTAAGGTAAATAAATTTGGAAGCCATCAGTAATAATAACATTCCGTTTGGTGCTAAACTGGGCTAGATTAAGAAATACTAAGTGCGAGTTGTGCTTAATTTGCCGGAAATGGGGTAGTTAACCCTACGCATCTTTGCTCAATTTCTTCTCGAGGTAGGAAAACCCTTGCAGAGCGTGATGCTTCGAGTCACCTAGTTGAATCACATTGCTTCGAAATGGTAGCTTCACAGTCTCCCTTATTCTGCGAGTCACGTGACTCTCTCTCACCGGTGCGGTGACAATTGTCACCTCGTGTGAGGTGACTCTCCATGCAAATCAAATGGAGTCACCTCACACGAGGTGACTATTGTCACCTCACCGGTGAGAGAGAGACACGTGACTCGCAGAATAGGGGGGAATATCTAGGATGATTTCATAATTCTGAAAACAAGAAAATTGTAGCGAAGTGAGTCGAAGCCACCTTGGTTGTTAGAAATTAAATACACAGGAAACCCCCGAAGAACACGGTGGACGGTGCATTCCATCGATCAAGAGGTTCTTATTTTAGCTCAGCTTTGTTTATCTTACCATGATTTTAATTTCACAACAGTTGCCCGTAAAATTTTAAAATCGGATGCCCTGCGACTCACCTATGGACAGCCCGAGACCCACCGATGGGTCTCGACCCGATGATTGAGCAACGCTGGTGAATGGATATCCTGCTCCAACAAGATACGTGATGATGAATCAGCTATCCTTTATACAAGCAACTTTCCCTATTAACGGATTGACTAAGTAAAAAGTCTCCCTCTTTCTCTCATCCGGCATAATTGCTATCCTAAAATCGTCATTCGAATCTCCGTTAGGTACAAATCCCTTAATTACATTTTGACACGCCTGCACGATCACTTTTCCACAGACAAACACGTAATTGCCTAGAAAGATGAACCCATTCTATACGTCCCCCTTCGGGAAGATTATTCTAACGCATATAGTTGCTGTGGTAGTCAACAGAAGAAAAGAGGTAGATTTCGTTCTTCGATAGGTGAAACCGCACTGAGCCGAGTATTAGGTACCTGTGACTTTCTCAATAAAATCAAAATAAAACCCACACACCTGTATGTCTATTTTTACGACTGTAGTAACAGTCGTGTATTATTTCAAAAAACAAAAATTGGAGCCTACCTGAACCATAACCGTACGCTCAGGTGCGAACATGATTTACAATTACTAGCAACGGAGCAGAGTAAACAAAACGGGACAAATTATTTACAATAGATGTGTTGTACTCGGTCCCCGAAGACAGGCCGCAGAAACTGTTCTAGTTGCTAAAAAAACATATTTCGCAAAGTAAAATTAATGTATAAAAAGAACTACGATCAGATACAAACGAATAAGTTAAATAATTTCAATTACGAAATAGTAAAAACAATCGGAGAAAATTTGGATTGTGATCTGCCGTACGATACGACTCTTAAATATACACTTCATTCACATCTTGTTGAGTAGTAACAGTTCTATCATCAATCCTGTCCTCTGCGAGGCGCTTGCTCGGGTAAACTGTACAACATTCGATTAGCTATAAAAACGCTTTTCCGAACATCCCCCTATCGACGGAAACCCTTGAAGCCCTTGATGGATTGCATGACCTTCGACATGAGGGGTGCCTTTTTGGGTTTCATCGGGTGGAAAACTGTGGTAGGAAAAATAAAGAGTTATCCGGAGTCTTTCCCGAACAACGACAGTTTGATGCTTACCTTGAGTTTGCGCAGTATCCCGAATGCCGGCAGCTACCTTGAGTCGTGAATCGCCAGCTTTGGCCACGTTGGACGTAGCGTTTTTCAGGGCGGCTACCCGAGCTGCCGGCGAGACCACCGGTGCCTGAGCGGTTCCATAGCGAGCCTGTTTGCTGATTACACTGCGAGGTGGTTTCACAGCCGAGTCTACATAGGCAAGCTGTGTCTTCCGGATAGGAGCCGCCTTCGCCACCTGCGATTGTTTAATATTGGCCGTTAGGCTGAGCAGTTTCGTTTCCCGTTCCTCCGAGCAGCGCTGTGGAATGGTGAGCAAAAAAAAAGGTCGTTAATTAATACGGCTGAGCTATATGGCAAATCAACACTTACGATAAACATCTCCCGCCAGGACTCGCATTCCTCTTCCTTTCGTTTCTGGCTGCGGAAAAGTCGCTTACAGTGCTGCTCCCACAGAACGTCACTGTCCTCCATCAGGTAGGAATTGTAATTCTCCAGCGTGAAGAGCTGATCGGGGGAGGCACGTTCCAGGACGGGCTTTAACAAGTCAAACGGAATACCTCCCGTGTAGTCGATGAGGTCAATGTGTTCCTGCAGCAACCGGATGCACAGATTGTACAACGTCGGAACCTCCCCATTGTAGCTCTTGACTCCGGAATAGACCTTCGTTCGGAGGTTCTTGGATTGCATGCTGAGTCCAAGTGCTTCCTCCTCTGACATCGGGCGCTTTTGAGGTTTTCCGTTGTTCGAGAAGACGCACTCCATCACGGTCTGATTCAGAGGCATCGGTTTGTAATTGGGCGAGATCATGGGTAAAGATTCGACTATTTCGGCAATTTGCAGTGGCCCCAGCTTTGGTTTCTGTACCAGCAAAGAAGGAGTCGAAGAACAGCTACTGTATCCACTGCTGCTGGCCGTACTACTTGGCGATGCCGATCGCTTCGAACTGCTGCTTCTGCTCGACTTCACCGGTGGAGGGGGCATACTGCTGGAAGAAGTCTTAACCTTATCCGTGCTTCCTTTGCTGGAACCTTTCTTCTTGGACGTCGAAGGCATTCCAATCATAGCTAAGGCATCGGCAAAGCTCGCTCCTCCGCTAGTGTCGTCATCTTCGTCATCGAAATTGTCAGGAGGCGGATCAGTCTTTCGCTTCGACGAAGATTCCGTTTTCTTCTCAGAGGAGCGGTTCTTGTCTTTCTCTTTGCTGCTACCACCACTGGAGGATGATTTACTACTAGACCTATCCTTACTGCTATTGCTACCACTGCTACTACTCTTACTTCTAGACTTGCTTTTGCTCTCACTGGATTGATCGTCCTTAACTTTCTTCATAACACTTTCCTCTTCATCCTCGGACGTCCTCCTTTTGCGTTTTTGACTTTCGTCTTCCTTTGTGAACCCATTCAAACTTTCCTTCGACTTGGAGTGATGCTTATCGCTGGAACTAGCTTTCTCTTTACTGCTACTGTGACTGCTTTCCTTCCCATTTGCGTGACTAGAGTCCTTCCTACTGCTGTGCTTATCCTTCTTCTCCTTCCCTTCATTCTCGTGCCTAGAGGACTTCTTAGAGGAAGAAGACGATGGCGACGACGAATGACCTTTGCTACTACTACTACTGCTGCTGCTACTACTGTGATGTTGATTCTTTTCCCCATCACGATGCTTCTCGTGACGATCACGGGATCGGCTACCGTCCTTGGAACTTGACGAGCTATGGTGACTATGTCGATCGCTCTTATGCTTGCTGCTGCTACGGTGACGGTCTGAGTCGCGATGGGAACTTCGCGCGCTTCGATGGTCACTATCGTGACCATTCGTTACTTGCTGCTGCTGATGCGGGGTCTGCATCTCCTCCTGGTTGTCAGATTCTTCATCCTGCTGGTGCTGCTCTTCTTCGTCCTCATCCTCTTCATCCTGAACCTCCTCTTCATGGTGATCGTCACTATGTCGATCCTCGTCTACCTGAAGGCATGACTCATCGTAATTGTCTGCAATTGGGTAGGATAATTCGGAATGCTTCAACTCTCCACGAGCACACAATTTCAAACTTAAGCATATAAAAAGGAAATCTCACATTTTATTCAAGTAAAAATGGTCCCGAACGTGAAAGCAAAACAAACTCAAAACAACTATCAGTGACACCTTTGCGTACCTTCGTCCTCCTCCTCGTGATCCTGATGTTGCGGTTCCGGTTCGCCGGTGTCGGATTCTTCCGCCGCCACCATGTTCTTCCATTTGCTAACCAGTGCCTTGGCTGCAACGCCCACCTCGCCGTCGTACTTGCGAAGTCCATTCACCGTGCGTCCGATGCCCGTTTCTTGCAGGTGTTGCACCGACACTGGCAGCCGATAGAGCTTCCCAATGCAGTGAACGAGCTGGAAATTAGAAATGAGTATGAGTATGAATGAATGTTGAAAATCATGTTGTTATTCCAGTCTTCTCATAACTGCACAATATTATTAACCTCTTTCACTCTATCCCACCACCCACTTGCGACAATTCACCCCCTCCCAAGAGATGTTGCAGTTCAATGCTGTTGCGCAACATCATCATGCATACACCTGCACTGAAACAAATCGTCACGGAAATTAGATTGATGAATTTCCAAGAAAGATTTAGATGAACATATCAAAAGATCGATTCTCTTCATTGACTTTCTCTTTCGATAATAACTTGAGTACCGAACCGTTTCATGCAGTCGTACTAGAAGCTAGATTTTAGCTTCTTTCATCGATCTATGTGCTGAAAATAGTTGGGATTGTCTTAACATGGCCGTGAGGATGCAAAGAGACAGTCGACGAAGAGAATCTATCAATGTTACATAGGACCAGTGTTGGGGAAATATCAAAAAATCAAATCTCACCAATGCCCAAGATCACGCTTGATTTTCGTAGACAAAAATCAATCTTCGAGCCTATCATATGGTTTAGCAAAAAGTTGATTCGATCGTACTGTCATCGAAACAGGCATACATAAAATATACTTTTATGAAAAAAGGAATGCTCGTCGATGACTGTTTAGATGCATAGCATAGGTAAGATACCTTTCCCGTATTACATCAAACTGCATCGATAAAACTTTGTCAACAATTCTACAACAATTATCTCGACGTGTGGCTGCTTTTCTCCAATCCCGGCCATGACCCGCGCTCTTCGAATTTTGACTGCCCTGCTTGTCAGCTGATACCAACCGGATTAGAAACGGTTATCATTTAGATGGGACGGGTTTTGAATTATGGGCTACAAAATGGTGAGTTGACAACCTGGAAGGAGCGGAATACCTAGCCCTGGTCCTCACAAGTTCCTACTTCACGCCTCCCCGAGTCATATGGTAACAAAAGACTACCAGCTAAAACATGGACACAGCTGGGTGGCGTAGCCTGGGCATTGTTCAAATTTCAGCAATTCTGACTATGTTAGTCATTGTGATGATGCCTCTGTAACTCCCAATCATGGAAACCCGGAACGCGCCGTAGAAAGCCCTATGGAAGCCACCAATTCCTCCGTCTCAGTCCTGCCATCAGCAACCTTCGTTCATCATAGTCGTTTCGGACCTGCTGTCGGATGTGGAGAGGGGGTCTTCCAACCCACTCACTATAGCGAGTATCCAATGAGACTTGATGATGGTCAGTTATTACCTGATGTATCTGTGATTTCCAGGGAGAGCAGTCGTTCGATTCCTTGCCGCAAGCAGGACGTCTTGATCTTCTACCAAAACGCCGGTGGAATGAATTCTGATGTTGAAGACTACCGCCTAGCTGTATCGGATCGTTGCTATCGAACTACTATTATTATTATCGAACTATCGAATCGAACTATTATCGAACGGTTTCCAGTCAAGTCTTTGGTCCTGACTACGAGGTCTTTCGTTGCGATCGGAATCCTAACAACAGCCGTAAATTTACTGGTGAAGGTGTCCTTGTAGCTGTCCGTGGCGGGTTGGAGGCAAAGGCCATCGAAAACGATTCATGGAACTATGCGGAGCAGGTTTGGGTGATCGCACACTATTTCTATGCGATCTGTACATTCCACCTGATCGAGTCCGCGACAATGAACTCATCGATACTCACTGTCGGTCAGTTTTCACAGTTATCGAAAGTGCCACTCCAGTTGATGAGATATTCATTTTTGGTGACTTCAATCTGTCAGGCGTTTCGTGGAGTCCATCTCATAGCGGATTCCTGTACCCAGATCCTGATAGCTCTACATTTCACGCAGGGTGTAAGAGATGAACTAGCCTATGGCTAAAAATCTCTCTAATAAAGAAAAAAAAAATCACGCAGGAGCTATTAGTAATCTCGACAACTACAGCGCAGCGACGCTTTCTCAAAATAACCATGTAGTTAACCAAAATGATCGTAGTTTGGACCTCTGCTTCGTGAGCACACAGGACAGGGCTCCATCAATTTCCTCGGCTTCTTGTGCTCTAACTAAACTAGTTCCACACAGGGTTCCTTCCATTCATTTTGGCTAAAAAAATGTTTTATAAAATTATGGAACAATAAGATATTATAATAATATTTTGTTTGTGTAAGCAACAAGAAAAGATTGTGGAGTTTGTTTGACACATAATACCAGCCAATGTTGCTGCATGAGAGTCGCAATAAGCGATTTTGTCATTTATCTCACCCACTCTTCACTCTTCACTCTTCGCGAAGAGGCGATCGGAAAATCGCTCATTGTGGCTCTGTCAAAGCTAAATTTGCAGGTTTTATGTGTCAAACACAAACTTTAAAAATTTGTCTTGTTCCTTACACATACAAAATACCATCATAATATCGTATTATTCCATAATTTCCTAAAACATTTTTTTAGTCAAAATGAATGGAAGGCACCCTGGTTCCACATCACCCTCCTCTAATTGTCACTGTTGAGGACAAACTCGAGCGTGATTTTGACGACTATCCTGCTACGGTTTCTTATGACTTCCGTAAAGCTGACAACCGTAGCATCATAGATGTATTGTCTAGCATGGTATGGGAGAACATCCTTGATCCAGATGACGTTGAGGCTGCAGCGCAAACCTTTTCACATGTCTTGACACGTCCCAAAAAGAACTCACCACAAAGTGTCTCACCATCCCTGGCAGACGAGAGAGCTACGTAGGTTGAAGTCAATCAAGACAGCAGCATTGTGAAGAATTACGAAGTATCGCACGCTTTCTCTGAAGCTACATTATGTGAGGCTGAATCACATGTACCAGCGAGTCAGTCGTGAATAAGTTGCAAGTTTCCAACGAGGCATCCAGCGCAAACTTAAGCTACACCCGAAATCCTTTTGGAACTACGTGAACGAGCAACGCAGGGAATCCGGCCTCCCATCGTCTATGGAATTCAACGGAGAAGTTGCTGCCGCCGTTCAGGATATATGCCACCTTTTTTTCCGAAAAGTTTGCCAGTGTATTCACTAATGAGATACTAACTGACGACCATATTAACCTGGCTGCCAGGAACGTTCCAGTAAATGATCAAACGCTGGGTGCAATTTATGTTAATGCTGAGATGATTTCTCTGCTCAAGTCATCCTTCAATCCTGGACCTGATGGAGTTCCAACTGTAGTTTTGAAGAGACATATTGCTAGCTTGTTAATTCCGCTTCTTCGCCTGTTCCGAATGTCTCTCTCCAGTGGCATATTTCCATCTTGCTGGAAATTTGCGCACATGTTTCCCGTCCACCAAAAAGGAAGGAAACGAGCTGTGGATAACTATCGAGGAATTACATCGTTAAGTGCCGTTTCGAAGCAATTCGAGCTAGTGATTATGGAACCGTTGCTGTCCCATTGCAAGCAGTATTTGAGTGCTGATCAACATGGGTTTACTGTCGGCCGCTCTACAACCACCAATCTGCTGTGTCTCACATCGTATATAACCGAAAGCATGTCGGATCGGGTTCAAACGGACGTTATTTATTCAGACCTATCCGCAGCATTCGACAAGTTGAACCATGCTATTGCGATTGCTAAACTCGACAGGCTCGGTGTATGTGATAATCTTCTGAGTTCGTTTCGATCATATCTTACCGGTCGGCAACTAAAGGTTGCCATAGGAGTTTGCAGATCAGCTAGCTTCTTCGCCACATCAGGTATACCTCAGGGAAGCCACATGGGACCGTTAATTTTTATACTGTACTTCAACGACGTGCATCTGGTCATCGAAGCTCCTCGGTTATCATATGCAGATAACCTCAAAATCTTCCTACGAATCTGCTCCATTGCTGACTGTCACTTTCTTCAACGTCAACTGAATGTATTCGCTAGTTGGTGCAGATTAAACAGAATGGTAGTGAACCCAGCCAAATGCTCCGCTATTACGTTCTCACGAAAACAATAACCGATCATATTTAGCTATGACCTGCTTGGCTCGACAATCGAACGCGTGAATCAGGTGAAAGACTTGGGTGTGATCTTGGATTCGCAGCTTTCATTCAAGCAACACATTGCATATGTTGTCGATAAGGCGTCAAGAACTTTAGGGTTCATTTTTAGGATAGCTAAAAACTTCACTGATATCTACTGTCTAAAATCTCTCTATTGTTCGCTTGTTCGATCGACGCTTGAGTATTGTTCAGCGGTTTGGAACCCAAACTACAACAACGGTGCCGAGAGAATTGAATCTGTCCAACGTCGCTTTCTTCGTTTTGCGTTGCGTAGATTGCCTTGGAAGGATCCGTTTCGATTACCCAGTTACGAAAGCCGTTGTCAACTTATCGACCTAGAACTTCTCTGGACTAGAAGAGACACAAGCAGAGCCCTAACCGTGGCCAATATCCTGCAAGGAAGGACAGATTGCGAGGCTATCCTGAGGTAAATTGACCTGAATGCTCAACCCCGACCGCTTCGTAATAACCTTATGCTAAGACTGCCTCTACGTCACACACATTATGGAGCACACATAATGATGTTTTACTTAAGACTAACATTAAATAAGTTAAGTGGTAAAAGCAAAACATAAAACAAACTAAACACTCACTGGACACTAATAATAATAATAATAAAAGAAGATCTTAAAGTTTTCCTCAATTGTTCGTCGCTTCTGAAAAGACCTCAGTAAATCGGCGGCGTAGCGTAAGGCAAGGGATATCGTAGTCGAATATCGAGGCGACTCTATTGAAGGTCCTTTGAATGCCATCGATAGCGGTATGCATCCCATAATTTGTCCGGCGTAGAGGTAAGCGCAGCATATGATTGTTCCGTAGGGCTCTGGGCTGGACATTTATGGCGATACCCTGCAGAACGGCGGGACAATCGATTCTGCTCTGAAGAATGTCTACTACGAACAAGGCTCAGGATACGTTTCGTCTAGACCGCAGGGTCTCCAGATTGATAAGCTGGCAGCGGCTCTCGTAACTGGGCAGATGATAAGGATCACGCCAAGGTAGCCCACGCAAGGCAAATCTTACGAACCTTCGTTGTACAGATTCGATCCTTTCCGAGCCATTGAGGTATACTGGATTCCACACTGCAGGACTGAACTCTAGAATTGGGCGCACTAAAGAGCAGTACAGCGATTTTAAACAGTATACGTCGGTGAAATTCTTAGCTATGCGTATGATGAAGCCCATTGTTCTTGATGCTTTATCAACGATGTACGATACGTGTTGCTGGAAGGTAAGATGGGTATCCAGTATAACTCCAAGATCCTTAACATGACTGACGCGTTCGATTTCCACTTCCGAGCATTTACTTGGGTTGACTACCATTCGATTCAGTTGGCACCATCCGGTAAAGTAGTTTAGTTGATTTTGCAAGAAAAGAGCATCGGCAATTGAGCTGATCCGATGAAAAAATCTTTAGATCATCGGCAAATGATAGGCGAGGCCCTTTCAGCTCTAGGTTCACGTCGTTGAAGTACAACAAAAATAACAGCGGTCCGAGGTGACTACCTTGTGGCATTCCTGACGTAGCCCTAAAAACTTCCAATTGGCAGTCGCCGATAGTGACATTCATCCAGTGGTCCTTTAGATAGGAGTTGAACCATCCCAGAAGTGAGCCATTAACTCTTAGTCGCTGTAGCTTTGCAATCGTGATACCATGGTTAATAGAGTGATGCAAAATTTGAAATTTTCGCTCCACAATACTTAAACGATTCCAAATCGGATCCTGACTAACCTCTCAAAATTTGAACCCATTTGATAAAAAACTGAGATGGCACAAACCATTTGAAGTTTGTATGGGAATTACTATGGTAAAACCAAGATTTTTGTTCATGTCTATCTAATAATTCACCATATAGCTCTGCTTCAAAAGCTTTCAACTGTACTTGTAGGAAATTTTCCCAGCTACAACTTTGCTCAAGACCACTTTTTGATTAAATGCAAGGATCGAAAGTTATCAATGGTTCAATGCGCTGATGTCTTATGATCATGCTCAATCAACTGCTCAGCAGGCAACATTGGTGTTTCTGGGGCGTTGAATAGGGCACAAAAATCATGGCTACTATGTCACACTGCAAAATACAGTGTTGTCTACAGAGCAGCTGCTTGAACATGTCATAAGTTTTTCAATCTCCAAATAATTAATAACTTTTTCCTGTCTCGTTTTAAACAGAAACGATCTGGGGCAAAGTTGTAGCCGAGCAAATTTTCTATAAGAATGGCTATCGAACTGTTTCGCAGCTCAATATGGAAAAAAAAACTAGAAGACAATGAGCAAAAAGTTGAGATTTCCCATAGTAATTTACATATAAACTTCAAATGGCTTGTGCGAAGTCTGTTTCTAACCAAATGAGTTGTAACTTTGGGAGGCTAATCAGGACCCGATTTGAAACCATTTAAGCACAGTGGAGCGAAAAAGTCAAATTTTGCATCAGTCTAATGGTTAATCTTGTCGAATGCTGCCGATAGATCAGTATAAATAACGTCTGTTTGAGTCCGTTCTGCCATGCTCGTAGTGATGTGCGACGTAAGACACAGCATGCTCGTAGTAATTGAACGGCCGGGTATGAAACAATGTTGGTCATCGCTCAAATACTGTTTACAATGAGCAAATGAAGGCGCCACTACGAACAACTCATACAGTTTCGAAACAGCACTTTCCGGTAATTGATATAAAAGTTTTTTTTTAATTCTGGACTAATCTGTGAGATTTAATCAAAATTTCTAAAACACACCAATTTTGTGAGGCTTTAGAAAATGTTAATCATGGACCATAAAAAATGATAAAAATTCAGATGTTAGACTTTGAAATTTTTCCAAGATTCCTGATTTGAAAATAGATCTCAGAAAACATCAAAGGTTCTTGGACTTGAAGAAAATATTTATGATTCGGGCCAAGGGGCAAGACTGGTGTACTCAAAGTTAATATATTTGCAGCGAGTAAATGTAACTTCTTCGTTGAATGAAGTTCTGTAAATAACCACCTTCTGACAGAATATGTTGTTTTCAATATTTAGTTTTCGTGCATTAAAAGATCCAAGTTAGATTGCTCTTGTCCAGACCAGGGGACATCAAGGCTTTTTTGCTTTCTCGGTATCCCTTCATCTCTTTGTAATGTCTTCGAAATTTTTGGTTATATAGTGGTATGATTTCAAGACCAAGAAATTTTGAATTTGGTCAATGCAAATTAATACTCATTCTTACAAAATCGGCCAAAGAGGCTTCTCATCTTGTTGGATTATATGCCTGAAATGAAGCAACTCAACATTATAATTATTTAAGGTTCACCGTGATCAGCAAAATCATATTTACAAGCTTCCATAACGGGATTTAATTCTCAGAGAATATTTAGCCAACAAAAAGTCAAAGTAATGGCCAACTGTCACCACAAACTTCGATTGTGTTCCGTTGATTCTATTCTGAAACGTATATAAAGTTTTTCAATGAGTGATCATCGGAGGGAAGCAGGAACCACCACATCGCATTTTTCATACTGAGATTGTTCAGAATCCCCCTTTGGATTAACCTGAATCTTCCCTGTTATTGTTCGAAATCTCTATGGGATTGTCCGAAATCCGATCTGAGATTATTCGGAATCCTTTCTGGAAATGTTTGGAATCTTCCCTGGACTGTCATGACTCCACCAGGAATCTCTCCTGGGATAGTCAATAATCCCTCTTGTGATTATCCGGAGTCCCCTTTGATATTGTTGGGAAGCCGCACTGGGATTGTCCAGGAATCTCCCCTAGGCTTATTCGAAATCCCACCTGAGACTACCAAAGAATCCCCTCTGAGACTGTCATAAATCCTCTTTGTGATTGTCCATCAGAATCCGTTGCTAATGTTGCAGAACTCGATCGTCATCGGCATGGCAGTAAAGCAAAACATCTCTGGCTGTTCCGTAAGGTCACCATAAAAATCATCCATCAATTTACGCTTGCCATACGAAAGTACAATTGCCTTCCATTGCGGAAATATCTTCCTGATTCAGCATTGTTTGCTTTGGTTTCAACACAACAATCAGGTTGTTAAGTGTATATGATGTTGAGCAATGTGAGTTACTCAAAACTAACTCCGATTTCGCTCTTTATAAAAAGCTGCCTTGCTCCAAGATGCTGGCATTTATAAGGATAATTCCGAATTCTCAGGAACATTCTAAGAGAGTTCAGACTGAAATTTCAATTTATTTTTGAGGAGAACTTCAAGCGAAAACTTATTTCTGCTAATTGATGAGGAGATTTTCAATGAAGTTCTGGCAGTGGCGTCCCGTAACCTCACTACCTGTGCACCAACTTTCAAAACCGGATTTAATACCATATTCATACTCGAATCTATTGAAAAATACATTTAATCTTCTAGTTTACTCGATATCTATCCATTGCAAGCAATATTTTGATAGTTGTTTATATTTTGAGAGTTGGTGCACAGGTAGATTGAGGTTAAGGAAACGCCACTGAGTTCTGGGAAGAATTCCTAGATAGCTCTGAGGAAAATTAAAACGAGAAGAGACTCCACTTATTTCTAAAGAGAATTTCAAGGAGAGAAGGAAATTCAAAAGATTACTTTAGCATAATTACTAAGCAAATGTCTGAATAATAACAAGGGCATTCTGTGAGCATTCCATGATATTTCTGTGGAAGCTTGATTCCACGGGTATTTAAGAAGAAAACTAGGACTTAAACGTTACCGGGAAACACTAGCGTTGGATCGTGCAAAACAAGACAAACGTAGAAGTGGATCATATGACCGAAAACTACGAGCGAAGATCATAAGGGCAGTCCAAAAGAATCCTGGGATCTCCGATTGTGATTTGGCGAAAAGGTTCAGTGCGGCACACCGTACAGTTCGGCGAATCTGTATGCGAGAAGGTTTCCGGTCGTAACATGCCAGCAAACATCCCAACAGGACGCTGAAACAAAACCTGGTTGCCAAAAAGCGTTCAAGGAAGCTGTACAAGCAAGTTCTGACCAAGTATAACGGATGTATTTTGATGGACGATGAAACTTACGTAAAAATGAACTTTGGACAAATCCCGCGCCAAAAATTTTACTTTGCTAAACGTAAGGAGGATGCTCCGGATAAATTCAAATTTGTCTTTGCAGATAAATTCGCTCGCATGTTGATGATTTGGCAAGTCATCTGCAGTTGCGGAAAGAAAACAAAGGTTTTCGTCACTGGAGCGACTATGAATGGATAAATTTGCAATGAGGAGTGTCTCCAGAACATAAATTTGCCGTTCATTCAATCACACGAAGGTCCCGTAAAGTTCTGGCCTGACTTAGCCAGCTGCCATTACCGCCGCGATGTCATAGAATGGTGTAAGCAGAATAATGTCGATTTTATTGAGAAAAGTATCAATCCACCAAATTGCCCAGATTTTCGTTCCATTGAAAATTTTTGGGCAATTATCAAGCGCAAATTGTAGAAATGTGCCAAAACAATCAAAACACCATCTGATTTGGAGAAGTGGTGGAAAAGGATGGTAGATGAGGTTGACAGTACTACTGTGCAAGACACGATGAGAGGTATTCCGCGAAAAGTTCAAAAATTCATCCACGAATAATTTTTGTTGTATTCTTCCCTTTAAGCTAAATAAAAACCATACAAAATGAAACCTTTAGCGTTTTTGTACTTTATTTCCTCTTGGAGAAATGACCTATTTTGAGCGGCCAACTTCTAAATATTATTAAAGAAATTCTTGAACAAATCCCAAAGTCCTGTGAAGGGTTCCAATCTGAATTGGAAAAAAATTGATTCTGAGACTTCATATTTTACTTATCCCGAAGATGGATGATTAACAGAAATATTTGAAATGCTGAACTTTTTAATATTGCTAATATAAAATAAATCAAATGTTTGAGAATTCTTAGCATTTTAAGATTCTTACAATTTGATCATTATATTGAGCTCAAACAAATGTATGAAAGTCTAGGGCACTGATAATTTTTAAAATCTGAGATTTAAGAACCATTTCTAAATTTATAGACACTTAAAATTGCAGACTTGAAGATTATTTCAAGACTCAGAGATTGATATACCGTTGTAGGTTTCTCTTTCTTTGAAATATGATCAGTATGATCACTCATTCGATATTGTGCCCTCTCTTGTTTGAAACCTGGTTACGCCCTTGTTAATATTTACCATTTTCAAGAAGCTGCTTAAAATACTTGTGCACTCCAAATTCTATTTTAATTTCCAACTGTCGACATGTGTCTTCAAAAGTGTTCCAAAAACATGAAATGTCTTCAGAATATCTGCGGAAAATGAAAGTCGTCACAGGATTTCAAAAGTCTTCAAAATGAAGACCATGTCTTCAAATCTGGGATTCTGTTTGACACAATATTTTGACGGGATATGTGCTTTTTAGCTGGGACGAACATCCAACTAAAAAGCAACCCCACCGATAACTCGTGGTAGATAACATTTAATCTTTTTGAAGTACCCGGCGAGATTCGAATAAAGTTGCAAATTCACCCGTATTTTTTACAAAACCGATGGTCAATACTGTCGCAGGCCGTTTTTTGAAATTGATGAAAGATCTGATGATCCGTTTGATGAACGGTGGAGGCAAACCCGAATAGGTTTTTAAGCACTTGTATGGTTATTTTCTTTACAAGAATAGGATTGAACGTTGAAACCACAAAAGATCGCCAAAAGATAACAAATATAATCAAGCTACAAATTTGTTCTAGTGTAAGTGTATGAAAACCGCTGTGACAAGGTAATGTAGTGCGACATGTATGTATATTTGTAGCAATCATACTACAGTACAAAAAAAAACCTTGCGATAAGGTGGAAAATTATTCGAAAATAATCGATTATTTATATTATTGATGCAGACCTGAGAGGAAGGCAGATAATATAATAAATATTATTTAATACAACTACTTGCCCACTTAATAAAGCTCTCAATAACGATAGCACTGAAGCATCCGTCCAGTTTGTCCCCACTTGAAAAACCACTAACCGCATGCACTTTCATACTTTAAAAAAAAAACCCCACTACACACATCCGCTGCATCCAACCAAACCAAAATGGGACTCTCTCATTACCATCGAAATCCCTCCCACTTCCCTCTGTCTCTATAGAACACCCCCGAAAACAGTACCGTACTTACCCTGGCTTCATCGTTCAGTGATCTATCGATGCTTTTCTGGTAATGGTTGATAATATCCACAATCGACGACATTTTCCCCGTACGAATATTTTAGTCCAATATTTTGCAACAGCAGAGCAACTTCTGTAGGTTACCCACGGCAAGTTCCCTTCGCCTTCAGTGCACGCACACAAGGTGGTCGGTCGGGTCGGCCAATGGTATTTAATTTATCCAACCCCAATCACAGGCTAGTTAGCTAGATTTTCAGGAAATTCACTTTTTTTTTCTCGAGACGTGAAAAACGACTGCGTCATACGACGAGACGATACTCAGTGACTGCGAATTTCACTTTCCGCACACGGCACGAACTCGCGCTTAGATCATTGCTATTCCACTCCACCAAACCGTGCACTCTGGTAGCCCCTGGGAACAGGATCGATCCGGAATTCCGGGTATTCAAGCAGAATTTTCCAACAATCTTTGATTTCCACGCACACACTACACGTCGCAATTCGCCATTATGCTTACGTACGATCGCGAATGTACGATGAAATGAGACAGTTTCGGTTTCGTTGTTGCTGCTTGCTACTAAAATATCTGGCACTGGCTGACTGTCTTGTCTCTTTGCCGTCAGCTACCTTCTCTTTTTCGCTATCTCTCCTTGATCGGGAAATCAGCACCAACAATTCAAATGGGCGAAACTACATTTGAAAGCAACGACTTCATTAGCCAATTTCTCACAAATAAAAACACACCAATGCAAAAAGCAGTAAAAACCGATGACGGAATATACACCCAATCAATGGCGTTGTAAATCAACGTCGATGGGTGGAAAATTTGTGATTGAAATCATCTTTTGTGATAGCAATTTCGCTCTTTTTGAAAATTGATGCTGAAATGTTGTCCGAAAGCGCATACCGCTAAACGCACCGCACCACTACTAATCCGTTTGACACTTGTGCTGAATATGTTTTGCTTCTGATCAATAATGTTGTAGGACAGGGGTGTATAAAAGGTCCAAGGTGTTTCCACATAAAAGGTTAAGCCATGCACACATTCATTTTTGCCATAGAGATTAGTGACGTTAACGCACGCATAAAATGTTAGACCTTTTTGACGTTAACTCGCCTTTCTCATCTAGCACGCATGGATGAATCGACGAGTTGTTTTCCCACTAATCTGTTTCCCTCTTGCTAGCACTCGTTCGCTATAGTGTGCGCCAAAAAGCTCTATGGAACCCCGTCTGTCAAAATGAGTTTGATAGCGTTTTTTTATGCATTTTCCTTGGATTTACACCACCCCGACCAACCGTTCGTGAAACTTCTTCAAAGTTCTACAGAAATACGTATACAGAAATAAAGATTTATGTCGGCAATTCTTTACTTTAAATTTTCTATGATTTCGATGTACACATTTAAAAATCTTTATTGATCGATACTTACATTTAAGATTATTTCTTCATCGGTCATATAATAGTAACACAAACGAAGTGACAGACGACTTTCTCCGAAGAAATTATTTAAAATAATGTGGTTCTCTGTAATAGAATTTTAGTCCACCTTCCGCCCCTCACCGCCAGGTTCGCTAGTATTTTTGCTTTGAATTAATTCAAGTTGGTTTTGTGTGCAATGATCTGGCAACCCTCGTTCTCGCTCGCGTTGACGTGGTGCTGTTTTCTCACTCATCTAAGGAAATTTTGATTAGAGTGAGAAAGTAAGGAACAATCAGCGCGGGAACCGTGTGCGTTACTGTAGGTGCGGCAGAAGGAATGTTGACAACTCTTTCGTTCTCACGGTGTTCTTACGCATGATCCAACGTTACGTCACACTAGATTATGCATAAGAACGTCGTGATAATGAAAGTGCTAACTTGTTTCCTTCTGCCTCACCACAGCACTTGCGATTCTCCGTCGGTTTCAGGTGCATTCTTTGTGTCATAGAGATTGCTGACGTTTATCTTACGCACACTACGTCACGTATACGTATACGCAAAATGTTTTCATCGGGATCATACTTTAGCAATCTCCACCAGTCCAAACACTAGAAGTTTTGGAAGGTTCTCCCTCAGTACCTGAAAGCAGCGTGATACCAGCTGACATTCGCTTAATGTGGGTAGTGAAATCCGGAACATTTTCTCACTTTTGAGCATCAACGTCAACCCGGTTTCGAATCGCATTCCCACTTGAGGTGGCACCGTTGGCAGTAATCCACTGCGCCGTGGGAAAGACCTGACTAGTGCTGGAAAATTCACCGTCTAAGGAACGTCACCATTAAAATTAAATCAACCTAATTTTCTTCGCTGTAACGTACTCCGGATCAGACTCGCTGGTGGACCGTTTTCGTGGGACGGTTTTCGACCCGAAAAGCTACAATTTGAACAGTTTTCAAAAGATTTCTGACAGACGTCTTGGGACGCACGATCTCCTGTCCCACCGAAGCATCCGTTAGCGTGTCCGTGTCGGAATGGATGAACTCTTTGATCGACTGCAATTCTACCATCGATTTTCGGCACTGCTTTTTTGGTTAAATTCACACGATAGTTGAAATCGAACACCGTCGACGATCCGGCGGAGGATGCTTCGTCTTCATTGTCCGAAGAAGTCAACGATTTGATACGACCGGTTTGGCTCGAAGCAATTTTTCGACGGAAGTTCCTCGTGGCAGTGGAATCTTCTTGATCAGTTCCTCCAGACTGATTTCTTCGCCATTCGAAGAAACGAACGAGGAAGAACTAGACGAAGACGTGGACAGCCGTCGCTTCGACGTTGGTTTCTTTCGTTTAGAAACCAGATCGGAATCACTGTCGTCACTGTCTTTTGTGGTTCGTCTTTTCTGAGATTTGCGTTTGGTCGTCGATGCAACTGACTCTTCAGAATCTGAATCATCAGATTTAATATGACGTCTGCCACGAGATCAGCCCCTACACTGAACCAATTTGACATATTCTTGTTATGTGGAAGTCTAATAAATTTGCGCTATAAGATAATCCATTGAAAATGATATGATTGAAAATGTGTCAGGTAAATTCTATATGAATATCCGATACATTTACAATGCTCATAATTTGGTAACATTTATATGATCGTCATATGATAAATGAAAATGGGTCAAATTATAATAATTAACTGAAATGGATTTGAAACCCATAAGCATAAGCTTTACTTTTCACCACAATATAATATATGTGTCATAAATCAATCGAAGTAAAGTTTATGTGAAAATCACATGAAACTTACTGCTTCTTTTGACACATATATTTAATCGATTTCTAAAAATAAATCGAAAAATAAACATCAGGCAGTGGGAGCATTAACAGTTGTGTCTTTTTTTATTGTAGCTGATTTGGGATTCGATCAAGAACTGTTGAGGTGTGATGCTTTCGGTGTCTGTGCTCGATTCCATTGGGCCACGGCTGACTTTAAGATTGAGCTCGTTCAATTAGCATGAAGTAAGAACAGCTCTCCCGACATGGAATGTAGTGCAACGTTATGCTCGCTTTGCTAGAGTGAAGGAAAATAACACTGACAAATTTATGTTCCGTTTCGGTGATGTCGTGTATTCAAATCTTTCTTAATGCTCCTGTGTGCAATAAACCAACGACTACATTATATGAGTTCATGGAACTCGTTCATGACACTCGAGTGTGAAGATTTACAATTAGAATCTTAGCTAATTAAATATTGCAGTAGAATCATTTTTTTTTCAATCTCAATACATTCTTTTCCGAAACCCCTTATCTTATGAAAAAATAACAAACAGAGATTATTCAATACAGTCTCATTGTTGTTAGTAATATTTAGTTCAACTAATCATTTTAATGGGAGCGATATTCATCCCAGAAAAACATGCCAAAACAAATGTTTGCTGTTGGATTTATTAAAAGGCAAATCTATGTGACTATCTAATGAGTTGGATAGATCTGTTTACAATCTTTATACCTCAAAAATCAAAGGAAGCTATTCCAATGAGATATATATGTTTTCCTGTACTGCAAAGTTAAATGACAATCCAATAGTTTCTACATGTCTGTTTACACGCGACATATCAACAAACGTCAAAAATCGTTAAAAGCAACTCCAATAAAATATACATGCCTATCTTATAAGATATATCTTTTAGTGAGCAATATTCTTCATGAAAACAGGTATATTTTACTGAGTTTTCTCATAGTGCAAATTTATATGATTTTCCATTAGTTTCTAGATATCTGTTCCCACCCATGACATATCAACAGTTTTTCACCATGAAATATATCAGACAATATTCATATACTTTTTACTTATCGCTAACCACGTTCGAAGCAAAGTATTATCAAGTACTAAGTATGTGAAATTATGATAGAAATCATTCCATATCGCAGTCATAGTTTTTAAGTGATAATCCAATGGAATCTATCAATCATCACATAGAATGAATAAATCTGCTGACATTGCTATGTTATCAGATGCATCCAATAAACGGTACATGTCGATTTGTTTCAGTGTAGAACTCCCCTCTCTGCTACTGGCTTCCGCACGTCAAGCTGCTTCCGCTCTTCGGGAAGCCTCGGCTAGCTTCAAACAATCGGAAGACAAAAGGTGCAAACATAGTTCTTCGAGGGAACCTCCATGCACTGATCGTAGCGACAAGTCGAACCGCACGTTGCACACAGGATCATATCCCAACTCTTGCAATCGTAATCTCGCCCATACCAACAGCGACACGCTTCAGCGTCACACTCCGAAGGACGTTCCAACTGATCGTTGAATGCATTCGGTTCAGGCTCCCACGAGGCATCCCTGGAACAAATAAAATAAAATATTCAGTATTCAAATACCCACCTCTGCTTCACTTACTTTTCCGGAATATAAATGCCACGCTGCTGCATCTGCTGACTAAAGTCGTCCTTGTTGTTGCACAAAGGGCACTTGAAAAAGTACCCCGCCGATTGGGCAAACTGTGCCATGCAGCTCCGATGGAACCAGACATTCTGACAGCACGAATCGATTCCAGCTTCCTGTACGGTCCCATCTCATCGTAGCAATGTAATGCGACAGGCACTCATTCTGCATCCCACAATGCGTCTGAAATGAACGGAAGCACTTCTTCGTGCAACACAAAACGTTCGCATACCGTTCCTTGGGGCCCATGCATTAATTTTGTCACGCTAAATCGAAGAGAAATTTACCCCCCACCCTAATAAAAATTGTATGGTTAATTTGCTTAACGACGTGTTCTGGGTATCATCCAAACCATTTGTGGAATAGTTGTGCAATAGTTCGTTCGTTTATGGTTATTTTTTATTAGGGCACCCCTATCGTGACGTTTTTCCTATACCTAATGCATTGCTTGTCACAAAATCTTAGACCCCCCCCCCCCCCCCCTAGAGCGTGACATAATATATGCATCAACCCTTGCAGATGAGCGGTTCCACGAACAAGTGGGAAATTTTTCCAGTTTTTATTTTTTGTATTTTTTGATTTGCATGAAACCTTGCATACAAGTTTTTGGGGAAGAAAAACGCCGTTTTGCATACTTGGTTCGCCATTTTGAATCTAGCCTTACTTATGAGAAGGGCCTATGAAAAATGCACATGATATCTTCAAAAAATTGTATCTCGGAAACGGTTTGTCCGATTGGTTTGGTGTCTTGGGCGAAGTTTTAGACAATTGTTGGTGTTATATGGAGAAAATATGCACGGTAAAAAAAAAGTTTGGTATTTGTGTTTTGAACTAAAATATAAATTTTCCCTTTAAAGTGACATGTCAATAATTTTTTTATTATCCTTATGTTATAGCTGACTAAAAATGCTATCTAGTGCACAGTAGGTTGTTCTGGAGAAAAATAGGTTACAATGAAAAAAATTGTTTTTAAAAAAAATACAATTTTCAAAAAAGCTATTAAGAAAAGTCAAAAAAGTTTGTCACCCTAATTTTATAAAAGTACATCAAATTTGCAAACAAAAAGTACTTCGGTAACATTTTTCTAAGATGCACCGTTTAAAAGATATTACTGATTTAATATTGTTTTTTTTTTGATAACTTAATAAGTTTTGGCCCTTTTCGGATGTACTCCGTGTTTTTCCAGTTTCAAAAGTATTTTTTTCGGAAAGATTGGAAAATTTTGAGTTAAAATGACACTGACAGCTTAATGATTCGAGTGAAATTCTCTGCCTTAAAAGTATTTTGAAAAACAAGTTACAAAATCCCACTATCAGGAACAATGATTTCTTCAAATGATTTTTGGTGCGTTGTGCTGAAAACGTGCTAACAAGTATTAGATACAGGTAATCAGATACCAGTTAGCTGTACTACGTACAGTTGGTGATTGTAAACATGGTCTTTGTTGGAACTAGTCCACCATGGCCACGCTGGCCATAACGAGGCTAGCTCCGTCGTTGACCGTTCCTTAATAATAAATAAAAAGAACGCAGTAGTCACCTTCCATCAAACTAGAGGGCTGCCGACTGATACCTCAATCAACAACCGCCGCACTCTTTATTCATTCCAGGTATATACAATTTACAATCTTCTTCAATGACAATATACCTACGCCAGCAAATCAACCTCGCTCCAACTCTCCAAACTCGTACCTGAAGGTTCGACGATACCTGAGCGTTCAACTCTACCTATCTTCCAGCATTCTATAATTTCTACCCGTGAGCTGTATAATAATGTCTGACTCGGTTCTGAATTCATCCAGTATCTACTAGGGAAAACCAAACAGTAAATGCAGAAAGGTTGCTAGTAGCATAGTGATTATAGTAATTTCAGCTCATAATCCTGTGTTTTTGAACGAGATCCAGTGTTGTTTGATAACATAATAATTGTAAAGGAAAGTGTAACACGTTTTGGTGCAAAGGTAAGTTTTAAATACACATTTTAATTATATGTTTTGTGATATTTTCG
The DNA here is from genome assembly GCF_037179485.1 of Ochlerotatus camptorhynchus. Classification (NCBI taxonomy): domain Eukaryota; kingdom Metazoa; phylum Arthropoda; class Insecta; order Diptera; family Culicidae; genus Ochlerotatus; species Ochlerotatus camptorhynchus. The sequence continues at coordinate 1,168,251 of NW_027040781.1, forward strand.
TACAAAACTAACAATTGGAAAATATTTTCTATGTTACAGATTACAAAATGAGTAAAATAAGATGTATTCGCCCATTCAAAGACATTCAGTGTTCGAAAGAGCTGCGATATCTCACGGATGGTATCATCCAAAAACTAAAATCAATTGGATTTTCCAAGGTATCCACACTGAACACCAAGGATTTTCGTGTTTGTTCGTCTTGCCGTCTACATATTGATTCAAGAGCTCACCTCACCCAAAACGAGGAACAAAGCGTAGCCGGCGGCTCAAGGATGCCAACTGTTCAGACCATACCTGATGTACCTGATTCGCAAAGCTACTCAGTTTGGTCACGATACCATCAGAGTCAACGCTAAGCACAATTAAATCAAACGAAGACTTCACGATGCCTGTAGACGTCGAAATATTCAACCGAGGAATAGCAGCTATTCGTGTTTCGCCTATAGATTTAGGTAAGGTTAAAAATGTTCACTATCCTGAAAAAAAGTGCGCTGAAATCGTCGAAGGTGTACGAAGAAATCTTTTTAAATTAGACGCTAAAACAGAAAAAGCAAACGAGTTTGATGAAGTCATAGAAAATATGAAAATTAAATTTTTAAATTCAGCCACAAGGCAAGAAAAACTATCAATTTTATCATTGTTGCCAAAATCATGGTCAGTACAAAAAATTGTAGACGAATTTAAAACCAGTAGAAATATGGCATCAGATGCAAGAAAGGAAAGAGATAATGTATTTGATTCATCTCAAGGTTCAAGCTCTGGAAAAGCTTTGAGTAATGAAACAAAAGAACTGGTTTTGAATTTTTTTTGAGGACGATGATATAAGCCGTGCAATGCCAGGCCAAAGAGATTTTGTTAGCGTAAAGACAGGAAATAAGAGATTAGCTGTTCAGAAAAGATTGTTAATGATGACATTGAGAGAAGCTTTTAATCGCTTTAATGAAATGTACGTCAATGTAAAAATAGGGTTTTCATCATTTGCAAGCCTCCGGCCAAGGCAATGTAAACTATTGACTATCACAGGAACACATAATGTTTGCGTTTGCACTACGCATGAAAATGTCAATTTAATTCTACATAGCTTAAAAAAATACAATGTCTTGAATGATCTAAAAACATTAACGAATAGATTACTTTGCGAAAATAAGACAACTCATTGCCATCTACGAAGATGTAAAAAACTGCCCAGATACCTCAGTTTTAGAAGACAGTTTATTGAAACAACTGGAAGAAAACTTTGTTGAAAAGCTTTCATTCGAACAATGGGTTACCACTGACAGATGTGATTTAGAAACTATTGTAAAGCAAACCGATGAGTTTGTTTCATTTTTCAGCTCAAAATTAGAAAGATTGATTCCGCATGATTTTGTAAAAACCGAACAATCCAATTTTTTGAAAACTACAAAACAAAACTTGCAGGATGGTGAATTTTTAGCTATTTGTGACTTTTCTGAAAATTACAGCTTCGTTTTGCAGGATGAAGTTCAATCACACCATTGGAACGTGCAACAGGCCACAATCCATCCTTTCGTAATATATTATACTGAAAATATGCAAATTAAACATTTTAGCTTCATTATAATTTCTGAAGAACTAAGACATGATTCAGTCGCTGTCAATTTGTTTATTGATAAAATGATAAACTTTTTACAAAATAAAAACATAAAAAAAAAAAAATTATTTTATGTCAGATGGTGCTGCTTCACAGTATAAAAACCGAAAAAACTTTTCTAGCCTTTGTAAATTTAAGTCAAAGTATGGTATTGACGCTGAATGGCATTTCTTCGCAACATCGCACGGAAAAGGTCCATGCGATGCTATTGGAGGTACGATAAAACGCATGGCTACCAGAGCAAGTTTAGCCAAAGAACGCGAACACCCGATAAAGACTGCAAGAGAGTTGTTTAATTGGGCAAACAAACGAAAAGAAGAAGAACTTACAAAGTTGTCATTTTGTTATTCTACTACAGAAGAATACGAAAATATGTCTTTGCAGCTAAATAATCAATATAATAATGCAAAAACAATTCAAGGAACTCTAAAATTCCAATTATTTCTTCCTCTATCAGAAAATACAATAAAGGCAAAGCTTTATTCAAACTGTCCTGACAATGATGCCAAAATATTCAATATTGTTAAGAAAGTTGTGTAAACAATAATTTTATAAAAATACAGGAATAAAAATAAACTGATGATATCCAACATATAATGTTATTTTTTATTGCGCACAATCACCATCCCTGAAAAATAAGCTTAATTCGCTCTTTTGAATCTTGCTAATTGAGGAGCTTACATTTGCAGTTCTCAAAAAGGTGTATCTCGAAATCGAGTTGTCTCATCGGTTTGATGTCTGTGGCGATGTTCGGCAATAGAGAGAAAATATGCACAGTATAAACACATCCAGTTTAAATGGATTAAACTGTTAGGCGATATGTAAGAGTTGAATGCACATTTTCAGCACAACGCACCAAAAATCACTTGAAGAAATCATTGTTCCTGATAGTGGGATTTTGTAACTTGTTTTTCAAAATACTTTTAAGGCAGAGAATTTCACTCGAATCTTTAAGCTGTCAGTGTCATTTTAACTCAAAATTTTCCAATCTTGCCGAAAAATATACTTTTGAAACTGGAAAAATACGGAGTACATTCGAAAAGGGCCAAAACTTATTAAGTTATCAAAAAAAACAATATTAAATCAGTAATACCTTCTAAACGGTGCATCTTAGAAAAATGTTACCGAAGTACTTTTTGTTTGCAAATTTGATGTATTTTCATAAAATTAGGGTGACAAACTTTTTTGACTTTTCTTAATAGCTTTTTTGAAAATTGTATTTTTTTAAAAAACAATTTTTTTCATCGTAACCTATTTTTCTCCAGAACAACCTACTGTGCACTAGATAGCATTTTCAGTCAGCTATAACATAAGGATAATAAAAAAATTATTGACATGTCACTTTAAAGGGAAAATTTATATTTTAGTTCAAAACACAAATACCAAACTTTTTTTTTACCGTGCATATTTTCTCCATATAACACCAACAATTGTCTAAAACTTCGCCCAAGACACCAAACCAATCGGACAAACCGTTTCCGAGATACAATTTTTTGAAGATATCATGTGCATTTTTCATAGGCCCTTCTCATAAGTAAGGCTAGATTCAAAATGGCGAACCAAGTATGCAAAACGGCGTTTTTCTTCCCCAAAAACTTGTATGCAAGGTTTCATGCAAATCAAAAAAGATGAAAATTACTCGTTGCTTTAATGATATGGAACCGCTCAGATGTAACACTTTTGTCACAAACGAAGTGACAGACGACTAACTGGCGAAGAAATCCATTAAAATAATGTGGTTCACTGTAATAGAATTTTCTTGGAAGCTTGTGCCATCATCCACCAGATGGGTTAGTTTTTTGTTTTGATTTGAACAAAGTTGATTTTGTGTACAATGATTCTTTGACAGTGTGCAAAGAGTGCGTATCATTTTGTCATTTTTTTATGCATTTCAGTTTTGAGTAGAGTGAAAGAGATAGAACCAAAACATGCTAGTACATTTGGTGAAAATGCTAGTTCAATCCAGTAGTAGTGTTGCCATGTGATACAATCCAGTAGTAGTGGTGTTGCCATGTGGTACACTGAAAAATTGAAATAGCAGGTTAGTCACCAAAGTTTTCGAGCCGCTCCGTCTGTCACTTCGTTTGTGCTTTTGTCCTCGCATACGAGCTTCCTCATTTCTGATGTCCTCCTCCATGAATCCGAAGATTCCCTCCTCGTCTTCAGGTAACAAGGTACACGTAGCAGGTATAATGACTAGTTTTGCCACATATAGTAGACCAGTCCAGAAAAGTGCATCGTACCGCAATCATGCTCAAACGCTTGACATACAGCATCTCTAGCCGTAATAAATTAAAAAAAAAAATCGGTTTCATCCGATCCTCCTTCATTCTCACCTCCAGCACGTCGATCGCCTTTTTGATTCGATGGATCTCGGCATGATTTTGGAGTAAATTTTCCTCCTTTAGATCGCCCTCGTCGAGAGCTTCCGGTTCCGCTACGGAGTAACGAATGCATACCGAGGATGGCCGCAAAAAAAATTATAATAAAATAACGAAATTACAATGAATTTTATACGGTTGAATTTTGGGCACATTAAAAATTTATTATTAAATTATTGGAAAGGCGAAATAATAAATTTCGTTTTTAACGATACAATTGTCAATGAAAATTAATTTGATGAGATAAAATTTGTTCGACAAAAATCAATTTTTTTATTGTTAAGATGCTTAGCTTAACAAGCCCCCTTTTTTATTGTACATTTCTCATATACCATGATTTTCGTTGTGATTTTATGGTAGGGGTAAGAGGGGCATAGTGAACAAGTGGGGCATAGTGAGCATCCCATGCCTCAGCTTGGTCTTCCGGCCGTTCGGAACAAATTGGTTGGTGGTAGCCTTATACATTTTATGAATAATCAGCAATGGAAATTTGCCAAAAGGTATAAGGGGATTTTTATCAGTGCTGGCATCGGTAGCTTTGGTGCTCAGTACGGAAAACCAGATCGACGAAAAACAAATCAAAGGAAAAAAAAAGAAATTAGATTAACAGAACTTTATCTGTACAAGTTCAGAAAAAGTTTCATATTTTTGAATTTCCTGCAGAGTTTTAAACTTTTTTCGAACAGTCCGCAATTCAAAAACAAGAGACAAAAGCGTGACATCAAATCCTATGTCCCGATCGATTCGTACAGAAGTTTCAATGCGCCGCCTGTTCGGAAAGGATTCCCCGTGACATGAGCGAGCGTCACTACGCGAAGCATGCCGGCCATACCTATCAGGTTGATATCGATCTGTACGACGAAACTACTGCCACGGCGATTGTAATCCGCTCCATGAAAGTGCAGCGGCAAGTGACGATCTATTGCGACAAATGCAACGTGCCTAAGAAATCGGCTTTCAGATTAGTATTCCACCGGTTGGTTTGGCAAACACGACCAGTACTCGCACTGTCTGGTTCTGCAGAATTATAAGAAGAAGCTGGAGCTGGCAAAACTGATATCTGGCAGCTTGGGTGGATCCTTCCAGTTCCGCTACGGAGGAGTGAATGTATACCAGCATACCGAGTATGGCCGGGTTATGTTTGGCGTCCAACAACGATGTCTATGTCTTCTCGGTCGCGAATGACTGTGACTTAGGCTTCTAGCACGGACTGAAGAAATCTGTAGCAACAATTGCAACAAGCGCGAGTCATTGACAGCTCAACATCGTTTACTTGTAAGCAAATGTTAACCCGATGTGTTCATCCCTAATCATTTTGGCCTATGGTCTTTCATTATACAAAAGAAGCGATATAATGACATGCTGTTTGACAACAGGCTCTCCCTTTCAATTTTCGTTAGAGAAAAAGAGATAACAGGCGGTACCCCCTAGTTTAATCTAGTACATATGAGTAGATAGTGTTGCCGTGAGGTACACTCGAAAATTGTAAATGTAAGTGCGTCAAATCAAATTTCGAGCCGCTCCGTCTGTCACTTCGTTTGTGGTTCGAGTATTCCAAAAATGTCAGTGATGCGTTCATCCTGGTCTTGTATTTGCTTCCATACCTGTTCCATAATATAAAATTACACAACTTTCACTGGTCACACTTTGCACTCGTCTCACTTCTCTCAGCTTGCGGTTATGTGTAAAAAAGCCGACCCACGATTTGACAGTCTGAATGTACCGAAGTTCGGTAAAAGGATTTGACATTTACAGTGTGTTCGGTAATTTTTAACCGAATTCGGCGTTTACCACATTTAACAGATCGTATTGTATTTTTTTTACAATGTTCGGTAATTAAATATTCAGATTACCGAAGAAATGTGGAAGCTGCCAAAATCTTCTGTGGCTTTTAAAACTCTTACCATTTCAGATTTTTCATGTCGTTTTCGCGTGCAAACAAGTTCACCAGCTGGATTTGTTATGTAAGCATGACCAGTTCTAAGCTTGAGAACAAAGGGTTCAAAAGTAAACATCAGAAGAAATGGCACGGAAACCAATCGTTATATATGTTCTAAGGTGCACACAAAAAATAATCGTTAATAAATTTAAAAAAAAACCATTGGTAAAATTAAAAGTTAGCGTTGGTTCTTTTTAGTAGAAAGTATTTAGCATTCAAAACTAAAGTCCCGTAACTGTCAATTCAAAAGTAGCTCTCTTTCTACTTTTAAAAGTTGAAACTTTCAAATTGAATTGTAGAACTGTCAAACTGAAAACCTATAGTTTTTAAATTGACGTATAACAAATTTTAATTCAAATGATAAGCATTTTAATCGCAATTACATACGTTTTTATCTTAAATTTGAATTAATTTTAAATCAATTACTTTTATTTTTTAAAAGAAATAATCAAGGAAATTCCTTTTATTCTAATTTATTTTTTATAAAAATTATATTGTCCATTACAAAGCAGCAGAAGTGACGCTCCCGATGCTTTTACAGTATGAATTGTATTATTTTAAAGATTGTTGATCAAAGCTGGAATAATTTGCTCCTGACGGACTCGGTGTGGGGGTACTTGAATGAAAGTGGCATCTTGATAGGGGTGGGAGTCGAGGTGGGACTAACCTTCCTTTCCGGCAAGACTGAGGCTGCTGAAAATTAAAACATCTCAATTAGAACAATCGGAAATTCATTGAAAATTATACCAAATTACCGTCAATTCCAGCACGCCATAATTGTCTCCATGTTATGATAGAGTTTATGTTTCATCTAAGATTGCTTCCCTTCGTTGGCTACTTTGACGATCACCTGCAATCCGATGAAAATGAATTAGCGGTGGCGTACCACGATATTACCAACAATCAATACTAAACTAACGATTTTAAATTGGCTCACCACTTTAGTAGCCTATTGGTCCCTAGCAAACGATTAACGTACCCTATTCTAGTTGAAATTCTATTACTACACTATGTTTGTTTTGATTCGCTATGAAAGTTTGACAGATAACATCAGGGGTGTGTGGATTCATGCAGAACATGCAGGGGTGAGTGAAATAGCTTGGGACTGCTTGGGACCGTTGTTCTGGTACTGAGTGAGCCAAAAATAATAATGATTTTCTTCGGGACCCAGTGGTCTTAGAGTTACCTCTATGGTACCACTTTTTGGGAACCGATTCCAGTTCGAAAGAGATACCGACGGAAGAGTAATGTGGAAACGTAGAAGACACAGTAATATCAACAATCAATACGAAACTAACGATTTTAAATTGGCTTACCACTTTAGTAGCCTATTGGTCCCAAGCAAACGATTAACGTACCCTATTCTAGTTGAAATTCTATTACTACACTATGTTTGTTTTGATTCGCTATGAAAGTTTGACAGATAACATCAGGGGTGTGTGGATTCATGCAGAACATGCAGGGGTGAGTGAAATAGCTTGGGACTGCTTGGGACCGTTGTTCTGGTACTGAGTGAGCCAAAAATAATAATGATTTTCTTCGGGACCCAGTGGTCTTAGAGTTACCTCTATGGTAATATGGTTTATTTCTCACGCTTTCAAATTTAGCGCCATACAGATGATATCAGAAGACTGATTGCAACTATCAATCAGGATCTGGCAGCAATCGAGCATTGGGCTAAGGCTAACGTTCTCTACCCTAATCCGAAAAAGTCTCAAGCCATAGTTTTCTCGAAAGATGGCACGATTATTGCATCTTGCCAAATTGTGTTCTGCGAAGAACCGATTGTTCTCTCAGATAGTGTCGTCAACCTTGGACTCCGAATGGACAAAAAATTGAACTGGTATGCGCAGATCAACGATGTAACATCAAAAGTGTTTGGAACGTTAAGAACATTCAGGCGATTCGCCCCGGTACTATCTACACAAACCGTTCTTTACGTACTGCGATGTGGTCTACTATAATGGACTCTCTGTAGCCTTCAAAGAACAATTAAACCGATGTTTCAAGGCCTCGGTACGCTTCGTGTACAACATTAGACATCGAGAAAGCACTGCTGCTGTACGTAATACCATTTTAGGGCACGACATCTCAAAGAACTACCACAATCGAATATGTTGCTTCATAAGACAGGGGTATCTTGAGGCACTTCCGGATTATCTGCAACAACACCTGCAACGCGGATTGCACGGCCGATCTCGATGCTTCATCGTTCCTAGACACACCACATCGGCTCGAAGGAGTTTGCTAGTGTCAGAGACGCTCACCTGGAACGATTTGCCACTTGCAGCCAAACAACAACCAACTTTAGTCCTATTTAAGCGATGTCTTAACACACCTGGTAGAGGTTAACATAGGTATAGCATTGGCGTTCAAACATAGGTTATAGCACTACATTAACTTCAATTTCAATTACATTTGTCACGATTTGTAGCTTTTTTTTAGTTTTCCGTAAAGTGAGTTTCTTTCAAAAAATGTCTGTCAAACTTTCATAGCGAATCAAAACAAACATAGTGTAGTAATAGAATTTCAACTAGAATAGGGTACGTTAATCGTTTGCTTGGGACCAATAGGCTACTAAAGTGGTGAGCCAATTTAAAATCGTTAGTTTCGTATTGATTGTTGGTTCAACGGTGATAAATATTTCTAAATTTTGCTGCTTCCCATTATCGAATGGTGAATCTTATACCCGTTCACATTACAGTCTATATCACGTAATATAGGCTGTCTTGCAATGAGCACTTATACATAGGATTTCCAGTGAAAACTAGATGTATGAGTGCTCATTGCAAGACACCGTATATCACGTGATAAACGCTGTAATGTGAACGGGGTATTAGTGGAATACCTCCATACATAAAGAGAGAAAAAGGTGGTTTACACTGGATAACGATCCATAGATCCCATGACCTTCCTACTTCTGCTTGCCAATCCTCTGTAAGCCGTTTTCATCCGAATCTAGTACAGCCTGTTATCGGTCAACGTTGACCATTTGCATTTGCAGATTCAAAATACAAGCAATTTGCTGTAGTACAGTTTGAATCTCTGACTTTTGTCTGAATGCCCAAGAATTACGACTGATCTTTGAGGCGGCAACCTCATAGTTTTGCACTAACACTTGGGTATTCAGAGAAGTCTATGCTAGAAAAATAATTCTGGTATTCATTTGATTGCTGGTTGTCATGATTTTCAGAAAAAATATCTATAAGCAATTCTATTTGCCACTAAGTTCGACCCGAGATTAAAAGAAAAGCAATACATTGTCATCGTATAGCCGTATTTAAAATTGTATGTTTCAATCAAAACAAGTAAAGGTCCCATCCATCTTGAATTCTCAACTTATTCATTCTTATTTAAGATACTGCAATTTGCTATTGTAGACATGCAGAACCTCTGATTTGCCAACCGCATGGAGCCTAATAAAGAACGTTTTTCCGGGTTATACGGATGTTAGATGATCCATTTTTTTACCTTATTTCCCTTTAAAGCAATGTTCTTTGATTTCGCTTATCAGGGTGATTCATGCTGTTAATGAATTCAATAGATTATTAATAATAAAATAATTCTCCTCCTCCTCTGACACATAATGTGTATGTACACTGTAGTTTGTATTTGTTGATGAATATAAGGCCAGACAGACTACTTTGATAATTTTTGAGTAATTATGAGTTACTCAACTTTACTCGGAGCAAAAATATTAACTTTGAGTACAGCTGGCCTGCCCCTAGCGAGGAAGTTTTGAAAGATCTGCGACTTTTATTTAAAAAAAAAATAACTTTTGAAATTACAAGTTGAAATTGAAAGAAACACATATAATCCGAAAAAAAATGTTTTGATTTTGAATATTTAAAACTACGAAACTGGAGAAACTTTTAACTTTCATTATTTTTATAGGAACAATTTTTGTTGTTTTTGTGTGGAATTGGTGCGAGCGAAATCGAAAGCGAAATTTGCGATCGACGAAATTAAAATCACTCGATTCTAAATGAAGAAAATTTTTGCAATACAACCCTAATAAAAATATACCATATCACCAACAATAAAATTAACTGTTAAATACGTATTCAATGAAAAAATTGCCAGAGTCATATCTGTTTGTCTGTGGTGACACATTATAAAATTTAATGCTATTATAATTACCTACACAGAAAAAAAGTTGTTGAATATTACATCCAAACTCTTGCAACCAAATATCGGATTGACCATCCATCGGTTGTGTAATATAATGTTGTACGATGTACATCGATTTTGCGAACAAACTTACATCCATTGATGTAATATTGTATCTGCTTTTTGCTGTTACATCATTATTTCATACATCAGCTTGAATTACATTGATCGATATTACATTTTTTGTTTGCTGTGTATCGGTGGATTCTGGCCGAGATTCTGCCAAGCATCCGTCGGTCTATTTACACCATGGGTCTATATTCAGCATTTTTTGACAGCCAATCCCACCCCTGCACACTCAAACGGTTCAACCGATGAGCTGTCATCGCCAGTGAACCGCTTCAGCGAGAACATTTTTTAGCAAAAAAAAGCGAGACATCAAGAAGTGCGAGTTTTGTGTGTGGTGCCGCAGCAGCAGAGGAAATCCACCGTGAGCCTGCAATTTTTTCTCTTCCGGAGGCGAAAAAATCCCAATCGTTACCGCTTTTGGAACCCGCAAGCCTGTGACCGTATATTCCGCGAGCTGCAACCAGTGAAAAACACACCGTAAAGATGCCTTCCAGCGATCCTTTGCCACCGAAGGAGAGTGCTCTGTTCCGCAAGATTCTGGTGAGTACTGCCTGGCGTTGAGTAGAATGCCCCGGAGGAGTTGGAATCCCTCGCATCGGGTCGTTCCCATTCACGGAACGGTGATGCGGATGGTTATGCGACCGCGAGGTTGTATTTTTCTGGTGGATTTTTTTTTTCTCCCCGAGACTGGGCTAGCTGCGGCTCCAATGCGTTCTCGCTGTCTCTCGCTTCCTCCTCCCTTCTTGGGTGTCAGGGATGCCAGTTTGTTTTTACAAATGGGGATTGTGAATAATTCTGGAAATAAGAAGAATAAAAATTTTTATCCTGATTTAAATGAAGAATAAACAATATTTTAGAATTTCTGATTATTTTATGAAATTCAGAAATAAACTGCAATAATCATGCTCATTTTATGACATTCAACGTTCTGTACCTTTAATGTGTTTAATTTTCAGATAGAGCAAATGGCATTCGCTAATTGAAATGCATGTTCAAACGAGTTGTCTAATGCATTTAAAGTGAATCTAACTAACGCAACAAACAAAAATTGTAATATGTACCGCCCAATGTAATTCATATCTTCGGTCTTAGTGTTTTGCTTTCTGAACAAAAGTTCGTGGGTCTATTACAAGACCCTTTACATAACTGAGCTGATAAGGTTGCATCATTTGCTTATCGCATCGCTTTCCAAAATGAACTCAGATTTAATTCACTCTTCTCACCGAAGAGATGCAGTACGGGTACTTTCTTTCCACTATAACCGTTAGGACGTGGTCGACGCCGTGATTGACCTTAAATATATGGATGTGGTTTTGGTGTGGTGTTATTCACATTACAGCCAAGCTGTAGTGTAAACGGGGTATTAGTTTGCGTGCGCAAGCTATCAGTTTCGATAAATTGATCTGAAACCATTGTTTACTAAAGTACTTACGTCGATTTGAATATTAGCTCGAGAATTGTTCTGTCACTTAGAAGAATTACAGCCAGTTACGAGTTGATACTGATCCCATAAGATATCATTATAGCAGTAATAGGCATGAACATAAACTTTTGCTATGGTCCAATAACTTGATATCGAGTTGTGGAAAGTTGACTGTATTTAGAGAATTTTGATGGACAAAGCGATTTTGAGGACAATTGAAATGAAATTCTAGGGATAACACCAAGGTTTTCCAGAGATAAACTCCAAGACAGTCATGCGAAGAACTCCAAAGAAATTGTGGGAATAATTCCAAGGTAATTATGAGAAAAACTCCAGGTGAATTTTAAGGTAGTAATTCCAGAGCCAATTCTAATGAACATTCCTAAGAATCGCCGAGAAGAACTAAATGGATATTGAATTCTGGGATGAATTCCAATGAAATTCTGCGATTAATTCGTTTCAGAGAGAGTTCCATTGAAATTCCAAGAAGAATACCAAGGAAACCGAATATATTGAGGGTGCAATTTCATGGACATTTGGATTATAGTATCAAGGGAACTAGGGATTACTGCTAGGGTCAGTATTCGGCAAATCATTCTCAAATCTCATTCATTGAACCTCCCTGCGAGAATAAACTCGCGTGCGAAACTGGCAATCAAATATCACGCTTGAGGTTCTCATGAATTTTCACGCATCCACACTCAACGCCAAAAAATCATTCCAGCTTGAAACTTATAAAAACCACTTAAGCGTAAATTGATAGTATGATAGGATGTTTCTTTAGGTGGCGAATTCTAGATTTTGGGCCCCTCTCTCTCTCTTTCATTTTTACGATACCCTTATCACATTCCATATTAAGGATAGTGTAAAAGATAAAACTATGTCGCAACAAATTTTCACTATAATACCTGTTTTCTCTGACATGGAGTGGGAGTTGTTCACCCAATAAACAATTTTAGCTGCAGATTAGCTTATGCAGCCAAAATTTGCCTGTATAAGCTAAGCTGCAGCTAAAATTGTTTGTTGGGCAGCCGTGGGGGGCATGGCCCTAGCTGACAAGACATAAACCACAAACCATCGGTAGTGTCGACAAAATGTCTTAACTTCTACATTTAAAAATTACGGGTGGCGGAAAACGTAAACTCTTTCAGATTTTTTAAACTGAGTTTTTACAGCAGTTTAGGGACCTTCTAAGAAATCAATGAAAATTCATAGAAGCTATGACTTAAGAAATTGATTTCAGGGAACCTCGTAGATTGTTGGGAAACTTTTTAAAAGTTTAGGGAATGTTGTATAACTTCAAGAAACCTCTTAACTCTTCGGAAATTTCATAGCACCTTAGACAACTTTTTAGAACTTCGGGTACTGCGTAGAAGTGCAACAAGTTTTATAGGAGTTCAGATATTATTGTATCAGAAATCCAGTGAACTTCCGAAAACTTCAGTGAACTTCGTAAGAATGCAAATTATTTAATAGAACTTCATCAAACATTATAGAGAATTTGTAGAAATTTGGGGAAGCTCTTTTAAGTTTTGGCATTTTTCTTTACCTTTAAACTTTAATGGCTTTGGAGTTATTCAAGTGAAATCGTAGAAATGTTTAGAACCTAATAAAAATTCGGAGAGCTTCGATTTTTTTTTAATTCCGTAAAAGTGTGAACATGTTCAAATTAGGAAACTTCAATGAAGTTAATCAAACCTTTTTCTTTTATAGTAGGAAACTCTATAAAAATTCCGCGAACTTCTTTTGTCTTTAGCACATTTGTATAGTTTAGGGAACTGCATAGAATATCACATTTTTAATAGAACTTCAGGGAACAGAAAATAAACGAAATTCTTTAAAGTTCGGAATGCCTCATAGAAGTGCAGCGAATGTATAGTAGTTAATTGATCTTTGTACAAGTTGAGCGAATGAAATAGAAAGTCGAGAAACTTCGCAAAACTTCTTTGAATAGCATGAAATTATTTAAAAGTTCAGGGAACTTCGATTAGATTTTTGTGAATTTCGTGGAGTTCAGGGATTTTTATAGATGGGAATATTATTGAAATTCGACATGATGTTCATTCCGGGGACAGTGAATGAGCCATAGGAAATAATTGCAAGTTTAGCAATCTTGGTAAAAATATAGTTGTCGTGTGTAAGCCATAAAAGCAAATCGTATAAGTTCGTAGAAGTGATTGCAACTTTCCAGAAATTTACAGAACTTTCCACAAGAGGCTCAGGGCTAAGCTGAATGGATTGGAAAGAAGTTCAGGGAGCATTATTTGAGTTCATGGAGTTGAATTTAAAAAAAAAAAAACTTTGTAGAAGTATATGAATAAGTTTTATAGAACTTAGTTGATATCCATGGATTTTCAATAGAATTTCAATAAAGTTATCTGAAGATCAGAAACACTTCCACATAATCTCGAATGTTTTCAAAATTAAGACATATCTTCAAAACGAATGAAGAGATTCAACTATATGAGATGTTTCGTGTAGCAAAAAAGTGAATAAAAGATGAAAGCCAACCATCATAGGCAATTAACTAAGAAATCCAAAGCCGCAGCAGAGTTTATTTTAGAAAATCTGGAAAAATATCGCCATTCCTCCATGCAATGCAAAAAACGATTGCCCCGGTATTCATTTCTTAAATTATCTGGGCTGGGCCAGCTCTAGGTCTGGGGCAGCAAACTCGACTATTGGGGCACAAACTTAGGGTAGTTTATTTTAGAAGTGTCAATTTTAAGGCTCTGAACCAGGGGCCTGGCTGGTAGCCATGTTTTTGATGCTATCATCTGCTCTTGTCTTCCTGCTTATAACACGATTTTCTGTCCCTTTCTGCCATGTATACGTCAGGCGGGCCGTATTTAAATAAGGCCCGTGATGTTGCCTACTGTCAAACGTATAGGATTGATATAGGGTTGCCAGCCCCCTGCTCTGAACCGTTTGGCGATTTTTTAAACTTTTGGATGGAATTTGACACATGGAAAGTTATCGATTAACCCTGCTATCTGAGCATGGTTATTTCTGACAGACAAGAAGTTAAATTTTGACAACCGTGGCTCAAAAAACGGTCGATCGACATCACGGGGGTTTTCGAACATAGAAAATAAGTTTCGAAATGTCACTTTTAACCACGAGTTAAATTTAACTCAGCAAATGGTTCACAGCCTAAGTGAAAATTCACCAAATGGAACACAGCCTAAGCAGTGTTGGAAAAGTTCGCGATATTTCACGTAGTTCACCAAGGAAAAAGTTCGCGAGTCATAGTGAGTTTTCGTGAACTTTTCCATCACTGAGCCTAAGTGACAGTTCGAAAATAAAATTCAAACATTGCTGTATTATCGATCGCACGATTTTCGAACAGAAATTGATCATGGTTGCCAGAATTAATTTTCGATCTTGCCGTTCCGCCGTCTAAGGGAATCTATTTCCACACATTTCACCAAAAATAATGTTTCTTAATTCAAGGGCAGCAAGTTTGATTTTCTGACTAAAAAAAGGTATGCTAATTATACATTTTCACTAGAAATAGCCCATACCGAAGAGGAAACCAATACGAAACTAACGATATCAAATTGGATCAATACTTGCGTACCCCATTATTGTTCTAGAATCTGTCAAAGTTTGTGTTTGTTTTGATTCACCTTTATTTGACAGAGTAAATGAGGGGTTCGTGGATTTTCTTCAATTAGCTTGGGACCAAAGGTCTAGTAACAGAGGAAAAAACCTTCCAAAGAAAGTTGGAAGAAGCAGATAAACATTCAGGAGAAGTCGGAAGAAACTTTCAGAGAAAGTAGACAGATACTTCTGGGCCAAGTTAGTGGAACTTCTGGAAGAGCCCGTAAAGAGAAATCTAAAAAATCGTCCAGTATCAGTCAAAAGAAGTCTTAAAAATTGTTTATAGCAAGTCTAGAAAATAACTCCCAGATGGTACACACTTAATCTAGCTCGGTAAAATCTCCAACAGCCGATTACCTCGGCATTTACTTTTGCTGATATCTCTGCAAAATATCTATGTAGTCTCGGCAATTGTTTTACTGAATCTCAGCAAAATAAATTGCAGAACTACTCGGCTGTTGGATAGAAACTACACGAGGAAGCCAGAGGCACTTCTGGAGAAAACCGATATAAACTTCCAGAAGAAGTTTTAAAAATTCGAAGAGAATCTTGGGGTGAATTTCAACAATTTATTGAAGTGTTCCGTAGAGAATTTCTGCACTGTCAAAAAGAATATTTCAAGGTAACACCAGAGATTGGCTCAAGTTTATTTTAGGGAACTTCTGAAAAGATAGTATGTATGACACCTTGCACTGTCCTGCAGCGTTTTATGGAAGAAACGTGTCTGTATCTATGTCACATTTCTGTAAAGTGCAAACATGTTTAGTCCTGGAGATGGAAGGTGCTAGCTCTATTGTAGATCCAACGACCTCTTTCAAGAATGCCTACTCATGCATGTGATTTTGATGGCGATCTCACACGCAATAAGCCTTGTATGCAATTCTTATTTTGTATCAAATGGGCAATGGCACGTTGCAGTAATTTTTTTTTTTGAAGATTTATAATTAGATATCTCACACAATTTTGCACACCGATAAGGATGATGGAGGAATTATTCCAATCCGTTACAGTATTACCAACCGGTGGAAACTAACGAGTTTGAATTGGCTCACTACTTGACTAGTCTATTGGTCCCAAGAAAATTGATTAACGTACCCCATTCTAGTCGAAATTCTAGTACTACACTATGTTTGTATTGATTCGCTTTGAAAGTTTGTCAGATAAAATGGCGGCTTCGTAGATTTTCCTATGTTTCGAGGGGTACATTAGCTTGGGACCGAAGACAGTACCAGAGCTGAGCCAAAAAGTTAAGTCCTTCTGGTCTAAGAGTTACCTCTACGGTATTACTCTTCTTCAAGGCTTTTTACGCTTCTGTTGTCGGCTATTTCTGGCTTTACTCTGAGTTGCTTCTTTGCAGCGAGTAACTTAATGTACCTCAAAATTTAATGGACATTCATCGAGTTTTCTGTGAGTTTACTCCTCGGCTTACACCGTTTACCGCCTTCACATATTAGGCGTCAGTCTTGTTTGTAAACAAAAACAAATCGCGTAACTTTTCAATAAGTCCTATATATATTGATCGATTCTCTTCAAAGATTTTCTCTTTGGATCGCCAAGGCCGTGTTAAGATATTTTCGGTTCACAGATCGATGGAAGACGGGGAAGAATGAAGAAAACTTATGAATTTTAGCCACAAAAAATCGGTATGAATTTCACTGAATTACCCTTATGACAAAAAAAATAATAAATCGAAGCAAACTAGAACCCGAACCATGGACGTTGAGATTACGTTGTGCATGTACTTGTCTTTCAACACTAGAACGCAAGAAAATGAAATGGTTAAAGGCGTATAAGAGCTACCTCATTTTTTTTTTTTTTTTTAATGCGTTTATTTTTCCAGGCTCATTTGCCGTAGCTTTGCGGAGCCGATATTCATTGTTTGGATGACAAAATTTCTTAAAACTAACGTTAGTAAAGCGGGGGCCGATTACTCGCGGCTATCTCGAGGTTAGGGGTAACAAATTGTAACAAATGGATGGCAGGGTAGGGATTGAGAACACAAGGTTTGGAGAGCAATGTGCTTTTTATCTCGAACTAAGCGACCAACTGACGAAAAAGACAAACATGGGGGTACACCGATGGGCAGCTAACAACTTGGGGGAACACAAGATGACACTAACTACTAAATCCTCAGATCGATCCGTTTTAAAAACACATAAATTAAATTAAAATATTCGAGATCTCGGCTCGCCAAGATGTCTCTAACGGGCCGCATAGGTTGTTTTCCTCGGGCCCTGAGGGATGCGGATAACTCGGATCTAGCAGCACAATGTAGGGTGCATGACCAAAGCACGTGGTCGATATCGTGATAGCCACTACCACAAGCGCACAAATTGCTGCCTGCGAGCCCGATTCGGAAGAAATGCGAGTCTAACGAGTAGTGATTGGACATGAGCCTTGATATGACACGTATAAAGTCACGGTTCATGTCCAATCCTTTGAACCATGGCTTGTTCGATACCTGTGGGAGAATAGAATGTAACCATCTTCCCAGATCACTCTCATTCCATTTTTGTTGCCAGTTGGTGAGGACGTGCTGACGGGTAAATGAGAA
The DNA here is from genome assembly GCF_037179485.1 of Ochlerotatus camptorhynchus. Lineage (NCBI taxonomy): Eukaryota > Metazoa > Arthropoda > Insecta > Diptera > Culicidae > Ochlerotatus > Ochlerotatus camptorhynchus. The sequence continues at coordinate 1,186,002 of NW_027040781.1, forward strand.
AAATTCCGCAAAGGCGATTTGTCGATCAAAAATATCGCCTTCCATAGCGCCCACCTTAGCTAGCGAGTCCGCTTTCTCATTGCCCGGAATTGAGCAATGAGATGGGACCCAAACTAAGGTGATAGTATAGGAGCAGTTAGATAAAGTACTCAATTTTGCTCGGATTTCGGTCAGGAAATACGAGGAGTGCTTCATCGGCCTCATTGATCGAATAGCCTCCAACGAGCTAAGGCTATCAGTAAAAATAAAATAGTGATCAGATGGTAGTGAGGCAATTTGCTCTACTGCGTAAAATATGGCTGCTAGTTCCGCAACGTATACGGAACAGGGTTTTTGCAGTTGATATGAGGCGCTATGAAATTCGTTGAATACTCCAAATCCAGTGGAAGCGTTTATAGTTGACCCATCTGTGAAAAAACTCTTATTGTTACTAACATGGTGGTACTTGTTTGCAAAAATTAAGGGAACAACCATCGATCGATGGTGATCTGGTATTCCACGGATTTCTTGCAACATGGTCAGATCAAAATTTACAGAGGAACTATAAAAGTCTTGGAGGCAAACACGAGAGGAATTGAATGAAGAAGGGCCAATCTCCAGCGTCATGTACTCGTAATAGAGACTCATGAATCTTGTTTGAGGATTTCTGTCGAGCAGCTTCTCAAAGTTTTCTATTACTAATGGGTTCATTACTTCACAACGGATAAGAAACCGGAAGGACAGTTCCGCGAAACGATCTGTCAGTGGGAGAACACCCGCGAGTACTTCAAGGCTCATCGTATGCGTCGAGTGCATACAGCCAAGCGCGATTCGGAGGCAACGGTATTGAACCCGTTGCAGCTTCAGGATATGTGTTTTCGCCGCGGATTGAAAGCAGAAGCTTCCGTACTCTAGAACCGACAAGATGGTTGTTCGGTACAACCTGATCAGATCTTCCGGGTGTGCTCCCCACCAAGTTCCAGTGATTGTACGAAGAAAATTGATTCTTTGTTGGCATTTTTGTTTCACATACGCAATATGTTTTCCCCATGTGCTTTTGGAATCGAACCAGACACCTAAATACTTGAAAGATATACTTTGAGTGATTGTTCTACCCTTTAGTTGAAGCTGTAACTGTGCAGGATGATGCTTCCTAGAAAAAACAACCAACTCAGTTTTCTCCGGAGAGAATTCGATACCCAGCTTCATAGCCCAAGTAGACAAATTGTCTAAGGTATCTTGCAATGGTCCTTGCAGGTCCGGTGCACTTGGCCCTATAACGGATACAACGCCGTCATCTGCAAGCTGCCTTAGCGAGCAATTTTCATCAAGACAACCATCAATGTCTTTTACATAAAAATTATAAAGAAGGGGGCTTAAACATGAACCCTGGGGGAGACCCATGTAACTAATTCGTGAAGTTGTCGAGTTTCCATGAGAAAAGCTCATATATTTCTCAGACAACAAGTTGCTCAAATAGTTGTTCATAATTGGTGAAAGCCCACTATCGTGGAGTTTATCCGAAAGGACATCGATACAAACAGAATCAAAAGCCCCCTTAATGTCCAAGAAAACTGAACCCATTTGCTGTTTTTGCGCATAGGCCAGTTGAATTTCAGTTGAAAGCAACGCGAGCTACCTCATGTTAGACGAAAATCATTCATAAGTCACGCTTAAGCAAATTCATATGTGCCGTTCATAAGTAGAACCTTATGAAATTCTTAGATTTATTTGGCTCAGTGTAGGTTACCTGAATGACACGACGAGAGCGGAATGGTCAGCATCTAGACCGGCAAAGAAGTAGAAGTTTCCCGGTAATGCGGCTCATTTGCCAGGATAAAATCTAGCAAACGTCCGTTTCGGTTTGGAAAAGTGTTTACTCGAGTAAACCCGTGTAAGTTAAATCCGTCCAAAAGAGCACGGCAAGCCACCAGCATATGCGATAGCAGTGGGTCAATGATAGGTGTGCCGCTGTCGGTGAAGCGACACTGCAAACTAGCTTGGTTGTAGTCGCCAAATAGGAGAGCGGAGACTCAATCGAGCCTAACGATTCCACATCCTCACGAATAATCGTGCAGTCGTTTTTTCGATCGGGAAGTAGGTAGACAGTATCTATCCAGCTTTCCATGCTCGGTAACGGCTTCCTGTTTGTATGAACAAATCTATCCTTCACTGTGCTATCTGGAGGATCGGATTTTGACCCTTATCTTTCCCTCTCTCAGGAACAGAAGAAAATGGAACAACATACGCCCTCCGGTTAGTGTCAAAAAGCACAGTGAAGGATACATTTATTCATACAAACAGGCCGCCATTACCGAGCATGGAAAGCTGGATAGTATACTGAGTATGTTTTGTGGAAATTTCACGACAATCCAGAGTTGTTCCAGTAGACTGAAAATGGGCGAGGTATTTAGGTAGCTGGTTAGTCTTGTTGAGAAAGCAATCAGAACGCCTCCACCGCGTGATTATTGACTGTTCAGGGGAGATCGATCAGTTCTAAAGACGGAATAAAGTAATCCGGAAAGTTGCGTTGAATACATCCGGTCATCCAGTTACGTTTCCGTACGATCAAATCATATTCAGCCTCTGCAACAGTCCAGAAAAACCAGTTTAGTCCTCAGCCCATGCACGTTTTGATAATAAATCCGGAGGCCATTCCAGGAGCGATCCCGGGAGCCGAAAGTTCAAAATTGCAATCATACTCGCCTGGAGTTGCAGCCCGGAAGCCCCCGATTTTTGTTGTTGCTTTGCTTGACAACAGATTTTCGGCTTCGCCTTCGCTGTAATGCGAGAAAAAGTGAGAAAGCAAATTACAGTGATCTTGCTCACTGAGCAATGTGAGTTACTCGTGGTGTCTCAAAAGCAACTCTGAAATTGCTCATGATAAGAAGCTGTCTTGCCCCTTGATCTGATGCCCTCGTATTGTAGTCAGTCCCATTTTTTCCAAGTTAAGCAATCGGTTAATCAATGCACTAGTGCTTAAAGCCCTTACTATTCGGTTCCGTTCACATCAAAATTGTGTAAATTACACTAAGAATTTAACGGAAACAAGTGAAAATATCAGACCGAGAAAAAATAAACTCGTCCACCAATGACCAAACCAGGCTTTCTCGTGGTTTCCTAACTGATGCTTTCTCTCTTAGATGACTACGTTGTCATGACGAGAGGAGCAATAGTTGGGTAAAGAAGAATTGCATTATAACACACCATCGACTGGAAATGCTTTCGGCAACGTGGGGTCATAAGTAGTGATGAAATGTCGCTAGAACTACTCCACAGCCCCAGACAGTATATGAGCAAGTCAAATGCACGTTTTTGGCCTATAGATTTGAAGAAATACTTCAAGCCTCCTCATCCATTACTGTATGAGTTAGGTAAAGAAGTGTGCGTTTGACTAGTACTGTCGCATTAATGGCCCTTCGCTCATTTTCAACTTCTAGTCAATTTTCATGCTGCCGTATTCTAGCGGAACTATCAACCGACCCTCTTCAGACCTTTTTCTAGCTAATAAATTATCACACTAAAGCTTCATGTTCGATAGCATTTCCAACCAACTCTAAAAATCGTAAACTTCCCGTATGAAGTAACATAAAAACACTTAGAATGTTGAAACATAAAATAATCTTCCTTACTTTGAAGTAAACAACCTTAACTACGCTTGGCAAAATGTCATCCCAAAGCAGTGATGTCGTTTTATATTATATTCTGTGTAATACTTGTCATCGTGTGCCCTAACGTGCCGATCAGTGTGCTACGATGTGCTTCGGCACAGCGTGCAGAGTTGATTATCCCTTGCATTCACCCCAATAGCCTTCGGCCTAGTGACCATAAAAATACTTCATGATTAAGTTACTCAATGAGTTCTTAGGCTTTGTAAAAATAAAATGTCTCGAGCCTAGAAAAGCGAAGCAAATGTATGCAGTTATGTATTTATTTATTTATGTTTTCATTCATAATATTATTAATTATTAATATATTCCTTGTAGAGTCCACAAATGGCCGCCACGTAGGGTATACATGCACTTCGAATTTTCAACTACACAAATCTCGGAAATCGGTGCTCCATTTCATCTGAAATTGCTACTTCATGTATGCTGCAGTGCAGCAAACGTGGAGTAACAATTTGAATTTTGCACGTGTCGTAGAAGCTGATATTTGTGCACTAAAGATTCGAACTACAATTCTGGGTTAACATCAGCATTTGTAAACAAACTGTTCTAAAGCCCTTTCCTCACAAAGCGAAGGCCGCCCACGCAAACCTACACCCTTCATCGGGTAGGGGAAACTTTTCCCTATCCGATGATATTGTTGGTTTGTGTGGGCGGCCTTCGTTTGGTTAGGAAATGCTCATGGGTCATTTTCTATTGTTGATCCATAATTCACATTTCAAGCTTGAACATTGCATTAGGTCCTAAGTAACATTGATCGATTCTCTTCGTCGACTTTCTTGTTGTGTTTGTCGTATTACATAATAGATAAAATGTGTGCTGAAAATACCTGGGAATGACTTTTCATGACCGTGGAGATACAAAGAAAAAAGTCTACGAAGAGAATCTGTCAATGTTACTTAGGACCTAATGCAATGTTCAGTTTGTTTTTCTTTCTACTCCATGAATGAAAAATTTAGAGTCGGTGTATAATGAGTCACGCCAAGAGTGAAGCCAAGTCTACCTATTGAGCTGTCAAACCGGCTACCTATCGTGCAGAGTAAACAAACATTACGATGCTATGAAAGGTCCACGAAAGGTATTGCAATAAAATATAAAATATAATCGAAGAAATGATCATAAACTCGCAGTGAGCAATAAATTGTCATGGGATACGTTTGGTAATGATAACTTATGAGAATTTCTACTATTTTTGGTTGAGATAATTTGACTAAATCACTGATATAATGATTTACTACAGCCGCTATTTTTTTTTTCTCGCTAGAAGTCATTTGAAGTTGATGTAGAAGTCCTCTGTTGCCAAGTGAAAAGAAAGGGAATCTTTCGAAAACCGTGATGCGAGTTGAACTGTTTTTCTCTTGGCGTGACTCATTATACACCGACTCTAGAAAAATTCGTACCGATTCACACAGACCCATCATCTCATTGAACTTTTCAATTCTCTCCCCTCCCCTCCCCCGCCACCAGAAATGTTACGAAATGAAACAATACAAAAATGGGCTCAAGCTGGCCAAGCAGATCCTGACCAATCCAAAGTTTACCGAACATGGCGAAACGCTGGCAATGAAGGGTCTCACCCTGAACTGTCTCGGTCGGAAGGAGGAAGCGTACGACTACGTTCGCCGTGGTTTGCGCAACGATCTGAAATCGCACGTCTGCTGGCACGTGTACGGTTTGCTGCAGCGATCGGACAAGAAGTACGAGGAAGCCATCAAGTGCTACCGGAATGCGCTCAAGTGGGAAAAGGACAACATCCAAATCTTGCGTGACCTGTCGCTACTGCAGATACAGATGCGCGACCTGGAAGGCTATCGGGAAACCCGCCACCACCTGTTCAAGCTGCGCCCGTCGCAGCACGCCTCGTGGATCGGGTTTGCCATGAGTTACCATCTGCTGGGGGACTACGAGACGGCCAACAACATCCTGGAGACGTTCCGATCCTCGCAAACGGTGGTATGTATGGGTTTATTTTAGAAATCATTGATTTTTTTTTAATGATAACCAAACTTAATTATTTTTTCAGGAAACCTACGACTACAAGCACAGTGAACTGCTCCTGTACCAGAACCAGGTGATTCAGGAATCGGGCAACTACGAGAAGGCGTTGCACCATCTGAAAAAGTACCAATCGCAAATCCTTGACACACTCGCTGTGAAAGAGACCATGGGTGAACTGTGCCTTAAGCTCGCTCGCCACGAGGAAGCCGTTGGAGTCTACCGGGATCTGATCAAGCGCAATCCGGAAAACATCGCCTACTATCAGCAATATCTGAAGGCACTGCAAGTGGAGGAAGGACCCGATGTGATTGCAGCGTATCAGAAAGTTCAAGCTGAATACCCGCAATCCTTCTGTGCCCGACGGTTACCGTTGGATGAAGCCCAGGATGAGACGTTCCGTACGCTTATCGACGAACATCTTCGTCGGAATCTTCGGAAGGGTGTACCACCGCTGTTCGTAAATCTCCGCTCACTCTATCGCGATGAGAAGAAGGTGCGGGTCATATCGGAACTGGTCGAAGGCTACCACCAGAATCTGACGAGCAGCGGTTACTTTGCGGCGGCAGATAAGGAACAAAGCTTGCCAAAAGAACCGGCTTCGGCACTGCTGTGGACTCTGTTCTACCTGGCACAGCACTACGATCATCTACGTGAATCGGAGAAGGCATTGGACTTTATCAATGCGGCCATCGAACACACTCCGACGCTGATTGAGCTGTTCGTCACCAAGGGTCGCATCTACAAACACGCTGGCGATGTTCTGGAAGCGGTCAAATGGATGGACGAAGCGCAGAGTCTCGACACGGCCGATCGGTACATCAACTCCAAGTGCGCCAAGTACATGCTTCGTGCCAATCAGATCAAGGAAGCGGAAGAAATTTGCGCCAAATTCACCCGCGAGGGCGTCTCGGCGATGGAAAATCTCAACGAGATGCAGTGCATGTGGTTCCAGACGGAGTGTGCCCTTTCCTATCAGCGGCTGGAGAAGTGGGGTGAATCGCTGAAAAAGTGCCACGAGGTGGATCGACACTTTTCGGAAATCATCGAAGATCAGTTCGACTTTCATACGTACTGTATGCGCAAGATGACGCTGCGCTCGTACGTGGGATTGCTCCGGCTGGAGGACGTGTTACGAAGGCATCCGTTCTACTTCAAGGCTGCCAAGTGCGCTATCGAGGTAAGTGTGTGATTGCGCGGGGTGCGGTTCGTCAAGGAAGCTAGCTAATCTTAATCGCTCGTTACAGGTCTATCTTCGCCTCTTTGACAAACCATTACCGGCGGAATCTGCTGAGGAAGAACTTGATATTGGTATGGTCTAAATTTGTCTTGTCAAATTCGTCTTTAATGCATGTCTACTCTTTTAGAAAACTTACCGCCATCGGAACTGAAAAAGCTCCGCAACAAGCAACGCAAAGCAGCCAAGAAGAAGGCCGAACAGGAAAATGCTCAAGCTGCCCAGGCGAACCAGAAGAAGGAACAGCACAACAAGCAGCGGAATCCAAACCAAGACGGTGATCCAGAGGCACCCCAGCTGGACGAACTAATACCGGACAAACTGGCCCGACCGGAGGATCCCCTCGAGAAGGCGATCGAGTTCCTCCGACCGCTGCAGATGCTCGGAAAAGACAACATCGAAACCCATCTGATGGCGTTCGAAATCTACAGCCGCCGGGGTAAGCTGCTGCTGATGTTGCAATCGCTGAAACGGGCTCACGCTATCGATGCCAACCACCCGACGTTGCACAATTGTGCAATCCGGTTCTACAAAATCTTGGAAAGCAAAATTGTTGGCAATGAAGTTGATGAAAGCGTAAAGCTGGTCATCGATCGGGCACGGGAGAAGCTCTTCCGGGGGCAGAAATCGGTTGCGGAAATAAACGATGGCTACCTGGCAGCGAACCGGGACAACGCGGATGCACGGTTCGAGGTGGCCAAGGTTATGTATCAACAGGACGAGAAGAAGCGGGACGAAGCGGTAAAGTTGCTTACATCGGCGGATTTGAAGACGGTGACACTGGAGGTGAGTTCATGTTGGGAATTTCATTTAAGTAGGGTGGAGAACGGGTTCGGCCGGTTGAAAATTATTGAGGCCTATTCTGCGCCGCGAGAGAGATGAGGTGTCAATAGTTACTGCGAGTGAGGTGACTCCATTTAATGTGCACGGAGAGTCACCTCACCTCACTCGCGGCGCGAATAAGTGGATTGTTTACCTTATGCTTGGAATAGTCCCAAACACAAATAATCACTAACACAACCTTGCTAGTGTATTCGTGTAAAATCGATTTGTTTATTATATTCAACCACGAAATCAACTGTCAAAGTGTTCGACTTGACAGCGGTTTGTTTTTTATTTTCAACCAGTAAAACGCATGTAGGTATTAGTGAAACTGATCACTAATACTAACGGTGGTAGAGAACTCTATAAAACTACCATTCGGGAGGGATTATGCTCAACTTATTCCAATTATAAGACATCATAAAAGATGTTTGTTCTCTCGTGGGTTTCGCCTAAATTGATCTGGCTCGATTCAACAACATCCTTATTATTCCGTATTGGGTACATTCTTCGCTTCGACCATTTATTATGTGTGATGAACAATATCATCAACAACATCTTACTCGAATGACGGTTGTAGACTGTGCAGAGTTGGACACATCAGGCGTAACATTTGAAAACGGCTCAAAAGCTTTATAACAAAAGGGGTTAGAGATGAACTAGCCTTAGACTAAACATCTCTAAAATAAAGATTAAAAAAAAACAAAAGGGGTAAGGCTCTTTCCACGCGAACTGATGTTCGCCCATTATGTTGGTTTGTGTGGCATAATTCGGTTCACGTGTAAAGGGCCTAACAACTTTTGTGACGTTTTCAAATGTTATACGATACATTATCTATTGATTCTGTCTGTCGAAACCAGGGTTAAACGAAGACACACTTTATTCTTTGGTGAAGTAACTGCAGTATACAATAAACCAAGGTTTCGTCTGCTCTCAACTTAGTGGTCTTGAAACACTTCCACAGTTATTAATCGAGAACTTTCTACGCCAACCAATACATGAATTTGCATATTGTGTAGCAAGCACACTTATTATTATTATTCTTTATTATAGAGGTTTTAACATTACACTGTCATTCGCCTATGTAACAAACTTAATGATACGGTATGCTCAGGGAAGTCGAGTCCTACCTGAAGTATTTCCTCGACCGGACCGGGAATCGAACCTCTAATACCGTGCTTTTACTGAATAGGCTTTCTGAGGCCCCGATATTCCTCCTTATTCTGCGCGTGCGATTGAGGTGAGGTGATTCGCTGTCACTTTTAAATTAAATTTTATACTTCAGTAGATCAAATATCTGGTAGCAGTGGATTTATTACCCGAACAGAAAAAAATACCCATTTAGTCTAGTGATCCCTTCGGCTCAATCGCATTCGTTCTATGCTTAATTTAAATCTATATCGCACCACCGGGAAAGTTTCCAGTACTTTTCTTAAAATTTGAAGAACTTCTCTGAAGTTCGAAGCACGTCTTTAAAGTTTGCTGAATTTTCCTGGTGTTTGTAGAACTTCCTTGAAGTTTAATGAACTTCTCTAGAGGTTGCAACTGTATTGAAGTTCATAAACTATTTTTTGATTGACAAACACATTGCCAACCGTAATAATCCATTTAGTAAAACTAACAATCGGACCTTCCTCTCTCTCTATGGTACCTCTTTCAGAATGCAACGAAAGTTTACCTGCTACTAAAGGCTGGCTTCTTCAGCGGTGTCACCGAGGAGCAGGTGGATGAATTCAAAAAGTGCTGCCAAAAGCGATTCCCGCTGGCGGTTGTGTTCGCCGATGTTGCCTCGACTGTTGCCACTCTCACCACCACCCAGTCGTCGTCGCCGGCATCGTCAGCGACCGTCACGACCAGTGCCACCGGAACGACTATGTGCCCGGTGGAGCAACAGTCAGCGAAAGCCACCACCCCGCAGCCACAGCAAAACAACAAGGCAAACGAAATAAAAGCCAACTAAAACTAGCCTAGCCGATTTCGAACTGTTCAAACCGAAACACAACACGGAGTAGTAGTTGAGGGCACTGGTCCGCCCGTTTCTCTTCCTTTCTTTCGTCATCTCCCAAGCGAAGCTACGGAGAAACGGACGGAGCATTCAATATAGAGGAGTGACAGTTTAGTTTTTAAAATCAACTTCTAGAAAGCTATTTTAGTCCCATCTGCCAGCATAGAAAGATAGAGAGGGAATTCTAACGGTTCAACAAATCAGTCAGGACGAAGCGAATCCCAAGAATAAAATATTGTACTATATTGCGACAAACACACAGTCGAAACAAGAACACGCTTCGATTGTGCGAACATTTTCGTCTCGACTAAGAGCTTAATCCCATCAGCATAGTGCAAGAGGAAATTATGATTCCTCACGTATTTGTTAGTACATCATGTGGCCTACGCGCGCCAACGGAAATTTATCCTATTTCCGTTCCTCGGTGGGTCACTTTCCTACCGATATATACATAAAAACAAATTCGATTCGTTACACGATCCACGTGCCCATATGTTTCGCAAGTTTAGAAGAAATCATCAAAGTTTAAACCATTGAAACAGTTTTTTGTAATATATGAACAACAACTAAGCACCACCCCCATGTGTAGACTGGTGTTCAAACCCAACAAATAAGTTTACGTAGTCCTGCTCAGCTGTAAGCCAGGCAGAAATAAAAACAAAACGGTAAGAATTTCCTACTACTACGCGTATCTTTCGTACTCAGTACCCGCTGGGCAGTAGATGAAATAAAAACGAATATCAAACCAACAAACTCGATTCATCGTCCTTGCGAAAGTGATTCTTTTGGTGGGGCAACAAAAATGTTATGATTATGATGATGGAGACAAATTAAACAACACAGAAAAACAGAAAACAGCCGAGCAGTTACTTGAAAAAAAAAGGCTTCTTCAGCAAAGTAAGTAAAGCAAAATAATGGATAGAAGTACTTTTTTAAATTATGCAAACAAAATAGTCAGATAACAACAACAACAATTCAGGCGTGTGTGAAATCGAAACCAGAATATTAAGAGGAGCTTGGAAAGTACCGATCCGGGTGTTTTGGTGGTTTCTGAAAGGTATCCGAATTCCTTGCGCTTTCGAGTGGTATGCAGAGTGCCTGTAGGCACTTAAGTCGATGTCCATTAAGCTGGGTTTAGATAGGGCAAGTCAATTGATCAAGTCAGTTGAATTCAACTGACTTGAACGCGAATTGAACGTGTAAACCATGCCATTCAACTGACTTGATCAACTCACTTGAATTGAAAAAAGTTGAACCAGGCTCAACTTTGCAAGCCAATTGAATTCAACTGACTTGATCAATTGACTTGCCCTATCTAAACCCAGCTTTAGGGTGCTTTATTAAAAAAAAGTATTTGTCTCTTTTCTTCCTTCATTTCAATACAACAGCAAATGTGATGTTACACTATCCAGTGGATAATGTCGTTTTCGTTTTTGCGGTGTAGCACTGGTGTAGTGTAAGCAGGAATAAGCACGAGTCTTTGACAGCTCAACATCATTTGTTTGTAAACAACGGTGGATCCTATATCTACACCCTAAAATATTTCGGTGTACGGCAGTGTAGCACCGGTGTAGCTACACCGCAAAAACGAAAACGACATAAGAATGTAGCAGACAAAACATTCACACTGCCAGATTGCGCTGTATGCAAGTTTGTTTACACCCCTGAGCGGGAAAGTGAATACCAGGCTACGTGCACTGCTGCCATCAACCCTGTTAGTGTTCAATTCAATCTTCTGTGACTTTTTTAATTGGACCGGTAAAATGTCTAAAATGGTCATTTATGTTTTATTTCATCAGTTTTTGATATTTATCCACCATTAAATACATCCACTCATCTATATTAATAAGTCAGACTTCGCAATTAATTGTTTTAATAAACTTAAAGTCATTGCTAGAGGCAATCCCCCTTATTCTGCGAGTCACGTGACTCTCTCTCACCGGTGAGGTGACAATTGTCACCTCGTGTGAGGTGACTCTCCATGCAAATCAAATGGAGAGTCACCTCACCGGTGAGAGAGAGTCACGTGACTCGCAGAATAGGGGGGAATACATCTGGCACCGCTGTTTCAATGATACATTCACGATTGCTAGCAAAGCAATAAGGAAGAAATGGTTTTCTTTGTGATAAATTTTCTTCACCAAGAGTTTTGTGAAGCAGTTGTTTTGAGTTTCGTAAGTAAATACAGTGAATGTGTTTTACCCAGGAAATTTTCGGTCTAAAATCACGAAATACATGTTTTAAATTTTCGAATTCATAATATCCAGAACAACATGTGAAAAGGGCATACAAGCTTTTTGTAAACAAACCTTTGTAGGCCCTTTTCTCACCAACCGAGGGTTGCCCACGCAAACCAGCAATATCATCGGGAACGGGAAAGTGTCCCCTACCCGGTGATGTTAAAGGTTTGCGTTGGTGTCATATGGGTGGCGAGAAAAGGGCATAAGAAGGTTTGTTTACAAAAAGCTTGTATGCCCTTTTCACATGTTGTTCTGGATATATGAATGTATGTGTAAACTAATGATGGTGATTTTATGATATTTAAAAAAGAAGAAGAACACAAAATTACTTACCCTTTGTAGAACCTTAAGTTTTCCTCACCATACCAGTTGATATTTATGAAAAATGGGCAGTCTAGGCGTGGGGACATGAATTTTACCAATACATTTAGAAAATGATGATCGAAGAATATTTCAAAAAGAAGAAGTAAACAAAATAATGACCCTTTGTAGAACCTTAAGGCCACAAGCCTTTGATTCATAGCCGTAAAATTTGAGCCTATGCAAAAAAGTGATAACTATTGATGATGGATTAGAGGAATAATTCCCAGCATGGCCAGGCTAGGAGTGTACCAAAGGGGTTTCCCGGGTTCAGCCGGCCGTGGTTAGGGAACTAAGCCACAAGAAAAGAGTGGCAGATCGCCAATTAACCGAGGGGGAAGACTCTATCTACATTGCAGGAAAGATTGTGTTTTGCTGTGGCTAGCTGCGTGCGCGCTGAATAGATAGAAAGAAGATTAATGACGATTCTGAAGATTTCCTGCAAAAAATGCAAGTAGATGCGAGAACTGAAAGAAGAGCTTTCGAAGATTGATTCGCTAGTGTGAATTTTTTTGAGCATCTAGTATTGAGATTTAGATGTGTCGCCCCCCTCGCAATTAACTGCAAGGGGGAGCTAACCGCAAAGGATATCTTCCCTGCCCCGGCTAAACGCTAAGTATCTGGAAGACGTTCGCCGTTCTCAGACTCCTCTTTGGCTGCCAAATCATACAGATCATACAAATTACAAAGAAATTTCTGATCAAATCACAAAACTGACATCTACCGTCGTGTTCGCGGAAAATATTTATCCTGGCCACGAACACGCGTACAAAATTTATGAGTTGATTCGTGACTAATCTACTTCGGACAAATTATTTTTATCCAGATAAAACATTTCTATGGTTTTTGACAGATGGGATCGCTGCACATTTGAATCGGCCGTTATGGATTATCGATCAAGAGTTAAGTTTAAGTTTCATGTCGGTTTGTCGGTGTGAAACGGCGTACGGCACACTTGAAGAGACTATTTTCATGAAACAACCGGTACACGGTAACCGCAAAATACCCAATAATGACTACAATGTAAGCATTTTCGAGGGAGACTGGGACTACCCATTAAATGAGTAAAAATATTACCCATGAGCTCAGTCGGTAAAGGCGCAGCTAAAAATCAAGACCATGCTGGAGGTGGCTGGATTCAATTCCCGGTCCGGTCTAGGAATTTTTCGGGTTTATAAAAAATATTGTAGATTCAATAATTACTAATTTTTGAAATAAAAATATCGAATTGTTGAATTCAAAAATTATATTTTTAGTTTCAACTACATGAAAATTCTCTGCGTGTTGGAAAATTTCTCGACTTCCCTGGGCATAGAGTATGATTGTACTTGCCACACAATTATACTAATGCAAAAATGGTACAGGCATCGAAAGCTCTCAATTAATAACTGTGGAAGTGCATCTAGAACGCTAAGTTGAGAGCACGCAAAAAGCTAATATGCCATACGCAACAAGCTTTAAATGCGAGGAAGAAGAAGAAGAAGCATATCGCATATTAGCTTATTGCGTGCTCTCAACTTAGTGTTCTAGATGCACTTCCACAGTTATTAATTGAGAGCTTTCGATGCCTGTACCAGTTTTGCATTGGTATAATTGTGTGGCAAGTCCAATCATACTTCTATGTCCAGGGAAGTCGAGAAATTTTCCAACCCGAAAAATTCCTAGACCGGATCGGAAATTGAACCCAGCCACCTCCAGCATGGTCTTGCTTTATAGCTGCGCCTTTACCAACTGAGCTAAGGGAGGCCCTCTCGGGTTCAAACGGACGTTATTTATTCAGACCTATCCGCAGCATTCGACAAGTTGAACCATGCTATTGCGATTGCTAAACTCGGCAGGCGGTAATCTTCTGAGTTGGTTTCGATCATATCTTATCGGTCGGCAACTAAAGGTTGCCATAGGAGTTTGCAGATCAGCTAGCTTCTTCGCCACATCAGGTATACCTCAGGGAAGCCACATGGGACCGTTAATTTTTATACTGTACTTCAACGACGTGCATCTGGTCATCGAAGCTCCTCGGTTATCATATGCAGATCACCTCAAAATCTTCCTACGAATCTGCTCCATTGCTGACTGTCACTTTCTTCGACGTCAACTGAATGTATTCGCTAGTTGGTGTAGGTTAAACAGAATGGTAGTGAACCCAGTCAAATGCTCCGCTATTAAGTTCTCACGAAAACAACAACCGATAGTATTTCGCCTGCTTGGCTCGACAATCGAACGCGTGAATCAGGTGAAAGACTTGGGTGTGATCTTCACACTTAGATTTTTTTTGCCGAGATGGGCACCACCATTCGGCATTTTATTTTGCTGGAAATTCAGCAAAAAATATGTTTGTTAGCTGAGATCTCGGCAAAATTTCCGTTTGTTAGCTGAATCTCGACAAGTTTTTCACTGAGATCCAGCAAAATATAATGCCGAGCTGCTCGGTGGTGCCCATCTCGGCGAAAAAATCTAAGTGTGTCGGATTCGCAGCTTTCATTCAAGCAACACATTGCATATGTTGTTGATAAGGCGTGAAGAACTTTAGGGTTCATTTTTAGGGTAGCTAAAAACTTCACTGATATCTACTGTCTAAAATCTCTCTATTGTTCGCTTGTTCGATCGACGCTTGAGTATTGTTCATGCGGTTTGGAAACCAAACTACAACAACGGTGCCGAGAGAATTGAATCTGTTCAACGTCGCTATCTTTGTTTTGCGTTGCGTAGATTGCCTTGGAAGGATCCGTTTCGATTACCCAGTTACGAAAGCCGTTGTCAACTTATCGACATAGAACTTCTCCTGACTAAGGCTTCCCTAATAAAAATTGTATGGTTAATTTGCTTAACGACGTGTTCTGGGTATCATCCAAACCATTTGTGGAATAGTTCAATGATTTGGGTTATCGTTCGTTTATTATTATTTTTTATTAGGGTTGTGCTCGAAAAAAATGCACAATTTTTATCCGTGGGTAAAAATTGATGACAATCTGGGTATAACTAGTTTGGAGTGAATTGTTTACATGTGCAAAATTTCATAACAATCGGTTCAGTGGTTATTGTTATACAACTGTGTCTCAGATGGTAAAATCGTTTAAGGAGTCCAAGACGAACGAGCGGCGGGCTGGAAGTGGAAGAAAATCGAGGACAGCTGACCTGTGAAGGCCCGGAAGGTGTTGGATTATTTCAAGCATAATCCGAACCTTTCGATTCGCGCCGCGGCTCTGAAGGCAAAGTGTTCCGCCTGGTTCGTTCAGCAAACCATGAAACGAGCTGGGCTTCGTGTATTCAAGGCCCGGAAGGCACCGAACCGGCGTGATCAACAAAACACGGCGGCCAAATCCCGCGCAAGGAAGCTGTATCGAGAGTGGTTAACGAAACCGATGTGTGTGGTTATGGATGACGAAACCTAGATCAAGGCAGACGCAAAGCAGATACCGGGGCTGGAGTTCTACGTTGCCAAATCACGGTTTGATGTTCCGGAAGACATAAGGAAGAAGAAAGTGGACAAATTCGCTAAAAAATACTTGCTCTGGCAGGCCATATGCCAATGCGGTAAACTGAGTAAACCGTACATCACAATGGGTACCATCAACAGCGAAATTTACCGCACCGAGTGCCTCCAGAAGCGTCTGTTGCCCTTCCTGCGGTCCCACGAAGGCGAGACATTATTTTGGCCGGACCTGGCATCATGCTATTACGCGCGATCGACGTTGGATTGGTACAGAGACAATAACGTTGTTTTTGTACCAAAAACCGCCAACCCCCCAAATTCACCAGAGATTCGTCCGGTGGAAAGATTTTGGGCCATAATGAAGGCCAAAGTTCGAAAATCGTCCAAGGTGTTTAAGAACGAGCTGGAGTTGAAGAAAGAATGGATGAAAGTGACCAAAAAGGTCGGCTCCACCATTGCACAAAATGTAATGAGGGGTCTTAAGGGAAAGGTGCGGGCTTTCAGCGAAAGGAAATTGAATAAAGTAATTATGCCGAAACATAATCCATATGTATTAGTTCATTCCCTGAAAGTTTCAAGAACATCTGACTTAAAATAAATTTTTGGCGAACACTTTTGTCTGGTGCATTTTTTTTTTGAGTACAGGCCTTAGAAGAGACACAAGCAGAGCCCTAACCGTGGCCGATATCCTGCAAGGAAGGATAGATTGCGAGGCTATCCTGAGGCAAATTGACCTGAATGTTCAACCCCGACCGCTTCGTAATAATCTTATGCTAAGACTGCCTCTACGTCGCACAAATTATGGAGCTTATGGTACTACATTAAGAATTGGATTCCCTTTGGAATTATTTTCCATATTTCGTTGCTGTTCTCCCCAGAATTTCTTATTAAATTGATCTATCGACATTTAATACATTTTCAGCCGACAAACCGACATGAATGACCTTAGAGATGATCATGAAATTTCTGCTCAAAGCACACTACTGTGAAGTTCTGCCGTCCACTTAGGAATCCGGCTGCAGGTTTTGCCAGCCACTTACCCAATATAGTGCCTATATTTATAGTCTGGCGGATAGAATTTCGATCCATCAAAAAGCGGAACCAATTCAATATATTGTAGACCAACAATTGAAAAGTTAGGGGAAATGGCTCTAATGTTGGCCTATGGATCTAAGATTGGGCCCATCGCTAAAAATCTGCTATTTATCAATTGTATCTAGATGAACGCGTCATTGGGACGGTAGTAATGGATATTTTTGGTTGCTATTGAAAATTTAGTCGATTGCTGAATTTATGTATGGGCCCAAATTAGAGACACTTAAGCGGACATTACATACATTTCCCCTACTGTCAAGTTTTATAAACACACCTTTTTTTTTTTAATTCTTTATTATAGAGATTTTTAGCCGAAGGCTAGTTCATCTCTTTATAAACAAAACGTTGATTCTAGATAAACATTTCAAAACGTCATATCTGCATTGAACGATTCTCTCCATCGACCAGCCATGGTAAAAACACTGAACCCTTTTGCACGGGTGGCAGTTTTGTCTACAAACACACCACCAAGAGCATTGGGTTTTACGCGTCGTACCAGTGCTCGATGGAAAACACCAAACGCAGCGAACAAGGCACCGGTACCGGTGCCCGTGTATAATTGTTTGCACCGGTGTATGGATCTTCGGAAAGCACCAAAGCCGAGTGTTTCTGACTTCGGGAAACACCGCAGCCGAGTGTTTTCGATTTCGTAAAACACGCTTGGTGCTCGTAGAAATTTTTTTTGGGTGACTTCTGAAAGATTATCGTAGCTCTTATACGCCTTTAGCATCTTCCATTCCTACTAAAGCTGATAGATAAGTGGTCAAAGCATTTCTTCCACAATGCCAATGTCCATGATTCGATTCCAGTCTGTCACCTTTCAATTTTTTCTGTCAATATTTTTCATAAGGTGAATCTATGAAATTCATTTCGATTTCTTTTGGCGAAAAAGCATTACGCAATCTTATAAAGCTTAGACCTCATCTACCAGGATTTTTTTAAATACACAAATCACCCACTTCGGAAGAGCGTGTTGCTGTTGCCGTCCACCCACTGGTATTTCTTGGCTTTACATTAAATAATTTAGCTGATTGATTTAATGTGATTAGAGTCAATCTAATAATCATAACTTATCTCCAACAAAAACAAACAGCTCAACTGATTGAATAATAGAAGAGGGGGGAGGGGGGGGGTTTACATAATATGTAATATATTATATGCTGGTTCACTATTAGATAATAAATAATATATTATATGCTGGTTCACTAGCTCAACCAACTCAACTAACTAGCACGAATTTAAGAGGCTCCTAAAATTTCATGCTGGTAGATGCTGACGCCCTGTTTACATTATGCTGACCATTTATAAGTACAGCTTTAGTTCACTAGCATCAGCACACCAGCACAGATGTAAACACCCAAATAGCGGTGGGTGAACAGAACTACTCACCATTCATGTAGGGTAGAACAGCCCGAATTGCACCCCGGGCCAAACGCGCGATTTGATTTTCCATAGCTATTCCACTCTTAATTTTGCCGAAATGCTAGTTCAAGAACTAAACTAGCACTGTGACTTGTCAAATTTATGAATTAAAAACGAAAATGCTATGAAAAATCGCATCGAGCGATTTGCGCGAGGTGCATTTTGGACTGTTTTCCCCTAAATAAAAACAACGCGCTCAAGAAGGATCGCATTCTACCTTCTACTAGCTCCGTATCAGCCATGGTAGCTGTTATGTTGTTGTTGGATATAAGTTATCATTATTAGATATACTCAAATCGTGTGAAAACAATCAGCTCAATTTGTTAACATAAAGCCAAGAAATACCAGTGGGTGGACGGCAACAGAAACACGCTCTTTCGAAGTGGGTGATTTGCGTATTTTTAATAATCCTGGTAGATGATCCTTTGAGCTCATAAGATTAATAAGATTGCGTAATGCTTTTTAGCCAAAAGAAATCTAAATGAATTTCATAGATTTACCTTATGAAATAATGTTGACAAAAAAGTTAAAAAAGGCGGCAGACTGGAATCGAACCATGGACATTGGCATTATGAGACCATTGCTTTGACCACTCGTCTATTAGCTCTAGTCGAGTTTAAGAATTACCTTGTGTAACAAAATAATCTTTCATAAGTCGCCCCAAAGAAAGTTCCTGCGAGCAGCAAGCGTGTTTTCGGAAATCGAAAACACTCGGCTGCGGTGTTTCCCGAAGTCAGAAACACTCGGCTTTGGTGCTTGCCGAAGATCCATACACCGGTGCAAACAATTATACACGGGCACCGGTACCGGTGCCTTGTTCGCTGCGTTTGGTGTTTTCTATCGAGCACTGGTACGGAGCGTACAACTCAATGCTCTTCGTGGTGTGTAAAAGAGGCAGTACGCAGTGTAGTGTTGCGTTTAGACATGCCTGGTACGGAGCGTACAACTCAATGCTCTTCGTGGTGTGTAAAAGAGGCAGTACGCAGTGTAGTGTTGCGTTTAGACATGCCTGCCATCGACTCTTCCATTAATAACTCAACTTCAAAAGCATTCCCTGCTGTGTTCAACGTTTTAAGTACAAGATAGGAACTTCTGCTATCAAACTGTGTGGCAAAAAAATCACCAAATGCATTTGCCGAGAAAAAAAAAGAGAATCAATCAAAACAGATAGGACCATTTGAAATGTTCATCGAGGATTATTGTTTCCTCGTCAATCGAACGCAAATTACCGGCATCATCGGATAGGGGAAACTTTCACCAGCCCAACGATGGTGTTAATTTGCGTAGGCGTGCCTTAAGTCACGAGAAAACGGAAGATCTTGGGCCTTATTACGAGTGTCACTTCACGGTGACAACGAAGTGAAGTGACCACTTGTCACTCACGGTGAAGTGATTGCTCTGTAAATCAAATAGGAATCACTTCACGGTGAAGTGACATCGGTAATAAAGGACCCTGATCGCCCATTTGGCCGATCGAACCACTCGTTTGACAAATCGAATTGTGGACAAACGAAATTCTCCTGTTGCATGTCGGTTCGTCGGTGCTTTACTCCCATGGTGGGTATAGCATGATGGAGCAGCTTTGTCACTATATAGACGAGGAGATCGCGGGGCAGAGAGGGGAAAGTGTGGTTTTATAGCAATTTGTAAACAAAGTCGGTTCTCCATACAAAAATCCAACATGGCTGAATAATTAATTTGACACACTAACTGAAGAAGAAACTGTCAATCTTTGCTAGAAAGACTATTTTTCAACGATGCCCTCAACGCCAATAGTCATCACATGTTAGGTGACCTCGGAGGTGAATCTCCATGAAAATCAAATGTTTTACAGTAGATATCGAGATTTTCGGAAAAAATTCTACATTTTGTTCTTTGTAGTAATAGTGATATTATGCAGATATTATTGATAGTTTTAATTAAAAGTAAATTTTGCCATACATTCTCAGGTCGGTTTTCCACTAGGATTGAAGGCAACTTGCCCTCTGGTGATGAGTGCTGTCAGAACCAGTACGAAGCACCTCATTTTCAGAGGCAGAATAAATCTAGAGTAACATTTGAAATGGGCCTATGTCCAAAACGTAAACAAATCGGGTTTTGATACCATTCTTTAGCACTGCTTGATAGCTACTAATCGTGTAGGAAAGTTCCGTATAATCGAGAAAAATCATTAAAAATAACTCGATTTTCGAAACGGCCGGTCAACGAAATTTTTCGATTCATTAATACGCACGCTAAAACGGCCAACCATTCATTTATTTCATTTCATTGATAAGCCTAGTGACGTAGAAGGGCCGATGATTGAAAAATTTCAAACCAAAGCTAGGCCCTACTGCTTGAGGCAGGGCCGATGATTTGTTTTGAATTTATTTGACGTTGTGAAAAGGCTTAGCAAAGGGCCTACCATTTCTGATGACAAGCACAACGGCTTAACAAAAAGGGCCTATCCATTGAAAGATTCACAAAAAAGGCTTATTAATTTAAGAAATTATATTGTTATCGATTTTCATATAATTTTGAAAGCTTTTCGCATATTTTGGATGTTGTATACTGAGATACAGTTACTATTGTTATTGTGAACAATATAAATGCCTAAAATACTTCAATTTTCTTAAATATGAATTGAATAATGACGGTCAAAATTTAAAATTCATTTTCTGGTTTGTTTACGTTTTGGACATAGGCCTATTTCAAATGTTACTCTAGAAATCATTCTTTGTGGCACCTATTAAGTAAGAAAAATGACGCATAGGGCGAGGGGGACGACTCTATCTATGATGCAGAGAAGATTGTGTTTTGCTGTGGCTAGCTGCGCGCACGCTGAGTGGATAGAAAGAAGATTGATGGCGATTCTGAAGATTTCCTGCAAAAAGATGATGCGCGATGCAAGTAGATGCGACAAATGAAAGAAGATTTTTCGAAGATTGATTCGCTAGTATGAGATTTGTTGAGCATCTAAACTTGAGATTTAGATGTGTCGCCCCCCCTTAGCATAGGGTGACTATCGGTATGCGTTAGGACTGTATTAAAATAGACTCAGCAATGTTTCGTAAACCAATTTATTTTTGCTCGCTAACACTAGCATTGTCGTTCTTAACTTTGTGTGGCGAGAAATATTAGGTTGAGATATAGAGAAAGAGAGCAATTAATAATATCTTTATTCGAGAGAGCGCACCATCCCAATTTAGTCTGCTAGTTTCCTATTGTTTTGTGCTATCTGTTTCTACGTTTTTTTTATTGTTTTCAATTTTTAAGCATTTGTTAACAGTAAACTTCTAATTTTGTTTTGCTCTATTCAGAATCTACCTGTTTTGATTACGACTCCCTTCAAGTACATAGCTGCTGCTGCTTCCATTCCGATTGAATAGCTTCCTACCTATCTACTAGCACAGTGCTGAGACTGTGACATTATTCTTTCCGCAATCCTAACGAGCAATAAGTGTCCTTCAATTTAGAAAGATGGAGGAGGGAAGTTAGCTCTAACTCTGTAATTTGAAAGCTATTTTGTTAGATTGCTAACAACCATCTATTTGAGTCGCTTCTACAGTTATATATGATTAGGGGGCGGGGGCGTTGAGAGTGGATATAATTTTGAATCAATTTTGATTGATGACTAAAAATTTCTACACACTGCTTGCTACCATTCTATTGTTTCATCGAACTACTGCGCTCATCTTTGGTTTCATTTTGTTTTCTATTGCCGTTTTGTTGGTGGTCGGTTAAAATTTTCTTCTTTGCGGGATGTGTCTGTGCGCGAATAGTGTCCTTATTGATTTAGCAGCTGTTTCAAAACTTGCAATTTCAACTGTGTAGGCATGGTTCTTAAAATGTTTTATATTAAAAATAAACCCTATCCGAATAATCTTCCTAGCGGGTGTGTTCATGTCTTTTCATTTCCTTACAAGCTTGTCCTTTCTTCTACCTTGTATTATATTTATTTTGTTGTTATTAGTTTAATTGATTTTAATATAGGCACAGCATTTTACGTGATTAGTATCGATCGGTTTACACTTGAGAACGGAAAGAAATTCGGAACGGAATGTTCGACGAAAATATTAATACTTGATATGCAATAAGCTTTGAAAAACCGAATTTTCCAAGTAAGTCAAACATCTTTGGTTGTGAATTTTCTAATAATTTACCATTTATCAGTTTCAGCTCGGTAGCTACCGATGCTTGCTGGAGTGTGTATTGTATGTGTGTGTTTGAGTTACTGCTTTAGACGAGATCAGCGTTACCAGCAAACAGAGGAACATTTTTTTTTATTTATCAGCTATAATACTCGATAAGCGTAAGAAAATCAATTACACTAGGGCAACTAAATGATAAGTAGTGGATATCGTTGCGGTCGCACTGAGCTGATTGAGAATGAGGAAACGTCTATTTCTAGACATTTTTTTCAGTTTACATCATGGGAGGGGAAAATTTGGAAATAACCTACAGGTCTTAGATTGTAGCTTCAACCAAATCTTCACAAAGTGAAAGAGTCACTCGAACCGCAGAAAACATCTCTCCTGTTCCGGGACCTTCCGAGTTCTCAACTCCCATCTCCGGACTAGACCCAGTATGCTGATTCAGAATTGGATGCCGCGTTGTGAATTGGAACGCTGTAAACCAGAACGCACTGCCTGTCGCATTATGGGAGACCTCGAACCACTCGATCCAGCCGCGCTAGCTGTTTCCCGCCATCAAAGTCGTTCTATTTCCTGCCATCAGCGTCGTTCTGGACCTGCGGTCGAGTTCGGTGGTGGGGTCTCCTAACCATCGTCTTCAGGCAAGTAATTTTCCTGATCAGCTGCCGTGTTCCAGTGCAACGCCCCAAGCATCTGCCGGCTGTTTCCAGTTGAGAGGCACTTCTGATACTGCTCATTCACAACATCCGCTTTACTGTTCGAACAATCCTAATTCATCTCCGGGACGCTGGACGGGAAGCTCTTGGTTCTTCCAGCCCAGTAGTGCCGATTCCTGCCAGCGTTCAGCATAGTCGTTCTGGACCTGTGACTGGATATAAATCAGGAGTCTTACACCTTGCCTCTACAGGCAAGTACAATCAATATATTGACTATTCACTGCCTGATGCCGATCAAATTTTCAGCAATTCGGACTATGTTAGTCATTGTGACAATGCCTCTGTAACTCCCAATCCTGGGAACCGGAAGGCGCCGTAGAAAACCCCATGGAAGCCCCCAATCCCTTCGTTCATCATAGTCGTTCCGGACCTGTTGTCGGATGTGGAGAGGGGGTCTTCCATCCCACTCACTATGGCGAGTATCCAATCAGACATGATGATGGTCAGTCATTGCCTGATGTATCTGTGATTTCCAACGAGAGCAGTAGTTCGATTCCTTGCCGCATGCAGGACGTCGTGATCTTCTACCAAAACGCCGGTGGAATGAATTCTGATGTTGAAGAGTACCACCTAGCTGTATCGGATTGTTGCTACGATGTAATTGTCCTGTGCGAAACGTGGCTCGATTATCGAACGCTTTCCAGTCAAGCCTTCGGTAAATCTACTGGTGGAGGTGTCCTTATAGCTGTCCGTGGCGGGTTGGAGGCAAAGGCCATCGAGAACGATTCATGGAACTATGCAGAGCAGGTTTGGGTGATCGCACACTATTTCTATGAGCTCTGTACATTCCACCTGATCGAGTACGGGATAATGAACTCATCGATACTCACTGTCGGTCAGTTTTCACAGTTATCGAAAGTGTCACTTCAGTTGATGAGATATTCATTTTTGGTGACTTCAATCTGCCAGGCGTTTCGTGGAGTCCATCTCATAGCGGACTCCCGTATCCAGATCCTGATAGCTCTACATTTCACGCAGGAGCTATTAGCCTTCTCGACAACTACAGTTAACGACAATGATCGTAGTTTGGACCTCTGCTTCGTGAGCACACAGGACAGGGCTCCATTAATTTTCTCGGTTCCTTGTGCACTAACTAAGCTAGTTCCACATCACCCTCCGCTAATTGTCACTGTTGAGGACAAACTCGTGCGTGATTTCGACGATTATCCTGCTACGGTTTCTTATGACTTCCGTAAAGCTGACCACAGTAGCATCATAGATGTATTGTCTAGCATGGTATGGGAGAACATCCTTGATCCAGATGACGTTGAGGCTGCAGCGCAAGCCTTTTCACATGTCTTGGCATATGTCATTGACAGACACGTCCCTAAAAGAACTCACCACAAAGTGTCTCACCCTCCCTGGTAGACGAGAGAGCTACGTAGGTTGAAGTCAATCAAGAGAGCAGCATTGAGAAGATTTACGAAGTATCGCACGCTTCCTCTGAAACTACATTATGTGAGGCTGAATCACATGTACCAGCGAGTCAGTCGTAGCAGCGCCGGTGGTTTAGTGGTAAGCGTGATTACCTCTCACCCCAGCAGGCCTGGGTTCAACCCCAGTCGGCGCCGCCGGGATGTTCTGAGGCATAACATCTCTGATCACGCCTTCCTTCGGAAGGGAAGTAAAGTCGTTGGTTCCCGGTTCATGCGTTGATGAGTCGATAGGTAGGGTCCAGGTGTGCGAGCTGCCTCCTTGGCGTCGGTAGCATTGGTGCTCAGCACGGAAAACAAGATCGACGGAAAACAAATCAAAGGAAAAAAACGAGTAAGTCGTGAATACTTTTCAAGTTTCCAACGAGGCATCCAGCGCAAACTTAAGCTACACCCGAAATCCTTTTGGAACTACGTGAACGAGCAACGCTGGGAATCCGGCCTCCCATCGTCTATGGAATTCAACGGAGAAGTTGCTGCCACCGTTCAGGATATATTCACTAATGAGATACCAACTGACGACCATACGATATTCCCTGAGCTTCTGCGAAATTTTATGAACCTCTACGAAGTTAACTTAGCTTCTACAGAGTTTGCCGAAGTGCCTCGAATTGCTAAGTAACTCGCTTAACTTATAAAAAATGTCATTGATATACTGCAAAGTTCCCTGAAGTTCTAAAAAGTTTTCTAAACTTATGCGGAATCCCCGAAACTTATACTAAGTGCCTTGATGTTGAATTGAAAGTCCCGGATTTTTTACGAATTTTCCTGAAATTAAATAAACTTAACGCTCCATGTTCTATTAAATGTTTCTGAATTTCAAAGTCCCTGAAATTTTAAGGAGTTCAATGGAAATCCCTGAACTTCAACGAAAGTTCTGCTAAATTCTCTTAATTTCTCCTCAAATCCGCTTAATCACTAAAAAGTTTGATGACGCTCTACTAAGTTGTCCGAACTTGTATTAAATTTGCTGAAGTTCTACAAAATTATCAGCACTCCTGCGAAGATCACTGAATTCTACGAATTTTGCTGAGCTTCTACAAAGTTAGCTGGGTATCTACAAACTTTGCAACACTTCAAGAAAGTTTCCAGAGCTCCTACGAAGTTTTCCGAAAATCTATGAAGCTACATGAATTTCTACGTTTTCTGCAATCAAATGATGTTCTCTGAGCTTTTACGAATTGAGGTCTTAGAAGGTTCCTGAACTTCTGTTATTCAGTAGACTCAGTTTTATGAATTCGTAAAACTCAACATCTACACATTTTAAAAGTAGAGATTAAGACAGATGATGTTTTCTAAATACACCTAGCATTCCAGTGCTGGTATGCTACAATCCGCTTCTGAGGCCTCTACTTGATGTCGTTAGCTTCCATAATGGATCTCAAGATACATCAGATGGATGCAGTCACAACGTGAGCTGAAAGGGGAAAATATATACACGGACCATCCGGAAGGATTTGTTAATTTGGATTGACATGATCGAAGTTCGATGAGGGAGTTTATTTCAGGATCGAGAACGAGAAGACCCTTTTTGTAGCGGTAATGAGCCAATATGGAACTCAAGTGCTTTAGATTGACTCGATCGAATTGCGATAAGTGAGTCTATTTCAGGATCGAGAACTGGGGCCTTATTACGGGTGTCACTACACGGTGATAAGCAAGTGATACTCAGAATAAGAGCCGTGATTGCTGTACAAATCAAATGGGAATCACTTCACCGTGATGACAAGTGACAAGTTTTCACCGTGAAGTGACATCCGTAATAAGGCCCCTGTTTTCCACTAACCAAGAACGAATCAGATACAGAAAATTCTCTTCCGGAAGCTGGTAGGAGGTATCTAGTTCCTAGCGCAATGTACGCGACCGTATATTAGCTTCGCCGTTAACGCAGTCAACGACTTATTCAGTGATCCTGGATAGCAGCAAAACGTATTTTGCGATAGGCATTTGAAAAGCACGAAGAAGGTTAAACTCATCTACAACAAGCAAACAGATGACTATTTTCATCTGATTCAGTGATGCAGATTAGGGAAACGAGATCGAGATCAGGTGAACCGATTTCTTTGAGTTGCCGTAAGTAATCAACCATAACCTTATCAACGGCGAAGGCTGAATATATGGCGGTCTTACAGAAAGCGAACTCAAGGAGAAGATAATTTGTTTAGAGCACGTTGGCAATCAACTTCAAAAAACAAATCTTTTGAAAAACGGTACCGTGAGCTCATCCTTCAAGACCAACAAAATCGTCCGCCCGTTCTTGTAGGACATCACTCACTCAAGTATCCTGAACCACCTCAAATGGTGCATAGGGTCAACGTGAAAGATTTCCATCCTGGGCGACTGTTTGCTTTCACCTTTGGACTCAGGTTAAATTTTTGCTGAGTTGCTTGATTTCATCATAGAGGATCCGTCACCACGAGACACTGAATCTGCCTCTTATGCGGTGTCCTAGACTGGCCTACCTAACTGCACTTTTAGCCTTCGTAACAGGATAGCTCGATTTAGCTAACGATGCCTGTTTGCGTGTTCTACAATAGTGGTACAGACAGAGCGGACACGGATTCAACAACTTCACTATTTTTCACCGCTCTTTCAAACTTGGCTAAAGAGCTTCTGGCAATGCCAATACCATATGATCACATATATTTTCTTCAAGTCAGCGGAAACATGTCAGAAGGGTCTAACTCGAAACGTAAACAAGGACTTGGATCGTCTGTTTCTTACGAATGACTACACATACCCACTAGACTGATGCAAAATTTGACTTTTTCGCTCCACAGTGCTTAAGGTTCTACAAAGGGTAAGTAATTTTGTGTTCTTCTTCTTCTTTAAATATCATAAAATCATCATCATTAGTTTACACATACATTCATATATTATGAATACGTAAATTTAAAACATGTATTTCGTGGGTAAAACACGAAAATTTCCTGGGTAAAACACATTCACTGTATTTACTTACTTGTGTTCTTCGAAGTATAGCACAATTAAACGCAATCGAATACACGAAACTCGAAACAACTGCTTCACAAAACTCTTGGTGAACAAAATTTATCACAAAGAAAACCATTTCTACTTTACTGCTTTGCTAGCAGTCGTGAAAGTATCATTGAAACAGCGGTGCCAGATGTATTTCCTCTAGCAATTAATTTAAGTTTATTAAAACAATTAATTGCAAAGTCTGCCTTATTAACATAGATGAGTGGATGTATTTAATGGTGGATAAATATCAAAAACTGATTAAATAAAACATAAATGACCATTTTAAACATTTTACCGGTCCAATTAAAAAAGTCACAGAAGATTGAATTCAACACTAACAGGGTTGATGGCAGCAGTGCACGTAGCCTGTTATACACTTTCCCGCTCAGGGGTGTAAACAAACTTGCATACAGCGCAGTCTGGCAGTGCTTATGTTTTGTCTGCTACATTCTTATCCACTAGATAGTGTGACATCACATTTGCTGTTGTATTGAAATGAAGGAAGAAAAGAGATGGTTAAGTTTTCCTCACCATACCAGTTGATATTTATGAAAAATGGGCAGTTTTGGCGTGGGGACATGCACTTCCAATGAATTTTACCAATACATTTAGAAAATGATGATCGAAGAATATTTCAAAAAGAAGAAGTAAACAAAATAATGACCCATTGTAGAACCTTAAATGGTTTCAAATCGGGTCCTGATTAGCCTCCACAAGTTACAACTCATTTGGTTAGAAACAGACTTCGCACAAACCATTTGAAGTTTACATGTAAATTACTATGGGAAATCTCAACTTTTTGTTCATTGCCTTCTAGTCTTTTTTTCCATATTGAGCTGCGAAACAGCTCGATAACCATTCTTATAGAAAATTTTCTCAGCTACAACTTTGCTCAAGATCGTTTCTATGTAAAACGAGACAGGAAAAAGTTATTAATTATTTTAGAGATTGGTAAACTTAAGACATGATCAAGCAGCTGCTCTGCAGGCAACACTGTATTTTGCAGTGTGACATAGTAGCCATGATTTTTGTTAAAGAGCCTGAATTTATAAAGAGGCGACATCTTATCCATTTGACAGGTCTTCTGCTCGATTGGAATGACTTTTCCTATGACTTTGACGGACAACCGGTTATTCCAATTTTGACATGTCGTCTCTTTATAAATTCAGGCTCTTTAATTTTTGTGTCCTATTCAACGCCCCAGAAACCAAAGTTGCCTGCTGAGCAGTTGATAATGACATGATAATAAGGCATCAGCGCATTGAACCATTGATAGCTTTTCCTTGAATTTAATCAAAAAGTGGTCTCAGCAAAGTTGTAGCTGAGAAAATTTCCTACAAGTACAGTTGAAAGCTTTTGAAGCAGACCGATGTGGTGAATTATTAGATAGACATGAACAAAAATCTTGGTTTTACCATAGTAATTCCCATACAAACTTCAAATGGTTTCGACGAGAAAACATACAAACTTCAAATGGTTTCGAAAGAGAAATCGACGTTCAAAATCATTGTTTACGTTTCGAAATGAATTTGATGATTCCCCTGAAGTGTAGGCAATATTACCCCCCCCCCCCTCCCGCCATATTTTGAGCCTTTTATAGCTGTGCATTGGAGCGCCCTGAAAGTTTCGATTGGGTTTACTTCGGCAATTCAGTTGATTCATCTCTGTTGAGGTAAAAGTGACCTTTTCAGGACAGGACAAATTCAGCCAAAATTTGAATAAGGTAAATCATGTTCCTTTATCAACCGCAACAACCTGACTTGAAGGTATTTTATCACGTCGGTTGCCTTGAGATACTGGACGAATTCATTCACAGCACTCCATAAGTCGACCTTCAAACTTGTCAAGGGTCGTCCTTGCTGCACTTGCCAAGCCTAGCTTGTAAAGAGGATTCCTTGCGCAATCAATTATCATAACAAGTGACAAGAGCTCCAATTATATACTTACTTGACAAGTGAGGGACTGTAAGTTTTTTTCCACTAGACTCGGTCAGCGCCAATCATCACTATTGCTGCCACGCTTGTCTACAGGCGACCATGCACTTCGTTTCGGTAGAGTTATTTAAAAGCAGCTAACGTCCACTGATCAATGCATATCTTCTTTTAAAGCAAATTAGGCCAAACTCTAGTGCGACCGCAGCAAACATCCACAAACCTGCCTTATGGCTGAGCACAGTGCAATTGTGACTAACCTAAAAATCTGCGAAAATTTGCTATTTTCACAGAATTTATTTACTAGAACGTAACGAACCAAAATTTAACAGGGAACAAAATACGAAACAATCTAAAAAGTAGGTACCCTAAAGAGAGAGCATTAGGAATCGCGCAAGGCGGCCAACGGCAGCGGCGGCGGCGGCGGTGGGTTCAGATTATCCTGATTAACGTTATTCGGCGCCGATGGTTTGAAGCGTCTTTCGGAAATTTTCCAACAAACCCGCCAACGTGAGGCAGAACCCGCGACTGGCTGGAATCAGCGGGAACTCGGGCATAACGGTTGCCCCACATGAGGTGGACGACGATGCGGACGCGGAAACCGTTGACGATGGAATTCCGTTGAGAGCTACCTTGGATAGTGCCGCGGTAGGAGATTCTGAAAACATTGCGGTTTAAATTTAATTTTTTTTTTCAGGTAAGTAGATACTCACCAGCATTGGTGGTCGCCAGTCGATTTGCTTCATTCGACAGATCCATCCAGCTTTTGATCCGTTGGTACATGGCAGTGCCACGCGCACGGAAGTGCACCAGTATTTGCTCCCGGAAAATCTCCGGCGAATTGCCGATCAGTTTCGTCATCGATTGCACCAACTTCAGTAGCACCATTTCATTGTACATCCGGGAGTTTTCCTTGCCCTGCTGGGAGCCTGTCGGACAAGGTGGAGAAAAAAACCTATCAATCAATTCCAAGTAACTCGAATTGAATAATTACCTTTCTGCTTCTCGTAGCCGGCCTCATTGAAGTACGGTTCGTCCACCAGAATCAGCCCCTGAATGGAAACGATAACCTGCAGCAGGGTACTGTTGGGACCCCACATCTCCGTGCCCCGACCGGACCACGTTCCGAGCAACGAAACACACACCTTGCCGTCTTCGTACAGATTGGGATTCAGTCGATCTGAACAGTAGCTGATGTAGTGGCACAACGGAGGAGCAGTCGGGTAATCCTGACCCAATTGAACGTCGAACAGGAACAACCCATCTTCGTAGGGAGTCTTCTTGGGACCTTCGATCATGACGCTCAGCAGATCTAGCCGATCTTCGAACGTACGCACCCAAACTCCCGGGGGGAGCGCAGTACGCAGCAGCCGATGTTCTCGCTGGACTGCCTTGTAGAAGCCTTGTGCGTTGTTGGTTTGAAATACTGTTAAGTGGTACTTGTGGGTGCACGGTGCGGAATCGAGTACCTGGAAACTTTCGACGAAAGTGAACTCGACACTCTGACTTGGAACTGCAAGGGCACTTTCTTCGGCGGCGTCATTCAGCCTGTCCTGATCTGCTGCGGCGGTTGGAGTGGTGGCGCACGATGGCAACAGCGACGGAGTGGAGGAAATCGGATGGGAACCGAACGGTGGGGGCGTGAACTGAATTTCTTCGATGATGATTTCTTTGAAAAGATCGGCCTGGCTGTAGCGAATGTTGATCTGTTGAGGGAAGAACATTAGTGTGGACGATTTTGTGGTGTGGGAAGAGTTAGGACAGTGACAGACGTACCTCTTGCAATGCCTTCACCAACTGTGCTTTGATGAGGGAGCATAGTTTCGCGGAAACATTTTCCGCCTGCGGGGAGAAACTGAACACCGAACTGGTTGAGTTCATGTCCTCGCTGATGTTCATGTACAGATTGTTTACGTTGTCCAGTTCGGCGTTCAACAGCGAATCGTTACCGCTTTGGTTCATGCTGCTCTTGTTGGAACAGGTTGCGGGATCACTCTTGGCGGAAAAATTACCAGAATCTTCTCCTGTCCCCGCTGTAGAACGAGCCGAACTGGTACTGGTTGTGGCCACGTGGTTCTCATCAATACTAGAAATGTCCGACGAGGTGGATTGATTATTGCCGGAAGGAAATTTAAACGAGCTGGTGGTATTCAGGTTGGATGGATTGAAAGGTGTGGTCAGTATTTTGGAAGCAGGAGCGGTGCAGCTGGGAGGAAGCTTCTGATCCGAACCGGGGGTTTCCGCCGTGGGCGTGGTGGCTTTCGAGCCGTTTTGATTGAACAGTCTATTTTTCTGATCCAGCACCCGTTCGGCCGTGGTTTGATTGTTGGATTTGCGAACGCGTTCCACCAGACCCATAAAGTGTCGCTCGTGGAAGAAGCTCGTATCCATCAATCGATCCAGGTATCGACACTTTTTGTACACCAAGAGCAATTTTTTCATGATCTCCTGATTCTGCAGATGAGGATTGATGATGAACAGCTCTTCGAGTCGTGCCATGGCAACACGAGCCCGTTCCAGATTCGCGGTGAGCTTCGGTTTGGAGACACGCTGCGGCGAAACACCACCCAGTTCGGAAGTCTCGTCCTCCGTCTCCCAGGAGTTGTTATCGGAGTCGTTGCCCCAGAAATTATTCTCCGAGTCGTACTGACCCACCTCGAAGATGTCCTGCGGCCAACACATGCTCACGTGATCATCAACCCACCACACTTTGACCATCCCGTTCGGATAGTTGTCGATGACCTGGAAGGCAAGCAATACTGATTCACAAATGGTTTCTAACACTGCACCGAACAAGGAACTCACCTGCCCAGCACTGCTGTTGGAATCGTCCCCGTTGAAGTTGGCCACTCGTATAACGATCGTCCCCGGGCGATATTGGAAATCCGGATGATCCTTCAAATCGTACACACTGACCTCGGTTTCGCCGTTGTACGTCGGTTGCGGTTCATCCGAACAGGTGTACGTGCTAAACCACTTGACCTTCGCCGTTCGACCATGATGATCGACATTTTGAATAACCCCGTAGTCTCGGAAGGAAGGATTGTGTGAGAGATCCGTATTTCCTGCCAGTACGAAATCTCCCGGAAAGAACTCGTGATCATCCAAATGGTGAATGGGACAGAGCTGCGTGGACGGAATGTTGGTTTCGATCGTGCCATCCTGCCAAACAACCGTGGCACTGCTGTACACAACCAGCGTTTCGGTGATGACATCATCGCCCGGGACAGGTATGCGATCCGTATTGCTATTGGCCGAAGCTGATCTCTTCTTACGCTTACGCAGCTTCTTCGCCAGTAGCGGCGATTTTTTGGGGCTACCCCTCGGGGTAACTGTGCTTGAGCATGATGAGGAAATAGGACTGCCTCCTCCGTCGGATACAGTCGAGTCACAACCATCTGCGTCGTCCTCTTCATCCTCCGGATCCGTCTGCCACTCGTCACTTTCAGCCAATTTGCAAATCGTCGACGAGGGATTACTATTCAGACGTCTCGGTGAATTTCTTCGCATTTTACCTACCTTCAAGCTGTCTTTCCCAGCGCCTGGGCAAAGCTTCGCTCGATCCGTCTCGAGCTTCTCTTTGGATGCGTTTTCGCTTTCCGTACCGGTAACGGTAATCTTATGCATATCGTTATCACAGATCACATTCTCGGTGCTCTCGTCCTCTCTTTTCAGCATTTTTCGATACTTTGAGCTAAGTTCCTTTCGCCATTGGCTTTTGCGGCAGAACAAATCTCCTTCCTCGATTTTCAAGTAATTTTTATCGTTAATCTGCAACATGCACGATTCGAATAGATTGAGCTTCTTGAGACGCTTCAAATTGTCTCCCGTTATATAGTCCGGCGGTTGTTGGATGCCACCCTCCTTCATTTCCGCCTCGATATCCTCGCAAGACGCCTTGCACTGCCAGTGTACCCAAACACCCTCTAGCTCAACGTTTTGGACCGAAAATTTCAGATCCAGAACCTTCCGTTTCATAGAACGTTTCATCTCTGCTGATGTCTTGAGCCACTTTGAGTTCTCTACCTCACCAAGTGGAACTACCAACGTTTGACCGGGATAGAACAGGGCACTGGAAAAGTAGCCGCATCGGGAACGCGATTCCGGGTCTTTCAGCGCACAATAATCGAAATCTGGACCCGTTTCCACCAGTGAACCACAGGGAGATCTAGGACCAAAAAAATCCAACTCAATTTATCTACGTTTAAAAATCAAAGCGATAGCACCTCTTACTTACTTTAGAATCAACTTTTCCGCAACGTTTCTGGTACTGCCAACCCATGAGTCCAAACAGACGGCATTATCCTTTGGCATAGACATCAGCGGTCGCAATCGATCTGAGGAGACATTCCTAACAACGTACTTCGTTCCGACGATCTGCAAGCAGAACAAACGTTATGTTCATAGTTCAAAATATCCACCCACTCACGTGCCTTGACATCAGCTTTGACAAAAATTTCGTGACAGTAGCCCCGCTGGGTATCTTTGCCGGGAATCATTCGTCTAACGACATCTCCTGGCATCAGTGTCCTGTCTGCCAGCCCGACCTGCATCCAAGAGCAAAAAAAAAACGAATTACATAATGATACGACATGAGTCAAGCTTCGAAAAAGTTAGCATGCTTCCTCCCTGCCCATCCCATGTCTATTCTTCCCTATGCGGTTAATGTATAGAACTCATGTGAACAATTTTATCCATTCACAATGAGGTGTTTCCGTACAGTGGTGCCAGTGTTGAAAGTCAGCCTGAATCTATGCAGCATTATCCCTCGACGGCTCTTTCTTGACCAACTGAGCTGATTTAAAGTTCACTCGATTAGTTAGAGCACATACTTAAAAAAGCAATGGGTAGACTAAACCGCACTCTTTGGGGGATTACTGTACGAACAAACCAAGTTAGTTGCCCAGATTTACTCAACGTAAAAAGAACAGAATCTGTTCGTTGCCTACATTTTGGCATTCAAATTATGTACAATACTGCATAACTATCAATACTGATGATTCCTACCTTGCTCTGCTTAACAATCTCCTCCAGCCCGTCCGGATGCCAGCAGGCTCGGATTTCGCCCTTTTTTAGCGTGTCCTCTTCGAAACCTTCCTCCTCGCTGACCTCGAAGTTCTCCAGCACCAGCCCAAAGCGGACACGGCCCCTACCATCGAGGCAGAAAATTTCGTCCTCGTAAAAGTATTGATTTTCATTGCCATCGTCGTCCTGGTGGTGATGAATGGACGAACCACCTGAAGCAGCAGCACCAGGACCACCACCTTTCAACGCTTTGCTCGATTTTGTTGCTCCACCACCGCCGCTATTTGCTGTAGCCATTGCTGAGTGAGTGGTTAGCAATCGCACATTTTCCTTCAAGGAAACAGTTTTCTTATCGATTCTAAGCACTCGAAATTCTCTTCCCGAACTGAGCGGATGCGATGATTGAGGATTGAAAGTCCTTGCTTATTACTCTGCGTGAACTGCGATTGAAAACGACGAATCCTTGTGTCAGCTTTTTCACACGTACAATGACGGAAACGTCATTCCTTTTTGTACAAGTTTCAGGACATCGGATGATGCGGGAAAATCAATGAGAGGGTACGAAAAGGCTTTTTTTAGGGAATGCTATCTTTTTCTGGTTTACGTGTTTTTGATCCTGATGGCGCCGCATCATCATTCTTCGTGCGGAAAGAGCTTTTGTTTACTTTTCTAAAAGCGGAGCGCAGCGTTGCCAGAACTACCAATAAATCGGTATTTCCAACTCATGCAGGGAAGATTATCATTTGACGCAGGATTTGTCAGCAGATTATCAGCTTTACACAGCAAAAAAAAATGTAATATCGATCCTATCGATCAATGTAATTCAAGCTGATGTATGAAATAATGATGTTATAGCAAAAAACAGATACAATTACACTCATAAAATTCGACACATTTTTATTAGCGAATTTCCATGTAAAATTCCACATGATTTTCATGTGTCCAAACATAAACAGAATCCACTCAGAAGTACGCATGAAGTTTATGAGTTAAATTAATAGCATGTGTGGTTACACTTGAATTTTATGTGTACACATAAGAACTATGTGTCTGACACATATATATCATGTGTGGGACACATCAATATAATCATTGTATTTTTATTAGTCTACATCAATGGATGTAATTTTGTTCGCAAAATCGATGTACATCGTACAACGTTATATTACATAACCGATGGATTGACCTGGTTGGAGCAGTTTGGATGTAATATTCAACAACTTTTTTTTCTGTGTACATACCCTAATAAAAAATTCCAGATCCGAACGATAACCCAAATTATTGAAATATTCCACATATGGTTTGGATGATACCCTGAACACGTCGTTAAGCAAAATAACCATACAAATATTATTAGGGTAATCAGAAAAAAAATGTTGAATATTACATCCAAACAGCTGCACAGAGGACATTCCACTGGTTATGTAATATTACACAGAAAAAAAAGTTGTTGAATATTACATCCAAACTGCTGCAACCAGGTCAATCCATCGGTTGTGTAATATAAGGTTGTACGATGTACATCGATTTTGCGAACAAAATTACAACCATTGATGTAATATTGTATCTGCTTTTTGCTATTACATCATTATTTCATACATCAGCTTGAATAACATTGATCGATATTACATTTTTTTTTGCTGTGTACGCACTTCTGACATCTGGCTCCGTGTTCGCGGGAAATATTTAGTTAAACCATGAACCCGCGTGTAAAAGTTATAAATTGGTTCGTGTCTGATCTATTCTGGACAAATTATTTTATTTAGATCAAAAAATTCTATGGTTTTGACAGTTCGGATCACTGCACATTTTAATCGACCGTTTACGATTTTCGGGCATAAGTCAGAATTAAGTGTCATGTCGGTTTGTCGGTGCCCTAATGCTACTTAAGTCAAAGTGTATTTACCAGGAAATTCGGAAAAATTATCAATCACGTCTCCTTACGTGCAGCCTTGCGTGCAGCCCATTCATCTTTTTAGGACCACCGAAATCTCGATGAACATTTCAAATGGTCCTATCTGCTTTGATCGATTCTCTTCATCGACTTTCTCTTTTCATAACCACTGCTATGCAAACAGATTTCGCGCTAATTCTACCATCTAGTTTGATCAAGAAGGTTCTTATCTAGCGTCCAAAACGTCAAATACAACAGGGAAAGGTTTTGCAGTTCAGTTATTGACGAAAAAGAAAGTCGATGAAGAGAATCGATCAAAGCAGATAGGACCATTTGAAATGTTCATCAGATGATTTGATCATCTTAGCAACAAACAGAAAGCGAAACGACGAACGTACACTTTTCACGGGTTTCTCTGCGCTGTTACGACAAAAGGCATCTTCATAGAAATCGGGTGACTTAAGTAACATCGAAAAATATTTTGATCGGAACATATTACGTCAAAAAGCAATTCGACTAATAATGGGACCTAGAGTCGGTGTATAATGAGTCACGCCAAGAGAAAAACAGTTGAACTCGCATCACGGTTTTCGAAAGATTCCCATTCTTTTCACTTGGCAACAGAGGACTTCTACAACAACTTCAAATGACTTCTTGCGAGAGAAAATATACTGCGGCTGTAGTAAATCATTATATCAGTGATTTTGTCAAATTATCTTAACAAAAAATAGTAGAAATTCTCATTACTAATCATTACCGAGCGTATCCCATGACAATTTAACGCTCACTGCGTGTTTATGCTCATTTCTTCGATTATATTTTATATTTTATTGCAATACCTTTCGTGAACCTTTCATAGCATCGTAATGTTTATTTACTTTGCACGATAGGTAGCCGTTTTGACAGTTCAATAGGTAGACTTGGCTTCACTCTTGGCGTGACTCATTATACACCGACTCTAATGGGACCGTGATCCTATACTCGGACAGTATACAGTGTAAGAGCAGGAGCATCGGTTGACACTAATAGCTTTCGACGTAATGAAAATTTGCTCTTGACATGATGTCAAGAGCAAATTTTCATTATGTCGTAAGTAACATTCGCGCCGATCCGAGAAAAATAAAGTTTTGTTTTGATGACCGAAAAGTTATTCCTATTTCCAATTAAACACATATAATCTCATAGTGATATTGCTGATTGCATCTGAAACTGGACTGTCCCAAAAATGCAAAAAGTGTGATAAAAGTGCCCGTTTCCGTCAAATCGTTTTGATGTCTTCGGAGCACTTATTGCTTGCATCACAAGGAATAAGTGCACCGAAGACACCAAGATGATTAGACGTAAACTTGCAGTTTTATCACACTTTTTAATAAGTGAAAACGCGCTTATTAGTCCAATTTGGTGTGAAACGGGCAATAGCAATGTTTAACATATTTAGCCGGGTTTTAATCATACAAATGCAAATCGCTAGCTTTCATGCTAAGAAATACTGGTTTTTGAGTCAAAAGTTATTATACGTCGTTTGGTGGCCCCTATTGTTACTTAAGTCAAAGTGTATTTACCAGGATATTCATGAGAATTATCAATTACGTCTCCTTACGTGCAGCCCATTCATCATTTTAGGACCACCGAAATCATCTTAGCAACAAACAGTTCGATTTATTCACTTTAATAATGAGAAAGCGAAACGACCAAGGTACACTTTTCATGGGTTTCTCAGTGCTGTTACTTAAGGCAAACGGCATCTCCATAGAAATTGGGTGACTTAAGTAACATCGAAAACTATTTTGATCGGAAGGTGATTACGTCAAAAAGCAATTCGACTGGTAAATAAATTTAAAAATGGGATGTGATCCTATATTCGGACAGTATATAGTGTAATAGCAGGAGCATTGATTGACACTGATAGCTCGACTTTGTTTACCTTTGTTACATTCGACGTAATGAAAATTTGCTCTTGATGTTAACATTCTTGGAAGTGGTGCCAGAATTGATGAAAAATTATGTCTTATGTGGTGGCACCCTGCGTGACAAGGTGTTTGGAGTGTGTCGGAGTGTGTTTTTGTGGGTGGTGGCAGAGTAAACGCCTGATTTTTCCTGAGTTCTCGTAAGTGTAGTGAATTTGCAATGAAATACACAAGCACACTTACCCACACAGAGAACCAGTAAATCACTTACAACAGCCGTCACATTACATCAACCTGGTCTATACAAGGGGTGGAGATCTAGGCCTCACGTATGTGATGGTATAGGGAAAAAGGTAAACATCGCGGGAGAGGATGGTCACGATATCAAACATGATGAGTTTGCATGATGATTGTGCTTGATTGCATCAACCGGTGGAAACTAACAATTTTAAATTAGATCACTACTTGACTAGCCTATTGGTACCAAGTACATCTATAAACGTACCCCATTCTAGTCGTACTACTCTATGTTTGTTTTGATTTGCTATGAAAGTTTGAGCCCGTTATTTCGGGACCTTCTACCCAAGTAACCACCAAGCCCGCTAACTACCCGATAATCGCCCTTTTTGTGACACATCTCAAACTCGATTTTAAATGGTCAAAAAATCTCACACTAGCGAATCAATCTACGAAAAATCTTTTTTCATCTCTTGCATCTAAACCCATCTACTCGCATCGATATCCACTTTTTTGCAGGAAATCAATTGTGTTTCTATCTATTAAACGCGAGTGCATCTCACAACAGCAACGTGAAAAAATTCCTGCATCTTAGATAGAGTCACCCCCCTCGGTAAATATAGGGTTTCCGAACTTTATATCAGTCGAATAGCAGCCTTCTATAGCAAAAAAGGCGATTAACGGGCTTGTTGGTTACTTGGGTAGTCTTAGAGTTACCTCTATGATTGTATTCTTTTGTTAAGTCTCCGGGAAATATCAGCAGGTGTTTTGTATTTTTATGGTAGCTCATTACCTGGAAATGGGCAAAAACTCACCGGCAGGCTGCTCTTTCATGGTATACAGTGTGCTAATAAATGCAATACACACTTAATCTAGCTTGGTAAAATCTCCAACAGCCGATTACCTCGGCATTTACTTTTGCTGATATCTCTGCAAAATATCTGTTTGTTAGCTGAGTCTCGGCAATTGTTTTACTGAATCTTAGCAAAATAAATTGCAGAACTACTCGGCTGTTGGAATCTCGGCGAACAAATTTAAGTGTGTAGACGAGTGTGTAGATTATCTTAACATCCAGTGGAAGAACATTCGTAAATTTTGGTTTCATACTGAAATTATGTAAGCCATATTAAATTTCCTATGCAAACGCTTGTTGAAACGACGTCACTACCCGCATAAACGTTAACCACATTATGACCTTAACAATAATGGTTTATCTTCCTTCCGAGACCATAATGGATATGGTTCCATTGAACATAATCGAACCATAGCTGGTTATTGTTTTGACCATATTGGTTAATGTTTTTACAGACCTGACCATAACATCAATGGGCTGTTAAGAACGTTTACCGTACGAAAAATCACAAATCCTCATGTACTTTCAACACAACAAGTGTATTGAAACTTCATCGTTTATGGTTCTCCAATATGTAGAAAACATTATTCAGAACAGTCGTGGTATTGTAAAATCGTTCGTTATAACCATAAATAATATCCCCGCTTTATGGCTTCCGTAGTGTAATTTAACCATTACTGCTGAAATTTTAATGCATTCCCACTCTATACGTACCATATACAATGTGATCTATATTATTGTCATATCAAATTAAACACCTTTTTAATGGATTAAATCAGTTTTATTTATTGTACCAAGCAAATGGTTGGATTGAGCATAAAAACATTATTAAATGAATGGAGAAAATCGTTTCAAATAAAAAAAAATAACAAAATATTCGTCTTTATATTTATTAGGCACCAGCTGTATCCTGTAAAGGCCTTTTTCTAGGTGCGTCGAGCAGCCGCCTTATTTAGGTTGCTTATTTTTTGCGCAAGGTATTTGCGCACATTCTTCTCGTTGGCGAAATACGTTATTTCCTTTACTTTGGATGGGCCCAGCTTCATGGCCACACGTTCTACAAGCTTTTCTGTAAATAAAAAATGCATCAGAAGAGAACACGGTAAGATTTAACTCATGAACTTACCGCAAATAAATTGGAAAATGCTTGGAGTGATCTGTTCTCGTGCTGGATATAAGGGGGTCCCATCTTCTCGCTGAAGATTTTTAAATCTTTGTGTTTGCTTTCCGGTAACGCTCATATTCATTAATCTCTCCGTCCCAAAGAAATGAATAGCAAGATTGCAGACAAAAAGACTGTCTGACTGCGACTCATAATCAATTCTCTTGATTTCCTCTAGAGATATGTCTATTGAGTCATCTGTGGTAAAGTTAACCTATAAAAATAAAATGAAGATATCCTACATTAAACAACATCCACAATGTTTCCGGCAGTACAAAATAAAATTCGCTGAAGAGTTTCAACTGACAAATAGTAATTCAAATAAGCTTACCGACGGTATCTTTCGGTTGTCCTTCAAATCTTGCAATTCGCGGGAGAGTGAAAGACTGTGGTCCGCGGTTTTCCTTCTCCAAGTCTGCAATTTTGTTTCTCAGTTTTTTTCAATTCAGCTGTTCTCCGAGCATTGAGACTGCGGAAATAGTCACATTTAGGACATTCCAAATCGTTATCAATATCCCTGGGAGATGTTTCTTCTTTCTCGCCATTGGTTGTTGTGGCCAGCTCGGTGGCCAGCGGTGTATCGAACTGCGGGGGCGATAATGGTTTGGGAAAGTTGGACTCTACAGGATTTTCTTCGGTTTGCTGTGATGGGATTTGCACCATTGGAATGTTGAATACTATCTGTGAACAGGTGTTACTAGTAGCCTGTCTTGTAACCGGGATTTCCTGAAGCAGAATTCTGTTTTGTAAATGTTGTATTTCTTCTGATGACATCTGAACCAGAGTCATGTCATGCTGATCGTGTAATTCTGGACGTGTTACATTTGGCACAGCATTGATTGAGAGATTAACTGCATTTACTAGTTCATTATTCCTGACTTGTTGAATTGGTTCGGATCGATAAGTTGGCACGTTAACGAGGGGTACGACTCTATCTACGATGCTGGAAAGATTGTGGTTTGCTGTGGCTAGCTGCGCGTACGCTGACTAGATAGAAAGAGGACTGATGACGATTCTGAAGCTTTCCTGCAAAAAGATGATGCGCGATGTAAGTAGATGCGAGAAATGAAAGAAGATTTTTAGAAGATTGATTCGCTAGTGTGAGATTTTTCGAGCATCTAGAATTGAGATTTAGATGTGTCGCCCCCCTCGCACGTTAACCACTGTGAATACAGAAAAAGGTTGAAAATTAGAATCACTTTGGTCGAAACAGGTATTTCTTTCTGGCATTCTTCTGGCATTGCGGTGTCGCACATTGCATGCGAGGATCCGATCTTTTACCTATATATTTTAGTAAACAATTCTAAGCTTACCTGATGTTTGTGTCGAGCTTGAGAAATCTTCCTCTGATGAGTCCATTTTCGTATCAACCCATTTGCAAGTTGCCGAGCAGGGAGAACTATGATCTTCGTCCACCGTTTGAGCATCAGGGAACATGGTTTTCGGATTTGGTTCTAATGGATCGTCAACCCTCTGTGGGGGGCCCTGAGTCTCCGTCTGCTTCACTGCAACGAAGACGTATCCGGTACTGCTGATTTGCTTATTATGCGCAGCTAGCAGTTTCTGCAGCTAGAACGAGCATATTAAGGTGTTACACTTGACATAATTATCTTATAATTATTTAAACTTACTTCGTCGTTAATTTCTCCTCCATTTTGAGAATTTGCACGCTCCTCCAGCAGGTTTAATTTTCGACTGACCAGCGTGGGTGCATTTCTTGGTTCTGTGGGAAAATATGTACATTTCATTATTAAAAATGTATTGTTAATAGTTTAAAATACCTACGCTTAATGCTGCGTGATTTATAATGCTCGCGAGCAGCTTTCTTCTTCGGCGACATGGTTTTTTTTTTCAAATTGAATACTGCGCAAAAATGGCTAACTTTTCTGATTCTGAATCAAAGCTGTGGAAGCAGTGCTGCACACTAAGAACAAATAACTCAAATGTACACACCAAAATTCTTAAATTTTGTTCGGTACTTTTTTTGCTGAATTTGGTCTGTAAAATGTAATTTTTACCGAATGTTTGGTAAAATTTGATGTTTTACCACTTTCCAGCAATAAGAAAAACTGCATTTCTGTAATTTGCAGAAAATTACCGAAAACTGTATGTAAACATTACTGATCAAAACTGTAAATGCCCGAAATCCCGCAATACTGTCAAAAATTGACGAATGTACTGTAAAAACAGTCTTTTACAAACCAGACTGTAAAAAGTACCGAACGGTTTGTAAATTGTCTGTACTGCCAAACTCAACATTTTTTCGCCATTTTGAAATTGAATATTGCGCAGTTCTCCGTAGATTAAAGGCGCAGTTAAAGTAAGTGTTAAAAATGGAAGACATTAAAACAAATTGGAGCTCTTGATGGAGGAGCAAGAGATCTTTTCCGTAAGTAAAATTAAAATACATTTTTTTTTCATTG
Organism: Ochlerotatus camptorhynchus; assembly: GCF_037179485.1. Classification (NCBI taxonomy): domain Eukaryota; kingdom Metazoa; phylum Arthropoda; class Insecta; order Diptera; family Culicidae; genus Ochlerotatus; species Ochlerotatus camptorhynchus. The sequence goes on from NW_027040781.1 coordinate 1,228,954, forward strand.
TACTTTGTAGATGGATCTTCAGAATAATTTCAACACAGTGCCAAATAGTGAAGTCCCACTTTTATACCTAAAAGGAAATTTAATGGAAGACACTTCGAAAGGATGCATTGCATGGAAGGGATGGTCTGCATCCATCAAGAAAGATGCCAAGTATTGTTTCCGAGTGCTGTGTGAGTGCTTCGCTGCTTTCAACATAAGCTGCAAGCCAGAAGACAAGCAATTTTTCTTGTTTCCTCTGCAATTTTTCAAGGCGTAGGAAACCTTACTACCACGGGAGATAAATTTATGAGAAGCATCAATTGATCGAAACAATTAAGAAATTTTTAAACTGATAAAGGTTAAAAACTGATTGAAATCATCATGGATTAATAAATGTAAAAAAAAAACAATTGAAATGAACCATATTATTATTCACACCAAATTTGGAAAAAGAAAAGAAAAAAAAAATCGATAAAAACCAGCTACAATTCAATCGGTAGTTTTTGCTGAACAAAACGTAAATTTTAAAATCAAATCTGTATTTTTTTTACTGAATTTCGGTAAAAATCTGACAGAACGCTTTTTTGTTTATTTTACCAATCATTCAGTTAAATTTGCAATGCGTTTCAGCAAATTTTGACAGCTCATATGACCGAAGTCAAATTTACAGAACGCACTGTAAAACAAAAAAATACCGAATAGATTACCGAATGTTCAGCTGTTCCATATTCGGTAAAAAATTACAGTATACTGTAAAAAAATCTTAGTGTGTAGGTTTACTTTACTTAAAGTATGGTTTCATAATGAAGGCAATTTCGTCTATAACCATAGAAAAACATTATAATACAGTTCCATTTAATGTTCACATTGAAAAAACAGGAATGTTGAAGTTTCTTATGGTTAAGGAGTATACGCAACAATTTAATAAAGGTTTTGTATATGGTAACTATATCTTGTACAGTTGAATTACATTATTACTGTAATGAATCAAGTATACAGAAACCATAATCAATATGGTAACCTCAATTCGAACCGTTGGGATAAAGTCGTACCGGTTATCGAAATGGTATTTAATTATGCGGGTAGAAAATTCTGATGGAAGTGTGTTTAGAGTATGTCGAACTGTGTTTTGGGTGAGGTTTTGGGGTGTTAAACACAAAGTGGCAGAGTTGTATTTAATTTGATACATGATCTTCAATAACTTTTTGCAAGGCGTCTGATTATTAGTGGACACAAACATTTTTTCAATAATCAGTAATAGAAATTTCCCAAACGGTGTACACACTTAAATTTTTTCGCCGAGATTCCAACAGCCGAGTAATTCTGCAATTTATTTTGCTGAGATTCAGTCAAACAATTGCCGAGACTCAGCTAACAAATTAAATTTTGCTGAGATATCAGCTAACAAACAGATATTTTGAAGTGATATCAGCAAAAGTGAATGCCGAAGTAATCGGCTGTTGGAGATTTTACCGAGCTAGATTAAGTGTGTAAGGGGATTTCTATCCGTCTAACCTTTGTAGCGAATCGTCAAAATTTGGTTTTGTTTCCCTAATAAACGGGTATTATATACTGACGATATCTTAGATGGTGTGACCACACCACATAAAATTGGGATGATATCTCGAATTAGTGGTTAGGCGCATCTTATGGTTATTATTTATGCGGGTTGTTTTCGAGATTGTTCTCCGAACTCCATCCCTGTTCAACCACATGATAGTGAGTTTGCGTTCCGAAAATGCGTTCTTGCTCCTCCAACTATGCCCCGCCAGTGGTGGGGCGAAAATATTTCTCTTCGCCCTCTCGTGTATCGTCGCCGCCGTCGCGCACACACTCAACCGATATTTTTTCTCCGTCGTCCGTCGTCGTCGTCAGTTTTTATTCAAGATGGCGAACGTACGGGACAGCGACATTTCCCTGTGGCTACACAATAAGCTTGGAACATCAAATGACTCGTGGATTAGCGGTTCTATCATATCACAGCTGAACAAGGAAGTGCTGCGGAACATTAAGGAGTGTTTTTCGGATCTTCAGACGCAGGTGAAGCTGAAATTGCTGCTCAGTTTTTTCCATATTCCGCGGAGGATCGTCGAAGAGGTAAGCAAAAATATGAGGGAGACAACAGGGTCCGTCGGTGGAGTGCGCGGAGAATGGTCTTCTTGTGACGGTGTGTGGTAGTAGTGTAGGCAACGCGCGCGGGGTTTTCGCTTTCGCGACGTTAAATCGGATTCGGATGAAGGTGTGTGCGTGTGCAGGAACGGGCGAAAGAGAATGTGACGGCGAAGAGACAGAGAGAGAGTGAGAGAGGGAGAAAGAGTGAAAATAGGTGGTCGCAAAAGTTTGTTGTGGCTTTTTTTGCAGCAGGGCGAATCGCGGAATGTTTTTGTGATGTAAATGTCAGAAAATTTTATGTACTTTTGGACGGGCGGTAGGGTGATGAAAAATTGGATTATTTTTCGGTTTTTTGCCTACATGCATTCAATCGATGGTATGAATAATTTGATGTATACATTAATGGTAATTTCATGATGGGAAGGGAATCCTGCTCGAATATCGAATGGCGAACTTCTTGGAATTTCTTGATGTTAATCGCATTTAGATTTTTACTTTTACAAAAGAAAGGTGTCAGGTCAGATAATTAAGCGTACGCCGATTTTTATTTTTGTTTGTGCACTCTCATTTCTCGTTTACTGTCGAATTTTCGTTTTTTTGCGCTCTGGGACTGAAAGCTTCAAAACCGCTACTGTTTGTAATAATGAAATTACGCGCTAGTTGTAACAATTTCACGTATATGGGTTATGCTATTGTTTGATTTGAGGTATGTGTGGGTGATGTGTAAAAATTAAATTTAATGTTGTTGAGTCGCTTTAAAACAGCGGAAATTCGATTCAATTACGTGGTCTTTAATCATGATTGCTTTTTTTCCATTTCAGTGGAAAACCGAGCTGGACGAAGTGATTGAAGTCGCTGGCCTAGATTCAGAACTATGGGTATCGATGATAGCGGAAACGATCAAAACTCTCCCGACGACCGGTTCGCTCAATACAGAAATCTCCGACTACGAAGAAACGAGGCCCATTTTCACCGACATGGTCAACGAGCTGCGGAGGTTGGTGGTCAAGAATGCCGATCTGGGTCTGCTCCCACTCGAATGTCAGTATCTCAACAAATCCGCTTTGGTTTCGGTGGTCGGCCAACAGTCGACCCCGGTTAAGCATTTCACACTAAAACGCAAACCCAAGAGCCAGAATCTGCGCGAAGAACTTGAGCAGAAATCGAAGGACGCCCAGAGCTGCCTGAAGAAAATTTCCGCGCCGACAGTGCCTTTGAGATCACGAGGAATTCCACGGAAAATGACTGATACGACCCCGCTGAAGGGAATTCCCTCGAGGGTTCCGACCGGTGGATTCCGCTCGCCACCTACATCACAGGGACCGAATCGGCCCAGTCTCAGTCGAATGCCCGCCGGTAGGAAGGAAGGTGGTGTTAAATTGCTTGAAATCGGAGAACAACCTTTAGGCTACGCAGCCGCCAAGAAGCGAAAACGAGAACAGGAACGTGAAGAGCAGCAAAAGAAAGCCGCCGAGCAAGCTAGTGCACAAGCCAGTCAGGATGTGAAACCAGTGATTGCTGCTCCTACGACATCTACGGTGACAACAACGACTCCGGACTATGCTGCCGGTCTCACCGCTAGTACCGTCTATAGTCAACCTGCTACCCCTATGCCGAATACTACGGTCAAAGAAACGGTCGTACCGACGGCTGCACCGCAAGCAATGCAAACACAACCACCTCAACCTATGGAGATCAAGCAAGAAATCAAGCAGGAGATCAAATCAGAACCCATGCTAAGTAGCACACCGGTGCAAACCATTCCGATAGTGTCGTCAACTCCAATCCTGCAGCAGACAGTGCCTCCGGTTCCTCCTTTGGCTTACACTACACCTCAGCCGCAAAAACTAATCACTATCAAAACGGAACCAAACGTTTCGATTCCGATGGCCGTTTCCTCCAATCCACCATCGCTGGTTCGATCTGTCACGCTTCCTACGACTACGCAGATCAAATCTCATCCCCAGCAGCATATTCAACAGCTTCCAACCGTTGCTAGTTCTGTACAAATGATTCATCATAATACCACCGGAACAACCATAGCAAGCAAACCCGCTTCTGCTCCTCCAAAGATCGAGATCATCTCGTCGAAAACGATCCAACCGGGTACGATACAGGCATCGATCCCAAAATCAACTACGATCATCAACCAAGGTGGGAATATTCTGTTCACCACGAAACAACTTCAACCCAGCACTACATCATCAAGTACCGGAACGATCATCCAGCAAAAGCAGGGAACCTATGTTCTTAACACCTCCCCACCTGGCAAACAGATCAACATTCAACGACTGATCTCCAATGCAAGCTCAACCGCCACTCCAACCCTGACAACGACCATTTCCCGCGCTCAGCATCAACAGCAGCTGATTCAAGCTCAACAGTTGCAAACCCAACAGCAGTTACAGCAACAGCAAAGCCCACAACCAACGACTCCCACCCGGATTGTTCAGATCAAAACTGCTCCGACGGTTTCTCTTAACAACAATCAACTGTTGCAGAACATTCCTCCATTAATCTCAACGCAACATCCGGGCTCCGGTGCTCAGCCGACCATTCTAAACATCCAAACCATACAACAGCAACAGCAGCAGCAACATCAACAGCTGCAAATCCAACAGCAACCGACGACTCCTCAGAAGCGAACCATCACGATTACGGCGCAGAATCCGCAAAACAACAACATGATCGCCACGTCGGTCGCTCAAATTCTGCAGCAGCAGCAGTTTCAACAGCAGCATCAGCAGACCATCCAAACGACTTCGATCGTAACGGGAACCACTCAGCAGCCCAAGTACGCCCAGGTGGTCATGTCCCCGAACGTCAAGGGCAAAACCATATTCCTAACCAATCCTTCGAGCATCCCGAACGTGCTAAACCAAAAAGGCGTCATCCTGCGCACGGTGGACCCCTCGGGAAACACCGTCTATCAGCAGATTCCCCTTCAAAACGTGTCCGGCTTGAGTGGTGCCACCATCATCAGTGGAGGTCCCCCGGGTTTGGTTAAAACCGAACCCGACACCAAACCCCAGCTCAGTCAAATTCCGGCTCTGGTTCCCACGAGTTCCCTACACCAGAACATCCCCGCTCTCACGCCAGTCGTCATTCAACAGTCGCAACAGCAACAGCAAGTTCAGCAGACTTCGACTATCCCGGCACTGATCACCAACATCTCCCAGCAAGGCCAACAGCAAGCACAGCAGATCAAAACCGCGCCGCAAACGATGACAATCATCCGGCCGGTGGGCGGAAACAACGTACAAACAGTGCTTCCGCAGGGTCTGACGCTAATACAGCGACCGGGCCAGCAACCGCAGCTAGTGCAACTAAACCAGGCCACCGGTGGCCAGGTACAGGGACAGCAACAGCAACCACAAACCAGGACCATCATTACGCAAATCCCCCAGCAACAGCAAATGCAACAGCAACAACACCAGCAGCAACAACATCAACAACAACTACAGCCGCAGCATACGATACAATTTCAGGCGGCGGGAGCCCCGCGGGCCGGAGGCACCACCATACAGCTGGTGCAGCAACCACAGCAGCAAGGTAAGTGTGTTTTTGGTGAATTGTTGGGGGAGGTGAAGAATCTTCGTTTGGGGACTACTGCAAATGTAGCTGTTCTGGATTTGCTTCGTTGGGTGTATTCCAAATCACAGGAAGCAACAATGTCGTAAGATCGCTCGATTGAAACAGCTCTTTGAGGTCCATATAAACGGCTCTGTCTTGGGCACCAGAAAGCAATTGCATTCGTTGAGACAACGTTTTGTGTAGAATGCATATCGTGCTGTAAAAATGTAGCGCTGTCAACATGACAAGAACAATGTCACAGAAAAAATGTTGTTGAAATCCCGATCAAAATGATACTTTTCGGATCGGATGGCCGCTCTTTGCAATCGGAGAGTTTGAACAGGAACTTCTAGAATCCGAGATCCATCAAATTGGTGAATTTACGAAAGCTAAAAGCAGTCACTAATTTCATTGTCAAATGTAGACATTTTTCAAAGCGCTCTTCTTCTTCATTCTTTTATTTAACGTCGGTCTCTGGTCCGCAATCTAGTGCCAATCACCGACGGACATCGATTGCCATCCATTGACGGCAATCGAATGTGCAGGAAGGCAGCTTTCACACCTGTGTAGGATATCGCACCCATTCAACACACATGGGCCGGGACCAACGGCTTTACTTCCCATCCGAAGGAAGACGTGACCAGAGATTTTTTGCCTCAGAAAAATCCCATCGACCTCGGCTGGGATTGAACCCAGACCCATTGGGGTGTTAGAACGCAGTCACGCTTACAACTACACCACCGGCACCGGCTTTCAAAGCGCTCGGATACAATTTCATGCTACCGCTGTCAGTGTGTTCATCATACAAACAAAAGGCTACAAAAGAAACTTCTTCAGAGGAACAACGCAGAAAGTAGACCTCAGTTGCGTAAACCGGAAATGCAAGCAGTACCAGTGGAATAAGCCAGGAATACAGCTAGCATCAATATGGTCAGCGGCTTTTCGGTTTTGAATCAACCAGGTTCCACATAAAACTCCAAAATGTCTGAAAATTCAGTTGTGGGTTTAACAATATGCTTTTGAATTTCATTGCTTTATGGTTCAATTCGCCATCAGTTGATATGCGTCCATAGACTCTCTCGAGTGATGACTATGTTTCCACCTCGTTTGTCAGCTCAGATAAGCAAATAACGTTCGATAGAATTATTTACATCATCGTTTTGGATGATTTGCGTTATAGGGCTGAAGCATACCATATGCATTTCAATTTGGGAAGACAATCATTCTACAGAGAGCATTAGGTATTTCAACTGTGGTCCGTTCGCTTCTCGTACCATTTTCATCCTGTATTCGAGAGAAGGATAATCTGAGTTGCAGCTATCATTCGAAATAGCGATTTCGATGTTTCGATTTGAATGGTCTGAGGTTTCATTCGAACAGAGGATGATGTTTCGGTACAGTGTTTATTTGTTTATTTGGTTCTACATCAACAGACTGGGTTTAGTCAAAGACAACAAATCAAGAAGACTGGCAACTCTTCCATTTTCTCTTACGAACGCTATGAGACAGGTACAATTGCGTCATCTGCCGCTCAAAGGTAAATGCTTCCTCAGGCGAAGGTAAATACATACTCAGGCGAAAAAGTACTAGCAGATTGATACTTGCCTGAGCGACCAAGTTGGAAGACCTCGTCACCGGATCCGAACACAGGAACACAGAACACTCAGTTAAATCAGCAATGCTCGACTGTGACTGTGGGCTTCCATCATGAATTCTGATGCGTGTTATCGTCTTCAAATTACTTAAACAGGATTCCACTGGGCCAAGTCACAGGATCCAGAGCTACATCCCGGTATTTTTCTCGACTCCGATCATGGATGATACCAAACCACATTCTTCTTGACCAGAGAAAACACCTTCGGATCCTCACATAGCAAGCAGTCCTTAGTCAGCGTAGCCACTGTTTCTTTTTTCACGCTCGGATTAATTCATGAAATATACAATCAGAACAATTCCTCCGGTAGAGGAACGATAATAACAGGGTTATTCACAAGCGCTTTTATTCCGCCAACTAGAGGTTGTTAGCTAGTTGGCTGCAATTCACGGTGACGTTTCTTACTGCTGGCTTACCCGATCTTTATCTCGTACTGGGGGTGATACCATAGATGTAACTTTAAGACTAGTAGGTCCCGAAGAAACGTGCTCAACTTTTTGGCTCAGCTCTGGTACTATCTTCGGTCCCAAGCTAATCGATGCACCCCTCGAAACAAAGGAAAATCCACGAACCCCTAATTTTGTCTGTCAAACTTTCATAGCGAATCAAAACAAACATTGTGTAGTACTAGAATTTCGACTAGAATGGGGTACGTTAATCGATTTTCTTGGGACCAATAGGCTAGTCAAATAGTGAGCCAATTTTAAATTGTTAGTTTCCATCGGTTGGTGATACGTTGTAATCTATTTAGTTCGTTCGTTGAAGCGATATACAATTTGAATTTTGAATTTTATTTTTAATTTTTTTGGAAAAAAAAAACAATTTTTTCTGTTCATATGATTTTCCACACCGTCTTCTCAGACTTAATTTTGTAGCTTTCAGATGTTTTCGAGTTATGATTTTTTTTTTGGAAAATACCTATGTAAAAACACAAACGCCCTTTTGAAAATTTAGTCTTGAGTCAAAAAGGTCTCTTAATCCGTAACAAAAAAAATCCTATGCTGATGAATCGAACAGATTTTTCTTAAATTTTGACCCAAGGGGTAGGTCATTTTGCACACCAATCTTGAGCCATCTTTTTTGTCAGTGTGCCGCAGGTGTGCCGGTCATAGAGAAAGCTGCGATTGTTTGTAAAATACCCAACCCGGCAACCCGGTATTTCTGACATCTTGCATGTTTTGGTTTGAAGTCGCAAGGATACATTGGTCTAGTGGCAACCAAGGAGGAAAGCAATTTCTAAAAATGAACATACATCGAAAAATACTACCGCACCGCCGTCGGACGTATGTGAAGAAAAAATGCTCCAATAAATGTGGATGTAGTTACTATCCCATGGGAACTGATAGGACCTGATTCTAAATATATCTGATCGGTTGTAGATGATGCACTGATGCTCAAATTCATAGTATTCGTTCGTCAGCCGATTGAGGCTTGCTTATGTTTGCTTGTGTTCATAGGATAATATCCTGTGTATTAGGGTTTTATAATGTCCTCAAAGGCAGACCAGCCTTTCGTGATGTGAAAAGCAACGTTCTGTCCGCGGCCGGAAAGAGTTGGAACCGGTGGGGAACATTGTTGGAGATCGAATATAGAGGATGTTGAATATGACTTCTGTAGTTTGTTTTGTGTAAGTTGCAGCATTATTTGAATTAAGGGTACTAATGGGGTCTGATTGATTAACTGCCACTTTCTCTCGAGCCCTCGATGGAACCTACATTTCGGATTTAAATCTATGAGTGAATTGCTGGTCTGAGTTCCTCTGGTATATTCAATTAGAGGATGTTCCTGAATATACAGTCAAACAGCATGTAATGTTGTGAACAACTCCAATGACAGTTGTCCAGCAGTGCTCCCATTTTATTTACAACAATCCAATGTCCAGAGTTGGTTGGAAATGCTATCTAGTGTGAAGTTTAGTGTGATAATTTATTAGCTAGATAATGATCTTAGAAGTGGGTAGGTGGATAGTTCCGTTAGAGTACGGCAGTATGAAAATTGAATAGATGTTGAAAATGAGCGAAGGGCCATTAATGCGACAGTACTAAGTCAAACGCACATCTTTTGCCTAACCCGTACGATGTTCGCGGAGGTTTGAAGTATGTCTTCAAATCTACGGGCAAAAAATGTGCGCCCGCCTTTGCTCATTACTGTCTGCGGCTGTGGAATAGTTCTAGCGACGTTTCATCACTACCTAAAGCCCCACGTTGCCGAGAGCAATCCAATGTCTACGGGGTTGTGCCGAAGGTGTGCCGAATTTAATTTCAGCACAATGTGAGTGACTTACCCTTTGTTTTGACCAGTATTTCCAGATCGTTTGGGTCAAATTGGTACAATCGTTAAAGACATAATTGAAAAAAAAAATCTCTTACAAAAACTGATCTAGACAAGCCAAATTGATCTAGATTTAAAAAATTTTCATATTACCTGTAAGCTTTTCGAAAAGCCTGCAGAATGAAAACAAGAATTGTTTGGGCAGTAGAGGGTTAATAGGCGTCGAGGCTTCCCCATCGGAAAACATGTCAGTTTTAATACTTAAGCTGATGTCTTTGTTAGAGATACAAATAGTCATGCTCCCATCCAACTATGATATATGATTACATGTGATTCTCATCAGCTGTAATACATTTAAAGAGATGTTAAAAAGCTCTCAAATTTCGTCAAACTTTGTCAACGCTGGTTTATCAGTCCGTGAGCATTTATTAGAATCCAAGCGCGTTAGATCAAAATTTCCTAACATTCCCCCGTAATTCCATCTCACCAGAGCGCACCATCGTACAACAGCAACCACAACAGATTCAGATCCAGCGGACACAGATTGCCCAACAGCAGCAGCAGCACCAGGGCACCACGGTCACCATTCAGCAGCAAAACGCTACGGCTGTCGGTCAACAGCAAACACAACAGCAAGGCACTCGCAAGGGCCTATCCTTATCGGTAAGTCTCGATGCCATTTTAGTAATATTTGAATTCCGTTACTTACACTGTTCTTCCCTCATCACCCCTCCCCGAAGAACAAACACGTCATAGAAGCGCACGACATGTTCAAGCGGGCCAACCGAGTGACCCGCCTGGAGAAGGCACTGATTCTCGGATTTATGGCCGGCTACCGGGACAACCCGCGGCCAAACCCGGAAAATGTCGTCACCATCAAGCTGAACGAGAGCAAGGTAAGTCCGGAATCGATTTTCCTCGCTTTCAATTAAACCCAATGTTTCCATTGCAATCGCAGGAAAAGGTCCTCCAAGCGGACGACACCCAGGCTCTGATGTTGGTAGAATCGCTTATCACGCTGGACTACAACACCGGCGAGTGGAAAACGTTCCGGAAGTATCGCGAGCTGGATCCATCGCAGCAAAACGAACCGGGAACGGCTGGTCAAGCGGCAGCCCAGCAAAACTCGGTGGTTATTTAATATTTAGCGTAGCAGAAAAAAGCGTGATAGCAGAAGGAAGGTAGTGTACAATAGTGATAAGAGTGAATCCAAACAATTAAATGCTTAGGAAAAGCGAGGATGCGAGAATGAATGGGACGGTGCGTGTACCTATTTGTATTTATAAACATCCGTTATGTTGTTTTCTTATCAAACGATAACATCTCTGTTGTTGTACTTGCTGTGTATCGACGGCATAACATAGGCAAAAATGTGCAAATATCTATATTTTCATCTCATGAAATAAAACCTACGCTGTAAAAGGGCAGTTAGTACTGTATGCTTATATAGTGTGAGAGTTACGAACGATAAAACAATAGGACAGGAAAAGTGCGAAACAAGCATGTATTGAACAATTACGCTGAACAGATAATGTTAGAACTGCAAACACAATAGAAGTTACATTTCCGAGCAAGAAAACGTTACATCCAGTTTTAATTTCTTATCGAAACGCAGGCTTTGTATCCCATATGCCTAGCCGAGGGGATGCTGTATAAATATTATAGACTTTAATTGGAGTGCACTTGTTGAGGAGGGAAACGAGTTCTCGGCCGGAGGTGGGTCGTTTCCTGCGAAAATAGGCGTAAGAAATCAATGATCAGTGCTTGAGAATCTAACCGTAGAGGACAACCATGTAAGCAGTTAAGGGACGCCATGCGTGTTGTATGTAGTGTAGAGAACGGTAAGAGACACACAGTAGTAGTTTTTATTGGTAGAAAAATGAAATATTGAGTAATTCTGTAATTACGACGCTATTCTAAAAAAAAAAAAAATTGCTGAAAGTAAACAAAAAAAATCAGAAGCAAAATAATATTGATTATTGAAATATTATTTTACCATCTAGGCAAAAGTACCATGAATGTGTATATTCCAAGAAGCGCAGCGTATACAGTGCAAGAAAGTGTAAAACAATACTTGTAAAAGGTGTTTTTTTTTTATTGATTTGAGAAATACCTAGCTCATTTTTTCAGAGTACTCAGACGCAGAATGGAAAAATCAACAAAGAGGACATTTTTCAGTGGAACCATTAAACTCAACATTAACGACAATGAAGCTGACAACCAAATCGGGGTTGGCAGTGGATAGTGCCGAAGAAAGTAAGTTACTAAATAGTTTGAAAAGTGACCTAAGGTTACCGAAAAAGCACAGAGCACAGGCATGGAGGCTCAAACAAAATTTCTCTAAAAACTTGTGTAAAGTTTCCTATTCGACTTAAGCGCCACTAACGGTGACTTCCCTACTTAAAAACCCTCTTTGACAACATGATGGCGCTGGCGTTGCACAACTTACACTTGACACTAAGTGCTGGTAGCGCCAAGTGGCAATTTTCAACCGATAATTTATCGATACTAGCGCCAAATTGGCCGAAAGTGCAAAATTTCTAGAGGAAATCAGGGATGCTAGTGCTACCACAGAGAACAGACGTTCAAGATCGGTCAGAAACTTGTGTAAAATAAGTGGGAACGTCGCGGTTACGTGGTGTTAGCATCTCCTGATTTTCTCTATAAATTTTCCACTTTCGACCAATTTGGCGCTAGTATCGATAAATTTTCTGTTGAAAATCGCCACTTGGCGCTACTAGCACTTAGTGTCTTGTGTAATTTGTGCAACGCCAGCGCCATCATGTTGTCAAAGAGGGTTTTTAAGTGGGGAAGTCACCGTTAGTAGCGCTTAAATCGAATAGGAATCTTTACACAAGTTTTTAGAGAAATTTTGTTCGAGCCTCCATGCCTGTTCTCTGTGACTTTACACAAGTTTCTGACCGAGCTTGGACGTCTGTTCTTAAATCTTAATTCCTGCTCTTTTTCGGGTGCGATTAAGGATGACCTGTGGGTATTGGAGTCCTGGTCCGGGATGTGAGGACCCGTCGGGATGGGTGTCCGGGGGTTCCTGTTCAGTGGAACCGGTGCATATTTGTGTTATTAGCGTCGTTTTGCCGTTTCTGACTCGGTTTCTGCCACTGATCCTCATGCCGGTTTCTTTCTATGTTCGGTGTCGGAGGAGGATCCGGAATGGATTCGGAATGGATGGCCGTTTTCTGATGAGGTTGAGCAAAGCTGAAGCAACTTTTTCCGAATGTAACAAGAAAGAAATAAAAAGGCATGACACGCTAAAAACCGTTTACCCAAATCCTATATTGCTGAAATAAACATGCTTTTGAATTTAATTCAAACATGAATATTTTAGTTTTAAAAATGCTTTTAATTTACTTTGAATAATTCATATGTTTAGAGTATAAACATTTATATTTTTGTTTTAAATGAGCAAAATTCGTATCCGTGTAGGGCAAATGGATGTAATGTCGGCCTAAATGCCCTTAATTTGGGCCCATACATAAATTTAGCAGTATTCTAAATTTTTAATAGCGACCAAAAATATCCATTAGTACCGTCCCAATGACGCGTTCATATAGATAAAATTGATAAATAGCAGACACTAATTCCAACTAATTCCGACGCTCCGATACAGCAGCGTTCTTCAGCCGGCCGCCAACGCAGAGTATGCCTTCAGCAAGTTGCGGATTGAGCGGAGAAATTCTGGACGAATCTTGCACCTGACCACTCTTGGAAAGGTCTGCTAGTTCCTGGGGAAAACTTTCTTGCTGTGACAATTTCACGAGAGCCTTGATCGCATCGCTGTACTCATGGGAAGTGATGTAGCCTACCTTCCTGCAGAGTTGATTCACTATAGACGAATTCCATTTAAATCGTTGAATGTAGACAGTCAGTCGCACAAGATCTAAAGGGTATCCACGATGAAATTGCCACACTATGAAATTGCTCTAACTTTTTAACCGTTGGGTAGAATTTAATGAAAATTTGGGTGGATTTAGTTCATAGTGCATTATTTACATCCTGCAAGTTTTAAAGTCCTGTGATCAAAACTCGCGGAAATGGAGTCGAAAGAACAGCTCGTGCGTGATAAAATCTTGCGCATTCATCACGAGAACAAGGATCTCTCGCATCGTTCCATCGCTAAAACGTTGGGAATCGCGAATTCCACGGTGTCGCGAGTGATTAAGCGGTTCGAGGAACGGTTGACCACCGATCGGAAGCCCAGAAGTGAAGGAAAAAGTATTCCGTACAACACCAAAAATCACAACCGCGTAGTTGGGGCCTTCAACCGAAATCCGAACGCCTCCGTTAGGGATGTGGCTAAGAAGCTGCACCTAAGCCGAAGTTTTGTCCAGAAGGCCAAAACTAAGGCTGGGCTTCGAACGTTCAAGGTACAAAAGGCCCCTAATCGCGACGAGAAGCAGAACAAGTCCGCCAAAACCCGTGCCAGGAAGTTGTACCTCAACATGCTGACGAAAGTTGAATGCTGCATCATGGACGACGAAACATATGTGAAGGCCGACTTCAAACAGATCCCCGGCAACCTGTTTTTCACGGCCAAGGATAAGTTCAGGGTTCCGGAGCATGTCCGCACTCAGAAGATGTCCAAATTTGCGAAGAAATTCCTGGTTTGGCAAAGCCATCTGCACGTGCGGGAAGCGGAGTGCACCTTTCGTGACCCAGGACACGATGAACGGACAGGTGAACATAAAAGAGTGCCTCCAGAAGCGGCTGCTTCCTCTCCTGAAGGCCCACAACGTCCCAACAATCTTCTGGCCGGATTTGGCCTCATGCCACTACTCCAAGGACGTGCTGAAGTGATATGCGGACAATAAGGTCAATTTCGTGCCGAAAATGTTCAACCCTCCCAACACTCCGGAGCTCCACCCCATCGAGAAGTACTGGGCGATTATGAAGCAGCACCTTCTTAAACGACCTAAGGTAGTGAAGACAGTCGAGGAACTGAAGAAAGTATGGGTTTACATGCAAAAAACGGTTGATTCACAGGTTGTGCAGAATCTTATGGCCGGGGTTAAGGCCAAGGTGCGAGCATTTGCGTATGGACTGTAAATAAAATACGAGTAAAATGGTAAAATGAAGTTTAATAGTTATTTCTCAATCCCTGAAAATTTGATGGCAATCGGATGAAAACTCGAATTTTGCGAATCAATTTTGTGTGTGGCAATTTCATCGTGGCCACCCTTTACCAGAGACGATCGAAGGCCGAAAATTTCACTCGGATTGACGGGACGGTTGGAAGGGCTGCTGCAATGACCTTACTCTCCAGATCCGCCATGTTGAACTTGTTCTCATCGATTTCTAGCACTTTCGGCCAGTACTGCTGATCTAACTTCAGTCAGCAAGGCCCATGAAACCAGCGTGGTTCGTACTGCAGCTGCACTGGGGTCATGCCTCTTGAAATAATATTCTCCTCTCCTGCGACGTGATTCCAAATTCCTCCCTTCGTTATGTGTTGGATTTCGGAAACACGGTTTGCCACAAATTGCTTCCATCTAGATGGCGACGACGAAAGCCAGCAAATGACGATGGTTGAGTCAGCCCAAAAGAAGCATTTGGCAGTAACGTTGATGCTGTTGACGATTTTCTCGTAGAGGTGCGCTAGGAGCAATGCGGACGATAGTTCCAGGCGAGGAGTCGATAATGATTTCTTATTTTTCTTCAAATTTTCGAGTGGAGCTACTCGAGATTTGGAGGTCAGAAGATGTACTGCCACGCTTCCATCTATAGCTGTAGTGCGAACGTATACGCCCGCTCCGTACGCTTTGTTTGAGGCGTCACAGAAGCCATGCAGCTCTACTGCTACGACGATACGGCTTATTCCAATCCATCGAGGTACTGCTATCCCGTCTAAGCTTGCTAAGTTCCGCCTGTACTCTCGCCAGTACTCCTGTAACTGCATCCACGTAGAAGTCCTTTCTAAGGACCTTTGCAGCAGCTGGGTGCGAATCCTTGCCTTCATCGGCCAAGCTTTGCAGACATTTCGTAGCCATGTAAGGTGCTGATGCAGTGCCGTATCTCTCCAGACGATTTTATGCAGCAGTAAACTCTGCAGCACCATCCGATACATTTTGGCAACGTCTCCTACAAGAGCGAATCGATGTGTACGGAAACGGAAAGTGATATCCACTATCATGTCTTGAACTACGGGTCCCACCATTAGTCCATCGTTGAGTGAAATCCCTCTGGACGTTTTGCAAGAAGCATCGAATACTACTCGCAGCTTCGTCGTCGTGCTGTCAGGCTTGAAAACAGCGTGGTGAGGCAAGTAGTACGACGGGGCACTCGTATCTTCTTCGAAAATTTCCTGCATATGACCCATGGATAAATATTCGTGCATGAAATCCACGTACTGCCTTTTCAGTTCTGAATTCATCGAAAAACGACGCTCCATTCCCATAAAACGCTTGATTGCAGTCGATTTGGACTCACCGAGCTGCTGGATAATCGCCTCTTTCTTAGGTAACGTGACCACGTATCTCCCTTCTTCATTCCTGAGCGTTGTCCTATCGAAGAATTCTTCGCATGCTGATTCCTCGACCGATAACGTACTGGTGGATTGACAAGTTTCAACTTCCCAGAACTTCGAAAGCTGATCTTGAATCTGTGCTGTTGAACAGATTAGAGTGTACGATGCGGCGCCTGCAGGATTTTCAGGAATACGACCGGAAACAATCCAACCAAATACGGTGTTCTGAAGCGTCGGGCCATCTTCGGTCGCCTTCTGCCTCTCCTCTTTCAGCAGCTCCAAGAAATATTCCGCTCCGATGATGATGTCGATGGGTCCTGTCTCGAAGAACTTAGGATCGGCTAGATGCAGACGATTCGGGAAGATTCCACGTCGTGATGCGGAAACTTGCGGTTGGAAGTGACACAGTTAGCTTCGGCACTCACCGACCCTTGTAGTGTACTGCAACGTTCAAACATATTGCTGTAATCCCTTCGAAATAGATGACCACAAAAGGAGTGAGGAAATCTTTGCGGTGTGTTACTCAGAATAATATGTTTGAGTTGCATTCGAAAGGCATGCAATGGATAACGGATAAAATGAAACTGTGTACATCTTGTCGGCTAAAGCTGTCACACAGCAACGGGGATGAGGATTTAGTGACAGTAGATACAGGTCAGCACGTTTCGCCAATGTTCTCGCCAGCTGCAACAAGAGATGCTCCTTCGTCGGTAGGATCCGGCCAACACGCTTCACCACTATTTTCACCAGGTTCAACGGTGGAAACTGCGTCTTCCATCGAATCTGTTCAGCTTTTGTGAAACTTGGAAAGAATAGGAGCAGTGGCCACATTTTTGGGAACATTGTCACGAATTGATCCTTCAAGTAGTAATTACCGTGGTTCCACAGTTAGCGAAATGTATTCAAAAATTGTGGGCACAATAAAGAAATGGTTTCCCGATGATTTCGAATCTGTTAAGTTAAATTTAAAATCCACTTCTCAAATAGCGGATACAGTACAACAAAAAAATTAAATCCTCAAATTGTTGCCAAAAAGTTAGTCATTTACTAAAATACAATCACATTTTGAAGAAGCCACTCGTCACATGATAACTTAACCAAAAAAATATAATAGGACTACAGCGTTTATCAAAAGCAGGGCGACCTTCATATAGTGCAGATGTGTGTCGTGATTTTCAGCGGGCCTGTCGGGTGCCTTCACAAAATGGTGTTGCTCCATGGTGTCAGGTGTGGGATGTCTCAAGTCTGAGGGAGCCTTACTGGGTGTCCCGCTGTCCAGTACTGTCCGGATGATGATTGTGATTCCAGATCGGTTTGGGGCCGTGAGGTAAACTCAAGGAAACCCTCAGTTGGCCGAAGCGTATTGCTTACTGTTCGTCGGCCACGGAATATGGACACAGCTGCTGCTTTCCTCTCCGTCCGCCGAGCAGATCCGCCACGGTTGTGGCACCGTCTGGGTATACTGGGAGTTCGCTGAATGGGGATTGCAGATCGCTTAAAGCCGCAGTGAGGTAAACTCAGAAAAACCCTCAGCTGGCCAAAGCGGTTGCTGCCTACCGATTGAATGAACCCGGGTGGGACACTGCTGCTTTTATGGAGATGTGCTCTCCTCGCCGTCCGTCAATTGAATGAGCCCGAGTGGGGCACCGCTGCTGTTTTTATGGAGATGTGCTCTCCTCGCCGTCCGTCAATTGAATGAGCCCGAGTGGGGCACCGCTGCTGTTTTTATGGAGATGTGCTCTACTCACCGTCCGTCAATTGAATGAGCCCGAGTTGGGCACCGCTGTTGTTTTTATGGAGATGTGCTCTCCTCGCCGTCCGTCAATTGAATGACGGAAAAGTTAGTTTTTTTTTAGTTTAAATGATCTTTATTTTAGTTTAACTTGGACGATTACCATATAAATTTTTTACTAAGTGATTTAATGATTTCTTCATCTTTAGGTATGGGCAAAATTCAAAATTTGTTTTACAGAATTAGTCCTAGACTTAGTACACGGTCGACCACCTTGGTGGGATTGGTTTGTTTTGTTTTTAGAATTTGAAGAGAAACTACTTAATACTACTATTTACAGCTTAAAACTAACCTACTCTACTATATACACTTAACCTACTATGTACAAATTGCTTATTAAAGCATGTTCAGAAAGATTGCATTTTTGAATAAATTTAGTTGTCATATCATCAATTTTGGAATCTACTTTGGGAATTTCTGCCTCTTGATGGAGGTCTGCTATTCTTGTGTCGAATGGACGATCTAGGATCATCCTCAACACTCTATTCTGTGCAACCTGGATTTTGTTCCTGTGGGTCTGAGCGCACGATTCCCACACCGGGGCGGCATAGAAGATCGCGGGGGCTATGATCTGTTTGTAAACAGCCAGTTTGTTTTGCCTTGAGAGGCGGGATCTGCGGCAAATGAGCGGATACAAACACCTAACCAAGGCGGAGCACTTAACTAGGGTTTTCTCTATGTGCGAGCGGAACAGGAGCTTCTCATCGAACAACATCCCGAGATAAGTAACATCAGTGGACCACTCGACCCTTGTACCATCCATTATTACGGTACAGGAGGGAGACGGTTTAAGTTTTAATGATTGTCTGTGAAGGAACATGATCGCTTGGGTTTTCGAGGCGTTGATTTTGATTTTCCACGTGGTGGCATAATCAGTAAAGGTGTCAAGGCATCGTTGGAGCTTGTTCGTAATTTCACGAGGCATGCTACCCTTGACAGCTATCGCGGTGTCATCTGCAAACAGAAAGAACACGCAACCGTCTCCTAGAGGAGGGATGTCCGACGTGTAGATGCTGTAAAGCAGTGGTCCCAGCAGACTCCCTTGCGGAACACCTGCTGGGATCGGAAATTGTCCCGAAAGGGAACTATTCAACGACACCCTGAACGACCTTTGCTGGAGATAGTTACGGGTGATTTTCACAAGGTATGGTGGAAAGTTGGAGTTACAAAGCTTGTATATAAGTCCGTCGTGCCAGACATTGTCAAACGCCTTTTCGACGTCTAACAAGGCCATGGCTGTGGACTTGGATACAGCTTTGTTACTTCGGATGTTATTCATCACCCGCACTAGCTGATGATTGGTGGAATGCCCCTTGCGGAACCCGAACTGTTCCGGAAGAAGAATGTCATGTTCCTCCACAAACTTGTTTAGTCGGCTGAGGATCAATTTTTCGAACAGCTTGCTCAGCGCTGAGAGCAGGCTAATCGGTCTGTAGCTTGACGGTAGTGAAGGGTCTTTCCCAGGTTTGCGGATCGGGATGATTTTTGCCACCTTCCAGATGCTTGGAAAGTAGTGCAGCTCCAAGCATCTGTTGAAGGTGGCAGCTAGCAGCGAGTACACCCTCGGGCTGAGATTTTTCAACGCTAGGTTGAATATTCCGTCAAACCCGGGAGCCTTCATGTTCTTACTGTATTTCAGCGCTGAGCAAATTTGTTCCTCTGTAATCCGTTCTTCTGGAGGGACGGCACAAGGGGAGGCATCTAACGTCAGGACGCACTGCGCAACCTGGTTCTCGAGTGGACTTGGGATTGTAGAGCCAAGCAAATGCGACTGGGCAATGTGCTCCCCAATTGCATTGGCCTTCTCTTCGTTGGTGATAAGCCGTTCGTCATTGACTCTAAGTGGTGGAATGGGCTTGGGGTGAGACTTCAGCACCTTGGCAACCTTCCAGAATGGTCTGGAACGGTCGTCCAGGTTCTGAACGAGCCGCCCGAAACTCTCGTTCCGGATTGAGACCATTCTGGAAGCGATCTGCCGATTCAGATCGACCATTTCGTATTTACGCTGCAGATCCCCAGTCCGCTGAAACTGGCGTCTACGAACATTTCTGAGCCGAATCAAGAGTTTGGTGTGGGAATCAATTGCTTGAAACTTACCCCTCACAGGAACTCGTCGAACGCACTCTTCGTCAGCCACGGATACGGCTTGATGGAGACCCTCCAGGGCCCGGTCGATGTCCTCCACTGTGTCGAGCGGTGGGTTGTCGTCGATGTGGCGGTCGACCACGCGTCGAAACTGAACCCAGTTGACTCGATGGTAGTCCTTCCGCTGGCACGGTGCAGGGGCCACGTTGTAGCCCAGCTCGGTCAGCACCGGTTGGTGGTCCGAACTCAGGTCGTTGACGGCAACCGGCTTGGCTAATCTGGTGTTTGCCAAGAACAGGTCCAGCGTCGATGGGTTGCCCGTCGGTGATGTGAAGGTTGGTTCGTCCGGAAACCAGACGGAATAGAGACCATGCTGGGAATGGTCGAATAGCAGGCGGCCGTTCTGGTTCTGCTGGTAGTTCCGCCAGGCCTCGTGCCGGGCGTTCAGGTCCCCTCCGATTACGAAGCGGGCATTGGTGCGGGTTATGATGGCAAGGTCGTTCTTGAACTGCTGTGCTGTACCATTGCTAACGGTACATTGCCGGGGGCAGTAGACAACGATGAACCGGACGTTTCCGGTCGATGTTTCCACCTCAACGCCGACGGCCTCGATGATGGAAGTGCGGTAGTGGGGTAGGGTGCAGTACTTGATGCCTTTCTTGATGATGACCGCGACACCGCCCCCCCTGGAGCTGGTGCGATCAAGCCGGACAATGCTGTGGTCGGGCAGCCAGAAGCTGTCACCGGTCTTGAGGTGAGTCTCGGTGAGAAGGCCCACGTCGATGTCGTGCTTGCGGAGGAAGTCTGCAAGCTCAATGTTTTTCGCCCCTACGGAGCGAGCGTTCAAGTTGGCGATCTTTATGGGTTCACGGTCCATAATTAGCGACGAAGGAGATGATAGCTTGGAGCTGTTGTGTTCTTGTTGCGCAGGTGCGCTTGATGATGATGGCCTGGGCCAACAGTGTGACGATCTCATCCGTTGACAGCGGAGTATCGTCTGTAGCTTCACCGGTTGTACCGGCCAATCCCGGAGCAGGGGGATCCGTCGATGGGCCGGAGGCTTGACTGGGTACTGCAGCGGCAGCCGACTGGGCAGCAGCCAACTGTTGGTTGAGCGGGAGCGGCGCCAACACTGGAATTGGCCGTGGTTGGACCGGTGATAACGGAGGAAAGTTCTGCGCGTTGTTTTCCGGGACCTTCTTGCGACCGGGCTGGTTGTTGGACGAGGCCTTCTTCCGGATCTCGGCGTATTCGGCCCGCTTCGGACAGGCCTTACTCGTG
Source organism: Ochlerotatus camptorhynchus (assembly GCF_037179485.1). Lineage (NCBI taxonomy): Eukaryota > Metazoa > Arthropoda > Insecta > Diptera > Culicidae > Ochlerotatus > Ochlerotatus camptorhynchus. The sequence continues at coordinate 1,250,182 of NW_027040781.1, forward strand.
GCCTTGTGGGCAGCACCGCAGTTGGCGCATGTGGGAGCGGCTTCCTCGATGCTGTCGCAGTCGTCGATCTTGTGGTTTTTGCCGCATTTGATGCAGCGGCTGGCCATGCGGCAGTTCCTGGTGCCGTGCCCGAACAATAGGCAGTTCGAGCACTGAGTGACGCCACGGTGGGTTGGCTTATACCGCTCCCACTTCACTACGATGTGGAACAGTGTGCGTGTCGTATGGAGATCCTTCACGGTTGTGGAGTTCTTCTGCAGATGGACCAAGTAGAGCTGGTCACGATACTTGATGGCCTTGCTGCGGGTCATCTTGTGGATTTCGACCGGCTTGAGGCCGTTCGCCTTAATCTCGTCCATTAAGGTGGTGGTGTCCATGTCGTGGAGCCCGCGCAGCACCACTTTCAGCGGCTTGGTGGCCTCGACGTCGTGGGAGAAGTACTCCAGCTTCATCCTGTCCAAGAGGGCCTGGACTGCGTTGTAGTGATTTTCGGCCGAGACCATCAGTTTGTAGCCTTCCGTGCACCGTTGAATGGTGCAGCGAAGGCCCTGCTTAATGTAGAAATCCAGCTGCTCCCATAGCCCGGGAGGAAAGCCCTTCACATAGAAGGGTGGCAACTTAATTTTTTTAGGCACCGTCTCAGGGTCCGACTGCGGCTGGGCTCCGTTCTGCAGGGCGGAGAACGGATTGTTGCTCAGCAGCTTTTTTGCTGCCGATGCGGTGGCGCTGATGTCTTCAGGTCTGGGTCGTTTAGTTCCGGGAGGCCCCGGCTGCGGGTCCGCAACGCCTGTCGGGACGGGTAATGGGGTTTTCTTCTGCTTCTTCTGAGCTGGCTCGGTGGTCGCGCCGTCTCCTGGGAGAGTCTGTTTTCCCGATAAGCCGGCACTCGCGTTACCGCGCGATTTCTTACCCATGGCTGGGTCAGCGAGAGCGTCACTATACAACGCGGAGCTAATTCGACTTGCGAACGAACGAACGAAACTAGAGAGAATTCAAATCGACTGAACTGCTCAACAGTCTGGCAGCGAATGATGTGAATGACGGAAAAATGATAATGCTTGCTCTTATAGTATTTGCTTTGCTACTGATAAAGCCGTCAACCAATCGTAATCTTCCAATTTTCGGAGGACACAAACAGATGTGATTAAACAGTAAGTTTACTTTTAGTTGCTATTTTATATTTTATTATTATTTATATTATTATGATTACACAGCATCACTTTCCTACATTACCCCTTTCCCCTACTCTTCACTCGAAAATTGAGTACAATACCATGTCCTTAAATCTATTAGGTTTCTTAATGTTTCACTGAGGTCGCACCAGCATATTATTTTGGTTATTATTTACATTTTCATCCTGTAACTCGGGACCAATTACATCTCCTTCAATCTGGTCATCTGCCGGGTTAATCGCTTCCGCTTCTTGTTCTTCAGGTACTCTTTTTACATCCTGGACATTCCGAGAGTACTGGACACCTCGATCACTTTGGATGACCACCTTGGCACCATCTCTGGCAACAACAGTAAACCTGTAATTATTATTATTTTTTTTTTTTTTTTAAACAGAAATTAATTTGACTTCAATTAGTTTTACAATATACCTTTCTTCTGAGAAAGTTGGGTCTGATTTTCGCCTTTTTTGCTGCGCAATAAGCACTCTATCGCCGACAACGATGTCCGAACATTTCGCTCCTCTTCGCGTGTCTGCATATTTCTTGCTGTCCAGCTTTGATGCCGCATCTTTCTTATATCCTTATATCCGTTCGATCTAATTGTTCCGTTGGATTTGTACTCCAGAGGCTCGGAAATGTACCTCTAAATTTCCATCCTACTAGCATCTCAAATGGTGTCACCCCTAGCCGTGAAAGTGGTCTCACTTTATTTTGCATATGAATGTATTTTTCAAGTGCCATTCTCCAATTGCCTTTATCCAGTCTTGCTGCTGCCAGAGCATCTTTTATTCCCTTGTTCTGTCTTTCAACCGCTCCGTTTGATTGAGCACTCAAGGGAATAGATTTGTAAATTCTGACTCCTCTTTCTTCCCATGTCTTCACGAATTTGTCACTTTGGAATGGTGGGCCGTTATCACTTTGAATGGCCAATGGATAGCCCCAAACTTCGAAGATTCGCATAAGAGCTTGGTTAGTAGCATCAGCATCCATACTTCTCATCTCGATAACATGTAGATAACGGGAGTATGTATCGACGACCACAAGAAACTCTCCATAGCCGAAATCTTGGTCAGTAAAAGAATCGATTTGAAGTATTTCCCACGGTCCTTCTGGGAGTTCTCTACTCGTCAAAGGCAATGGGGCATTTTTTCGAGATAGTCTTAAACATGTTTCGCAGCGTTTAACGTGGTTGTCTGCATCTTTGCTCAGCCCAGGCCACCAAAAATAATTCCTCAGAATCCTTTTCATAGCAGCAGCTCCCATATGGCCTTGGTGAGCTATCTTGAGAGCTTTTTCTCGAAGTATGTTTGGTAAAACTACACGATCCACCTTAAAAATCAGTGTTCCTAAGGTTTGAAGAAGCTTTGTTTGAGACTCGTAACAACGATGCTGTCTTTTCCAGTGACCTGTTTTGAGGGATTCTCTGATTTCTTGTTGTTCCTCGTCGTCCTCGGCATGTATTTCGATTTCATGCCATGAGAAATCCATTGTTCCTGCATCCAACAAGTACAGAAGGTGGCGATCTGCTGTATCATCGAACGATTCTGTTGGTTGTGGCTCCTGGACTAATCTGGATAGTGCGTCTGCTAAATTTTCATTTCCGGGTATTCGCTCCACTTTGAAGTTGTACGGTTGCAATCTGAGCGCCCACGCCTCTGCACGTGATACTGCCCTTTTACCAATACGGTGCATACCGCCGAATATAAACTCGTTCGATTCTGCGTCAGATCTTATTGTGAAATTGATACTCATGAGATAAGTAGAAAATTTTTCCACCCCCCACACCATCGCCAGAGCCTCTTTTTGTGTCTGTGGGTATTTCATCTCGGTAGCTGAGAGTGCTTTAGAAGCGCAGGCTATCACTCTAGGTTTCAAGTTTTGATCAAACTGTACAAGTACTGCTCCTAGTCCATATGGTGAAGCGTCCACAAAAAGCTCCGTAACGTCCTCTCGATTATAGTAACCCAATGCTTGAATCATTTTCCAGGCGTTGTGTGTGAGATATTCAAACTCTTTATCTTCATCGTGTGACCAATAGAAGTTGTCCGCTTTTGCAAGCTCCCTGAGATATCGTGTTTTATCTGCACGTTGTGGTATGAACTTCTCTATAAAATTTATTAAGCCCAAAAAACTCTTTACTTCGGCTTGAGTTTCTGGTCTCCGGAATTGCTTTATTGCTTGAATTTTGTCATCTTCAATACTCCAACCCTTTTCGGACAACCTGAAACCCAGGAACGTTACCGCTTGCTGATTTAGTGCACATTTATTCAGGTTGATATTCACGTTATGATTTTTTAATCGTGCCATAACTTCCTTCAGGTTGTCATCGTGCTCTTCTTTTGTTATTCCAACAACAAGAACGTCGTCTAGATAATTTACTACGCCTTTACATCCCGAAAGAATAGTCGATTGCATGATCTCCTGAAAAATATCAGGGGCATTGCAGAGCCCAAATGGTAATCGACAGCATCTATATATGGACTCGCCGGAGAAAAAGTTGGTAAGGTGACGACAGCTCTCGTCAAGAACGACGTGGAAGAAAGCGCTTTTAAGATCAATGGTTGAAAACCATTTGGCTCCATGAAGATCCATCAATATCTCCTCAAATGTCGGCATACTGAACGGTGTCCGATGGATGCATTTGTTAGGGCCTCTTAGGTCGATAACAAGTCGTATATCATCACGACCTTTTGGCACAACCAAAAGTGACGAACAGAATGAACGATCCATGTCCTCAGTTACAACCTCTATTATGCTAGAAGCTAGCAATTCGTCTAGTTTACGCTTTGTCAGTTCTTTGTATGCGGCCGGGATGTGGGTGAACACATTTCTGGATGGAGGCATATTCTTGTCGTAGTACAGAACAACTGGTGGGACATTAAACTTGGGGAACTCCTCTCCGGGTGACTTAGATACTGTATTTACTGATGCTAGTTCACATGACCAATTGCTGTATTCATGAAAATTACCGACTGGGATTTTCAAGCCCACCGCAAGAACGCTGTATCTTGTTGCAGTGTCGAACCCTAATAGCGATCTTTTCTCATCTACAACGTAGAATTTCTCGATACAGACAGGCCGATCTTTGGATATGAGCAGTTTAGCCGAAAACGTGGCTATTATCTTGATATCGGAGTTTGCAGAATAGGCTCTAAGTGATTTATCTGGTGTGTAGCTCAAGTCAATCAACTTATTTCGTGTTGACTCTTTTTCAAGGATCTTGTAAAAGGTTGACTTTGTTACTGTGTTAACTTGCGCTCCAGAGTCTATGACACGTGTTCCGGCTACACGTGCTATTACGAAGGCATCCTCCTCGTCTTAATAATTCTGTATCGTTGAGGCAACTTTATCAATTTCTACGGAGTAACTCGGCGGTGGAATCTGTACCTGAAAGATTGTTTTTGTTTTGACGGTTACAAATTGATTTTATTCTCGGTCAACCATGAGTCGATATCGACGGGAAATTCGAAGCGAAAGAACAGTGATTTGAAAATTAGGTCTTGTCAGCAAATTTTCTCGCGAGCAGCGTCGCATGTTTTTTTTTTATTTAGAGATTTCTTTTTTTCTCTTTTTTTCTTAAAGGAAATCAACGCTTACTGATAAAAGTCTGATATTGAAGCATGGGAGTGAGTGTACTATTTCTAATATGTAATGAACCAACAAATTTATCGATAACAAGTTTTATTTAACCATTTTCTCAGAATTCAACAAATCCGTTTTCGTAGATAACATGTCAAATTAAAAAAAAATAAAGATCACGTTTGAGATTATTCAATTTCACTTACATCAACTGTTGCTGCATCATTTTCTTCTTCGTTCTTGATAGCCGCAATTTTACGAGGAGGGGCTTCATCGTCTGAGTCGGCTTGGCGTTGCGTTGACGGATTGGCTCGATTCCGTTGTAGGCAGCATCGAGAGAGGTGTCCTCGCCTGTTGCAGTTGTGGCAAACTTTGTCGATGCATGGGCATTGTGCAGGACCATGGTAAATGCTTGCACAACGCGAACAAGCTTTTCTCGGCAGTTCTCGCTTGCGGATTGCTCCACGGTGAAATGTGCCCCTACCGCGATTTCCGTGGTTGATTCTGCTCATAGAATTTCGATAGAATTGTCCGCGTCCATCTGTATTACCAGTGATTGCTGCGACCGTAGCGGTCCCTTGTGGCTTGCGTAATTTCTGGAACTCTTCTTCATTAGACAACTCGGTTTCATGATCTCGTACAAGGTCTATTAGGTCATTTAATAAACCTTGCTTGACCCAATTACGGTGCGCTAACGTGCGCACACGCTTGTCGGTTGAGCTTTTGATTATTGTGCGTGCAACTGCTTCCATTTCATCGTCATCTTTGTCGTAACCGCAAAGTTTTGCGGATGCAGCCACACGTCGGACAAACTGGATATTTGTTTCTCCAGGACGCTGCATCGTGTTCAGAAGTTTGCTTCGTTGTGAAAGCATGTAAGCTCTCGACCCAAAATAGCAATCCAACCGAGAGAGCGCGTTTGCAAAAGGGTGAGTGTTTTCGTCAGGCATACCCGCCGAGGAGTTGGTTCCTTGCAACAACTCCAAGAGTTTAGGTCCCGCCTTAATTCTGAATACGTCCATTTTGGTCTTCTCATCGCTCGCTTGAATAAGGTTCAACGAAGCGACAAGAATATTTTTCCAATATTCGTAGCCTTTTTTATCTATGTCAACTTCCCCGTCGGATGGCTTACACTCTGGGATGCTCATTGTGCTAAGCGACATGTTGTTCACGCTTGCAAGAAGTGTTTCATTTACGTCGTTAGTGGAATCCTCACGTACAGTGCTTGCCTGTTCAAACTCGTTGGACACATTTGAACTCGATACGGTGAGGAGTAAAGCCTCCCTTTCGGTCCGCATTTTAGTTAACTCCGCTTTGACGGATGATAACTCCTCCATGAGCATCTTTTTTGTAATTCCTTTCTTGCGCTTCCTGTGGAATAGACCATACAACATCGTTACTGATCGCAGTATCGGTGAAGGTTTTAACTAGATCGTAATATTGGTTTTCTGTCTTCACATCAGAAACCGATTTTAAACGATTTTGATCAACCTCTGCCTTCTCATCAGAGGTTGCTTTTTTTTTATATTTAATTTAATTGTATCTCCGCCTACTCATCGGAGAAAGATTTAAGCATAACTTTTATAGCTCTCCGTCTTCCCACCGGAGGCCTCAACAGCAACAGCATTACCTGAAAAAAAGAAAAAAAAAACTTTACCTTTTTGATTCGTCGTTCGTCGTACCAGCTGCGCCATTGTCGTGATTTTCAGCGGGCCTGTCGGGTGCCTTCACAAAATGGTGTTGCTCCATGGTGTCAGGTGTGGGATGTCTCAAGTCTGAGGGAGCCTTACTGGGTGTCCCGCTGTCCAGTACTGTCAGGATGATGATTGTGATTCCAGATCGCTTTGGGGCCGTGAGGTAAACTCAAGGAAACCCTCAGTTGGCCGAAGCGTATTGCTTACTGTTCGTCGGCCACGGAATATGGACACAGCTGCTGCTTTCCTCTCCGTCCGCCGAGCAGATCCGCCACGGTTGTGGCACCGTCTGGGTATACTGGGAGTTCGCTGAATGGGGATTGCAGATCGCTTAAAGCCGCAGTGAGGTAAACTCAGAAAAACCCTCAGCTGGCCAAAGCGGTTGCTGCCTACCGATTGAATGAACCCGGGTGGGACACTGCTGCTTTTATGGAGATGTGCTCTCCTCGCCGTCCGTCAATTGAATGAGCCCGAGTGGGGCACCGCTGCTGTTTTTATGGAGATGTGCTCTCCTCGCCGTCCGTCAATTGAATGAGCCCGAGTGGGGCACCGCTGTTGTTTTTATGGAGATGTGCTCTCCTCGCCGTCCGTCAATTGAATGACGGAAAAATGATAATGCTTGCTCTTATAGTATTTGCTTTGCTACTGATAAAGCCGTCAACCAATCGTAATCTTCCAATTTTCGGAGGACACAAACAGATGTGATTAAACAGTAAGTTTACTTTTAGTTGCTATTTTATATTTTATTATTATTTATATTATTATGATTACACAGCATCACTTTCCTACAATGTGCATGGTAAGATAGTAAATTTTTATCTTAGAGATGACATCATAAGACACAATTTCTATAAATTTGTCAAACGGAGCTCCGTTAAGTGAGCTATATAATCAGTTTTCAGATTTATTTGATAGTGAACAGCAGGTTTCGTTTACCATGTTTTGGAAACATCGACCAAAACAATGTGTGTTTATTAAAGTTTCATCGTCATTGAATGTTTACGTTTGCATGATTCATGAACAGCAAATTTTTTATTGATGCTTTACATAGCTTGTTTTGAAAATTGCACGGAAAAAGATTTGAAAAACTATTTTGTGAACGAATTAGTATGTGTAAACAGTACAGACGATTGCTTTTTGCAATCTTATGGTCAGTTGCGTGAGTAGCATTGATTGATGATTTTGTTGGACAATATTTGGACCAACAGAAAATTGATAAAATTAAATAAAATGGAAAACCTCTCCTCGATGCGAAATAATAAACAAGGAAGATGATGTGAGCAAATTTTTAGAAAGCTTAGAAAATCAAATTGAAAAATTCATTATTCACTGATATAATACCCCGTACACATTACAGCCTATATCACGTATTATAGCTGTATTGAATAGTTGACAAAATTTCAAGTATTTTTTGATAATTGACTTTGACTGTGCGGTTTTAATTACGGTTTTTCGGAAAAATTGGCAACCCTGATCTTTTTAAATAGAAATATAGGGTACTAGCAAAATTTGGTCCAACTTTGGACTGTTGTAACTTAGTTGAATATTGTTCGATTTTTAATCTTCAAGAATCATTCGACTGAACAACTGATCAAATTATATGGTGAGGCAATAAAAGTGACCATGGTTACCGGATACCGGAGATATTCCGGGTTTCCTGAGGGCATGTCTAAATTGCTAAATTTGTGATGAGTTTTTCTCAGGGTGTCCGTTACTAATCTATGTTTTTTGTTCATACGCCAAAATAAGAAACATTTCCAAAGCAAATGACAAACCAAGAACTAAAATCGGCTCAGAATCAACCGAGATATCCGGAGGGCACTCCGATGGCTCCGGAAGTGGCCAATGGGGTCAATGATCCATTTAAAGTGTATAAAAAGCCTATTGGTAGAAAAAAAACCAGGAAAAAGAGGTGTCACATGGCACGTTTTGGTGTAAAAATGCAATTGTTCCCTACTACAGGTGCCCCCGGGGGTACTCCTGTCGTTCAGGAACTGGCCAATGTGGTCAATGATCCATTAAAAGTCTATAGAAAGCCTACTGATGAAAAACCACGAAGAAAGAGGTGTCGCATGGCATGTTTTGGTGTAAAAATGAATTTGTCCCCTACTACAGGTTCCCCCGAGGGCACTCCGGTGGCTCCGGAAGTCGCCAATGTGGTCAATGATCCATTCAAAGTCTATAGAAAGCCTACTGATGAAAAACCATGAAGAAAGAGGTGTCACACGGCATGATTTTTGTAAAAATGAATTTGTCCCCTACTACTGGTTCCCCCGGGGGCACTCCGATGGCTCCGGAAGTGGCCAATGTGGTCAATGCTCAATTTAAAGTCTATAGAAAGCTTATTGGTAAAACACCATGAAGAAAGAGGTGTCACAGGGCATGTTTTGAGTGAATGAAAGAACTGACCGCACTCAGAACCCTCACTCAGAACCGATTCCAGGGAAATGGCCATATCTCGGTTGATTCTAAGCCGATTTTTGCTTTTGGTACGTCATTTGCTTTGGAAATGTTTCTATTTTTGGCGTATGAACAAAAAACAAAGATTAGTAACGGACACCCTGAGAAAAACTCATCACAAATTTAGCAATTTAGACATGCCCTCAGGAAACCTGGAATGTCTCCGGTATCAGGTAACCATGTTCATTTTTATTGCCGCACCATTAAACTTGATGAGTTTTCCTGTCGAATGATTCTTTAAGATGAAAAATTTAACAATATACAACGAAGTTACAACAGTCCAAAGTCGAACAAAATTTTGCTAGTACCCTATATTTCTCACAACCCCTGTATCTATGAACTCTACCTATGGGCGAAGTTTCATAGAAATCGAAGACCCTTCGGCGAAATTTTTCCGATAATTAAAAAAACAATCCCCGTATGTCAAGTGCTTGTTAAAATTATAGGGGTCGGAGTCGTAAAGGGTGTCCACGATGAAATTGCCACACACAAAATTGATTCGCAAAAATCGAGTTTTCATCCGATTGCCATCAAATTTTCAGGGATTGAGAAATAACTATTAAACTTCATTTTACCATTTTACTCGTATTTTATTTACAGTCCATACGCAAATGCTCGCACCTTGGCCTTAACCCCGGCCATAAGATTCTGCACAACCTGTGAATCAACCGTTTTTTGCATGTAAACCCATACTTTCTTCAGTTCCTCGACTGTCTTCACTACCTTAGGTCGTTTAAGAAGGTGCTGCTTCATAATCGCCCAGTACTTCTCGATGGGGTGGAGCTCCGGAGTGTTGGGAGGGTTGAACATTTTCGGCACGAAATTGACCTTATTGTCCGCATATCACTTCAGCACGTCCTTGGAGTAGTGGCATGAGGCCAAATCCGGCCAGAAGATTGTTGGGACGTTGTGGGCCTTCAGGAGAGGAAGCAGCCGCTTCTGGAGGCACTCTTTTATGTTCACCTGTCCGTTCATCGTGTCCTGGGTCACGAAAGGTGCACTCCGCTTCCCGCACGTGCAGATGGCTTTGCCAAACCAGGAATTTCTTCGCAAATTTGGACATCTTCTGAGTGCGGACATGCTCCGGAACCCTGAACTTATCCTTGGCCGTGAAAAACAGGTTGCCGGGGATCTGTTTGAAGTCGGCCTTCACATATGTTTCGTCATCCATGATGCAGCATTCAACTTTCGTCAGCATGTTGAGGTACAACTTCCTGGCACGGGTTTTGGCGGACTTGTTCTGCTTCTCGTCGCGATTAGGGGCCTTTTGTACCTTGAACGTTCGAAGCCCAGCCTTAGTTTTGGCCTTCTGGACAAAACTTCGGCTTAGGTGCAGCTTCTTAGCCACATCCCTAACGGAGGCGTTCGGATTTCGGTTGAAGGCCCCAACTACGCGGTTGTGATTTTTGGTGTTGTACGGAATACTTTTTCCTTCACTTCTGGGCTTCCGATCGGTGGTCAACCGTTCCTTGAACCGCTTAATCACTCGCGACACCGTGGAATTCGCGATTCCTAACGTTTTAGCGATGGAACGATGCGAGAGATCCTTGTTCTCGTGATGAATGCGCAAGATTTTATCACGCACGAGCTGTTCTTTCGACTCCATTTCCGCGAGTTTTGATCACAGGACTTTAAAACTTGCAGGATGTAAATAATGCACTATGAACTAAATCCACCCAAATTTTCATTAAATTCTACCCAACGGTTAAAAAGTTAGAGCAATTTCATAGTGTGGCAATTTCATCGTGGACACCCTTTATGGCAAAGTGTTACAACCCTTTTATTAATTATAAGAAAAGTACGTTATGTAGGAGTGGATAGTATTTAAAAGCAATCTGTTGCTTTACGTAACATTTTAATGGACCCTAGGAATTCTTTCATTTATTGAGCATTACACGTTATTAATATTTTGATGGCGATAAATGATATGCTTGTATTACTCTGATACATATTTGAATGTACACGCATTGCAGTCATATATTTTTTTGTTTATGTATTTGAAGATGATGTATTTCGGATATAATGTAGAATCCCGCACAACTTGGACCTGTAAGAGGTCAAATATCAACGTGTTGTTAATAATAGTCACTTATTCACCGCTATTTAAATCTGATCCGAATGATTCATTCCTGCGTGCTAGATCGAGAAAGTGCGAAAAAACATCAAAAAACTAAATTACAATCGCTGCATTACACACAAGTTCTAATTTCAACGCGTTGAAGATCCATTTTACTGAAAAAGTGCTGTGGATTTTTCATCGGCGTGACATAAATTTATTCGGCGGCGTTAAAGATTTTACTGCGGCGGCGCGCCGGCTCAATTTCATCGGCGGCGGCGGCGTATGAAAATCGTCGGCGGTGGCGGTGTGGCGTAGCGGCGCACAGGTCTAGTTTTCACTGGAAATCCTATATGTATGTTTCGAATTTAGTTCGAGCCTCAACGTTAACGTCAACGTTAGCTAACACAACAGAGAACAGACGTTGAGGCTCGAACTAAATTTCTGTAAAAACTTATTGAAAATATTAAAAAAAAAACTCTCCGGGAACCCGCAATATTTCCGGTATTCGGTGGCCATGGTTTATTTTGTGGCTACACCAATCGAATGCTTTTGGATGAATTAAAATTGGACCATATTTGACGAGGTTACACTCCAAAATTAACCAAAAATTGTCCTATCCTAATTATTTTGAGTATCCCCTGTAGATCTGAACTGAACTGAAGCACGAGCTAAAGCACTGATTCACAGCTCAAATAACCACACATTAAAAACCCGGACGATCATAACCACTGGAACAGTATTATAAATCTTAACAAAATAAACATTCCACGAGGATGATGATTTCAAGCACCTAATACCATAGAGATAACTCTAAGACTAGTAGGTCCCGAAGAAACGTGCTCAACTTTTTGGCTCAGCTCTGGTACTAGCTTCGGTCCCAAGCTGATCGATGCAACCCTCTGAACATAGGAAAATCCACGAACCCCTCATTTTATCTGTCAAACTTTCATAGCGAATCAAAACAAACATTGCGTAGTACTAGAATTTCGACTAGAATGGGATACGTAAACCGTTTGCTTGGGACCTATAGGCTAGTCAAGTAGTGAGCCAATTTTAAATCGTTAGTTTCCACAGGTTGCTAATACCACAGAGAAAAAACGTCCAACTTCCACCAGAAACTTGTGTAAAGGTAAGTGGGAACGTCGCCGTTACGTGGCGCTAGCATCTCCTGATTTCCTCTATAAATTTTCCACTTTCGACCAATTTGGCGCTGGTATCGATAAATTTTCTGTTGAAAATTACCACTTGGCGCTACCGGCACTTAGTGTCTAGTGTAGATTGTGCAATGCCTGACAACCTGGAGGCGCTGGCGTTGTACAACTTACACTAAGTGCTTAAGAGATGAACTAGCTCTTAAATAAAGATTAAAAAAAAAAAAACACTAAGTGCTGGTAGCGCCAAGTACAAGTAGGCAAGCTCCAATTTACATATAGATGATGACACGGACGCCGCTTACAATGACGGCGAAGATCCTGTCGTTATGCTAATCGAACACTGCATCAGTTCCAGCGGTTTGCAAGAGCTTTACTTACCCGAACCATTTCCTGGTTGTTTACTCACCTGCATCCAAAGCTCCGCACCGATATCCTTCTAATGCTGCTCCCTTCTATTTTCACCACAGAGAACAGACGTCTAGTTTCCGTCAGAAACGTGTGTAAAGATAAGTGGGAATATCGCCATTATGTGGCGCTAGTATCACCTGGTTTCCTCTATAAATTTTCCACTTTCAACCAATTTGGCGTTAGTGTCGATTAAATTACTGTTGAAAATTGCCACCCGGCGCTAGCGGCACTTAGTGCCTAGTGTAAGTTGTGCAAAGCCAGTGGCATCCGAGGGGAGCGACACATCTAAATCTTAATTCTAGATGATCAAAAAATCTCACACTAGCGAATAAATCTTCGAAAAATCTTCTTTAATTTCGCGCGCATCATCTTTTTGCAGGAAATCTTCAAAATCGTGATAAATCTTCTTTCTATCTACTCAGCGTACGTGCAGCTAGCCACAGCAAAACACAATATTTCCTGCATCGTGTCCCTCGGTGGCATCATGTTGTCAAATAGGGGTTTTAAGTCGACGTTGTCGAATATGACTTTTTACACTAGTTTTTAGAGAAATTTTGTTCGATCCTCAACGTCTGTTCTCTGTGCTTACACTGCTCACCAGGTTCTCATGAAATACAGCCATCGACCTAAAGTCGTTTGCCTTTGCAGTCACTTCCAGCTCCGTCTAGGAACTGTTTTCGCTCGTTTTCCTCTACCATTTTCAAGGTTCCCCTCAACGCCTTTCTGTTTTATTTCTTTCGATCAGCCTCCGGTTGTTTGCGACGTCCTCATCATTCTTTTTTTCAATTCCGCCGATGCCGTAAATTTGCTGCTTTGTGGATTGACGTCGAAAGCTGCTTATTCGGGTTGAGTTCCGAGGTTGTCCAGCCGGTCAGTGCCATTATTTAGAATTATATTTCTTGTTTCTCGTGGACAGAAGTAACAAACATTTTCGAGATTTGTGCGACGTTCACATCACGGCCAACCAAGAGATGGTTTTGACTAAAATTCGCTCACGGCGAAAAAAGTTATAACAGAGTGATATAAATGCTCTTCTGCTCAGTATGCAAACACGGGTATAATTAGGTCACCGAGCCCCTTGTATCACAAAAAATCATGTCGATTTACTATTTTTTTTCGAATCCAGATCAGGTATTCGTCATATTTAAACGTGAAACCAATATTTGTTCCGCACCCATCCGACCTAGTTCTTTCAAAACACCAAACGATGATACCATAGAGGTAACTCTAAGACAAGTAGGTCCCGAAGAAACGTGCTCAACTTTTTGGCTCAGCTCTGGTACTATCTTCGGTCCCAAGCTAGTCGAATCACCCCTCGAAACATAGGAAAATCCAATAACCCCTCATTTTATCTGTCAAACTTTCATAGCGAATCAAAACAAACATAGTGTGGTACTAGAATTTCGACTGGAATGGGGTACGTTAATCGATTTGCTTGGGACCAATAGGCTAGTCAAGTAGTGAGCCAATTTAAAATCGTTAGTTTCGTATTGATTGTTGATGATACTCAAGTTTTTTTATTGAACTCACGGTATATCGTGCTCAAAAAGATAAAACGGTCACTACTGCACTTGGGATCAACCCCCGAAGTTCTGCCGATGCATTGGTTTTTGTCTGGATACCCTCGAGTTTTGTGTACCAACATTTATCCAGCAAAGCCAAAAACTCGACTGGAAACGATCAACTTGCGGAATAGTCTTATATAGAGTATACTTATTGAATTGTAGGAATGAGATAAAATTCGTTTTATTGTCATAAATAGTAGTTTCTTTGTAGTTAAGAAACAGATAACTTAAAAACTATATCCTCTCACATTTTCCTCTCTCGCTTGTTTAAAACCTCCATTTTGTACGATCATTCTAATAATTACGTATCACTTCCATTCAATGCTACAACTAACTCGTATATAAATTCTTGCAGCAAATTCAGTACACTTCCCTAGTCTACAATTGGTTACATTTCGACATACTGTTGCAGGGGTCCTTGCCCTATTCTAACCATTAAATTAACATTTAGACGATATATTGCAGCGATAAATATGTACCTAGAACACTACTAATTATGCCAATAGCCCTTTCCCTCGTCTGCTGCTCCTCAGTGCTGCTTCCGGATGTCCTTCCAGTGCACGATCACCCGCTGATCGTCGGCAGCCTTGCCAAAAGGCCGACTACCGTCACCGTACACGTACTGATTGATCTGGTAGTCCAGCATGGTTTCGTACTTGTACACATTGGAACCGAGCTGCTGGGTCAGGGGGCTGGTGTTGGTCGTCAGAATGCCGGTAAAGTTCCGCCGCGTAGCGATCTTGAGCACCTCATTCTCCATAAAGTGCATAGCCTCGATGTTTTCCTGAGCGGACAGATCGGCACAGGTGCCCATCATGAACGAGTGCAGGATTTGGTTCTTGCCGCGGGGTAGTTTTTGCTCTCTGCGAAAGGAATTTTCAGTTAGAAGTTGTTGGTTGGTTCAAATTGCGGACGGACTTACCGAATAGGCTTTTCTACATATTCTAGGAACTCGAAGATAATCACCAGATTGTTGGTCACCTCCGGTTCAGGTTCATCGTGAGCGTCGAAGTTGAGCGAAACACTGACCGATTTGCCACTGGCGTCCTTGACCATAAAACTTAGTTGCTTCTCGATCAGAACGTCCCAAATGTCTTCGAGAATGTCCCGGTAGTCCTGCTCCCTGATCAGCGGTTTGATCCACCTCTCGAGATCCGCTTTCTCGTAGAAGCTGTAGGTTAGGATGCTGAAATGAAAAGTTAAGGAATTTTAAACTTGAGGTTTTTTTGGAAATGCAAAATGGACCTTACTTGATCGCGTCCTCTTTGTGCTCGTCGGCCAGTGGGTGTGCCGAAAGTTGCATCTTGTACTCGAATTCAAATTCTTGATCATCCTTTGTGTCTTGCTGGTGGTCGGCAATGTGCTGCTGATTACTGTACATTTTATCCAAAATCTCTGCCAGGTTTTCCGCACCGATGAAACTGGTAATACTGATGGCGTGACCTTTCTGGCAGAGTTGTGTCACGGTGATGATGGAGTTCAGGGAATTTCCTCCCAACTCGTAGAAGTTGCTCTGCAGTGAGATCTTGGCACGTGTGGAACGTCCGATGACCTGACCCACGGTGGTGAAGAGATCTTTGGCCATGGCCATCTTGCATTCCGGCACACCGTTGTAGTCGTATTCGATCTCGATGGTGGCATCGTCTGGGGGAAATTAAAATGCGTTACAATTTGGACGGAGGTTAATATGCATCAATACTTACCGTTGTTGTTGGTATTCTCGTACATTTTCATCAGACTTTGTCGATCGATTTTCCCGTTCACCAACAGCGGAATGCTGTCCAGAATGATGACCTGTGGGATCATGTAGTGCGGCAGTTTGCTTTCCAGAATACCTTCGATCTGCAGTCCAGTCTGTAGAGGGGCGTCTTCCTCAACCGTAATGAATCCGAGTAAGGCTTGGTCGATTTCTCCAGCGTGGTAGCACAGCACAATGCCTTTGTCTACCCCGGGAAGCGATAGAAGATTCTTTTCGACCTCCGATAGATCGACCCGATGGCCGCGAATCTTGATCTGAGAATCGGTACGCCCTTCGTAGTAGATACAGCCCTTGGTGGCGGAGGAATAGTCGCCCGTGCTGTAGAGCCTTGAGTAGATGGGATCTACGGCTAGTGGGTTGTCGATGAATCGGTGAGGATCGCGACCGCCGACGTAGCCCTGGGCTAGGTTTAGGCCGGAAACGAACAGCTCTCCTATGTCACCCGGTTTGACCGGTTGGAGTTCTGGATTCAGGATGTATATCACAGTGTTGTCCAGGGGATAACCAATAGGAACTTTTTCGAAGTTGCTCAGTTGCTTCTTGGATTCGCACACGAAGTACGTAACATCACCCATGACTTCGGTCGAACCGTAGAAGTTGCACAGTTGGTGCACACCTTCTTCGAAGTAGTCGAAGAATTCTTTGGCCAAGGACAGCTGTAGAGGTTCTCCGGAGCAAACCCAGATGCGGAGATTGTAAAGTAGTTTCTTCTTCTGTAGAGGTAGATACAGGAGCAAGGATCGCAGCAGAGTTGGGACCAGGACCAACCGTTCGATTTTGTACTCCTCCAGCAGTTCGACGAGTCTTTCCGGATTGTTGGTGATCTTTTTCGGCACGACAACGATGGACATACCGTTCAGCAGAGGGCCCCAGATTTCCGTAACGGAATCGACGAAGGTTAGTGCTGTTTTGAACACGCCAACCGTTTCCGTTTTCCAGTAGGGAAAGCGATTCCACTGCCACTGCAGCCGGTTGAGGATCGTGGCGTGGTTCAGCCGGACACCTGAAACGATGGGGGAGAGTAATTAATTGTGCTGTTCAACTAGATAATTGCAGCGGTTGCGAAACGTGAATCGAATCGAACCACCACATGCAGCTAATGGGAGAATGAAAAATAGGCCATTGTTCTGACCGTTGCAACTCAGTTGCCGCTTATTTGCATATGAAAGCGATCAATCACCGCCGGCGGTGACGGCAACGATGACGATACATCGGTAATTAGTTTTCTTATGTAATTACCTTTGGGAACGCCTGTGCTTCCGGAGGTGTAGAGAACCAGAGCCAATTCGTTTTTGCCAGCACCCAGCATCTGATCGGGGAGAATGTTGGCATTGCTCATGTCGCTAGCCTTTTTCCGGAGGTCAGCGAAGGACACCGCCGGAGTTTCGCCGAATACGGCCACATTCTCGTAGTCCTCGTGGATCACCAACACCGGGCGGGCCTCGTCCAAAATGTGCTCGAATCGATTCGGAGGGAAGCTTGGATCCAGTGGGAGATAGGCGGCACCGGCTTTCCAAATCGCGAGCAAGGTCGTCACCAGCCGATCGGTTGGCTGCATGCAAACTGCAATGATGTAATCTCCGTCGCGATTCGGTTGCGACTTGTGACGATTTACGATCTCGTCGAGGGCGGTCGCCGCAAGTCGGTTTGCCGTCGAGTTCAGCGTGTTGTAGTTGGTCTTGACCAGGCCTCGGTTGTCATCTGGAAAGGAGTTAAAAATACGTTCAAGTTTTGTGAAATTCGTTAGGAAAGGAAAAACATTCAAAAGATTTCACCGCCCGTTCAACCGGGCAAGCGATGAACCCTGCCAAACACGAGCGAATGCGATCAACCAGAAAGTCAGTAGCTGACATTGAACGTGAGCGGCCGAGTTCAAGGCCGACGAAAGTGAAACAGTAACCCAGTAAATGCTTGTCCGTTTTGTTTGGATTTTCTAAACACAACGAAGCTGTTGTCTAATCCTTTTATATTTATAGGTATGTATTTCGAACAACTGTAAAGCGATGGTGGGACGCCACACCTTTTGGCAGCTTGCCGATCGCGGTCGTCAGTTGGCATTGAAGCGGCTCGCAATCATCGGCGCTTGATGTTAATTTATCATCGTAATATCATTGACGTTGAAAAAAAATGAGAAACAGCTGACATACTGGGTATGTTATAGGTATATGGACGACCGTACTGTGCGAAACAGTTTATTGACTTGCCTTTTTTTTCACTAGCTTTAGAGCTATGCTGGTGTAGGCAATAAATCGTTTCAACACGTCTCGCAGGAAGGTTCCGTTGTTTTGAGAGACTCGGACCGAGAGAAACCCGTTTTCTTGAGGATAGACGGAGCTGTAGCAAGGATATGTTTGAATTTTTTTTTTTCAGTTGAATTGGTATATTGATACAAACTGCAGATAGGAGAATGCTACCCCATTTTTCTTTTTCAACTTTAGCAAACCTGGTGGTGTTTTTATACCGCAAGCATACCTTTAGGAAATCAACATCGCGTACAGGAAGAATTTTACGACTGCCCCAACCAATAGAAGTGTCAACCATCACCTCAGTTTTGACGTAGGATTACGTCTTTCGGCAACATATTGAGGGAGCAATTTCAAAAAACCCAAATCAACCGCGTTACGAAAAGTGGTAAGGTTTTGACCAATTATAATTCTGTCAATAGTGGATGGATTTTAATTCTAAACAAGCCATTCGATTGGAAATTTTTCTACGAATCTGCTAAAATGAACACTTTATAAATTTTCACACTTCATTCGATTGCCTAATGGGAAAAAATGATTTCCCTAACACAGTCGCCGAATATTGATACCGAGCACGTCAAATCTACGATCATGTCTTGGATACAACATCTTTTTTTTTTCACAATCCTCACCATTTTATCCTATATGCAAAAGTTCCAAATTGTATTTTCTGAGAAGCTGATGGAGCTTTTAAAAAGTTGGACGATCTAGGAAATCTCAGATCAGGCCAGGAAAACTTTCATATTAGAAGTTCTGCTAACTTCAGAAATATTTAGTGGACTACAGAGTAGCTCAAGAAACTTTAGAGTAGTTAAGTTAAAACACCTCAGAGTTGTTCAGTAGAATTTCAGGGAAGTCCATTGAAATCCAAGCGTTGCCTTGAAAGGAATTCAAGATACTTCAAAGAAGCCTAATGAACTTTGAAACACATATTTGAACTTTAAACAGATTGGCAAGTACCTGGAAAAACCTGGGAAATCTGTAATTATCACGGAATGCCTGGAAAATCCTGAAAATATCCTGGAATTTGGCCATCAATCAAGTAATTCTCAAGCTATTGATTCTATTGAGTTGTTGAATTCTATTTTTTAATTTGTCGCTTAATTATATTTTCAAGCTCCAGAGTCTTAAAAGTCCATGATTGTGTTTATTACTTTAAATCAAATTGCTAATGATGTTCATGACATTGGACTACCACTCATTGTATGTAGGACGGAAACTAGTCCGATAAATAAAATAGTTAAAAAAGCCTTAACATGTTCAATAAATTTTAATGTTTGGGATCTCGAAGTTCGAGTTATGAAACATAGTCTTAGTCTCCGCATCAGAGTGTTTCAGCGTTACATGGTGAAATTGACTTGCTGATTGGAATTCAGTTGTTTTTCGAATTATTGCAACCAGGTCAATTCAAAATTGCGGAAGAACTTCCAATCCTCCTATCGATGAGCCTCATGTTTCACAGCATTGTTACTCTATAGGTCTGCAAAGTCTTGCTGATTCTATGGAAAAGCTTTGGTCGATTGAATCTCTTCAGCAGCTTGCTATTGATGATGGTGATCAATTTCCGCTCGCAGCCAAGATCGTTCTTGAAGATTTTTATGTTGATGATGTCCTGTCTGGGTCTGAATCCATAGAAGGTGCCATCCAATGTCGTCTCGAGCTCACGGAGCTTTTCCGTAAAGGGGGATTCCCCATTCATAAGTGGTGTGCGAATAACCCAGCGATTTTGGAGTCGGTTCCAGAAGAAGACAGGGAAAGGTTCTTGTCTTTTGAAGATGCGAATATTAACCAGGCCATCAAGACACTTGGACTTCTTTCCACGTGGTACTTCCAAGTCTTTCCAACTCTCCTCCTACGAAACGGAATGTTCTCTCGCCGATCTCTAAACTATTTGATCCCCTTGGTCTTGTGTCACCTGTCATAATAGTTGCTAAGGTGATAATGCAGCAAATCTGGATGAGTAAGCTGAATTGGGATGATGTTCTAGATGGCCAGCTGTTGCAAAATTGGACCGTATTTCGTGATTCTATAAATCACATTCACCAAACCAGATTTCCCAGGTTTATGTTGAAGTTCATGGCTTTGCCGACGCATCTGCCTATGAATATGGAGCATGTCTTTATGTGCGATGCCATTGTCCCAGCGAGAAGTTATTCCTCGAATCATCGTACAGCAGCAACCACTCAAGGCTTCCATTCCCACCTTCGATGGGAAACCCGAGAACTGGCCACGTTTCAAGGCCATGTTTCTCGACGTCATGAGAACATCCACCGATTCCGACGCCATCAAACTTTACCACCTTGATAAAGCGTTGATTGGTAATGCCGCTGGAATCATCGACGTTTGCACCTTGAACGAGAATAATTATGTCGGAGCATCGAAGCTGCTGGAATAACGTTTTGAAAGCAAGTGGCTTATCTTGAACACACACACACATCCAGGGGCTGCTTAGCCTGAAGAAAATGAACTGAACAAGTGCCAAGAATCTTCGGGAATAAGTCGACGAAGTATCCCCACACATCGATGGACTGAAGCTCATGGATGAAGTCAAAGTCAAAGTCAACCTTGTGGCAACAGCTCTGGATGCCAAAACCCGGATGGAATGGGAATCAACCGTTTCCCACAAGCAAATTCCCGCCTACAAGGACACGATGGAGTTCCTGAAGAAGCTCTGCTCAATCCTGGAGTGGTGCGAGGATGCGATCGTGAAGCCGCCTGTTATGAAGCCATCTGTACCAAGCAAGAACCAAGTGAAGACCATCTCTACCAAAGCTTTTGCTGTCACCGGAAAGGAGTCCTGTGACATGTGTGGAACCGGAGCCCACCCGAACTGCAAGTGCGATGTCCGTCATGAAACGCCATGCCAAGGTAAGAGAAACTCCTGGACCAGCCGGCGTCTCGTCTTCAGCCGGTTTGAACCTTTTGCGGTGGTTCCGTCTCCGGTTTTTCCTTCATTGGTGTATCCTGTTCCAATGGCGAATTCTTCACAGCCGTTCGCAAGACGTTGCTTAAGTCGATGCACGATGTTTTTGCATGACTAAAAAAGCCCCTATGTCAACTTGACGTTTTTGTTCGCAACCGAGTTGCAGAAATTGTTGAGCATTCTGTTGATGCAAAGTCGTCCGAAAACCCAGCTGATGTTGTCAGTCGCTGTCAACCCTCCCAACTTCTTGCTTCGAATGAGCTTTGGTGGAACGGACCTACGTTTCTGCGAAGTCATAGATATCAGATTGATGAGCCTAATCCGCTTTCCGATGATAAATTACCGGAATTGAAACTAGAAACCGTGTCCACTGCAGTTCTTGTCCCTGAAACCCTTCCAGTTATGAGTGCCTTTAGTTCATTCCGAAAGCTTCAGCGAGTGATTGGATACGTCAGAAGATTTGTTGTGAATACAAGGTCGGAACGTATCACTTCGGAATACCTGACTGTGCGAGAGGTAAGAGAGATCAAAGCTTGTTTTAATGGTTTGAAAGTGGGTCATTTAAGTAGTTCATGTACATCTTCATATACGTGTTCTAAATGAAAGGGTAGACACCATACCCTTCTGCATAGTGATAAACCGGTTTTCCAGTCTACCTCGAAATCCCATGTCTCGAACGCTGAATCCCAGTCTGTTTCTGAGGTTTCACAGTCAACTTCGAAGCCTCAACCTTTTCCTGATGCCTCGCAGTCCGGCTTGGAATCGAATGTTCCAAATGTGCCATACCAATCTGTTTCCAAGGAATCCCAGTCCAATAGTGCAGTCTCGTGTTCACTGAAGCAACCCCCTCGTCTGAGTCATAATTTGCTGATGACCGCTAGGGTTCAGATTAAGGATTCGGATGGAAATCTGAAATACTGTCGAGCATTTTTGGATTGTGGTTCCCAGGCTCACCATACTTCTCGTAGTCTGGTTAAGTCTTTGAATCTACCCCGTTTATCAACTTATGTTGAGGTAATCGGAGCAAATGGTCAGCGTTAAACGCTATCTGAGATGGTTAGAATTGAGATACGTTCTTGTAATTCTAACTATGCTGCAAAACTTGAGTGTCTTTGACAAAGTTACAAAGTTACAGGGAGGGATGTTCCATATGGAAAACAGAAAAAGTCTGGAATTTCGAACGCTACTCCCTGGAATGGTAGTTTGAGGGATCAGAAACACCCTGCCAAAATTTGAAGTCATTTGGTTCACGGGAACCCCTCGCTCAAAGGGCTTGAAGTTTGTATGGGGAGCGAGTCACTTTCACAATCGCGGCTCTAGGAGGCGCTGTAGTTGGTAAATTTTATTCGTGAACTAAATGTAGAATCTTTGGAGTATAGGGAACATCTTGGCTCAAGGCCGGATGTGAATCCGAGTTAACCCCGAAAAGTTAGCCTAGGTGTGATTCTGGATACACAACTCACAAGCAACACATAGTACGTACCCAAGTAGCACGCATCTGTCACACAAAGTTGCATTAACTACTTAACAATTGCGCTACTAGGGTAATATAGACTGTCTTGCAATGGGCACTCATGTGTCAAATTTTCACTGGAAATCATATGTAGATATGAATTTAAATTAATATAATTGCCTATCCAGCTTTTTACGGTCGAAATATGATTTCAGTTTTGGTTTACTCGATTTCGTGCATAATTTCATTTTAATCGTTATTAGGAAGTGTCACAATTTCTCAGTTACAGAAAAATGCCTGTAAAGTATTGCGTTGATGGATTCCATGCAAAATATGTGTAATATGTTAAGGTTGTTCAGAATCGAATCCGCTCGGGCATTCGCTTCGTCTATAATCGAACGGATCTCGGTAACTGTTTGAACCAGCACGTTCTGATTTCGCATCAACTCCGTCACGCTGAATGGTGCTTCCGGAAGCGATCTGCAGTGCACCTCCCGGTTGCTGTTGTGTAAATGTGGTGGTGGTGCACCTCCTCCACCCTGAACCGAGAGCAGTCCGAGTGTTCGCTTCTGGTGGCCAATCACCTCTTCACCTTTACACCTTCCAAAATCTGTCTCAACTCCCGAACGTTGTAAACTTTGAATCAATTCTCCAAATCGTCCTTTTGCAACTCGGGATTTTACTTTTGGCATTCTCCATTTTGCACTTGCAGCTTTCGTTGTTCAAGCAGTTCGTGGAAGGAATGTTGAATATTTCATTTTTCACCAGTCACTTTTGAAAACAGTTCAATAAATCATAGCCTTCTACAACTGTGCCATAAAAATGGTAAGCGTCTAATGTCAAAGATGAGTCACCCCTCGGCCCAATTGTGGCGAGCTTAAAGAGCTGAATATTACGTGGCCCTTATTACCGATTATACTTCACGGTGAAGTGACAACTTATCACTCACGGTGAAGTGATTCCCATTGGATTTACACGGCTATCACTTCACCGTGAGTGACAAGTGGTCACTTCACTTCGTTTTCACCGTCAAGTGACACTCGTTATAAGGCCCATAGTCTGAATGTAGTATTGGTATTAGTTCTAGCTGAAGGATTTCAGGAGTTGCTATTGACGGTGCCGACGGTGTAGTGGTAAGCGTTACTGCTTTCTCACCCCAGTGTGTCTGGGTTCAATCCCAGCCGAGGTCGGTTGGATTTTTCTGAGCCGAAAAAATCTCTCATCACGTCTTCCTTCAGAAAGGAAGTAGCCCGTTGATCCCGGCCCATATGTTGATGGGTGCAATATCTACCCAGGTGTTGAAAACGTGCCATTTAGGGGAAATTGCTCTAATGTTGGCCTATGGATCTAAGATTGGGCCCATCGCTAAAAATCAGTTATTTATAAATTTTATCTAGATGTACGCGTCATTGAGACGGTAGTAATGGATATTTTTGGTTGCTATTGAAAATTTAGTCGATTGCTGAAATTACGTATAGGCCCAAATTAGGGGCATTTAAAGGGTGATACGGTCAAAATTTGGTCAATATCAACTTGACGTATTTCTTTCAATTTTGCATTTAAAAAACCTGAACACCCCTCATTTTGAAGGTGTGTGTGTGTAGAATGTTGTTCCTATTTTGATTTTGGAATTCACTCTTCAGTTGTCAAAATGCCGTCCAAGCAAGAAGAGCAGCGCATCAAAATTTTGCTCGCGCATCGCGAAAATCCGAGCTACTCGCACGCAAAGTTGGCAAAATCGCTAAAAGTTGCCAAATCAACCGTTACAAATGTAATTAAAGTGTTTGGGGAACGTTTGTCGACAGCCAGGAAGTCTGGATCGGGGGGAAATCGAAAACCGGAAGCCGCTGAGACGACAAAGAGAGTTGCCGGTAGTTTCAAGCGAAACCCTAACCTCTCTCTCCGAGATGCCGCAAATAAGCTGGGTGTATCGTCTACAACCGTGCATCGAGCCAAAAAACGAGCCGGACTATCGACTTACAAGAAGGTAGTGACTCCAAATCGCGATGATAAACAAAATAGACCGCCAAAGCGCGATCCCGGAGGCTGTACACGACGATGCTGACGAAGTTTGACTGCGTGGTAATGGACGACGAAACCTACGTCAAAGCCGACTACAAGCAGCTTCCGGGACAGGAGTTTTATACGGCAAAAGGAAGGGGAAAGGTAGCAGATGTTTTCAAGCACATGAAACTGTCAAAGTTCGCAAAGAAATATCTGGTTTGGCAAGCCATCTGTACCTGTGGCTTGAAAAGCAGCATTTTCATAGCTTCCGGGACTGTCAACCAAGAAATTTACGTGAAAGAGTGTTTGAATAAACGTCTGCTGCCTTTCCTGAAGAAACACGGTTGTTCCGTACTGTTTTGGCCGGATTTGGCATCTTGCCATTACGGTAAAAAGGTCATGGAGTGGTACGCCGCCAACAACGTGCAGGTGGTTCCCAAGGACAAGAACCCTCCCAACACGCCAGAGCTCCGCCCAATTGAGAAATACTGGGCTATTGTCAAGCGGAACCTAAAGAAGACCAAAAAAACTGCTAAGGGCGAGCAGCAGTTCAAGGCAAACTGGCTTTCTGCGGCGAAGAAGGTGGACAAGGTGGCTATACAAAATCTGATGGCAGGGGTCAAGCGTAAGGCCCGGCAATTCGGATTTGGAAAAGCGGAAGCCTAACTGAATATTTTTCCTGAATTTTATACTAATTGAACTTGAAAAAGAAATTTAATTTGATTTTTTAAATAAACGATTTCACCGATTTACACGCGTTTTCCCTTGACCAAATTTTGACCGTATCACCCTTTAGGCCGACATTACATCCATTTCCCCTATGTGAAATAATGATTTCCCTAGAAGAGGCGCAAGTTGATCCCGTTGTGTCATTGAACGATAACGCATCTGGCGTCAAATTCGTCTACTGTTGCTGATTCACATCATCGACATTTCACAAATAAGAAGAAGACATATCCGTAGCTGTCAAACATATGCACAACACGAAGCAAATCACAACCGGATAGCAACTTTCATTCTTCGAAGCCTCGGTACTTGACGGATCGAACGGCTTGATGCATATGATCCGATCCGGCAATAAGTGTTTAGACGGGAGATCTTATTGTGCCAATGCGCTGAAATGCAGATTTAATTTACTTTCCTATTCAAATAGTGTTGTCATGCGAACAAGGTCTCCAACTCGGTCTTCAAGGAACGATTTTGGTTCAGTGTTCGAAAATCCCAAAAGCAGCAAACAAGATACTTCAACGGTTCGAGCGTCTTATTAAATTGGAACAAGTGCAAATTTCGAGTAACTGAGTTTGATTTCCTGGGATACACAATATCTCCTCGAGGAATTCAACCTTCTGTTGCAAAGATGGATGCGCTTTCAAATTTTCGCCGACCCGTTAATGATAGTGAAGCTTCTTAGGTCTTGCTAACTACATGGGGAAGTTTATACTCAACTTGGCTACCCTGGACGAGCCACTTCGAAATTTAACTCAGAAGGGTATCAAGTTTCAATGGGGTAAGAAAGAAAAAGCGTTCGAAGACAAAGATCGACCAACATGTGGAGAAATTTGAACGAAAATGTCGCGGGTGCTCGTTGGTAGCGGCTCCGAATCCCCCAGAACCAATGACTAGAAAGGAGCTTCCATCCACGGCCATGGCAGCAAATTGCTATTGATTTTCTGGGCCCTCTGCCGGAAGGCGAAAATCTGTTAGTTTGTGTAGACTACTACAGCAGATACTTGGAGGTCGTCGAGATGACAGATATTTCAACCAAAGCAACCATCGATGAACTTCTGATCGTTTTCTCCCGGTATGGAGTACCACTATCATTGCGCGCAGATAACGGTCCTCAACTGTGTTCGGATGAATTTAAAATGTTCTGCGATGAATATGGAATCCAGCTGGTAAACACAATCCCGTATTGGCCTCAAATGAACGGGGAAGTTGAACGACAAAACTGGTCAATATTGAAACGACTGAAAATAGCGCAGGAGCTTGGTCAAGATTGGCGCAAAGAATTACGTCAGTACCTGCTTATGTATCATGCCGCTAACCACACAACTACTGGGAAGCCACCATCCGAGTTGACGTTTGGGCGTCGCCTACGAACAAAGCTTTCTAGTGTACCATCGGTGGAAATTGAAGATGGAGAGATAAGGGATCGGGACAGAGTCGAGAAAAAGAAGGGAAAGCAATATGCTGACATCAGAAGGAAAGCAAAACCAAGTGAAATTCAAGTTGGTGATCAGGTTTTAGAAAGAAAAACAAACTCAGTACTCAGTACAGTTTCACCAGAGCAGTTTGAGGTAGTCCAGAAAAAAGGAACAGACGTTAGATTGCTGTCATCTTCTAGTGGAAAACAAATCAGAAGAAGCGCAGCGCATCTTAAAGTCATTCCAAGTGATCTTGTTTTACATTCTGATGCAGATGAAGATTCAGCCCCATCGATTGAACAAACTGTACCTATTAAGGAGAAAGAAACCCATTGTGAAGATGTAAGTACTGATGAAACGGAAGGACCTACACGGATAGAAATCTCCTTATACCTTTTGGCAAATTTCTATTGCTGATTATTCATAAAATGTATAAGTCAACTAATAAGCAGACGCCTTGCAAAAAGTTTATGAAGATCATGCGTCAAATGAAATGTATAAGCGGTCACACATACCTTTTATGGATTCTTATAGGACCTATATGGTTTGTCTTATGGAATGTATGTATAAGGCTGATGTTTGGCAAAAATGTATAAGTGAAACACATGAATAAAATAATTGATTTTCGTTTCGTGTACAAGAGCTAAGAGAGTTAGAATAGAATCGAAGTTCTTAAAGGACTATGTAACTTATTGATAAGGATATTTTATGCTATTATATTTAAAGAAAGGGTGGGGTGTAGGGTTCTTGGTGAAATACATTCATAATTTTAAGCAAGCACACCTTATACATTAATCTTGTGAGAGTCTTGAACTCGCTATACCTGCGAATACGGATCCTTGGTGATGGTGGGCTGATTAGAGGAGGAATTGAAGAAGACTGCGAGGGAGAAAGGAGTTGGAAATGATCTGGGAAAGAAAGGATTAGTTTTGTCTGCGGGATCGTGAAGTTTGAGAAGGCAAAACTTTATAACTGTCAATTTCGATTGTCAAATCTGACCCCAAATGCTAATTTTTCTCTAAACTGACAATACGATCGCTTCTATTCGCGAGAATTAGATCATGATTTGACTTGTTTACAAAACGCCACTTGCCTTTGAAGTGATTTTGGGCTACAACTAGCCTAACTAGTTACACCACTGGGTAGAACTATAGAACCGGAGGGTCAACATTGCGCAGCATGACCGGATCGAACCGGATTGAAACTTACGCAATGCTGGTAGATGTGTACAGGTACACACACATACATACACACACCGCTGTTGACGCTGGTGGTGCAGATTTGCGCAATATACCTAACTACTTAAACTGCTGGTTCGGTTCTGAAAGACGCTTGAGCAAACTTAGAATGGAAACCTCAGAGCAAATTGATTTTCGCTCGCGTCGTTGCGTGCGTGGTCCAACTTAGCAGGTGATAAATCGAGTATTAATTAATTAATTGCTGAGTGTTGGATACAGCTTCGAATTTGCATCCGAACGAATCGC
This sequence comes from Ochlerotatus camptorhynchus, assembly GCF_037179485.1. Classification (NCBI taxonomy): domain Eukaryota; kingdom Metazoa; phylum Arthropoda; class Insecta; order Diptera; family Culicidae; genus Ochlerotatus; species Ochlerotatus camptorhynchus. The sequence goes on from NW_027040781.1 coordinate 1,278,283, forward strand.
TGATCCGGTAATCTGTTCGTCGCCTAGCACGAAGGGAGTAGAATGCGAGTACTAAATCATATATGGGTGTGACGGTGAGTGACGGTGTTTGTTTGACGTTTAGATAACAATGAAGTGAATTTGAATTCCTACCAGACGAGTGCAGTCGACAATTTAATTGGCAGATTGAATTAGATTGTTAAATTAGCTATCCCTTAAATTTACGTAACCCTCGAAACCTGAACTTCCTCATCCTAAACATCCGAAATTATTAAAGTTTACAGTCTTCTTTGCACAAAGGAAAAAACCTACGACACAGTATACCTATTTGTTGTAAGTATGTCTGCATTACTCGACTGACAAAATCGAAACTCGAAAAATGCATTCATGATATCTCCGAGCGCCAGAGGCCGTGAGATTTTAAGTGTTAACTCAGTTCCTACCGTTGAAAATCAGTGCCGTGTCGGTTCCGCAGAATTTGTCCACGTTGGCCTCGAAGTTCCGGTGCAGCAGTCCGGGGATCAGGCTTCGCTGCTGTCCCTTGATGACGGCTAACTGTTGCAAGGTACCCATGGTGCTGACGGCTTAGGTCTTCTTGGAACCGGTAGATGTTTATCTGAAAGAATGGAAGAAATTAGCTCAGCATTAGTAGTTATAAGGTGATTGCAGCCATAATAATTATGGCATTATTATTTCGTTTGAAAGGCCAAGACCAAGAAATTTTTCCCGCGGGGCTTCTGTATGTCACAGGATATCCGGAACTTGCGTTCAAACAGCTGCTGGTGTATCGATCGGTTGATTTACGCGTTACATTCACGGCAATAACTCATTAACTTCAAACAGAGCGGAATCGCAAATGTAATCGAAGTTCAGCCGCGTGCCGTATTTGATTTATATGGTATTGCAGTAGCGCTCGTATTCAGCACTGACTTTGGCTAGCAAAGTCATCAATCTTGGTACTGAATAGTTGGAACAGCAGTAGCAATAGTTGTTGTCTTAAACATAAACCCACCTGACCGATGCAATGAACGAATCGGTGGAGTAAACTTTCCATGACTCAAGGTCATGCCTACTAGGTTAGTTTTAACTGCTTTGAACTTTTTGCACATCAAGAAGGCAAGTCGAACTCAACCAAGCGCTTCGACACGTGTTTGTATAAATTCATATTAACTCACTGCTAGGCGAATTGTTAATGGGCTTCTGTATTTTTGTTTTTGATGCAGTTCATTGTTAAAAAAAAGAACTAGGTATAACAAATGTTTTTACGATTGACGCACATCAAGCTTCGTTGCATGCAGAATGATGTTGATCTTGAGATTGACTGTCGTTGTAATTGGCCGCTAGGCACCGAAAGTGGTGTGATCTTGAAAGATTACATTTAGCTATATAGTAAATCGACCAAGTGTTTCAGGGTCAAGAGAATCGTTCATTTTTGTCTTTTGGCTGCTTGCATCTGGAGGCTTGGATGCATTTCAGAGACCTTTTTCCCAGCTGTGCTTGGACAATGGCTTAGCGTTGAAGGTGTACTCGTGCTTTGTTCTAGCGATTGATCATTCCTTGAAGCATGTCGTTATGCTCGGCACTCGGACAGCGGAAAAATCCGAAAGGAGAACTTCCTAGGATGGAAGGATCGTGTACCCAATTAATATCTGTTACCGGGAGACTTTGTGGAATTTCCCCCCTGGGGCGCTCGTGATCGTATTTCATTTCTGAATTTAATTGATTCGATGGTCGGTTCACCTTGCATCGGAAACGTGACGCATTGCGCTGACATTTTTGAATAGCAGTGTGGAGCTGATGAAAAGGAGTGCGCTCGGATTCAATTATGGAAAAAAATACTATTTCTGCAAGGTTTAGGCTTCACGCGTAAAGGTGTCACTTCCGACATGTTTTAATTAAGTATTGCTTGATTGCGAACATCATTATCAACAGGGAGCAACTCGAACAATGCCGTTCATTGCACGAATATCTTGTTTCATTATGACTACATGTCTTAGTTTGAGTTCATTAAACACTATAGTAAGTCTAGTAGGAGTTAAGGAGTATGAAGATCACAAAGTCCGTATACATTTTATTCAGTAGCATGGCAAGTCTTCAGGGAATTATGAATGTTTTACTACAGATCATTTACTCCTCAGAATTCTTTAGAGTTATTTAGAACACAATGCTGAATGTGACAGCGTCGCACCTTTCAATTCGATGGCCCCACGTTAAAAAAAGAGGCGACTCACGCACCCAACAGTCACACAGATAAAAAGTTCGCCGCCGGTAGATCTGAACGAGCTTTAGAGACAGCAGATATGAGCACGAACATGATTGACCGCCCGCGGTTGCTACTTCGTTATTTTCAGATCACCTGTAATCACAGAGATGATGCTTGCGAGTAGCACTTATCCTCAAATGCGATTATCTCTGTAAATAAGGCCTAAATTGCGTTTTGAAGGGTGTTTTAGGGATCAATATCATTAAATGTGGATATCTCCGTAATTAAGGCCTAAATTGCGTTTTTACGGATCAAAATCATTAAAGGTGGTTATCTCCGTAATTAAGGTTATCTCATTATATACAAAACGCGTCATGATGCAGGTAGGAAAATTTTGACGTTATACTCGCTTTGATAGAAGCCGAGCAATTCTCTACTCTTCGTTTTGGGTGCCAACTACCAATTAAATTGTTGTGTTCATGGCATAATAAAAGCGATTAATGAGTTTTGAATATGAGATCAAATCCACGATTACAATACATTGCTTATAACCGAGTTGTTGCTGTATTCCTTCATAGCCGGTGACAGTGACGACAACGGTAAGTGTCACACAATACACGACGAGCAAGCTGACTCTATAAAAAATATATATGGGGGCCTGCAACTGAAACCACGATTACTAAGATCAGTAAGCAAAAACGGTCACACTAAGGCCACCTAAGGCCTGGGTGTCTTGTACTGTACCCGTGCACCGCTGTTAGCAAGAAGGAAGCAAAGCAAACAAAGAGGGGGCAATAAGATGGGGAAAAGAACAGGTGGATTGCACAGCTGGATGAGTGCTCCGTTGGTAGAAACTTTTAGTTATCCAAAACATGAGTGACTCAGTGAAAGCAGGTTGCTTTGAATTCCTTTGAAAAGCAGGCATGTTAGTCAATCTGCCTAAAAAGAAACCTGGGGTAAGGATATTGGGGTATTGTGCAAAGGCAGCACGGAGTAGTTAGAATTCATTGGAGTCAAGAAAATTTTCAGATTCACATTGGAAAAGAACTCTTTTTGTCCCTTTATTTACGTGGGATTCATGCAGCGTTACAGGCTCCATCTCTGAAAGAGTGTTTTGTTGATGAACCTGGTCTACGATTCAAGATTGGTTTCTGTGATGATAAGTATCACACAAAAGGTAAAATAAGTAGCACGATCTTCATCAAAATGTAAGTATTATGGTCAATAATCATAACAAACTACTCGTATATACACTGAAATACATAAATAAAAGGGAAGGGCCGGTCCAACAGGGCACCCGATTGAAGCGATTTGGACGGGGAGAGTGGGAATGCCAACTCCCGGTTGATAACATTTCGTGGACAAAGGGCGGGCTCTTCTCCCCACTCATTGGGGCATCTTCCTGTTTGGGGGCTTGTCTTTTTGACCAATTGGCTGATCAAGTTGCTGGAAGAAGATTCTTTATTGTTCCGTAGATGCGTATAGGCGATTTGCCTATCGATCTACCCAATCCGTTTTTGGCCCTTCATGCAGCGACATGTTGAGGACCATCAGAGGTTATTAAGCTTGATCAAGACAAGCAGAAAAGAGAGCCCACTGCTTTCGGACTTAGTTTCCGTGCTACAATGGGTGGTAAACCACTATCATCTTCATCATCATCATTATTTACGTGGAATTCATGGAACTGCTTCTGTATTACATTATCAATTCACAGCAAAAAATTAATTTTCGAATTAAACAAGTATTGTAGAATAAATTCCATTTTTTCTGTTTAAAATTTAGGTATAGTGTTCTACAAATAAATGTTAAAAAATTGCGGAGGAAATTTCAAGGGTAGAAGTGAAACGGTTTCTGGGGAAATTCTATGATGATATTTAAAGGATATTTGCGAACGTATTCGGATAAAAACTCTGGGAATTCAGAAGAAAGTTTTGAGGAAAATTGGGCTGAATAACTCAAAGAGACGCTAAAGCAAGCAATTCACGACTACGAAACTTGGTGGACATGGCATTTTCACTCAAATGTTGACACTTGGTGTCGGAATTTTTCGGTGAACTGACTGAATAAGATAAAACTCGCCATATTTCACACATTCAGTGACGTTTGCTTATGGGATTTCACCGTAGGAGTAAAGATGGAATTCCAATTATCATGACACTGGTACGTTTGATTGCCTCTCACCCCAAAAGGCCTGGGATTAATCCCAGGAAGCGCCGCCGGGATTTTCTGAGGCATACACATCTCTGATCACACCTTCCTTTGGCCGTTGGTTCCCGGTCCATGAGTTGATGGGTTGATAGGTAGGGTCCAGGTGTGGGAGCTGCCTTCATGGCGTCGGAAGCATTGGTACTCAGTACGGAAAACAAATCAAAGAAAAATAAAATAATGCTGAACAGATGGCGGTAGTGTGAAAACGTCAAACGCAAGGGAATTGACTATGTGCGCCACAGGTGGCGGTACTATCAACTAAGATACTTTGAAATTGATCGATAAATGCTTGTTCGATGAACAACTTGCAAGAGTTATGTTTGTTTGTCTGAATTCTCCCTGGATTTTTGAGGTTTTTCAAAATTATATCTTTGAATGGAGATTACTCGTCAACCACGCAAGTTCTTTGTGTTCTTGACCCAGAATTTGGAAGCGATTTCAATGTAGAATTTAATAGATTTATCATAAATTGAGGGGCCTCCCTCAACTCAGGTGGTAAAGGCGTAGCTATAAAGCAAGACCATGCTGGAGGCGGCTGGCTTCAATTCCCGGCTTCGTCTTGGAATCCACACAATTTATGCTAATGCAAAAATGGTACAGGCTTAGAAAGCTCTCAGTTATCCACTGTGGAAGTGCTCAAAGAACACTAAGTTAAGGGCCGGTGTAAAATCCCAGTAGGGACGTAGTAAAGCCAAAGATGAAGATCATAATTTGATTTGTGCTAATGAAACATCAAAATGGGCCCTTTTTGATGATTTTGATCCGAAATTATCTTCACATATTGGAGCACCAATTTTTATGTGTTTCGAAAAGAAAATGATTTGAAAATAGGATTTATGAAATATGGCCAGATGAGTGAGTACAGGCAGTCTTGCAAGCAGTTAATTCAACACACATAAATTTACGATGGATCTCTTCATTAAAAAGCTTCAAAATGGTGGGTCAAGAACATAAAGAACTACAGACGTTTGACAATTGGCCGAAATTTGTATTGGCACACTTTCTCCGTTTTGGTTATCGCCTTGAGCCTTGAAGCATATACAAAACTGGGAGTCAATTTCTGAACTTTTGATATACACTTTAACTCGATATCCTCCCTAGCTCGATGGTTCCTTCAATATCAAGTACGGGTCGAGATCTCCTACTGAAAAATGCCTGAAGTTGTCTCAAAATGCATGAAATAGTCTTTTCTTTCCATTCCCTGGTTCTTCTGGCTTCCGTCAAACGCTTCAAGTCTGAAGAATCTTTCAAAGTATGAAGGCAAGTTTGAAGAATCTTTCGAATTAAATCGGAAGAAATTACCTCCTAGACAGTTCTCCAGACTTCCTCAAAACTGCATCTGGTTTTCTCACCATCTGTGAGGTTTTTCCAGAATTTCTCCAGAAGTTTATTTCGGCTGCTACCGGTAGATTCTTGCACCGTATCCTGGAAGTTTTTTTTCTGACTTCCCCCAGGAGTTCTACTGACTTTCTCCGGTTTTCTCCGGAAGTTTCTCCAAATTTTCTTGAAAACTTTCGTCTGCCTTGTTCCAAAAGCACTTTAACCTTTTCCGGATATTGATCTCCCGACAGATTATGTTAGCTTCCCCTTTCCACAAAAACTTCCAAAGTAAGTTGCAAGATACCGTTCGTCCAACTTTCTCCGGAAGATTTTCGGTGAGTTCTCTGGAAGTTCTTTTAAATCTCATATTGAAGCCTCCATCAGCAGCAATTAGAATTTTTGTTTTGATTTATTGTAGAGCTACATCAATAAAATACCCTGGGAGTCGTGTATATTTGTAATTTTGGCATGCCTTTTTTAACTGTTGTCCAGGAACATTACCCCAGAATTGGGAAACATGACTTTTGGATAAACTCACAGCTATTAAGGGGAAGCTAACCACCCGGAAAAAATACGTTTTTTTGACGTAGGACTACGTCTGTAATTTATATATGGGGTAAACTTTGTGAAAACCGAAAATGGAAAATATAACAAAATTATGAAAGATTTTGAACGTTAATAACTCAGCTTCCCCTGGTCCAATATCAATAATGTTATCGACAATCGATCAGAAATATTTCTACGCATCTGTTAAATTTAAGACTGATGTCACTATTGAAAATTGCACGAATGTGCAACTGTTGCTTTGATTATTAAAATTATCACCAATTTCCTACGAAAAGCGATTTCCCTAACACAGATTTCAAGGTTGAATTCAATCTGGTCTCACCAAGCGGTGTTTATTCCATCACCACATTGTGAGTGGTGGTGTTCTCCAGTATACAACGAAAGGCTGCCTGCAAGCAGCGAGCTGCAGCCCACATGAGCATCCATAGAAGGAGGAAGAAGCCGCACCGCTATTGATCGGAATCAGTAGCTCTTCGTGAGTTTCTGTGGGCCATCTATGTCAAGCGCGTCATACTAAAGAGTATAAACAGAGAGAACCCCGCTCAAATTCCTATTCCAACACAAAACACAAGCTCATGCTGCAGTTAACAAATAAGATTTATTATATAAGACCACGTAGTCCTACGTCGCCATTGCGTACAACCCCATTGGGCTGTCCCATGTAGTTTGTCAGTTTTTTTTTTTTAATTAACCCTTTTATTTGTCAAGGCTCAAATGCGGTAGCTTTGCGGAGCCAAATAACTTTACATGTAATTTTTGATAATCTTTTTTTACAACTAAAGATAGTAGAATGGGGGCCGAATACTCGCGCTTTACTCGAGATTAATAATAACATTTATTTAGAGGATTGCAAGGGGGCAAAGGGAAAGGGATATTGGTAAATCTTCTTCTTTCTACTTCTTTCGACGGATGATTGTGGATGAAGAGAAAAAAAAACGTTTTGATTTTTAAAAAAATCTGCTATTCTTAAAAGCATTTACGTGCAATAACTTTTTTTTTACTAAGCCGTCATGGCAAAAAGTTGGACTAAAAAATTCGAAAAAATCGACCAGTTCAATTTTTTAACATGTTAACATGTTGAATATTTTTTGAAAGTTTTTTTTTTTGCAAAAAGCTGATTTTTTATTTTGATCACGTATTTTTTACGAAACTTCATAGTTGCGCCATTGCTCAGAGTTAAATACATTTTCGAGAACTCTAGGATTACTATAGCAGAAGCTTGTAATGATTTTTCAAAATTGTCAACACTTAATTTTTTTTTCAGACAATTTGGACAAATTACATACCGCAAAAAATCCAGATTCGATTCGTAGATTCGTCGTCAGTTCCGAAAATTCGATGCTCTGTTTTTCCCAATCTTTTCATTGGCAAACAATAATTCATTGTCCAGAGATCATAAAAAAATCATGATTCTATGATTTGGGAATTTATTTGCTTAGAAAAGGTTTCATGATCGGATTGAGAATAATCTTCAATATTGAACTAGCCGACGGCTAAAAATCACGATAACAATGAAAAAAAAATCTGAATAATCTGAGCGTGCTAAACAAAATCGAAAAACCTGGTGTGAAACTGATATACAGTGTATCTCAAAATTGATCGTACACCCTAGAGGATAATTTTTTGAAACATGGTGAATATATTTTTAAATCGTGACTGGTGGTTGAACAAATGTTTATTGATTTAATATTTAATATTTATTTATTTCGTCAACCAACGTAGACTAGTACAATTAATTAATACAGTTTTGTTTTCTTAAATATATATTTATATAAAAAAGTAGTGTCAGCTTTCTTGTCTTTTCTTTTATGAGTTGTTATTTCTTATGGAATAAAAATATTGCTTTAGTTTATGCCGAGACATTGTAAAGTCAATGGTTTCGCAGTGTTTATTGTAAGAGGCCATCATGCGGTTTAATGGCCCATATTTTGCATAATTTGTGCGATGATGTTTTATGGCAAATAAATTTCGATTTCGGAGTTGCCGAGTGGGTGCATGGAAATTTAATTTTGATAAAAGTTCTGTTGAGTCAATTCGCTGCGAAACGATATCATTTACAAATGAAACCATTGCATATTCACGACGCTCTTTTAATGTTTGTATGTTTATAAGCATGCAGCGTGCTTCATATGATGGAAGAGGAAATGAAGTCCAACCTAATTTACGAAGAGCGTATAATAGAAATTGTTTTTGTACTGATTCTAATCTTTCTTCGTGCGTGATTGAAAATGGAGACCATACAATACTGCAATATTCCAGTATTGACCTCACATAGGCAATATATAGTGTTTTAATTGTGTAAGGGTCCTGAAAGTTATAGCAAAAGCGCTTGATAAAGCCTAGCATGTTATTTGCCCTGTGAATAATTGTATTGTAATGGTCTATGAAAGTTAGCTTAGAGTCTAAGATAATTCCTAAGTCCCTAACTCTTTCACATTTGTCTACAGTTTGATTTCCTAATGCAATTGAAATATTTGAAGTTGTTCTTTTTCTACTAAATGATATTAAGTTACATTTTTTTACATTCAATTCTAGTAGACTTTTTTTGCACCATATGTAGAATATGTGTATTTCATTCCGGAATATATTGATGTCTTCTTCATTTCTTATTTCCAAAAAGAGCTTCATGTCGTCGGCATAAATAAGCAATTTAAGTTTTTTGAGAATGTAAGATATGTCGTTTACGTATAGAATAAAAAGGAGAGGTCCCAAATGAGAGCCTTGGGGGACGCCTGAAGTGACTTGAATTGGGCTCGATTTCTTTCCGTTGAATTGATTTATTACTATTGGAAGAATCTGAATGAAGTTAGATTTATATTAGCAAAACGCTCGATTTTCAACTTTTTACCTAGTGGACGAATTTTAGTAAAATTAGTAGACATGAATGATCCTTACAACGACTAAAAATGTGCAAAATGTCAATAAGTTAGGATCATTTTATTTCAAGAAAAATGCGTTTTCCTTAAATTGATCTAACTTTTTGTAAAATCAACCAAATATGCCTAATACTGAGACAATAATTGATAAATGTATGCTGAGTGAGCTGCTGTTTTTTCTAAAATTTAAATACAGCTGTACGATCAATTTTGAGATACACTGTTCATATATTTCCTGCTTCGGTATTAAGCGCAGAAAACAAAACAAAAAAATTAAAGTTCAAGACAACTTAATTTGGATCTCTCTTAAGCCCAGAGTTGTTGTCACCTAAACATGATTTAACCGGATTATTCCTTTCGCTCCGAGCAACAAACTGCTTCTGTTGCTAAGTGTGACTCCATCAACATAGAAGTGAACGTATGTTGATCCAGTGCAGCTTTTTCAGAGAAAATATAAGCTTTGTTCAATGAGATGTCGAAACAACTTGCGCTCTCCTTTTCGGTGTTCATTCCATTGACCCAGCCTACTTCGAGTTGCTTGTGGTTGTGTTCATTCAGTTAAAACACGAGCAATGTGATTGGAACAGCTCACACTACTAATGGGGTGTTTACATCTGTACGGATTTGCTAACGCTAGCGTACTAGACAACTAACACGAATTTCAGTTGCTCCTGAAGTCTCATGCTGGTAGATGCTGATGTCCTGTTAACATTATACTTGTGAGCTTTTTTTGCTAGCAGTTGGCTAATTAGCGCTAGTGGAACAGCATAAGTGAGATTTTGACGCATGACCACGAGCATCTCCGAGAAGAACAAGAAGGAACGAATCTACATCGATTCGTTCTTTTTAAAAGGCACTTCACCAGGAGAATCCTATCGCAGTCAATCACATATAGATGCACCATAGATCACATATTTTTTACATTTTTGGGTAATCTGACACTTCCAGAGAACTTCGATATTTGGACGTAATTGTTTTTGTAAATATACATGTAAATCGCCGATTGCTCGCGAATAAAAGCTCAATATTGTAAACAAACTATATCAAATGGTAGAGGAGTCATTCATCTACCCGTTAGTGTTGTTAGTTTTCGAGATTGAGCTTTAATTCGCGGGAAATCGGTGATTGACATGTTTGTCTACAAAAGCAATTATTCCCTAATCTCGAAGTTCTCCGGACTTTTGAGCAAACTGACAGCGGTAAAACTGACGGAGGTATGACCAAACAAAACAGCCTACTCTTTCACACTTGCATCGCAGTGCGGAATGCTAGAAAGAGTAGTCTGTTGCAGTTCATCACATTGATGTGAGCTCCGCCGAAATTCACCGAAAATAAAGAAAACTGCAAATCGGTTCAAATGGGAGACAAGCAGGCCGGACAAGCTCGTAGTCGCTCGGGGTAGGTTTGGCAATTATTATTGACAGAAAGTCCTGAGTGAGTCTGGGCAGCTCCGTAACTGTATCAAAGTATTATCATTTCTTAACAGTGATGCAGTAATACGACATGCACTAAACTAAACGGGATATGGTACAATAGATTAAACTTCTGGTCGAAAAATGAAAAGTCCTGGCTACTTCAACCGAGTGCGAGCTGCGTCATTGAACACGGCCATAAAGTAATTGTTTTAGTGTTCCTACCGAAATCGTCCTATGTTAATCTTCAGGTTTGAGTACTTTCGAAAAGTGGTGTGCAGTCCTTGACCTTGACCACTATATGGTAAAATCAACTCGCATATCACATGCATATCGGTTCGCACTAAGATTTCCGAAATGGGATAGGAGGGCTCAGTTTATGGCGAGCAAACTGTGAGAGAAGGTGTTTGTTTTACTCGATGAAATGTAGTTTCGCTTTTCTGCTCTTCCAGTAGCGATGAAAACGTGTCGATAATAGGAGCATGACAATCATTCTTGGCCATGACGCTGCTGACGACGACGACGACGACGACGGGAGAACGTTGAAGTGGTACGGACCTAGCATACGCGTAGACTTCCTTCTCGTAAACCCTTTGATCGGAGCAATCCTTGCTCAACCGAAAACTACACAATCAATTGCCAATTGAAAACCTGTTCGAACATGAATCCCCAATTTCGACTAGGCATCCCGGGCAATCAGGAAATGTTTTGATTACGCAAACATGAGTATCGCTTGATTGACAGTAAACTTTTGACCGTACCCGACCAGGATACCTAATTTGAAACGATTCGCGAATCCCAATTCGACCTCACTTACAAGTTCGATTTTAGGTAGTTTTTACTTTCCTTCCGCCCATGCTCCGAGTGCCACGCGTGCCACTCGCCTAATTTGTTCAATGCGATCGGTCGCGCCTCCTTTGAACACGCGCTCGCGAACGGAACAAAAAGAACAGAATTGCGGAACGTGACGCCAATATCATTAGTCAATGACGCTACTTAACCAGTTTCTCGCAGCAACAACATATCAGTTGCGTTGCTTTCCAAGATTATTGCTGGGTCGGTTTGAACTGGTTTCAAGCTTGACTTGATGATTTAGAAATATCGCCCCTAAAATTATGACTGTTGGTGAAGGTCAATGCTCGATCGAAAAATCAGTGCGAGCGCAGCGCATAGGATTTCCCCCCGGAATTTGACCGTCAAAAATGTACACATATTAGTTTTTTTGCTCAGCTAGCTAGATCATCTTCAAACTTGAGCTGTGCACCTGATGATGAGCAGATAGCATGATGCAGTGATTCGCATAAATCGGGGTATGCTCGGTAGTCGGTAATTGCACTGCTCGATCATTGCGCACAGAGGCAGGCGATGACCCGCAAAGCGTCGCCGTCGTTGTCTTGGCGATGAAGTCATTAGCTGTTGAGCTTCCTTCCGATTGTGCCGGTAATCGTTCTACTATGCATTATGCAAGGTGTATAGTGTGAGTGGATAATTGGAGGATTAGAAGCGGGATTGGGTTTCAACAAAAATAGTAATTTGGAATCACTATAGCGGAAAGCTTAGGAAAAAAAAGCGTTCGCAGAGATCATCTTGTTTGAAAACAGAAGGTAATTGACTGCTCAACGAAATGGTTCGTTGTTGTTTACATTGTTTGATGTTAAGGATGTGAACCTTGCAAAACAATTGAATCCTGCCGGTAGTTTTAGAATTCACTTTCAGGGAGCACTCTTCAGCACGTTGCGTAACGGTGTTTGCTCAAAGTGTAGTTCTATCTATGTCTCTGGTTCCCGTTATAATTTACTGTTATCAGTAATTAGAGGTTCGAGGATCTATTATTGGCTTACGCTAGTGTTCTGAGCCTATAGTAAAAAATGGGTTATTCAAGTTTTCAACATTATTTTTTATTTGTACTTCAAATAAGTTGAAAGCATTTTTTGTTTGTTTTTCCCAGAAAGACAACATTTCTCAACAACTTTGTGTCAGACGTCATTTCGATCATAAATGCCATATCCGTGCTACAATTTTCGGAATAATTTCAAGAACACCAATTTGATTTTTTTGTTCATTCTAAAGATATACTCAGGAGGATTTGGGGTAAAATCTGGGGAATAAATTCTAAGAAAGTTCAGAGCAAAACTCTAAGGATATTTTACGAAAAGGTTTGAAAAAAAATTCTGAGATGAGATGAGAAGGGAGTTCTGAATTAAATTCCGATGGGGTTCTGAGGAGAATTGTAAGGGAATCGTAATTCGTGAGGCGAGTAGCAGGTGAATATTTAAGAGGATTTCAAGATATTTTATCGAGAATAATGAGCAGAGTTTAAAGGGTATTCTGGAGGATAATTTCTGAGAATAAAAGGTGGAACGCTAAAAAATTGGTCGCTTCAAATTTGGTGTATTTTTTAAAATCGTGCATTTCAATCTCTTGAACACCCCTCATTTTGTGGGTGTATGCGTATGGAATGTTGCTTCTATTTTCTTTTTGTAATTTACTATTCAGTTGTCAAAATGGCGACTGTACTTGTAAGTAACGAGAAGAGGGTTTAAAGTATGTGTTTGACTCATAAAACCTGTCAATTTTGCTTTCAGAGCGTCACAATAAGCAATCTTATGATTCGTGAGCGTTCACTCAGAGTCGTAAAAGTGCTGATTGTGATGCACTGAAAGCAATATTGAAAGATTTTATGTGTCAAACACATACTTCACGTCCTCGTCTTGTAACTTACAAGTACTAATTAAAACATTTTTTTTATAGCAAGTGAGTGGAAGTAACCCTGGTGTGGATCAATGGAAGAATACGTGAACCAGGTAATTTCCACAGCACACCAAAATCGGATTCAAGCTTCCGGATCTCTGGATTGGCATTATTTTGTTGGCTGGCCTCCCGGACGATTACCGACCCATGATTATGGCCTAGGAAAACTCTGTTGCCATAACCGGCGATTTTTTCAAGACCAAACTTCTTCAAGAGCAACCGTTGCTAGGCATCAAGAAAAACAACCAGGCCTTCGCAACCAACAAACGGCATGAAAAAAGCTTGAAGCAAATGAAGCAGCCTACTTCATCCAAGGGCCCGAAATGCATCGCCAGAGACTGCAAGGATTCAAGGAAAGGTGAAACATTTTACACGGTTCTATCTGCGTTTGGCAAGAAGGATGCGAACGACTAGATTTTCGATTCTGCGGCGTATGCACATATGACGAGCAATCGAGAGCTCCTCACAAATCTGGATCAAGCAGACGGTAAGGTTGTTGCAGCTAACGGTGGCATGATGGATATCGTTGCCTGCGGAACGGCAAATCTTCAATCGGTGTGCAGGGATGCTCAAGACAACGTTGCAGCTTATTCCTTGGTTGACGGCGAATCTTCTCTCGGTCAGCAGAATCGTGCCCGAATAACACATTTCCGTTACAATAAGTTGCAGCAACTTGTTTATGACTGATATTAGTTGTATAGAAGTTGTCACATCCGATTTGTGACAAGAGTGCTACTAGGGTGCAGAAGGGGTATTCCGTAACTTTCAACAACGATGGCTGCAAAGTGCACAACGCAAACAACGAGCTGGTAGCAACCGGGAGCCACTCCAATAATCAATTCAAGCTGGACTAGGCAGCGAATAACACACAGGTTTTGTGGTGTAATGCTGCTGGAAGTCTCGAGCTTTGGCACAAACGCATGGGTCATCTTGGTATCAGAAATTTGAAGAAGCTTGCTGGTGGCCTTGCGACAGGAATTACACAGGAATATTGAAGCTAGCGCTGCAGACGGTCGCGTTTGCCCTATGAGCCCATTTCCGTTTCCAAAAAGCCGATCTCGTACGTCGGAGGTGTTACAACTGGTTGATTCGGATATCAGTGGACCGATGGTGATGAATTCGATTGGCGGTAACCGGTTCTACATTACTTTAATCGATGACAAAACTAGACGTATGTTCGTGTACTTCCTGAAAACCAAATCAGTAGCCGAAGTGTTAGCAGTTTTCAAGAACTTCAACGTGATGGCCGAACGTCAAAGCGTGGAGTGGAAGAAAGCCAAACCTTTCACATGTTCGTGTTTTTGGAACGAAAGTCATGGTCCAGGTTCCAAAGCAGAAACGACGCAAGTGGGACCCCAAATCCCACGAATGCGTGCTGACGGGATTCGATGAAGAAACCAAGGGATATCGTCTATACGACCCGGAGAAGAAGGTAACTATCAAGAGCCGTGAAGTCGTTTTCCTGGACGAAGGAGTCTCATCTGAAGCTGTAGGTCCCGATGCTCGGCGTAGCAAGGCAACGTTTGCCAGACTGGAAGTCGAGGAACCGTTCGAGACCGTATTCGAGCCGATCATTCCAATTGAATCGACCGAGCCTTGCGAATCGGATACAGAAGACGAGAACCATGAAGAAGATGATTCAAGCGGCGATAACGATACCAACACATCCACATTGACTGACCTTGTGCTCCCTCTGCCACAAACTTCAGAACCACCTCGGTCAAAGGTGTTGAGGCGCAGCGAACGGGAGCACGTGCTTCCAGGCAAGTACAAAGATTTTCACGTTGATAGTACTGGCCTTCTTGGTATCTCACTTTCACAGCCAATCTCCGATGAATCGAGCGACTTCCATGGTTTCCCCGTTAACGATAGCACTGGTGGACCGAGCGACAACGACGGTCTAGTGGCATTAGCATCTGGCATGGATAGCGAATTCGGAGACGACCCCGTTTCTCATCAAGAAGCATTGGCTCGGGACGATAGCAATGCGTGGAAGCGTGCCATGCAAGAGGAGTTCGACGCACTGGTGGACCCTCACCAAGCTACCGAAGGGAAGGAAGGCAATCAACTGCAAATGGGTGTACAAAACGAAACGTGATGCTGCAGGAGGAGTTCAACGGCAAAAGGCGCGGCTGGTCATCAAAGGCTACTCACAGCGAAAGGGGGTAGACTACGATGAAACGTATACTCCCGTTGTTCGCTATAGTTCACTACGATACCTTTTCGCACTGGCTGTCAAGCACAACCTCACGATCGACCAGATGGATGCAGTGACGGCTTTCCTGCAGGGTGACCTCGACAAGGAAATATACATGGAACAGCCCCATGCTTCGTTGACGGAAGAAGGAAGACCGATGTGTGCAAGCTGAACAAGGCGTTGTACGGCTTGAAGCAGTCCAGCCGAGTTTAGACCAGGCACCCTAGGCACCCCTATTAGCTACGCCAATGCAGACATCTGTCACTTGAATCATTTGTTTTAGAAACCGCATAAGTCCGTTTGTTGGAGAGGATCCAATGACTGCTAAAAGGCCGTTTTTGATATGAAAATGTGACTTACCCAGTTTCTCAAATAAGTGATTCGAATGCTGACATTGCGATCGCTGCCTTGGAGCTTTTATGATAGTTCATTAAAATTCTTAACCGAAGTGATTCCATCTCAAAACTCCTCATAATATCAAAACATACCACTTGTTGAAAACAAGTGGAAACTGCTTGATCAGCTCATCGACCTATCAACCGTATAATTGAGTACCTGTTTTGTAATATTGACTCAACCATCCCCTTGAAGTAAGCCAGTACGTTTTTTTTTATAAAATAAGCTGACTGGCGCGTGTGCGTCATGCAAAACCAAGTTCACTGTCAGACCTATTTGGAGATTTGCATCGGGGAAATTGTTTCACCCGATCTGACCATAGTCAGTTTCCTTTTTCGTCTAAACAGAATGATGCTTATCTATGACAGTGGAATGTTGTAGATTAAGTTTGAACCATAACCCATCCAAGCTGCGATAATCGCATGTCTCCGTGCACGACCTTCAAGCTCTACTGCGTCCATCGACCCACTACTGGTCGATACACTTGAATCGCAGTAGGTTAACTCCGGGCGTCAGCTGATCCGTCGTAGGGTGGAGAACGGCTTCAGCCGCTCCGACACCCTGTTCCAAGCATGGGGTTTTTCTCAAGAGAATTAATCCATATCCATAAGATGCTCTATGATGTGTTTACCGCATGCCTGGAATAGGGTCTCGGGGGCCCGCAGCCGTTCGTCACCCTAAGTCATCAGCTGTAAAAACAGAAATACTTGCACTTGCTGGCCGGTATGCCTTAAATTGACTACTGGTCATGCTAATATTTAGCAAGCATCTAATCCTAAGAGCGCATGTGGTACAGCATTCTACCGCATATTAGCATAAATTGCACTGGTGAAATCAGGTGCCGGCTAATCGTTCAGCTACGACGGCGACGGCGACGGCGATGAATCGCAACGCGGCGACCACAGTCAGCTTTAGTGCTTGTTCCGATTTGCTATTATTATTTATAGGATTTACCTATACAAACCAAGTGTTGCTCGAACATTCACATTCAGACATGAAAGGAGTTTACCATGTGAAACGTGTGATTTAATGTGCTACAATGTTGCACTTGAGATATAGCTGATACCTACTTAAGTTGTCATGAAACTGTCGATCCACTGCAGTGTGGGCTACTGCATTGATGATATGAAAAAAAAAAGAGAATGGTGATGCTGAGGAGGACTCAGCGTTCAGGAAATGTGTGTGTGCTTGAGAACGACAAAGATGGACGGGCAAGTTACAGGTGCTGACTGGAAATCGTTTGCGCTTTGTGAAGCAAATGGGGCAATCTGAAGCATCATTATCAGGGTATCGAAACACAGATAGAAAACAATATAGAAAAAAGGCTTGTGGCAACATAGCTTGATCGGTGAAAACAGCAAGATAAAACTGATTGCAACTTTGTATGCAACTTATGTAAAAGGTTAGCCAACCAAAATTAAGTGTAGGAAAATAACGTTAATCAATTATTATCCTGTTTAATGCTATTCAGGCAGCTTACTCTTACATGAAGCCCTGATATTGTCGAGCTCACTTTATTATTTGTCAAATACGAATTCGCGGACTTTACCATAGATCCCTTCTGAAAATTTTTGCACAACCTTTTGGATTGTTCAATGAAGTAAGTTGACAATGTCGCCATTTTGTAGTGATTATTTTTGTCATATTATCAACTTATTCTGGACCTTGAAGAATTTCGCTTGTCTATTGTTCAATATATAAAAAAAACTATTTTTTGGTTGGATGGCTCATCCGAAAGATCCGGAAGTTCCGAACTTCCTTCCAAACTTCAGGCAGAAACTATTTCACGATGCGCTTCCGTTTCTCGATTTGTTTTCTTCAATTAAGCTGCAATTGAGTCTTTTTTGATAGTGTCGATGTGAGAACTAGATTTTTAATGGGTTCAGGATTAATTTTGAGTGATTCATACTTATACGCAGCACTTTGTTTGGTCACCTGGCGTTCGCTTAACAAAAGTTGCTGAGAGGGCGTATAAATCGATTTGCACTGATGAATATAGCGACATATTTCAAAACTTGTTCCACACCCAACCGAAGATGTAAGATTTGCTTTAGAATTATGAGGGATTCATCATCGCAGGATTTTATTGAAGACCGCATGAACGGAGGATGCGATATACCTAGCTGCGGTTCAATGCAAGAAAATGGAGAAAGCAAACTGTGGAGTGTACACAGAAATTCAAAACAACCCAAAATTAAGTTCTTTTCACTCATCTCCCATGTTCCGTACGATAAGCCAAATTTGGGTAAACCGGCTCAAAGTAGTTTGCATTTAAGCACGGCAAAACAAATTACCCATCGCTAAGTTATTTTCAATTTTTTCTACCCAAAATTAAGTTCAATTAACTCAAATTTGGGTATATCGCATATTACTCAATTTTGGCTTCTCGTACGGAACTAGACGGTTGAGTCGAATCTTTCGTTCTATTTTTGACAACAATAGCGAGAGGAAATGAAACGGGCAGAGGTCAAATAACTCAAATTTGAGTTTAAAAAACCCAAGCGGTGGGTAGTTTTGTTTTTCTGTGTAGTTAGTGAGTGAAATGTGAATGAACCACGAACGTTGCGATAATGCGTGCTTTCCCGCCTGCTTTCTCCACGCTTAGGAATTTAGATAGGCTAAAAGCGAATAAGAAGCGCTCATTTTCTCTCATTCTCGACTACGTATGCTTTTTTTGCTGAACGGGCATTGGAGAGAGTCGTGGTAAGTATGTTCGTCGTTCTAAAATGTTATAAATAAAAAGATAAGTGGTACACTCGAAAGCGTATAGAGTAATTTTTCAACCTGGTGCTAATATTTTGTTTTGATAAACTAAATAATAGTTTTTTAAAAGCTCAAAAACAACTTCTGCTATATGTGCACCTGAGTGGTGCGAAGTCACTCGAAATGGTTGTCAAACAATCCAACTGGTGCTGTCAAGGAAATTCCAACGATCAGGACCAACTTCTCTTAAACAAATTCTTTCGAAAGATAAGGTATTAGGATCAACACTCAAAATTTTATCCTTAATTTAAATTGTGAAGTAATAAAACAAGTGTATAGACTGGCCAAATTAATTTATAAAAATGAAAAAGAACGATTAATGCATTGCAATAAACACTGCTGATTATATCATCTCATCAAAAAAAACTTAAACATCAAAGTAAACGGGTCTGAGAAAAATAAGCAGAAGCATATTCGACCGTGTGACTCAATATTGATCAGTTTCTTACTTGATAATCATTTTAAAGCTTATTTCGAACTGTACAAAATATTGGCTCAACTAAGCAATTGTAAACAAATAATAAAAAAGTCACGCCAATTTGTGAGCGGTGTTTAGAGGATGTAAACAAAGACAAGAAGTTTCATATTTTTCAAGCAAACTAACTTGAAAATTGGAAGTGATCGACGCCGAACCACTCAGAGGTGCACGTCTTGCCCCGTAGGGATGCTCATCTTATCCGTGGTGTCTTAGAACGGTGTAAGAAAGGTACTTTTTTTTAAATTTATTTAAAAAATCCCGAGCGGTCACATCCCAGAATGAGATTATTTTTTTTTAATCTGTATTTTAGAGATTTTTAGCCTTAGGCTAGTTCATCTCTCAGAATGAGATTCTGCCTTCTTTTGACAGCTGCTAGTTTTTTTTTCACACTAGGAGTATTTGAATTCGGGGTAATGTAGCACAATCCTACTGGCAGTACCCGTTTTGCAGATAAGTGCGTAGTTGCTGAGAATCTCATGATTACCAAACGGTGAAAAACGTGATCGGTGTGGAATTATTCGAAAACCTTTCATTTTACATACATAGAGTCTTCGAAGAAGCTTCTAGGCATGCAAAGCCCAACCTTTTGACGGTACCCGTTGGTTGATTAATCCACCTAAACGAGAGACTCAAAATTAAGCATTTTGAAAAGTGGAGATCAGTGTTGGCAAAATCAGAAATCAATTGATATTTTTCCGCTCTCATGCGCGCAATATCACGCGCGATATTGGAAAAAAAAATATCATGTTTGATATTGATTTTACAAGCTCCTTTGATATTGCGAAACTATTCACAACGTGCAAAAATCAAGCTGAGAGTTGACTCGACACAAAAATGATTCCATTGCATATCATTTTCTTAGAAAGAGAAAGCATCGTTTGCTATCTCTTTTTAATCTTCACCGATGGCAGGCGCGAAGGGACTGCTGCAAGCCGTTATGGAAGTTTCGGTTGCATTCGGGAGTAAATCAAAAATCATTAAACTCAATCTCACCACACTTTGGTGAGATTCGCAGTTGGTGAGTTTTGTTAGCTTGATATTCCGAGCTGCGATATCACAGCTTGCAAAATCAACCGCAGTTGTTTGCTTGTTGATTTTCGTGGACGTGATCTTGGGCGTTGATGAGATTTGATTTTTTGATATTTTTCCAACACTGGTGGAGATAGAGGATTGGTGTCGTCAGCAAAGTTCCAGTTGATGAAAGTACAAACAACTTTGCTCAAGACACCATCTATGTGTCTATCAATCAATAGGAATATGAAGCATTATGTACGGACGATCCCTATAAATCAGTGTTTTGGCCATAAATTGTCTGTGTAATTTGTATATGTTTGTGATTTTGTAATGAGCTGTTTATCTGGTTCAAATACACGTGTTTGTAGAAGACATACATCCATTATTCTTTTTATCTTGACAGATATTATTAATTTTTGATTCTAACCCAGCAAACATTGGAAGCAGAATAGAGCCTATTCAGGCAAAAATATGAAAGTTCAGCTTAAAAATTGCTTATTCAGCCTTTAATCAACACAAATTGTTTGTTGGGAATTGGCACTTCTTTCAATTTAAATAAATTATAGGGTGGTAAATGGTGGCAGAACAGCCAAATTCGATAGGAAAGTACAACAAAAACACTACAAAACCCCACCGGAATTATCTACAGCTGATAACATCGTGATAATAAGGAGAGAACACAATCAAATTTCTTCTATCAGATATTCGCTTTGATACATGGGTGACATTCAGACTGTTTGCCCCCTGCCCCCTCTACCCTAGCGTTGACATTTTGATACCTGCCCATTAGACTGATGCAAACTTTGACATTTTTGCTCCACAATGCTCAAACGGTTCCAAATCGGGTCCTGATTAGTCTCCTAAAATTTGAACTCATTTGAAAAGAAACTGACTTGGCACAATTCATTTGAAGTTTATATGGAAATTACTATAGGAAAACCAAATATGTTGTTCAAATCTATCTAACAATTTACCATATCGTTCTGCTTTAAAAAATGATAACTGAGCTCGTAGAAAATTTTCTCAGCTACAGCTTTGTCCTGAACCACTTTTCAATATAATGTAAGCATCAAAAGTTATCAATAATTCAAGCCACTAATGTCTAACATTGGTGTTTCTGGCGCTTGGAATAGAGCACAAAAGTCATGGCTACTATGTCACACTGCAAGATACAGTGTTGCTCACAAAACAGCTGCTTGATCATGTCATAAGATTATCAATCTCTTAAACAATTAATAACTATTTTATCTGAGGTTTGGCTCAACAACTATATTCTGCTAAGTTGAAGCTGAGAAAATTTTCCATAAGTATAGCTTTTGAATTTTTGAACTGTGCCATATGGAAAAAGGTAAGAAGACAATGAACAAAAAGTTTGGATTTCCCATAGTAATTTCCATATAAACTTCAAATGGTTTGTGCCAAGTCAGTTTCTTTTCAAATGATTTCAAATTTTGGGAGCCTAATCAGGACCCGATTTGGAACCGTTTGAGCACTGTGGAGCGAAAATGTCAAAATTTGCATCAGTCTACTGCCCATCCCCTTAGAAAGTCTACGTGTTTTATAAACGCCCCCTAGGCTCAAATTTCTTTAAAACTTAAATCAGTCGAGAGGAGTCGAGTAACATCGAATAATGTCACTGAAATATAAAGTAAATGCATTGTGGGGATCTCAATTGTTCGTGATAATACGCTTTCTGGGACACAACTAAGCTTAGTGATCAAATAATAGAGGAATTAACTTGTATTATTGATATAAAATGAAATATTAATCCCACGTGGTGTTTTTCTTCTCTATTGAATCCCTTCCCAATACGTGATTAAAACTTGACCTCTCTTGGCAGATTTAAAATTTTGCACGGTGAGGTATGGGATTGAAATTTTAAAATGCTTCTATTTCTCAAACTTTCATTAATTTTTTCGATGATTCTACGGGGACGTATTCTATTAAATATTTGTTTTTTTTTTTTTATATTTGAAGCTGAACAATTCATTAGGTCCGAAGTAACTTTGATCGATTCTCTTCATCGACATTTTCTTTTGTTTATAACTTGGGTACAGAACTATTGATTTGTGATTTGTGAACATTGAAATTTTTGATATTATTGATGTTTTCTTTTCGATAGAACGATAATAGACTATTACGATGAAGTAGAGCTCTAACCTATATCGAAAAAAAAGTCCTGCAAAGTGTTCAAGTATAAGTACCGAAGTTCTGAATCTGAATAAAATCACAGTTTGGCTTTCCGAATATTTCTCTTTCTCTTAAAAATTTGCTACTATATAAGGAGCTCGGTGGCCTATTGGTATCCGTTTTTGCTTAATGAGCAGAAAGGGGTTCACTCCCAGGCTCCTCCGATTTATAATGATGTAATTAGTATCGCCATGTTATCAAATGATCACGTCACTTACCATGGTGAATCCTGATCAATCACTTTTCCTACCAGCAAAAACTCTCTTCCCTTGATAGATGTGGAGATGCAGAGGTAAACTCGGTCTTTATCAGCAAAGTCTATCAAACTAATATGCCTTCCTTTCCCTGACGACTGTTATCACCGTTCTTGATGTTTAAAATACAGTTTCACCAGAATTTGCACTCTAAGGATAGGTTGCTAATCCCAAGCTTCACTCATTTGGTCCCTTGTGCATGTTTTGGTGGATCTGGTCAATCACGGATTGGTAACTACGAAACGTACGGTGATTTTATCCTGTGTGCGGTATTTTGAAAATAATTTAAAACAATAAATTCCTGAATCTTGGAAAATAGTCCAGGACCAGGAGCTCGGAAAAATATCTAAGTCACACATTTGAAGAATTTCTCACACCTGAAATTTCGAAAATCTGCAGATTTTGTGTGTCTGAAACCTAGAATTAATGTTAAGTGCCACAGAATAAACAGAAATGCTCCCAGGAGAAAAAAAAATAGAATTTAGATGTCTCTCTCAGATTTTTTATTCAAAATCTAAGATCTCGAAAACGTTTCCAAGTCCATTCAATTCTTGAAAAAATTTCATGTTCACGATAATCTTGAAAAATGCATGTGAATTTCTTCGATTTGATATGACATGAGTTAACACGACATTTCGTGTAAATTTTGGTGAAAAATCGCTGAAATATGCAAGATTGTATACAATCTTGCTTACACGTTAGTTGTTTATGGCAACCAGGGTTCTACATTTTCGAAGCTCTAAAATGAATTCGAGTTTTGTTTCTTTTATAAAACGTGTTTAACGCATCGTTTCTATAACGCCTAGCTAGACTATCAGCACGAATCGAAAATGAAAAAAGATCACGCTTAGAACGAAAGCACAGAACAGAAGCGGACAAAGCTTGCCTTCTACCGCTAGGTGCGCTAGTGTTTACAAAAATAATATGGAGCCACTTTTGGATCCGAAGTTCCATTTCTGTTCTGTGAAAAAAAAAGCTAAAGGAAACTATAAAAGTCAAGCGTTCTTTCACTCGTTCGCGTCACCGAACCTTGAAAGAAAGACGAATGAAGCGACGGGAGAAAAAGAGACAAACGATTGAAAATTTGTCAGTAGACGCCGACTGAGGTGCTAGAATACTGCGAAGCTGCTCGACTTCAACAGAAAAAGAACGCTAGCCGACAGCCGTCTCTTCGTCGCATCAATTTTGCTGATTGAAGCTGATATTGTGACACCCTGATGCCAACATAAGCTCAAGATTATACATAGGAGATTTTTTCACGGTCATAAAAAACCATTATCAGTGTACATAAAGTAAAGGGATCTCAAACATAGGACAAAATCGATGTCGCAGACTTCAACTCTTCTATCATGGATTTAGATGAAAACTTATAATACTCGAACTTAGAAGAAGAAGCTTGTTTGACATGTCCGTAAATTATTGTTGACTTTTGGTTAACTTTTCCAGAAGATTTACGCACCGTTCTAGATGTTCGCTGAATTTCTCCTTAGATTTTTCTGAATTTTAAGAAATTTATGATTGCTACGTTCTAGGATAAATCGTAAAAAAGCATTTCAACGGATCATCCGAGTCTTTCAAAGAAACGATGTGTGTTTTACACGACCTCATATGTTGGAAAATGGTGCACCTAGAGAGGCTAAAAAAGATTCGAATTGAGAACATCATATAGCAAGGCATTTTCGAGTAACACCGCCAATGAAAACAAGATACAAGCTGCATGCTCGATTGCCTCGGACTTTGACAGTTCGTTTGGCTCAAAACCAAGCAGTCCGATTCTCGCTTTACTGTCGCTATAGGTGAATCACAAACTGTTGGAAAAATAAACTCATAAACAGACACCCAGGTGAGATTCGATACGAGAATAATTTTACTTAACACAAACAAAACTTGAGAGAATGCATAACTGAAGTACATCTTCAATCTACAAACAGCATTCCTTTGCGCATAGTCTGCTTCAGCAAAATTCCCCAAGTACATTTCTTTTAGAATGGGCCATACATTATTCATCATCATTTTACAGTCGATGAATTGGCACTTTTCCTCCTCCATCTCAACAACAACACAATTTGTGTACGTCAGAATTCTTGTGCCTACAGGCAAAAGTACATTTGTCATACCTTGGAATCGTTTCGTCTCCATACCAATAGATCAATGGGATCCCCCTCCGGCGTGAGATACGTCGTTCGCACGTCCGTTCGTTCGATATATTTACCAAGCCCAAGTCAAACCAATTGCCATAGCTGTGAAAAGCATGTCCCTCGTAAAGCTTCACTTATACCGGCAAAGGGCCTTCAACGAATGGGATTTTTTTTATCTGCAGACCGGCCACGATCAACGATTCGAAACGGAAAAGCACCCAAAAACAGAGAAGCAATTGGTTTCATTATATTAGGGGTCATGCAGTAATTACGAAAGCATTTTATTATTTTCGATCTTCAAACTTTCCTCCTTCCCCTTTGTAGGATCTTGCATCGATTTTCAAACACCCCCTCCCCTCCTAAGTGCTTATGTAATTATTGAGTGGCCCCTTAACGCCACACCTACCGTCGCTGTTGCGATTTTCACGATCAAGATCACCCACAGATCACCTGAGGTCTAAAAGCTTCTGTCTTCTGTGGATTAGGGTATCGTGTTGCTTCGTCTGCTCCCCTATTTTTCCGTCTTATGTATGCGTTATTGCGGATTTTAAACTCATAAGACCAAGTGAAGAAGATGACATGCTTAGTTGAAAAAATCTAATTTTTTGATTAACATTTGATGAAAAAAAAAAATAAAGGACGCATCGTACTTAGTAGGACAGAAATTAGGTCAAAACCCCTATTTAGAAAGCGATCAAGGTGGCGATAGTTTATGCAAGCATGATGGATGCAAACGAGCTCGTAAATGCATTTAACATGTCATTTCATATCGTTTATGCCAGTGGTATTTGATCTGCTTGGCCCAGGTATGCTTAAACTTGATCCAAGGCACACCAGCACCGGAAAATAGTTGTAAGAATTGTAGGAAGAAAAAGGGATTGATCTTGCTCCAGGTTTTGAAGCAATGCTGTGACTGAAAAGGGGAATCCCACATTAGGTACTCAAATTCACATCACGACTAGCAAGTAATGCACATGCACCTGTACCAGCCATCAACCTTGTCCCTGAATTACCCTGAAAGACCCGGTGCATGGCGAAAGAAAATCAAAACGTAAACAAAACAAGCAAAACAGCAGGCAAGTGTGTACGAAGTTTGAAAACCGCGAACGACGAAGGCGTGTGATGTCTCTCGGCGAGCGCGTGACTTCGATAGCTAAGCTGCACCGGTCGTGTTACGCAACTTAGATGGGTACCTAAGCCGGATTGATTAATAGACCATAAATTGCCCTCCCTCTGCCCTCTGTGTGTCATCGCCGACCAAGCGTCCCCCTTCGGTTTCCCTATGTATGATTGTCCAACGACGGAGAGAATTAGAGAATTACATCTGAAATTCAAATGTTGGCATGTACACGACCGCTGTGACTAACTTAAAACTGGGTAGAATTTCGCTCATGTTGGCAAAAACCTACGTCCACTCAAGGACTCACAAATAAAGCAATCGGATTTTGCCAAAATGATTGGAATTCTACTCAATTTTGAGTTTGCCTCTGCGGCCGTGTTTAACCACTGGACTGGATACCGCCCGGCGATGAGTTGATTAACCGGCTTGTTTGTATAATTTTAATTTTCTGATTTACCTACTTAGCCCCACGAATGGACGAATGGACGAACGTGGATGACGTCCGAATCGCATAGAACGCTGCCGGGGTTCTAAACTCCAAAGTTTAGCTCCGAAACGAATGTAATGAGGAAGTGGAATATTAATTAGAAAATGAGATTTGATTGAATTGTACTGCGGCCGGCTGGTTGGCTGTTGGCTGGGTAGAGCTCTAGCAGTCGGCAGCGGGAGAGACTGACATTTACAAGCCAAGCGTTTAGCGTTCGGTCAAAGAGAATGGCAGCTGGGAGGTACATTGTCGACATAATTTTATAGCTGCTTCGATGCGTTAGAACATGTTGCGCTGTAATTGATTAATTACAGCTGTTCGTACATCGAAACCGGAGAGTTGGAACGATGTTCTAGACAGATTAGTTAATCGGTTTTGTATGTCGGTACTTGAATGAATAACTTCCCGCTGATTTGACCGATAAATCTGTGTCAATAAAAAAAAAAAAACAAGCGGGACAAACTAAGTTGCATTCTATCCGGATACTGTAATTCCGGCGAATTGCAGGGCTGTGGGTGTTTACTATTGGATCATTATCATATTTGATTTAAGGTGATTGCCCGCAAAAGGCCGCTGAGTGGAGGAATGAACTCGTTTGAGCACATTAATTTGATTTACTTTAATGGTACTTACTTTTTCACAGTATATGGAATTGGTTGTTAGGTTCAGGATTCTGTAAAAGAGAGAGAAAGTAAAAAAATAGTTTAATATTGGGTGATCAAATATTCTAGCTGAAAATACCGAAAATACCAGACTTATTTATCAGGAAATGTATAATAATAGCTTTTACAAATCGAGAGATTCAAGCAATAGTCGAAGTGTTTTTTTATGATTGGAAGACTTTTCTGATCATAGTATGCCTTGGAAAATTCAAACAAAAAAGTTGTGGCCGATAATTATATTTTAAGGGGACTCGCATAAAGAATGCTTCATATCTCAATGAAAACGATATGTTAGGAAATATGTGTCTTCAGAAAAGTTTATGGAAATACTGAGTTATAATGTAGAACATTTCAATCTATCTGCACCGCTGTGCAACTTTGCTTAAGATTCACATTGTAAACGCTCCAAGTATCCATGACACGGGGGACTGTATTAAAACCGAGGGGGCCGTCATATCTAAATCGTAATTCTAGATGCTCGAAAAATCTTCCACTAGCGAATCAACCTACGAAAAATCTTCTCTCATTTCTCGCATCTACTTGCATCGTGCACGATCTTTTTGCAGGAAATCTTCAGAATCAGCTAACCACAGCAAAACCAATTTTTTCCTGCATCGTAGGTAAAGTCACCCCCATCGATTAAAACTGCTCTAATACGATCGGAATCGCCTTACAAAAGGCTTTTCAAATTCAATATTTTTTTAAAGACTTGTCGAATAAACTTCAAATCTCCAATAAGTGTAAATGGCTACAGTCGTGCGGTTTGAAAAATGGCAAATATTTTTTGACGACATGGTTCTTAAAACAAAATGACCATACAAATGATAATATGAACCAAAAAAGGTCGTCCGAAAAATTCGATCGTTTGAGAATTATTCCGACCTGATGGTAATATTGATGAATTCCATTTTCACTTTAAAGCAGTTCCACACCAAATGACGAATCGATCTGATAAGATCATCTACGATTTGCATGAAACTTCGCATGATTGTTTCTTATGGTTAATCATTCACATTTGAGCTTAAATTCGGCCATTTTGAATCTTTAAAAAATAGTTTCAAAACTTCAAAATATTCGATATTTTTCAGCCAAACATAACTCGAAAACGTCACTTCCAATCGAAATGCCGTCTGAGACATAGTTGTTAGAAAAATAATTCCTTTTAAAGAAAAATATGCACGGCAAACAATTTCAAGTAAGTGGTCAAACCTTGGAAAACCAAAAATTATCCTCTCCAATGGTTTTTGAAATTCTTTCGTTTAAAAAAAAATTAAGATGGATACTTAAAATCTACAAAAACAACTATTTCTTGTAAAATTTTGCTCAGAATATTATTATAAAAAAAAACATTCCTAAATTTTATGAAAAGTTGTTGTTCAATGATCTTTGTTATTTTTTTCGTGTTCAACTGGAAATTTTCACCACCAAAAAAGCAATATTCATAAGCATTTTGATGTACAATAATAAAAAAAATATTAATTAGGGTCGGTTTTTATCACTTAGGGGAATTTACGTATTCTCGGCAACCTAAGCAGCGACCATCTTTCTATAGCCTTTTTCTCTAAGGAATGCAGTATTGGTTTGTTTACAATCTTTTGCTGCCAGCTGCTCTAACAATTTCAGTCGAAAGAATTGTCAAAAACTGTTTTGAAACGTTATTACAAAGCTCCAAACTTCTCTAGTGAGAGCGACTATTATGGGCAACATCTTTTTATTCGGCAACCTTTCTATTTGAGCTGCGTGTTAAACAGCTGTGCTTTTATCGGCAACTCGAAATCAGCAGCATTTTGTAGTGCGTGTGTTGCATTTCAAGAAAACCCTGCTAGTTTGCTTTTTCTCAGTGGTAAAAATATAATCAAATTGAAGCTGAAAGCCTAAAAAATCGTTTGAATGCATTCAGCGAAGTGTTTTCATAAGAAAATCCAGTGAAATTAGCGTTTCAATTTGCGTTGCCAAAAATAGTCTGTCATGCCGAAGCTGTCATTTCCCCTAAGTATTCAACACTTTTTATGAATTTTTAACTCAAAATTTTTCATAACTTTGTCTCAGACGTCATTTCAATTGGAAGAGACGGTTCAAAGTTATGATTTGAATCGAATATGCCACATTGAAGTTATTTTTGTGAGATTCAAAATAGACGAATTTAAGCTCAAATGTGTGAATCATTGACCATAACAAACAATTATACAATGTTTCATGCAAATCGGAGAAGGTCGAGTCTGAAATTCAATTTTAGTTTTGCTATTTGACCCGGAAATGTTCATTTATATCGATTATCATGATTAATCCCAAACGCCGATATTGCCTCCAGTGCGCCAAAGTTACTTAAGAATGCCAAAATAAAGTGTGTCCACAATCAAATTTCAATTTGCAAATGGCTCTAAACTTTTATCCTTTGAGTTTCATTTTGATTAGGGGAAATATCGTCTTCGGCAGTACCTTAACCTATTATCGTCAGGGGTTAAACAACCCCATAGAGCACTTAAATTTGGTCAATAGATGCTCTGAAACACAATGTATCCACATGTCAAAATTGAGCTCTCAAGTACGTTGTTTAACCCCCTGACAATAATGGAACAAGGTATTGCCGAAGCTTTCATTTACCATATTAAAAAATCGTATAAAATCTTAAAAATCGGTATTACTGTATATCGGTGTCAAGTTAGACAATCGGAATAAATATCTGGCAATGCTGCCTCGAAGAGAAAACCCCCAACGAGCGAATGATGACTGCAGTGATGCAGTTGCTTTTTACTTCTTTCGTCAACTTGATGGATGGTCATGGAGAGAGCTTCGACGAGCACATTGATAGGAATGTACAAAGCGTTACTACCATCAGCTGTTTGATGATGGTGATTGTGATAGGTCGCAACTCTGGATGACTGTTCAAGATCTCATAGAATTCATTTCCTGAAATTAGTCATTACCATTTTTGGTGAATCATTTTGTGTGATGAAATGTCACCCTTTAGTCTTAAAACATCAAAATACAGCAAAATGCCTTTATTCAATTTTGAATCTCTGAAAACACCTTAAAATAGTGCTCATGGCCTTTCTAAACGTTAAAATTACATCATAAAGGGTTGATGCATATATTATGTCACGCTCTAAGGGGGGAGAGGGGGTCTAAGATTTTGTGACAAGCAATGCATTAGTTATAGGAAAAACGTCACGATAGGGGGGGGGGAGGGTTGTAATTTTTTGCTCGATTTAGCGTGACATAATTAATGCATGGGCCCAAAGGTTGAACACGAAAAAATCCGGACACATTAAAAACGCTGCCATTAAGGCAATTTTTGAGTAAATTTTTCGAAATTTCACTGAATCAAGCTAATAGTATATAGAATCACAGCAGGCATTGGTTGTCAGGAAAAGTTCATTTGATAACATCATGGCTTCACCGGAGCAAGCTCGTCGCGATCCGATCCTGTACGCTTGAACAAAAATCACGGTCTATCCGCTCGAGAGTTAGCAAAACTTTTGAATTTGTCGAAACCCACGGTGTGTGACGTTCTGAATTTTATACTCCGGTTGACCGGATGAGTGCTCCGGAAGAATGTAGAATCAAAAATAAGTCGAAATTCCCCAAAAAGTTCCTTGTCTGGCATGCAGTGCGCAAAATAGTCAGAGGTTCAATGAGTCATTTTCATATGAATATGAACAGCCATTCGCCTCTAGGCGAGTAAGAGAGCTGCCACAGTCGGAAGAAGTGTTAGTTTGTTTACTAAAATGAACCATGCCCATTTTGTTATGGCAAGTTTGCTATAAGAAATGCTCCTCGTGTTTATTAGCGAAATTCACATCAAAGATTGATTAATTGCGTAGAAAATCAGTTTGGCACGGCATTTGTGACCAGCATACACCTTCCGGTCGTACGAAACTGGTCAAAAACTGTCCAAATCCGCAGATCAAAAATTTTTGTTTTGAATTTCTGTATGGCAAAATAGTGAACTTTTCGTGAACATTAACGGCAAAGAACTCACCAACACTGAGAGACCGTGAGTTCCTGCCCACCTGTCATTCCCCATCTTGCATCCGCCTCATCATTCACTGACTCGTGAGAGTTTGAATGATTGAGATGTAAACAAGTCACTGGCAGCAGAGCACTCTTTCAGTAGCTCAGTCGGTACGTTTATTCTTCCGTGATGGTACCCAATCCTTGTTCTGAGTGACTGAGCATATATTTTCTATGTAAAAATGCCTCAACTACATGCTGTGTGAGCGAGGGCAAGCGGTGTGAGTCGCGTGTTCGTGAGTGACTGAATGTTTGTGTTGGCTCTTTCATTGCCTTGTCCTTTACCGTTCAGTACAACCGATCTAAACAGAGCAATGAATTGAATATTTAGTTTAGTGCTTTCACACTCAGCCCAAGCTGTCAATAATTTTACGCTCTGCTGGCAAGCAATATTGTCGCGCTTATGTTTTAGCGAATTCGTTTATTATCGGGGTTGGAACCAGTGCGAAACCGAACTTTTTGTCAGTGCGAACCTCAACCTGAGCTGGGTTTAAAAAACAAACGAGCAAACTGACGTTTGTCAGAAAACAAGCAGACCCAATCTTGATACCCAATCCAGGTTGGAACTGAATAATAAACAAATTCGCTATTAAATTCTCATTTGGTGACGGTCGAAGCGCACCACTCATAAGCGCGATGCAACAGTATTCATCTTTGATGCAACCCCGCTCATAAGGATTATACACAGGTGTGTAACTTTGATAGTATTTTAAAGCAGCGGTTTGAGGAGCGAATTCTGGATAAAGAGCCGCCGTGTGTTAAATCAATGGGCGCAGTCGTACGGCCATAAACAGAAAACAGATGCAGGGTTACTTCCACTCACTTGCTATAAAAAACTGTTTTTTCGGAATTATGAAAGCATGATATAGTATAATGCTAATTAGTACTTGTAAGTTACAAGAAGAGGTCATGTTTGACACATAAAATCGGTCAATATTGCTTTCAGTGCGTCACAATCAGCGTTTTTACGACTCGTGAACGCTCACTCTGAGTGAACGCCCACGAATCATAAGATCGCTAATTGTGACACTCTCAAAGCGAAATTGACAGGTTTTATGAGTCAAACACATACTTCACACCCTCTTCTTGTTGCTTACAAGTACAACATAGCACTGTGAAGCACATACTGAATAAAAAGGGTGTACGTAGAAAAGTTTAAGCAATGCCCTATGGTAAGAATGAAGACTGAAACAATGGTCTTACAATAAGCACAATACCGACTAACGCAAAGTATATAACATAGGGAAAATGGATGTAATGTCGGCCTAAATGCCCCTAATTTGGGCCCATACATAAATTCAGCAATCGACTAGATATTCAATAGCGGCCAAAAATATCCATTAGTACCGTCCCAAGAGATAACAAACTGTTCCGGGGCGGGACCTCTTAGGGAACTAGAAAGGAGCTTCCAGGAGAAATCGTTAACACTGGCCGGTGTCAGAACAGAACAATCTTTCAGAGAATGTCTGAAAAAGAAGCGGAATTATCTTCCAGGAGAAGTTGCAGGAATCTTCCGGTGGGTGTCAGAAGAAACTTGTAGGAAATCCTAAAACCTTCCTCTTCACTGCACCATTGTAGTGATTCCATGTATCTTTTCAGTACCGGTGCCGGCCACATCCGAATGCAGATCAATTGTCGGTTTGATAATCGCTTTATTGGAGGTGAGAAGTCGCCTGCACTTCTATGGGCATCACAGGCAGTAAGAGCAGTAAGCAGGTAAGGAATAGTCTTGGGATAAAGCCCATGATCTTCTGCTGAGTAAGCCAAAACGGTTGCTACTAGGTCACCGAACCCCTGCGATTAATGATCGTTTAAGGCTACCAGCTCAATCGATTCAGAATCAGATCTTCCAACATTTAAGTTTATTTGGATGCGAACGCACACTGCACTGGCCCTTTGAAGTTTATATGGAAATGACTATAGGAAAAGTTAGCTTGTTGTTCGCAACGTCTGAGTCCTTCGTCATAATCCTTTGGTTCGTTTTTTCCGTCGATCTTGTTTTCCGTGCTGAGCACCAATGCTACCGACGTGCCAGGAAGGCAGCTCCCACACCTGGACCCTACCTATCGACCCATCCACTCATGAACCGGGGACCAACGGCTTTACTTCCCATCCGAAGGAAGGCGTGATCAGAGATGTTATGCCTCAGAACATCCCGGCGGCGCCGACTGGGATTGAACCCAGGCCTGCTGGGGTGAGAGGTAATCACGTAAAGTTTACTACCTTCTCTTATGTGAAATTTTATCAGATTAATTAGTTGCATTAGTTCTAGAAAACGTTAGCAGATCGGCACAGCACTGATTCCAGCAAAGGAGAAACATCCATTCCAGATTTTACAACTTATTTTAAATAGTTTAAATATGACAGGAATTTCCTCCTCATTTGTATTTAACCACTGCATGTTACACTTTAGAGCAAAAATCATCTACTAGCACGAAACTCCCACGATCAGTGTGATTTCGCTCTGTGGAAACTGGAGCATTATTTTTGAAATCAAGATCTTCCTCACCTCACAGTCAGAATTGAAACATTTCAACTAAGTGAAGAACACAACAAAAACGGGCATAGCTTTTGCATATTAGGATTCCCAGGAACGAAACACGAGCAACATTTTGAGAACATACTTTGTATTGCCGTACTGTGACTATGCACTTTTCCATACAGTCATCGACATTACTAATTGCCGGCTCATTTCAAATGGTTGCAAACAAGTCTCTCCAAAGATCTGATTGTGCGGAACCGGGCAAAACAAACAATTTGATTGGCCGAGACCATTAGTGATGAACAGTTCGGTTCTCATATGTATACGCTCAATTAAATTATTTATATACAGGACAGAAAAAAACTTCCGATCAATCGATGCGACACCGCGATCAACTCCACCGATGATGGCGGTAGTGGATCTCCGTTGCTGATTGATTGACAGGTGGTGGTGGTAATGAGAGGATGGTGAATGTTTGCCCAAATTTGCCGTCCGGCACCTGGTCTGGTCCCCGGTCGAAGTGCAGTGGCATGCAATGGGGAATACGTGCCAAATTTGTATATAGGTATGCTCGTTATACTCGTGTTGTGTTCGTTCTCGATCGCACACTTCACTTGCGGAATGATCGTCTATGTAGCCGTTATTAAATTAAAGGTAATTGATGCCGGTTAAGCGAATGAAGTCGTGTTGCCGTTTAGACGGGTGATAAAAGCTACCTACTACTACTACTACTACTACTACTACTGCTGGCTGTGGTTTGAGGGTGAGTCTTGATCTCGTTAGAATAGGCAGTTGAGTTGTTGTTTGGAGTGAAGTGTTTGAGTTATTGAATATTCGATTGGACACGGGGTTGCGTTTGGTGTGAAGATCAATTGGGAAGGTTACTCATGGTTAGGACTTTTTTTTTTCGATTCGTTTATTTAGTAAGGCTCAAATGGCTCAAATAGCTATATGGAGCCGGATAGCTTCAAAATACATTTACAATTCATGAAAATTATTAACCGGTGGTGTAGTGGTAAGCGTGACTACCTCTCACTCCAAAGGGACTGGGTTCAATTTCAGTCGGCTCCGTCATAAAATCTCTGATCACGCATTCCTTCGGATGGGAAGTAAAGCCCTTGGTCCCCGGTTAATGAGTTGATGGGTCGAGGTTTCAGGTAAGGGAGCTACCTCCCTGGCGTCGATTGAATTGGTACTCAGTTACCTATCAACCTGGGTGATGCCTGGGTGATGCGAAGACGGACCCCAAAATCGAACCAATTTCGTGCTGTCAAACCGAAGCAATTTTTACTCTCCCGGTGCGACGAAACAAATATAAGTATTGCAGTCCATCAATATTTAAATTGTTCAAGCTTATCTCAAATTATTCTATTAATAGTGAGATGTAGTAGTATTGTAAGCTCCATTTTTTTAAGTATACCAAAATATTCTTTAATTTTTTTCTATCAAAAATTGGTTCATTTTGCAACTCTCTAATCATTCACGAATTTACGAACATAAACAAACAATCGAAAAGTCACGATTGAGCTTTACGCATAATACTGTTTGGCAGCCCTTGCTTTCAGCCGATGGCAAATAATATCACTGCCAACTTTGAAAAGAAGCCACACCGCATCACCCAGATTTTTATCTAAGTTTTCCACAATCGTGGACCCAAGCTCAGTTTTGAATAACTTCAGATATTACGAAAATGTGTGAAATCCTCCTCAGCGAGCAGAAATCCGTCGTTTTAATTCCAGACCCATTCACTTGTTTTTTTTTTAAACTTTGAACATTTTCCATCAAATTCGATTACCAGTTCTAGAGTTCTGTGCATCTCTCTTAAAAAAATGTGCAAGTAACGATCCTTCCCTTCTCCACTACTTAGCTGCAAAGTAGCCAGGTCAGTTCTCGGTCGTTGGAAGTTGTATCACTTGCTTCTGAGAGGCAGTGGTGATAAATTCCGAACGACCACCCATGTGGTAGATATCTTGCTCCCCCGTACGCAAAATCAAGGGCTCGGATCACATGCGAATTTGTGCAACTTTCATCATTGCTAATACTAATGCGTATGAATGAAATCCTACTTAATTTTAAGCGGTTTGCAAAGGCCGTGTATGCAGCCTACTATGGCTATCCAGCCTTCATCACATACATGTAACTTATCGCTAACTAGTCGTTACTTGGGAGTGGTATGAATACAAATGAATGGCATACATAAGATTTTAACTTTATAGCTAAATCCTGTATGGAAATTGATCAATGGCAAAGATTTGGTTGTGATGAGAATAAATCAGAATATATTGATACAATGTATATTGCAAATTTGTTTGCGTACATTTTTTGCTCGGTGATCCTTACTCTATTTTAATTTGCTCGATTTGTTTTCCGTCGATCTTGTTTTCCGTACTGAGTACCAATGCTACCGACGCCAGGGAGGCAGCTCTCTCACACCTGGAGCCTACCTATCGACCCATCAACTCATGAACCGGGGACCAACGGCTTGACTTCCCTTCCGAAGGAAGGCGTGATCAGAGATTTTATGCCTCAGAAAATCCCGACGGCGACGAATGGGATTAAAGCCAGACCTTTTGAGGTTAGAGGAAATAACGCTTACCACTACACCACTATCGCCATTCCATAGAATCAGTGCTGCAAAACCTATCTTCAATCAATGTAATTTGAAAACTGTTCAGCCTATTCTAGTCAAATGTTATAGTCCTACTTTATTTTATTTCATTTTCTGGTCCTTCGCCCTTCAATGAGACTTGACCTGCACACTACTAAAAAGTCATGTAAATTTCGGTTCCCTGAGACCGACACATGTAAGCGGGCCTTTTGACATAAGAATCAGTTGAAAGAAACGTGAAAATCAATTCAATCAAACGTTGTCTTCGTCGACTAGCTGATGTTTCGGTTTGAGAACACTTAATTTTACATGAAATTTTTGTTTACGTTCTATGATTTACGTCCAATATGGATTACGTCTCGTGTAAAAGTAGTTATTTCTAAGTGTGTGTCAACAAACTAGGTTCGTGGCTGCTTGTCTCTAGTTTAAGTCCCACGCTGCCTTGATCTTAATCCACTTGAAATAGCTACCTGCCTTGCTAGGTTGTCTCTCCGTCTTATACCGATCGAAATCGAGGCAAACACCATATTTGTGAGATTGTTGTCACAACATTGGAATCACGTAACGTTTGAAAACAGCTTGCAAGTCATTCTCGAGCAACACCTACCGTAGAACACTACCGGTCTTATCAACGTTTCGTTGGTACACTTAGTATGCAGGCAAAGTTTTCCAAACCACAAGGTCTTGCGGAGTAAATAGGAAGTGCAACTTCCGGCAATACGTCTCCTTTATTGCTCTGCTGCTGTTGCTGATCTGAGGCAGGGCTGGTAAATGTTGACTTTTTTTCTAACCCATCATCCGATGTGAAATTTTTACAGCTTTGAGCGACCGCTTGCAAGCGCAGAGAAGAAGAAA
This sequence comes from Ochlerotatus camptorhynchus, assembly GCF_037179485.1. Classification (NCBI taxonomy): domain Eukaryota; kingdom Metazoa; phylum Arthropoda; class Insecta; order Diptera; family Culicidae; genus Ochlerotatus; species Ochlerotatus camptorhynchus. The sequence goes on from NW_027040781.1 coordinate 1,315,257, forward strand.
CGTTCTCGCTTGCATTTGCCTGAACTGCTGCAAGCTTGTGTGTGACGGAAGAAATGTCAAATTTTAATATCTAAGCATTGGAGTGGTTAGTATTCATTCCTACCTAATGATTTTCAAATTCGATTTTCAAATGTACTGTAGTAAACCCGTACTGATACCAGCACTGATCCGAGGTACAACTCGAACTCATCTTCGTCGATTATCACAGTTTTACTTAGATGCAAGCAAAATCGATATATTTGTCTTCGATGTGTTCACCTTCATTGCCGCTTAACATCTCAGCCGCCTTAAACATTCTTCCGGCAAATATTCACGTTATCAGCAAAGTAAATGAACTGATTAAAACACGCACGTTGTACCTTCTAGCGCAATGTTGAACCGGAACCAGGAAAGACCTTAGTCTTGCCTGAATCCTTTACGTGATTTTATCGAGATTGATATAGGGTAGAGCACTACTTCGGCCTAAGCGCCCATTTTGGACCCGTCAAGCAGAAAACATCAAATAAATCCATGATTTCGACGTTAACAGGTAAATTATGCGTTTGGTACGATACTTTAGTTCAAATGCTACCGAACGAAGGCAATAAGAACGCGTGATATGAATGTTTGCACCCAATATTCTCAAATACAAATGAAGCACTCCGACCGAATCCATCTTTATCTTCATCCGATAGGTCGAAGTAAATTCATTGGCGTTTCAATAGTGTTTCAATGCGGCAGGCCGAGTTTAGAATCCGTAGGCCGATTTTAGCGTCAATTTTAGACAATATCTCAACAATTTGTTCCTCTTTATCAAATCTTACGGTACGTACGGCAAGGTAAATAGATTTGGAAGCCATCTGTATTAATAAAATTCCGTTTGGAGCTTAACTACGCTAGATTAAAAAAAAAAATACTAAGTGCGGGTTGTGCTCAATAGGCCGGAAATGGGGTAGTTAACCCTATTTATACACCATCCATATTGTAGCCCCTTGTTCAGCCCGGTCAGTTTCTTTCCAGGAATACTGTTTTTATCAATAATTTTTAAGATCAATAGTATTGTAAGCGACCTTAGAAATCGATGAATAGATTTAAGATTTTAGATTTTAGATTTTAGATTTTAGATTTTAGATTTTAGATTTTAGATTTTATATTTAAGATTTTAGATTTTAGATTTTAGATTTTAGATTTTAGATTTTAGATTTTAGATTTTAGATTTTAGATTTTAGATTTTAGATTTTAGATTTTAGATTTTAGATTTTAGATTTTAGATTTTAGATTTAAGATTTTAGATTTTAAATTTTAGATTTTAAATTTTAGATTTAGATTTTAGATTTTAGATTTTATGTTTAGATTTTAGGCTTAAATTTTAATTTTAGATTTAGATTTTCAATTTTAGATTTTAGATTTTAGATTTTAAATTTTAGATTTAGATTTTAGATTTTAGATTTTATGTTTAGATTTTAGGCTTAAATTTTAATTTTAGATTTAGATTTTAGATTTAGATTTTAGATTTAGATTTTAGATTTAGATTTTAGATTTAGATTTTAGATTTAGATTTTAGATTTAGATTTTAGATTTAGACTTTAGATTTAGATTTTAGATTTAGATTTTAGATTTAGATTTTAGATTTAGATTTTAGATTTAGATTTTAGATTTAGATTTTAGATTTAGATTTTAGATTTAGATTTTAGATTTAGATTTTAGATTTAGATTTTAGATTTAGATTTTAGATTTAGATTTTAGATTTAGATTTTAGATTTAGATTTTAGATTTAGATTTTAGATTTAGATTTTAGATTTAGATTTTAGATTTAGATTTTAGATTTAGATTTTAGATTTAGATTTTAGATTTAGATTTTAGATTTAACTTGTCCTGAAAGAATATTCGATTTTTTTTCTGAAAGTTTCGCCATCTTTCCCCAAAACTTTCTTTCAACTTTCTCCGGAAATTTCTTAAATGTGTCTCCTGACATCGCTCAGAAGTCCTACTGGAAGCGGATTTCGAAACTTTCGAAATCACTTACAGACGTCTTATCAGAATTATTCGGAGTTGTGACCGAAATACGAACTTTTAGGACTACGGGATAGGCCACGGGAAGATCCGGAACATCTGTTTAAAACATGCTAGAGTCAATAAATATTTTTTTAAATCCACGGAAATTGTTTCAATCGTTTGTTTTTATCACCAGGGGTGGAGCAACATTTCTCTACCCGAGAGTGCTTAGTGAAAATTTAAATACTAAAATTCCTCAATGGCAAGGACTTCTTTAGTCAGTTAAGAAGACTTGCGGAGAAAAAAAATCTACGCAAATCCAGAGAATTTCCTAAACAAGTTGAAGTCGATTCGACTGCACACGTTTAGAGGAATTCCTTGACAGAGACATGACCCGAACAATTTTAGTTGTAGACTAGCTTAGACTGTTAAAAATTAGCTGCATAAGCCAATTGTTGATTGTGTAAGCTAATCTGCAGCAACATTTTTTTTTTGTTGGGATGGGACTTCCTTAAAAGTCAAATCGACTTCCTGAGCAAGTCTAACAACCATTCTGATCAGTACTGTCATGGTAAATTTAGAGCTTGTTACTCACTGTTTTTTTTAATGTGCGTGCTCCACCCATCTCAAATCCATAATTGTGATATACAAATGTATAACTGCATGTGCACGCAATTCAACAGATTTCAGTATTCAGGATATCTTGAATGGTGACTGTTATTTGCTACAGTCAGATATTAAAAGCAAAACAAAGGCCATAGAGTTCTTGCAATTTTCCAGATGGTCATAAAATAGCCCTGAAGATCCTGGAATTTTCCTGGAGTTCTCAGAACAGTTCGGAAGATCACGTAATTTTTTCTTAAAATCTCTAAATTTACAAGAAGTTCTCTGGACTAACTTAAAATTTTCATGGACTTTCCTGAAGTTCAATGTTTATTGCTGAAATCATCAGAACTTCTCAAATTTGCCACAATTTTCCTGGAGGTAGAACTGACATGCAGTGCTTTCAAAGTTTTCTAAACAATCCTGACACGAAACTTCTCTAAACATCTTTATACTCCTCGGAAATTAACTGGACTTCCCTAAAGTTTCCTCAATTTTTCAAACGATGATGGATCTTCTCTGAAGTTACTGAAATTTTACTGGAGTTCTAAGAAGACCCAGAAATTAACAGAACTGCCTTAACTTCCCTAAAAATCTCTGAGCTTCTGTGAGGTTCTCCAATATTTTTCGAAACTTTTCTAAATGTGTCTGCAAATCTTTGGTTTTCTGAAAAAAATGTGGAACCTCAAAATTGTTCGCCACTGATTTTAATGCAACTGCAAGTTCTCTCTCTTCTGTGAAATTTTCGTGAAATCTTAACTTGTCTGAAGACTTTTGGACTTTTTGATGTTCCTGATGTTATTGGAACTGCCCTAATTTCCTGAGCAGACCCAGATGACTTCTAAAGAAAATCCATAAATCTTCCTAGAATCAGTAACATCAGAGCACTTCCTGTGCAAGTTCCAAGGACTTCCTAAGCAAGTCGAGAGAATTTCATGGAATTCGGACAAAGTCTGGTGGATTTTCTGGAGAATTTAACATTTGAAAAAGTCCAGAGAAATCACTTGGTAAGCCCAGAAGACTTCTTATGGATTTCCATATAAATCAAAAGGGCTGTCTAAGCAGATTGAGAGGTCTTGTAGAACAAGGTTGTTGTGTTTAGTCCAGAAGACTTGTGGAGATTATATTCAGCCCTTCCTGAACTGGATCAGATGATTTCCATGGCAAATCTGAACTGCGTTGAACTTTCTAGACTATTCTGAATGTCCCAAAAAAAAAAATAAAATAAACAAAAATTCCCGTAATTATTGTTGATACTCCAGAAATTTTCCTGAAATTTTTCTGAAGTTTTAAAAACTTCTTTGAAGCTCACGGAACTTCCTTCAAAATTTCTTATTCCTCCTGAACCTGAAGACTCTACGATAGTCTTGAAGTTTTCGGAACATTCCTGAAATTTTTGGAAAATACCAAATTTCTTCGGAACTCCTTGAATGTTTCCTGAAGTGAATGTGACTGCTCTGAAGTTCTCTGTTTATCCTCCAAGCACTCAAAATATCCCTGAATATAAAGAAACTATCTAAAAATCTCTTCTATGAAGTTCTCTGGACTTCGTTGCAGATTTCTTAAGTTCATCTATATAACGAATTTTATAGATAAGACCAAGGAATCTCGTGGGTTCAGGGACACCCTGGGCATGACACGATTACTTCTTAAGAAGCCTTTCTTGGGAAATCGGGCTTCATGACTAAGTGCACAGTATTTTATGAGTAGATCCAGATGACTTCCTCAGAATATCCTGAAATCTTCCAGGAAGCAGTTGGATCAGAGCACTTCCTGAGCAAGTTCCAAAGACTTTCCGAAGCAAGTCGAGATAATTTAAACAATTTCAGAAGACTTGTCGCAATGGAGAATGTCGAGAGGATTTGGACAAGTCCGGAGAATTTTCTAGACAAGTTCAAACAAACTTTTGGAAACGTCAAGAGAACTCCCTTGGTAAGTCCAAAAAACTTCTTGGGGATTTCCATGGAAATCAGAAGGACTTCCTAATCAGGTTGGGAGGTCTTCTTGAGAAATCTAGTTAAGGTTAGTTTAGAAGACTTGTAGAGAATATCTACAGCACTTCCTGAGCAGGTTCAGGTGATTTCCTTGGCAAATCCAGAGTTCTTCCAGGAGTATGTCAAGCCAGAACTCATTCCGAGAGGACTCCTTGGATGACATTTTGACCAGAGGACATTCTGAACGAGTCCCAAGGACATCATGAGAAACTCTAATAAACAATGACCATAAATGAACGATAACCCAAATGGTAGAACTATTCCACAATTGGTTTGAATGATATTTCAAACACGTTGTTATGTAAAATAACCATACATATTTTATTAGGAAAGCCGATAGAACTTCGTGAGAAATTACTGAGGGCTTCCTAAGTATCTGTAAAAAGGCACTGCCTCAAGTTGCCATAATAATCAGTAGGACCAGAAAACTTCCTGGGCAAGTCTAGATAAATTTTTGGACAAATTCATAGAATCTCGTGGATGCGATCAGAGGACTTGAGAATGTCAAAAGGACTCTCTGAATAAGTCCAGAAGACTATTACAAGACTATTACAAGCTCCAATGAATTTCTCGGGAAATCAAACTTCTTGAGTAAGTTCCTGAGTAGATCCAGATGAGTTCCTCAGAATATCCACAAATCTTCAAGGAATTAGTAAGATCAGAGCACTTCCTGAGCAAGTTTCAAAGACTTCTACGTAAGTTGAGAGAATTACATGGAATGGATCATAAGAGTTTCATAGAATGTCCACATGAATATCTGGACAATTCCGGAGGATTTTCTGGACAAGTTCGAATAAACTTTTGAAAACGTCCAAAGAACCCCCTTGGTAAGCCAAGAAGACTTCTTAAGGAGTTCAACTGTCTGAGAATATCAAGAGGACTTTTTAACAAGTCCGGAAGATTTTCTGGACAAGTTCAAACAAACTTTTGGAAAGCCCAGAAAACTTCGTAGGGATTTTCTTGGAAATCAAAACGACTGCCTAAGCAAGATGAGAGGTCTCAACAAGTCCAGAAGACTTGTTGAGAATATCTACAGCACTTCCTGGGCAGTTTCAGATGATTTCTTTGGCAAATCCAGAGTTCTTGCAGGAGTATGTCAAGAATTTATTCCGAGAGGACTCCATGGGTAAGTCCAAAAGACTTCCTGGGTAAATGCAGAGGATTTTCTGGTCAATGTTATTCAATATAAGATTTTCATACAAAATGGACTAACTTTGTAACTTTGTTGTATTATGATAATTATTGAGCTGAAACCTTAGTAACAGAACTACAAATAAGTTCAATTTTGCGATTACAAAATAGCCAATTTTTTGGAAGCACCTGCCGGAAAGTGAGCTACCAAGTCGTCTGAATTACTGCGTTCCTCTAGGGTAGCTCCCACCCCTATCACTAGTAAGTCACGAGTCGTATATTGAGAAACACTAGTCTTCCTCCAAGCATTGCCACGTATTATATAGACTTTTAATTGATTTTAAATAGTAGTTAATCAATAATGCTAGAGGTGTTTCCTGTGTTATTATACACAGTATGAACTAGACCAAACGCCACTCCCAAAGGATTGTATCAAACTGTAGCACGACAAGGTTGGTGACGTTCGAAGGATTTTGAGATGTTAAATTATTGCTTCGATCAATTATATCATGTTCGGGATAAGCTGTTTATTGTCATTTAATGGACGTGGATATCACGGTAAACGCTAAATATTGCTCACAGCTGAAAGCAGTAGTTAGTCCCCGGAGGCACCCAGAGTCGGTGATTGATTATGGCAATTTCATCGATCAACCCTGTAATCACAGCCGCTCAATATTCGCGTTAGAATATTTAAACTGTCCGCATCAACTCAAGCCCAAAGTGGCTTGTTCGGTCGGACAGCTGAGCGTCAAGCTGTCAGTAGCACCCTCAACAAAGCTTGCTTCTAGTGTTCAGAGTAATAGAGAGCGTACAGAGCGAATGGGCAAAATGGCACCGGATTTGCAAAACCCGAAGGAGCAATTACGCCTGATTGGGCAGCTCCGCACAGTGTGACTGCGTCCGGAGTAATGAATTATTGATGTCAATAAAGTTCATATCGACTGATCGTTCTACAGACGTTAAGCTTTAGGTATGCACTTGTTTTGATCACACGGGCCGGCGACGGTGGCGCTTGAAACAGTGATTAAGTTCTGTGCTGAAAAGCAAATTATTTTCCATTAAGAAGTTGTGCTTCGTTCCGGCCTTCCACCGCGCATTTTCATGACGACGAACTCAATCAATGGTCACAATTGGATCCCCGTTCACGATGATAAATGGACCATTGACGTGGAACAACGGGGACATTCCGATCCGGTTGGTGGTCATAGTTAGTATGCTTACCCAATGGAAGGTTGCAAAATTTCTTAGAAACAGCTGCTGCTACTGCACATACAATGTAGGACTCGACGAACGTTCCGCGGTCGATTGGCTTCGGCGTCACGCGGTCCTTGATCGCAAGTCTTAACTTTTGTGCGGTATGAGACCAATTTGTGTTTGCCGGAGAGAGTGGAACTAATCAACCGACGACGACGATGACGACGACAACGACGTTTCGCGAATGAATACAATTACCGAGCGTTGTTTTGCACAAATCGACCAGAGTTTTGTTTGCTCACTTGCAGTGGTGTCTTGCTTGATCTTCCTAGGTCGGAAGCACTATTTGAACTTCTCACACACTATGTTAGTCCGTTCAATCTGGGTTTCCAAAACAATTCCGCGCCGTGCTTGCGTGCACCTCTAGTCGCGATCGCGTCCGGCACTTGAATGAAGCAAATTTCTCCAAGTGAGCGTCAATGAAGATTCTCGTGTGCGATTGTGATGCCTCTGGGAATTGTTTGCCGCGCGCGGTGACGTTCCGCGCAGTTCAAGATCTCCGCGTGTAGAACAACACCGACTGCCTCACGGCTCGAATCGGGAAGTAGGCACCGGTGAGTGCTGATTTGAAACAAGTGCAGTGCTCGGCAGGGTGGCGTGACGAGCTTTTGGGGGTGGTGGGGGATAAATTTCTTATGCAATTTCACCAGCAGACGACTGGACCGGACTGAGTCACGTTGATTCTGCGATTTTCTTACACGCAAAGAACATCGCGTAATGCGGCGAGATAAACAACTGGGAATGTGTTTACGGTCTCCGAGTCAGGTTGGCAAAATATTCCGAGCCATAAAAAAGCATCAGCGTAAAAACGATTAATTACGGTACATGAATGAGCTATCGGGATGACTGGGCTTTGATTGGGTTGCGGTAGGAGGTTTTTCCCCCTCGATTTTCCCCGGAACAGGTCGTCAAATTAAACGATAAAATCAATAAAGCAGTAAGTCGTGTCATGATCTGAACTCTCGGATGAAGTAATTGTTGTTATGCTCTAGTCAGTACAGTGTCTGGATCATTCGGAGATGTTGTGTTATCTGCGATCATCTGTGTGAGATTTATTAGGTTTCAATCGATAACGAATCTTCGTTCTTGTAGTGATGTTTTTGCGAGTTTCCTATAGGACTCGGATCTTGTGAGAAGAGTGAGTCAGAAATTCTATCTGATATCAGAGGAGATTTTGCGAAAATTTCGTTGTTTTTTTTTTAATTCGCTAGTGTTATTTATTACCAAATTATAGTAATTTGAGCACTCTTGGGTCGTTCGTGACTTATCCGGGGCTAAGATTTAACTCGTAACTTGAGCGTGGGACAAAATTCCATAGGCTACAATTGAAATACGCCATAGGAACGTATATCCATAACTGGCACATCATCCCTATCTTATTCGGGGTTGTTGCGACAAATTCACGCCAAATCCGCGCCAAAGTTCGGATTTGCACAAATATAGAGAGTCCGACTGTCACACTGCATTGTGTGAATGAAAAATAGCTTATTCTAGTTTAACTGGCTTTTAGCTACTAGTCTCTTAACAACCTTAAATTAGCCTGAACTTTTCAGAGGTTCTTCAAATTTCACAAAAAATCCACTGATTTCGCTGAGGTTCCCTACATTTAATAAACTTTTCTGAAGAAGCCTAAAATACTCTGTAGTTCATTTGGCCTCCTCTGAGCTTACCCTTTGCATCCCTGAAGTTCCCTTAAACGTCTCTGATAATGCTCCCTGAATTTTTCTCAATATCACTGAAATAATCTGATCTTCTCTGTTTCAAAAATTTGTTTAACTTTTCTTGAGATTACTATTTTTGAACTTCAAAGCAAACTTCTGAGAGGATCAGGGAGCTAATGAAAATATGTGAAGCTTGAAGAGCTGCAGAGCGGTTCGACGAACTACGGACAGCAAACAGCGAACTTCGAAGATTTTTAAAGTGCTTAAGAGATGATCTGCAAACTTCAGACTTGAGAGAGGTCCAGAAAGCTACAAAGATGTCCAACGAGCTCCGGGGGCGGAACATGCATCTTAAAGGGCATTCAGAAAACTGATAATGTAATTAAAGCTCTGAGAAGTTTTAGAGCTTCCAGAATTTTGCAGGTTTCAAATACTCAAACACCTACTGACAACTGCAGAAACGGGAAATTTCCTCAAACACTGTGATGTTATAAAATGATCTCAGCTGTTTGCGTAGGCAGTCCTTTAGCTCAGTCGGTAATGACGCAGCTACAAAGCAAGACCATGCTGGAGCTGGCTGGGTTCGAGTCCCGGTCCGGTCTAGCAATTTTTCGGGTTGAAAAATTTCTCGTCTTCTCTGGGCATAGAGTATGATTGTACTTGCCACACAATTATACTAATGCAAAAAATGGTACAGGCATCAAAAGCTGCCAATTAATAACTGTGGAAGTGCAGAACACTAAGTTTAGATCACGCAATAAGCTAATATGCGTTAAGCAATAAGCTTGAAATGCGAGGAGGAAGAAGAAGAAGGAGTCATCAAATAATTTTAATTGTAATTTAGTTGAATTCAGACTAAGTAGATCTAATCCACGCCTAAATCGCGCCAGACCAAATCTGAAATTCAAATCACACTTCTAATCCACGAAAATCGCAAAATCCATCGTAGTCGTAGCAACTCTGTTTATAGATTTCCAGTTCGTCACTTAGAGGACCAGCAGGTAGTTGCCCTAGAATTGTCCTGCGGTCAAAGTATAGGTAGGAGGTTATACTTATTTTGGCACAGAAACTGAAACTTTATCAGCATTGTATGTTCTGTGAAATTGTTGCTTACTGTGAGACCTTTATTTTGATGAGAGTTGCCCAGTAACACCTGGTAGATTACCTTTTCGTGGTGCGTTACTGGCATTTAGATCTACCACCGAAGCATAGTCCAAACTACTACCAGCCCCTGATCTTCAAGAAGTTGAGGAGGAGATCGGTCGGCTGATTTGCAAGAGAGTTCGTGGGGCATTACCAGGCGGGATTCATGGGTGCCCGCGCTACCACGGACCAAATTTTCGCGATTCGGCAGGTTCTGCAGAAATGCCGTGAATACAACGTGCCCACACATCATTTGTTCATCGATTTCAAATCCGCATACGACACAATCGACCGAGATCAGCTATCGCAGATTATGCATGACTACGGATCTCCGGATAAACTGACACGATTGGTCTGGGCGACGATGGATCGAGTTATGTGCGTGGTTCGAGTATCGGGAACACTCTCAAGTCCCTTTGTGATGGACTTTGGTATCTGCTATTGTGTGGTAGTATAGGTGTGATCAGAAGAGCTGGGGTAGAGACGAGTGGCACGATCTTCAGGAAGTCCGTCCAGCTTCATGGCTTCGCCGATAACATCGACATCATGACACGGAACTTTGAGGCGGATTGGACTTGCCATCAACGCATCGAATACGGAATACATGAGAGTAAGGGGTTCTAGGGAAGACAATTGTAGCCTCCCATCCTGAGTTCAGATTAACGGTGACGAAATCGAGGTGGTCGACGAGTTCGTGTTTTTGAGCTCACTGGTGACCGCCGAAAATGATACCAGCAGAGAAATTCAAACACGCATTAAGGCAGGGAATTGGAGGACGCTCCGGTCGAAAAAAAAAAATCGCCGCCGCACGAAGTCTACAAGACGCTGATTAGACCGGTGATCCTCTATGGCCACGAGACCTTGACTATGCTCGTGGAAGACCAACGCGCCTTTGGTGTTTTCGAACGGAAAGTGTTGTACAGAGTGGAGTACAGCCACATTGCAAAAATTGGGCGATTACGGTGAGCTGGGCACGTCGTATGCTGGACGACGACCCAGTGAAAATGGTTCTCGAAAGCGACCCAAAAGGAACAAGAAGAAAAGGCACGCAGCGGGCAAGGTGCATCGACCAAGTAGAAGGCGACCTGTGGACCCTTCGCAGACTACGAGGCTGGCGACGTGAGGCCATGGATCGTGTAGAGTGGAGACAGCAGAGGATAACAAGGCCTTAGCCTGATTGGTAAGGTAAGTAAGTAGGGGAAACGGTCCTATTATTGCGGTCGTTAGAAGCGATATGAGCCTATACATTGGACGCATTCCCCTAGTCGTAGAGAATTTGCTGCAACATTTAGACATTTGTTGTCTTTTGTGAAGTTTTGGTGTTTGAGAAGTTCAATCTTTTGTTATTGATTTTGAAAAACTTACTTTTTTCCTGATGAATGTGGTCGTCTTAGTGGAATACCTGTAAAGAGAGAAAGAGAGAGAAGTTGTAATTTATATTTCATTTCACTTATTTGCTTATGCTTGACAGATACGCGAATTTCGTCTACAATGTGCAGACTTCTTCAGTATCTTGTACTAAAAAACGACAGAGATGGCGCTGTTCCACTGGTAGGAAGTAATGAAAATCTCCATATATAAATTGACAGAAGTGGGAATAATTCGCTTTTGATGCATATTCAAGTCAAAAAAGTGCACGACAACCTAAAGAAATCACCGTTGCCGTTAAGTTTTCCCCGGATACTATTGTTAAACAAGCTACAATTAAATATAAATAGTATGTTCCCAAACATTTTTTACCCGCTTTACTACCAGTCCCAAGAGATCCAAAACATTCAAATCCAATAGAAAGCATTATCTCTCACGAGCTCGATCTCTCAACATGCTATGTATATTGATGCCACACAATATGTGATTTCCCTTTCACAGACTACAAAATATAATAACTTGCCCTGATTTTTTTGGAATCCTATTAGATTTCCCATCTAGGAGCGGTGCTTGGCAAGTATTTTTGTCGTAGAATAATAAAGAAAGGGAGGGACTCAGAATGCTAATCTAACCGCATATGTTGAGGTACCATACACGTTTTGACCGCACTGCCCTCTGTTAACAATTAACGGAACTAAGTGAAAGCGTAATATCCGATACACGTCACCATTAAGAACAGCAGTGACCTCTGAAGGGAAATTAATGCAGAAGCATGGTAACATGATTAATTCTGAAAAATTACTCTAAAATGATAACCTTGAGAGCCACCCTCATATTTACAACCTTCAAGAGAAGGTACTTTTTAAGCACAAAAACTTCACCAAAGACACCATACGCCTGAATATTAAACCTTGCTTTCTGAATCGTAATCAATGTTGCGTGCAAGTTCAATACACTGTATAGAATCGTCACAGGATGATTCTTTGTATGATCCTGAAATCCGTAAAACACTCAAATCATGGCTGCAAAATAACGAGCTTTTTCAAGAACTTCTTGAATAATACAAAATCGGTGTTCTATTAGAATGCACCCTCGATAACACTACTTGTCCCTCCGGAAGGTGCGGTACATCCGGAAAAGTATTGAAATTATGAAAATAACACTTAAGGCCCACGCACATTAGATCCGGCTCGGACGCGTTGCGGCAAAGTGACAGCTAAATCTATTGTCTAACTGTCAAATTTACGTCAACGCAACGCAAACGGATCTAATGTGGGTGGCCCTTTAATCATATAAAAAATAATTCCTAATTGAATATATATCAACTTGTATTATCACGTGCTTTTTGGAGTGTGCCTTAATAGCCATGGTCCTTCAGAATTCTCCGGATCATTTGCGAAAGTCTTAGATTTTGAACAATAATACTAAACTGTCATTATTTTCCAACAACATGGCGAATCACGTAAATAGGGTGTACAATCCTTACCCAGACAACCAAAAGTCGTATAAAAATGGGATTCCATCGGCATTGAACCATCGTCAGTCACAGTGCTATGCTGTGCTGAACGAGGCTTGCTGACTTAATGGTGACCGGTTTTGCATACTGAGTAGAAGATCGTGGGTGATGTAGCGATATACCAACCGGTGGAAACTAACGATTTAAAATGGGCTTACTACTTGACTAGCCTATTGGTCCCAAGCAAACCGATTAACGTACCCCATTCTAGTCGAAATTCTAGTACTACACTATGTTTGTTTTGATTCGCTATGAAAGTTTGACAGATAAAATGAGGGGTTCGTGCATTTTCCTATGTTTCGAGGGGTGCATCGATTAGCTTGGGACCGAAGAGAGTACCAGAGCTGAGCCAAAAAGCTTAGAACATTTCTTCGGGACCTTTTTGTCTTATAGTTACCTTTATGGATATACTCGGTCTCTACAGGGTGATTCGGAATAACTTTTACTGATTTCACAAATATGCAATTCTCAATGGGTAAAATGGGTTAATGTTCAAGTATTTTTGTTTTAAAGTGTTCACAAACATCAGCTTGTATTGATAGTAGAATTCGATTTTTCATTTGTGTCATAAATCTGTATAAATTCGTGTGTTATCTTTTAGAAACTGAAATCTCTTCGAAAGAATAAAACTTTCAATATCAGAGCTTAGACGCATCGCCAGGACTCCAAAAGTGCTGGAACTAAAACGTGTGTGCCAGCTGTGGTTCATTTTCGTGACAAATGTGGCTGGTATTTAAAGGTTAATTTGATTTTGAAGGTTATAGTTGTAGTATATCTAGAATATACTGATATCAAAAAATCATGCCAGCGTTCAATCGTCATGATCATTTCAAAAAGTGACAGTCCGCATCGTGCTCTCTTGCCGTGCGGATCTATTTGCTTTTTGCTTAAGGAAGTGTTACTACTACCTAAAGCTACAACAAATTTAAACAGCACTTTTCAGTGCTCAACCTGTAAAAATTTTCTACCTTGTTCAACTCCTCTTATTCCTCTTCGATCCTTGTTTGGACCCTACCCGAGGTAATCCTTCTTGGATATCGATTTGGAAAATTCCTCTTCGATCCTTCAGATTCTTATAGTAATCTGCTTGGAAGTCGATTTGGATAAAAATTTACTGCCGCCATGGCGCCTAAACGCAAAAGAAAGGGGCAAACTCTTGACCCCCCTTCTGATGAAATTAATTTGAGTAATCAATTTGATTTGCTCACGGATGATGAGAATGATCCATCATCCCAGAAAAATTCTAGTAAACTTTCCCGGCTTAATGCCAAGAAAGAAAAGATTCCCCCTATTGTGATAACCACTACCGATTTCCATGCTCTTCGCATGGAACTTTTGAATTTCGTGAAAGTTAAGTTTTCACTACAAATTGGACGTCGGGGTGAATGCCGTGTATTGGCTGAAACCTTGGACGGATTTAAATGTCTTCTCAAGTATCTTACTGAGAAGAAGCACAAATTTTTTACTTACGACACCAAAACTGAACGTGTGTTCAAGGTTGTCATGAAAGGACTGCCCAGTGGTGAATCCCTGGATCAGATCAAAGATGAACTGGCAAAATTACTTGGAGTTGTGCCACTCCAAGTAATCAAAATGAAAATGAAATCCCGTCCTGGCGATTCGCGCAACGGGATTTCTAATGATTTTTATTTAGTTCACTTCAAGTCTAGTGAACTAAACAACCTTAAGGCCTTAGAAAAAGCTAGCCTTATGCTCCATGTCCGAGTGAAGTGGGAACACTTCAGGAAGACTGGAGGAAATTTCCAAAACCTCACTCAGTGCCGTAAGTGCCAGGGATGGGGTCACGGAACTAAAATTTGCTACATGCCAGCTAAATGCATGAATTGTGGTGATTCCTCTCACACAAAGGACGACTGTCCTGTGAAGGAAGATCCTAAGAAATTTAAATGTTCAAATTGTGGTGAAAACCACAAATCCAATTTTTGGGAATGTAAGACTCGCAAAGCGATCCTACAATCTCGTTCTAACCGACAGGTAGGAAACGCTCCACGTTTCCGACCAGGTACAAATTCCTCTGCTGTTAACAACGGTCAGCGAGGAACAAATTCTACATTCGTACCCGTAGGTACAAATATCACCCCTGCTTCAAATGTTTCATCTGTACCTACTCCCCTCGCTGCTAACAATGTTCAGCGAGTTAATGGAGCTACCTATGCTGCTATTGCAACGGGTAGAAATCAAAATACTAACCAACGTTCTAACGGAAATTTTGACAATTTTGACTTAGGAAGCATTACTGCCCCTAAAATGGAATTTTTACAGAATTCATTAATTGACATGATTTCTGATATGCTTAAATCTAACTCCATGTTTGATGCTATTCAAACTGGAGTAAAATTTGCTAATAATATTGTCATGACTTTAAAATTCAGTAATGGATTTTAAAGCATTAAACATTTTAAATTGGAACGCTCGATCTCTTAAAGATAATGAAGACGAGCTATTTAATTTTTTGAGAGTTCATAACGTGCATATTGCCGTTATAACTGAAACGTTCCTTAAACCTGACCATAAGGTTAAGAAGGACGCAAATTACTTGATTTATAGAAATGATCGTCTTGATGGACCCTGTGGTGGCGTTGCCATCATTATTCATAGACGAATCAAGCATAAAATTCTTTCTTCATTTGAAACCAAAGTTTTTGAAACTTTGGGAGTTTCTGTTGAAACAAAATTTGGACAACTTACGTTTATAGCTGCCTATTTGCCATTCCAATGCGTAGGCCAGCAAAAGAATTTTCTCAAGGGTGACCTCCAGAAACTTACCCGTCATAGGTCTAAATTCTTCATTATTGGTGATTTTAATGCAAAACACCGCTCATGGAATAATGCTCAAAGCAATTCCAATGGTAATATTCTGTTTGATGATTGTTCTGCAGGTTATTACACTATTCAATATCCAAACAGCCCAACATGCTTTTCTTCTGCAAGAAATCCCTCAACTATTGATTTGGTCTTAACTGATTCATGTCATCTTTGTAGCCAATTGGTTACCCATGCTGACTTCGGTTCTGATCACCTTCCAGTAACTTTTGAAATATCCTAAGAAATAATTTCTAATCCCAACAGCTTTACTTTCAATTACCATAGGGCTGATTGGGAGCAATATCGAACATTTATGGAATATAACTTCGATCCAAACATTCCTTTGCAAACCAAAGATGAAATTAATTATGCTCTTGAATCTCTGACTACTTCTATAGTTGAAGCAAGAGCTGCCTCAGTACCAAAATGCGAGGTTAAATTCGATTCAATTATAATAGACGATGATCTTCAGCTCTTGATCCGTCTTAAAAATGTCCGTAGGAGACAATTTCAAAGAACACGCGATCCTGCCATGAAAGTTATCTGGCGGGATTTGCAAAAACAAATTAAAAAGCGATTCTCTGCCCTGAGGAACAAAACTTTTGAAAATAATGTTTCTAAATTAGACCCGAGTTCCAAACCCTTTTGGAAACTCACAAAAATTTTGAAAAAACCTCAAAAGCCAATTCCAGCGCTTAAAGAAGGTGGTAAAATTTTGATCACAAATTTGGAAAAAGCTCAGAACCTTGCTAAGCAATTCGAGAGTTCCCATAATTTCAGTTTGGGTCTTACTAGTCCTATTGAGAATCAGGTTGCTCGGGATTTTCTGAATATTTTCTCTCGGGAAAATATTTTTAATGATTCCTGGGGGACTGATTTGGACGAAGTAAGGTCTATAACTAAAAAATTTCAAAATATGAAAGCTCCAGGTGATGATGGAATTTTCTATATCCTCATCAAAAAACTCCCAGAGAGTACCTTGTCTTTCCTGGTAAAATTATTTAACAGATGTTTCCATTTGGCATACTTTCCTGATAAATGGAAAAATGCAAAAGTTGTTCCAATTTTGAAGCCGGATAAAAATCCAGCTGAAGCTTCTAGCTACCGTCCAATAAGTTTGCTTTCTTCAATAAGTAAACTTTTTGAAAAAATAATTTTGAATAGAATGATGCTTCACATCAATACGAACTCAATTTTTGCAGATGAGCAGTTTGGATTTCGCCATGGGCATTCAACTACTCATCAACTCTTGAGAGTTACCAATTTAATTCGTTCAAACAAATCTGAAGGCCACTCAACTGGAGTTGCTCTTCTAGACATAGAAAAAGCATTCGACAGTGTTTGGCATGAAGGTTTGATTGCTAAATTGAAAAAGTTTAATTTTCCACTTTACATTATGAAATTAGTTCAAAATTATTTAACTGACAGAACTCTGCAGGTAAATTATCAAAATTCCAAATCTAATCGACTACCTGTTAGAGCAGGAGTTCCTCAGGGTAGCATTCTTGGGCCTATATTGTATAACATTTTCACTTCGGACCTCCCTGATTTGCCTCAGGGTTGCCACAAATCTTTGTTTGCTGATGACACAGGCATTTCCGCTAAAGGAAGAAGTCTTCGTGTTATTTGCAGCAGACTTCAGAAAAGTTTAGATATTTTCTCTTCTTATTTACAAAAATGGAAGATTTCTCCCAACGCTTCCAAAACTCAACTTATAATATTTCCACATAAGCCCAGGGCTTCCTTTTTGAAACCTAGTAGTAGTCACATAGTCATTATGAACGGAGTTCCAATTTCCTGGTCAAACCAAGTGAAATATCTTGGATTAATACTTGACCATAAATTAACTTTTAAAGATCACATTGAGGGCATTCAAGCCAAATGTAACAAATATATAAAATGTTTGTATCCTCTTATAAACAGGAAATCCAAACTTTGCCTGGCGAATAAACTTCTAATATTTAAACAAGTTTTTAGACCGGCCATGCTTTACGCTGTGCCAATATGGTCTAGTTGTTGCACTACCAGGAAAAAAGCACTTCAAAGGATTCAGAACAAAATTCTGAAGATGATTTTGAAGTTGCCTCCCTGGTACAGTACTACCGAAGTACATAGAATTTCGAATGTTGAGACTTTAGCACAAATGTCCAACAAAATAATTAATAATTTCCGGCAAAAATCGTTACAATCCTCAATTGCAACGATTAATTCCCTTTATACTTAGATAAGATTTAGTTTTAGTTATTTAGTTTTAAGCTATCAATTGTTATACTGACATGCAGGTTTAAAAAAAACCTGTTTAAAATACTGAATTGCCAAGACAGGAACAATGTAAAAACACTTAGATATATATCATAACAATTAAGGCTGGTAAGTTACTGTAGTAACTGGAGCACCTAGGTTAAAAATGAAATGTAATTTATTTTGAATTTGGAACAAATAAAGAGTTAAAAAAAAAAAAAAAAAAAAAAAAAAAAAAAAAAAAAAAAAAAAAAAAAAAAATTCAAAAAGTGACAGTTATTCCGAACTACCCTGTAGTAGAAACGAATTTCGAACTAAAAATCCATCTCCTCTCCATTCCCATAACAACGAAGCCGTTATTGACCTGAAAATAATGATTTACCGGAGTTTGCACACTGATAATGGATTGCTAATCTCAAGCCCCATGCATTTGGATCTCTGTGAAAATTTCGCTGGATTTTGTCACTCGCAGATCAGCAACTACGAATTATACGTTCATCATTGCTCCTTAGGGTGGGTCAACATTACAATCCCTTGCTCCCCATGGCTCTTTCGATGCGCATTGAGGTCCTCAAGAACAGTGCAACATTTGAGCAAATCTGGATTTGCGGGGGAAAATTTCTCAATTTTAACCAAACTTTGGACATAGATTGGGAATAATATGCAGAACAACATTATGTAAGACTGCAAATTGATTCGAATGTTGTTGAAAAAGTTATTAAACTTTTACTTTGACCAAATGTTTCACTCATACCTACAAGCTCATAATCCGCCTGTAGGTGGGTGATTAGCTATAATCCTATTTACTTTTAAATTATAAATAAAATTCCACAGACGTCAAAACGTGTTGCGGTCTTGGACAAATATGTACTGCATAGTATTCCCAATCTAAATCCAAGGTTTGGTTAAAATTGATCAATTTTGAATGTGTTTTTAGTTTCGTGTCCTTTTCCTAATCTAAATCCCATTTGAAAAACAGTGTTCACTCGGGTGGTGACAGAAGCAGGCCACGCGATCGTCTATTTACTCGGCAGCAACCATTGTGTGGTCCTCCTTATTGTTCTTCATCTGCAGTTCTTTCGGTCGATGCGTTGTCGATTTTGGAAAGCAACCGTTTAGTGATGAGTGTGTGAGTGATGACCACGTTTTGTGTCCATTGCTAAAATGGAAGCGCTCTGCCCCTCGTTGGCGATGTTGCCATACAATGAAACCACTAGATACTCGGCTCTGTATCGTTAATTCGGTTGAGCCTTAATTCTCCCGCAAATCCAGATCGTATCCAAATTCGCTCAAATTTTGCACAATTGTTGAGGACCTCAAAATGCATCGAAAGAGCAGTGGTTGTTATCCACAATATAAAGATAACCCACCCTATTGCTCATGTTCATATTGTGTCGCCAGTACTAAATTAAAGTTCGAAAGTCTGACTTCCGACTTCCGAACCTACTTCCTACCTCATCGGAAATCATGATCTTCTCATTGATATTATTGTTTCTGTTGGCACATTTGGCAGCTCTTCTATTGTGCTGCCAGTTCCGTCGGAAGTCAATTCCTCAGCGACGTACATTGTTATCTTAATGCACAAAACTATGGACACATTTCCGAAATATTATGTCTTTTCTCCATTGAATTCCTCGATTGGATTCTGCTAAAACCATAAATGATCTCTTACAGAACTCTCACCATAGCCGGCGCCGGTGGTGTAGTGGTAAGCGTGACTGCTTTCTAACACCCCAATGGGTCTGGGTTCAATCCCAGCCGAGGTCGGTGGGATTTTTCTGAGGCATAAAAATCTCTGGTCACGTCTTCCTTCGGAAGGGAAGTAAAGCCGTTGGTCCCGGCCCATGTGTGTTGTGAATGGGTGCGATATCCTACGCAGGTGTGGAAGCTGCCTTCCTGCACATTCGATTGTCGTCAATGGATGGCAATCGATGTCCGTCGGTGATTGGCACTAGATTGCGGAACAGAGACCGACGTTAAATAAAGGAAAGAACTCTCACCATGATTTTTTTGGAATAATTAGAATTGACATTCTCAGATTTGGAGAAATCTGAAATGTTATTTTCAGGGATCCACGAAGCGTGAATCGATACATCTGAAAGTCATATTTTGTGATACCGGAAGGGTATTTGGGATTCCCAGAGTGCATAACTGAGAATCACACGATCCTAGTACTTTACGATCAGCATTCGATTGGATTGTGATAATTCAAGATTGTAACCTTGGGAATCCCCCTGGGATGTGTCATTGTAGCAAAGTCACTATGAGATCGTGGTAATCACAAGAAGGTATTAGGACAATTCCAAGCTAGGGATCTCAAAGTCAGAAGTAGATATTCAAGTTCGATAAGGTATAATATAACAAAGTGCACCAACAGCTGTTACAAGCGTAGGCTATATCGACCTGCTTGGGCTTGGGCACTGATTGAATGGGGGGGGTAAATTCGCATTATTGCCAACGTCACGCGAGTGACAACGGCCGGCAAATTATTGATTCATTGTGTATGATTTCGCCACCACCACACTGTCATTGATAAAATAGCGCAGAACAACGCAGAGTGCGGCTAGGTAATTGTGGATAATTGAAATGTTAAGTACCGCAGCGGAGCAGGGACAGCTCAGTGGCATTAGGCGGAGCTCGCGTTTTACTGCGCGTTTCGTTGTGGGTGGGGAGCCAGAGCGAGCAGTTCGAATTTCGTGGGAAATTCTCTATTAATATTTCCTGCCACTGTAAGCAGTTCGTCATTGATGGAAGTTTCAAATTACCGGAGGGAGAGGCTTTGTTTTCCCGGGGGAAATCCTGTCCGCGCAGGAGTTTACTTGGGAAGTCGGAAAGAAATCCATCCAGAAATGATGATTGAATAGCGATCGAGTCAATTATGCGGAATAAATTTGTCACCGCGAGTCATTAGTATTCGGCTCGGGGCGCTTAAGTCTATAGTTGATGATCGCAATCACACGCGTGTCAATTGGAATTCGTTTCACGAAATCATTTAACGCTTCTTCTTCTTCTTCCTCTTATTGATTCCATTATTTAATGGCGGTTCCGCAATCGAGTGCCTATTAGCGACGGACATCGATTGCATGTGTACAATATTTCAGATGTTTAAAACTGACTCTGCACAGAAGTTCAGGGAAGATAAGGGAACATCATTTGATTCCGGGGATCTTCGTAGTAGTTCGGGATACTGCGTAGAAGTTCATGGAACTGTGTAGAAGATCACTGCAACTAATGTTATACTTAGAAGTTCAGCTTACTTTGTAGAAGCTCAAAAAACTTCGTGGTTCTTCAGTGAACTTTATGGACGTGCAAATAATTTGGTTCATCGAAATTTGTAGAAGTTCGGTGATCTTTTTACAATTTCACTAAATTTTATAGGAATTTAACGAGCTTACGAAAATAGCTGAATGTTGCAGAAATTCGAGGAAATTCAGGAACTACGTAATAGTTCAGGCAATTTTCCGTAGAAAATCTGATAGATTTGTGAAAATTACGAAAATTCAGGAAACAGCGTAGAAGTGGGAATTTTGAACAAGTTCGTGGAATTTCGTAGAAGTTCTGGGTTCCATTGCCATCCATTGACGGCAATCGAATGCCAGGGAGGCGGCTTCCACACCTGGCTTGACATCGCACCCATCAACACATGGGCCGAGACAAACGACTTTACTTTTACGGCTGGGATTGAACCCAGACACATTGAGGTGAGAAATCAGTCACGTACTACCTAAGTAACATTTCAGGTTTTATTATGGTCTACAAGTCTATTCTAAGCTTTATAGAGCTCTTTAAAACCATGATACAACCAAAATTGTTACACTTAGGACCGGCAAGTGTCCGGCTTGATGCTTTTTCAAAGTTCAAAAACTATTCACGAGATCGTCCAGTGACGTATTGGGCTGCTTGAATGGCACCACAGCTGGGGACACTTTGTTCTAGCTTAAGGTTGATGCCTCACATTAATGTCACACAGTGATCGTTGTAAGTGCCATCAAGGTAAAATTTACATTTTCTCTGAGTTGCTACCGCCGGATCGGACCGGCAGTATTTCCACAATGGAATGCGCTCCAGCTGTGCTTGAATGATGTGTAAGATTTCAAGTGAGCTACTGGTTACCGAGTCGATGGTTCTTGGGAGATAAAATCTGCAATTAATCTTGCACTAATTGCTTGCAAAGCTTACGGCGACGAGATGGTGACGCAAAACGCGCGCCGCTTATGGGCAGGAAGGAATTTACGATGGTGATCATTGTGTTGGCCGAGAATGATTTGCTATTTTGTTATTGATTTTCTGTTACGGTCAAGTGAATGTATTGTGCTCTGTTTTGAGTGTTCTGCTCAACTCAAATCCTTCTGGGATCATCGCAATGATTTTGGTTTTATTTCGTCAAACTTTATCCAATTTGTCTGAAACTCGATCACAAATCAGCTGTAGTTTTAAAATTAATGTAGATTTACCAAAGAACTACCAGTAGAATTTTGGCAGATACCTCTTAGCACCTTTGAATACTTTCCGAATAAATGCAATTATCAGACGCGGTCAACCTGCATAGATTTGAAAACATCAGTCTATTTGGCAATATGAACACAATGAAAAATGAAGGTTAAAGCTGTGGGTGAAGGAAAACACAAAACTAGAATGGTGGGCTCTGATCATGCAATGCTCTTCGAAGTTGCGTCATCCAATCCTTCGGGAGTCTTGAAAAAAAAAACTTGTTTGTCCTGAAGGGCATTCTTCATTGCTCGAGACTCTTGTCATGCATTTCCAGGGAAACGATGGCAATTTTTATAGGTTCTTTTTCTTGCACCAATCAAACGTTTCCCGTTAACTCTAGCTGGGGGTAGGAGAAGTTGGGGTTTGCTAAAATCGTGGGTAAAATGGACACTTGACACTTCTTTAACCGGAACAATCGAAAATGGACTAGCGATTGGAATTCCATGGAAACTCGGATCATAGTAACAAGTAAGGCAACAAGTTGCTTCAATTCCATACCGTCCCAATTCGTCCACTATCCAATTCCATACCGTCCAGCAAGAATAGTCCTGTAGTCAGGTACGTAGCTACTCAGATTTATTGTTATGCCTGTGTTTTCGTTTTCCAATTGGAGCGTAGCAACCGGCAAGCGGAAACAGTTTTAATGTAAACCAGCTTACCCGGCAAACGACTTACTGCTTAGTTGTTTTAATATAAACTCGTCGGGGCCCAAGACGAACAAACACAAATAAGATTCTTGCAAATCCGTAATTCCATTCCGGAGTTATGGCGTGACAAACGAACACCATTTCATTTTTATTTACATCCATTAGCTTCTTTGAGATGCTTCTTATAGCAGTCAGTAGCTACCCTTTGCCAACATGCAATTCTGAGTTTCATTTCAAGGCACTTGACCGGATATTCCTGTCTAAATGCAAACGTCTAAATTCGAAAATTTAGAGAATCCAATGAAGCATTCTAAATTCCAGAAGGTTTCAAAATCTAGCCCAGTGAGTCTAAAAAAAAAAACAAAATTCCAGAGGATATTTAGCAAGCGTTTAAAAATCACTTAAATCAACTTCAAATTGTCGTCATCCAGGAAACAGATGCGAATCGCTATAACCTTTACATTATTTATTTTACAGCGCCATGACATCAATATTTCGTTCCCACTCTACAGGTATTAGCTAAATAAAGCCACTTCTCGAGGCTACTGTTCCGATCTCCTATGCGTTAGTTGCTGCATCAATTTTCTCACCTCAGTGACATTAACATAACAAAACAACTGTAGCGTGAGATTCTCTCATGTGATAAAAATCCGAAAAATTTGGAAAACAAATAGAGGACTGCATACGGCAGACTAGCCCCCCCCCAACAGTCGTAAATGCAAGGTGCTTGACTTTTAAACATAGGCGTGATGGTGGAGGAGGGTTTGAGAATCATGCAGTACCTACTTACCTAGGTAGATGGCTTACAAAAAGAGGGATCTCTGCTAGCCTAGTTGGTTAGGGCACTGTATAAATCAAGCCAAGGGTTCGAATCCCGGTTCGATCGAGGAAATCTTTCAGGTTGGACATTTTATCGACATCCCTGGGCATAGAGTATCATTGGGATTGCCACACAAAATACAAATTTGGGCATTGGTTGGCATTGGTCCTACCCTCCATTAATCAATTAAGAACTGTGAAAGTGCATCTAGAACACTAAGTTGGTAAAACGCTTGCTACAGAAGTGTAAAAAACCTAAAAGATGAAGAAGACTCAATACAATTCCAGCTAATGTTTCAGGAAGTTATCAGAACAACACTCCAGATAGTTCCAGAAGGCACGTTATTATCCAGAAAGAAAAAGATCTGTTGATGAATACTCAAAGCGGTTTTACAACTTTCCAAGTTATTTTTAACTTGTCGGTGGCAGTTCACAGCTTTGATGTGGAATTTATCGTCTTGATCGGCTGAGTAACATGTTTTGTTGCGGATTTTGTTTTACCAAATTATGTAGAGTTTAGCGCAATTTTGTCGCGCTTCTCTTCGTTCCGTCATTATCCTCACAACTACTGAATCGTGGCTTAAGATTGTCAAACACATGCATAATGAAAAACACTTCCAGTTGACATTTAGCTAAAAAGTTGCCTTTAGCAAAGTTGTGGCTGATGATATTTCTATCAAGATTTTTATCAGAGTTATATGATTTGATATAGTGTTTTCAACCTAGTGAACTCCGGAAATCTGTTCTAATTTTCCGGGAAACAATTGTTGATGGATTTTTGGGCAACAGTAGGAAGGGACTTCCAAAAGGGGAAAATCGCAGGGATGTTCCAGGAATTTTCCAAGAGAAGACAGAAGAAATTTCCGTGGGAGGCCCGGACTAGCTTCCGAGTAAATCGACATCGACAATCGAGGAAGTCATTTACATGCAAAGCTAAATGGACTTATCAAGGAAGCCGAATGAAACTTCTGGGAAAGTCACAAAAATGAACCTTTTAATAAATTTGCTGAAGAAGTTGAATGGAGCTTCCAGCGGAACTCTAAAATTTTCCAAAAAGAATCTTATAGAATTCGCAATCTTTTCAAACGAAGTTTTCGTGGAAGTCCGAAGAACTTCTGGAAGAAGCTTTCAACTAATTCAGATGTATAATCGTTGACAAGTTGGAAATAGCTTCCTGGAGAATTTGGAAAAATCGCCAGCGATGAAAAAACTCCTGAGGGTAGTCATATAAGAAATATGGAAAGAAGTCGGTTACTCTAAGACAAGAAGGTTCCGAAGAAACGTGCTCACCTTTTTGGCTCAGCTCTGGTACTCTCTTCGGTCCCAAGCTAATCGATGCAACCCTCGAAACATAGGAAAATCCACGAATTCTTCATATTATCTATAAAACTGAGTTTCAAAATTGTTTCAAACTACTCGACAGTCAAAAATGAAACTGCAGCACGATCAGCGCAACGCACAGTTTTAAAAGGTGTTTGGTATTCATCCCTACATATGTGTGCGTGTGCAAATTTTGTTTGCTTCGGTGATTTTAGTACAAACGGAGAAGGTGATTCTGATTCAAGAAAGTTTCCTGGAACACGATGATTACAACAACGTAATCCTGTGTCAGGTAACAAGTTCGAACCACGAGAAAAGGTCCCGGACGAGTCTACTGTCAAAACATGCAGGGTGGTCACTAAACCAGGATGTATTGGAAATACATGTGTTTGGAGACATATGAGCACCTGAAGGTCTTTACAATAATTTCTGAGATAGCTGATATCACGAGAGAATCTCTGAGAGACGGTATTTCAATTGTTCGACAGTTATACACTTGATCACCCTGAAGTATTTCAAAATATCCTGATAAGATGTTGGAGACCTTTGAGCACAGTTCTTTAAGAATTTTTTTCAAAATATTGTTCGACGGTAAAGTTCGAGTGGTAGGAAATGTCATTTTTAATCACTCGAATGATGTGATCAATTGATGAACCAGAAGTATTGACAACATATCCAGAGAAGTTTTTGTAGATCTCTAATCACCTGAGGATCTTTGGAAAAAATATTAGTCATCTGGTTTCTTGAGGGATGCCTATGCAAATTTATTTGTTCGATCAATTTGTCGACTCCAAACAATAACATAATGAGATTACGTTTCGTCACCTCGTTTTCCCCTTGTCGTCTGCCATCTGTCAGATTAGAAACTCCACAAATAAAACCATTATTTTAAACAGAGTTCCATTCGTGTTCCAAACTTGCTCATAAATAAAACAGAATAGTCGAGCAGTTGCAAATATGGTGCAAACTAGTACTCGAATAATGAAACTGAAACTCAGCATTGCGAGGAGTGCGTTTCTGTTCTAGTTTCAAATTGAAACAGCCCATATACAATTCAACAGCATTGCGAACGGTGTTAGTTTACTTTTTTCAAATTGTAAAAAGTATTTGGACAGGTCTCACCATGTTAATTTGATCCTCCAATCCATCGGTTACGTATTTTTGCTTTTCTCTACGCCTTGCATCCATTTCGTGATTGATCGGAATGATCTGTAACAAGCCTGATTTCGATTGCACTTGCTCATACACATCCATCTTAGCACACAGCACATCTTAACCTCTTCCGGTTATTTAAAAATACTTTCGCGTATATGACTTTACCGACTACCGAACACAGGATATGGTGGTAACACGTGACATTATTGGAAACTTTTACTTAAATTCAACGGCCCTAAGGGAAAATTCTAATTCAGCAAAAACGTGACAGCCAAATAGAAAATCAACCACTCTCGAGCAGAGCCTACTGCAATCCATCCCCAGTATCTCCATTATAGAAACTTGGTCCACACAAGGTGTCGAATTGAAGGACGAAATGTATTGGTGCACTTCGTTTTTCACTCGGCTATGATTCTGCTTCGCACGAGTCGTTGCTTTCGTTCGCTCAATCACACTTGTAGTGACGTCACAACGTTTGCTTCGATCAGCGTTTGCATGGGAAATTTAATATGCATTATAGAATTTCTGTATGTTACCAACATTTATGAATGTTCTTCCACTGAATGTTGAGATGATTTATTGAATATTGTATTATCACACCAGTATACCATGAAAAATCAGCCTGCCGATGAGTTTTCGCCCGTTTTCAAGTAATTCCCGGCGACTTTACAAAAAAATGCAATCAAGCGCAATCATCATACGAAAATAACCAGGATTTGTTTTGATTCTAATTTCGCAAAGTTGCTGTCGAGTGTTATGACGTCGTCAGCATCGTCTGCCGCAATGTTTACATTTTTCTCTCTACCAACACATACGCGAGGGCTAGATCTCCACACCTTGCATAGACCAGGTTGCCATTATAGAAGTACTTGCAATTATGGGAGCGTTTTCGTCAGTAGAAGCCGTAGAAGGTTTTTAATAATCGGTCATTTTAAAAAAATCAAATTTCGACACAATTTTAATCAACCGATGAGTATTTATATATCACTAATTCACTTCGTTATGCAAGCAGAATTCAGAAAAATCGAATTTAAATCCATGCATACTTGTTTTACACGGTAAAAAAATGTCAATCCAAATGCTGATTTATCATTGATTTTCAAGTGATTTGCGTTTAGAGAGAAAGTGATTTGTCCTTGAAAAATATGAACTGTTGTTTATTAATTTATTTGATAAGGCTCAACCGAATTAACTTTACAGAGCCGAGGATTCTTGGTCACTATACAATACATCTTAAAACTATAGTCAAAAGGTACAACACAATAAACACTTTATCTTCCGCAATCCAAAAAGCCTCCTCCATCAGAACTGGAGCCGCTTCCAGTAGTTTCACTGTATGGCAAATTGCTGTATGCCAACGAGGGTCAGAGCGCGTCCATTGCAGCAATGGACGCAAAACGTGGTCAGCACTCACACACTCATCACGAAACGGTTGCTTTCCAAAGTCGACGACGCATCGACCGAAAGAACTGCTGATGAAGAACAATGAGGAGGACCACACAATGGTTGCTGCCGAGAAAACAGACGATCGCGTAGCACACATCGAGAGTGGCCTGCTTTTGTCGACAGCCGAGTGAACACTGAAAATATGAACTGTATAACACCTTTAAATTAAAATGATTATCATTTGAAATGGCACCACTGTTTTTATCCATTGAATTAGATTAGTTTTGCTTTTGGAAGCAAATGTCAAAAACGCACATGCCAAACATTACTCGCGGAGATGGCTAGTCAACAACAAATGAAGTCAAAATGAGAGAAGCGATAATTCTTCATTCCAACCCGAAATAATTTGCATTCTAGAGCGTGAGCATAATGAAATTGATGCTGTATTCAACAATAGTGTATGCCCAAGTAACAATTTTGGTTTTAAGAGGGTTCTGCAGACCATGATTTGGACTTGTAGAATGCTATAAAACCTCTTTAAAGCTTGTTTGCTTACTTGGGTATAGAACTTCTATCACAAAAATTGTCAAACTTATCAAATATATTGCTCAATGTCTCGTCTTGCTTCTACTAGAAGCCTTGCAATGTTGTTCATTGTCACTTGGAAACATGTGATATGGGTAGTAATATCAAGACCAACAATTGAAATGGCCTTAACTCCATTTTGTAAACAAACCTAGTAAGATCATTTTCTCGCGAACCGAAACCTTCATTCGCAAACCTATCGGGTAGAGGAGAATTTTACCTACCTGTTCATTATGTTGGTTTGCCTTTGCGGACTTCGGTTCGCGAGAAAATGGCCTAATACGGTTTGTTTACAAAATGGAGTTAAGGCCATTTTAATTGTTGGTCTCGATATAATACATGTTCTTTGGCCATATTCTGAATAACATGTAACCAGGCTTGCAGTATGAACAAGGCAATATATTTATTTAAACCCATTTTCAGCAAACATGAAATCCAAGGATAAGTTAGTTAAACTTAAAGTGATAGATTGTTAATATCAGTATGGTTGACATTTCGAGTTCAAAGCACAGCACATCAACAACGATGTGCAATACAATCTAAAATTAAGTGATTTGCTGTTGATTTCATCGTACTTCGATATGATCTCTTCCAAAGAATTTGCACATCGAATTGCAATGTTTGACAAGTAGTGCAAATTCAGCAGCAAATCACTTTACATGAACATGATGTCTTTTACCGTGTAGTAGAGAAGAGGGAGTAAGGTGGTGTAAAATGAACACTCAAGGTTTTTAAGTACTTATTCATCAACATATCTATCGATTTCGTACAGGCCTATCAATTGATGTAACTTTTGTCTCTTGAATTGTTCATGAGCAAATCCAGGCCAAATAGCAAAAAAAAAATGAATTTTTGAATCGAACTGTTTCCGATTTGCTAGAAACTTTGCATAATTTTTGTTATGGGAAAACATTCACATTTTTGCTAGAATTCAGCCATTTTGGATCTTTTATTTTTTTTAAATGGCGTCTTTAACATTTTCTACTAATTTGTAGCACGATCTGATCGAACTGACGTCTGAGACACAGTTGTAGAGAATAGTAAAGTGTTTCTAGGAAAGATCAACACGGTAATTTCATTTAGTAATTTTGAGTAAAAATTTAAAAAAATGTGTTGAATGCTAAAATGTTTCAAAATAGCCTTGTTTAATTTTTGATTTTTTGTAAATAAAGCTCATGAAAAAGGCAATCTTTGGTAACATGTTTGAACTTCTTGTTAGCGCACTGTATCAAGTAATTTGTGCACCGAAAATGAATTTAAATGTTTTAAATATTCTTGAAGTTTGCATTTTTCATGAGCTTTATTTTTTACCAAGCCATTTTGAGACATTTGAGGATTTAAAACTTTTTTAAAAGATTTACTCTACTCTTTAAGGACAAGTCAGACGAATTTTTCATACAGTTTATGGAAACTTGTGGAGGAATGCGGAAGACACTTTCGGGGCCTATCAGTAAGACTCCTGGGGGAAGTCAGCAGGAGATTTCTGGACAAATTGTAAGAATTTCCCTGTAGCAGTCAGAAGAAACATCTGCAGTAAGTCTGGAAAACACTCACAGATGATGTTGGAAGAAGCTTCCGGAAAATTCCAGAGGAATCGAACAGTTTATTTGATATTGATCAAACAACTTAATTGAGCAACCAATTAACCATAGTAACAAGCACTCAAATCGACTCAATTGTTGCGCAGATAAGGAGGATATCAAGTTATGGAGGTAAATTTTGAACAGAAACGGAAAGTTTGACAGTTGTCACAAATGACATCAAGATGCCTAACCGAAGTCGATTTGGTTCTAACTAGTTTTCAATCCGACAAGTTGGTTTACTCAGATCGGGCTTTTCCGCTGCCGCTGCCGTTCCGCTTCCACTGTCATTGCGCTTGGGCCATTACTCGGACACGGACAGTCTAAAAAATTGTTTCGATCATGAACAGTCTTGCTTGGTGAGTTCACAATGAAGTCGTTCTACACAATATAGATAGAATCATAAATTGATACAGATTAAAACAGTGGCCAGACTGAGCAGCTATAACATGTTGTAAGCCTATCTTGATGACAGTTCTCTTGTCGATAATTATGATAACACCCCTGTTATAACTCTGTAGTAGTCCGATTAAGACACAAGTCAACATCGCATGTAATCATGAAATACATCGCATATAATGCAAATTGCCGACTTAAATGAAATGAAGGTATTTTGCATCGTGCTGTATCGCAAATTAAATCGGATAAGATCAAACGGCTTGTCAAAATTGTTATTACAGATTAAATCGTATATGACGTCAAATCAAAATGTTTACAATTAAATTAAAATATGCATGTCTACAGAAACAACTTCGATGCATTCGTGCATGCTGGTTATCGGGGTAAACCACTTCTACTGACGGGGGAAAAAGTCACTGGTATGATCACAGACCCGCTAATTCCATGCAGCCATTTGTTGATTCTCTGTGATAATGGTCAACGAATATATTTTGCTGAAAATATTGTGTGTTGCCGCGAAATTGAGAGCAGATGCTGAGGTCGACTAAAAATAAACGTTCACCAAATTCATTTGCAGGAAGGCATTCGCTCATGTTGTGCCAGCTAGCAACCAAACGCTGATGCCGAACCAGGGAGTCAAAAGCTGTGCAAGGAAACTGTACATGCGGATTTCAACTCGGTAACGGTAACGATCATTTGAAATATTACCGACTTTTTCAGCTGTTAAAAAAACCCGGTAAAATTATACTAACTTCGGTGATCTGAATTCAGGGTGTATGTCAAAATAGGTCTCAACCAGCTCTAGTAATAATTTATTAAGAAGCATACTGAAAAATAACTGTTCTATTAAAAACAACAACTTCAGTTAAATGGCGTTTGGGCAAGGAATCAAAAATTTCTCCAAATGACCAAATGACAAGCGATCAACGAGCCGAACGATAAAGCTTTGTCAGGAATGGAAAGCAATAATGATATCGATAGTGAGCATGCATAAGGGCGTATACGCGATGATCGATTCTCTTAATCGGTATTCTCTTTGCATTGCTACAGCTAAGCGAAAAAAATGTCTCGGATTTGTTCAATGCTGTAACAGGTTGTATTGGCTATCAAAAGCACCAGCAAACGCACCGAGAAACGTTAATCGAAGCGAGTTATTGACAAAAAAGAGAATCGACGAAGAGAATCGATCATCGTATTTACGCCCTTATGCATGCTCACTGTCGATATAATCTTCTTTCTTTTTCTTCATGACAATAGGAAAATTGGAAATTCTAAAAACAAAAAAAAAGTTGGAAGACATCAACTTAACAGCCTACAGTGATGTTTCAAAATCAAGTGATTTATTTGAAACATAATATTTTTGAAACCCACCGATCGTCATTCTATGCAAAAAGCAAGGTCAGCTTTGTTTTTGAAACAATGTAATAATTCTCTATGAACATTTCAAATGGTCCTATCTGCTTTGATCGATTCTCTTCATCGACTTTCTCTTTTCATAACCACTGCTATGTAAACAGATTTCGCGTTAATTCTACCACATGGTTTGATAAAGGAGGTTCTTATCTAGCGTCCAAAACGTCAAATACAACAGGGAAAGGTTTTGCAGCTGAGTTATTGACGAAAGAGAAAATCGATGAAGAGAATCGATCAAAGCAGATAGGACCATTTGAAATGTTCATCGAGAATTCATTGCTCATAATGCAAAACATATAAAAAATATCGCTGTACTAATTATCTCATGGCAATTTAATTAATTTTTCTTAAATCGAAAACCCTATATCAAACAGACTGGCAAATCAGCCAATATGAAATGGACAAAATGAAATACTGCTACCACTGGATTGAAAAGTTAGTCAATACCCAACCCTATCTTTTAGGGTGGCATATTTGCTATTCAAGTCGTTCAGAGCTTTGATATTTTAGCGATAGATGATGGGATTTGTATCTTTTGGAATTGGTATAAGACCAGGGCATAACGCTTACGACGCCTACCACGCTGGACTGTCTCTGCAGGAGTCGGAATGGTGCGAAGAAGCTTTCAAACAAATATATTTTGTCGGTTCCATGACCACGTTCCGATCAAGCTGTACCGAAGAGGGAGTTCTCATGAAAAAAAAATCGCTAGAGGATTTTGTCATGTTACCTGCCGTTACTGACAATGCGTTAGCATTTCGCTCGTTAATCGTTTGTCATTTTGTAATTTTTCGATATTTTTGATTCCCTGCATAAGACAGCTTTAGAGTTGCCAGTCTTTTTGATAAGATGTGATCGTTTAAAGTTAAGGTATAATCTTCGATCTAGACACTGTCCTCTCATTTTTTTAAGTTATACAGACACGCTTCTGGTGGCTCATTTTGCCTAAATTATGTCCAAGTACAACAATTCAATACAAACAGTCATATCACCGCAGAATACTATGCATTTTTTCTTCAGTACAGAACATTCAACTAGAAATTCAATACTAAAACAATGATGCAATAATTGCCCTTGATAGTAAGAAATGCGTATTCTAAAATTTTGATGACGATATTGATCTCGTCACTAACCCCTATACATGTTTGAGCAAGATGGTTTATCCTTAAGGTATTTTAATGGATACTTTTACAGATACAGTAAAATCGTAAAATGCAAAGGATATCATTGATATACATAATAAATAAAAGAAGCTCTAATACACGTCGTCCCTGAGGCATTAGACTGATGCAAAATTTGAAATTTTCACTCCACAGTGCTCAAACGGTTCCAAATGGAGCCCTGATTAGCCTCCCAAACCATTTGAAGTTTATATGGGATTTACTATGGAGAAACCATAATTTCGGTTCATATCTATCTCAAAGTTCACCATTTCACTCTATTTAAGAAAATGATAACTGAGCTTGTTGAAAATTTTCTCAGCTACAACTTTATTGCAGACCACTTTTCGATCAAATGTAAGGAACAAAAACTATTAATGTTTCAAGTTACTGATGTCTTATGATTATGCTAAATCAACTGTTCAGCAGGCAACATTGGTGTTTATGGCGCGTAGAATAGAGGAAAAAAAAATCATGGCTACTATGTCACACTGCAGAAAACAGTGTTGCTCACAATACAGTTGCTAAATCTTGCCATAAGATTATCAATCTCTTAAACAATTAATAACTATTTAATTTGACGTTTGGCTGAAAAACGATTTTGTGCAAAGTTGTAGCTGATGAAAATTCCCATAAGAATAGTAAAAGAATTTGTTAACAGTATAATATGTAAAAAGGCTAGAAGACAATGAACAAAAAGTTTTGGTTTCCCATAGTAATTTCCATATAAACTTCAAATGGTTTGTGCCAAGTCAGTTTCTCACTAAATTAGTTCAAATTTTGGGAGGCTAATCAGGGCTCAATTTGGAACCGTTTGAGCACTGTGGAGTGAAAATTTCAAATTTTGCATCAGTCTACTGAGGCATACAAATGTGATTCTTCTCGTTTCTAGAAACACAATAGATATTTTTTTTATAATTTTTTGGACATAGTAACAACAAACTAAAGTAAACATTGGTTAACGTTTTATTTTCATGTATGGTGTATTTAACCAATGATAAATGTAAGTTTTCAAATTTTTTATTCAATTTTGAAGAACGTGAAACGTTTTAACAAAAGTAAAAGTTATGATTTGTTCCGGCCAAATGGAACAATAGACAGGCCAAAGTATGCACTTGATAGTAGAAATGCACATTTTCAAATTTCAATAATGATGATGGTCCCGCCCCTTAACTCTACAGAGGATTGAGCTATTTAGATGATTTATCTATAAGATGATTAAATGAATATATTTATACCAGGTTTGAGAGTTGCTAAATTGCTTCTCAGCGACAATAGTGTGAACAGGTGTTAACCATAAATAAGGGAAAAACCAGCTTCAGCACTTTTCATCCAATCCTAATCCTATCCTATCCTATCCTATCCTATCCTATCCTATCCTATCCTATCCTATTCCTATCCTATTCTATCCTAAGTCCTTGAGTGCTGATGTTTTTGCAAGAATGTGCATCATATTCCAGAGCATTGTTTTGCATAAAATGAACACTCTAAGACTTTATTTACCCC
The DNA here is from genome assembly GCF_037179485.1 of Ochlerotatus camptorhynchus. Classification (NCBI taxonomy): domain Eukaryota; kingdom Metazoa; phylum Arthropoda; class Insecta; order Diptera; family Culicidae; genus Ochlerotatus; species Ochlerotatus camptorhynchus. Next base: position 1,349,429 of record NW_027040781.1, read on the forward strand.
CTGATAATAGGAGGTAAAGAAATGCCAAAGCCGTTACTTTTCCTGTTTGTAAAATTAACGCATTCCCTGCTATCAAGAAATTCTATTAATAATCCTTATGTCAGCATTCTGCATATGGACTAGGGTGGGTAAACGTAACAATCCCCTACTCTCCATAGCTCTTTCGACTCGTATTGAGATTCCCAACAACTCTGCCATATTTGAACGAATTTGGTTACGATCTGGATTTGCGGGAGAGCTTTGTAATGGGAATGGGAATGTATGGGAAAATGTATGGGGAACTGCTCGAAACTGTTCAATTGCGTGTCAAAAATTGAAAAATTGCATCAATTTTCACCAAACCTGGGACTTTGATTGAGCAAATTAAACGGAACAACGCCATTGAAGATCGCAAAGCGATTTTTATTTATGGCCATGTGCCCTGTGCATCCCGACATGCCTACTGGTGTTCATAAAGGATTTTAGGTATGCGCGGAGCACCAGGGCGATAGTTAAACAAATAATATCCTGTTGCAAAGAAGTCGAATCGATTTGCAGTCATCGTCGACGTTCTGTATAGTTTTCTCAATCTATGTCCCTGGTTTGGCGAAAATTGAGCGATTTTAGAAATGTTGTCAAGTAAATTTAGTTCCGTTTCCCATACATTTTCCCATGGAAATTTTAAGGCTCTCCGGCAAATCCAGATCGTAACCGAATTCATTCAAATTTGGCACAGTTGCTGGGGATCCCAATACGAAACGAAAGAGCTGTGGGGAGCCGGGGCTTGTGATCCACGGTATGAAGTTGACCCACCTTAATCGTCCCATCAATACAACAACTATATTATAAATCCATACAAAGATGCCTAGTTGTAGCACTAAGGGAATGATATAATAATAGACAAAGTGACATATTTCAAATTTCAGCTATCCATTTTAAAGTATCACAGGCAGTGCTGCAAAATCTCGACAACACACGGTGATATTGACAATTCTGCTTTGGTCACTCATTTGGGCTAGCAGTCATCGTCAAGGCAAACTATGGTCAGTGACAATGCTGTCAGTGACGAATGTATGAAGATTTTTTTGATTAGCTAAATTTGAAACGAATTTAAATAGCTTGAGCAAAACAATTACATGGAGCTATTAAAGTGCACAAGCATCTTCGTCCTGAACTGGTTTGGGCCGAAGGGTATAAGTTTATGATTCAAAGAATGAAAAACAGAATTCAAAAAAAAAAAAAAAATCAAAGTTTCTTATTTTCCCGGGAAATTGTAGTTGAAGTTTTCAGATTTTCCCAGACATCGCGTACTTTGAAAAATCATAGCTCATAATTTTCGAGGAAATTTTTTTCTAGATTATAGTTTTTACGGATTACTGAGATAACTTTCTTAGCATTTTACTTCACTACGTTCTTTGGTTCTTGTGTTCTGATTTTTCAAAGTACTTGATGTCTGGGAAAATCCGAAAACTTAAACTAAACTTTTCAAATTGGGTTGTTTAGGTAAATACATATTCGTTATTAATTTTGGTACACTGGAACTATTTTAAATAAGTACGATTACATTAGCAAAAATCACCATCTGAGCGCCCCTTGGTGGGACTTTGTATGGGAGCGAGCTGTCAACGAATAGATGTAGAGTCAACGATCAAAAATTTAAATCTTGATTTAAAAATCGAGATGAATGTCTACGGGATCGATTAAAATATCATTGTGCTCAGAAAACGAAGCTCTGTCAGATGATGTATAAAAATCGGTATATTTTTCAAAGTTAAACAACCCAATTGCCTTTTTGCGTTCATATAATCATAGGTGGGAAAAATTTCATAAAAATTCTGAAACTCTTCTGCCCAAACTTGTCTGATAGTTAATGAAAATCCCCATACATAACATTTTCAAGACTGGATAAATATATAGAAAATTTATGCATGAACCCATTCCAAACCATCGTTGGCAAATGTCTACGATGTTTAATTAATTGTGCAATTTGTGTGACAGAATTTAAAAGACTTTTTCTACTGATTCTGCTTCTAGCCGTGGCATGCCTCAGGGAAGTGTATTAGACCTTCTTATATTTATTATGTATGATATCCGTCATATTTAAAGGTTTTACGAAAACTTTTTGCCTGTGATACCACATCTACTGGATGTGTGCAAGACGAGTTTTCGAAAAATATGTACAATTTGATTGCAATGTAATATTTTTCTAGCAAAATAGAGGTTGAAAGCTATAGATGGACGTATAGAGATTGTTCATTTTTTTTTATTAAATAAACTGCCTTAGTTCCTCCACAAATCTCTCACCCACCCTATATGCGAATTATTTTGCGAATTAAAACCAGATTCTGAGTAGTGATAAAACCGAAATTGCAAAGTAATATTGCGGAAAATAGCGTTATTCGGATTGGATAGGATAGTTCTAATTGTGAACCGGGTTATCCATTTTATATTGATTCACTGTGGCTAATGATGCAATCGTGATCGATGCTTGCGTTTTAATTCTATCTAGACATAGTGAAAAACAAAAAAAGAAGAAGACCTGCGATTGTACCCAAGTCATTATGTGCAGAAAAATAAAAGCCGTTACCCCTAAGCTATCGGGCATTGTCTTGTTACCATCAGGCCTGCTATTTGCCCACTAATCGGCCTGTTTGCAATTTAGAGCTTCCGAAATTTATATTAGTCTTATATTGCAATAAGGGCAACTGTAGCACTCTCGGATGCTTCCTTCCTACCGAGCTCACGAAGAAAATGCTTTGAAATGTGTTGTTTTGTTGTTGAAAAAGCAATGTTCTTCAAAAAGTAATAAACAGAAAATCTATAGTGGGTAGAAATACTAATATGTATGAACCCTTGGCTTGCTTCGTTTAGCCCCAAATTTCGATTTCCCTACCACTGCTACAGTGAGCCATGAGTTGCAATATAGCACTTTGGATTATGTCCTATTGGTTCATAAATAAACAATAAGGAGACGCCTGGTATATTTTATGAAAAAAAAGACAGTCGAAGGCATTAAGCCACGGTCTAACAATCGATAAAAAAGCCCGTTCAGAACCTCGAAAATTTCCCCTTCTGAGTACCATCCACATCCCAAACAATAGCCGGCGTGGTGCCGTCTTTTCAAACAATGCACATATGATTAATTTATGCTAATAGAGCATCGTCGTCTGTCATGATCACACTGCATTAACGTGCTATACTGTGGCATTAGACACCAAACACCTTTATGACTGTAGCAGCAGCAGCAGCAGCAGCAGCAGCAGCAGCAGCAGCAGCAACAGCAGCTGATTGAACGCGCTTCTCTTTTACAAGGTTTTGCGCTGTTGGCTGTGAGAGCGTCCTTTTATTTCGGCTAATTCAACGCCCCTGTTGCTGAGCTGCCGCCGCTTTGGTTTGGTGGTCACAACAAGCACCCTTCAAAGCAGCACACACAGCTAACATTAATGTCGTTGGCGGCTGAAGGTAGGATGCATCCACTTTCAAATCGTGTGGAAGTCACGGCGGCCGTCGCGCACTATTGGCTTGCTGTCAGTTTGGTTTGATTGAGCCGTTGGCTTAATGTACAAAAATTATATGTTTTGCTATGCAAAAAAACAGGTTTGCATGGACAATTAAATGTTGTGCATGATTGGTTAAGCTACCTTCAAGATAGTAGCAGTTCTGACTTTCACTGGTCCGAAGTTCTATACTTAATTTACTTTATCTACTCACTTGGATTGACTCCAATCGACGGGCTGGGTGTTATCCTCAAAATCCTGCTGTTTTCACTGGGCACAGCTGAACACTGATAGCTTTGCAAAGGTCACTTCAACCGTTCTGAGGAAAACTTTCTTCGCAGCAATTTTCCTCCTCTTTTGCGCCGTTTCACTTGTGTCACTAATCCTCTTATTGAAATTCTAATCACAGAGGGCACGCTTCTATCTTATTCACACGTTTCCCACTTTTCTCCTTTCGTAAATCTTTCCACGCAAGAGATATATGTAGCGAATCAGAGCGAGAGAGGTCCTGTTTGAGAGGATATTCGCGAACAACTATGGCCAGGATAATAACACTGTGCACACACTCCAATCACCGTTGAACCGTTCTGGGATGAATCGGTCGTCGTCTATTGGCTGGGGCACTGGGCTTGACCAAAATTTGGCGCAGCGTTTTGCGGGAGGAAACGCGTGTTTCTGTTAGGAATTTTAAAAACAAACTAATTGAGCTGGATCGTTGTACCAATGCTTTTATATGAGACCCTCTCCAAGCGCACTTGTCGGGTCTGGTGTGGCGACGACGACGACGACGTCGGTAGCAACGTACACAACAAGGGATGCTCGCCGGTATGAGCACGATGACGGTGAGAGATTTTCCCGCGCGCGCTCGTTGTAGGCTGTAGGGGGTTGAGAATCTTGGCAACCGTTGCAGTCCGACACTGCACGCCAACGAACGAAAGGAAGTGATCGGAATTGTGTGGAGAGCGAGCGGATTTCCGAGCGAAACTGGCGGGTAAAGCACTGGTCCTAGAACCTTACATTTGTGTTCATACCTAAGCCGCGAGTCAGTTTTGAGCTTTAGTTTTAGTTTTGAGATGCAGCCTGATGTTTACCTAGTAGCTGTTCCGAACGCGTTGCCCAAAATTCATTCATCAGAACAGAATTAGAGGTAGAGTGTACGCGGAGTAAACATTAATCTTATACCTGATAAAACGTTTAGGCACTTGACTGTACTAGGCCTTTTACGCATGTTTAGGCGCAGGCACTGATAGGGGTAGTAATTTGTTCGTTATGAATCTGAAAGTAGGCTTGGATTGACGAACAAATTTGCTGCTAAAGACTGTACTCGAAAAAAATGCAACAGACAAAAATGATCACCAGAAATTTCTTTTTAAGTCGGATATTTTTGAAACGACATAGGAACTCCAGTGATGCCAGCAAAAAATGGCGTTGTGGTTCTCAGTAGCATGCACAATACATAATCGGTTTATAAACATTTTTTTGGTGCATCATATGTATTTGAGCAGTACAGAACCAAAAGCTTAAACATATGATTTGTGAAACAAAATTATATGATTGCCATCGAATTTATTGGAACAAATGACAATTGATCAAGACTATTGCTTTTATCGTCGATGAAGAACGGAGAAAATTGGTTTTGCAGCGAGTAAGAGCGTACTAATTATACGCAGCTAGTACTGCAAAATGTATAATTTGAGGTCTGTCGAAGGCCTTAAATGCATTTAAGCTAAATATGTGATATATTGTTCAATTTAACTAAATTTAAAATTTTTTGAGACAATTCCTCAATACTTAATTTTAGCAGATATTTCAGAAAATTTTGATTAACAACCACTTCACTTATATGATCACTAAATTTTCCAGAGTTGTTCATGGTATTTGATATATTTATCATTTTCACTATTCCCATAACTGTGTAACTAAATAATAGAACATACAAACTTATGGACTCATTTGTATTTTGAAGCTTTAAGTTTGGTGAGGAATAACGTTAATGAAAAGATAATCACTTAAATTTATTCGTTTGCGAAGCTCATTATGAATATTTTTTGTGAGACTCTTTACCATTGCAGTGGTGAAGGACAATCCCTTTGTTTACGTTGTGTGGCGACATCTAGTATTTGCAAGTGGGTACGTGAACCTAAGATTATCTGTCACCTTGCCGGGGACTTGGAATAAATAAACACATATTAGCTATGTTTTTGCAAAGTTGGTTTATACAACCTCCTCTCCTAGGCTTTCTTACACACTTTCATCCACTCTTTCTTCAAATCCTTGTCGTTTTTGAAGACCTTCCCTGTTTTTCGGAACTTGTCGTTCATAATCGCCCAGAATTTTGCTATTGGGCGAAGTTCTGGCGAGTTTGGTGGATTTGCCTCATTCGGCACAAAAAGAACATCGTTGGCTACGTATCACTCCATCATCGGTTTCGCGTAATGTCGCGTAATCTGGCTCAATGCCAGATCCGGCCAAACAGAGTGTCACCTTTGTGGGACCGGAGAAAGGACAGCAGGCGCTTCTGGAGGCATTCTTCTTTATATATTTGGGAGTTGATGGTGTCGGTCGTTATGTACGGCTTGCTTTGCCGCACCCACAGATCGCCTGCCACACTAAGTACTTCTGGGTAAATCTGTCGACCTTCTTCTTCCGGAAATTCTTCGGAACATGCCGACGAAAAACTACAGGCCGGGGATCTGCTTGGCGTCTACTTTAATGTACGTCTCGTCGTCTCTTATGATGTCTTTCGGCTGCACCAACCACTCGCGATACAGCTTCTTGGCGCGGGATTTCGTCACCGTATTCTGTTTATCGGTTCGGTTAGGCGCCTTCCTTACCTTAAAGACATGAAGTCCATAAATTGACCTTCTTGGCCACGTCCCTAATCTAAAGGTTCGAATTGCGCTTGAAGTAATCGCTCACCTTCCTTGCGTTCACGGGGTCGGTCGTCTTCGCTTTTCTTCAGCTGCCAGCTCGCCGCTGGGTCGTCTGGGTCCCCTTGAACGATTTTACCACACGGGACACGGTCGAATTGTCGATTCCAAACTGTTTCGCAATGCACCTGTGGGACTGGCCTGGATTTTCCACGACCGCTCCCATATTTTTTTGGTCGAAGCACTTCTTGCTTGGAAGCCACCTCGATTACCATTTGAAAGATTGTGGCGAGATTTTGCACAAGTAAATACATTGCACTCTAAACTAATTTTACTCAAAATTACCCATGTAATAAAAAGTTATATACAAAAGAAAGTGTTGCATTTTTTTCGAGTACAATCTCGCACTTTTCGGTTGTTTGTTTTATGCTTGACACTTTTTTCCCATTTTTTAATTACCCATTAGTAGGAATTAGATCTATTGTTGGTCCTACTAAGCACAACCCATATTTTACCTATCTTATCTCAAGTGGCTTTCAGCACAAAATTTAACGTTTATACTGTAGATGACTACTAATTCTATTTACCTTCCCACACGTACCGGTGGTGTAGTGGTAGGCGGGATTACCTCTCACCCCAGCAGGCCTGGGTTCAATCCCAGTCGGCGCCACCGGGATGTTCTGAAGCAAAGCCGTTGTTGCCCGGTTCATGAGATGATGGGTCGGATGGATCCTATGGATGTACGCAAAAATGGAATGGAAAAGTGGATTTGCTTTGGGGCGCTTCTTTTTTTTAATTTTGAGTAAAAAGGGTGTAAAAATTTATACTTTCCATTCGATTTATGCCTGAAACTATTAATTATTTTGTGGGACATTTGTTCTAAAGTCTCACCATTCGAAATTCTATGTACCTTGGTAGAACTGCACCAGGAAGACAACTTCACAATCATCTTCAGAACTTTGTTCTGAATTGTTTGAAGTGCTTTTTTACCTGGAAGTGCATCAGGTAGACCAAATTGGCACAGCATAAAGCATGGCTGGTCTAAAAACTTGTTTAAATATTAGAAGTTTATTAATCAGGCAAAGCTTAGATATCTTGTTTATAAGAAGAAATAAACATTCGATATATTTGTTACATTTGGCTTGAATGCCCTCAATGTGATCTTTAAAAGTTAATTTTTGGTCAAGTACTAATCCAAGGTATTTCACGTGGTTTGACCAGTGACTCCGTTCATAGTGACTATGTGACTACTACTAGGTAATGCCTGTGTCGTCGGCGAACAAAGATTGTTAGCAACTCTGAGGCAAATCAGGGAGGTCTGAAGTGAAAATGTTATACAAGGCTCAAGAATGTTATACAAAGCTCAAGAATGCTACCCTGAGGAACTTCAGCTTTAACAGGTAGTCGTTCAGATTTGGAATTTTGATAATTTGCCTGCAGAGTTCTGTCAGTTAAATAATTTCGAACTAATTTCAAAATATAGAGGGGAAAATTAAATTTTTACCATTTAGGAATCAAACCTTCATGCCAAACACTGTCGAATGCTGTTTCTATGTCTAGAAGAGCAACTCCAGTTGAGCAGCCTTCAGATTTGTTTGAACGAATTAAATTGGTAACTCATAAGTTGATGAGTATTGGAATGCCCATGGCGAAATCCAAACTGTTCATCTGCAAAAATTGAGTTCGTATTGATGTGAAGCAGCATTCTTTTCAAAATTATCGTTCCAAAAAGTTTACTTACTGAGGAGAGCAAACTTATTGGACGGTAGCTAGAAGGTTCAGATGGATTTACATCCAGCTTCTAAATTGGAACAACTTTTAAATTTTTCACTATTTATCAGGAAAGTATGCCAAATGGAACATCAGTTAAATAATTTTACCAAGACATGGTGCTCTCTGGGAGTTGTTTGATGAGGATTTAGACAATTCCATCATCACCTGGAGCTTAATATTTTGAAATTTATTAGTTATAGATCTTACTTTATGTATTTAATTAATTTATGTATATCTGCATGTACATTCAATTTAGTTCTCTCAAGCTGACACTGAGATATGAGCAAAACTTGTCTGCATTCAGCTTGTCATAAAACTATCTGACACGTATAACTGTTTCGGCAATGTGCTGAAGTTCACGTTCACGTGCCTTAAAAATCTGTAAACATTTGTGAAATTCTCTAGGCTTCCTAGAAGAGCTAAGGATTCCCTTACATTCTTTGGACTTCCTTCAAGTTTACTGGAAGTCCTTAAAACTTTTTAAAAGCTACAAACTTATCCTGAAGTTAATGGAACTGCCTTGTTTTCGAAGGTGATTTCCCTTAACTTTTCTGGACTTTCCTGTACCATCTTTGACGTTTCCGCAATTTTTCTGGAATTCTAGGGACGTCCTGAAGTCTTAACAATTTCCATGAAGTTCTCGAAACTCATAAGCACGAGCTCAACGAACAATACTCAAGGGCTATAACCATTCAAGGAACTCTAAAATACCACTCATTTATTCCTATTTCTGAAAGACAAATAGAAGTCAGACACTTTTCAAACTGTAATAATGAAAAGAAAATTGTTGATATTACTAAAAATTAAAATGTGGATTTCGAATACAACTAGGGGAAATGTCGGCTTCGGCAATACCTTAACCGATTATCGTCAGGTGGGCAAACAAAGTCCTAGAGCACTCAAATATGGCCAATAGATGCTCTGAAACACAATGTATCCTCATGCCAAAATTGAGCTATCAAGTACGATGTTTTCCCCTTTGACGATAATAGATTGAGGTATTGCCGAAGCCGTCATTTACCCTATATCAATCTAACAATGTAAAAAAAAAATTAAATCATTCTCGGAAAATCACAATGATAAGTTTTTTGCATTTGCTAACGAGCGAAATATGTATTTGCAGGAAAATAAATTGTTTCAAAACATACACATTCCGAATAATTTAGATGATATCGATGAGTCACCAAGAGCATTTTCATTGTAAAATTTTCTGATCTTTCCGAAAAAAAAAATATTTTCGGAACTGGAGAACTGTGAAGAAAACTGGGAACACGGTTTGGACCAAATACCAGTCTAGCAAACATGCTACGTCACTGTCAGGTAAACGGTAGAATTGAACTGGAGGAATGTATACAAAAACAAAGTCGTTCATTAGTGTGGAAAATTTCTGATTGCGTTTAGCTACACGGCGAATGAGAACGACCCAAATTTGAGTTTAGTTCACTCATAATCGCCAAAAGTGCAGGAACTCAGCGATGAGTAAATTTGTCTCATGGTTTCCTTTGGAAAACCTAAAAAATCAGCCGGAAAATGAGGAAATTGACGAAAATTTTATTCAGTCTCGGAGTAGTACCAATAGACTGAGTGAATCCAATCTTTACTTTTCTCAAATTCGGGAATTTTCCCCTGGAAAATCCTGGAAAAAACCTGGGAAAACATGAGAAAATTTTACTCATTGCTAAGTTCCTGCACTTTTGGCGATTATGAGTGAACCAAACTCAAATTTGGGTCGTTCTCATTCGCCGTGTAAATTAGTTCATATTTCGGTTGAAAAAATAATCAAACTAGTTTTAAGGTATCTAAAAGTGCATCTAATCGTATCAAAAAGTGTGTTCAATTGGATACGGTAAATTTGATCATGCAACTAGTAGAAATAATTAACTGAAAACAACATCTTATATCTAGGTTGGCAAGCACTAGTACGCAAAACTAAATCTAATATACTAAAATTTCCTAGATCTAGTGACTAGAATTGTGGATCAAAGTCCAGACTAGTATCGTAAGTATTCTAAACCTAAATTGGTATTATTATATGAAAATCTAATTATCCATGATTGAACCCAGATTAGTGACGAAACGTTTTTGAGATCGATAAATCACCGCAAATCGCTCGTAGCAAGAGGTGTAGGGAAGAATTATCTTTTGTAGGGGGCGACCCCGGTGTAGTGGTTAGCATCCAGACCTCTCACGCCAAAGTCACGAGTTCAAATCTCACCCCCGGACAAGTCACGAATGACCCAAAAGTGTTTTTTTTTTTAAATGCGTTTATTTTTCCAGGCTCATTTGCCGTAGCTTTGCGGAGCCGATATTCATTGTTTGGATGACAAAATTTCTTAAAACTAACGTTAGTAAAGCGGGGGCCGATTACTCGCGGCTATCTCGAGGTTAGGGGTAACAAATTGTAACAAATGGATGGCAGGGTAGGGATTGAGAACACAAGGTTTGGAGAGCAATGTGCTTTTTATCTCGAACTAAGCGACCAACTGACGAAAAAGACAAACATGGGGGTACACCGATGGGCAGCTAACAACTTGGGGGAACACAAGATGACACTAACTACTAAATCCTCAGATCGATCCGTTTTAAAAACACATAAATTAAATTAAAATATTCGAGATCTCGGCTCGCCAAGATGTCTCTAACGGGCCGCATAGGTTGTTTTCCTCGGGCCCTGAGGGATGCGGATAACTCGGATCTAGCAACACAATGTAGGGTGCATGACCAAAGCACGTGGTCGATATCGTGATAGCCACTACCACAAGCGCACAAATTGCTGCCTGCGAGCCCGATTCGGAAGAAATGCGAGTCTAACGAGTAGTGATTGGACATGAGCCTTGATATGACACGTATAAAGTCACGGCTCATGTCCAATCCTTTGAACCATGGCTTGTTCGACACCTGTGGGAGAATAGAATGTAACCATCTTCCCAGATCACTCTCATTCCATTTTTGTTGCCAGTTGGTGAGGACGTGCTGACGGGTAATTGAGAAAAATTCCGCAAAGGCGATTTGTCGATCAAAAATATCGCCTTCCATAGCGCCCACCTTAGCTAGCGAGTCCGCTTTCTCATTGCCCGGAATTGAGCAATGAGATGGGACCCAAACTAAGGTGATAGTATAGGAGCAGTTAGATAAAGTACTCAATTTTGCTCGGATTTCGGTCAGGAAATACGAGGAGTGCTTCATCGGCCTCATTGATCGAATAGCCTCCAACGAGCTAAGGCTATCAGTAAAAATAAAATAGTGATCAGATGGTAGTGAGGCAATTTGCTCTACTGCGTAGAATATGGCTGCTAGTTCCGCAACGTATACGGAACAGGGTTTTTGCAGTTGATATGAGGCGCTATGAAATTCGTTGAATACTCCAAATCCAGTGGAAGCGTTTATAGTTGACCCATCTGTGAAAAAACTCTTATTGTTACTAACTTGGTGGTACTTGTTTGCAAAAATTAAGGGAACAACCATCGATCGATGGTGATCTGGTATTCCACGGATTTCTTGCAACATGGTCAGATCAAAATTTACAGAGGAACTATAAAAGTCTTGGAGGCAAACACGAGAGGAATTGAATGAAGAAGGGCCAATCTCCAGCGTCATGTACTCGTAATAGAGACTCATGAATCTTGTTTGAGGATTTCTGTCGAGCAGCTTCTCAAAGTTTTCTATTACTAATGGGTTCATTACTTCACAACGGATAAGAAACCGGAAGGACAGTTCCGCGAAACGATCTGTCAGTGGGAGAACACCCGCGAGTACTTCGAGGCTCATCGTATGCGTCGAGTGCATACAGCCAAGCGCGATTCGGAGGCAACGGTATTGAACCCGTTGCAGCTTCAGGATATGTGTTTTCGCCGCGGATTGAAAGCAGAAGCTTCCGTACTCTAGAACCGACAAGATGGTTGTTCGGTACAACCTGATCAGATCTTCCGGGTGTGCTCCCCACCAAGTTCCAGTGATTGTACGAAGAAAATTGATTCTTTGTTGGCATTTTTGTTTCACATACGCAATATGTTTTCCCCATGTGCTTTTGGAATCGAACCAGACACCTAAATACTTGAAAGATATACTTTGAGTGATTGTTCTACCCTTTAGTTGAAGCTGTAACTGTGCAGGATGATGCTTCCTAGAAAAAACAACCAACTCAGTTTTCTCCGGAGAGAATTCGATACCCAGCTTCATAGCCCAAGTAGACAAATTGTCTAAGGTATCTTGCAATGGTCCTTGCAGGTCCGGTGCACTTGTCCCTATAACGGACACAACGCCGTCATCTGCAAGCTGCCTTAGCGAGCAATTTTCATCAAGACAACCATCAATGTCTTTTACATAAAAATTATAAAGAAGGGGGCTTAAACATGAACCCTGGGGGAGACCCATGTAACTAATTCGTGAAGTTGTCGAGTTTCCATGAGAAAAGCTCATATATTTCTCAGACAACAAGTTGCTCAAATAGTTGTTCATAATTGGTGAAAGCCCACTATCGTGGAGTTTATCCGAAAGGACATCGATACAAACAGAATCAAAAGCCCCCTTAATGTCCAAGAAAACTGAACCCATTTGCTGTTTTTGCGCATAGGCCAGTTGAATTTCAGTTGAAAGCAACGCAAGACAGTCGCTCGTTCCTTTGCCTCTCCGAAATCCAAATTGCGTATCTGAAAGTAAACCATTCGACTCGACCCATTTGTCTAGACGAAAAAGAATAATTTTCTCCAACAATTTCCGTATACAGGACAGCATCGCGATGGGACGGTACGAGTTATAATCCGACGCGGGTTTACCGGGTTTTCGAATGGCGATAACTCTTACTTGCCTCCAGTCATCCGGAACAATATTGTGCTCCAGAAATTGATTGAATAAGTTCAACAAGCGTCTCTTCGCGACATCTGGGAGATTTTTAAGCAAGTTGAACTTGATTCTATCCATTCCTGGAGCTGAATTGTTACATGAAAGGAGAGCAAGTGAGAATTCCACCATCGAAAACGGGGAATCTATTTCGTTATTACCCGACGGACGATCACGAACGTTGGTTTGAACCGACACCGAATCCGGGCAAACTTTCCGCGCGAAGCTGAATATCCAACTGTCCGAGTACTCCTTGTCTTCGTTAATCGGTGATGACGCGTTTCGCATTCTCCTGCCGACATTCCAGAGTGTTCTCATGGAAGTCTCTCGCGACAAACCATCGACGAACCGACGCCAGTAACCGCGTTTTTTTGCTTTAATTAAGTCCTTAAAAGTTTTCTCGAGGTCGGTGTACCGCTCGAAATCCCCGACCTTGCCGTGTTTGCGGAACCGTTTAAACGCGGCGGACTTCTCGCTGTTCGCGTCGGTGCAATCCTTATCCCACCACGGGGTGGGAGGTCGCTTGCGGACAGAAATTCCCGGAACACGTTTCGTCTGTGCTCGCAGCGCAGAATCGATGATAAGACGCGCGAGAAAGGAGTACTCGTCCAGCGGAGGAAGTACGTCAACCGATTGGCTGGCATCAAGAACCGCGGTCGCGAATTTTCGCCAGTCAATGTTTTTTGTAAGATCGTACGCGATGTCGACCGAACGAGTAGAAGATGAACCATTGGTAATAGAAATTTTGATTGGCAAATGGTCACTACCGTAGGGATCTTGAATTACTTTCCACGAGCAATCCAACGATAGTGAACTCGAACAAAGTGAGAGGTCTAATCTGCTTATTTTTGCTGGAGGTTTGGCTACTCGTGTTGCTTCCCCGGTGTTCAGAATTGTCATTTTGAAGAAGTCGCACATGTCGTATATCAAGGTTGAGCGGTTGTCGTCGTACAGTTCCCCCCAGCCTGTACCGTGAGAGTTAAAATCTCCCAAGATCAACCGTGGCTCCGGCATAGCCGTGCAGATATCCGAGAAACTTTGACGAGAAATCGCAGTTCGCGGTGGAAGATATACTGAGGCAATACTGAGGCATTTACCTCGAATATTAACCTGACATGCAACAACTTCAATGCCTGTCACCGAAGGCAGATCGATTCTGTAGAAGGAATGGAGCTTGTTGATCCCCAGAAGCACCCCTCCATACGAATCTGCGCGGTCAAGGCGAATAATGTTGAAATCGTGGAAAGCAAGATCGTTGTCTGAAGAGAGCCATGTTTCACAAAGGGCAAATGCATCAGAAAGTGAGTTGTTAACTAAAAATTTAAATGTGTCAAGTTTTGGCATAAGACTTCTACAGTTCCACTGAAGAACAGAGATCATATCCCCGACCTCATTCGGAGAATTATCCATCGAAAGATATGATCGTTGCAAGGAAGGACCACCTAGAAGCTAGTTGCTTCAAAAGAGTTTTCACCATTGGCAGCACTAAATTAATAATGCTCCTCGTTGAGTCAGAGACATTGAATATACTGAAGAAGCTATCCACAATACCAGAAAACGTGAACATGGGGGCATGTTCTTGCTGATTATTCAGCTGCTTTTCTGGCCGAAAAACTGGGACATCTGGGGTTTTAGATGATCCTGGAAGTGACGGAAAGTTCTTGTCATAATTACAAGGTTTAAAACCCGGTGGAATGGGTTTCGGTGTATTTCCGTTACCTCTTGAATTTTCCAAGGTGGAAGGGTGGTCCGTACGAGTGGCCTTACGAGGCTTTTCGGTGGTGTGTTGTTTTGCTCGTTTTCTCGTATTGCCTTTAAAGACAAACGGACTACCCTCACCGCCCTCTGAGTCAGAGTCTAGATCATCAACTGGCAAAATGGAGAACGTGTTACTGTTTTTTGGTGTGGTCTGAGAAGATGAAGCGGTATTCTTCAAGAGTTCTGCTAGTGTTCTCTTGGAGCGAGCTTGCAGAGACCGCTTAAGTTTTTCTCCCTGCTGTTTATACCTCGGGCAGTTAGTCAGGGTATGCAGGCTCTCCTTGCAGTACACGCATTTTGGTGGAGCACCGCAAGGGCCCTCTTGATGTTGCTCGCCACACTGATCGCAGCGTGGTTTGTTCGAGCAGTAGTCCGATGTATGACCAAGTTGTTTACATTTCGAGCAGTTCATTACCCGAGGTACAAACAGGCGTACAGGCAGCCGAACCTTGCCAATAGCGACGTAGTGAGGTAACGCTGAACCCGAAAACGTCACACGAAACGAGTTTGACAAGGAATAAGTTTTTTTGGAGCCTACTACGGATACTGACTGCATTTGAAGGCAGTCCAATATCTTCACCTTCGGCAGAGCACGGTTTTTAAAGATTCCGAAGGAATCGGGACCCAAGAAATCATCACTAGTCAAACTCGCTTCGGTGACCACTCCTTCAATTTCTACCTCACTACTGGGTATGTAGACTCGGTATTCCAATGAAAAAAGCTCGCACGCAACAATTTGGTTAGCCTGCTTCCGGTCATCAACGGTAACGCGCAGTTTTATTGGTGTTACCTTGAAAATATCGGTAACGGCCGAAAAATGTGTTGTTAGATCCTTAGAGATCCTCGGAATGTTCAAAGGTTTTTGTTTGGGCCGGAAAAAAACAACCCATGGGCCTTTCGAGGCTTCTGGGTAAGCCTTTAGGCGGGGGAGCGCAGAGGTTTTTGGGGGCAATGGTGTGGGGGGTGCAGGTGGACGAGGAGGAGATGGTGGGGGAGAGGGTTGTGGGCGATACCTTTTCTTGGGATATGCTCCAGTATTTTTGCTGGAGAGCGAGTCAACTGGAACGTCAAGGGCTTCCATTTCCACAACTTCCTCGAGACTTTCGTGTGAGGTGGAATTAAGAGTTTCGTCGTCTGAGATGGAAAGCGACCATCCCCCGCCTTTATCATTTTCATCCATTGCGGTTAAATATCGCCGCAATGGTGTTTTTTGTAAAAAAATTTACAAATAATTGCAGTAATTTCAAATAATATCAAAAAAAAAAAAAAATATATATATATATATATATATAGTTTCACTCTACTAACGAGTAATACATGCAAAGAGAAAAAAAAAAATCAAAAAAAAAAATAAATAAAAAAAAAATAATGATTATATACTATTTACAGAGTTTTGGATCACCCTAAGTAATACAAAAATAATAATAAAAAAAAAAATCAAGAAAAAAAAAATCAAGCGAAAAAAAAAATTGGATTTTTGGATCACCCTAATTAAACACCAATCTAATATTGGACCAGGGAAACAAGGAAGATGCTATACTGGCGAGAACAATACAAACGACACGATTTATACCTATCGCACTGAGGCGGCAGCAGACTGGAGAGATATAATTGTTTGATCCAACGGCTGCAGAGTCAATAACCTCGATGCTGGTGTGCCTCGGTCGACTCGGTAGGCAATATGACGCTCTTTCGTTGTTGCTATCGGTGGGGTGATGTACCGATAGTGGTGATGATTTTGCTGATGATGTTGCGATGATGCTGGGTTAAAGCTGGACCGTAATGAAAGCACTCGGCATATCATTAACGGCTTCCTCACTCGCGCACTAGTCGTCTAAACACTATGCCAATTAACTTTGGCGAGAAAAAACCCTCGCGTGGGGAAAAACTCAAAACTAAATGATAGTGTCGTACAACGAGACCGATGCGACTTGATCGGCTCAGCGTGCGAGACGGAATGTCCCAAAAGTGTTAAAGTGACTAAAATAAAAAAAAAAAAAAAAAAAAAAAAAAACAAAAAAAAAAAAAAACAAAAAAATCTTTTGTAATTAGAGTGTTAACACTAATTCGAATTTTAAATTTGCAGTTTGAGCTGCGTCAATCAGCTGCTACAAAACGGTGGTGTAATTTATTGAAAATTTCCGAACATCCTAAAAAAAAAAAAAAAAATCGAATTTGGAAAACCTCAAATATGACTGTTGATCTCATTACGACAGCCTGCGCTGCCTGTTCGACGACTTCCGAAGCAGCTGAAGGGATGGTCTGTTTCCGAAAGTGGAAGACATATGCATACCTCGCTGTTACTTCAAAGACGTCCGCTCATCTTCAATCAACTCCCTGGAACTGCATGTCTTCACGGATGCAAGCATTCACGCATACGGTTGTGCAGCCTACTTCAGAGCAGTAATCGACGTTCGCTGGTGATGTCACGAT
Source organism: Ochlerotatus camptorhynchus (assembly GCF_037179485.1). Classification (NCBI taxonomy): domain Eukaryota; kingdom Metazoa; phylum Arthropoda; class Insecta; order Diptera; family Culicidae; genus Ochlerotatus; species Ochlerotatus camptorhynchus. The sequence goes on from NW_027040781.1 coordinate 1,366,578, forward strand.
CAAAGGTAGCTCCACTAAAACTACAATCGGTTCCACGTCTCGCACTAATGGCTGCTGTTCTCGGGGCCAGGATGCTGCATACGGTAAGATCCAATCATTCTTTTCCCATTACCAGAACCGTTCTGTGGAGTGATTCTCAAACGGTTTTTTTTTTTTTTTTTTTTTATTATAGTCACTTTAACGCTCTTGGGTCATTCGTGACTTGTCCGGGGGTGAGATTTGAGCTCGTGACTTTTGGCGTGAGAGGTATGGATGCTAACCACTACGCCGGGGTCGCCCCCACAATTCTCAAACGGTTCTAAGTTGGATCCGGTCGGATCAACATAATTAAGAGAGAACAGCCCATAATGCACCCCTGGGGTAAAATGCCCACTTATTGAAAAACATCGATAACTTTTCCTCAGATGCGTTTTCCGGGTAACGGTTTGTGATTGTTTTCAACTGGGGGTTTCACAAATAATTCTTGATCATAAAATCATATATTGACCTATTGATTCCTTTAAAAAAATAGCATTTTGTGCAAAACAGGACACAGTTGTTAAAATCATCGACTGAAAATTAAGCTTTTAACATCATATATCACAAAAAAATTTAACGAATTTACTTTTCGTATATTTTTTAGATATTTTACTTGATGAATCACAGTTTAACATTCTATTGAGATTTTGAGACCTTATTTCTGATGTAACATAATGAAATTATCATTTGAAATACCGCATCCCTTTGCATTATCTACTTGCAGGGGTTATGGTTTGTCTACCATGGGGTGCATTTTACCCCAATGATGTGTTGCGTTTTGACCATTGTTGTCGTGCGTCTTGCCCCAATGTTGTGGTGCATATTGCATCGTGAATCAGGCGTTTTGCCCCGCTATCATTTTGGAAGCAATTTATAAAATACCTTGAAAGTCATGGAAAATCATCCTTTTGTAGTTCTAAATCACTCGATCTTCGTAGAAAACATGGTAATGAACCAAAAGCCATTACTTTCTTCTTGATTTTAGCTTCCATTCGCCAGCAATTGACGATTTTGCTTAAACGGTGCGTTTTGCACCATCTTACCCTACAAGCAATTTGTTGCTTTTCGAATCGGCGAAATACTGGAGCTGACTTCCACAAACGATTGGAGGTACGTTCCGTCCGATATGAACATCGCCGACGTCGTAACGAAGTGGGTACAAGGACCGTTACTAGAATCAGATGGTCCATGGTTCAACGGACCGCAGTTCCTGTACGAATCGGAGTCAGAGTGGCCTGAGCAGAAAAAAAAAAACAGTATTCGACGTCCCGGAAGAGATGAAAGCGTGCGTGCTATTGCACGAAGCGTCGAATTTCAGTCCTTTGATCAACGTCCACGTAACGTCACGTTGGTCAAGGCTGATACGTATCGCAGCCATTGCCAATTGTCGGAGAAAAATAGCTAGAAAGCCAATCGTAGCGTCGATGGCTGGACGCTACTTGGAGCGTTCGGTAATAGCCAAGCCGGAATCCATCCGGTGGCCGCTCCTTCAAGAAGAGCGTCAAGCAGGAGAAAGGATTATTGTCAGACAAGCCCAGCAGGACAGTTTTCCGGAGGAGGTGAATATTCTGCAAATCAGCTGTGAACGCAACGCAAGCCTATCACCAGTACTCGTTGACAAGTCGAGCTGGCTCTACAAGCTGAGTCCGATCATCGATGCTGACGGAATCGTTCAAATGGGAGGAAGATTGGCGCTTTCGGAAGTAGTTCCTTTCGAAAAGAAATTCCCGATAATCCTTCCCAAGCGACACCAGATCACAAGAATGATTATACAACACTTCCATGGAAAGTACGGTCATGCCAACCGAGAAACCGGATTTAACGAGCTTCGACAACGCTCCATCCCAAAGCTTCGATCAACTATATCAATAGCCGTGAAAGACTGCATGTGGTGTCGATTCAACCGATGTCAGCCACAAGTTCCGGTGATGGCGCTGCTACCAGTTCAAAGGGTCACGCCACAGTTACGCTCCTTCAGCTCGGTCGGAGTTGATTACCTGGGTCCTGTAGAAATGTTGGTCGGACGTCGACCACGCAAGCTTGTCTGATGACGATAAGTAGATTCATCTGCAAGCAAGGGTCACCGGACGAATTCTTTTCGGACAACGGAATCAATTTCAAGGGTGGAAGCAACGAGATGTCCAAAGCGAAGCAGAAGATCAGTGCGGAATGCGCTGAAAGCGTCTCAAGTCCGGCAATCAGGTGGCAATTCATCTCTCCCGAGCTCCTCACATGGGCGAAAGCTGAGAAAGAATGGTGCGATCAGTGAAGGAGGCGATGAGGGCATTGGATGACGGCAGGAAGCTGACGGATGAAATACTCCTGACCGCATTGTCCGAAACTATTTTTTGTAAGTAGAGTGTTAAATTTGTACATCGTAAAACACTAATTCGAATTTTAAATTTGCAGTTTGAGCTGCGTCAATCAGCTGCTACAAAAAGGTGGTGTAATTTCTTGACAGTTTTCCGAATAAGAACCGTGAAATACATTTAAAATGGCCAAATGGTTGTAGCTGAGAAAATTTTCTATAAGAATGGCTATCGAACTGTTTCGCAGCTCAATATGGAAAAACAAAAAGTTGAGATTTCCCCCATAGTAATTTACATGTAAACTTCAAATGGCTTGTGCGAAGTCTGTTTCTAACCAAATGAGTTGTAGCTTTGGGAGGCTAATCAGGACCCAATTTGAAGCACTGTGGAGCAAAAAAGTCAAATTTTGCATCAGTCTACTCATCATCCATGACGAGACAATGAGGCTTCGTCAGCATCTGGGTGTACAGTTTCCAGGCCCGTGACTTTCCCACCGTATTTTGCCGTTCGTCACGATTTCGAACCTTCTGCACTTTGTACGTATGCAGTCCCTCCTGGTCCTTGACTCTCTGAACGAAATACTTGGACAGATTCAACTTTTTGGCCACATCCCTGACCGAAGAGTTGGGATTCCGCTTAAATGCTTTCACCACACGCTTGTGATCCTGATCACTAATAGAACATCCATTCTAACAGCATTTCTCCTTACGTTCGATGCTCACAGTTTCTTAGTAACGATTAATCTCACGGTTCACCGTTGACTGCACGGTTCCGAGTTGTTTTCCGATGTCCCGATGAGAGAGTTGAGGATTTTTCCAGTTGCTTGCGCAAAATCAATTCGCGACGTTGCTTTTCGGGTGACGCCATTTTTTTCAACTTTCGAAAAACTGACTGCGATAAAAAAAAAGTGTAAACAATACACTCTAAATTGCTTCTACCTAAATTTTCAAGAGAAAATACCCAATTGGGTAATTTTCTACAGCGTTTTTTTCCGTGATGAAATTTGATGTGGGACACCCTTTATAGGTAATTATATTCTGAATTCTTCACGGAATCATGTTTTCCAGACTTTTTCAGTCCAGAACACTCATTGAACCAAAGCAAAATGTGCCGTTGCTGAGATGTAGCGTTTAAAAAAAATGTAGTCAGTAGGTTTTTTAAACCCCTATAAACTAGGAAAATGATGGCACTTTTATGTTTCTATGGGTGGCTATACTCCAAAACAATGCTACTTTTATCATAACCTAATAAATTAATATCGCAAGATTGATGGGCATGATCACAGGGGCGGTCGCACCAGCACAATCAAATGAATTTTTAATAATTTGACCCAAAATGAGTTTATTCTGTTCATTTTGGATCAATACATAGAGGTCGATTTCACTTCTGCATATTTTTGGTATCACTTGGCGTGAAATGATCCATATTGTAATGTCTTCAAAGTCCCTTCTATCCTTATCTAGTAAAATCTATCTAGTAAAATCTATCTGGTAAAATCTATCTAGTAAAAATAACCACAAGAAAGAGCTTAATGGCGTGTTCGGGGTATCTTCCAAACCATTTGTGAGATAGTTCTATCATCCGGATTTCCGTTCGATTATAGTATTTGTTTATTAGGAAACACAGAGAAAAACAATTTGAAGTCTCAAACTGTAGAAAATTGTTCCAAAGAAAACTGTAATTTCAGATATTTAACTTTTCAAAATTTGGCCTAATGACCCATTTGGCCTAATGGTGTTCGGCATAATGACTTCAATGTTTGACCCATGTAAAATCGTGCGCTGTATCTAAAATGTAGTCAGAAAAAATCTCAGTAGTATAGTTTTTTAGAAAAAGTTTGTTTACTAAAACACAAATATCTCCGACTATAATGAAGCTATATCAATTACTTGCACGCCAAATTAAAGGTGAGAAAATTTCTAGCTGTATCTAAAAAACCATCCTTCTGTGATTTTTTTCTGACTACATTTTTGGATTCAGCGCCCGATTTTACATGGGAAATGACCATCAGTGTACAAAGTTCAAATATGATTTAAACTAGTGTTATCAGTATCGACGGCTTTATAGAAGTGTTGTCTCATGTTCAGAATTTCAATATATGCGATGAACACGTTTCAAACATATATGCGGAAGAATATGAAAACACATACTTGCTTCCAAAAGCAACCCAACTTTGGCACCTCATATTTCTTGGGCCACTCCAACCCTCAGCAAACGGAAAAGAGAGAAACTCATCGGAAGCATCGTTCTCCCGTGAGAGCGACCCAGCTTGAGCTTTTCAGAGAGCGGACGCATGTTTTCCACGCGTTAGCATCGTTTCGCTGGCACCTTCTCCGGTGGGGGAGGAGGACGAACGAGAGAGAGAGAGAGAGAGAGAGAGAGAGAGAGAGAGAGAGAGAGAGAGAGAGAAAGGTAGCACCACCGAGAAGGGTGCAAAGCGCGCAATAAAATAAATTGAAAACTTGATTGATCGGTGCGCGGTGGCAGTGGCGGCGATTCGATTGGCTTTGAGCCAGTCCCTTTTCTGTCCGCCTGCTTGCACCACTGACTGTTGTGTGTGCAATGCAAGTACAGTGTGCGTTTGTGAGCCAATCGCCGTGCTGCGAAAAGGTAATGTTAAACTACTCCGATTTAATTCAATCTGCTGTAGGTTGAATGCGAATTTATTTTCGGAAGCAACTGGAGGTCGCTGGGCATGGGCACTGCTGGAGAATGGATCGCTAAAAATAAATATTTTGATATTACTACGAAGAGGGATGTGGGAGAACTCGGGGGCAACGCGTGGTTTACGGAACTGAAGGCCGCGATCTGTTGAGTGGCTAAGAGAAGAAAAAGGATGCTGTCTCATTGCCCCCGTCGCTGCCGCCACCGCCGATCGGTATGGGTAGTCGTCGTCACGGTAAATGAACTTGGAGAGGTTTGCTTGCGTTCTTGGTCTTTTCGTTTTTTGATCTTTGGACGTGAATGACGGCGCCGTTTCTTCTGTTTTGAGAGCGGGTACTAGCAGGAATGTGAAACTATCAAGCAGGCAATCATTGTCGTGGAAGTTTTATTTACTTTGCTGAATTGGCTCTGGGAAATAGAGCCATATCTGCGGTTGTAACTGGTTGGACTTGCTCTTTTAATATTTATTTTTGGGAAATTAGGATTGTGTTTTTATGAGTGTTTGGTTAATAAATTTGACGTGGATATTGCAAATTATACTCATAAGTGATAATCGGCTTTTGTTCATGATGATATGTTCTGCATAATAATGATTTTTACGCGCTTATTTCTGATGCATGGTATACTATCTATAAATCCATAACTGGCCCATATACATACGAAATCAAACAGTGATGGATCAGTTATGCTATTATGGGTAGATCATCTGTCATTAATTATGAGGATCGCTTGATTTATTGCTCCAGTTGGCCATCCGTCAGCTACCTGGGAGTGCACTTGTTTATTTTTTGCTCAATACAGGAACCAGTCGTCATTCATAATATTAATATTAAACCAACCACGACGACTCGTTTCAAGGATTCGGCTTGTTCACAGGGAGATTGAAGTTTTATGTGATTTAAACAGTTCCGAAGCATGTTAATTGAGTATATAAATTTGGTTTTTTTTTGTTTTACTGAGACTTTGGACGAAATGATTTCTGGCTAGCCTTGGCTAAAAAAATGGATCAGTTTGTTGCTCAATATTTGCGATCAGATAATGGCTCTGCAATCCGGATCGAGAGAGATTCCTCGTATGCAGTTGTGAAAGGGATAGGATAAGTCAGAAAACATATGCGTCATTCCATCTCAAGTGACCGAGCAATTGCATCGACCCTCTCTGATTTGAACCAAAATTGGTGGGTCTACTTATCTAGGGCCAAAACCAAAAAATCCATTGTTTTAAGGCAATCGGCCAACTCTCCGACTCTGGAGACTTCCCCCTCTTTTGCCGATTTTTAATAAACACTAATTTTCAGTTTTTCAATAGATCTCTGGAACCAATAAAGTTATGAACGATATTGGGTTAGTTTTTTGAAGCAACATAAGAAGTTAAACTCAAACTTTCTAATCGTGGTTTTCTACAGTGTTGTCAACTCAGCATTTTTTTCAATTGAAAAAATAAATAAATGCAAACATCTCGAAATGTCCCCAGTTATAAAAATGTTGACGGCGTCAAAGTGTTTGATGGTGCCAAATTCCTAGACCAAGTATGGTCTTGCGTCTTTACCGACTGACCTAAGGGAGGCCCCTAAACATCTACAGCCGATAACAGGGTGGCTTTCATGTTATTTATTTATTGAATAGCGCTTCTTCAAACATTAAACACAAATCTCCGATTTCGATGTTGTTTAAATAATGCTTAGTGATTTCCATACTCGCAACAATTGAAACGTTTGTCCGTTTGGCTTTGCTGGATTCGTCTTCACCACTCTGTATTTACTATATCATCTGTAATAAAAAAGTGAACCACCGATTAATATTAATAATTACAAAAATCACAAAATGGTAACACTGTAGAAACATAAATCAGGCTCCAACATTTGATTGTACATACAAAAATAAATCCCAGGTCTAGAGCATACTCACAGATTTGATCGTTTTGAGCAACTTTCAATAATATACCAACATTCTATATCAAAGCATTTTGGAGTAATAAATACTATTTAAAAACTTGGCAAGTTGGCAACACTGTTGGAAAATTGCGATCACAAAATATGATTGTTGACGTTCAAAATAATTCGAAAAAATTACCCAATGTCATTTCTTTCGTAATTGATTCCAGATAAATGTTAAAATGAACCCCTTGCTCCGATTGTAGGCCGATTGCTTTAAAAACTTTTTTAGTTAGCCTTTTTTTTTAGTTTCGTCCCAAAATAATTAGTCACACCAATTTTCGTTCAAATCGAAGAGGGTCGATGCAATTGCTCGGTCACTTGAGATGGAATGGCCCATATATAATAGCTCATTCCATGTGACCTTAGCATTTGGTATACGGCATCATTTAGTTTATGGGTATTTTTCCAATCTATACGGGCTTCCCGAGTGTAAGGTGGTTCAGTTTTACAGTTTGTGATACGAGTGGTGGTAGATTTCATGTATGCCACACACCACGTGAATACATCAATCGCAAGGAGTTTGTACATCTATAATTAAACATTCTTCTTCCTCGCATTTTAAGCTTATTGCTTATTGCATATTAGCTTATTGCATGCTCTCAACTTAGTGTTCTAGGTGCACTTCCACAGTTATTAATTGAGAGCTTTCGATGCCTGTACCATTTTTGCATTAGTATAATTATGTGGCAAATACAATCATACTCTATGCCTAGGGAAGTCGAGAAATGTTTCAGTCGAAAAATTCCTAGACTGTACCGGTAATTGAACCCAGTCATCTCCAGCATGGTCTTGCTTTGTAGCTGCACCTTTACCGACTGAGCTAAAGATTGCCCACATTGTTTAGATGATAGAAAAACTAGTGTTGAAACTGTTTCTTTTAGCTGTCCCGTGCCTAAAATTCGCAGTTTGCATTACTTTTAATTCAATTTTATGTAGAACATTCAATTCTGATTTAAACAATTATCATTTTTCTAATACACTTAGTTGGGTTTTGTAGAAGCTAACTCAATGGCTCATACCACTTCTAAATATATAAAAACATGAGGAATCGAATGGAAGCGGATTCGTTCTGGTAAAATACGGATAGTTGGCACTTAACAATAGGGTATAAACACCTATTCCCCCAAAATCCCTGAAAATAATTTGTTCCGTAAACAACCATCTTTAATTATCCCATCGTATCCAGTGGCATTTTGAGATATTGAATTAAATTTCCTTTAAAAAAATCCTAATGTACATTGGCTAAACCTATTTATATCAACCAACGGGACCGGTGTATGACGATGCACATTGCAAGTAATTATCTCTTCTTCAGTAGGATTAATCTGTTCATCACTGCCTGACCAGGATTCTTCCGGTAGTCTTAGAAAATCTGGCCCACCGAACCCACCGGCTGTCTGACCGTCAATTGGTTGCATCATCCAAAACGTTCATTCCCGATCCAATCTTCCTCCATTCGCTAACATCCGTGGTTGATTATATCTGCCCAGTGCAGAACCCTGCCTTCCGGTGATACTAGCGTTGGTCTGACCTAATTCAAGCGATAATGGTGCTGACTGGTATCTGACGCTTCGAGCGTGCAAGTATATCAGATGTAACATGTGATAACGGCACAAAAGCTTTTGTAAACAAAAGTTGTAAGGCCCTTTACACGCCAACCGAAGTACGGTCACGCAAACCAATACAATTATCGGAAAGGGGAAAATTTCCCCCAGCCGATGATGTTGTTGGTTTACGTGGGCGTTCTTCGGTTCGCGTGTAATGGGCCTTACAACTTTTATTTACAAAAGCTTTTGTGCCCTTATCAAATGTTACGCCTGATATGATACTGTTGTTCACGGCTACGCGGCTTACATCAGGACCTTGTGTACAGGGTGATTCACAGTAATTGTCACTTAAAAAAATGGTCATAGCGATTGAACGCATGCATAAATGTTTGATATCAGTATATTTCAGATATAATATAAACACTCTCGATCATTAGTTTTAAAAAAACACTTTCTGCTCATATCTCTACCATTTTACGACCGATTTTAGATCTTTAAAAAAATGGTATTGACTAAATTTGTGTTCGTAGGTAACAGGTTTAATATATTTTACAATTTTTGTATACTATAACTGCTCTCAAAGTTGCAACATTTTCCTAAATTCACACTGAATGATCATGACTGATTTTGTCAGAATTGGGTCGGCCAAATTTTGGAATAAAAGGTATATACGCATCGGGGTTCGTTTGTGAAAGTATGGTTGCAAAATTCAGAATATGTTCTAAATCAATAAAATAGTTATTCAAGTCAGCGATTAAAAGTTTTGGGCCACCCCACAGTATGGATGGAACAGCGACAGTTGTTAGAGTCTGTGTATTGCTCGTTGAATGATAAATCCAAAATTGGCAGCTACTTAATCGTCATCACAAATTCCAGCGCAGAAATTTTTTCGGTCACTTCATATTACAGATTAATCAACACTCTTTCAAACCATATTAATTTAACAATTTACTGTTACTTTTGAGTGACTCCAGTGGTGAAAAGTGAGCACACTATCTTGCGCGGGAAATTGTTCCTATGCTATCTTCACCTGCACTTTATGGCGGCCGCCATACTCTAATTTATTAAAAGACACGCAATATAAGATTCACGTCAAGAGACGCATCACGGTTTTCGAACGATCATTCCCTTTCATTTCACTTGGCAACTTCTAGCCAGAAAACAAAATCGCGGCTGTAGTAAATCATGATGGGCCTCCCTTAGCTCAGTCCGTAAAGGCGCAGCTACAAATCAAGACCATGCTGGTGATGACTGGGTTCGATTCCCGGTCCGGTCTATAAATTTTTCAGGTTGGAAATTTTTTCGAGTTCCCTGGGCATAGAGTATAATTTTACTTGCCACACAATTATACTAATGCAAAAATGGTACAGGCATCGAATGCTCTTAATTAATAATTGTGGAAATGCATCTAGAACACTAAGTTGAGAGCACGCAATAAACTAAAAATTACATTGCCTACATAGCAATGGAATATTCCTACCACAAACGGTGGGAGAACCAGTGAGCATAGACACTTACGCGAAATCTACGGTAGTGATAGAGAAACTCCTTTCAAAAGTAAGTTCATACATCCAGAACCCAAATCAAGCCACTGTGTAGAAGAACATCTCAATGGGCGGGGAGAAGAGCCCACCCTCAATCAACGAAATGTAGGCAACAGAGAGTTGGCAATCCTACTCTCCTCATCCAAATCGCTTCAACCAAGTGCCCTGATGGTCTCCCCGATAGTTGAAAAATCTAGTTGAGCCCGAAACACCCAGTTGTATTTTTTTTTTGTAATATTAATCAACATTGTAAAATTATTTAAAAATCTAAAACTTCCCAAACTGTGCAATCTGAAGAGTGTTTTTTAATATTTTGAAGCTTTTCAGTCGATAAGCATTATAAAAATACGTCGAAACTATTTAAATATGTTTTTAAAAACTAATGTAAAAGAACTATTTTGAATAATGCTAACAGCTGAGTACTTATTGTATTTAATCAATTTATATTTTCTTAACGAACATCATTCCATTGTTGTATCGCATGTGCTCTATTTTGCTTCTCTCCTTTCACTTTTACTTTTTTGGCTCTATGGTACCGGAAAATTTATAGATGTAAATTTTATACAATTTAAAGTTTTTCAATACAACATTACATTTTTGGACTATAAATTAACACATTTTTCAAAATGATATCTTAACTAAAATAAATAAAAAAATATAGAATAAATAAAATAAAATAAAATAAATAAAATAAATAAAATATATAAAATAAATAAAATAAATAAAATAAATAAAATAAATAAAATAAATAAAATAAATAAAATAAATAAAATAAATAAAATAAATAAAATAAATAAAATAAATAAAATAAATAAAATAAATAAAATAAATAAAATAAATAAAATAAATAAAATAAATAAAATAAATAAAATAAATAAAATAAATAAAATAAATAAAATAAATAA